>NC_135741.1:13645833-15052500 GCF_041903045.1 Epinephelus lanceolatus | reverse complement strand
TCAAACAGCACAAGACATTGAACAGGAGAAAAATTTACATTGAGAAAACACAGCCGGAGGACGGCTCTGAGATGAAAGCAAGTGCCTTCGGGCTCCCTTCATTCCTGCCTATAAATGAACTTGAGCAAGTAAATGCTTAAAAAATGTTTGTTTTCAGTATCTCTGGTAAACGACACTAAATCTACATTATCTGAATCGCTAATAAACAGTAGCTGTTGGTATTTTTATTTGCCAATTTATTTCTTAAATTTTAAAGTCCAGTGTGCAGGATTTTGTGGCATCCAGCGGCAAGGATACAGAGCTAAACTTCTCCAATGTGCCATGTAGGAGAACCACCATGTCTGATAAACATAGTTATGAATACTACATACAATTTCTGCCAAAGATGCCCCTGAATCTTTTACACTGGACCTTTAGTAGCCATTTTGTGACAGCAGTTGTTGTCCTGGTGTAATCTATGGCTTGGACACACTATTGTGCCATGAGTGCGTTTACGTTACCTGACTGTGTGCAGGACTTCATGTGCTCTGGCCAGTGGGCTTGCTGGCAGGGGTAATCACAGTAACTGGTATTCCAGCAGCAGTAGAAGATGGCCTCCTTCCTGCAGTTAGCGCACCACTGTTTCTTTTTGGTCTCGTCCACCGCCTGCTGCTTCTCCAGCTCCATCTGCTTCTTCACCTCGGCCACCAACCGTTCTCTTTCCTGCTCCAGACTTTGCCTCATCTCTGCCATCGTCAGTTCTGCGTTTAAATGAGACAAAATCAACACAACTTGAAACTCATGCCATGTGTAGGAAAGATAGAGCACGATAGAGGTGACAGAGTCCTGTATGTAGGACACTTACCAAGATTGTGCTTCATCTCTGATAACTCTTGTTGATGCAGCCATTGGAGCTTCTCAATTTCTATCCTTAACCGTCGAATCTGTGGCAACAAACACAGAGGATTAAATTTACCAAGTATTATTATGACAAATTAGATAAGCATTCGTCTATGTGCCAGAATTTACCTCTGCAATTGTGTTTCCTGATGTGCTTTTGGAAAGATCATTGTAGATTTCAGTCATCGTCCCTTTTATCGTGTCCATGATCTGCAGAGTTATAGCAAAAACATGTTTGAGTTCACAGTTTTAATGACTTTCATCCTGAAAAAATGAAGGGAGCACAGCAGTCACTCCAATAACATGAAGTAAAATTGGCCAAATTACTTTGTTTGTGTACTTGGCTATATCTGCAGCCACGTCTGCTGAGCCTGTAGGGATCTGCAAGTCTCCGGACATGTAAGAAGAAGAGCTGCCAGATGTGACCTGGGCAGCTGTTGATGAGGAAGTACTCTGAGGCATGTCTTTTTGCACTGCAGGGGATAAAGTTGGAACAATCTTAACACACATTTGGTCTCATTTTGTTAAGTTTAATGTGCAGATGAATAGTTATAGGTTTGTATATACCCTTGGCTGCTTGTCTGGTCTGATAGCGGGTGCTTAAGGAGGAGTTCTGCTGTTGTGACTGCTGTGGGCTGCGTGTCTGCCCCTGACTCTGGGCTGGTGTCTGCGCTGCTGACTGCTCTCCATGCTGCTGCTGCCTCTGCACCTTCTGCAGGTGCCACTTCTGAGAGGACGTCTGGAATTTGGTTGGATTCCACACCACCGCCTGCTGCACGGCCTGAGCTGTCTCTTTAGGCAGTAGAGGGCGCTGTTTCTTCACAGCTGCAGGTGCTGGGGATGTTGTGGAGACCGAGGTGGAGGCAGGAGAGGGGGCACTGGTGGATGCGCTGGTCGCTGTGGTGGCACTGGACTGACCAGAGGCTGCAGTGGACACAAGGTTGAGGGCTGCTGTGATGGTGGGTTGCAAAGAGTCTTTCAGGTTGGAGGCGGCTTCTCTTGATGGTGCGGCTGCTGCAGCAGATGAAGGCAGTTTCCCTGAGCGGAAAGAATATGGCTCCATAAGTGTGAGGCATTGTGAAAATCTACACTGGGCACTTAAAGCCCAAGAAGGTTAAATGAGAAATCAATTTCAAAAACCAACAACTATCTGTGTGACAACAATAAGCCAATATTTCTGTGATCCAGTGCAGCAAGCAGATATCTGAGCCAAGACTTCCTCTTCCATGCTCCGGTCATTTCGGCTAATCTCTAGGAACAGATATCTCCATATGAATGCAGATACATTTTTAAAAAGCTAACAAAGAGCTATATTGTTGTCAGACAGTAGCCCATGGGCTCCAAGGATGCATTTGAGCCAATGCGTTCTGCCTCTCCACTCAAGACTGTTTACCTGCTGCTCAAACATGATTGGTGAAATTCCCATTTACCTAAATTTCCAAAGTCTGTTCACTGAATATGTGAATATGTGAAATTGTCTGCACCAAGTTTTGACAAGGAAGAAAAATGCAGGAAGTTAGACAATATCTCTGGGTCTGCTGCAGCAACTTCAATCATTTTTAAAAATTGTCCATCGTACAGAAAAGACGTATGCATTCCAGTAGGCCTCTATGTATCCTTACTTTCTGTACAAGAAAAAAATATATTGCTGAAATAGATGGTCTGCAAACCTCCAACAATAGCTGGGTGGCATAGGGTTATTTTTGATAAGATACCTACAAAATGTCTGACACACAGGTCTAAATGTATGATTAAGATATTGTATAAGATTTGGCCCCTGTTATTGGAGTTTATTGGTAGTAGCCTGGCAGTACCTGTGCTGAAAGGTATGGTGAATCACAGGAAACCACACAATGTACTAATGCATAACTGATTTGCTATGGGGTTACAACAGATTACAAGACTTGGATTCCGTCTCAAATCTGCCTTTTTGTTACTGGTTGATTTGTGGGTTTATCTTTTTATATGTTTGAACCGATTTATGTTTGTTTCTGATGTTGTACTGCATATATAGGAGAGTGCAACTATGATGCTGTCTTACATCTCCCTTTCTATTACTGGTTGATTTGGTGGTTATTTGATCGTGTCTGTTTCTGGTACTGTACTGCATATAGGGAGCTACAAAACTGTGACACTCTCTTGATAGGAATGTGATCTGCCCACTAAGTTTCTTAGTGTGCGACATAGCCTTCCTCTTTGATACAGTATGGTCTGTTGGCCTCTTTTGTACATGTCTGTGCATTAGAAAGTTCAATAAAGATACTGAACAGCAAAACTGTCCACCATAATTCTTAAGGGAGTGACGTGGTCAGGTGCAGACACTGAAATTAATACGGGTTATCCATTAATGTTTAGACACTTAAGGGATTTCAGTATATTGTGTTTATGAACAGAAAATCCAGCACACTGCACACTTTTTCTGTTCAGAGACTTAAGTGATATTTTCCAACACACCTGCATCTGAGACTACTGGATGTGCAAATACCTTTCCTCAAACTAGTTTACCATGTTTGAGAAATGTTTTTAAATAAAAATTTGAATAAAATGTGTCACATTGTACTGAAAAGTTGACATTTGATGGGTTAAGATGAAAACTTGTATATGATAACTTCTTTAAAAAGCAGTTGTAATTTTCTTTTTAAGTTTTATGTAAGTTTTGTATCTATGGTACTAATCATTCATTCATTTATTTATTTTCCATAACTTCTTATCCTGTTAAGGGTCGTGGGGGAGCTGGAGCCTATCCCAGCTGTCATTGGGCAAGAGGCAGGGTACACCCTGAACAGGTCACTAGACTATCACAGGGCTGACACATAGAGACAGACAACCATTCACACTCACATTCACACCTACGGACAATTAAGAGTCACCAATTAACCTGCATGTCATTGGACTGTGGGAGGTAGCTGGAGTACCTGGAGAAAGCCCACGCTGACATGAGGAGAACATGTAAAATCCACACGGAGGGGCTCCCCCACCCTGGGTTCGAACCAGGAACCCTCTTGCTGTGGGGCCACAATACTAACCACTGTAACACCATGCCACTATACATTTCCAATAATAACTTTTGTAATATTAATTTTTAAGTAGTACTTTTAAGGAAAGGGTGAAGATAATGTTTGTGTGCGTTTATGGTAATATATCTCACACATGACTGAAATGACATTGATAACAAATACTGGAGAAGAGTGATGTGTTCTATTTCTGACTGAAGCTCACACTGGCCTGTAGTTTGCTGTGTGTATGTTCTAACATCATAAGGATATTATTTCCTTCCAGTTTTCCTTCTGAGACACAAGTCATTACAGGAGACAACCACAGGAGAAAATGGATACAGTAAATCAAAGGCCTCACCTTCCAACTTGGCAGCATTAGGCTCTTTGAGAGTTTTGGCGGCAGAAGCCCCCGGCTCTCTTCTCACCCTCTTTGAGTCACGGCCTCCATGTTCGTCTCCCAGGTCGATCACCAGCTCCCTCTCAGAATCAGAGTCTTGCTCAGTCACTGATGTGGCAGCAGCTGTTCTGCCCTCCTCTGCAGCTTTAGGTTTGTCAGTGACGGACTGAGACTGGGGCGTTCTGGGCTTGTCCTGCAGGTCCCTATCTGGTCCATTGGTGGTCTGCTTGTCTTTGAGCGGGGGTTCAGAGGTGGCTTTATCCGCTGTCCCCGCAACTCCCTCCTTATTCTCTCCCTCTGTGCTTGCTTTGGGCCTTTTTCTCTCTGCTTTGTCCTTGTCGTCCTGGGCGGAGCTCTTTGGCTTGTGTTCGTCGTCGCTGAGATACTCGCTATCACTTGAGTCTGATTTCTCAGAGTCCTCAGAGTCGCTGTGATCCACACCTTTATACACGTCTTCAGAGATCTCATCTATCCCTGTGTGGAGAAATATAAATCCTTGTTTACATGTTTTTTAAGAGTTTAAATGCTTTTTGTCTTACAGAGCTGAATAAAAAAAACATGATAATTTACTATATCAAAATATAACATGTAATCTTCTTGCAAACTGGCTACACAAAAAGTAAAACATTCTTGAAATGCCTAAAAGATTTTTTTGTACAGTTCAAGAATAAAGATCTATGACAAGTCAAATAGCCCAGGGTGATTGTGTACATACCGAGCTGTGCCTTGCAGCTTTCAATAGTCTTGTCCAGGCTCCTGATGGGTCTCTTTGGGGTGGGGACTGAAGCGGACGCTCCCTGTTGTTGCTGTTGTTGCTGCTGCTGTTGTTGCACGGTCTCACTCAGCTCTTTCAGATCCATCTCAGCTTTCACCCGATCTGAAAGGAACATGTAAATGTGTCAAGTATAAGTCAACCTTATAATGATAATGATGGTGTGGAATTTTTTTTGTTTCACTAAGTTTGCAGGCGTACAACTTCTTTCAGTAACATAACATCCTGCCATACCATTATGACCAAGACAGCAAAAGATACAGAAAAGTAAAAGACTTTTAACCTGCAACTTTGACCATCCTCGAACTGTCTCTGAATTCCAACCAACAGTGTGTTGCAAAGTAAAAAAAGGAAACAAAATAAAAATAAAAAACTATTAATGAGTAATGCAGCTGATGAATAGAAAGAGTGTGTGGTGGTAGCCCATTGACCGGCAACATCTTTTTAGCAGCAGTGCACGCTCTCTTCTTGTCTTCTGTTATTAGACATCATGACAACATCTTTACAGTGTATCTGTGCTGTTGGCACTGACCAAGGTTGAGGTTAAGGATGCCACCCGTGGCTGCGGTCCTCTCCTGCTTGAGCACTAGTCCAGGGCTAAAGGGCTTTGGGCTGCCTGCCATGCTGCCTGCCACGCTGCCTGCAGGACCCATCTTCCCTGAGACAGGAGATGCTGTAATCACAATACCAACAAAAAGTTTAGGGATTTAAGCCTTGTTATGTTTTGTTTTACATGTCAAGATAAAACAGTTTTAAAGATGGCATCACTCCACTCATGGCTACATTGCCTGAGTACTGCTAAGTTTAAACCTGCAATAAGTGATTTGTTTGGTCGCTTTGGGGCAGCAGAAACAAGTTGTGAACACAACATTGATTTATAGTCACCTTTTAAGTTGATAGACTTTTACTTCTATCTTTCTTGATTGTATAATTTAACAGTTGTTCCATTTAATGATTTTATGATTTCATGATTTATAGTTTTGCTGATATTAACTATGATGCCGTCCATTTACTCTATTTTCATCTTATTTTTTTGTTTTTAAATTGTATTTAAATGCCTTTTTAATTGCCTTGTTGGCCTGTTTTATGACCATTCTGTCTATTTTCACGTACAGCACATATGATTCCCTTATTGTCAAGCACTTAGTGCTGTATTTCTTGTACGAAAGGTGCTATAACGTTTTTTCATTGTTAATATATGGTAAAATTCTTAGTACACAGTTGCCTATTTATACATTCAGCCGTTATAAGCAACATTATCATTCTTTTAAAGTTGTGTTTTTGCCCATCTGATGAATGTAAGTCCAATTTTCACCCTTCTTTTAGCTCTTGTTTGGTCTCCACCAACTTCTGAACAAGCTGGACAGCTAAACAAGAGCTGAAACTCACTGTAAAGCTCCATAAAGACAGACAGTTGTAGATTCAGGTGTAGGTTCATCTGTATAAGCGACACCCTTTCATACGGTTTCAACATCATTTGATACGCCGCTTTTATAAAAATATTGATTATATCGTTTATTTACCGGTACAGTCCATAGATTCCTCTCCAGTGCTGTAGTGGAAGGCAGGATTCCTGCTGGCCTTCTCCATATCCTGCTCCCCATCAGACCCCGTGTGAACTGAGGAGTTGGTGCTCATGGGAGACCGAGGCATGTCTGTCATCGAGACCCTCCGACTCATGCCGCTGGGTGTGGAACTCTTGCTGAGGACCATCTTAGGAGATGCAGTTATATCGAAATTGAAGCGAAGTTTATCCGGTTTTTCTGTTTTCACTGTCCCAGCGCTGGGGTTGGAGGGGTCCACTAGCATCTGTAGCTGGTTGTTGGGTGTGTAGGGAGTGCGGAAGGGTGCATAGTTAAAGACCCCGAATTTCTTGCGAATGTTTTCCACGTAGACTTCCATCTCTTGCATGGCACTGTTGAAAATGCTCTTTGTCTTCTTCACAGAGAAAGGGATCTCTTTGGACATGAGGTAGCAGTTGTTGATGGGGACCCAAGCCCTACATAAAATCACAATGAAACCAAATCAGAATAGGCTAGATAGATTAGGAGATTAATCTTGGTTTAGTTTTGGTAAACAACGTCTACAATGCTCACAAGCTTTTCTCACCTGTCATGTTGCCCAAAGAAGCGCGCGTCTACCTGCCCATCCTTTTCCCGAAGTGCTTTTGCTGGCCAGAAGGGAAAACCCTTGAGCTTAGCCCAGACCAGGGGGTGGGGTTGACTCTATCAGGGACAAAGCAAATCAATTCAGTGCCTCACAAATTTAAAATCTAAACCAAAATGCATAAATTCAGTATTTAAGATCATGTAAGGACCTACACATGGCTCACAAAACCAGTTGTCCCTTTTTTGACATGACGACAGGTAACACTCTGGACACACCTCAATCTCATTCATCTACAAATACATGACCAAGATGTTATTAATTTAGAAATCAGACACAGGATATTTGCCATTTTTAAGTTAGCAGAGCACCTTTACCTCATGTTCACAGATCTTGACGATGACTTTCGCAGTTGCTGTTAATTTGTGATTACCTGGAATAAAGCCACAAGCTTCTTTAGATTTCTTTTAGAGTACAGCGATTATTGATAGTATTGTATGTGAACGTGGCCTACCTCCATTGTAGATGATGCAGTTGTGTAAGATCCATTTCATGTCAGCAAGAAAGGCTTCAGTGCAGCCGTACATTTTCTTTTTGATATTCTGTGAGAAAGTGAAAACAACAAAATCAAAGATAATTTAGAGAAATCTGTTGACAATAAAGCTGTATTCTATTCTGAATATATATGGTAATACCCATATTAGTTTCCTGCAGCCTCACTAGTGTTTAGATCTGTTAATTTTTTCAGCAAATCCCATACTTAATGTGTCCTTAAAGTTGCTAATCTGACACTCAGAGGGCCATTAAATAAGACATTGTGGGTGTTTGTTGTCTTCTCCTGCCCGTTCCAAAATGTTTTTGTCTACATTTAGCATCTTAAAGACTTAATTTCTTTTATTTGACTTTGTGCATTCTGTTTTAATTTTTCTTATGTGCAAATCAAAGCAAATAAACAGTGTTACCTTCTCTAAAGTACACAGGTCCATGGGGTGGAAAATGTACTCTGCATAATCTGGGTGCTGTTCCAGAGACACAGGCTTCTGAAAAGGCTCAGTCTGCTCAGTTTAGACAAATATGAGAAAAAAGAAACAGATGCATTAGCCAAAATGTGGATGTCTTTTGTTGTATACATATTTCCTGGTTATATAAGATTATACGACGCCTATTAAATCAACATACAAAAGGTCTTTGCAAGTCTTACCCCAGGCTGTTTAATCTTTTGGAGTGCGAATTTGAGCAAGTAGGACAATTGGTCTATTGTCAGCATTGTCATAGCCTTGCTCTGGGTTTCAATGCATTCAGCAACTGTTATTTTCTGCAAGAACAATGAAAAGTTTAATAATAATTAATGAGATTAATGAACATGCGATGAAAACAACACACAGGACACTGATGCTTATATAAACTTAGATTTTGTTAAGTTCACATTACTTTTAGCTTGTACATACAATTAAAATTGTGCCAATTAAGAAAACAAAATTTCTCTAAATGTTAAGACACAAATCAAAACTTCTTCTCTATCGTTTAACATCTCTCAAACTTGCAGTGTGAGCAATTAGCTTGCTGGGGTGTCACACCATGTGTCATCAGGAGCCAAGAGGTCTGCAGGTGATTTCACTAAACAGTTCTTTCTTTCTGGCTGACGCTGCTCATGGCACAGAGTCTGACACCCCCTTTGTCAACTAAGCAAGCCAGATTGTGCCTTGCCACACAATCACTTGTCTACAGCCACACACATACACGTCTTCAGCGAGATACCTCACACTCTGGACAGAACCAGTCGCCCTCGGGCTCGGCTGGTAGTTTGAGGCACTTGGCGTGGTACACCCTGGGGCAGAGCTCACAGCAGAGCACCTGGCCCTCGCGGTGGCACAGCCAGCAGTAGAAGTCATTCCTGCCGTCCTGCGGTACAACATCAACAGGGTCTGTGGTGAGTGCTGGCTGCTTCATATAGTAAAAGGGACCATGTCTTAGCTCTGACTGAAATGCAGGCAAGAGAAACAGGGGGGCAGGTTTCAAAAAACACGCAGGAACACAAAAAGGTGCAGTGCAACAGAAACAAGACACCAATAAGGTGGGGTAAGCAGGGTAAGCATAGAGGGCAGTTAAGTCTATAAACCCAACACAGCACAAAAGCAAATAAGTAAACCGAACTGGTCATGTGACTGTTTCAACTGTGAGTCTAACCAGACTGAACCAACAGGTTTAAGGGTGTGACCTTGAGGATAACTGCTGTTTTTAATGTTATAATTAAACAGCTCATCTTTCACTTGAGAGTAAACAAAATGCATGATATGGTTCTATGGTAAGTACCCAACTGGTACATAGCTGATGGACACTTTAATGGATGAATAGAAGCTGATGCATCTGCTTTCACGGCTCGAGGCGATGTTTCACAGTCCAAATCAGTGTTAGGTATTAATTCACACGTTGTGATAGCATTCAATTGCAGCTTATTTGCCAATCAAAGCATATATAACACCGGTCCATATATTACACAAAAATGCTAGAATTATCTTTTAATGTCATGCAAGTTTGACAGGGGACAAAAGGGCAAAAGGGAATCAGTCAGCACCACATTTAGTTGGCAAGCACAAACTGAAACCATATGCATCAGAGTCATACATCAAAAAAATGCATAACACTTGGATTCAGCCAATCAACAGAACATGACCAGAATTTAGGCCTGTCACGATAACTACTTTCGTTGGACCACATTCTGTTCCAGAAATTATTGTAATGAACAATATTACTGTCATTTTGAGATTTTATGCCACTGATATGACTATATAATAACATAATGATGCAAGTACACCCTTTTTATGAGCAACAAACTTTGAATTCTAAAGAAATAAAGACGTGAATTTATACGAGAAAATATATATAAAATTGGCACTAACCACAGCATGGTGGTGCCGTGGTTAGCATTGTCGCCCTTCTGTACGGAGTTTGTCTGTGTCAGCGTGGACTTAATTTGGGTACTCCAGCTTCCTCCCACAGTCCAAAGACATGCAGGTTAATTGGTGAGTCTAGTTCACATTACAAGATTTTCACCGCAATTTTGACGTCGCAGAGGATCTTGAGAGCCACTTTGGGTTGGAGGTGAGTCGGCAGATAGTCTGCCATGACGAGTCCTCATGTGTGAACAAGCCTACGAGCAAGTCGCCCCCTCATCTGTGACTGGGACTGGATATCTGGCATGCTAGAAAACTAGAGAAGTCTGACACGACTGACAAAGAGCATCAGCCAATGAGAGGCGGGATATGTCCCATGTCAGCACGCAGGAGGACGGAAGAAATGTGAGGAGGACAAGCTGCAGGGTTGCCACTTGTCAGGTCTGCTTATTAGCCGCGACTTTGAGCTTGTTTCTAAAGTGGAGCTGCTTATTTGGGCTTGCTCTCTAAACGGCATCTTCCTCTACATATATCTGTCTAATAAGTTATTTAAACGCATGATAGTATGTCGGACAGCAGTCGCTTCTTTTGGGCTTGTTTTCATAGCCCTCTCCCAAGATCTGGCAACACTGACAAGCCGGCCGGCAAGCAACAACAACAATGGCCGCATCCACAGGATCATGGGGAGCGCATTGTGTTTGGACCCAGGATAATAAAGAATATCCATGCCTTTACAATGTGTTGTCTCCAAGTTTGGTGACGTAACCGCATTTTCTGGGGCTCTGTCGGCGAGGGCTCACACAGGTCGTAACGCAGTTGGTGAGACTCCCGCTGACAGAAACACACGTCGCCAGGTATGAAAACTCAAAAGATTACGATAGTCTCCGTAATGCAAAATCAGGGTGAAAATCATGTAATGTGAACTAGGCTTAAATTATCCGTAGGTGTGAATGTGAGCATGAATGGTTGTCTGTCTCTATGTGTCAGCCCTGTAACAGTCTGGTGACCTGTCCAGGGTGTACTCTGCCTCTCGCCCAGTGTCAGCTGGGATAGGCTCCAGCACACCCGCGACCCCTAACAGGATAAACAGTTACGGAAAGTGAATAAATGAATACATAAAATTGTAGCACTTATATATGAGTAGCCTACAATTTGGCCAACAAAAACAAAACCAAGTGATGCCTCTTACAATTAGTAGACAAGCTCAGCTATTAGCAGGTGTGCTGCAGTCGGCTACCGGGGATGGATGGTCTTGGACCCGGGTGGTTTACTGGTGGATTTACGGAGTGGAGGATTAAATTGTTTGAGGGTAAAACCCCAAACTACAGGCTTTTTGGCTCATTGCCAGGTATTGGCAAACTAACAGGATTATGTCTCTTTCAATCCAAAAGTGCTGCTGCCGGCTACCAGTAAGCTATGCTGTGTTGTCTATGAAGTTTTCAGACTCGCAATTCAGCGGGGTTGGAGAGAGGAAAAAAAAAAAGAGAGAAATGCTGCACCCAATCAGGTAATGGTCGGGAAAACCCTGCTGTTTATTCTGGTATCATGTTGGCTACAATGTTGGAGACATTCTTATATAGGTAAACATGCATGTAAACACAGTGGCAGTAACAAGGTCAACAAAATGATCAAGGTTGTGTCCATATATTGTGCGAAAAGTTAACGTAATTATCGTGACAGGCCTACTGGGGGTGTTTGATAAATATATGCAAAACATCTAAAAATAAAGTAACTGTGAGCTGAACATGCTCCAAACCTACACAACATTACAACAAGACAGAGCAGGAAACATCCATACATGTTTGCCCATCTTTATGCTGACAGTATAATACAGACAAAATCAAAAGTGGCGTGCTCTCACAGGCAATGTGGCGTCTCTTTTGACCAAGAAAGAAGTCCTGCATTGAGTTTTCATCTCAGCGGTGTGTGGATGCCTCCAGTCAGTTTGTTCCAAAATATTGTCAGTCTCGTTCAACAATGTTTTAACAGTTTCTACAATCAGGCTTCCACCTCACCATCTGCATCGCCAATATCCCATCTCCAGAATGTTCGTAAGCATGGTCACTACATAGTATTACTACCTTTCAGGCAGTCTAGGTTAGAAAAAGACTAAATGTGCCAGTAGAGCCCCACCAGAACCGTTTATTGGATGGCTGTATAAACAGTTTGTTATTTTATGAAACCAACAGTCTGACATTCACACCCACTTCACGCCATGATCGGCCAGTTATGTGGAGATGAGAAAGAAGCCACAGTTTAGCTCCTCTCTCAAGCACTCATTTTTCTCTTTTAGCACAACTATTTGTGGCACTTAACAGGTGTAAAAAAGGAGACACCATCTGAGAATGAGCAGTTATCCCCATATAAAACATCTATCATGTCTCCCCCTTCTCCATGACAACAGGCTTTTCACTCCACCTTTAATGCAGCCATTCAGAACAGCTATACACATTTTTTCCGCAGAGGACAGACAAGTCAAACTAACTACTCTTTTTCAAGCATAACCTGGCCCTTAACATTTTGTTTAAAAATGTACTGTTTATTGCCCTTTTAATGTGATGAATAGCTTTGCAACGTGGGTGGAAGACGAGGCAGTCCAAACTCATGTCGCATTATTTTTCCTTCTTTGCCTGATGGCCCTCTGATCATTTTCTAATTAAATGTGAAATTACACTGATGCACAATGGAATTTTTGTTTTGTCCTCTGACTGTAAACAAGGATCCTTTTCCTTTTGTGGAGTGCATGAAAAAACATCAAAGAAACGCTTGGTTATCCAAAAGAAAGTGCCAGGGGAGGAAACCCTGAACCCCGCAACAGAGATCTGGGCTAATTCCCAAATGTCCTCAATCCCTAGAAACATCCCTGCATGCACCTGACCTGTGGGGGGCTGCTGCGATTGGATTTGCCTCTTGGCAAAGACAAGTGAGGACAGCAAACGTTGAAATGAAAAATGGATTGATGAATTTCCCTTAATTTTGCTACTACAGCCAATTGTAAACCACTTAAAATGAAGATAAAGAATTTCAAAGAAAGATGAGTTATGGACCTTTTAATGTTGATTCATTTTGTCCGATAAATGTTATCAATGTTGTTTATTAATTGTCCCTAGCCTCCTGTTATTTTGCAAAACAGGCCCCTGGGCATAGCTCGTTGATTATCCCTGGAGCACACCACACGCCACCAGCCTTTGAGGGCACGCCTATCTTAAAATTATTACACTTACCTGGTCTTTGTTGTTGCAGTTGACGGCCCCAGGCTTCTTCTTTTTCTTGAGAGGGCTGGGTGAGGTGTCTGGGGGAGAGTGTCCATTGGAGGAATGAGTGGGACTGGACACCTTTCGCTTCACTGGTCGTTCCGCTGACCCCGGTGGATCAGGGACTGGAAGCAGAAAGACAATCAGGTCATCACACGATGGGAGACAGACTCGTATTGTTCACTGCACTCAAGACGTTGCACAAGCTTAAAGGAGATTAAACATGGGTGCCATGACAGCCATGGATGGAAACAGCCACAATACATCATCCCCATCTTCCTACATGCTTAGAGCTTAGGGAGACCGAGGAAGTTAAAATGAGGTCAGTGTCAGCTGAGACATTCAATGGTCAGATGTAGGATTTTGTCATCATGATAGTGTAATCCTGACAGCAATTCTACTGATGTAAAAAGCAATTATTGAAGAAGGCACTTCTACATATTAAATTACCACTTTATAGTAACAAATAGCTCGAGGGCTCCCTCTGAACTAACAAGACCCTGTGTTAAGACTTGACACAAATGCTACACAGGCAGGCAGCCAGGCATGATGGATTATCTTTGCAGTCCTGAGAGACCAACAAAATGCATCACACTGCTCTCAAAACTTACAGTAAATAACCTCTACATTTTCTCAAACTAAGATGCCTTAGATGTTAAACTCTTAACGCGAGGTGCTCGGCCTTAGAGACTTACCTTTGGATCGTACAGATGCATCCATCCCCTCTACCACATCAGACTCTGTCTTTATCTCCTCCTCAGCCAGACTGCAGAGCACCGAACAAGAGCACACAGAAACACGGAAAGAGAGGCAAACACAAAGTCAGAAAGGGTGTTCAGAAACCACATCAGCATAACAGTAAACAAGTGGAACACCACCTAAGGCACCCGGGTCCCAGAGGATCTGTCAATAGGGATTCTGTAGGTTTCCATTGTTACTGTTTTCATCTAATTTCAGCATGTCTCTGACACTGTGCAACCAAGTTCAAATCCTTTCCATATCATCAGTGACAAACGAGTCTGAATATGTTCTTTATGTTCCAAGAGGAAGAATGGTAACAATCACCATGGCAACGCTCCTCTCCGCTCAGCACAAGTTGATATTCACAACAACACATAGGGCCATTTTAGTACCCTGCACCTCTGTCCTTCAGGAGACATTGCAGCTATAGATTGTAGTCTGATAAGGTCGTGATAATTGCTGTGCTTTCTTTATAACACATGCTGAACAGACCTGTATTAAGGAGATAGTCAGAGGGAGTTGGTCTCTACTACGAAAGGGACAGAGTCTCATGACGATTAACAGTATACCTTTCTGCAACCTCTTAAGCCCCTTCAGTAACAACAGGGTGACCCCGAAGGATTTGAGCCCATTCTTGGAGACCAATAAAAAGAGATCTATCTAAACAGCTTTAACAAAGGTTTGTGTAAATATTGTTGGTCCTAATCTTCACAGCATGTATATTTAAAGCAGCTTTCTTGGCCAAATTCGTGTTTATATCACTATCCATCGCCCAAAATGTAAATTTGGCAGCATCATATTTTCTATTTAGGAAATATTCACATACATAGTTGTTTGATTACATAAAAATACATTACATACATACATACATACATACATACATACATACATTAAAATCAAGCCTTTTCTACAGCTCTGTTTACGAAGCTGATATAAACAGACCAATATCATAGATTATTAAATCCATAAATTATGGATCAATCCAAAAGTGAAAAACAGTATCTCTACAGTATACAGCAGGGGAAAGCCTGATTTCCCAGGTCTCCAGTCCCACTCTCATCTCATTTCCTCTGAAGAAAAAAAAAAGGTTGAGAATAATAGGGATCTGGCAATAAATGAAAGTCTTTGGAGTATTTGGTTCCTCTTTTGTCAAAGCAACAGAGGGCCTCGTCCCAAGGATGTAGCCTTTATTCCCAAGCCCTGAGAAGAAAACCCTCCCAAGGACCCCTGACAGGTCACACACTTGACCAGTTCATAGCTCTGGCCACAGCTCTGGTTTCTAGCTAGGATGATGGGTTTACAGGCTACGACTCAAAGGTCAACCACATTTGTGGGATAAGCTTTTCTTTCTCTGGTGAAAGTAAAGGAATGTTCTTCGTGTCCCCTCCTCCACCCTTAAAAGACACATTCCGACCAAAGTTGATCAAATGTCACGTCTCATGATAGACACAGGGAGGTTAAAACACATATCCTTAAGGGTTTAGGCGATCAGATACAACAAAAAGATAAGATGTGATCACATCAGCTATTAAACCTATACTCATTTAAACATCAGTCAGCTTAGATGTTTGCTTTACAACTAAGTTTTAACAATGATCTTCTTTCTACCGGACAAAATACCAGATAATGTGACCAAGCAACCACTTACAATCAACAAGGGTACACCAAATACATTCCCTGTTATCTCAGACTGGAAATCACAGACAGCTCAAACTGAAACTGAAGAGAAAAAAATGCATCCTAACCTGGGCTGTGAGGAAAATGCCAAACATGGGCTGAGCAGAGTTTCTTTAGAATTATGGCATATGAGTATCTTGTTTCAGCTTGCCAACAGTCACACGCACGCACACACATACACACACCCAACCCCTCCGGGGCCTTCCTGTTCCGGACTGAGTGAACAAACGAGGCCCACATGAAAATAAGACAATGTTAGCCAAGCCGCTCTGCTACGTGTACCACAGCCCTGAAAAGAGAGAACACGGCATCACTAGGCAGAGCTGCTCAACAAAGTGCCACAACCCTATTTTATATACACACTCAATTGCAAGACACTGCTGCAACTACCAGGAAAACAGGATGACCAATAGTAAAAAAGTATGCTGATCCAAAGGACATTTTCATGATCCATCACACAAGAAGAGTTAAGCAAATAAATCCTCAGCAGGTTCTGGGATATATTCCAGAGAGACGCGGGTTCAAGAAAACACTGACAGCATTCCCCTCTGCAAGTAGTACCTGATGGACAAAAAGGAAACAACACTGACTCAATGCCTTTAGATTCCACTCCTGTGAGAGACGAGCAGGGTTCTCTCGTCACAGAAAATGGAGGCCACAGCTTGCTCCCCTCCCCCCTCTCCCCCATCCCCCACTCCGAGGCTCAGACTCAGGCACTGGCACATCCATGCAGGAGGACCAGAGAGATCTGTGGAGATTACAGTCCAACATTTTAAAAAACACGGCTGTGTCAAGACAAACCTCCACAGCCGATCGCAGAGATAGAGGAGCAAACACAGAGAGAAGGAGAAGCGAGAAAATCCTGTAAAAATGAGAAGCAGTCAACTCTCTCTTTTTTTTTTATGTCTTCGATCTTGGCTTCCCTCCTTCCCTGAACACTGCTGTCATAGAATAATTAGATTTCATTTTGAAGAGAGACCATCACTGTGAAGCCACCTTGAGATCCTGGCAGAGCTGGTGTCTATACTTAAAAAGAATGTGTGGTTTTTACACATCAATCAGACAAATATCTGAATAAATGGCCTCTCTGTGTGGCAGCCCAGGAAAAATATTCGATGCAAACATTATTGTACTCTGTGCACTGGAGCTGCCATTAAAGACAGTCGGGATTAATACCATTGAGTGCAAAACATCCTACTCACCCTGCTACACAAAACCCCAGAGACATTATTAGGATTTAGAAAATGACAAGAGACATTTAGCTTTCACAAGACCAACAACCACATGCAGAGAAATTCAGAAATGCATACCATTAGCTTTTCTTGACATCAACAAAAACATAATTAAAAACACAAGGTTAAAATGTCTCAGTTTAAATTTAATAAAATGATTTTAAGAAGCCTGTTTTAGCATGACTGCTTTACAATGTTAAAACAACATGTCAACACCAAACTACAATACAAGTACACACAGAAACTGTATTAAAGAAAGATTTGACCTGGATTTTATATAAGGCTGTAAAGGGTGAATCAAAGATGGCTGTGGAATTTTCCAGAAGGCCCTTGCACTCCCTGCTGCTCTCCCTCTGATTGTCAATCTTTAACCTCAACTGCAGCTGCAATTGGCTGTAGGGCCAACAGGGTGGAACATTATTGGTCGGCTGTGCCATGCCACACGGATCACAGTGTGCAGGCTCCCCTCTTCCTCTTAAAAAGCATTTTTTGCTGCAATGCAGAGATTTCCCCCCTGCATAAGACGGTTTATATTCCTTCAGTTTAGCTTGCCCTTCTTGACTGTGACAGTAGAAACCAGAGGGGATTTGAAAAAAAGCCTTTTGGGAGATTATATTTGTGGTTGTGATGCATAACTCAGTGGCTCTGCTATTCAACCTCTGCCGTCCTGTTTAGCAGCTACGTTGCCTCAGAAGCAGGCCCACGCAATTTCTCCCAACACCACGTCGTTACACATTGCTGACATTTCTAACTGGCGGTGTAGCATGTATGTTACAGACTCAGTCAAGCACTGTGCGGTAACTCATTACTATTCAGAGATAAAACTTATCTCCTGGTTTTTGGTTTTACACAGAGAGGGAATTAGCCTACGAAGAAACACTGATTGTACTGTTACTATTTTCTGGCTGTCGTGTAGATGAAACATGCCTCGTGTCAGGCCACAGGAGGAAAAAAAATATTCTTTGCTTCCCCCACGCAGTTGAGGCTGCTAAAACGGAGATATATTATGTAACACAATGTACAGTCAGCGCTGCTCTGAGAGATATATAATGGCATCAAACAGTGAAGCGTTTCCTCATACGTCTTTGTGTAGATTCCTCATAAAATATCTTGATAGAAAAACTGCTTTTGTTAAAAAATCTGTATCTCATGTACATGTACATGTACATGTGTCACTTGACATTCCTGTTATGTGTAAAACAGAAAAGTACCATAGAGAAAAAGGAGAAAATATCGCATTGCATGCAGACAACATGTACAAACACACACGTCATGTAAAAACCTGTTAGGTCTTGTGTTGTTTCTGTATCCCTGCTGTCTGATCTGTGAAGAGAGGACTGGAGTTCTCCTGAGAAGGGCTCTCTAAACACAAAATGGCCACTGTGTGTCTGAGGATCAGAGTGGAGGAAGCAGTTTCACAATAGTGCTGCAGAGAGGACGAAGCCCCGGGCTGTAAACTCATGGCCTGTGGCTTTAAATAGAAGTAATATGTGTCTTATTTTTGAAGATTTGACAAGAGAAGACTTGGAAGAATAGGATCACCCTCCAACAAAAGGTTAGTTTCATATGAGCTCTTCCTCTCATCAATATGGAGTGCAGAAACCCCAGTAGTGTTGCCTTGAACATGTACCACGTCATGCAGTTTGCAGTTTCTGAGAACATATTTTTATGTACAATACTGAAACTGAAAACCAGCACTGAGTTATGCCCTGCACTCCTTGTCCTCCTTACAAGCACATCTGTTGCCCCCCACGTCTCTTCCCCGGCCTGGCATGACACACACAAGAAAACAGCACAGAGCCAATCCACTTACAAAGGGTACATAATACCCCCCCTCCTCTTCCTCCATTGCCCATCCCCCATTCTTTCTCTGCCAGGCTACAACACAGGACTGCCACAGCAGAAAGGAGATGTGGGTGCCATTTTTAAATCTAACTCTCCTTTGCATTATAAAAAAGGAAAAGGATTTGCCATGGTCCACTCTGCCTCCTGTATGGCAGCCTGGTTGTCTGGGGCACCCATGTGACCCTGAGACACAGAGAGAGAGCAAGGGTGAGAGTCGTTACCCAACCCCCCACCCTCAGCACTGTGGAGCAGAGAGGCCTGGTGAGGCCTCCAATCCACCCCAGCTCCTCCTCCTCCTCCTGCACACTAAACTGATTTTTAAGGTGTGCACATTCATCATGAGAAACCAACAGTCACCACAACGACAAGAAGGAAGCCATGTTGTTATCAGAGAGTTGAGATAAAAAAGACAGAGCTTACCTCTGTGGATGCATGGCTGCCTGACACACTGTTATGTCAACACTTATAAAACATGGAGGACACTCTCAGCCCTCAGCCGGGGAAGGCTCCGCTCTTCAGGCAAGGCGATCAGGCCCCAGTGTTGTTAGCCAGATCCTGACTGGTCGCTTTCCTCACAGGCAGGATACAAGGCCGCGTCTGATTGGCCGAAATGTTTCCTGAGTAATTATCTTTGTTCAGTGCAGGCAGGGGCAGCACTGTGAGTGTCAGAGACAGGGGAAGAAAAATAAGCAGAGTGCTAGGCCTACAACCACAAAATAACATGATTAATATGAGTATTTTTGACATACAAACCCCGTGTGACAACCTTTTGAAGCTTCCAAGTGTAGAAACTGTCGGTAGTTGTCTTATTTGAAGGCTTGAGAAGTAGAAATAGCAGCATGTAGACTGTGAGGAGCAGGACACCATGGCTTCTCTGCACAAGCCTCCATTTTTTTTATGTGGAGAGGGCCTTTGTTTAAACTCCTCCCTCCCTCTTGGCTGTTTCTAGAGAAAAGAGAGGCTGTAGCTCCTCACCTATTTGGGCAATTCTGTCTGCAAACAAAGGAAGAAAATTAGGCAGATAAAATGAGAAATCATACAGTCAAAACACTTTTATTGTGTGTTGTAAAAGACAGGGGAAAAGACAGAGTTTTGAGGAAGTTATGCCTTTCTATGTCACACATTACTGTTGTTACTGTACTTAACCTTAATGTATAATGCCCCAGTGAATGTTAACCAAACACACAAACATATTTCCAAGCCTAAGTTCAGCAAAATGTAGAAAATACAAATAAAATAAAATAAAATAAATATGTATCTTGCCATCTCCCCCTCCATGAGAAGGACTACCAAAACTGAAATCTGAAAAACACTGGAAGACCTTAGTATAAAAAGTACGCAGGGGTTTGTTTGTTTGTCTGTGCTGTTACAGTAATCATTAATAATGAAACACAGCTGGATAGAGCACCTGTTTTTGTTGACATTTTAAAATCAGCAGCAGTGAAATATCGGGTGATAAAACACAAAATTAAAATAATGTGGCATAATGGAGTCCTATATAACAACCCTACTATGAATACAATTTTTGGTAAACTAATAATGTTCTTTAATTACTGAGACAAAATCATTTGCTAACTCAACTCCTTGGTAAATTTTAAGGGTGTAACTCATGGTGTTAAACTGGGCTCCATGGTATTTAAAGGGGTTTACTCCTACAAACATGTAGGAAAAATGTGTAATATAATGCAATTCATTACAACACTAACATGAACCACTGTCTCTAAAATTGCCATAGTGTTAAGTCAACTTTGTAACACACTTTACATGCAATTACTGTGTTAGATTATTTTTCTAACGCAGCACATCTGTGTTAGAGTTTTTTATTTTTCAAACAAACATGACTGTCCTGTTTTTTCCAACACAAACTATAGTCCCAACGTTGTAACACACTTTACATGCAATTACTGTTTTAGACTATTTTCCGACACACATGGTTTGCAGCCCTTGTGGTTTGCAGATGAGACTGAGTCACTGACAGTTGTTCCCAGTGTCTCATGTAAGCAGGGGGTTCAAAATATTGAGGGAAAACATGGATAAAACACAATGTAATTAGCTTGTGTTTTTTGTTGAGCACTCCTGCTTAGATAACACAGTCACTGAGTGGCGCTTAATCGTGATACTATTGTAGAGAATGCATATGAGAGCCATGTAGCTCTCATGAGGTTGTGGCAGAGAGGAAAAAAAGTTGATCGCCCAACGTGGGGCTCGAACCCACGACCCTGAGATTAAGAGTCTCATGCTCTACCGACTGAGCTAGCCGGGCGGTGTTTTCATGCACGATCACTATCCTTTTTATAACTGAGTCGGCATATTATCATTGATAACATTTTATGAATGTTGCGTCATGTTGTAGACCGACTGGTATGAAAAGGGGAGGGTTACCTCAGGTCCTGTCGTCCCGCTTCTGTCTCATACTGACCTCTAGCGGCAAAGAGCAGGGAATATTTTATTTAACTACAGTCAGCTGAAGGTCTTCAAATTAACGTTTGACTACTAATACTCGAGTACATCTTTCAAACTGTCATCGTGTTAAACGGCCAAATTAAAGCCACAAAACACTACTACTACCACTTACACAACAACTAACTAAATTTCCTGCAGTTCGCTCATGTATTTTGTAAAAGCTTTAGACAGTTAAACGGATAGCACCGCCCCTACAGCCCCCCAAAATACTTCTAATAACGGTTAATAACGGTTAGCCCAATTAGCTAGCTTAGCTTCAGTGGCTTCAGTGAAAACGTTAGTTAACGTTAACGTTCGATAAGTCGTGTCAAAGCAATGACGGGACCGTGTATCTTGAACACTGTAAACGTTAGTTACCTGACGGTTGGTTTCCTCCGTTAATTTTTCCGTGACTCACTGTTAAATTAGGGTAAATGAGTTAAAGCTGCCGTCATAATGACATGTCACCGCTTATTAACAGTTAATTTACTTGGTTTGCCTTTTAAACGGCATCGAATGAAGCACAAAAGGGGCTACTTCCGGTCTTCTTCTTCTTTCTTTTCTTTCAAAATAAAATGCACCTACGAGAAAGCAGCACTGTTTCCGGTATTTCTGTCTAAGTGGTGAAAGACGGCATATTTACCTAAATACGGGTTGTGAGTTCGATTCCCAGCTCCTTCATTCTTGCAATCTTACTTTGGTACAAAAGCACGGTTAGAAAAATGCACTTAGCATATCCTCCTGAGACCCTGTGTTCTCATATGAGGACATCACATTTTGGGTTTACTGCACCTTAAACTTCATTCTGCTTAACCTAGATTGTTGTCCTTGTTTGTGGACACTTTTTTGTGCAATCTAGTGGTAGTAAGAGCACAACACACTAATCCAAGTGAAAACAAGATGGCAGCCGTCTCTGCCAAGTCAGTCTACAGCTGTTCCCAACTCAAAACTGTGTTGTCCAGTTCCATGTTAAGTTTTGCCAAGACTACCGTCATTCCCTGCATCGTTAGGTCCTTCAAAGAATCAATCTTAGTGGTTCCCACTTCACTGGACACAAGCGTCAGTGTAAAATTGTCCTGTGTCATGGGGCTCTTCAGTCTTCTACCAGCATCAACACTCTCCTGCTGAATAGAGTCCACACTGAGTTTGAATTGTGGGATCTGGGTACCATTTAATACATTATTCCATTGCACAAACTACCTTTTAATTTTTAAAATATCCAAACAGACTTTCAAGATCACTTTGTCTTTTCAACACTAACTTTGGGGGCTTTTGGTGATGCCAGCCTACAACAAAATTTTATAAGTGATTAAAAAATCCAATAAACAATCTTTATTTTTCTTTCAAGACAGAACAGATTTCCCTGGAACAAAAGCATTTTAAATCCTTAAGTGTTCACACATTAAAGCAAAAGAGAAAGTAATAGAAATACTTTATTTCCTGCTATGTTGCATGGCCAGATGCCTGTTTGTCAGGTCCCATAATTCCTATGCTGGTATCAATGCGTCAAATAGTCTGTGGTCTTTTAATGAAACACTTTATTCAGCGGATCTGAGGATAAAAACTACACAATAAATACACATTGCAGCTGAAAGGATTCATTGATAAATTAGTAAATTAATTGGCAATTATTCTTATAACTGTATAAGTAGTTTTTCACACAAAAATACTTAATTATTCCAGCTTTTCAAATTTGTGGACTTGTTGCTTGTCTTTTAGATCATTTAATTATTTTTGATTTAGTAAACTGATGTAAGTAGTTCTACATTAAGTACTTTTATGTTTTGTACTTAAACATATGTTCCTGATTGTACTTACATACGTGTACTTAATTACAAATTCAAGGTATGTTTACTTTACTGGATTATTTTAGTCTCATGCCACTTACTACTTCTACTCCACTACACCGCAGAAGGAAATATTGTAATTTTTTCTCCTCTGCTTTTATCTGATAAGTTTAGATACTAGTTATTTTACATATTTAGACTAATGCATCTAAACCAAAACATACACTGCAGCTGAAATGATTAGTTGATTAATTAGTAGATACATTGGCAACTACTTTGATAATTGTTTAAGTCATGCTTTTCAAATATGAGAACTTGTTGTTCTTCCTTTTGACTTGTTGCTTTTCTTTTTGATGGTGGTGATGATGATGATGATGATGATGATGATGATGATGATGATGATGATGATGATGATGATATTGACGGTTGTTGTTGACGACCACTATTGTTTCAGTTCACTGTATTTGGGCTCTCAAATATGAGGACTTGCTTCTTCTTTTTTTGATTACTTTTGATTTATTAAATTAACATTTCTGCATTGAGTACTTTTACTTTAACACTTAAACACATTTTCCTGATTGTACTTACATACCTGTACTAAAGTAACATTTACAATGCAGGACTTTGACTATTAACAGAATATATTTTTACACTGTGGTATTTGTAGTTTTAATTAGTAAAGGATCTGAATACTTTGTCCTCCACAGCATCTAAATTCGCTGCTACTATTAATCCAAGTAAATATAGGAAATCTATATTTACAAACAAACTGGTTTGAGAGAAAAATAAAAGAGAAATAATGTATGCCATGTTAAGGCAGTATTATCAAATCTACTTACTGAATAGTGTAACTTATGTGACAGGAGATGTTACAACAAGTTATATAGTACTATCTTGAAATCTAGAGTGTTGCATGATTCTTACAGAGGGTCACATACACTGGTCCCAGGATCAATGACCTTATCTACAATGGATAAAGCATATTCTAAATTTATCAAGTGGCCTGTTGCCCCAAAAGGATCTGAATACTTCCTCCACCACAGCATCTAAATCCACTCCTGTTTGTAATCTAGGAAACTTGGGTGCGTGAGTGGAGTTCGTGAAAGCACCACGGGTCTGCAGGACTATTTTCACACTGAGGTATTTGTACTTTCAATAAGTAAAAGATGTGCACACTTCCTCCACCACAGCATCTAAATCCACTCCTGTTTGTAATCTAGGAAACTTGGGTGCGTGAGTGGAGTTCGTGAAAACACCACGGGTCTGCAGGACTATTTTTACACTGAGGTATTTGTACTTTCAATAAGTAAAAGATGTGCACACTTCCTCCACCATAGCTTCTAAATTAATTTAGTAATTTAGGAGACGTGGGCGCTTTAGTGGAGTCCGTGAAGGCAGCACGGGCCTGGGTTCTCCTTCTACGTCAATGACACTGGGCGGTTCATGAATGGGGTTCTGGAGTGGGAGGGCCCGTCATCTGACTTTACCAGGCAGTAAAAAAGTGGGTGTTGTGCTGTAGTGTTTGGTTTGGTGCGATGCATCTTCATGACTGTTTTTAAACCCACGGGCAGCGGTTCACGGTGCGTACGGACTGCAGCGGAGCCATCAGCCGACATCCATCCGTTGAGACGCGCAGGCCAACGGCAGGCGTGCAGCGGGTGCAGCGGGGGGGAAAGCTAGCTCCGACCCAGCGAGACTCAGTGACACGGCAGCCCCGGAGCCAGAGGAGGCAGAGCCGCGTCGGTGAGCCATGGGGTTCCGCAAGAAGAACAAGAGCCCGCCGGTGCTGAGCCACGAGTTTGTGATCCAGAATCACGCCGACATGGTGTCGTGTTTGGCCATGATTATCCTCCTCGGCCTGATGTTCGAGGTACTGTGTGATTGGACAGGAGCTAGTGATGTTAGCCGCTGCTGCTAGCTGTCGTTAGCTGACATGACAGCAGCACTCCAGGGGCAGGGCGCTAGCGTGTCTCTCTCCTTCCCTTCTCATGTGTCTCACTGATTGCCAAAGAAGATGGCGAGGAGGCCCACTGGCACAGCTAACAGGTCATTTTACCAGTCGGCTAATCCACTGCCTCCATAGGGAATGAAAACATGTATATGGCCTTTGGCAGCAGGATAGTCAGGCTATATGTCTGCAGCATGCTACACCTCTCATAGCTGACTAGCCATGACTGAATGAAACAATATACTGACCTGTCCCCACCCACACCAAGCCATCAGACTTAAAATATTATAATAACTGATCAGATTTTGTCTCTATCAACCTCTACACGTGTAGATAAAGCTGGTTTCATAAGCTTGATATTGAATCTTCAATGCCTACACTCAGGGGGAAACTGAAGCCCATGATACCCACTCATCCGGACACAATGAGAGGCATTGTAGCACTGATAGTGAACTTAAAATATACCTCAGTTTTGCTAGAGACCCCTGAGAGCCCCTGCAGGCAGCCCCTGGAAGTCCCCAGACCCCAGTTATGGGACTCACTGAAATTAGGATATAACAGTGACACAGCAGTCCTCATTAATAGCATGTGCATGAAATGATGACTGAATCTCTCACAGTTGTTTGGCACCTGTTGTAAAAATTTGTCTGAGAGTAAGGTTCACTTCCATGGGGACAATCCAAGAGGATTATACACATTTATTGTAGTGTTTGTTTATTAACTCAAAGGCTTGTCTTCCTTTGTACGAAATATGCCAGTGGTCAGTGACCAGCTCTTTCCTCTGACTCAGAATCAATCCATTGATCCTGCTTCTTTCTCTGTGTTCCAGGTCACAGCCAAGTTTGCCATCATGTTCATCACAGTCCAGTACAATGTCACACAAGTTCTTGGTGAGCTGAAGTTTATAGGTTTAGTAATGCTTTCAGCGTCTTTAAAGTAACAAGTGTGCAAGATTAAGGGGGAAATAGTGGCATCTACTGGTGAGGATTGCAAATTGCAACCACTTGAAACTTCTGGTTAGAAATGGTTAGAAATCCTTAAGGGTGCTTTCAGACCTAGAGTTGTCTCCTTTGGTCCGAATCAGGGACTCATTTTGTTGCAAAGTCAAATAATTGCCAAAGTCGACGTTCTAACGGCACCATTTACAAGCAGACCAGATAAAATGCCCTGCACCAGAAAGCTGCTCTTGATTGGTCAGAATTTCCATGTGGGAAAAATCCAGCAAGTAAACAAAACATTGAAGAAGAGTACACTTGCAAGATAAATGCGACACTTTCTAATGTCACAATGGAGGGACAACTACGCAGGTTGATTTTAGCGCTGGTCATCGTGGACTATATTGCTGTCATTGTTCATTTTAGTCAAACCATACAGTTTGAAAACGAGGCGCAGCTCCAACTAGAAAACAATGTTGTGATGCATTGGATGTGCTGAATGTGCATATTAAGGCAGTACAGGAGGAGGTGCACATTAATAATCCTCCAGGACTGTAACATGCTCATGTTTAACCCAAACAATGTGTCATATGACTGCAGTTGGTTCGGACCCAGATCGGAACACGTCCCCACAAACGAACCACACCAGAGTTAGTTTGTAACCTCACCGAGGCCACCTTTAAGAAGGTCTCGGTCCGGTTGTTTTGGTGCACCAGTACTTGGTTTGTCCATTTTGGGCTACTGTAGAAACATGGTGGCGCAACATGGCAATCTCCTTGGATGAGGTTTAGCTCCCTATGGCGATATAACCCGCTCATTCTAAGGTAACAAAAAGACAACAATTTTTTTTCAGGTGATTATACACTAAAGAAAACATACTTATTATATGATTTTCTATTTCAGC
Organism: Epinephelus lanceolatus; assembly: GCF_041903045.1. NCBI lineage: Eukaryota > Metazoa > Chordata > Actinopteri > Perciformes > Serranidae > Epinephelus > Epinephelus lanceolatus. The sequence goes on along the minus strand of NC_135741.1, from coordinate 15,025,691 downwards.
CAATATATCCCCCTAAACCACACACTGAACTTTAAAGATAACTCAACTTAACTTCAATTCCTGCATCGAATTACTAAATAAATGCTTGTTTGCTTATTCTGCCTTGTAAGCCATTGTTCAGGCATTTATGTTTAACTTTATGTTTCTCTGCTGCTACAGATGAGAAGAGTGATCCAGTGAACCTTTACCAGTATGGCCCTAAGGATGTGGCCACTGTGTTTTTCTACCTGCTCATTGCGGTCATCCTTCATGCCTTGATACAAGAATACATTCTCGATGTGAGTACATCAATGTCCAAACTCAGCAGCTGTCATATTAGGTCACATTGTTACCAGTTGTTTGCACATAGCAGTATATTATTTTCATCTCTTTACTTACGTGTACAAACACGGCATGCAGCAAACAGAAACTGTGCTGAAGAACGTCTCCACCCTTAATGTGTCAGCTTGAATGCGATCAGATGCGTCTGTGTGGTGTTTGATTTCCAAAGCATCAGATAATGCCTCATGTGTTGGCTCTGTTCTGGTCCATGATGACTAAGGTTTGGATGGCTGCTTGTAGATAATCGGGTCCAATCCTTCCAGCTGCATGTGCACTAAATCACGATGACTGAAAAGATGTTTCTTCTGGCATGTTTTGCCTTTGATGTCCCGCTGAGGTATCATTAATAGAAAAAATATTTTGATATATTTTCATTCCAAAAATAAAAAGCTTTTGGGGATCACGCTCAACCAGGATTTTTTTAAAGGTATCTGTCACTCTTAAAAGATATTACCCACTTTATCATGTCTGTCTGAAAGCATTGAAACAGGTTTGCTTGCTGTAATTCTCCTGCTGTTCATACTTCTCATTACTAATGCACTTACAGTTTAAGAGATGGGCGATGAAATCCTCAGTCCTTGTTCTGTGTACTGAATTTGTACTTCAGTGTCTTGTTCAAAGGGAACTTGGACGTTTGAAACACCATCTCTGCTATTATCAAACGAGCTGCTTTGCTCCCTGAGCCGCTCAGACTAAAGATAGACTTAGAAAAAATGTGTAACCATCCTTTAAAAACTGCAACATTTGTGCAAGAAGGAAAAAGTAGAAACTTGCACAGCGGCCCTGTTTATGCTGATTATAATTTATGTTAAAGACGTGACAGTTACAACTCAGTAACAGGCAGGGTTATATGCTTAAAAGGACAGTTCATCCCACAATCAAATACACATATTTTTTCTATTACCTGTGTTGCTGTTAATCGGTCCAGATTGTTTTGGTGTGTATTGTACAGTGTTGGAGATATCGGCCATATAGATGTCTGCCTTCTCTCAAATATAATGAAACTAGATGGCACTCGGCTTGTGGTGCTCAAAGCGCCAAGAACAATAAATTTAAAAACTCAACAGCAATGTCTCATTCCAGAAATCATGACATGGTTACTCAAGATAATCCACAGACCTTGTTGTGAACAGTTTCATGTAGAAACTATTTTCTTTCTACCAAACTTCACCCTCCAACTGTATCACCTCACAGAAGGAAGATTGTATCTGTAAGTACTCTTGAGTTGTGTAGATAAAACGATGACCCACTCTCAGTCACTGTCCGGCTTGAGCACACATTTATTTCGGCACTGGTGGATATAAAACAAGAGCCACAGCCAGCTCTCATTAACGGTCCAGAGACAGCAGACTGTAACAGAGGATGGGGCTCATCTGTGAAATCTGTAGGGGCTCATCAGTGTGGCGTTCAAGTACATACACAAAAAAAGTATCTCTATGGTAACTTATACATCTCAACAAACAACATAATAATGACACAGTTTAACAATAAATTTGAAATCAGTGCATCTTCCCTAATGGGAGAAAGACAGCTTGTAATGGTAAGTTTGATCACCAACTTATTAACTCTGTTACACATCTCCTGCTAGCTCACCTAGCACCACTGATCTAGCTCACGTCACAGCTCAGCCAAGGAGGGCGCTTTTAATGTTTACATCTCGCGGTGTCACAAGCACAAACGTCTCATCTATTAGTAAGAGCACGCCTCCCTCTGCGGGGTGATACAGTTGGCAGGTGTAGTTCAACAAAAAGAAAATAGTTCCTACATGAAACTGCTCACAACAAGGTCTGTGGATTATCTTGAGTAACTGAGTCATGATTTCTGTAAAGAGACATTGCTGCTGAGTTTTTCAGCTGTATTTTTTTGTCACTTTGAGCACCACAAGCTGAGTGCCATCTAGTTCCTTTATATTGGAGAGAAGCCAGACATCTCTACGGCTAATATCTCCCAAACTCACACCAAAAAAATGTGTGTGTGTTTGAATTGGAGGTGAACTGTCCCTTTAACCTCATAAATCAAGTAGTGAACATTTATCTGCAAATATCACATCTGAGTTCTCTCTGTGTAATATTTTGTTCAATTTCAGAAAATGAACAGGAGGTTGCACCTGTCGAAAACCAAACACAGCAAGTTCAACGAGTCGGGACAGCTCGCGGTGTTCTACCTGTTCTCCTTCATCTGGGGCTGCAGCATCCTGACAGCGGTACGAGGGTCAGGGGTCACAGAGACACACTGTCCTAACCTGCATTAGGCTTTATCTTACGCCATGTCTTTCTGTATCTCACAGGAGGACTTTGCAACAAATCCTACCTTCTTATGGGAGGGTTACCCACACACTCACATGGTGTAAGTAAAGTTTATAGACTCCTGTGCATCAGATGCTCATATTTTACATTTTGGTTTTTTAATCCCAGAAAAATTGAAACAAAACACTTAATTACAAGTTCCAAAATCAGGCTAATAATGTGTGGTTATCACAAAATCCCACAGCACACCTGGATTGACATCACGGCACACCATTTCAGAACCACAGATCTGTTGTATATTAACATTATATATCTTCTGTCCACGTTGAAATATCACCCAGGCTCTCACCTCTGCACAACCTGTCCTCTGTCTAGTTTTCAGGTCAAGTTCTTCTACATTTGCCAAATTGCCTATTGGCTCCATGCACTTCCTGAGCTGTACTTCCAAAAAGTACGGAAGGTAAGGATCATTTCTTAAATGTCGTACTTGAAAGCAGCTTATATATGTTCACCAGTGGTGTTGCATTGCAGATGAGAGGTGGCACATTGGCTCAAGTGAAAAAAGCTTTAATTTGGGTTTTACAACAATGTACAGTGGAGCAGTGCAGGAATGAATCCTAAAACGCAAATATGAGTTAGCATGTTAGCGCATCTGGTTCTCTTGTCTCAAAGTCAGTGGGTTTTTTGGTTAGATACCTGAAATAAGGTATGTTGTTAGAGGTTTACATTTTGTTCTACAACATAAAATACATCAGGAAATACCCCACTTGTGAATTTTGAAGCTTTTACGTGTCTTAAAAAAGATGGTTGCTAACAAGTGGCTAAATGAGACTACAGAAGACAGCTTTACAGCCTCATTGTGGTAGGCTATGAACGAACTACACAACATTTGCATGACTTAAATGTCAGTAACGTTAGCCTTTTAATACTGGCGCTTGCATTTATGCTTTAGAAATCATAAATGTGGTTCATTTTTTCGGATTATTTGCTGTCCAAAATAAATTTTAGTTTGCCACAGAGCATATTTTCTGCAACAATCCAAAATCTACTGGTAAAATCCCACTGGCTTTTTGTCAAGGGAAACAGGGGGATGCTTACTTCAGAGTTGGCCTCCAAAAAATGTCATCTGTAACCTCAACAGATGAAGTGGTGAAGAGGTTGTTGTGTTTTGGCCTCTGCATATGATAAATGCGGTGTTTGTACCTTAAAGTCCTCTCTGACCACTGCTAACGCCTGCCGGTGTTTTCACGTGTCTCATGAGGAATCAGCTGTCAGTATGGAGCACATACAAACACCTTAAACAATCACACCTTTGTTGCTGCACTTACACATAAGCAGGACTCACATGTTTTCTCTTGGTTGAATCAGCATGAAGAAGCTACCACACATTATCACCCCCTTTTTACACTCCATTGAAAAAGCATTTTCATTTGCGCTTTGCTGAGTTAATGCATGTGTGTGTGTAGCTGGTTTGTTGATATGTTTTGCGCACATACATTATTTTAGAGCCAAGCAGATGGCGAGACTTAATTTGCATAGAAAATGTATCACAGTTTCAAAGCTAAAAGCTGGTTAATGAGTGCTGGCTGCGTTTTAACGGTTGTTGAGTTTAAGGAAAATAATTGCTCCTCAAGAATCTTAAACTATACAGTAAACAAAACAACTAAAATCTACAGGACACATAAAATACTTAATGTCCAGACTTAAAAATACAAAGAGCCTTCATGATACCTTTCCAGCAAACTGTTGTTTGTGGTCATTAAAGCTGCTGCTGTTATTAACACAGTCTTTCTTTCCTGCTTTGTTTTATTTCCACAGGAGGACATCCCCCGCCAGCTCTATTACATTTGCCTTTACGTTGTCCACATCACTGGTGCCTATGTCTTAAAGTGAGTGAAATAATTCATTTTTCTGAGCATATCCTCTGAGGATGAAGTAAAGAGGCATATTCTTGTTATATCTCTCTCAGAGATCGAAGCTAACCAGTGCCTGATAAAATGGTTTGAACTTTTTACTGCAGAGACTACTTATAAATAACAACTCCTTCAAAATTTTCCCCTTTTTAGTGTAAAGAAAATCATTCTGAAAACATTCATCCATTTACAAAACAAATGATGAACGACCCACGATATCCTTAGAAAAATTATTTGCAAATTCAACAGTATGTCTCAATTTTTCCACATTCAGTCAGTCTACTACTCACTCTCATGTGACGTTTTTCATAATCTTTTACTAAAGTGGAAGCTGTTGAAGAAGCAGGTTTATTCATTCCCTGCCTTACAAACCATTTACAATCTGAAGTTTTATCAGTGTCTCAGCAGCAGGGTTCCACCCATATTGTTTTAAGATAGAAGTCTGATACAGATTCTTTTGTACTGAAGCTGCTGATTGACAATATTTTGCACAATGTTTGATATCTTTAAATGTGACCACAGAAAGTATGTATTGTTATTTAAATCGCCCCTAAAACCTCTCAGCCTTCACATGTGCATCAATTTTAGGTGTGCAGAGTCATGTAGTGGGCCGGATTGGACCCTTTGGTGGGCTGGTTCTGCCCCCTGGGCCGTATGTTTGACACCCCTGCTTTACTGGGTAAAGCTATCTCAGGAAAGTGCATAGAAGTAAACTCAGTACACGATTATACAACAAATAACTCAGATCTGACACTAACCTACTGCACAGTATCTGTGTTATGGAGTGTGAGTAGTTGTTACTTGCGCAGTGTGGTGTGACGTATATCTGTTGTACGAATTTCACTTCCTGTCAGCTCTACAGTCCAAGGAAACTATAAAAGATGATGATGATTATATGGGGAATAGTGGGACTTGCCATGACTGCCCTATTAAAGGCGCAGTATGTAAGAATGTGGCCAAAATGATTACTGCACTCAAATTCAAAATACTGCCGCGAGTTGTGTCCGCCCCCTGTTTGAGCAAGTTGGGCTTCTCTGCTGCTAACGCTGCAGCTGGGATACAGCGGAGGAGGAGCCGGCTGCTGATGCTATATGCCGGGACACTGCTAATGCTGCTTCCCGTGCTGCTAACGTCTGTTTCTCAAAAAAATCAGTCGGGTCGATGACCCACCTGCACATGGGCTACAATGTATGATCGAAAATTAATAACAGTTGAAAGTATTCGAATTGTCCATCCCCGTCTAGCTATGATGCTAGTTAGCCAACTTTGGCTAACGTTAAAGCTTACCTGTTGAGGAGAAGAGTAGCCACTTCGACATCCGATTTCAAACTCTTCTCCGCTTTAAACCGTCTCCACCGTTCAAAAGCATGTCCTATATAGACCCTTGCTTTGCCTCGAGTTTTGTCTTGGCGTTTTTGGGAATCATAACGAGGTCGTTTGGGTTTAGTCGCACCATCAGCCATTGTAGCTCAGTCGTAACTGGCAACCCGGATGCTGAGACTCTACTGACTGCGTGACTGGTAGATGGCGGTGGGTGGCGCAACAGGCCAAAACACAAATTCAAAACATAAACATGATTTGCGGACCGTAATTTTTTTTTTTTAATGCGAATATTCTGGCTATACTATTGTTGTCAGTGAGATCAGTATGTTATATTAACATTATTCCTTAGTCTCTGTGACATATAAGGATGATTTTACAACTATTTGCTTTATATTTCTTACATATAGCTCCTTTAACTTAAACAGAAGTGGAACCAATGCAAAATCTCAATGCTGTCGCTGATGATGGGCTTTCTTCTTTTATAATTTCCTTGCTACAGTCATGTTATTTTCGCCCCTGACCTTAGAGACCAAAGTGCCTTTTAGTTTAGTTTAGTTTAGTTTATTATTAGCTACTGCATTGTAGCAGCTGTTCTTCCTGAGGTCCACAACAACTTAACATTTGTGACAGTTTACAAAACAGTTCCATTGAAGACTAGAACATTGACACAAACAAGACAGTTCCTGGTAATACAATAATAAAGATATATGCTTTTTCATGATTTAATTTGGAAAATAGACGGCCAGTTTGGGCTAAATTTTGTTGCGATTTCCTGATGATGCTCCATTATTGTAATATTAGACCATGTATTTACATGATACTATACAATCACATTAGTATGTTTACATACACACATTACATGTGCATTAAATGGAATAGTTCCCAGGGAAACAATATTTTACCATGCAAGTTAATCACAGAGTATGAATCATATTATATAGGTCACCTTGTCTTGTAGTCTCCTTATAGTCCTTAATTCACATTACCTCTCACAGTTAGCTTTGTGCGTGTTGTTGATTGTATTTACTGTTCATGTTTGTATGTAGTGTTATTGATCATTTTCATAATCACCTTTGTCTTTAAATAGAAAAGTTAGCCTGTCTGCAAGTTTATGAGAAGGAAGGTCACCTTACAGAGCTTTACTGCTAGCTTTCGAAAGACTGTGTATGTCAGTCGATTTAATATTTTTTGCAGCATTTCCATGCACTGGGTGTAAAAACAAAAAACTCTAGCAACCTAACGTTAGCTAAGCTCTAAAAATCAGGCTAATGTTAGTGCTACACTGAATGACTGACGTTAGCTAACGGCTATCTTCTAAAACTCTAAGGTGAATATAGGAATGATTTAAAACACGACACATATTTGAATGGTAAGTACTATTGAAATATAAGTTACAAAGCTGACTCTTGGGCTGTTGATCAAACAACAGATTGTACTTTAACATTTTCGTATGCTCACCACCACGGACACGAGTATAGAAGAGAAAGACTCTCTTTCAAATTCAAAACAAATTTAGATCAAACTGTAAAAACAGGCAGTGCTGATCAAATACAAACCAAAAATATGTCACTGTGTTGTGTATTTCTGTCCCTAAAATGTCAGAAACATATTTTAGTGCACTGTTTGGCTGTAATATGAGAATTAGTGAACAAGAGGCTGGTGCTGGTAAAAAAAAAAAAAAGTGAGCTCAAATGCTAAAACTTGGCAACACTGATCAAATATGAACCAACATTCTGTAACTGCGTCATCTATTTTTGTTTAAAATATTTTCAGACACATACTTTAGCTCAGTCTTTAACTGCCAGAGATTATTATTTGTTATGATCCGGCTGCCATATTGTTTCTTGTGTCAAAACAGCCAAGCTCACATTACATCACCCACCAGCGGGAGCGTTTATCAGTCCGGTGCGTCACAGTGCATTCTTGTAGTTAGAGGTTTTTCATCTCTTAAGCAAAAGTAAGTGCTTCAGAGCTTTTTCTCCGTTTTCTCTGGTCATATTACACCAATTTAAAAAGTATTTGCAAGGAGTCTTTCTACTGCTTAGACATCCTAGTTTTATGAAAAGCAGTGAAATACTTCTTTAAGGATGAAAAAGCTCTGGGATTACCAAGGCTGGAGGCGAAGGTAACTGTAGAGGCTGAGCCAATGCTTTAAACCACTGAGGTGCTGCACTGAGATGACTTAATTGACGCCCTGATTGTTACTGTGTCTGATGAATCAAAGTCTGATTCAAACTTGCCAATTGAAGTGTCTATTAAACTTGAACATGTTTCCAATAATACTCAAAAACATCCACACGTCTGACTTCCGCAGCAACAAGCTGTTAAGTTCAAAGGTGTTATCTCCTGGTTCACAGTCAGAAGAGAACATGTGATAGTGTTCAGTGTTGTCTCCTCTCTTTCTTCATATGCTAAGTTGTCCTTAGTTAACTCTGTGTTGCCGTCTCGCTCTGCGTCCCGTCTGTTCAGCCTCCACCGACTGGGCCTGGTGTTGCTGGTCCCTCACTACCTGGTGGAGCTTCTGTTCCACGCTTCACGCCTCTTCTACTTCAGCGACGAGAACAAGCAGAAGGGGTATTGCTTTCATTCATAAACAAGTTTGCGTGTAGCGTTTGTGCCTCCCTGATCCCAACAACCTGACGCAATCTGTTTTTCCTTTACAGTTTTACTCTGTGGGCGCTACTTTTTGTCATCGCCCGCCTCCTCACCCTCACACTCTCAGTTCTGACGTTTGGCTTCGGGCTGCCCCGTACAGAAAACCAGGGCTTTTCCCTAGCAGAAGGCAACTTCAATGTGCTCACCATAAGGCAAGTCCAGATGGCAACTGACAGGAAAAGCCTTTAATGTCTCCAACCGAGCTAATTTACCAACAGCATTAAACCTAAAAACAACCAAATGGCCAAAGTTTTGTTTTCCTGTTCACAAGTTAAATCACTTAAACGGTTATTGTTCCTTAAACGTGTCCTCCCAACCTCTCAGGATGACTTGTCTGGCAGCTATTTGCCTGACACAGGCTTGGATGATGTGGAAATTCATTAACTTCCAGTTGAAAAAGTGGAGGGAGCACAGCCAGAACCAGGCCTCAAAGAAGAAGGCAGTCAGCCCAAAGAGCAAGCCTCACAAAAGGGAGCCTGCGAGGGGTGAGTGTTCATCAACCACAGCATCTGGTCATTTAACCAAAGAGACATAAAAGGCGTTTTCGGGCTGCAGGGACTTTTTCATAGTTCTCAGAACGCTGTTTTGGGGGACTTTTTAGCTCCTATGTCAGAGTAGGTGCTCTCCCAGCACAGGAGGAAACATGAGTGACTAAAGTGTATGTTTATTGGTCCACACATTGTAAGTGTACATTGATTGATTGAACACAGCAGTAGGGCTACTCCCTTTATGGTCGAACACACATAAGTCGACCATAAAGGTTATATATACCATAATGGTTGCTTAGTCACAGAAAAAACCCACACTTATTTACACACCTCTAAACAGCTCCTGGAAGAAGATCAGCTCTGCACTCAGGATTTCAGGTAAATAGGCTATACAATGCTTGTTAAATTTGCTTAACAACCTCAGACGCAACCTGCCGCAGCGCTCTTGAAAGCTGGCAAATAAAGGCACATGAGTAGCGCCCAGTGCCTGACCTCATGTTTTCCAGGCGGTTAAAGACGCAGCATGTGTACGGCCCCTAATTTCCAGGGCTGGTACCTGTGGTTATTCCACAGGCTAGTTAATAACATGTCGGGCAGGAAATCCAAAGTGTGGGATCATTTTGAGAAGGTGAAGAACAAACCCAAGGCGATATGTAAACTCATCTTCATTGGTCGACTACAAATATGACATATCATCTGAAACATGGAAGTTGCTACATGCCCATTAACCACTTAGCACGTGATGCTCTGTAGCCCTAAAAGGCTTTTTCCCATAGACTTGCATGGCAAAAGAGATGTATTAGTGTAAATGTATCAGTGGATGCATTTTTTTGAGAGTCACAACCCCTCAGAATGACTCGATTTGCTATCGGAATATTGACCCATTTGGTACGATGACACTGCAGAGTCTAGGAGAGCCACACGATTGAATCAGTCTGCTTGCCTGCTCCATGGGTGGCACAATATGTAATCAGTGCCAATCATTCAGGTAATTTTATATGTTGCAGTTGAACTTTTTAGGCTTCATGTACCACTGAGCAACTTTCCTATGAATGAACAGGGTACCACCTCCAACACTGTATCCAGTTCTCTTTATACATCCATGGAAGACAGCTAATGCAACACAGACAACTGCCATTTTAAAAACCCGTCAACCGTGTAAACAACAGACAACACAAACAACAGCTTGTAACGACAGAAATGGAAGAAAACACGAACAAATGAACCGACAGTGAAGTCACGATTTTTACTTGTCACAGCGAACGTACGTCATTTTGGTGTTCCTATTGCTAGTGTGAATGAAAACAGAGATAAAGCACTAGAAGGTAGTCGTGGGCAGTTCTCTCAGGGATTCCCCAGAACTGTTTGGTCTGAAAACGCCTACTGTAGTGTTTCAGTTAATGTCTCATTTCAGATTTTTTGCAGTATTTCTCACTGTTGAACGCACACCTGAAATCACCTTCATCAGTATTGTCTCTAACCACTTGTCTCGTCAGGAGGTGCTGTCAACGGGGTCGTGAAGTCCGAGGACAAAACATCACCACGGGCGAGAAAAGCCAAAGCTTCATAAAGACGGAAGAACTGGGTGGAGAAAAGAAAAAACTGAGTGAGGGAGTTCTGACAGTGTGACATAATGTCTTTACACAACTTCAAATTTTGTCTACTGCTCTCCAAAACAAGCGTTTTAAGCGCACTAAGAAACCTTACCTTACAACTGTCCCTTCGGGGGTTGAAACTCCTTTTTGAACAAGTTCAGTGTTACTGTCTGCTAGACATGTTTATTGTTAATTTGGGTTCTCGGCAGATGGGATGTTGGCGGGATGAGTTTGATGCTTTAACAGGATAGATTTCAAAGTGTCCTTTTGTGTAAAACTACGATCACTCACCGGGTACTTTTAAACTGGGCTGTTCTTCACTAATCTGAAACAGTAAACGTCACAGTAAGTTCAAAAGCAGAAGAATTTTTGACTTCAGGGCAAGTTAATATAAAGTGTTAATGTACAGAATAACTTTACGGGGTGTCATTTTAAGTTTGGGCCTTATTTAGTTCACCTTACAAACAGGCCACTGGCTCATGTCCTCCAGATAAAGCCTTTTTTCTCTGCGAGACAGCACTCGGATATTCTGCTGTCGTCAGGAAAAGATCCTAAATGAATCGCTCCAGAGGAATATTTGTGCTATTTAGGTCTTTGGCATAGCTGCAGCCAGAAAACTGAAGCTTGTACTTAACTCCTTGATCATTTACTGCCATTATTTGACAGCCTCTGCCTTTGAAATCCAACACGTTAACAGGATTGAGGCACTTTTGTATTATTGTTTGCTTTTATCACTCAGCCTGGTAATCGGCTTCACCCTGTTTCTGGGGCTCGTCCAGGTTTGGGTGACCTACCAAGAGGAAGCTGCACTGTAACCTGTGATGCTGTACTGTATGCATACAGTTAAATCTTTATATCGGCATGATCGGAAACTTGAGCAAGAAACTGTGTTCGAGGCTGCGATTCAGTCTTTTCTATGGTAATGTCAATGCATGATGGTTTAAGGCTAGTTATGGCTAGTTTCCTACCTGTGCTGTTGAGTTTGCATCTCTCTCACACACACAAACACACACACACACAAGCATTCAGTGGCCTTTTTACAACTGCTGCAAGAGGTTTGAGTTATTTATTTTTGCCATATACTACAGATAGTTATTATTTTCTATGCTTTTGACGAGCTATAACCAGCAAACACAGCGGTACATAGCAACTGCGTTTAGTTAATCCAAACAATACAATCTTTCTTCAAGTGTCCTTATAATGTCTGTGGTTTGTTCTGCTCGTTTTGCGTTCTGTTTGCCTTCTCCGTTTGCTTTTTTTTATTCTCGGGTATCAGGGGACAAGCTACCCACCACTTACACTATAAGATGCATCCCATGGTGCAATGGGAGGTGTGTTTGTAAGGGGATGTGTTTTGTATGCCTGTGCACTTACTCGTGCGTGTGCAGTATTGTTTTGCCTACTGTGTATGTGAATTAACTGGGCGTGAATGATGGTGATGATGGTGATGACAACGATGTTTATTGCTTGTCTCGTAAAATAATTATTGCCTGTGTGCAGAGCATGAAATGTGACAATCTGTTCATTGACTCCTGCCCCGTTTGTTGGATTTCACGATCTTATCCTTTAGTTCACTTCGGTTGGGCCCCGTCTCAGCTCCCCAACACGCTTCTGTGTGTGTGTGAAACACTGAGTCGTGGATCGGTGTGTGTTCTATAGGTTTACTAAATGCTTATGTGTTCACTGTCTCCGCCCCTCAGATGCCCCTTTTTTTCCCCGTGTGAGAGAGATTCTGTGATTTGCGTTTGCCAAATGTGGCATGTTTCGTCCTCCCTGCTTCACCTTTTCAATGATCCTGACATTGCTATGGAGTGCCTGTATTTTACTGTTGGCCACACTCGTTCCTTGCCTGGACGTGGAGTCCTACTCTGCTACTAAAGCACTGTGCATGTGACGCTCCGTGCAGAAAAAAGACTGTACTACCTGTCTGCAGACAGATGGAGTTTGGAATCTAAGTCCAGAGCAGGGATGAGATGAAGATGCCATTCATTTTTGCTCCCTTTAGCGCTCCTTATTGGGACTTTGGCGTTCTTTAAAGCCCAATGTCTGTGTATGGCAGTGTCATAGGAGGGAAGGAGGAGCAGAGGACTTACGTACCAGCCTGTTATTAAACTGTCTCAGATGTAAAAGAGAAAAAAACTGACTAACCCTACACTGTACTAAAATATGTGTCAGATTTTTAAGCTATTTTTATAGAGGGGGAAACTGTTGAAATTCACTGTTGTTCAGTACACACGTGTGAATATTTGTTTTGCATCCATATTGATATGAATTGTTTTTTATATAAGAATGAAGCTTGCCGAACTGTTAGCGTGGATATACATTGTGGTATGAGTGTAAACATTTATTTAGCCTAACGGTTTATTTAACTTCATGGCCTTATTAGAGCAAAGTGAACTCAATTGTATAACAGTGCTCAGTTAACACTACGCTGCAGGTGTACGCTGCAGCTTTCACAACTACATGTCTCATGATAGTGAAGTACACCGTCATACCGACACTACTCATCCACACACACAAGTTTAAATATATAATGAGAGGAGCAAATGGTCAGTATGGTGTTTTATTTGTTCCAGTCCTGCAGGTGTTTTTCAATACTTGTGATCGCAGGACGAACATTTCTGCAGAGTGAAGCCATCTGTAAGCGTTTCTTGCTCATCAGATGTCATCCTGTGCAACAATCAGCGGCCGTTTTAGGCTCTGAAACATGAGCCGCTCTTGCAGTTCACAGCCCCCCTCGCTTTGAGACACAATAGCCTGTATAATCCCACAGGAATGCACTTTTTTCTTTTTGCATAATATGCATTATGTCAGAGCACCATAACACTGCTCACTTAGGCTGTTTTCTGCATCGATTCTCGGTGAATTACAAATTAAGAGTTGCTCGATTTCAAACTGTGTGCATTTTGTAATTGTTGAAAACTTAAAAAAAAAAAGGCTGCAATGATTTAACTGTATGAGCAACCTCTAGGTGGCAACAATCATTAATGCATCTGACCATAAGAACACTAAAAAAAAAAAAAGACCTGCACAGCAAAGACACACGTTTATTGTATTGTATTAATTCATTCTGCATTTGTTCTTGATTTGTTCTTATGTTGCTGCTTGTTTATAAATGTTGCGGTATATTTCCTTTACCAATATGTTGTCTCTGAACTGCTCTGATGGTATATATTTATGCAAATTTCTCGTGAGTTCTGATCATTTCTCTCCGTCACTATTTTTTTATTTCATGTTTGAATAAAGCTTTTATTCATTACACGCAACTTGTTGAACATATTTTTTTTAACGTACTGCCCACAGGTTGAGTTGCAGGACTGTTGCCATGGAAACTCCTTGTTTAAAAAAAAAAAAATCATGTGAAAACATTGCACTTTCAAAGTGCACTGTGAATTATGAGAGCTGTAGATAATTACCCACTCCTGAGGTGAACCAGCAGTTAAAATGTCGTTGACAAAGCAGATTCATGCATCAGATATTGTTTTTTTGTCCTCTACCTCCTGCTCATTACACCTTTCCACCTATTTCACTTAAGGATATATTTGGAAACCTGCTGGATTTAAACATTTTTCATCTGTACTACCCATTGGGGGTGTTGTCAGGAGACATGAGGAAATATTGGACAAATCCAACTTTGTGGCTAATTACCACCAGGGGGCAACGCTGAGCTTTTTGCCTGAGGGACAGAAGCAGTCTGCAGGGGCATAGCTGCATACAGACCTGCATTAATAAATCACCAGTCAGAGTGAGAAAGACAGAAACATTGTCTTATCACACAGTGTGCAGCTCAAAACTCTCAAACAGACTTGAATGTGAAGCAACTGATGGGTGTGTTTATCCAGATATGGGAGTGTGTTTCACATAAGAGACCGCCTGAGCTTTACTGTTGTGCAATTTGACTGGCAGGGCACTGTAAACATGACATCTGCAATCCACGGATGGTGAGGTACGAGCACAATACGGAGGAGAGACACCTGCAGCTCACGGCTAATGCGATGTGTTGTTTCAGAGTAATGGGTTTTCTCTGGGCAATCAGACAGCATGATGGATCAGAGGGAACTAGGGAGGCAGGCTGGAGCTCTGCAGGGTCAGCACAAGGACAGGAGTTCACACACACACTCTCCATCACACACACACACACACTCACACTCACTGATGGCTGTATCCCCAAACCAAACATATACATGACCTGAATCCTCGGAGGGGGTGCTTCAAAAGCAAACTTGCAGAAAGAGTCCAACAGCAGGGACCAGCTAAGGCGAGGAGGGGGGGGAAAAAAAAAATCACTATCCCTCTCTTTTTTTTTCTTTAATTCCTCCCCTTCATCCAATGAGGATAAATCTCTCGCTGAATCGTCAGTATTATGTGTAATTTCCATATAAATTAGCTTCATTAAAAGGGGAGTACTTTCTTATTTAACGAAGCTCATTTGAAATTCTGTATTTAATAAGACATGCAATCCCAGACTTGCAGACTAATAGCCAACAATTAGCAGGACTGGAGCATGTATGAGTGTGTGTGTGAGTGTGTGTGTCCGTGTAATCTCTCTGAAGTATTGTCGTCCCTCTGTGTTATTTTCATTGATTGTCTCAAATGAGCAAATTGGGCAGCAGCTGCTCTCCCAGCCAGGTTTACTTGCATTGACCCATGAAGCACGTTGGAGATCTGAGACGCTCGTGACCTCACGGCTATTTGTGAGCGAGCACACGAGAGGGGAGTGTGCAGTGAGCGGGGTGAGCAATAGAGCAGGTGTAGACCAATGAAGGGCAGAGTGTAGCAGGGGTGGAAACATCTGGAGGGATCAGAGGCATGGGAATGAAAAGCAGACGGAGGGAGTGAAGACAAAACGGTGAAGGAAGGGAGAGGCAGAGGAACAGACAGATGGAGAGCGATGTCGAGCAGAGGGCTGTGATTTACAGTAGAACCAGGCAGGATAATGGAGGGACGAGTGTGTGTGAGTTGGGTGGAGGAGAGTGGTGCCCTATCAGTGTCCATCAGAGCCTGCTAATGCAAATTAGAGTAGACTCCTAAATCCTACAGATGAAGAGAGCAAAGGAGGGAAAGGGGCTATGGATAGCAGTGAGATAAACAAGAGACTAAATGACTGGATGGGAGGAGAAAGAGATAGGAAAAGGCAAAAAAGGAGATGTTAGAAGATATATTTTCATCCAGCATTACCCCTCATTAAAGGTCCAGTTAATCCTTCCAGTCCTTCAGTGTATAATCACCTGAAAATAAGAATAGTTGTGTTTTTGTTACCTTAGAATGAGCCGTTTATATCTACATGGGGTGCAGGTCTTCATCTGAGATCGCCATGTTACACTGCCATGTTTCTACAGTAGCCCAGAATGGACAAACCAAACACTGACTGTAGATAGGGCCATTTGCTTTTTCTTGTTGGCCACCAAGGTTAGCAGCCCCTCCATGATGAGCAGTGTTGGAAAAACACTGATTTGTTACATGAAACTTCTTTATTCAGTGTTTTAATAACCTTGTCTGTTTGCTTTGTAGAGGAAGAGACCTCTGCAGATAATTTAGCTCACAGTAAAAACCTCCTGAACGTATGGATTATAAGTTTTCAGAGAAAAAAGGTGAGCACACATGGGCTAGCAGCCCATCTCTGACATGCCAAAAGGTGTTGGAGAGCACTGATTAGTAACGTGAAACTGCTTAATGCAGTGTTTTTGCCGGTTTAAATCACCGGGTATGTTTGTTTTGGAGAGAAGGAGACAGGTACCAATAAAAACCTCCTGAACTTCTAGATCAGAAATAAGGTGGGCATATATAAAGTTACCAGAAAAAATAGGTGAGTACAGATTAGCAGGTTCTAGCCTAGCGGCCATCTGCAACATATCAGAGAAACACTGATTTGGAGCATGACATTGCTTTATTCAACGTTTTTACCAGTTTAAATCACCTGGATCGTTTGTTTTTGAGACGGAGAGACATCTGCAGACAAATCGGCTCCCAGTAAAAACCTGTTGAACATCTGGATCTTAAGTTATCAGAGATATAAGGTGAGCACGTCAGTGTGCTAAGCTAACAGCCCATCTGCGACATGCTAAACAGTGTGGAAGAAACACTGATTTGTAATGTGACACTGCCTTATTCAGTATTTTTTTTAATCAGTTTTAATCACCTGATCTGGTTGTTTTGGAAAGGAAGAGACAACTGGGGATGATTTGGCTCCCAGTAAAATCCTCCTTGAACAATAAACATTGAAGGAATTCTAACTGGGAGAAGTTTCAGCTGGTTGCAATCTGCAGTCCTCACCACTAGATGCCACTAAAACCCCTGAATCTTACACACTGGACCTTTAAATGGATTTCCCCACCTTACTTAATATCGAGCTTTCTGCTACTTAGTGTGTGCATGTTAATGTTTGTGTGACTGTTTTATTCAAGTCAGTTGAGAACAAATTGTTTTTGGTAATAGCTCTGGCAAAAAAAAAAAAAAACACTTGATGTGCAATTGAGGGAAAGTTGAAAAGAAGATTAACAATAGGAGACAAAAAATCAAAAGGCTGTGAGGTTAAACATTGCTGCTTGTGTGTGGAAGTTCATTAATGGCAAAACAACTGAAACTACATAACACAAATTTAAATGGAAATCAGTCTTCAAGCCAAGATTTGAGTGAGCACAGAACAGGTTGTGAGAAAAAGCTGGGACAGAAATGAGTGTAATAAATGTTTGGCAGACAAATGCTGTCACAGGACTAAAGAAGCAGGGACTTGTTTGTTTGGTATCCTGTCGTACACTCTCAGTTTTGGAAGTTTGTGTCCCTTTAAGCAATTTCAACCTGAGAGCAAAATAAAATCCAGTGGACTTGATATGAATGTAAAGTGTAAAGGCTCACTCACACCAGCATTTAAAGGTCCAGTGTGTAAGATTTTGGGGGCAAAGATAGCATATAATATTAATATCTATGTTTTCATTAGTTTATAATCACCTAAGATAAGAATAATTGTGTTTTCGTTACCTTAGAATGAGCCATTTATATCTGTATAGGGAGCAGGTCTTCGTGGAATTTTTCCCATTTAGTTCAACTCTAATGAACAAAACCTTCAAAAAAAAAAAAAAAGGTGGAAAATGTTTATTTTCTGTGTTACTGTTATCTACTTTGAATGTGGACTATGTGAGGGTTTATGCTATGGTTCCATTGTGTTTTCCAGCTAATACCTCCTTCTTTTTTCAAGAATATATTCAGGCGATGATTAAAAAACAACTTTTATATCAGTGTGTTTAAACTTATATAGCTCAAAGACAGAAGCACTTACAGTGATACTGACTGTTGGATAAAGAACTTCAGTATTACCTTTAAAATGAGGTCATGCATGTACATGTACTAAAGATGAATCAAAAACAGCTTTCAGTTTACTTCAGTTCTGTCAGGAACACTTTAGTCAAAGAAAACTTCATTGCCATTTGCAGTATTAGGGGCCGTTCAGATGTAGCGTCTTTTGCGCACACAAATCCATTAGTTTCAATGTAGACGCGCGTCAAGCATGCTCACAATCCAAAGCGACACCATAGCGGTGCGCATTCGGTGCGATGTGCCTGTTTTTTCGTGCGCGTCTGTGGAGCACAGAGATGGAAAAATCTCAACTTTTTTGAATGCAGCAAGCGCACTGCACGTCATGTGATAAGAATTAACCCATCAGCTCCACGGACCTGCTTCTTCCTTTCCGTCCAACGGACTTCACAACATCCGGTGGTGTGAAAGGCAGCAAGCAATGGAGGAGCGACTGATCATTCTTGTCCAGGGATACCCAGAGTTATATGACCTGTCTTCTTCGTACTACTTTTACTCCAACAGAAGGAACAATGCCTGGAGAATTATCAGCTCGGAACTTGGGATAACTGGTGAGCATGATGATACGCTATTTCTGTGTCACTTTTTACTCCCCCTGTGAGTGACAGGCGGTTTTGGTTGCTTAGTAACAGCAGGCGCGACAGTAGCGCAACCTCCGAAGCACCTTGGATAAAAGGATGGAAACGGCACAGCTGGCATTTTCCATGCGCTTTTAGACGCTACATCTGAACGGGGCCTTATATTTGGTGGTATGGCTCTGTTCTGGGGCCTCTCTGCCCTTCCTTGGGCCAACACAGAAAGCCTAAAGTGGAGAGAGCACACCTCTCCACCCTTCCATACACCTACATGGAAAGCCTTAAGACAGAAAGCACATCTCTCTGCCCTTCCACGTGCCTCAGTGGAAAGCCTAAGGTGGAGAAAGCACACCTCTCTGCCCTCCCAAGTGTGCTTGTGTGGAAAGTCTAAGGTGGAGAGAGCAAACCTCTCTGCCCTTCCACGTGCCTCTGTGAAGCCTAAGGCAGAGAGAGCACACCTCTCTGCCCTTCCATGTGCCAACATGGAGAGCCAAAGGCATAGAGAGCACACCTCTCTGCCCTTCCGCTTGCCTACGTGGAAAGCCTAAGGTGGAGAGAGCACACCTCCCTGCCCTTCCACGTGCAAACGAGGAAAGCCTAAGGCAGGAAGAGCAGCAGCAAAGACCCGCCCCCAGGAACAGAGCAGCATCAATGACAAACAGAAATTACATCGATAAGTCAGACACAGCATCCAAAGGAGGAGCTGGGGTGGAGGCGGGTTGCAAAGCAGCTTGGAGGGGAAGCAGCAACAGTAGGCAGGCCAGAGCAGTTTAAATAGGGTGTCCTGAATGACACTCGCCAATTGGTTGCATAGAAAGGAATCATGTGATCTATCAGCTGACTCCCTTCATCAATCAGCTGCTCCATCAGTTGATTGGGCTGTTTGAGATCAGCTGATGTAGCTGGGATGTGATTTGAGCTTGACAAAATGTCCTGCCTGAACTAACACTATGCTCAGTGTATGCCTTGGATAAGCGTTTTAGGTGAATTTGGATACATTTTACAGGATACTTCACCTGTGCACAGACATGTTCTCCTAAAGAATTAGACTGCCTAAACTAGTGGGTAAAATCATGAGATCACATGTTGAACTAAGTGCACACAAAATCAGGATGTTGTGCTTAAATCTGTCCCCACGTGTTCTAAAACCTAGACTGATTGGAGCTTTTCCTGAGCTTACTCAATAGCTTTGCAATTAATAAACTGACCTACATATGGACATTATGTGTTTTTGTACTGCTGTGGCCAGTCCATGCTGGCTGTTTGCAGGACCAAACCAAATCACTGTGAGGCGTGTTGCAGTGTGAGCTAGTGAGGACCTCTGTTATGGAGTCAGAACGTGTCGTTCTCGCCTCGGGGCGTTCACATTGAGCAACACAGAAATCAACAAGAATGTAGAGAAAATATGATTTATGCTCGTCCTCTAGACAGCATGGAATGTCTTCTGTGTGTGTGTGTGTGTGTGTTTGAATGCGGCCCGACACCAACAGGCTGTGCATCTGGAACATGAATCTTTGCACACCTACACGCATGTGCATGCACATACACACATGGCCCAGCCAGTAACTGGGACAGCTGACAGCACTAGCAGGGTCACGTGTGTTTATACAGTCTCATCTGTTCCTCCGTTGCCTGAACTCTCTCGGTAACACTCAGTCTGTGCACTCTTCCACGGTGACGGTAAACACACAATGCCAGGCTCCATCTTTTCTCTCTCTCACTTATTCCTCTGCCGCCTTTGAGGGTTTTGTTTTTCCAAACAGCAACTTTATCATCCCTTGAGGCCTTCCAGTCAGTGATTCTACAACTGCCCCCGTTTTTGCTTTATCTGTTCAATCATGTTGTATTGATTTTGCATTGGATGATGCTGAGGTAGGTTTCACAAGCTAAATGGGACAGGAGCATATGGTGGATTCATAAATGTATGACAAACTAATTGTTTCCCACAGCTCCACCTTTATTTTTCCTACTTTGTTGGTAGCCAGATCTCCCCATCTCTATTTTTTCTTAATTTCTTCTGTGTAATTTCCCTTCACCTTGAGTACAGTTTGACACATTATGTGTGTCCAAACTACATCATTGAGGTCACCTTTTAACCTTCCTCACCTCGGCTTTAGAGTCCAAACTGGTCAGATGCTGGTTGATGCTGCAAACTAGCATGAAGAATGATATATCATATGCAAACATTAAATCTTAAAGGAGCAGTGTGTAAGATATAGGGGGATTAGCGGCATCTAGTAGTGACAAATGCAGATTGCAGCCAACTGAAACTTCTCCCAGTTAGAATTCCTTCAGTGTTTATTGATCAGGAGGTTTTCATGTTAAGTCCACTACAGAAGAGACTTGATGATCGCTGAAATTAGGAGGGGACAGAAGTGGATATATCAGTTTTGTTATTGGTTATCGGCCAAATAAGTTGTTATATATTCCCATATTGGATATTGGAAATAATTGAATATCCTGCATTCCTCGTGCTCACCTTATTTTTGATCCAGATGTTAAGGCAGTTTTAACCATGAACCAAATTATCCGCAGAGGTCTCGTCCTGCATAAGACAGTTTCACAGTGCAAATTTCTGTGGCGATGTTTGGCATGTTGGAAATGGGACCCTAGCCTTGCACCTGCTAATGTGTGCTCACCTTTTATGCCTGATAACTTAAGATCCAGAAGTTAAGGAGGTTTTTACCGGGAGCCGAATTATCTGCAGAGGTCTCTCACTCTTGAAAACGAAGGGACGGGTTAAACCTGTAAAACCACTGAATAAAGTAGTTTCAAGTTATAAAAAAAATCTGTGTTTTTCCAACGCTCTCATCGTGCAAGGGCTGCAAACTATGGTGGCTGACGTGAAAACGCAAATGGCCCTATTCAGAGCCAGTGTTTGGTTTGTCCATTCTGGGGCACTGTAGAAACATGGCAGTACAACGTGCCGATCTCTGTAGACAAGGACCCCCACACCCTATGTAGATAAAATCAACTCTCTCAAGGTTACATGAACACAGTGATTTAATTTTCGGATGATTATAAACTAAAGAAACATACTTATTATCCATCCATCAATATGGGTCTGCCCTGAGGCCTCCTACCAGTGGGACGTGCCTGGAGCACCTCCAACAGGAGGCGTCCTGATCTGATGCCTGAACCATCTCAACTGACCCCTTTTGACGTGAAGGAGCAGCAACTCTACTCCAAGCTCCCTCCAGATGTCCAAGCTCCTTACCCTATCTCTAAGGCTGAGCCCAGCCACCCCACAGAGGAAACTCATTTTGGCCACTTGTATCTGTGACCTCCTTCTTGCGGTCTTTACCCAGAGCTCATGACCATAGGTGAGGGTTGGGACGTAGATGGACCATCAAATTGAAAGCTTTGCCTTCTGGCTCAGCTCCCTCTTCACCACGACAGACCACCGATCCATCTCATGCTCCATTCTACCCTCACTCGTGAACAAGACCCCGAGACACTTGAACTCCCTCACTTGAGGCAGTAACTCACTCCCAACCCATACTTATATTATATCATAATTTGCCAATATATCCCCTTAAATCCTACACACTGGACCTTTAAAGGTGTACAGCAAATTATCCACCTGCTCCAATATACATAGTGTGTCAATTCACATACAGCACATACAACTAGGGCTGCAACTAACAACTGTTTTAATTATTGACTTATCTACCAGTTATTTTAAGACAAAGCTGGAACCAGGAAATGTTTGTTACGATTATTAATGTGCACAAAATAGTTGCTGGTTTATTTCCTGAAATGATTAATTGACTTATCATTTCAGCTCTACATACAAATGCAGCATTTTCTGCATATGGGTTGCCTCTTTTCCCACCGCATGTCTCACATCTGTGAGTGTGTGTGTGTGTGCGTGTGTGTGCGTGTGTGTGTGTGTGTGTGTGTGTGTGTGTGTGTGCATGCTGCTAGCTGTTCCACTACCCTCCTGAAGCCTCATCCCTACCTGTTTGGAATTTTAAACAGCTTCCCTGTTCCTCTCACCTTCCCACAACTCTCTCCGCAGTCCCCCAAATTCTCACTCAACAATAAACTGCGTGCTGGTAAATAAAACCTGATCATCTCCCATCTGCATCTGTAAGCATCTAACGGATTGATATTAGGCAGTAATTGTGCTTTATTGTATCTTTGAAGATTACGGTCAAGTCGAATTGTGAAGACACAGTTTGATGCTAAAGCGTGTCTGTTGGATGTGAGTGTGTACGTGCATGTGTTTCTTCACATTACATTTCATTTCTGCCATTTCCGTTTTCTTTTAGCCTCAGGCAACTCTATGGAATTTCCCAAATGATGGACAATAAGTACCATAATAATGTGGTTTTAAATATTGTGGAACTGCAACCTGAAGCCATCTGGCTATAGAAAAACAATTCTCCACTGTTTCACTCTATCAGGAAAAGGACTAATGACTTTAAGTGTTTCACTCCAAAATGCAATAACAGCATAACCACTTAAAAGAATGCAAGCAGATATTCTTGGGAGCCGTTAATATTTCCAAAGAATATATTCAAATTAAATGATTTTGTAAGCAAAGGTCTGAAACAACTTTGGGTTCCAGTAATAATACAACTGCAGCTTTGCCCTTCATGCAGCACTCATTTTGGTAATACTAAAAATAATCCAAGAATAACTGGTGTCTGTTAGAGGATCGTGTCAGTGGTTTTGCCTGCTTTAGCCCATTTATTACGAATGAACCTCACATTACTGCCAACCATTGTCCAAAGCAGAGAGCTGAACGCCTTTTCTCTACCCTCCAGGCAGCCATTGGTTTCCTCTAATTTTCATATAGAATGAAAATAAACTTTTGCTTTAAAGTAGCTAAAATATGCAATAAATAAATAAAATAAAAATAACCAGTGCTATGGTGCTCTAACAACTAGAAGACATTAATAAAATAAATTATTTCTTAATTGTTTTTAAATCTAAGATCATTTTGATTTCAAATGGCCGTCATGTTAACCATTTGACTCACTGGTATTAAGCCTTAAAAACCACCAGTAAGGTGAGGTTGGGTGTGGTCAGAAGTCTGCTCTATTGCACATGTAATAACATATTTTCCATCAAAATAAGCGCGTGTATGCGGGTCTTTAAAATGCGAGAACACCCGGTTAAAGTAGGTAATAGACTCCTTTCCCATTGCCAGTAGACGAGAGCTGTGTACACGGCTGTGCAGTAAAAGAGTATGCCTTTCTTATTTCTTTACTGGTGCATCACATTCAATGTCACAAACAGGCCAGAAAACAGGTTAGGAAACAGTAGGAAGCAGCATGGAGACCTGTGAAAATGTTACCGTGGTTACTCTTGTTTTATATCTGTTAGTTATTCAGTGTCTCTTTCAAACTTGGTGCTGACTAAATTTGGATTGATATTTGAATGCTGCATGGGAGGAGACGGCACTTTGGGCGGCCCATCATTGCATCTCATCAGTAAAGGGGCTTAAATTAGTGCTTCCGCCCAGGTGTTGTCTTCCCATCACTACTGATTGGAGCTAATCTAAAACGAAGACCGAAGACACAGCAAATACCAGCTAAAGACAAAACTGGACGAAGAAGATGGAAATGGATAGGGCACACTCTTCGAAAACCAATGTCGCTACAACCTGCCATCCATTCATCCATCCATTTTCATAACCGCTTATCCTCTTGAGGGTCGGGGGGGGGGCTGGAGCCTATCCCAACTGACATTGGGCAAGTGGCGGGGTACACCCTGGACAGGTCGCCAGACTATCACAGGGCTGACACATAGAGACAGACAACCATTCACACTCACATTCACAACTACGGGCAGTTTAGAGTCACCAGTTAACCTGCATTTCTTTGGACTGTGGGAGGAAGCTGGAGTACCTGGAGAAAACCCACAGTGACACAGGGAGAACATGCAAGCTCCGCACTGAAGGGCTCCCTCCTGGGATCGAACCAGGAACCCTTGCGAAAGTGCTAACCACCACACCACCGTGCCGCCCTTACAACCTGCCAGTGGACCACAAATGTGCTCCAAGTCTAATTTATTTTAATGGAGGCTTAAAATGTCTCTAAATCCTCTGGCTGGGACTTCTCCCTGTACATGTGTCTCTGAGTGTGTGAATGTGTAATACAGGGTTATACTGCAACATGAAGCGTAAACATTAGTTTGATTGGTTATTTTTTGTGAAATGAGCAGCTGTTTGTGTCTGTATCTAAACTTTGATAAAACTTATGCTCATCTAAACGTGCTTCACATTCTCTAAGAAACAGAAACTTCACTGAAATTACATTCTAGGGATCTTACTAATGTAATCGTTGCTTTCCAGGAGCATTCACATTTTTGCATCTCTCTCCGAGTTATATTCTAATCACATTTTCCTTCTCCTTGGTGGCTCTTTTAGTTTTGCCTGATGAATTACGCCTGACCCATGAGGCTAATTGCTTTAAGCCTTCTCCACAACCCTATTTCAACGTCTGCGTACTCTCCGTAGTCTCTTACACTTTCCTCCGTCGCGTATGCCCTTCTTTCCCTCACTTTCAGAGTCAAACTGCTGTACTCCTACCTTATTTTCACTCCCTCTGTGTTCCTCCGAGCTACAACACTTCCTTTCCTCCATCACACTGACAACTCCACGCTCGCTTCTTCTCTCCTCTCTTCATACTTTATGTTTCTTTAACACCTATAGGTTTTCCCAGCTACCCCTCTCTTCAGGCAATAGGCACCATTTATCATTATCTGTGATCTTGTCTCTGCGTCCCCTTAAACTGCCTTAAACTAAACTCGACTATCTCATCATCTTGTCTCACTTCTCTCCCACCTTCCTGTTCTCATCTTCTTTCATTCCCACTGTCATTGACACAACAGGAGCCTCACTCACTTTGTGTGTGTGCGTCTGTGTCTATCTGTCTATCTATGCTCTTGTCCGCCTCGCATCTCCATAGTGACGGATTTTTGGTGCTTTCAGTCCCTATTTCTATATCTTGGCAGCAGTTGGGCCGCTGTGTCGATGGGTCCCAGTTCATAGGCCACCCGGCTCCGACGTCACCGCTCCACGCCGACCCTGCCAGCTCACATATGGAGCCCACATATGGGCCTCATCTATAAGAGATAGGCGGCCTGGAGGAGCCACGGTCCCTCCAGTGAAACAAACCGAGTTCACAGAAGGCTGGCTCCTGTGAAAACGCCTGCAGGAAGTGAAGTGACATTTTAGTGTTTGTCTATTTCATGAGGGAGAAAAATCAGTGTTTATATAAGAACAACAAGATACTGACACACATGAAACTATAAAATGTCCCCTACATTTTCATTTTAGTAGACAAAGAAACCCTAGAATTCATTATCAAGATTTTTTTCCTGTCATCTCATTTACAGAGTTTTCCATATGAACTGATATTAATTAGTTAATGTAAATGTTTATATCTGACTTTGGGGACTTTTGTCATAAAGTGAATCAGTAGAGGGTTTCTGTTTCACAAACATAAAAATATGACATTTCTCACCCTTGACACTAAAATGTGAGTACTCACACAGCCATATGATCTACAACATATTCCATAAAATACCACCACATTACACATGTTACACATATTACTACAGAACAGAAATTATGATTACTCACCCTCATATATCACAATATTCTCACAGCTGCATGGTGTTCAAAATAAAATATTTTAGATTATTTGCACATACATGAAAAAGAAATTAAAAGTTAAAACATTGTGCAGGAGAGGTTAGAAGCCAAAAAGTGCCTATTAAATAACAACAACCATACATAAAAAGAAAAAGATAGAAACAAAGATTGCAAAACTGAACGAGAGTTCCAGACTAAGAAGTAATACAAAATTGTTAAAGATGTACAATTTACAACAGCAACAACAAAAACAAATTACAAATGAATCAATGAAGTGTTCAGAGTCTTTGCAAACTAGAGTCCTTTCCGGATGTTTTTTGAATAACGATAATGTAGATGATGATTGTAGAGATGGAATAAGGTTCTTCTAAAGACATGGTCGTCTGTATTTGAATGAATATTTATTAAGAGATTTTATTGACTTTAATTTGTACAATGAGTTTCTTTTGCACCTTGTCTTGATGCCTTCGATGTTTCATGCAGAGCACTCTGAATCCTCTTGCTGCATTCCTTGTAACCAGTAGTGGGGCCAGTTGCACAAAACACATTAGGTTAAGATTTTCCTTAAAGTCCTTGTTAAGGTTTCCACAGAATATACTCACAAAACACCCTTCAGTCTTCTCCTTAAGATTTCCTTAAAATGTTTCTTAAGTATTTAGGGTGGTCTTATACTTAAGGATTTCTTAGACTGTACCATAATAGACCTTAGCAGGTACCCCCCCCCCCAAAAAAAAACCCAAAAAACTTAAGGTACCTCTGACTCTATCTTCACTGCAACATGACTGAGTTGATAGTGATAAATGAAAAAAACTAACACACCCTGAGAAGAGTGTTCTACGTCCAGGAGAACCCAATATATACACTTTTGATTTTACACTGTAGATTTGACTTAATTAATTTTCATTGCAATTTCTTTCTACAGTTGTTTCCAGTATTTGGGGATCAAATTTACTTTGTAGTTTGTGCTTTCTATGATTGTATCCCTCAAGGAGTATAATATTTTCCTCCTCTGACCATTTTGTTTTCCTGTCTTGTTTTCTTCTGCAATTTTTTCACTATGTAAATAAGTGTCTTATTATTATCATTATAATGTAGGCTAATATAATAAGGCAACTTTGTGAGATGATAACAGGCATCACAAGTGTGAGTCCAAGCAAACAAACAATTTTTATGGAAACTTTTACCGCAGTAAATGAATTAACATTTTTCCTTAACTAAGGAAACCTCTTCAGGGATTCTGTGCAACTGTGTCGGTCCCTCAGCTAAGGAGAAACTAAGCCTTAAGTGTCATACTTAAGGAGAAAACAAACTTTTTTTTAAACTTTTAACTCAACTTTTTTTTTTTTAAATTTCTTTATTTTAACCTATTACACTTATTTATTGTCTATTATTTATTAGTGTGAGGTTGAATGTATGAAGGATTTTGTTGTAACTGTCGGCATCTTACAGGAGAATGATGTGAGAACGATAAAAAGGTTTCTGGAATTCTGAAAAACTTCAGTAAAAGTAGCAAAACCACAGTGCAGAAATAATAGATGCAATTTTACGTAAAAGTGCAAAAGTATTACCATCATAATACCCCAAGTACCAAAAATCAAATTACTGATTTTTCAGAAATAGCCTGTTTCAGAATAATGTGTATTATGTTTTTGTATTATAATTATTATTATTATGCATAACATTTGCCCGTCGCTTCTCTTTGGTATTTTCTTCTGAAATATTGGACCATTTTACCTCGTAAAATCAAACAACTATCTGAGACTCACTCTTTCTTCACATGATTGAAGCTTCTAATATTAGGCTACATAACCTGTTATGCAAATTAACTTTTCAAAATTTTAGAGTCACCAGCCACAAAGATGGAGAACCACTGCTGCAGATTACAATAAAAATCGGCCCATATTGAAAGATCATAAATCAGAGATAAAATACCAGACAAGAAGTTATCAGGCAATAAATAAGACACTTAAAGATGATCTTAGAAATAATTTAACCCACCCCACCCCCTATAGGAGTTAATTTAAAGGCCCAGTGTTTTTGCACTTTAGTTCCTTAAAGGGATAGTGCACCCAAAAATGAAAATTCAGCCATTATCTACTCACCCATATGCCGAGGGAGGCTCTGGTGAAGTTTTAGAGTCCTCACAACACTTACGGAGATCCGATGGGGAAGTGGGTAGCAGCACAACTGCACACCTAATGGCTGACGGCGACCCAAATTAAAACGTCCAAGAACACAGAATTGAAATCATAAAATATCTCCATACTGCTCATCCGTAGTGATCCAAGTGTCCTGAAGCCCTGACATAAAAAGTTGTTTGGAAAAACGTCATCTGAACTCTACACTGCCATGACGTGTGTGCGCTTGCGCGAGACGGTGAGACATGGGCACTGCCTTCATGTGTGTTCGGGTGCTTTCGTTTTTTCCAAACAACGTATTTAGGGTTATCGGTATCTGTGATTTTTTTTAATTTTTTTTATCAGATATGCCGATATACAGTTTTGTTTTCCTTAGCTGCACTGTTTGCCCCTGGTGTGCTTCTCACTGCCTGCACGTACCACTCTAGGCTCTTAAAAGCAAACGCAAGACCTAACTTTTTAGCGTGGCTTTTAATTGAGCTCTCCTTTATTTTATTTTATTTTATTATTATTATTATTATTTTATTGTTTTTCCATTTTATTTTTTAAATTTTGCATTTCTGATTATTGTGTATCTATTTTTTTAATTTTATTAATCTGTTTTTATTTAGCTGGCATATTCTTCAACGTCGTTACTGTTAGTTAATTAACATTCTCAGAACCCATCGGCTGTATTCAGCATCTGACTTCCGGCAGACGGCGAATACAGCCTCTGGGGGCAGACCCCTGATTTTTTGGCATTCCGGTTTGATTTGGGCGGAGGAGGCGAATTTCCGTTTCCGACTTCCGTTCATCTATAAGTAAATATGCTGAACCATTGTGATGGATTCAGAGTTTGCAGTGACGCCAATTATGTTCCGCCTCGCTAGTTCACCGCACGGACCGTTTAACCTGGCAACAACTACAGCCGGCTCAAACGTGATTGGTCAATATCACGCGGACTACAAACAGCCTACAACCGGAAACCAGGGCTCTTCCGCTCTTCTTCCAGAGGCAAGATCTCCAGGGTTTGCCTACAGACTCTACATTCTCTGAATGTAGAGTCTGTATATAGAGACTAGTTACTTAATTACTGTTAATTCTGTGTCAACTACGATTTTCACAGCAGACATATATCGGTTGTAAATATCGGCATCTCTGTTTCATAATAATCGGTATCGGCATCGGCTCTGAAAAAACCATATCGGTCGATCCCTAATATGTATGCGTGCTTACAGGCATATGTGCTTAAGTGTATATGTTGGTGCATATGTTCTTTAAGTATCACTTTTGTTTTGTATTTTTGTCCTCTTGGAAAGCGCTTTGTGCTTTCAGCTCGAAAAGTGCTCTATGAATAAAGTTATTGTTATTACGTTAATTATTTCACTATGAACCGTTGCATGAGACAATGCACTGTCTTTGTTGTCTTGGTGCGAGTTGGGTTCAGACTAGTTATGTAAGGAAATGAATTGTGTCAGGATTGGTAGAGGTGTAGTCTACATCTAAATTTCAAAACAGATAAGCATGTTTTACAAAATGGTTAGAAAGGTAAAGTGGAAGATTTGTTATGAATTCGTTAAGACATGTAAAACCACTGGTGTGGTCCTTTAAAGTGTTTAAAGATCTAATCCCACTGGCACATAAACGAGACTTTTATTTATCCAAACAGACCAACTCGTCTCCACCAGACAAGGATTAGACGTCCGCGTCCTAATTTGCTCTCAAGTTTAGTCTGCCCACTTCAGTGTCAGCCCCTCCAGCCAAACGCCTTCTCTGAGGGTGGAAAGTCTGGAAATTGTGCTTTTCAACCTCGGGGCCTCGTGCAGCAAACAATTCAGTGTTTGCTCTTCGTTTAGCTGGAAACACACACCGTGTCATCTCCTCTCGCTCCTGTATCGTCGCTGACATCCGTCTGTAGGCTGCTAGACAGACAGTGCCTGTTTCCCCACCTCCGCCACCACCTCTACCTCCTCACCCCTGCGGTGGTGGAGTCTGCGTGTAGTCCGCTTCCGGGTTGGACGACGCTGCATAAAAGCGCGGCGCTCCGCTCACACACACTACGCTACCCAGAATCCCACGCGACACCTCAACTTACAGAACTGGCTTCTTGGGCTTCGGGAGTGTTTCCCATTTAAACAAACAGTGCCGAAGATGGCGGAGAGTTAATGGTGTAAAGAAGAAATTATCGATCCGGTAGAGAGACACGTCCACAAGGTAAGCTCGCGCTACGTGTTTGCTCACCTTCCGCTAATTCAACGCGACTTTGCGTTTGGTTTGCATTTCGATAGAGGACGGAAATGTACTGACTTGTGTTCCCAGCGTCAGTGCACACACGCAAGCATCGCTACGGTGCGGAGGGCACAGTGCATGGTCATTTAGTACATGACAGCAAAGATTTACTAACCTGTTCATGACGGCGATGGAGTGCACGCGGGGTTTGCTGCTTGTTTGTCAGCGTTGTGCTGCAAAATGAACCATGCAGATATTTTTGATAAACTTCGCTTGATCACGCCAAGCTGACCAGTTTACGCACGAGCTGGAGGCATCACAGAAGTGTGAACAGATAGATACACACAGGGAGAGCATCGGGAAGTTTCACACACGCTTTCACACACACAAACAGGGGGATAGTGAACTATTGTCACCAGCTGGGCATGACGCTGTCGCAACATGAGGGGATCTGGAAATGTTTGCTGATCAAGTGCACGCAGAGCTGCTCAGTTGTGTGTCATGTGCATCATGTTTTAAAGAGGCTGCTGGATGGTTTTGTTGCTGAAACGATGCGGGCAGAGGCAGACGATGCTGACTGTCAGTCACACACACACACAGCCATCCTGCCCGGTCCCGACTGCTGAGCGATAAAAAGTGCACTGACTCCACTGTATGTCTCCAATGTGCCAGTCTTTGCACTGCACGGGGCATGCGTTGCCTATAAATGCATGAGGTGAAAGAGTGAACGATCGCTGTGCTCGTGTTTAAGGTCTGCTTCCTACACCCCTCCTGTCATCCACCTCATCCTTATGTCTCACTGTATATCTGCAGGGGGCAGCAGCGTGGCCCCTTTACATACACACCGTCCTGTAACCCTGAAGCTCCACGCTTTGATCCCTCCAACACTCAGCCCATGTTGTGTGTTTGTGTGTGCATGCATGGAAAGCAAACGTGTCCTTGAGCGTGACACCAGAGCCCTACAATACCTGCTCGCACTGGTTAATAGCAGTCTGCTCTTTAGTGTGTGTGTAAACAGTGGTTGAATGGGAGAGATGTGGATGGTGTTTGTGTGTCAGTGTGAGCAGGTGAGAGATGTGAGGCTGAGTTAATTACACCGAGGTCAGGGTTTAAATTTAGATTCTGTTTGCTTTGTTTTGTTGCTGAATATAGCTTATAATTAGTCTGGCATCATTTTTTATCTGTGACGTGAGAAAAATAGTAAAGTAAACTAGAAGGGCACTCTGATGCCCCCTTTCCACCGAATTAGCTCTGGTTCTTGAACCAGTATCCTTGGACCCTTGGTGCCATCTAGAAAAACAGCCAGGGTTCCAGTTTTGCACATTATCATTGAAATCAAGGATGTGTCATCAACAGAGGGCGTTGCAATGCACAACAGAGGTAAACTGTAGTAGCCAAGGGTGATTTCACACCTGCCCTGTTTGATTAGGTTCAATCAAACCTGAAAGACCCTGATCACACAGAAAGTGTTCTAGCAGCTGGAGGCGCCATTTTTACAGAATTGTATTAAATGAGAATGAAGCTTTTTGCTCACGGTCTTTGCGTTGCAACAAGCATTTTTGCCCGGGTGCTCTGAACACCTCAAGCGGAAAAACGCCCCATGTCGTCTCTTTCTTCAGCATCTTTTTTCTCATTGTCCAATCAGATGATTTGAGAGGCGGGCCTTCTGTGGTGGTCACGACAACAAGTTTACAGTTTGTAAACAATGGAGGAGAAACTGGTGGTAGTGGTTGTTGGATACCCAGAGCTATACAGCATGTGAATAGACAGCAGGTTGTCATACTGCCCCTGCATCATCCTAAACTATGCCTTGAAACGTCCATCATGGAGGCGAAGCTCCTGGACCAACTGGTGATACTCGTTGTGATCCACCCTCTTTTTAGGGGTCTCATGTGCCCACACCTCACCCTCAGCCAGAGCTACAGCAAGTACCCTCTGCCTGAACATTTTAGGAACTAGAGACTAATTACCAAATTGAACTCTGGTGCGGTTCGTTTGTGGTGAGAACGTGTTGTGACGTCGATCGGAACCAACTGCAGTCACATGACACATTGTTTGGGTTAAACATGAGCATGTTACAGTTCTGGAGGATTATTAATGTGCACCTCCTCCTGTACTGCCTTAATATGCACATTTGGTGCTTTTCGTTTTCTACTCGGAGCTGCACCTTGTTTTCAAACTGTATGGTTTGACTAAAATGAACAGTGACAGCAATATAGTCCATGATGAGCAGCGCTAAAATCAACCTAGTTGTCCCTCCATTGTGACATTAGAAAGTGTCACATTTATCTAGCAAGTGTACTCTTCTTCAACGTTTTGTTTACTTCCTGGATTTTTCCCACATGGAAATTCTGACCAATCAGGAGCAGCTTTCTTGATGAGGCATTTTGTCTGGTCCGCTTGTAAATGCGCCGTGAGAACATGAACCAACTCTAGGCAATTATGCAACTTTATAACAAAATTAGTTCCTGATTTGGACCAAAGCAAGAGAACTTTAGGTCTGAAAGCACCCCAAGTGGCAGATCACATTGATTACCCGCAAACTTTTATTCTGTTATTACAGATATTTGTTTTTATACTAACTAACAAGCATGAACCAACTATTAATGAGAGCACTGCACGCTTTTTTTTTTGTCTAATAATTTCTCATCTGACTTCCCTGTTGTTGCCTTCTCCATCGTCTCTTTCCAACCTGTACAATATGACACACCCACTAATGTCATCATGGCTCACACTTCAGGTCAAGGAAAATCTGCTGTTTTCTGGTTCCAGCTGTGAACCAGCTTTTCAAGTTCTGCACCATTTTTTTTGTGTCAAAATGCTCTAACAGTTCAAAATTAGGTGCGGGAACCAGAATGGAACCAGTTCCATGTTGGTAGAAAATGAGAGGACAGACCTTCACCAAGGCCAAATGTCCTGTCTCGCAGTGTTCACGGAAATGAAAAATAATAAGTGCATCCACCCTGTGATATGGATCTGCTGTAAAATGTAACGATTTCTTCCTTGGCCCATGCTATACCTTTCCACCAAGTTCCATAAAAATTGAGTGAGTAGTTTTCCATAATCCTGCTAACAAACAGACAGACAAACCAAACCAAGAACATGACCCCCTTGGCAGATGTAATAAAAATGTCCATCTCAGGCTGCCAGGAAGTGCACCAGACTCTGAGGCTGATTTGACATAGAGGCCAAACAATTTAACCACAACTTCCTGTTTGTCATGGGATGCCATTTGGCCCAACAAGACTTTTTCCCATAGACTCAGATCAGGAAAGAGGCGTCTGTTTATCAGTGGATACATTTTTGAGTGTCTCAGCCCTGCAAAATGACCGATCCATTTGGTCCAATAATATTATTAAAGTCTAGAAGAGCCACATGATTAAATCATTTTATCCCCATTCATTTCAGCGGGTGGCTAAACTGGAAGTAGCCAGCTCGATCAGCAGAAGTCTCCAGTGCGCCCGCTCTATGGGGCCAATTATGCGTTATTATTGGCTTTGTGTGTCACTGAGCAACTTTCATAGGAATGAAAAGGGCCCCACCTCTAATGCTGTATCCAGTTCTCTCTATACATCCATGGTTCACCCCAGGTCCCCAAAGTCCAAGTTGACATGTCCAAACGTTGTATTTTGTCCAACCAACAGTCCAGCACCCAAAGATACTCAGTTCACAATGATATAAATTAGAGAAAAGCAGCTGATATCCTTGTGGAGAAGCTGCAACCAGAGAATGGTTTGAGTTTTTGCGCCTTCTTCTTTGTTCACAAGCCAAAAAATGACACACATTCACCCTTTCCTCGTCTATTTTCTGTTGAAAGGTTTACAATCAAAAAGTCAGAATGAGCCAAGGTGTTACCGTACAAAATCTACAGAGGTAAGAAGATGGTAAAAAAAGTACTGTGAGGTCTTTTATCTTGCTCTGTTTTGTATGCGTTCCTGATACAAAATGTTGTTGCAGCTATATTAGGTTCTTGTCTCACTGTTCTTCCTGATTTAAATTGATTTATAGTTTGTCAACTCAGTGAGGATTTAACCAGCTGCTGCTTGTTGAGGGTTTAAACAGTGAATCAGTCATCAAAATTGTTGGCAGTTCATTTTTTGTTAAATGAGTTATCAGCTAATCGACCAGCCATTTCAGTTCTGTGTCCGAACTGTCTGTCTGCCGCCCATGTGAAGGGGTGTGGTGACAAGAAGCCCTCGTCTCTGCTGACAGATTTACAGTCAGCTCTGTGGCCGAGTCTCTGCGCACGTGCAGGCCGACACGCGCCCACAACCTGCTCGTAGGGAACCGAGGGGAACGCGGACTAGGGAGGGGTGTGGGCAAGCTGCTCGGACCCGCGAGGGGTCTTCGCTGAGCTGATGGTGCGATGAATGCGCGGACGAGGAGGAGGGTGACAGTGATGCATGATGTTTGCTGAATGGGGAAAAAGGGGACAGAGGTTAGCAGGGGATGCTGGTGACTGGGTCAGGCGCTGGGGGCAGGGCTCACGAGGCTGAGCGGGAGAGAGACAGGACATCACACACCAGCCTGGGAGCATGGGAATATCTATGTGTGTGTGTGTGTGTGTGTGTGTGTGTGTGTGTGTGTGTGTGTGTGTGTAGGAGGAGGAGGAGGAGGGGCTCAGGTGGCGCCTCTTGCTGGAATTCTACCTGGCATTTTTGTCTTTTGTGTCTGTTTCTTGATGTTGTTCCTGCCCTCCTCAGCTCTGTCATTTTCACCTCTTGTGTGGAATCAGGAAGTTTACTGATTTAAACGGACCACATTCTTTGCCCTCTCCTTTCTCTGTGGTATGTCTCTGTCGTTGTCTCTTGCCTCCCCCCAACTGCAGTGAAGTGAAGTGAACTGTTGTCCTGTTGTTGTTGGGGCCCCTCTCCCATGTGTCAGGATGTGTTAAATAGGAATTAATCTTCACCAGCTCGCATTGATTTCACTCTGTGGAGGAGGGGTCTTTTTTTTATCTCACGCATTATTGTCCTTCACTTAGACATCTCCAGTCAGAGTGGTGGAGAGCCCCCGTCTTACAAGATCTGTCCAATGACGAGGGCTGGGTGTCCTCTGATACTATTGAAAGAAGACAGTAGTTTTTCCAATACCTTGGCTTGAGGAATAGAAACATGATTTCCCAAATTTCAACAAATGAAACTTCTCAATTGTTCAATGTTGTTCAATTAAGCATAAAATTGGCAAATTTATGATGTAAACCAGGACCTGATTAAGATAGCATCTTAACATTTGACCTCTTACATCGGTGCACTGTTCAGATGGAGGGCAAGCAACTTTAAGCAAACAACATCAACACTACATGAATGCCTATAATTTGCACTGTTTACATCTGAAAACGGGCGGCACGGTGGTGCAGTGGTTAGCATTTTCGCCTCTCAGCATGTGAGGAAAGCTCAACAGCCCAAGCAATGGTAACGAATGTGAGCGTGAATGGATGTCTCTATGTGTCAGCCCTGTGATAGTCTGGTGACCTGTCCAGGGTATACCCCCTCACCCAGTGTCAGCAGAGATAGAATCCAGCCCCCCTGCGACCCCTAACAGGATAAGCAGTTATGGAAAATGAATGAAGGAATGACTATGACAACGTCTCCATGTTTTTAACCATGACCCAGATTTTAACAGCGTTTCACTTGACCAAGCAAGCAGAAATCAGTAGCTAAAGTTTGCTGATGTTTCCTAGTGACGTTAGCCTGACAGCGGTGAATCCATGTATAGTGCTGAAACATAAAAAATAGTTATACTCAAGCACATTTGATCACCTGGCCAAAACAAGACAGCAGTTGTTTAAGTTGTGGATCCAACGCACACAAAATAGCTATCATCCATTAGACTCTTGTACGCTTTCATTGGCTTGCTGTGTAACGTTACTACTGTAACAACGATTGTGTCCACTCCACACTGGGCAGTTCTGGGGTAAAATCACTTTTATTTGTTTTGTATGAATTAGATCCAACATGAGTATCAGTGTGCTGAAGATACCTGCTGCCTGCAGGTTCATCCAACCCTTTTATGCTGTCACTTCTCTCTGTATCCAGTTCACACTGTATGCGTAGTGGCCGTTTCAACACATCACAGTTCCTAGGCCACTTAGTTTGTGTGTTGTCTCGGTTTTGATTTGTGTTTCTGTTCCTTTTCTGGAGATCTGCAGTTCTCACATGAGGCAGGGAAAAAGTTCAACAAGGTTTATTGAGAATCCAAAGAAGGTAAACAGAACGACAGGCCAAGTCCTTCCAAAATTACTGCACAATCTTGCACAGTCCACGAACGTCTCAATGTCCTATTTCTGTATATTCTTATCGTATTCCAATTATTATACTTCAATGCTGCATAACACAAACTTCACGTCCTCTTTACACCTGACATTGTCCAAAATCTCCTACTATCATGCACACTGTACTGTCTAACGACACCACACCTGGTGTAAATATCTTGTGCCTGCATTCTAACACATAAATGAAGTACATATAAACGTAACCTCAGTGTAGTCCACTACCATACACTGTTCAAAATATACAGTTGTGTGTAAACTTAAATATGGTCAGAACCTATATGATATGTCATATCAACACAGATATTCTTACTAAATATCAGTATGTACTTACGTAGGTCTTACAATATGGATTTATCACTTCCTGCCCTCCATCTGAAGTTTGCGCATCATAAGAGTCATGTGAAGGTTAGGTGGATGGGGGTTTACCTCTCAAAAGTTATATAAAATTAATAATATAGGCCTATAAATGGCCTTTTTATTGTGAAACAATGGGTTTTTGACTCGTAAAATGAGAATCTTGAAAATGGGTCTAAAAATATGAACTTGATATCTACATACATGAAATAATGCTAAAAGCCCGAGGCTAGAGCTGCACGTCCCCGGGCAAAAACTCAGCATCCTAACCAGTTGACGATCCGCATGGAGGATGTGCAAACAGAGAAACAGCATTGTTCTTGCATCACAGCACAGAGCCAGTTAGTCGTAAAAGTGTGATAGGAAAATGGTGTTTAGCTGCCAAGCTCACATATGTGTTTGTATTTTGAAACTGCTTTCACTTGTGACATTACAAGAAGCTTGAAGAAGGGACTACGTAGCAGCCTAACTCATGTGTTAGTGTGTTAGTGACGTGCTTCTTGGCCTTGGTAGTAAAGCAGTAGACCAGCATTTGGATCCCTGTGTCAGTCCTCTATATGCTCAAAGGCGAAACACAAAAACAGAATTGTAACTTGTATGATTTTGCATATGTCAGGTCAATATCTGCCAACATTTATGGCTCTCGTCTGAAGCCAGAAACCACAGAGTCAACATTCCCGCCTGTAAAGTTATCAAGAGACACTTTTTGGTGTTGCTCTTCTGATAATGAATTGGAGATAGGCAGGGGATTTATGTGTTGGCTTTAGCTTTGACACCCAAATGAGCTCTATTTTATCGCACAGCTAACAGTTTGAAACCAGAAATACTACCCACATCCCAGAAAAACATCCTGGCTGCTTTCAAGGCTCATAAGGACACTCTCCACTTAACTATCAATGAAAGCCCTTCACAGAGTGTCTTTTTAAAGCTTTGAGTTTTATTTGTTTAACATTAGAGATGTAGGATTATCCGTTCAAGTGTTAAAGATGATCTTAATTACTTTTGTTATAGATAGCTTTCCGCTCTGTCTCTCCCTCCTGTAAGTACACTCAGATAAACTGAAGAAATTTATATTTATACTTCTTATCATACAAATGCAACTTCCTTTGTTTATTCCTTAGTATGTGCCGCTGATGTCACTGTCAGTAGTGGTGTGTATGCTGCCTCTGTGTGTGTTGGAGTCGATGCTCCAGAAGCTCGTATGCTGTCCCGAGTCAAGACGATACAGAAAGAAATGTTGGTGCCACAGATAATTTCTCAGTGTCGACACCACCTGCAATATCTTTTCTTTTACAGAGCAGCCCAAAATAAATACATAAATAAAAACAAAGTTCTATGCTAAGTGCCTACTTATGATTATGATTGCTAACACTGCAGCTTGATTTTTTTTGGCCGCAGCACTGACATATTATCACCGTATAAAGTTGATGCGGTGGATGTATTAGCCAACAGTGGCCTGTTTAT
Source organism: Epinephelus lanceolatus (assembly GCF_041903045.1). Lineage (NCBI taxonomy): Eukaryota > Metazoa > Chordata > Actinopteri > Perciformes > Serranidae > Epinephelus > Epinephelus lanceolatus. The sequence goes on along the minus strand of NC_135741.1, from coordinate 14,987,217 downwards.
AGGTAGAACAGATTCAGATTCAGTTTTATTAGTCATGCTTCAGGCCACCTGAGGAAAGGAATTCCAGTATTCCCTTTCCTTTTAGCTCTTTTTTTCGTCTCTAGGCCAACTCCTGACTGTTATTTTGGGTACCGAACGCAGTGCTTTAAAGGGCACCGACCAAATAACACTGGCACTACCGAGTACCAATTCATGTTAAATGCATTGATGCCAGGTTCCAGTACCACCATCTGGTTGAGAACGCCGGGTTTAGACAAGAGGCTGAAGTGCCAGCCAAGGAGCTCTGGGGCCAGCAAGGCGGGCAACAGGGCTCTGCAGAGCTGCCAGGTTCAAATTCCAATAGGAGGCGGAAGTACCCAAAAGTCAGGAAGCCGGTCACAGTACCAGCTCCGTCGGCTTCCCAGCAAGCCAAAACTATCGCTGCATCAATAGTTAGCTCTACTATAAAACTCAAGTAAAAAGCCTTGTCCCTATTAAAGGCCCAGTCCCGTTTACTAGCCTGGTGTGGCTACACATATTGACAAGTGAATACTTGTCTCAATTAGAGGCCTGGTCTGGTTGCCAAGCAGTTCATTGTATTTTTATAGAAGTTCTTTGGATGTATAAAACCAGGTTGTTGGCTACCTGAAATTATGTGTTATGTCATTTACCCTGTAGGTTATTCATATTCCTTTAGTCCGCAAGGGTCCTCAGATCAAAAGAATCAAAATAGTTTCTCATAAAAATTAGGATAAAGTGGTGTTGTTTCGGTATGCCGAGTGCCGTAACCTACTCTCTCTTTGATGTGCTGTCTGTTGGTGCTAGATCAAATTAATGATTAATAATTGATATGTTATCTTGAGTCTAATTTTTATACAAGTAATATTTATACTGGTTTAAATAATTTGATAGTATTTCCCACCTTTGCTGAGCAACAGTTTTGTGTGAAAGGAATTAAAGGCCTGTCCCAAATATAGGCCCTGTTGATTTCAATAATTCAAGCAAATAAGCAAATTGCTTTCCTATAATATTTTTGTATTGGTGTGCTAGACGAGCAGACACACACATACGCACAAAGAGGCAGACAGACAGCGACAAAAGATTAGCTGTATGTGTCATCAGAAAAGAGCAGATGAGCAGAAATGCTTTTTAGTCCACTTTGTCCTCCTGCAGCTTGTTCAAAAATTACATTTTCATTATTTCAGAGAAGGTTAAGTACAGTAAAAGGGTACAATTGAGTACCAATACTAAATTCCAGGTACTGGGAATGGTACCGGTTGAAATGAGAATGGTACCCAACCCTGCTCCTGAGGGAAGTATCAGACTTTTTAGCTGCTAAATGCTTCACTATGTTCGCCAGATAAAGTACAGTTAGTTTATCAGAGCATTCAGTGACAGCTGCCTGCTGCTAGTTGCAGAGTGAATCAAAATAGTAAAGTTATGCGTCGTAAAACCTAAACAGTGAGTTGAAAGATACTAACTATGGGCTTGTCAGTATGAGCGGCACCTTTCACATTACACATTAAAGTCATCTGACCATTGTTATTATAAAAATATTGATTACAGAAGCTTTAAGTTTCTTTTTATGTTTTTTGCATGTATCTGGATAAACAACATATATTTAGTTTTTGTTATTTCCACACTCATATTCTGACAGCCACTTCCCCTCCGGGGTTTAGGGTTAGAGCTCCACTATGAAAACAAAACACACCCAAAACCAACTCATCCCTCACAGCCAGGGAAACCCGAGTCACGATTTAATGTGTGAAAGGAAAACAGAGCCCTAAAGAATAATTACAAAAGTAACTTTTTAAAAAATCTTTGGGGGATTGACTCATTTCTCATCTGTCACTGATGTACTAGCAGAGAGATGACACTTAAGTGGCGAGCCAAACAGTTATTAAGAGTGGAGAACATTGAGTAAAAGCGTAAATAAGCGGTCTCTGCTTTGATTTGCATTTTTATTGGTTTATGCAATTAGAAGAAATCAGTAGAAAATATTAAGTGAAACATTTCATGAAAGAAATGTCAGCAGAAATTTAATTAAAGAAGAAATTCTTTTAAGGAGGCTTCAGTTTGGGTTGTCTGTACTCCTCAAGAGAAAGACATGTGAAAGTAAGACATGTGACACGCACAAACCATGTGTATAATGTGGGACACTAAAGGTACATTAAACTGCCTTCATCACCACACTGTTCACGGTGGCCATTGTCCGATCACACATGATGTCATGGGTTACACGGAGCTTCAATTAATTTCAAACGTCAGTTTTTGTTTACATTTGAGAGTATAAATTTAAGATGGTATGACATTTAATTTATTTTCTTGAAAAAATATTTGAACCAACTCACATTCCGCAACTGTGTTTGCATATATATGTAAGATTTAACGACATGCAGCAACGGTTGTGCTGAAATCGGGGACATTGCAGTTCATTGTCGGTACCTGTATACAAAGATGGACTACATGCCAGCTCCCTAAAAGTGAATCAAAGGTCATAAACCCCGCCCCCTCCATGTTAGCAGATGTGGGCCAAACTACATGTGACACAAGATGGTTTCTGTCATTTTAGATTGTTCTTATCACATTTAAGTAGCTGTTAGATGCTATAAAAGGGGTTTGACATCCTGATTGACAACTGTAATTGTCTCATAATTACTGGGTCAGACGGGTGTATGAGCGGGACCTCCATATCGGGTTCCACCCACTGACACTATTGCAGACTCTGGCTCCAAATGATGTCACCAGTGCAAGATGGCAGCACCCATGTCCGGGATATTTTGGCTTCATTTTTGTACAGTGGGACGAAGTGGAGACACGTGGTCCATATTTGTATAATAAATATCCACATGGTGATGCTAATTCTTTATTAAAGAAACCTGAGATCACTCTTGTTTTCCAAAGCCAAGCAGTTTCAAACCTAAAGCTGTTAAGTGAAGTTGATTCTAAACACACATTAAACACACATTAAACATGGCTTAATAGCGACAGTTTCAAACATAAGTACACAAATCGGCTTCACTATAACTCGCAGCATTCAGACAAAGCAATTGTCTTTATCTGGACACATTTTCCCCACAAATTCAATATGCTAATGTTATTAGCACAAGCCTATGGCATTTTACATTGTATAAATTAGGGCTGTCCTGAATACCATTTTGTAACATTTGGACCTTCGACAGAATTTACAATGAATATTCGAATATTCGTTCACAGCGGCGGAGGGGGGGTTGGGGGGAGTGTACTCCGGGGTTTTTTTCGGACCTAATTGTATTGCGGAGTTTTGCACAGTGGGGACCGGATCTTTGCTCTCAAACCACAAAAAAATGTGATGGCACAACAGTCTCCTTCAGTACATTATTTTATGCTTTCTTTTGATTTTCACATTGGCTATTCATCCTGTTTAATTTGTCTTCTGATCAAATCGGAACCGTTGAAACAAGTTGTAGGAAGCCTCTGCAAGTAATTGGTTGCTGGCAGACACTCTGTGCTGCAATAAAATGGTTAATCAGCAGTGCCGTGCACTGTAGAGCCGATGTGCTGCTGGTTCTGCCGGACTGAATAGAATATAATGTCTATAGCCTTACTGTTGTGTGTACAGCCTTTATAGACTGAGCTGAGTAGTGATGCGCGGGTCAACCCGTAACCCGCGGGACCCGCAAATGGACCTGCGGGTCGGGCAGAAGTCGTCTGTTAAATCGGTCTGTAAATGATAATTTGACATTATTGGCTATTACTGTCATGGCATCCGAAGGTACTGATGCGTTGAGCAGGTGACAGTCCGCGTGTGTTTTCAAAACACACTTGTGTCACACACTCCAAAAGACACTTGTTGAAACTTTAAACAATAATTTAATGTACAAAACGGGGGAAACAAACGTTGACAAAAACGGTTCCATAATTCATATTAAATTCAAAAGATAACGAAAAACAGCTACAAGTTAGAGGGAATAGTGATAAAGTGGTAAAACTTGGCATTGATCCACAGCCTCAGACGGATGCGCTCAAGCGTGCCGTGCACACAAGCTCAGTTGGTATACTATATTTTCACATTTTTAACAATGCAATTTAAATGTTTTGGTTTTTATTGATAACCTACATTTACCAACAACAAAAAGATTACATTTAGCACCATCGAATACCAAATTTTCAAATACTTTTAATAATTTAGAATAATTTTCGAACGAATACCTACCCATAGAAACGAATATTTGAATATCCGAATATTCGGGTACAGCCCTAGTATAAATTAGCCTAGTGGCTAGCGGAGATTTCCTCTACTTGTATGTAGCCAGGGACAACAGCAACATTTAACAAAGATAATGCTATAAAATTCATCTCCATCATAATTTTAAAGGTTCACCAACCAAAACAACTGTCTTATACTAAACACGTTTTCCAATCAAATACAACATGCTAACATCATTAGCACAAGCCTATGGCATTTTACATTGTATAAATGAACCTAGTGACCAGCAGAGATTTCCAGTACTTGTATGAAGCCAGGATAAATCACACACACTTAAATGCAATTTTGTGGGGTTTTATTGTCTTCACAATTTATTGTTTCTTATCTGTGAAATAAAAGTAAAAAAAAGCTTTGTTTCCACTGAGGGAAATGGTTTCAGTGCACAAAAATAGACAGGATGTCTGCAATGCCGTGATGTTCAGTTATATTTCTGGGGAGGTGCACGTCAGGCTACAGCCTAGGCTATGGTGTAGGCATTGATTCGACGCAGAAATAAATCCTGCTTAAGGTGGCTGATGTGAAAAACGCAAATGGCCTTTTTTTAGTGCTGGTGTTTGATTTGTTCTGAGCTACCGTAGAACAACATGGTGCACTCCGCAGGCCAGGACCTGCTCTGTATGTAGAGATAAACAGCTCGTTTAAAGGTAATGAAAACACAATTATTCTTAGTTTCAGGTTTTAAACTTATATTAAATTATAAATTATAATTATAATTATAAACTAATGAAAACTTAGTCATAAATATTCAATTTCTGCCAATACATGCCCCTCAACCTTTAACTGTTTTAAGGAAATGTATCCAGTGAAATACTCGAAATGTTGCTTGGCTTCAGCTTCTCAAATTTTTATATTATTGTAATTGAATATTTTTAAGTTTCAGACTGTTGTTGGTCAAACCAAGCCGTTTAAAGACATAATCTTGATGCCTAATGATGAGCATTTTTTCACCATTTTTTTTTTACACTACAGATTAACTGATGCTAAAAATACATCCTAAAATGTGTAAATGGTTACATGTTACTGTGATAGAGGTAATGTTGATATCGTCCTGCTCCAATCAGGCCTTTGTTAAACACTGATCTGGAGCGAGTCATGAAACTAGGTCACATAACAGGCTTTGACCCATTCAGTCCAACAGCACGTGCAGGTCATGTCCTTGCTTTGGTCTGAAATTGATCTAAGAGTTGCGTCGGTAATTTCAACTATTTGGACGTGTCAGGAACTCCAGTCGGTCTTTGTTTGTTCAGTTCAGTAGAAAAATGTGTTTTGGGTTTATAAACATTTTTTATGGAGTTATGGAGCTGAAAAGTATTTTATGCTTTTGTCTGTGGAATGACTAAGTATCAAAGAGTTTGAGGGATGATGATGCACCTTCAGAACAGCTGTCGACTGTGCTTCCTCGCTCTCTGTTTCCTTTCTTTCCCCCAGAATGCCTCAGTGCAGCTCATGTCCTCTGCTGCTTTATTTTTCTGAGAGCTTTTTCTTCTGTGAGAGGAATGTCAAGTGCCCATCTCTGTGCATTTCTCCCCATTCTGTGTTTTGTTTTTTTTTAACTTGTGGTTCACTCTTGATTTCTGTCTTTTTCTCCTCCTCCAGTCTTTGTCTTCTTCGTTGTGTTTGTCTCGCGGCGTGCAGTCAGCCGGCACCTGGGACTTTATGTTATTTTACGTGTGAATCGTAGCACTGAAGCTAAACAAGTTTATGTGTTAATATTAAACATATTGTCTTTGTACGAGTGTGGCTTTCTTTTGTGTTAGCACAGGTAAATGTGTGTGTGTGTGTGAGTGTGAGAGAGATGAAGGAGGGTGGGGGGGCAGAGAGCGAGGAGGAGGAGGAGGAGGAGGAGGAGGAGGGGGGAGGAGACGTGGAGAGTCGTTTTATTAACGTGGCGACTCCCGCTAAAATTCAGGGAGTGCTGTTGCATCCAGCTGTTACTGGTTGCGCGAGGCTTCGTTGCCATGGCAACACAGCCCTGTGCGCCTGCTCAAGGTCGTTCATCCAGTTCTGAACTGAGCAGCGTGCTGCACATAGGATGCACACGGAGGGAGAGAGAGAGAGAGAGAGAGAGAGATGGAGAGACGGAGAGACAGAGAGAGGGAAGAGAGAGAAACAGAAAAACTACTTCAAAGTGACCAATCAAAAGCACTTCTGTGACGTCGAGCGCACACACACACACACACACACGCAGACATACATGCACACACTTACTTTCTTCAATAAAGAAACAAACAAAAAAGAACCCCTGGCCTTGGGGCTTGTAGGTTCTTTTGCCAGCTGATAAAATATTTAGCTGGTCAGTGGGAGACAGAGAGGGATACGGTGGCTGGAGAAGAAGCGAGCAGCAGAGCTTGGCTTTGTGTTTTCCTTTCTCTAATGGTGCATTGCTGTGAGGCTACCTGGGGCTTCTTCCACCTCCTCTCCTCTCCTCCTCTCCTCCTCTCCTCTCGCTTCTTCTCCTCTCCTCTGCTCTCCTCTCGTCTCCTCAGAGGGCTGCAGCATCCCTCAGGGGCTCTGCTGCATGTTTGCTGGCGCTGACTGGACTCAGTACATCACACATTGTACCTTAAAGGCCCCAATACATTGTGTGATAACCAGGGCTGCAGCTTTTGATTGTTTTATTAATCAAATATTCTCCTGATTATTTCAATCAATTAATCATTTTATCTGATAAGAAATACTTTTGTTTTATGGTAAATATACAAAAAAAAAAAAATAAAGCTGTTTTCTCATATGAACTCCACACAGTGTCTGCAGAAACATGCCGGTACATTTGAGTTTCTCACATGCAGCACACAACAGGAGATTGTTTGTGTCAGAAGCGTTCTCACCTGCTAGAAATACTCTGTTAGGTTTAGGTGAGGGTGGTGCCTGGGTAGCGCATGCAGGAGGCAGGACACAACGTGGATCACGCCGTGGTCACGTAGCTGGTTCATTATTTGATCACAGACGACGGAGTATTTTCTTATTTGTCTGACAATTTCAGCTTTGGCCACTGGTGACAGAAATCTATGAATCTAATCATCTGTGATTCAGTTGTGGATAAAAACACATTTGAGGCGGTCATCTTGGTCTCTGGGAAACACTGATCACCATTTTTCATCATCTTTTGTCATTTTATAAACCAAAAAACTAAATGATTAGTCAAGAAATAATCGACACATTAATGGACAATATTATTTGGGATCAAATTTAACTGAAGCAGCAGTGATTGATCGATCATATTGTCACGTTCACGTAGCAGTAATTAATCAGAGACATTGCTGGGATAAAAAGGAAGTTTTAAACAAGTTTTTAGTAAAGTAAAATGGCTCAATCAGTAATTTTTAGGACGTCGTAGCAGCTGTGACAGTGTGAGAGTTTTTGGTGAGGATGCACCAATCTGGCTCTTTCAGTCCCAATACCAACACTTTGGATATTGAAAGATACCAAGCACTGATCAGGGTACCAGTGTTTAATAAATAAGCTATATGCGTCACTGTGTGGAAGTGACTGGGATTATTCTTTTACATGTAAGGCAACATCAGGCTTGACTTAAGCATTGCTTTCTGAACTTTGTGAAACTATATGTAACAAATAAATATAAATGTACTGAATTGGTATTTATTTATTATTATTATTATTATTATTATTATTATTATTATTATTATTATTATTATTATATCTTTAGAATTAATAGGAACTACAATTTAAGAGTAAACCTTGTAAATGCAGCAACAAATTGGTCAAAACTTAGGAACTAAAATTTCAGAATAAAGAATACAACTGCATAAATTGAGATCAAAATGTAAACTTTATTGCTCATAGTTTATTAAAGTTTATAGTTTATTTTTAGCACAATTAAAGCACAAAAAGGCAAGAATGATTAATAATGACTAATAAAATACAGTGCAGAGAGAGGCAAAAAACCCGGAGGGCTTATTTGAAGCCTCCACCTGATAAAATTTTCACAAAGTTAATAAGAACTCAAAAGTAAAGAAAGATAAAGAACAATACATAACAATAAAATATGATTTATATAATAATAACAATATATAATAATGTATATAATAATATATAGTAATAAAATATCTGTAATTTCAACAACAAAACCCAGCAATAATAGTATTCCTTTCAGAGCAGAAAATGTGAGTGTGTGATTAAACCACATTTAAGTCACAAACTAGTACAAACAAACTTAGATAAAAAAAATACTACCGAGCAAAATAAACTGGTATCTAAATTCTTTGTAAATGCTTAGTGCAAATAGGAATTTAAATCACAATAAAAAAAAATAACAGCTGAAACTGTGAAGCAAATTTAATTGAATATATCACTCCGAAATCCAATATCAGTATCAGATCTCTAATTTTGAGATAAATCAACATCTCTCAGTGCAGTTTAAGGCCGTTACTTTGACTAGACATACAAATATTTTACCTAATTTGTCGACTTTCATCTATAACATCGGTGATCACACAGCGTCGTGGTCTGAAGAAACCTCACCTACATTGCTGCTGTGTAAACACGTGAAGGTGCAATAGCAGAAGAGCGCTGTCAGCGAGTGTTACAGATAAGCACTTGCCTACATATTCCTGAATCTGCCACAGCATCAAGTAAAGGCAACATGTGCTGGTGCCTAATATGGAGGTGGGTTTTCTTCCTCTGCTCCTGTTTTTCTCTTTTTGTTCTTCGCAGGGTGCACGCAGAGTTCAGCGGGACTTTCACAAACCAACTTTTCAGGGAGAGGAATTGTGTCGTTGCTTTGTACGGTCAGTGACGTGATGGTTGAGGGCCGACGTGTGTGTGCGTGGATCGTTGTTTAACAGAGAGTTGAAATAACCACAATCTGTCACCTTTCTGTGAGCCCCGAGCAGAGGAGCGCTGGATGTTAGGGAGAGGAGGGGGTTAGTTTCACGTTTCTCCTCGCTGTAAGGTAATAGATGCTTATTAAAGAGGTCCTCACAGGGGTGTGTGTGTTGGTCTCAGAAGGGGAGTTCTGTTTTTTTACTTATTTTCCATTGTAAAAATCCAGACCTAGTTTATGTGTTTTAGAGCTCCTTTAGGTGCCCGTGCACACACACACACACACACACACACACACACACACACACACACACACTCACAAACATTTATGGGCTAGGAGTTGAGGTAAATGTTACCAGCTGCAGCACAGCGAGCAAGTGGCTTCAACTCTGCCTGAACCCGGTTGTTACGTGACCACCTCCTCAACTTAATTCACTCCCATCCTGCCGTCCCCTCAGCCGCCACACCTCCTATATCACTCTATCCCCACCACACACACACACACACACATACACACACACACCGCCATCTCCATCCACCCGCTCCTCTCTCTCCAGTGTCACTAGCAGCAGCATCACTCATCTCAGGATAGTGGGAGAGCACTCCAAGGTCCGCTACCCCCACCTCGTCACCTTGGTGTGGAGCAGCGGGCCGGCCAAGCGGGCTTCGTGTGATTGGCTACCCCTCCGCCTCCCCTCCAAGTTCACGCTGTTGGTGCTGTGATGTCACAGAGGCTTGTTTATTCGTACCTCCTGTCAAGCTCAGTTGCAACATACTGTACACAACAGCACCTTGCATGAGCAACAACAATGTAGTGATTGCTTTATTCTGTTATATGGATCTTATTAGATAGCTGCTCGTCTTCACACAAAAACAACACCAAAAACTAATTTTGAATCAAACATTATCAATTAAACAGGCTATACGCCAAGTCAACAAGCCGCTTACAATATTATTGAAACATGAGGATTCAATAAAAATGGAAAAGTGGAAACTTGATTTCAGGAGCAGAAACTTAATAGCTTTTACGTTCTGTGAAGTCTCAGTTTGTTGTTGGAGTAGCTGATAAGAGCACACAACATAAAAGAAACCAAGTCGTCTGGTAAAATTTGATTTAGTTCCACTGAAGTGTTTTGTAGATTAAGTTAAGTTTGATGATCGTATTTTCAACATATGACAGGTTCTACAGGATCTCCCCGACAGATTAGTGCTTACTTACATAACAGTCAAATAATAAAGGTCCTCTGTGGGCATCAGTTAAACCCCTACAACAGATAGAGCTATAGAGCTATAAGTTTGTCCCCTTTCTGACATGATGATATAACACAAGCAGCTTCACCTATCCAATCTGCACCATCCCACCAGCAATAATATCAGTTAATCAACCTCCTGACCCTCAATCCGCCAGCTTCATGCATTACAGTAGCACAACTGTCAGGACTGTGGACAGAGACACAAACTGAGTGAGTGAGTGGAATAGAAGGTGGAAGGTGGACTATTGCACGCAACATTTTAGTAAGTTATTAACAAATAACCTGTGATAATTTAGATCCAGCATTAGGCAGCATCTAAGGCATTTCCGATACTGATATTGGTATCAGAACAACTCGACAGCCACAGTAAAGGCAACTTGTCCACTTACGCAAACAACCTGGGTTTGTCAAGTGATCAGTTCTCATCATATGGTTTGTTTACAGATATGACACAACCAGATGACCAGTGCTCACTGGTATGACAAAAACAATATGCGCTAGTTTTTCCACAAAAAAACTGTGTGTTATTTAGTGCTGTCAAGTGATTAAAAAAAATCAAATTAATTACATGCTCTGTGATTAATAATCTAAATTAATGGCATCAACTTTCAGTTCAAATGAATTATGGCAGATGTGTGGTCACAGGTGGACTTACTCAGTTTGTGTCTGAACGCCTGGTCGAGTGTGGCTTATCGAGGCTGCCTATTAGCACTAGCATCAGAGGCTGTGCTAGCTTGGACCTCTGGGATTGCTGCGAAATGCTTTGCATTGAGGTGATATCTCAGGCTTGATGTTCTCCGATGGTATGTAAATTCTGTACTGCAGAAGTAGCAGACAACAGTGCTCCTATCAACACTTCCACTGGGCGTTTTTTTAAGTATAATTGTTGCATTCATGGGGCCAAGCAGCGTCATCTTGTCTGCCTCCATCATGTGACAAAGCCACTGTGGTCTTCAATGACACACCGGGTCAAAGGGCACCAAGGAACACGATTAATCAGGGTTAATTTTTCTAACGAGTATTTTAACAGCCCTAGTGTTATTCCAAATAACAGAGGACTGGATTTTTATTTACCCTCCACCATTAGCGCTAATCTTGCTAACACATTCAGTTTTGGAAATGTTCATTACTAATTAGTTCATTCTCACCCGTTTAGTGACTGTATGAAACTCAACATCTCTCTGTGTCTCTGCTCTCTACAGCTCCTCAGCACATTATTGATTGATCCCATTTTGGTTCAGTAGGTGATATCAGCGCCTTTAACCCCATGAAACCGTTGTGTAAGAGACGTGCTCAGTGAAACATATGACTAAGGAGATTTTGAAAGCGTGCGCATGCCATGCAGAGAGGACGCAGTCTCAGGCTTCAGTCAAACTGCTGAATTTCACATTCTGCTGTAGACGGGGGACGATGCAGAGTTACTACCTTCACCCGTCTGTTTCTGCAGAGCCGGGAAGAGGAAAAGAAGCTCTCCGTGCATCAGCCTCGGCTCAGGCAGAGGGGAGGGAGCGTCTTTGGTTGAATCAGCTTTTCCTCTCTAACCCCCACCCCTCTCATTTTCTTTTACCGCCTCCCTCCCTCACAATGAATCTGTTAGTCCTGTGAGATCCGAGTTGTAGTAAACAGGCAGTGACATCTGCATGCTCTCTTCAGAGGAAAAAAGGGGCCAGAATTTAAATATTGATTTGATGCAATGTGAGACAAAGATTCCGGTTCCTCTCGTGTTCCTCTTTCTGGGAGCTTTTTATAGCTGTTGTTTGTGTATTTTTAGGTGTTGTCCAGCATATCAGACTTTATCTAAAAAGAAGGCTTCGCTTGTGTTAAGACTCTTCCTCTGCCTCTCTCTGTGTATTCGTGCATGTTCCCGTGTCTCAGTTAGACACGATGCCCAGGATGAAATATCATCTCTTGTTGGACTCGGCTGCCCACTCAGGTAACCGTCAGGTGAACAGCCTCAGCTTGCCTGCAGATCTAGAAAGCTGCTGGTGATGTTTATTGAACTGATCAAGCCTGACTAATGGAAGACTGACTGACTAATAGACATCACTGGTAGATTCAGGTGTAGTGTGGTGGAGGAAATGTTGCAGAGTCCTCTCCAACTGTTGGCTACCTGACTCCATCTACTGTGAAATCTGCACGGATGCAAAAAGTCACCCTTATAACTCTTATTTAGGCCTCTTTCTTGATGAGCAGTGTAGTGTGTTCATAGCCAGGTAAAAATTCCATCCAGTAAAACCAACACAGATTTCTGACGATAACTTATCCTTTAGTCTCTACAGCTGATCTCTCGTTGGATCATATTGCTTTTCCTCTCTGTCCCATCCACAATATCCTGTTCAGATTCCTTGACAGGAAGCACAACAAGTTAAAGAGGTGAAATGGTCTCAAAATGCTGCGTCATGGTGAGTTTAATGACATGCCATGCCACTGCAAATCAACCAAAGTGTCTCTGACCAAGGCAGCAGCTGCCTCTCGGTTTTTAAACTCTATTAACACTCCAGCAGCATCTGCTCGTAACAATATATTCACACTGCTAAGGAAACTAAAGGAAGAGGGCTGACATGTAACCTGCGGTTCAGGATGTCTTTACATTGGAATTGTACTCTCCTGTATTTTCATATATATTTTAGGGCTGCATAAAAAAAGATAGAATAGTGATAGTTTTAAATATTGCGATTTGGAGTGAGATTTTAGTGGGAATGGTAATTTTTGCATAAAAACAGTGACAGAGTAAAACTCGAGGGCTGTCTATCAGCTGCCTGCAGTCTCTGCCCTCGGAGAATTCACGTAATGACAGTAAATACGTCACACTACGCACAACCGAATCATTTGGATTCAGCCTCCGACTTGACCGCAGCTTGTTGTCACCGTCTCCTGCTGCAGCTGCCTGCTCTCGTTCACTTTCCAGGCGAGGCGCAGTTCATCTCAAAGAAGCCTATTGATGAGTGTAGATGATGTGATCCACGCAGTTGTTAACTAATCTCTAGCCCCTTTTACACTGCCAGATTTTCTGTGAATGTTGGGCCGTTTTGCCAGGAGGCTGCGAGCGTTTAGACACACAGAGCCAGATTGGCGAGTTGATCCGAGGTGCCCAATTTTCCACCTCGTAGGGTAGTCACATTGGCGAAACCCTTTTAGTTTAAACAGACCGAGGCAGCCTTCTGCAACAGGAGGCGCTGTTGAAGACTTGTGGGAGGAGTTGTTGATGACGCCGCACGTGCGAGCCACTGGTGGTGGATAAACAGGAAACAGCTGATAGCAGGAATGAGCAGCTAGTAGCAAGAGGGAAACGCAAACCTGACAGACACTGTAAAGATGAGCAACTGGGGAGACAAGGAATTGTGCAGCCTCCTTGCCCTCGCAAACGAAGAGGCCATTAACCGTCACATGACAGGAACGGTGAAGAACGGGCCGCTGAAGGACTGACCAGCCGTGGCTTCCCTCCCACGTCACTGTTTACGTCACACGCTGAGCTACACGTTTTGTTACTTGCTCACGCCCCCCATTGCCCCGAAAAAGGTGCATTCTGTATAAACAAAAGTAGGTAGGCAGCATTTTGCTGCACTCTCCGATTTTGTTTTTATACCACCAATGCTGAAAAAAGACTGATTGGGCTTTCCTGCAAATTTGCACAATTCCTATTTAAAAAGGGCTACTTACTTCCGGACTCTCCTCCTCTCACACATATGAGCCTACAGTGGTGGACTTGCTCCCTCCTTTTACAACATGGGAAAAAAAAAATTGCACACGAGCGAGTAGTTGTAAAAAATACTCGCACTCCAAAAATGGTCGCAAAATGCCACCATTTGGTCGCAGTCTGGAGCCCTGCATTCAAGTAATGCTGGAACTCAACTCTCTCCATTGTATGAGCTGGTTCAAGAACCTGTACGCTCACCAATATAACATCAGAAGCTCTGGCAGCTGCGTATATAATTCAGAAGAGCAAATTGCATGTGTGAAAGATGAAGCTGATGATGTTGAAAATCAAAGCAGGAGATGAAACCTTTTGACCCCAATCAAACTGTAGAGGCCTCATCGCACCGGCAAAATCTCCACCTGGACATTTCATCTCTATCTTAATTTGAGCCTCAAACTAGTGTCAGCCTGTCATTATTTTATAATTCAGCCTGTTTTCCCATGTGAACATTACTGATTTAATCCTGTTTTGACTTTTGGTGGCGGTGCCGCCCTTTTGTTTACATTTGCATCACGGATTGTACCTTTAACAGGGTGGATGTGTGTTTTCACAGGGACTTTTCTGTCTATTTGAATGGAAGCAGCTTAGTAAGGTCTTTGGGATACTACAGTAAACACACATTCATGGCGGAAACACACTCTACGTGTGAACTGAAAGCCGGTCTTTGCTCACACGTCTGTGACAGGCCTCTAGTAAAGGCCTTGTGGAGAGTACGTGTTAGCCCAGCACGATCTCTCTCCGTATCTCACCAGGGCTAAAAATAACACCATCTCCACACTAGACTTGCACAGAGAGAAGGAGGGAGGGAGAACACAGAGAGGGTGGAGGGAAGGGAGAAGGTGGGGATGAGAGGGAGGCAGAGTGAGAAAACAACAATCAAAGCAAGAGAAAGGGGATAGGAGACGGACGGACGGGGGGAGGTGGGGGGGGTAAATTAATAATTTACCTGGAGGACACTTCTGGTGCGACCTTTAGTTCTGATCAGTGGTGTTCAGCAAAGAACAAAGTGTTATGTAGTGTTGGGAAACTCTTTTACATGATCTGACTGGTGTTGTGTCCACAGCAGCCGGCCAGGTGTGCTCAGGTGCTTAGTGGGCGTTCAGACCCAAAATAGCACTGTGATAAAAATGCAGGTACAAGTGAGAAGATGAAATATTATCCAGGAAGGACAATTTAAGTAAAAGATTCATGCGTTTCACTGCACAGCAGGATTTGACAATTCTGGGAAGTTTTCCTGACAAAATAAGGTAATTTATAGAATTTCCTTCCTTGTGACAGATCGGAGGTAACCAGCACAGTTACCATGTTAAACAGTAATCTACCTGGCATGTGTGCTTGCATTTATTTGCTTTGCCTTCACAGTGTGACATCATTTTGCAGAAGTTAAACCAGGTCAACATTTTGTTCTTGTATTCTTATCTTTAGGGTTAAGTTGTAGAAAACCGCCATCAGGGACGACACATAGAGGGAAGCAGCTTTATCAGGGTTCCTACAGGTTAAGGCGAGTTAGATTTAAGACTTTTTAATGCCACTGGGAATAAAATTAAAGGCCAATTTTACAGTTACCAAAACTGACTGCCATATTTCAGAGTCCAGGGTAGTGCCGAATAGGTCCTCTCCTTCGTCAGTTGACCTGTATGATTGGTGTTTTGTCACTGTGTTCAGACACCACAGTATCTATGCTTCCTGTGTGGGCCTACACCTGAATGTGACCCTGCTGCTGGTATCATAGATGGGATGGAGGCGTGGTGGACACAAGGGTAGAAGAGAACAGGGAAGTACCTGGAATTTGTTGGCTGGTTTTAATGGCAGTTTGGTGTTTCTGACTTTGCATGAGGCATTCCACTGCCTTAAATCCCACAGTGGAAAGCTAAAAATACACCAAGCCTCGTGTTATGGATGTCAGCGGTTAACTGTAGAGAATATTTTTGACCGGTGACGCATGTAGGTCTGTAGGTTAATTTTGCTACTCTTCAGTTTAGTAGCACTGCTAGAACTGTTGCTGTACCACAACAAAGGTAATAAGATATTCATGCTACACTGGTTGGCCAGCCGCCGCTGTTCTGTATTGCGCACCATCCGGCTTGGCTGATAGCTAGCTAGCATCGCCGCTCATGCTATGATTATCACTGGCAACACAATACGACCCATGGTGGTCAGCATTACTAAGCCGCTTAAGCCCTGTTTCCACCGAGCAGTACAGTACAGTTCAGTTCTGTACACTTTTTTCCACTGTGAAAAGTTGTGGATGGTACCAATGGAACCGTTCCATACCGTCCCCATTTTTGGTCCCCACTCTGTTGGGGTACCTAGCACACACATCTGGTACTAAAAGGTGGCGCTGTGAACACTGGAGTCTGTTTGGTCAATAGAGGACGGTCACTCTGCTCAGAGCTGAGTTGTGGCTGGTTTTGAAGCTCATGTGACCACTGTTCATACTGTGGAGCGTTATATATATTCGTAAACTGTAACTAGGAAAGATACGGTACCGAAAGTGTTCGGTGGAAAAGGGCTTTTCTCACTGGGGCGACCTGGGGAGAGACTGAAGGGTGGTGTTACCTGCAGTACTTGCCGAATGAGTGGTGCCACTATCCAGCTCCTGCCTGCTTACTGCAAAGTGGGCAAGGCTAGGTAACCAATGGAGACTGAAGGCTGGGCAGTGGGCACTGTGTTCCCACATGTTAACGCAGCTAGCTAGCCGTATGTCAGCAAAGCCAACAGAAAATGAAATAAAAGGCAAAACATTTACATCACAAAATGTTATGGATAGCACTTTGAAATGCAGTGCTAAAGCTCAGTGAGTCAATGAAGCACCGGACTAAAGGAAAGTGCCTCTTGTATTCATTATATAATCTTATGTATTGACTTGTATCGGTTTCAGCCATGTCGCGAAAAGCTTGGATCGTGGCCGGAAACAATATGAGTTTTGTTGGTTACACTCTCTATTTGGTCAATTATTTTAAAAAACTGATGTTTTACATTCAGATTTTACCACACAACACCAGAAAAAAACTATAGAAAAATCCAACTTCCCATGTCTTAGAGTTTTTAAGACTTTTAAAAGATTGATTTCACACATTTGAATACCAATTAAGGCCTTACGTTGAGGTTAATGAATTTAATGCCCTTTCAGGACTTTTTAAGGATCCTCAGGAACCCTGTTCATATAACTGCCAGTCTTAAATAAGTCATCACTTTAGTTTATGTTATTTTCAAAGACTTTGATACAGTACAAAAGAATATGAAAATAAAGGAGAAATGAAAGGGACGTGGATGTATAATTATTTTATAGCTACTTATAAAAAATAAGCGAGGAACGTTGTTAACGTCTATCATACTCTTAAGTTTTCTCAGACCGAAAGGAGCTTCACTGTTTCCTGATCACCTCTCCTCACCTTCTGATCTCACTTCCTGCAGCGGCTCCACATTGAAAGCCTTTAGGTGTTTTAATCATCTTGTCTTAGTCAAAGAACTTTTTTGTTGTTTGCTTTTTTGCTGTAGAAGTCCGGTGCACAACACTCACTGGTTTTCCTTTTCATTTTGCTGGCTTTTACTGTGACGCAGCTGCAGGAAGTGTTGAATTAGCTGTCGGGCTAAAGGACTCAGTGTGCTTCAAATGAAGTACTTGTTGCATTGTCTCCCCCTCACACCTTTCCTGCGTCTGCTTTGGGCTGCGTCCCACAGTTTTTGGAGCTTTCCCGAAACAATTGGATGAGCGCACCCACTTCATGCAGTAATGGGCCAGGTGTGTGGAGGTGTGAAAGCATGCAGGATCTGAACTTCTCTCTCAAGCCGCCTTTTTTACTTCCCTCACTTTTCCTGTGTACAAATTAGTGTGACACCATGAACATCTCTGAGAAGGGACGATTTGTTGCTTCTCTCTGTGAGGGCAGGTTATACTCTACCTTCAGACAAGAGCTGCAACAATTAATCGATCAGTTGCCAACTAAGTTCCTTCACAGTAAGTCTCACACAACTTTCCCAACATAAATCACAATATTATAAGAATAAATATATAAAAGTAATAAGATATACGGCAGGTTATTTATACTTTTCACCATCACAATATGTTTACTGTCCCAAATACAATATAACAGAATACCATTATTCTAAATAAATGTGTCCATCTGGAGTTGCAGTCTCGCGGTTATATTTTCCATACAGTTAACTGCATTGCGTCTTTGGGTCCATTGATCCAAGAAAAGTGGGTGGGGCTTAAGCCAATTTAATGTAAGTATTTTGTGGGCAATTAACACAAGAGCCCTGAGCATATATCAATTGTTTTTCTCCAACCTCCTTAGGGATACATTGCCTTAAATTAACTGATGTGGTTCAGTTGGTCAGTCTAAAGCCCCTTTTACACAGCCTCTTCAAGGCAGAAATTTCGCGCCATTATGCTACCTCGCCTTTCTGTATATAAAGTACAATCATATAATGGGGTGACAGAGTTGTCTCGCCTCCTAGCTGGCAGCAGAAGAAGTAAGTGAGCTGAAACAATGTCTGTATAAAAAGGACAGCCAGCAGGACAGCATAGATGTGACATTTTGACCGGGGTTGGAAATTAGCACCAGCAACCAGCCAAATGCTATTAAAATACGCAATTGTATGCTAGATTTTCTTCATTTACCAGCCAAAAAAAAAAAAGTCTCCCGTTAAGCCAACAGAGAGAATTAGATTTACTGTCGTATAACCCATTCACACAGGACTAGTTGTGCCTGTGGACCTCTGGTCATTTTTAATAATTGTAATAATAAAACATAATGTAATAAGTAAAAATTCCACTTCAAAATAACAACCATATTTTGCTAAACAACAAAGTCGTGTTCGTTCAAGTCCCATGCGAATTGGCATCTTAATTGGGTCGTATTTAGGCTTTTTTTGTTTTTCTTTTCATTAATGCATCTTTTCCAGTAAAGAATTATGGAGGCTGCAATTATAAAGAAAAGCTCTGACAGCATTTTGAGTGCAGGAGGTTCATGTTGCTACACAGCATAGAGACCTGTTCACCGAAAAAGCAAATTCAAATAAATCGGAAGAGCGAAATATCAAAAGATGATAAGATGGATAATGTGACAGTGTGCGGCAAACTCAGTTGTCTTTGTTTGAAAGAAAAAGGGAGATTAACTCTGAACATCTCCGTAAGTGGTGCTGTATAGTTTTTCTGTCTTGAGTGTGCGCATCATATCCAGCGGAAAATGTCAGCAAATTCAAGTAAAATACAGACTTATCCTGTGCGAATGTGGAGCATGAAATACAGACGTGGGAGGGTTATTTCCGACACACATAACATTCCCAGGTGATATTAATCCCATGCAAGTAGGGCTTAAACTAGATTTTACAATTGAAAAAATTAATTCTCAACTTCCAAACCTTTCAAAGTTTGGCTTCTTCAGCATTTATGCCAAGATATCCAAGACTCTTCCCACTCATCATCTTCAATGATTTGAGTAATTTTTTAAAGGAAAAAAAGTCAAACTTTTCTGATTCCAGCTTCTTAAATGTGAATACTCTCTCATTTCTTTACTACTCTATAAAAGTCAACTGAATATTTTATGCTTTGAGAAACACTGATCTACACTTTTCACCATTTTATGACATTTTATCAATGAATCCACTGAACGATTAATCAAGAAAATAAACAACAGCTTAATCGACAATGAAGATCATCAGTTGAAGCCCTACTTGGGAGGTGGAAGGATAAGATTTGTAAGAACAAATTATGTCAAGCCTCAAAGAAACATTTTTACCACTTTTTTTTTTTTTTTTTTTTTTAAATCAGTTTAAATTATTGCTTACAGGAGTTGACGTTAGGATGACAAAGCAAAGCAAAGAATGTAAAACAGGAAATGACAAAGCTTAAACTGTCCTGAGAAAGTTGAATCTGTATCACTAAACTGGACTTTGAACGAAGACTTCTTGTGTCAAAAACAACATTACACAGGAGCTCACGTGTAGCACAAAGTTTATAACCCTGCCTGTTTCTCTGTCTCTCCTTGAGTTTCATCATTTCAGCTAACACGCTGACACGTCTGTTTGTTGTCACAGAGTTTATTCCTTGCTTTGCTGCTGTATGTGTTCTGTCGCTTTACTTGTCCTTTAACACCACATTGCTCAGAAACACACACATATATTCAGCTCTTGACTAGTTGGTACTAATTTGTGACTGCTATGCATTTAACCTTTGTCCTGTCACACTTCAGCTGCACAAAAGAACAGAAATATAGCCGGAGGAGTTGAGGGGAGGGGTTGGGCAACTTGTTGCTGTGTGATTACGCTGCTGTGACAAACACTGTGCAGGGTGTGTTTGTTTTTCAGTGCTTTTAGAGTTTGTATTTACCAACAAAAGAAACCCAGGTCTTGGCCGAGGGTTAGGGATACGCTGATGCTGATTTTTCCACGAGCTTTCCTCTGCCTCGAAGCTTTAGTTTGCTTCTTTGGCACAAAAGGGAGGAAGAAGAAGGCAGGGAGGAGAGAAAGGTTTTTGGTTTTAGTGCCACAGGGGGGCTGGGGGGATTTCAAGCAGCAGAAGAATGGGCAATGCAGTAGACATTGTTAAATTTCAAGTGTTTCTCAAACAGTCCATTTACTGTGTAACCTTAAACCCTGGGGTAACACTGAGACCTCTCTCCCTCAGTCAAGGTGCTACAGACCACTTCACTATTGCAGCTTAGTCAGGTTAAAGTGCTTGTGCTTATTCTGGGATGTTTTACAGATTGTTAAACTCCCATTTTTGTGGGAATACAAGACTTTTACACAGATTAAAGCCTAACCACACATGCAAGGCTTTGAGCTGTATCTGCTTTTTCATGCCTTCATACTGGAAATAGATGGCACTGGATTTCTTTCCTTCCTTTATACCTTTCAGAAATGACACCAGTGTACATGTTATATGACAGTATTTGTGTGGCGCTACATAACCCCCCCACCCCCCCCCCCCACCCCCCTCAATTTGAACCATCTTAGTTAGTCTTGTTAAGCTAGATTTATACTTCTACGGTGTAGGGTCTCCATTGACGCAATGCCTACGCTGTAGCCTGACGTGCAGCTCCCCAGAAATGTAACTACACGCTGTTGCATCGCAGACTTCCTGTTTATTTTTGTACGCTGAAACTATTTCCCTCAGGGGAAACAAATACTTTATTTACTTTAATGCCACAAATAAGAAACAATAAATTGTGAAGACAATAAAGCCTCCACAAAAATAACATTTTAAGTCTCCTGTGTGATTTTTCCTGGCTTCATATAAGCAGAGGAAGTCTTCGGTAGTTGCTAGGCTAATTTAGACAATAGAAAATGCCATAGGCTTGTGCTAATAATGTTAGCATGTTGTATTTGTTTGGAAAATGTGTTTAGTATAAGACAGTTGTTTTTTTTAAGATATGTTTTTGGGCATTTTGCCTTTAATGGATAGGACAGCCAAGTGTGAAAGGGGGGGGGGGGGGGGGGGGGGGGGTGACATGCAGCAAAGGGCCAGAGGCTGGACTCGATCCCGGGCCACTGCAGCAACAGCCTTGTATATGGGGCGCCTGCTCTACCACCAAGCCACCGACACCCCATAAGACAGTTGTTTTGTTGATGAATGTTGTCAGTTGTAATGGAGCCAAATTTTGTAACATTACCTTTGTTAAATGTTTCTGTTGTTCCTGGCTTCATGTGAGCAGAGGAAATCTCCGCTAGTTGCTAGGTTAATTTATACAATGTAAAATGCCATAGGCTTGTGCTAAAAACATTAGCATGTTGTACTTGTGGGGAAAATGTGTCCAGATAAAGACAAGTGTTTGTCTGTGAATGCTATGAGTTATAGTGAAGCTGATTTGTGTACTTGTGTTTGAAATTGTCGCTATTAATCCATGTTTAATGTGTGTTTGAATCAACTAAACTTTACAGCACTTCACAGAAACCCTACCGCCAGAGGTGTAACTGCAGAGTGACACAGACACACCAATGCATAAGTAGAAATGCTCGCAACAGTATAGGCCATGTGCGGAGGCTATGGTGCCTTTAGTCATTTAATTAGTTAGTCCACTGTCCAAACCATCTCTTGGTTGGTTCAAATTAACCCTCGATTCACCAAGTTAAATGTGAATATACACTGTTTATCCCTGCCGTCTCTCTCTACTGCTGTGGGACGGCTTTCCTATAACGTGATCCCCACCACTTGCGGTCGCCATTTTTGTTAGTTGTTCCATCAGTAGAGACTGACCTCTGGTGGCGTGTGATGTGCTCTACATACAATACGTCCTCAATAAGGCATCTTCATATGAATTTCTGTATTTTTGATGGTACTGAAAATCACACTGTGTGGATTCCTAAATACCATGGTGTACTGTAATACATACCCCCCAAGCTGGACTAGTATTCTTTAAAACATAGCTTTTTCTATTTGTTTTGGCCTTAAATCAACATGCAAACTGTGTTTTAGGTCACTGAAAATGGACCTTTTGTAAAACTCCTTACAGGGGGAAGATTTTCATTGTTGACTCATTGGCTTTTTGTTTATAACGTCAGAGTGTCTGCCATTTTCTTCTTTCGTGCCATAGTAACATGGACAACACAGTGTTGGTTCTGACCTTGCTAACAGGACTTTTTAGATGTCCACACAGATGTACAGTTGCTCTTTCACTATACTGAGGAACAGAGGCTTCAGAATGAGCTACAGAGGTCACTGCTCCAGATAGCCTTCCAGTAAAAGCTCTTTTTCAGGCTTGTGATTGGACATCTTCTTCTTTGCGTGATTGTCCAACATGGCTTTAGGGTTTGGGTTATTTTGCTGCCTGTTGATTTGTCATGCTGTTGACAAGGCTTCAACTGCAGTTTTGTGTTTTCATTTGGAGAAAGGTTTTTTAATACAATGCTTGTGTAGATGGCTTTTTTTTTTTTTTTTTTTAAGAACAAAGGAGGAATCCTCGTTTTTAAAAAAAAATACCCCGTATGTGTGGACTGTGCCTAAGTGTATCTGTTTTTCTCAAAAGGTAACAAATAAAATAGAAAACAAATAACTTTAGCAAATCAAAAGACTGCTCCTGCGTCCACCCTGAGAATGGGTCAAAAATGACAAAAAGCAAAATAAAAAGGCGTTGAGATAAGTGATGGATGAGACACCACTTGAGATGTAAGGTGATCTGTTTAGACACTGAAGGTGTTTTAATGACTCGTGGTTGTGAAAAGATAAGTCTCAGTGAAGAGGCGATTCTCTACTTGTTGGTTGGCTGTCGGTAGCTGGATTTTTATCCAAGTACTTTTTTGGCAAAGCTTGCGTCACTGAATAGTTTGAAAGGTTTGAGTTCTGTTGGACATCCTGCAAATATCATGAATGACATGTCTTTTAACAACAACAAAAAAGCAAAAATTGAATCTGTTGTCCTCTCTCTACTTTATTATTTATCTCAGAAGTATCTTACACAGGTCACAGCTGTGATGTGAGCTCTAAGAAAAATGCCTGTTTCCTGTTTTTACCTTGAATACAATTCTCCTTCAGAAAACTGTCCTTCACAAAGAGATAGGAATCCATTTGTTAAACAAAATTCAGAAGTCGTTCATGAGAAAAGAAGCCAAACATTGTCTATTTTCAGCTTCTCAAATGTGAGAATTTGCTGCTTTGTTTTATATCTTTAGGGTTGGACATGTTTGGTCTTGTCTGGTTCGACAAAAGCAATTTAAAGACATCACCTTTAACTGATGTGAATTATCACCATTACTATTAGAAGCAGCAGCATCAGCACTGATTGCAGATCTACTTTGTAGTTCACTTTTCGCATGTTAGTTAAAAATCTAATAATATTTATATAGCCCAATAATGTAGCCTATAGACAGCATTTAGTTGGATTCTCTTAGTCCTACAGATTCATTCAGATTCAGATTCAGATTCAGAATACTTTATTAATCCCCGGGGGGAAATTGTTTTGGTTCCAATGCTCCGTGCAAAGTAGAAATAGAAATACAGCATGAATGGAAACAAGAGATAAAGATGAAGATATAAATAAGATACTAAAATAGACAATGAAATAAATAAAATAAAATATTAAAGTAGACATTAAAATAAAATGAAATAAAATATTAAAGTAGACAATAAAATAAAATAAATAATAAAATAGTAAAGTAGACAATCTGAAATATATACAATATACAATGAAATGGTTGTAGCGTTATAAATGAAATAAGAATGAGTAATTATATTGTGTGTTTTATTTTATAAATAGCCAAATGAGTCCGATCATCAGAGGGAGGAGTTGTACAGTTTAATGGCCACAGGTAAGAATGACTTCCTGTGGTGCTCAGTGGTGCATTTAGGAGCAGTTGTCAATTGTTAACTTCTTCGACTAACTTCGACTGTTTCCGTTTGTGGTCTGTTGTACTTTGTGTACTTGTGGTTGAGTAGCAGTGGAAGCGAGGTTTATTTTTCCTAGAATGGCAAAGGCATGACCTACCCCACTCTGCCTTAGGGGCTATAAACATGCCGCATTTTTCTACGCGCGCATTCCCAAGTGCCTGTTTTTCAGGCTGTGACGGCTACGCCCTGAGATAAACCAAATTTTGGAACGCAGCACTGTGCACCGCATGTCATGTGATGAGGACCGACCAATCACAGCCGACGAATATCTTTCCGTAAATATCAGTTTATGGCAAATATGGAGAAGCTGATGATTTTCTTGCAGGGCTGCCGGAGCTTTTCATCTGTTCTTATAAACAGTGCCTGGAAGAAGGATGTAGGATTAGAACATAGGATTTCAGGTTAGTAGGCTATGATACGGTGCTTGTTGAGGATGCGTAGAAACCTCAGACGCAACCTGCCGCTGTGCTCTTGAAAGCTGGACCAGAACAGGCACAAGAGTAGCATTTAGCGCCTGACCTCACGTTTTCCAGGCGGTTAAAGATGCGGCATTTACGCTGCCTCTCTATTCTGACCCTAACCAATCTCACTCCTCTCGCCTAAATCTAATCAACCCAATATACAGCAACAAGTACAAGCAAGTCAGAGGGTAGGTAGGCCGGGTTACACCTTTGCCAGTCTATTGTGTGATGTCAATTTCACTTTTAAAAAAACAAACAAACAAAACAAACGAACAAAAAACAAAGATCTGCACATGCAGATATCTGCTTTTAGTGAATAAATGAAATGACGGGTGTACAGAAGAGGAAGTCTTGGCTCCGATATCCTTTGCTAGAATGGATCTCCTAAATTACTGGCCCTTGCCCCCAGAGACTAATCATTGTCAGACCAATGAGCTGATGGTCTCCAAGATTAATATAATGTCAAATCCTGAAAGACTTCTTGCACATTCATCATAGATAAACGTAATAAACATCTAGAAAACTTAAAGGAAACGATAGCGATCTTTTGTGTCTTTGTTATGTCCCAGCAAAAAAACCTGTCCATCTCTGTCAAGCATCTATCAGTCTATTAGTTTCTATTGAAGACTTGAATCTTTAAAAGTGGTTCACATGTATGTGACTCCATTTCCAAGGGCTAAATAGTCAGGAGTACACAGTGCATTTGTTGGGGACTATTTCCAGCCGCGTCTTTGGTGCTCTACTGTGTGTTTACAGCAGCAGGACGGTGTGTGTGGGATTGACTGAAAATAAACTAAAGTGCCCGTGTTTATGATAATGAAGGAACATGTCACTCAGTGCAACAATTCGCCTCATTTGTGTACTTTTAATAGTATAATAATGCAACTCTGTGGCACAGATGATAAGATATTATCTCAGGCTTCGGATACACAGACAATACCTGATACATTTAGTGTTGTTGGCTTTTTTTTTGTATTTTAATGGGATTTGTTGACAGTAAGATAAGATAGACAATATCACCAAGCTTGTCTTTTAAGTGCAGCTGATTGTAACAGACATATTTTATTTTCTGGGTGGAGAGCAGGACGGAAACGCAGTGTCTGTGACCAGAGAGTCAGCTACAGGTGGAAGGTGGCTGTACATTTCGACATGTCTCGGAGTCTGTCCACACTCCTTCTTCTTCTTGTGATATTCACAGCCTGCTGGTCTCATGAGGGTGTGTGTTCTTGCGTGTGTGTGTGTGTGTGTGTGTGTGTGTGTGTGTGTGTGTGTGTGCCTTATTATCGCAGTCAGGTGGATGGAGGAGGAGGAGGATGAGGAGGGTGGGGGCAATTGTGCAGTTGATGTGGGGAGAATAGAACAACAGGGAGCTTCTTCAGTGACCGTGGCTGTTAATTAATCAAACACGCACATACACTCACAGACAGTGATGAAGAGGCTATGGGAACACACACACACACACACACACACACACACACACACACACACACACATATATATATACCCGGCCTCATCTTCTTACAAGAAGCTTGAAGCCATTCTACTTACCGTCGCCAGCCATGCCGACTCTGCTCGCTCTATTTGCAGAGCCGCCCCTCCCCTCTCTGATGCTATGATCTAACTGCAGCCTCCTCCCCCTTCATAGACACACACTTACACTCTCTCCACGCTCACATGCCTGCACACACACACAAACACACACATAGGGGTGCTTATACACCCATCGTTCAGCACACTGTGGGGCATGTCTCCGCACTTGGTCTGCGAGTATTTACGTGTATGTTGTTTTGATCAAGTGACGCCAACATGGACTGTGTGCTCGTGTGTCAGTGCCATGGCATCCATTGTTCATCCTCGAGGAGAGGCTGTTGATCTTGTGGTTTTCGACCCACATCGTCGTCTAGGTGGCGGGGAAAGCAGAGGAAAAGTACTGAAATGCAAAAGAACAACACAAAAAAGCTTTTTTTCCATCCACCTTCTCACTTTACCTTTTAGATCAACAACTCTGTTTTGTTTTTTTGTCCTCTGTGATGGGGGACAAATAAACATGAAGAGGGGGACGTCTGCTTAGAAAAGGTGGGAAGAAAAACAAAAAAATCAAGTAGAAAGAGGAAAGGAGTTGGTGAAGAAGCAGAGGCGAGCTTCAGATCTTTACAGTCAAATTCTCCGAGTGGGTCAAAGTTCCCCCAGCAGCCGGAGACGCGCTCTGATTGGCTGCGGAAAGGTGAAATTAAAACCACGGTAAACTTTTGACCTCGCAGGAACAGGGAGAGGAACGCCCATCACTGTAGTGAGAGCGAGCTTCTCCCTCCTTCTCCTCCTCCTCCTTCTCCTCCTCCTCGCCGCTCTCCCACCAACCCCTCCCTCCTCCTTCCTGCTTTCCCCTCTGCCTTCCTTCCCCGTTACTTTGTCATTCGCTCTTGTTTTGCTCTCTTTCAGTCAGAACCATCTCTCCGTTTCAAACCCCCCCTCCTCTCTATCTCCAGCTCTCCTTTGCTGTCTCTCTTTCCCCCCGATGAATTTGCGCCTTGCTGCATATAGCCTGATGAGACGGAGGGAGGCAGGGAGGGGAGGCACAGAGCAGGAAAGAGCTGGGGGAAGGGTATGGAGAGGGAGGAGACAGCCAGAGAGGGGGGGATGGGAGTAGAGACAGAGGGAGAGGAGCAGCAGCAGAAGAAGAAGACACAGGGAGAGAAGGGCAGGAGGCAGGAGGAATGCAGCCTTCTTGGCTGTGTGCTGCACAAACTGCTCCCTGTAAGAGAGGAAGAAAATCTAAAGAGGAGTGAATGTATAAATAGACATGTAACTGTGGCTCTGACTAAGATCTGCTGAGCGGCAGGGCGGGGAGAGCCCATTTTTACTGCTAATGGTTTCTCTCATTACACATCAAACGGCTGGGGGGGAGTGTGTTTATGTGTGTGTGTGTGTGTGTGTGTGCGGAGTGGGCTGATATTAAATGATTTCATGAGCCAACTAAAAGAGCAGCCCTCTCGCTCGCTGCTTTGATGCCGCGTGCATGTACGCAGACACACGGGCGCGCAGCTGCATGCAGCCATTAGCAATTTCTTAACTACACAGTGAGGTGAAGGACTGGGCGCTGTAATTGTTGCTGCTGTTCACAAGTAGACAATCTGGTGGAGATGGCTCGAGCCGATCCTAAGTATCGGTATCGGGGCAGATCTGGTCTTATCTCAATGGCTTGGTATCGACTAACGTGATCAAAATCTGATGCTTTGTGTAACTAACTCAGCTGCACGAAAGGGGTGGGCAGTATGGCTAAAATCCTCTCTCACATTATATATGCAGTTTTATATAACGGTAATGTTATAAATCATGATGCAGTAATTGTTATGTACTGTTTCGTCATTAAACTACTGTATTTTAACTAGATTGTGCATATGTGAAAAATTATTTCACAGGCGAGGGACTCGAGTTCAGACACTGAGGTTGCAAAAATGCATGGATATTTAATTAGCTACGAAGCTAACGAATCTGTTAGCCTGTAGTCTCTTTCTCATTTGCAAAAGCTTGGCGTCAGACCGCCACTTTGCCGGTCCGGTTAAAACGACAAGTGTTATCGGTGGAAGTTCATCACCTGTCGTGAATTAATGATACTTCGGTGAGTTACTTGACGTCAGGCCATCATTAATGTGCTCGTTGCAGCTGGCATCCGTACTCAGCTAGTTTGGCTCACAGGATGTAGACTGTGACTATAAAGCCTCTCATTGGTCGCCTGTTTCAGATGGTAATTTCCTGCATGTTACCATGTTCAGAATCCCCTTCACTACGTGAAACTAGTCTTGCTTCACCAGACCTGTCTTCACACTTAGTTTTAGTGCTGTGCATGAAACACAAGCAATAAGCTTCGAGCTAGCAACATACACGCTAAAATGTCTTGTATTGTTTTATAGTTGCGTTTCATTTAACCTGGAAGTCAGACGCTGGAGTTGGGAATGACTTCACGTCTAAGTTGACTGTATTCCAGTACAAGACGTCCGGCAACCAAGATGTTGTTAGCAATTCCTGTACTAGCCATTGTCAGTTACTAAAAATGTATTACACTTTATACAACAGTTTGTTCCGACCAAGCGATCTGATTGGGCAAGAGGCATTCCGTAAGTGCTGATATACAGTATAGCAGCACAGGGACTTAAACTCTGCATGTATCACTTCACATTACAGGTGTTCTGAATCGTTAATTACGTTAACTGTTAATTAGCCTACATTTAAGGTAGTGGTAACAAACCTTGCATTACAAATAACATTTGGGTTAAATAATGAATGGTAGCCAGAAAAGGACGAAGAGACGGAAAGAAGCCTGGACACCTGGTAAATCTCCAGATATGCTTATATGACAGCAAAAGACGACGCAACGTGCTGATCAAGCCGTTACACATACGCCACAAAAGCGACTGTCAGCAACACTGATTTCACTGGTTGCAAAAAATAAATGAAAGCGCACTGATTTAGCCCACACAATACAAAGTAGCTGGTCTTTGGTGAAGTGTTAACCTACACAGAGCAACAAGTTAGTGTGCAGGGATGTTTACGTGTTGCTTGGCAACAGTCCAGTCCCAAATTATTTAAGTATGTTATGTAGCTCTGCGAAAAGAAAAAAAAATAGTTCCGCCAGTCTGTTGCCAGGCAACGCAGCACACACGCCAGGAACTCACAAGCTAGCCTACTTTGTATTTCCATTGATCTGCAGCTGTGTAACTTCATCCAGTTCGGCTGATGAAACGTTGGCAAACCTGGATGTTGGTACGGCCAGATTCAGCTTCCACTCTCCCTCATCCTCATCAGTACCTCATCAGATGATCACTGATAATTACTGACCATGTTCGCTTAATTTTTGCTCCTCTCCAGTTTGTCGAGGTCGGCTGATGTTACACAAACACGCCTGGAGGTCTGCACAGAAGAGTCCTGGCTTTCCTTTTCCTCGTCCTCTCCTGAAGACCACTCATAATTTAATTCAAATGTAATTTGGGGGAAAATATCCATCTTCTTGGTGTAACGCTAGTATCAGTTTGCGTCAATGTAGCGAGTGTGACAGTTGGTTAATTAATGGTTGTATTTATATTTATAACACCTGTGAGCGGAGTGATTTTACTGTTACAAGTCCCAGTGATATTATACTCTATATCAGCACTCATGGAATGCCTCTCGTCCAATCAAATTACTCGGTCGGAACTAACTGTTGTATAATAGTGCTTGTAGAACTGTTGTATTAAAGCAATATCACACTCAAGGTTGTGCCGTTGTGCTGAATAGCAGCATGGCTGGGATTATCTTCGGCACTTGGTCTGTGGCCTCGTGCCTACGACCGAATCACAGCTGTGCTGATGTGCAGTATAACAGCACAACCTTGAATGAGATATTGCTTAAATATTTTACTTACGCAAACAATGTTGCAGCATGTCCAGAGGCAAAAGTTGGACAGGACTGTGCGCACAACTACTTTAATGAGACGGAATAAGACAGAAGTGCTAATAAACATTGTATTAATACAGCTTTCACAAGTGTTGACATGCGGCCATATTTGATTTTAAAATCGGGGTTAGTGAAGCTCTTCCGACTATCTAAATCGTAAATCCGACTTCAGGGAGTTTTCCAGTCAAAATTTTGGACCAGAAACTCGGAAATTCCTACTTGCCAGTGCAAATGGAACGCACTGTAAGTGGCATTTTCTTTTGCAAGGATTTAGCCATTTAAATGCTAGGGCTCGCCTCTCCACAAGCAAATGTTCCACAAAAATAGTTACCACCTTATTTACGAGTGTTGTTGTTGCATTCAGGGCTTAGCACCGCCCAAGACAATTGTGATTGGTTTCAAGAAATAAACAACCCAGAGCATATTTTCCCCCTTAGTGCAGTATTACGACGGGTTCAGCCAGCGCCAGAGAAAGGTCTTCTGCCAGTTAATTTCTTGTTCATATCATATAAATAATATAAACTTATCAACTTAATATTTTTTAACCACGGCCCTCAGTATTTGGATCCAGTAGCATGTAAAAATAAGGTATACCAGATTTAGTGGTCTACACAGTTATTCCAGTGTGTCTGATACATTTTAAGTAAATAAAATTATTGGAGCAGACTCAATATCAGCAGATGCCAAATATCAAAAGACTCAGATCGAGGCCAAAAAACACTCAAACGGGGACCTTCCTTCCTGGAATCTAGAAAGGATGTTTGTTATTTTAGTGTCTTCCTCGTCTTGTGCTGCACACGTGCATGTGTAAAAACAGCGTCAATGCCTGTCATCAACGAGATGGCACATAAGAGAGGGCCGTCAGTTTTCAGATTTTAATGCGATTGAAATAATCCTTTTTGGTTCAGATTAAGCTCTTCGATGAGTGCACAGCATCTAGCGGGGAGGAAAGGTGTGGAGGAGACAAGAGCCAGAGCCAGTTGTCTGCGATGAGAGGAAGCAAGAGGAGAAATAAGGCTGAGATTTTTTTTCTTCTTCTTTGCTTTCTCTGCCAGTAAAAAGAAAAAGCAGTGAGTTAAGAGAGGAGGCTGTGGATGTTATTGAGTTAACAAGACAGAGAGGGAGGGAGAACAGTGGGAGCTGAGAGACTGGCTCGATAGACGAGTGGATGAGGGTTGCGCTGCTGCACAGTGGGCACCATATGGTCTCATAATGTATAGAGCACACATCAAGTCCGTCCTGCCTCCCAAAACCTTCTCTTCTCTCCTCCTTCTTCTTCTTCTCCCCCTACATCTTGCCAGCCAATTACGTCACTCAAAACAGGCCATTAGATAAAACACACACACAATCACCGTGCACCTCATTAGGTAAGAAGCACCCCACTGACATGCACCCAGCACCATCTTCAAGATAAGAGGCACCTCCAACAAACATTTGGGTCTACACACACACACACACACACACACACACACACACAAACACACAAACACACAGTTAGATAAGGGCCCCATCCCCCTCTAATGGGAAAGAAGATTGATACCGACAGAAAAAAACAAGATTTCTCAAGATGTCGCTCTGCTCCTGCTTAGCTCCTTCCGCTTTAAATATTTAAAGCAGCCATGGTATGTTTTTCCCCCCCATTGTGTTATCATGGAATTGTTGATTTTCTGTGATGTTAATGCAAGTTTGTCGAGCGCGCCGAGCAGCAGCAGCAGCAGAGCACAGAGGCGAATGAGTGGATCCCCGAACGTACGGTTGATGTGCGCTGACAGTGATGTGCGTGCAAGTGAATGCAAGTTGATTTCTGATTGGGGAATATAGTGTGTAAGGAGGGGATTGCTTTCTCCTGCACGCTGTCGTCTGGTTTCAAGGTGTGTCGGCTGCTCTGTGACCGTGTTTGTTTGTGGGTGGTTATGCATGTTGCCATGCAGTTTCCCTTCCTCTCCGGCATGTGCTTTTGTCTGTGGGAGTGATGGATGTCAGGCAGGCAGCTAATGTGATTTAGATGCTCCACCAGGAGTGTGTGCATGTGTGTGTGTTTGTGTGTGTGTGTGCATGCGTGCGTGTCCCATCCACGTGTGTGCAGCTGAATCTGCAGTGTGTGTTTGTGTATCTACCTCCCTCTCTCCCTCCCTCCCCTCTTCTTCTCTCTTCTTCCTCCACCCCCCATCATTTTTTCCCTGTGCTGTGCAGTTTTTGGACTCTGAGCAAATAAATAGAGGGAGGAGGGGGAGGGAAGAGGGGGGTGTTTATGTGGTGAGTCTGCTCCCTCACTGTCACCGCGGAGAACGAAAGCGTGAGGAAGGAAGCGAGCAGGAAAGTAGAGGTGGAGGAGAAGATGGTGTTCTCTCGCTAAGACCACACTGATGGGTCATTGTGAGCCAATTATGTCCCATTCCCACTAAAGAAAGTCTTGCAGCTTATTCACTCAGACACACTCAGTCATCATCACACACATGCATCAGGAAAAAAAAGTGCTCTTTCTCCCGGCAGCTCGAGCAGCGAGGAGCTGGAGTTTTATCTGCATGCAATTATTTTTGGGAGAAAAACACCTTTACACTGACATACTGTTCTTTCACACTGACTCCACCCTCCTTCTTTAAAACTCTTTTTTTTAACTTCACGTTTAATTTATTTATATCGACCTGTCAATCCTACACCAACTCTGCATTTTATACAGGATACTGAACATGTTCGGCCAGTCACACCTGACCTTTGGCACAGGTTAATTCCTGGTTGTCACCATTTGTTTCATACATACAGTGATGGAGGAATTCCTCACCTCCTTAACAAAACCCTTACTTAAGTGAAAGCAAAGTCTATTTAAAGCATCAAAAGTAAAAGTAATCATTTTGCAGAACAATTTCCCATGTGAATGTTATATTTATACTAATTAAATAAGTTGCAAACACCACTTTACCGCTGTAGTTAGTTGGCATGGAGCTGATTTTAACTACTTTATAGACTGTTGGTTTAAGAAGTGGGTGATATGGTTTAAATCTATCACGTTATAGCACGATACAAGACACGGTGTAAAGGTAGTCTATGCAGGATGAACACACTCGCCAGTCAAGTGAAAGTAAAAGCCAACTGAAGATTCGCTAAACGTGCTGAACACAGAAAATAAGAAGACTATAAGAGAATACAGGCAAAGGTCAGAGTCTCTGCAGATAAATACACCACCACACACTTCAGTGGGTCATATGTGATGATTACCACTGTACAAGTCTATACTTTGTCATTTAGGGAAATCCTGCACAGTTTATCCTTAAATTAACCACACCCTGTATGTAAAGTATAACTGCTAGTCTGCAATTAAAAACAGATATATTTCAAACTAAACAGGCACCTGTTATTTCATACCTTTTTAAATGATGTGATCCGCTGGACTCTTTGACCTCCCATTCAGACACTATTAATATTAACTCATAGTTCACCTTTAGACTGTTATAATTTTTTTGTTGTTTCTGTGTGCTCTTTTTTTACCCATTGTGTGTTTTCCATACACCTGAGGATGGTGGGAATCATAAATGGACGTTGAAAAGATCCCAAGCTCTGACTGTTTTGCAAGACATTTATGCATGGGCTGTGTCTGTGGACATAATGACTACACTGTGAGGCTGCATTTAAGTAAAAAAAAAAATATAATAATCATACCGTACGTCATTACATTAGATAATTCTCTCCTCTCTTTTTTTATTTAGAACTTCCATACAAACAAAATAACAGCTGCCTCAAATGAGACAAAACCTGAGTTAAAAACACATAAATCAAAACAGTAAAACTATCGTTCTTTGAAAATGGAAGATATAAGTTTCTTGAGAGCAATAACTTCAACCCTCTCAAGTTTCTGCATTTACAACTTCACTCTCCTTCTCTTTATGCCCACATCATTTTACCTTCCGTGGCAGCTAGATGCACAAGATCACACGAGAACATTTCTACCATTGCACAGTTGTTGTTTTTTTAACTTTATTGCCATGAATAGCAACGAACAGGCAATTAACACTGCAGAACCAAATCGCCTCGATAGTTGGGTTTTACCTGACATAAATGCGCATATGGATGAGTCATCTCACAGCATTAGAAGACACACTGCTAGTCATGTGTGCACCCTCCATGGACATAATTATACACATCCATACCTACATATACACATGCATACATACATATTACACATAAGAATACCTACGTGTACGTACACATTTATATGCTTGAATCTAAAAAAATAAAAAATTAAAAAAATGAAAATATGAGTTTAAGTTGTAGCTGAGCTGTCATGTGTTCCATCATGTAAACTTGTTTGACTTTTTGCAGCCACTGAACAGTCGCAGGAGGGTTAACCACAGCACAGTTTATACCGTCCTATCACCCAGCCATAGTTTGTTGATTTAATCTATAATAGTGTATCTTTTGATTAGCTTATTAGCTTAGCTTATTACAGTAACTCAACTCAGTGTAACAGTGTAAAGTAGGATTGGAAATGGAAATGGAAAAAAATATAGTCAAGTCAAGTACTTCAACTTGTACCCAAGTACATTTAATGACTAAATGCACCACTGCATCTCAGTATCTTTGCTTTAACTCAATGAATTATACAACAGATATTTTTTGAGGCTGTCATAGTTTACACAGGAGATTCAACATGATGGTGATTCATAAAAAAGATGTATTTTCTCTGTTTGATCATCTTATAAAAAGTTAATAAAACAACCTGCTGTTCTTCTCAGTATTTCTGAGCAGAGTTTGAAGTTTAGAAATTGGCAGCAACAACAACAACAACGACAACAACAACAACGACAACAACGACAACAACAACAACGACAACAACGACAACAACAACAACAGTAGAGCAATCACATATTATATTGTGTTATTATAGGAATTAAATATAAAAGCAGGACAGTATAAAGACCAGGGTTAAGCTGAACTCAGAAGGTCAGACTTGTTGACTGATTCACTTCAGCCTCAGACGTGGGTTTATACCAGGACTCAGCATCAGACTGAAAGAGGGGTGATGTAATTGTAACTTTATTTCAGACTCTGTGGTCCATATCAGTATAACTGTGTGATAACTGTGTGCTGTGCATGACATCAGCAGACCTGTTGATACCACTGTGTATTTGATAGTCTGAATTATTTTGCATACGGTGCTTTGCATCTGTATGAGTTGTCAAGTTACTGTAACTGTTTATCACTTTCTCAACTAAACAATAAGACAAGATGATATTTCCAGCTCAGTTTATGCAAGTATTATAGAATAAAAATATTTGTTTATTTAGGCTGTACCGAATACTTCAAAGCTTTAACTGTTCATTCATAACATTGAAATTCTCTTCTTTTACTAGTGTTTGTAGAATAACATTCCAGTGGTGCAGCGTAGGATTGTTGCCAACTTGTGTGATCCAAACATTTCCAGTAACTCCAGAGCGCTGTAAAGTCCAAAAGTCAAAACTTATTATAAAAAGATGGATGTAATCATTTCTAAAATTCCTACCATATTTCTACCTAACAAAATGTTCTTCTGCACTCAATATTTTTTGGCATTTAGCTTTAAAAAACAACCATTTTTACTGCAGTCAAAAAACTGTTTGCTCCTACAAAGGAAGACACACAGGAGGTAAAGCAGCAGTCAAATTATTATTAATTTATTTATTAAAGGATGTTGGTTTAATAAAAAAAAAAAGACCAGTGCATGTAATTTGATGAAGCACTTTATTCAAATTGAGGATTTTGTTCGAGTATTTATTTATTTTTAGGATGATGACGCAATAAAATATGACCACAGATGTTTGAAGCTTCATTTTAAAACTTCAATAGAACCGTCACATGTAAAAAAAGACATTTGGCAAAGCTCTAATTTGTATATTAAACCGTTCAGCAGCAGGTTGTCGGCACCACAGCATGAAAAAGCAAAACACTTGTAGAGACCCGCCATTTGTCTTCTGTCTCAGTCATACAGGAAGTATTTAATGGTCGCAGAGATGCCTATCTCTTCACCAGCTGCAGCCTCAGGAGCCCATAATGCATTGCAGCAAAGACCCAGTGGTGTTTACACGTTTTGTACAAGCTGAGATGGTCACGTACACACACACACATTTGCACAGCAACAATCACTTACTGCAGAGCAAATATGTGTGAGAAATTAAATAAGATATTTTATTGGTATTTGCACCTTTCATAAATAAAAAGCAGTGTTCCACATAAATATGAAAAAACAGTCAAGACAAATAAACAAATGCAAATAGTGCCGTTTGCTAAGTGGTCGTAAAGAAAGCAGCCTTTTTTTTTTGTTTGTTTAAAAGAAAAAAGATTCTCTCCAGACGTGTTTTAAGACAAATAAAATAATACAATAAAAGTCTGTCTCGTTGGAAAACCAAGAATCTTTGAAAAAGACCTTTTCTGAGCACAAAGAAACTTCAGACTTCAGCAGATGAATTTAAAAACAAACTACATGAATCATTCTGCAGTCAAACATCAAAGTGAAGTAACAAATACATTTTTGAGTAGAGTTGGACTTTATATTGTGCCATCAATTTTATATTTTGAGTGAGGAGGTGGAAAACATCTCCGTCTCATGCTGCTGGCTGGTTTCATGTATATTGAATTAGCATGCTAAGCTCACACAGTAACAGCATTTACAGTAATTCACTTATCCGTTATTATGGCACTAGGGATGTCAGTTTCGGTTAATTTTGCTTTCAGTGGCCTGACACGCATTGACCAGTAACTAACCAGTTAATTTGTTAGAAGAAGAAAACTCAAAATGACATGAAATACAAGAGGCCTTTCTTTTTAGTCAGGCGCTCCACTGACTCTTTAGCTCTTTAGCAATAGCTCTGCTTTTCAAAGTGCTGTCCATTTAAATGTGATTGACATTTTATTGTCTGAGTAACATATGTCTTGCCTTTATTTTATTTTATGTTATTTTCTATTTTTTTGTGGATAGACGGCGGGCTAGCTGTGGTGACATTCAGAAACATAGTGTCCACGGCACACCCTCCAGTCTCCAATAGACAACTAACATTAGCCTTGGCTGCTCTGCACTGCACATCCCCTTGGTCGGTGCTAGCTAGCAGTGCAGTTTTTTTAGAGTCTCCAGTGCGGGACTGTGTTGCTGTAGGAACATTGTAGCCACCCTCTGGTCTCCCTCCAGACAGCCCTGGTGAGTAAGTGACTTTATTTTGAGCTGCAAAACCCCTTTAGCACTGTTTGCTATGGTAGCATCACTAGCCGCGCTATCACTGCTAATGTTGCTAACAGAGCTAAGAGTGATAACAGCAATGTTAAAAGGGGTGTGCGGTTAAAAAAAGGGGCAATTATTCACCGGACGACTCAGAGGGAGACCAGAGGGTGTGCTAAATGTTTCCACAGCAATGGTGTTGGGTCGGGACGGCGTAAATAGCGGTAAATCGTTGAAGGAGTGGCGCTGCTAGCTAGCTTCCATCAGACCCAGGTGGTGCACAGTGCAGTCAACTGAAGAGTAGCAAAATGAACCCAACGTGATAACTGATCCAAAAGTATTCTTGGCGGTTAACCAATTAACAGTTAACAGTTGATATCCCTAGTTTAGACTAAAGAATTTTTTGTGCTGTTTGTTGTCATGGTAGCAGATTGACCAGGTTGAAAGGCATGTCTTATTGACTGATCTGTTCACTGGGCATGAAAAGATCAGAAAACGACCCACTTCCTCAGCCTTATTGACAACTCATTAGTGCTAAATCGTAGGTAACTGGACTTGCTTGAGTTCTTGAAGACGTTTCACCTCTTCAGTTGCTGAAGAAGCTTCTTGGATAAGAGGCGAAACGTCTTCAAGAAACCCCAGCAAGTCCAGTTGTCTATAGCACTTTTGATTACCATGACCTGGATGACTGAGAATCTTCACCGACTTGTTGACTATGTTAACATGCACAAAATAATCGCTTTTTGCCCTTATTGCTACTAAGCTGTTTATATGTCTAATGAAAATGAATATTCCAGTATAGCCTACCGTCGTGCTTACTCCGATTAACATGCCCTAACGTGTCGTTTATTTCGTCAAAATATAGAAAAGTGAAACAGCTGCTTCTTTGCATCAAAGTAGGATTTTTTTCCTATAGGTGGCGGACATGTTGGACCGTGCGAACACAGCCTTCCTCTTTCATTCCTCCCTCATTCCTGTGGGCTTTTCCTTTGAGCATGCATCTTTACCCCAGCCTTACAAACTGTGTGTGAGTTGTTTTGTGTACAGTGCATCCATGACGATGCACAGAGCTGACCGTAAACAGACACGAGGCTGTGTGTGGCAAACTCTGGAAAAAACCCACAACTGAGATGTATATTCTGAATGTGCTGTGTACATGTCCAAAGAATGCGATTAAAACCCCAAACCTGCATATCCCACGTCTTAATTGGAAAATGCTAAATTTGGAAAAAGGCCTGCTTTCAAAGATTGAAACAGAATACGCTGTTAACGTGACCCGTGTCAAATTCAGAGTACTGCAATGTTTGGTATAATGGTGTAAAATTAGTGTGAATGTAAACGTAGTCATTTCTAATTCATCTCACAAGCGGTAACTCAAAGCAGGTGACAACTGTTTTCCTGCAGTCTCATTGCATTTCTCTCTCTACCCCATGAGGCCTGTAACTAGGTAATTTACTCTTTGTGATGACAAGAATGTTTTAAGTATTTACCAAAGCTCCAGTCATTCATCGCTCTCAGATATGACAGCCTTGCCTCTCGGTTCATTGTTAATTAACTCACAGAAATGTTCCCCTATGTTATGATAATGTACAGCTCCTGCATAATTGATGGCTTCCAATGAGGCGTTTTATTTAACCCAGTTCTCTGCTTGACTATGCAGGCATGTTTAGACTGTGACTTTGATACATGTTGCACTGGAAACCCTCCCTGTATGCGATCTGACCCTGAGGTTTCTTCACACCTTGCATCACACACATTCACAAAACGAGTCCATGTGTGACTGTTTTCGTCCTGGTGCAGCTGAGAGAGACACATGAGGACGTGTGGTTTACTGTCCTTATCTTATCAGGGCTGTTTGTTTGCTCAGCAACACCACTGTCCTCACTTAACACACCACGAAGTGTCCATCCCTTCATATAGTTTCTCTCCTCTCTACATGTTCGGCACGTGGATGGGTTCACACGATGTAGCGGGAGCTGTTGTTAATAACATGCACGTTTATGCTTGTCAGGGTTTGACTTAAATGGGAGATTACAGTTCAGTAAAGCTATTTAATGACCTCTGTCAGCCCTCGTTTACAGTGATACTGTGCAGCTTACGTTAATGGGGAATGTTCATGAAGGTAACACAGAGACTTTCTTCTGTTGCAGGACGTCAAACTGTCGAAACACTAATTTACTGTACACACAAACACAGTGTCAATGTTAACACTGTTACACTCTGCACTTGTGATGCAGGTTAACGTAGTTTTGACAAAGAAAAATGAGCAATGTGTTTTATGTGTATCGTGTTACTGACAGGTGACAAATTAAAGGAAAAACTTAGGGAATGTCGAACATATTAAAAGCAGATGCTTGTCTTAGTCCGACTTTGAGAAATTCAATTTAATACAATTTCAGTCAGGCTAACATGTTAATATGTATTTCAAAAGTCCAGGACTAACACAATAAATCAGTTTCTTTTATGTCATATAAATGTACTGAGTGTCCCCAGTACAAGACAATAAAGGACAAGGTGTCGTTGATGATGTGAGGCGGAGTGGTGTTTCCTCCTGCAGGTCCTTATTTCTATTTCAGGACACCTCAGAATGAATCATGGGACTGACACCGTGATCACTAATCAAAGGAAAGCAATAGAAGCTGTTTTTTAATCCTCATATTCTATTTATAAAAGTTTGTAGTCAGTTTAGCTCATATTTAGGTCAGTTCTCAGCGGTGAGGGAGGTGGTAATGGAGTATTGTTGTTGCACTGAAAAATCAATGACAATGATGTTAATAACAAAATACTTTTAAAGTAAACATGTTAATTTTTTCTGGTGTGAATTACAACAGGCAAAACTCTTCATACATATTAAGCAACACATAATTTGAGGTAGCCAACAACCTGTTTTATACATCCAACCAGACCAGGCATCTAATTGAGACAGGCCTTTATTTGTCAAAATGTATAGCCACACCAGGCTAGTAAAAGAGACTAGGCGTTTAATTGGGACAAGGCTTTTAACTGAGTTGTTTTACTTGATGATTGGGTCATATGGAAAGTTAAATGATCCCTTAAGTGATTAAAATCCAATGTTAAGGGAGCATGAAATGGCAATCCATCCAAAAGCTGCTGATATATTTCAGCCAAAACCACAAATGTGAGCCTCATGATGGCGGTAGAGGTCAGATTCATCCTCTGGGGATGATGAATGTTGGTACAAAATTAAATGGCTATCCATAAAATAGCTTTTGAGATATTTTATTGTGGTACAAAGTGGTGGACGGACAGACCGACAAACACCAAGATGCAAGATGCAAAAACCTGCTCTATCCTCTGTTACACTCCACTAGTTTATGTAAATGTAATTAATAAGCGTAACTTCCACTACTGTGACTTTGCTCTTTATACTGTGTCCATACTATCCATATATTTGCTCAACACTGGACCCAATAACAGGGATAAATGAGCTTTACAGACTCACAAAGCTGCAGATAATCCCAGTCTGGTAGCACAAGTTTTGTCACTTCAGTCGCAGACAAACTAAGTTCATCAGGAGGAGTAAGAATACAAACAGAAATGAAGCTGTGTTGAGGAGTAGCGGTGCGTGTGTGCAGTGATCCCCTCATTTTTTGATCTTCAAAAGTGGTCTTACAGTATTTGATACTCTGTGAATTCTAAGAGAAGAAAATTGCCTGTTTTATTACATTGAGTGTCAGCCCGTACTCAAAACAGATGTTGCACTGTAAAGTCATTTTAAAGTAGCCTTGAGCTATTATTACAAAAAACCCTAATACAATAATTTTTCTTTCATTTCTCTTTACAGCTCGTCCTCTGTGAGTTTAGTTAGCTGCTCGTGTGACTGCAGATTCATTGTTGTGTACTTTTACGCTGCAGCGTGGTGCATCTGTGCTGTGAGTCTGGTTTCCTCTACCTTCTTGGAAAGGATGACTCATGCAAACGCCTGTTTCCTTTTTTGAATATGTAGATGCATGTTTGATGGCAGCCTACAGCAGACACACCCTGGATGGCTGGATGAGCTTTAGTTTTTAGACCTGCCTGGCCTATTTCTGCCCTGAGCCAGACGCTTTCCCACTGCTTTTCTTCATCCTCCTCCCCCTCTTATCCCTCTGCTCTGAAGTGTGAAGTTTGAAGCAGCAGGCTGTGTGCTATGATAGTGGTAATTGGTCTAAAGATGGAAAGTTCACGCTCACTTTGTCACTGAACTAAGAAGCAATTTGTTTTCAATGAGTGTTTTTTTTTTTAAGCGAGGCTAGTTAAGAACAATATAACATCAAAGCGCCATTTAACGGCAAAGAAAAGGGGGTCGGGATGATGGAGACAGTGGAGAGACTGGCACTTTTTGTCCGAGCTGAAAAGCGGCGCTCTGTCTTGTACGAGTTCATTTGAGACGGAGCGGGGTAGCTGAGAATGGCTCCCCTCTTTGGTACCCCCTCGTCTGAGGAGGCGAGCTTTGGACTTGGAGTTTTTTATTAGCCTCTGTGGTCTGATTTGTTTAAGGGGAGGCGAGGTGCCAAGATGTGGCTTGGCTCCTATTTTGCTCCAGTGTGAGTGCTGGATTTGTTGGAGGGGTCTGGGCGAGAGCAAAACTAAAGCGGAGTTACCCAGAGTACACACACACTCACACACAATGTACTTTTATGCGTTCTTCACTGTGCCGTTGTGTATGCTGGCCGGCGCACACAATTTCCCTTATTCATAGTCATTACAGAAGATGGACACATGGAGAGAAAAATCCTGTTATGAAAAAGAGAGACAGTGAGAAGAAGAGGGAAAAGATTAAAGCTCACAAAGACACAACTGGTGGATGTGCCTGAATTTCATTTGCCTATCTATCAGTCGCCTGAAGATGTTTCTTAAAGGCACAGATCCTTTTGGCTGGACATGAATTCTTATTTAAAGGGTGTGTTTAAGGCTTCATCCACACTGATATGTTTTTGTTTTGAAATGTCCACACTGTTCAGTCGATTTCGAACCCCTACACAGAGACTTTTGTTCACACTGGTGACCCCAGTTTAGTTTAAAAACTCCAGGACTGCATTTCAATTTGGATTTTTAAAAATGATGATGCAGACACACATGTTGGCTTCCTGATTGAGTTTTATATGTCACAACATGTCAAGTCAAAACATTACATCTAGGTCTACGTACCTTTTGTAATACACCTAAGTAAGCCGACAAATCTGCACATCTGCGTGATGCTGTCATGTCAGTATTGACCACAATCTCTGAGGAATGTTTCCAGCACCTTGTTGAATCTGTGCAACAAAGAATTAAAGGGGGTCCAACCTGGTTCTACCAAGGTGTACCTAATAAAGTGTCTGGTGAGTGTACATATACACATAGTATATGTCAAGTACACATATGTTGTTTGTACAAACCATTATAAACAAGCATATACATACATGCAAACACTTGAGGCCATTCTCGATAAATAGGACATGAATGGTTGCCATAGCTAAGAGATACGCTGTCCTCGTGTTACTTTCTGAAACAGTTCCACCTCGTTGTCAGTCCAAGCCAAGAAATCTCTGGTCATACTTTTCAGTTTTTGCTGCTCTTCCTCCGTAGTGTAACACATCCATGGGACCTAAGCATAAGTTACTCCTCCAGTCTCCAAATTCATATTTACCAGACCGATACCAGCATGGCCTCTATCTCCTCATCTTACACTC
Organism: Epinephelus lanceolatus; assembly: GCF_041903045.1. Lineage (NCBI taxonomy): Eukaryota > Metazoa > Chordata > Actinopteri > Perciformes > Serranidae > Epinephelus > Epinephelus lanceolatus. The sequence continues at coordinate 14,944,178 of NC_135741.1, read as the reverse complement.
GGAAAGAAAGCGGATTGCTCACAGTGTTGAATTATTCCTGCAACTGATTGTTCAGCAGTCTGTGTTGGATCAGACCCAGTGTTACTCCATTAGCACAAATAATTAGACGCAAATAAAACTTATTTTAGCGTTCACTGGGCTGGCGACCCAAACAAAACCTCTTGTTGAAACTTTTTCTCTCTTTTTTTTAATGAACAAAGAGCAAACAACTTAAACTGAATGTTTTGAGGCAGATACCGATATCGATATTTGGGAGTTTAAAAAAATCTGATAAACTGATCTATCGACTGATAGGATTGTTTAACAGACAAATGATGGCCTAGACACATTGACATTGTACAGTAAACGAGAAACTCGTTCTTAGTAACCTCAAATCTAGTTTTGGTATTTCTGTGTGGCAGACATACGCACTGGTTCGATATATCTGCAATGAGCTAATATCAGTCTATCCTTGGGTTTTATTTATGTGTAACTTAAGTTAATAGCAAATGGTGCAGGCTAAACCTAATCAGATTTGATAAGAGATTTAAAAGGATTTGGGTTCAATAAGAGGATTTGATACTGGATTCAAAGAGCCATGTTTGGTTTTGGTTGAAGCAGTGTCCTGTGCTGTGCCTTGCTTACCATCCTACAATAAAGTTTTATTCACCACTGTTGAGCAGCAATTTGCCGCCATAAAAGGACTCACTTTCTTTTATTACCAATGTTGTTATTGTTTTTGTTTTCGTGCTAGCAAGCTAAAGGTCTTCACGAGGCCTCTTGTTTCTTAGAAACCAAAATCAACCAAAGTAAATTGTGTTCAGACCAACCAAATATCGCAGTCTGCTCACTTATTTAATCGAGCAGAAAATCCTCAACTTTTTCTGCAACACGTCACCTGGGAAGGCACTACGTTTGCCAAGCACACATTTCTGGTAAGATTAGTTTGCAACACGAACACCGTATTTCAATCATTTACCTCACAATCGCAGCAATGAAAGATAAAATGATTGCTCAGTGATAACTTAGCCGCAGTTTTTTAGATCCCGTGTCATACTTTTATAAACCACTACGCAGCATTTTTAAGTCTGAGAAGCCTTTGTACTCTAGGATTTATATCTCCAACTGGACTTTTTTAACACAGGGCGACTTAGCTTCATTCTAACAGGGTCCAGTTAGGATCCCATTTTGTCAACACAGGTATGAAGTCTTGAATGGATTCTGAGAAACATCACACGCTGACTGATAAGTCTGAAACAGTTTGAAATGGACTGTCACCAGAAGAAAGAACATTGTTGTCTCTCTCTCTCTCTCATAGTTGTTGCACGTGGCTCTCAGTTGTCTTCCTGGTTCAGCCGAAGGTGACAGATGAGGACATGTGTGTGTGTTTTTACCATCTTTATCTTATCAGGGCTGTTTCTCAGCTGTGTGCAACTTTACACTCATCACTAACACGTTGAGAAAGTGTCTTTTCCTTCGTATTCAGTTCCTGCTGCATTCAGATTAAGTGACAGAAACACCTCACAACACAAAAGGTTTTTCTTTAATTCTTGTTGAATCAGTTCACAGGCTTGTCGACACCGTAGTTTGGTGGTTTGTTAAACAAATAGTTCCTCAAGTCCCTTTTTAGTCAATGTGTGATGCAGTTTTTCCTGTTTGTTACGTGTGTTATTATGACTTCTGACACTATATCCCTCCAAACAATTAAATCCAAACATTAAATTAAATTGAATTATCAGCTTCAACAGAGGTCTAAAAATCCTCAATTTTAAGGTAGTTATTATAAAGGGGCAACTCAGTGACTTAGAGGCCCAGCAGAGGTGAGGGACTCAAGTCACGTATATCGACTAGAATCAAACTTTAGTTGTAAAATTGAGGACTTGCAGTACACGCAAATCTGGCAACATATTTGGATGTGACAGACCAGCAGAGGCAACATATAAGGCAGCTGTCATTGAGGAGGCTAGTGAAATTTGATTTCAAGGATAATGTTGTTGATGAAGTTAGTCAGAGGAGAACAGTAGTGTGCAAAATCTGCAGAAAGGTCCAGGAATGTGTCTTTTTTTAGCTTACTTATGAGCTGATTGGTTTATTGGCTGATCATCAGGACCCAGAACACACTGGAGGGATTATATATCTCATCTGGCCTGGGAACACCTTGGGGTCCCCCAGGAGGAGCTGGAAAGCGTTGCTGGGGAGAGGGACGTCTGGGGTGCTTCATTCTGCCTGCTGCCCCCATGACCCAGCTTTGGATTAGGGGTTGAAAATGGATGGATTGATGCATTGATGTATGTACAGTACAATGATACGCCATGCTGTTTTCTGTCTCTGCAATGAAAACCCTTAAAATGACCCCACGTTGGCTCCTCCACCTGTTGTTCTTTACGTAGCTTGTGGCTACATTGTGATATGTTGTCCCAGTTAAAGCACTGGTTGTCCAGATTTTGTTAGCTTGAAAAGTTTGTATCTAGATCAGAGGGATCCATCCCAGTGTTGTTCTAAATAAATGGCACAAACGTAAGATGGATTATATTAGGTGATGCAAACATGGGATTTTCAAACCCTCATCACTTCAGACTTGTTTTGTCTTGCTTAAGGGACTTGACTTGACTTGCTTGATTCGTACCACAGTAACTTGAAGGACATGAAGGTTAAGACTTTGTCATGACTCACACCCACCTCTGAGGCCCAGTAAACATTGATTCATCAGCAGTGAGTTCTGCAATATTGTTACATGGAAAGAGGAAGAAATCTCCCACAAGACACAACAACAAACTGACCATGTAGTGAAATCTGCTTTTACGCCTGTGCGATTTTGAAATGCAGAATTGTCACTGCGATGGGATCTCTGCCACTTCATCAGCTCCTCTCCACTGTTGATGATATACTGAGCAGCTCAAGTTCATGAAGTTAATGGCTTCTGTATGAGCATCCACAGTAAAATGTGAACTCTGGCTGCATCTTTATCGCATCCTTTAAAGTGTGCTGCTTTAACAAGAGGAAGACGCTGCGGTGTGAGATATTTATTGTGTTGCTCAAGTGCATCAAGCACACGCACTGTAAAAGGTTGTTTCGCTCTCTGGTGTCGAGTAATTGAGGAGCACAACAGACGTGTGTTGAGAGTTGGAGAGCGGACTGTGAAAAGGCCTCCGCCGCGACTGCGAGCTTAACATTTCTCCATAGACTCAACCTCTGCATCTTGAGCTCATTCACACTGCTTTTAAATTCAAGGCTTTATGGTAGTATGAGCAACGCCACATGCCGTTAACTACCATTTTTATTCACTTCGGTTTTCACGGCTGTGTCAAAGTGAGCACAAAGAGCAGTAATGATCGCACTGAAGGCTCTCTTGTTCCGGCTCGTGCACAGAGAGGAGAACTACTTTTTTTTTTCACTCTCAACTTTTGCACAAAAAAAAATGGAGTCAGTTACTCTTTGTCACAGTGGAGCTATAAATTCTTCCCTCTTAAGCAGCCGTTCTCTGGCTCTATTTTTCTCCCCTTTCAATTAATAGGAAACACATCGGTTGAAGGAGGGTCTTTGTTGGTGTGTGAGAGTCCATACATCACCTAAACTAGAGCACCCCCCCCCCCCCCCCCCCCCCTCCTCCTTCTCCTCCTCCTCCTCTTTCCTCCTAACACACACACACACACACACACACACACCCACCGACAGCCCCCATCTGCTCCCAATCATGGGTGCAGCCAGCGGTCAGGTCGCTGATGGTGAATGGCGCACCAACACACACACACATGTAAACATACACAGCTAAGGCACTCTGGGCATGAGGTCAGCCATATGAACACACACACACACATGCTCGTGTAGGCGTGTCCAGATATTTGGTTGTAAACGTGCGCTGTGACACGACGACGCTCTCACACATCCCGGTAATAAAAAGGGAAACTAACCTAAATTTTACCTTTATCTCACACACACACACACACACACACACACACACACACACACACACACAAATTGAGGCACAGTGACAGATGAACATGAGACATCCTGGCGGCGTGCTTCACTGATGACAGGGTGTCATGGAAACGCCCAGCATTCTCCATGGTTACACACTCTTTACCCCCACGGGATACACTCTTATGATTGTTCAGACAGAACACTTGAGCTACTACAACAACTCAGTGTGGTCAAAACACACACACACACACACACACACACTCACACACTCACACCCACACACACACACACACACACACACGTACACACACATTGTTTCTTATCAGGATCTAAATGGACACAAATTAGCCTATTATGTGCTTTTGGGATTAGAGTGGTGATTTAGCCTAATAGTCTGTTTTCGTAATCTTGCTCAGAGTCCACAAAGCATGAGAGATATTTGCCAATAAAGGCTTTAAATCCAGTTGCGTGGATCAGGAGTGCACGTTCAGTGGAAAAGCGCTCTCTTTTACCTTTTATAGTTAGAGCAAGCGGCTGAATTGTGGATCACATGTCGTCACTTTCAGGTTTCGGCGGTTTGGCTTCCTGTAAAACTTGTGTCTCAACATCCCTTTTCGTGTGTGTGTGCGTGCGTGCGTGTGTGGTTGGTCGGTCTGGCTGTGGGAGCGGTCTGTGTGTTAATGCAAATGCGCAGGAGCAATGGTGTGGGGTTTTTTTCTGTACGCGTGCAGCCGTAATGAAGACAAAAGCACATAGCGAAAGGCACGGCTCCCTCACAGTTCCTCCTGCTCATTAAGCTGTTAATGCAGCTTCCTGTGCATGTGTCTCCAGGCCGCTGATTAATAATGCTGCTTTGTTATTCATTAATATCTCCATGATGAACATGCACTGTTGAACATAAACTTTTTTTTGTCTTTTTTTTCCCCTGCAGACTCCATTGACCAGCTCACATTAGGACCACACCCCCCAGAGTGAGGGGAGGGGGGATCTGATCGTCCATCATCTCGGGCGCCGTCACAAGGTGGGCTAACATCCCATATGGTTGGCATGGTAACGGCCTGCTGGGTTTAGGTTGAGCGGTTTGCCAGAGACAGTTTCTTGTTGTTGCCACATTCTTGCAACATCCTCCTGACCTGAACACTGAAACGCGGAGAGCAGTGTGCGTTCTCTGTTGCAAATGTTTTATGGAGGTGTTTTGTGTTTGAGGTTCGGATTTTTTTGGGAAGGTGGAAGAGTTTTTGGGGAAGGAGTGGTGGCGATGGTGGTAACAAGAGGGAAACAAAGAGGGTCGAGCCGGATGATTTTCAGGCAGATGAGAAAATGAAGAGTGGGAAGGCAGCAGGGAGACAGGAGGAGAAATCAAATTATTCTTTGTGCTCTACCTGCCACAGAGGCTGAAAGAGAGCATTAATCTTTTACCTCCGGCTGCAGGTGACAACAACACACACACATACACACACACACATATATATAAATGTGCCCAGACTTAACCAAACCGCACTCGCTCTGTCGTTCACGTGCAGTGTCACACATGCTTTTGCAAAGCGTTGCACAGATAGCAGGAGTGACAGTGTGCAGAGTGAGGTAGGTGTGAGAGGGGAGGAGGCAGAGGAGGTAGTGGACATGAACAGGAGGATGACTAGAGAGGAGGAAGATGAGGAGGAAGCAGTTGGCCCCTGGATTTTTCCACAAATAGTTAAAGTAAAAAAGTAAGAAGTCCATGCTCACCACACATACACTCACTGGCCACTTTATTAGGTACACCTTGCTAGTACTGGGTCGGGCCCCTTTTGCCTTCTGAACTGCTTTAATTCTTCGTGGCATAGATTCAACAAGGTGCTGGAAACATTCCACAGAGATTCTGGTCCATATTGACATGATAGCATCACACAGTTGCTGCAGATTTATCGGCTACACATCCATGCGTGAAAATCCCAGTAGATGAGCAGTTTCTGACAGACCAGCCCGTCTGGCACCAACAACCATGCCACGTTCAAAGTCACTTAAATCACCTTTCTCCCCTTTTCTGATGCTCGGTTTGAACTTCAGCAGGTCGTCTTGACCATGTCTACATGCCTGCATGCATTGTGTTGCTGCCACGTGATTGGCTGATTAACTGTTTGTGTTAACGAGCAGTTGAACAGGTGTAACTAATAAAACGGCCGATGAGTGTATATTAAAGTGTTGTCAGCTCTGCCTTTCTGCTGCTTTCAATATACTGTTAAAATACAGCAAATGGCTTGTTGAATTATAAAAAATAGAAAATTACTTCCAGCATTTTTTCATTGAACAAACTGAACATAGAGCTAAACACAAAAGGCACCAATAAAAGAATGATAGTCACATTTTAAAGAGCCTTTTTTACTGATACTCTCTTTCAACTAAGTCAAAAAAATCCCTTAGTGCCATTTTGCACTCTTTCACAGTGTGTTTATCAAGCAAGTTGACATCATGATGACAATAAGAAAAGTGATATACTGTGCAGCCCCAATGAAAGTGTCTGTTTCTGTTAATTAAAAGTTAAAGGTACAAGCTTGTGTATATCAAACGTGGAGAGTCTCAGCATTTTGGTGTGAAATAGTCACAGAACTCAGTAGAGTGCAGATCTCCACCAGGCTGCCATGTTCTGGCTCGGCCACTGGAGCTGATGGCAGCCACTCTAGACAATGCACACAGTACAGGTGGGCCCGATGGGGTTGTCCCTTCTGGCTTCCTTATAGTCAAGATGGTGGCAAGGATTTTTTTAATCATCCTGTATCGTGCCTAACTTTAGTGGATCGTAACATATCAGCAGATGCTCTGGTTCAGAATGAGATCAAACTTTTCCGTGGGTGTCAGTTTTTGAACCATTATTAAGGCCAAAATGTGGCCTGTAACAAACTAGGAAAGGCTAGTTGTTTTGGCCAAGACAATTTCCTGAAACGTTTTTTGCTCTTTGCTTTGCTACGTGATTTTGTTGAGGACTTGGGGCCCCTATCCACTGGTAAAGAACAGTGAGAAGTCAGCAGTCAGTGATGGCATAAGACAGTCAAACACAACCATGAGAGGTCCTTGAGCATACGGTCAAAAATGTGCTATTATGAGGCTGATTGGTCCAGTAGTTTGTGAAATTAGCTGCGGACAGACAAATACACACACTCACACATGTGCACACACACAAATATGACCAAATGTTTATACCTAGCGGAGATAAAAGTTCAGTTGCAGCTGAACCCGACGATCACACTTTGTAGGAACCTGATGAGACATTCAACAGGTTACATCACATTTACTTTTGGGTTCGGGGTCAGTTTGGGATGAACTCAGCAACGGTGGTGCAGCATTCTAGTGTTTTGTCCCCAGTTGAAACAGTGAATCATTTTGACTTTTCTTTTGCTCTGGTTTATGCTTCTGACTGGCATGAATCAGTCTCTCTGTACACAGTACTCAGTATAATGGGAACAAAACTGCTTTCTTTCTGTGCCATGCTGCACAAATTGAGAACAGGTACAGTTTATTTACAAATTAAGAGACTAAAGACCAAGTAGTTTCATCACACATGTGCGTTGTTTCATTACAAACAGTAAAATGTTCTAATGGATAAAAATATACATAAAATTATAACAATAATACTTGCAACTATAAAATTAGAAGACAAAAATGGCAACCAGAATAGTGCCATTAGCAATTGATTGACAGAAACTAAATCCATAACAACTTTGATCATTTATTAATTATTTAAGTCACTTTTAAGCTAAAATGCCATTAAAATTCTTTTGTTTCTGTTTCTAAAATGTGAATATCTGCTGGTTTTCTTTGTTGTCTGTGATAGAAAACTGAATATTTATAAGATAAAACAAGCTATTCATAATGTGTCAACTTGGCCTCTGGGTTTAGATATTATCTGACATATTGAAGACCAAACAGTTAATGGAATAAAGCAGCCCAACCATCAACAATGCCAAAGTCGCTCAGAGAGGAAGTTGAATTAATTCAAACTGTTGGCCATAATATAAACAAATAGTATCGTTAACTTATCTAGAAGTTCATATATCATACTACTATTGTAATCCTAGGTATTCTTCTTCTTCTTCCCAGGAAATCATACTTCCCATGGGTGAAAACTCACCAAACTTTGCACACAGGTCCAGTCTCATGCCAGATATCCTCAGCTGTAAACTCAAGCCAATAGTCCTGATGGTGGTGCTACAGCAAGCGTCTTAAGTTCAAAACTTTGAAAATTCATAACAAATCAACCATACTTGCTACAACTTCACAACTTTCATCAAACTGTAGCCCCAATACTGAAGAAACTTTTGTACACCTATTAAAAATTATGAAGTTCATCACTCTTTTTCAAAAACTGTAAAACTTATTAAACCTATCTCCTCCCACAATTTTTGCTCAATTGACACCAAACTTGCTACAGAGCATCTTCAGACTGTCCTACAAAAACTACGTTTCTCAGATTTTTGATTTATCAAAAATTGAGCCTACAGTGCATCAAAATGTTTGATTGTAAATGATACTGTAAACATATACATGCAGATTCTTGCTAAATAAATCTTCAATGTTCATGAAAAAATGACAAAATTCTAGAGTCATGGTAGATGATGTGTAGTAAATTTCAGAATTTTATCTCAAAAACTGAATTTTTGACAGCATTTTGAATTTTGCTCTAATGTGAACAATTGGAGTCAATGCAAAAATTGCAATTTTAAACATCAGTTTTTCACTTATGCAGCAAATCAATCATTGTTACAAACAAATTACCAACATCTCCATGCTGTCTAGATGCAGTATGTGTATTTTCAGAGTTTTGTTTCGATAACTGAATTTTTTACAGTGGTTTGAAATCTGCTTTTCCATGCATGGACAGCTGCTAAACCTGCATGTTTGGCTTAGTCAATTTGTGAAGCTACACATGAATTGTCACTGACTAATTAGCTCAGTGAGATAGAAAGTGATTCTTAGTCTCAGAGGTTGTGAGTTCAAGCCTCAGCTGATGCAAAAGGCAGATTGTGTTGCTAAATTCCTAAATGTCTTCCAATTCTTCTGCTTGGTGCTCAGAATTGCCTAAAAATGCCCGGACCCGAACCATCGCTACGCAGCAGCTATAATTTTAGATTGTATATTTAGTACTTTTCATATTGATATTTTTATTGAAGAAAACAGTGAATTCTTCAGTGAAGACACATCTCTTCTGCGTTGATCTGTTTAAAAATGTGTTGATCTTACGTTAAAAGGACCTCTCCCAAGACATTAATCAATCATAAAGTCACACGATGTTTAGTGACAGTCTATAATTGCATGAGATTCCATAGCTGTGTCACAGGTTGATGCACATTCAAAATCTTTTGACATTATAAAAAAGCATTTTATAGGGTCAGTGGTAACTACATGTAAGACACGGCCCAAGTATACACACAAATGCCGGTCCCATAAACCTAGATTCATCCATATAAATACACAAAATATTTATACACCACAATGAATTTTTGCTGATATGTTTACAGCATTTTATTAAACATTAATTCATATCTTTGACAAAAACATTGCAGTTGTTTCTTCGATGAAGTGCAAAGTCACTCAGAATCAGCGACAATAAAGCTCTTCTGAATCTCAAATCTTAAGGGCCATCCATAATATCATGAAACGAAACAGTGAAATGGGAATATACAGAAGGGAAAAATATTCCCGAATTCTATTCTACTGGGTTAGAGCAACATAAATCAGCAGAATCAGATCAGACGTCGAGCTGGGAGCCAGTTTCTTCTTTATCCTTCATGAAGACGTGAAGACAGTCTGTGGTTTGAGCAGCTCTTGTGACATCATTAATGTGAGTTTACATGGCCCGAGCTGGGTCGCATGCCTCTGTTTTGTCAACAGAGATTATGAAACAGCTGCTGGCAGGCAGGTAGGCAGGAGGGGAGGCGACAGTGGGGTTATTTGCATCATCCAGCCTGAGCATGTCCGCCCTGCTAACTTTGTCACCTTCCCTCCCCCTTCGCCCCTTTCACCCCCTCCCTCTGCCTTCCTATCTGCTAAAAATGAAAGCATGGAGCCGCTCGTCAAACAAACACACAGGAAGTTTTATGGCAGCCAGCGCCACAGTTCTGCCACCTCAGCATTTGAGAGGCAATGAATGAACGTACTCAGCCAACCACTGTTTTACACAGACAACGCTCCCATTTTTTTTTTAGCTTTTAATAAATGTACAAAACTTTCTTTGTAACCTTGAAGCTCTCGCGTGCACAATGTACACTAAGAGTTTCAGTTCGACCCTGAATGAAGCTTGACTGAATCCACTCTGGGGACCTGAGATGCTTCTGATGATGCTCAGACAGAAATAAACCCGCCTGTGTACAGACTAAGTACATCACAGATTAAAGATAAATCTAGATTGTGTCTGTTCTTGCCAGTTTTTCCCGTGCACTCGTCGTCTGCTCTCAGTAACTCTTTCCGACACATTCTTGTTTGTTGCCTTGCTTTTTCTTTTTTTTTCTGCTGTGACTCACTCTGTCGTGGGAAGTCTGTCGTCTCTCCACTTTGTCTTCCAAAACTGCCTTTTCTTTTTTTTTTTTCTTTTTTTTTTTTTTGCTTTCAGTTTTTAGATGCTGTTCATCATTTTTATTCTGCTCCCCTGGAGTCCATGACTGTAACAGTGTTATTGAAGCACCGCTCTTCTTATTGCATCTTATTATTATTGTGTACACTAAGGTACACGAAAAATACACACACGTAGAGTGAAAAACAACCATTCAGTGCAAAGTCATATTCCTAAAGGGTGTCAGGAATATATCAAGTCACAGCTGTCTGAAAATGTTCTCCCTCCTCACAGGAACTAAAAACAGAACGAATTCAGTTTTCAGATTTTAGAGAACAAATGTTATCTGATTGATATCCATGAAATGAATAGTTAATATTTAATGTTTAATCCACAAACTCTTCATAACTTTTTCAGAGTTATTGTTGGAAACAATAAAATCTCTTTGCAAACTTCATTTTCTTTTGCTACAATAAAACATTTTGTGATACATCCGAAAGAAAACTGAACTGAAAGCAGAAACCGTAGAGGCTGAAATGTCACACAAACACATCTTTATACGCAACATGCCAGCGGCTTGGAGGAAATGAATCTGACTCAGTAAAATGCTTTACATAAAACATGTTAACAAAAGTATGCTAAACTTTATGCCGCTTTTTGTGTTGTAGATCCGTCCTGTGATGTCTGTAGGAACATTTATGTAAGAGAAACTTTTATCTGAATGACAGAAAGCCATTACTTTAAAGCTGCTGTTGGTAATATTTATTTTTAAAAAATGACTCTTGCTGAAACTGTCACTACATCCATACAAACGTACATGAGACAGAAAAAAAAATCTGGTTCATCCTTCAGCTTCTTGTGCCTCAGATGTTATAGAGAGCCGAAGTGTTGCCCTGGTTTCCACGTCAGAAAGCCAATGGAATTTTTCCACAGGTTTTTTGGATTATTGTAGAAATAAGCTCTGTGGCAAACAAACTTTTATGATACTTACACCTTTTGTTCAGCAAGATAATCTTCACAAATTAACACCACCTGTACGATTTTTGAAGCATAAATGAGATCACCAGAAGTAAAAAGCTAACATTAGGTTATAAACGAACCACAGTGCGGTTACATGTCACTAAAATGCATGAATATGAAAAATAGATTGCTGTACTCACTGATAGTTTTCATTAGGAATGTCATAACAACAAATACTCCTTTTATTTTTTTACCAAAAAACTGTCATTTAGCACACATACACACAGTTATTTAACAAGGCACGCTGTTGGAGGCTGTTTCACGACCAAAATCGAAAACCACATCAGTCCAATGCACAGTAAGATACTGAGCAATGCAAGAATTGAATTCACCTCCAAATTATATTATACAACAAAATGATATATGTGGTTTAATAAATTACTTAAAAAGAAACTTTACTGATTAATAGTGTTCTTTGGTTTGTAAATGTTTCATGGGCATTCTTTTCTGTTGTATGTAAAATGATGACATTTATCCGATTTATTTATTATTTATTTAATTATTTGTGTGTGTGCATGTGTGTTATTTAGTGTATTGTGTTGTGTAATGTGAGTGTATGTTTTGTATTGTCACTAAAAGCTAACGGGGATCTTAATAAACAAAACAAAACATGACTTAAACGTTACCATTACAATGAGGGTGTATAGTCGTATTCTGCGTGATGACATTCTGTAGTCTCATCTAACCACTTGTTATCAACCTCTGTTTTTGAAACCCATCAAAGCTTAAAAATATATCTGTGTCTTAAGTTTGTGTTAACCACAGACCTTATTTCAGGTGTCTAACCAAAACCTATTCAAAAAACCCACTGACTTTAAGACGAGAGAACCAGGAGTGCAAAAATGCCAACTTATTTAGAGGTTTCAAGACGCACCACTTCATTTGCTAGAATCTACTGTGGCTCATAAAAAGAGCCGAGAAGCCTTGAACACAGCTGTCAATTGAAGCTAATAAACTGCAGTCAAAGCAGGCAGCGCTGATTAAATATGAGTCAAGATTCTGATATTGCATCGCCTTTTTCTTGAGTCAAATGTTTTCATAAACATGTTTTAGTGCACTCACTGGCAGGTGGGCAGTGTTTCACTTTAGCTCGACTGTTTCCAGCAGGTCTTTAATAAGTCTTAAAATGTCTTGAATTAAGTTTTCTTAATATAAGACCTTTAAAAAGTCTTCAATTTAACTTGGTTATATCTGTAGACACCCTGTCTTATTTCACTATCGTCATATGCTACTGTTTGGTCATAGTGACAGTTTCAGCAAATATAACAAAAAGTTATTTTTATAAAAGTTACCAACTTTAGTTGTACAGATAGATGAGACCAGCATTGTTATCTATTCCATGTCTGAAACAGGCTTTAGATAAACATTGATACTTCCTGTATGCGAGAGGAAACTTTGGCCTGACCGCGGGGCGAGCAGGAAGGTCAGAGGGTCGACAAGAAATCTTCTGGGAACTATGAAAATCTACAGTAAATGTCATAGAAACCTGGCTTTCAAGTGTTCGAGGCACCTTGTCGTGGAAACAAAGTGTTGATTAAGGGGATATTTGTTTGTCCTGAAGCATGTGAACTTTACTGGGATTGGATTGCATGCTTTCTAGTTTATGAGTGGAGCTGTTTCCTCTGGTTTTGTCATAAAGCCTGTGGTTCCCAGTGAGCTGTGCTCCCAATGGGCTTCAACCTCCGGGGTCACTGGCAGGCCGCTGTCCTGTAGCAGACCCGAGGAGTTTAGCTTCACCCCAGGTGATGCCACAGCACTGTTGACCTGAGTGATCCTCCTTTCACGCCCGTCTAATGACCCGGAAAATATGTGGGTCAGCTGTCAGCGTGAAGACGGTGACCCCTTGAAATCGCTCGGGTCAAGATCAGGGATGAGACCCAGGTCAAACTTAGTGTGAAAGTTCCAGAGCTGTTTACCTGCATGGGTGCACTCACCTGTACATGACAGCAGAACAGAAGACTCAGCCATGAGTCTTTGTCCTGTTCTTATTTGTTCCTCCAGCCGAGCCACAAGCAGCTGCCACTTAATAAGCACTCTGATTAACAGCTTCCCACTATTACCTCTGGCCCTGATTAATGCCTTCGAGTCATGTTCAACTCTATGATTTAGTCTAAAGGCTTAAATGAACATGCAGCTGATCAGGAGCAGTATGTTTGTTTCTGTCTCAACTGTAGCTGTGGTGTCATGAATTCCAAATGATTTTACACTCAGATGTTTCCATCTTAATTCTCTTTTTAGCTCCTTGTTATCATGCTAGATGTGCTTCCGTCTCAGCAGGGTGCAGTTTAAACTCCCCCGCCACACGAGTTTTAAAGTATGTAAAAAATACTCTGTTCTGATTAATATTTTGTTTAACATGGTTTTTCCATATAAAAGTGATTTTTTTAAACTCTGAAAAGGGGCTGGAAGCAGCTCTGCTCTTACTCCCTTATTGAGAAATTCTGGATCTGGCCTTCGTCCTGCCCACCACCACTGCTTGCAGTAGGTTTTGCTTTCTCCAGTTCTTTCACATAAGCCTGGCTATGCTAGCGCTAGGTCAGGGGTGACCTTTACTATTGAAAGAGCCATTTTTGACCAAGAAAAAAAAATCTGTCTGGAGCCTTCAAATGGAGGTAACAGCCTGTTAAGTCTAAACTGGGCTGTCAGCTTTACTAGTTGGTCTAAATGAGCAATCATTAATAGGTTTTACCTCAATGTGGCTACTCCGCAATGGACTATTTATGATTATTTGGTATTTTAACTTTGGAGTGTTTGTGGTGAAAGTGAGCAAATCTGTCAGCGTACTATAAAATTCTTGTTATTCCTCCAAGACTTTTCCTTTTGTGAATTTGGAATCCAAAGCCGGCCTTGCCAGGCAAACTAAAGGCTAGTCACTGCTATTAAGGTTCAGCAAAATTTAGAGGAAAAGGCACCAGGCTGTAGATGTATAACACACGTTTCAGTTGCCAAAATATTAAAACATTTTCAGTCAGGACCACTTTATTAAAAGAAAACTTCATTTCCATTTGTAGTATTATATTTGACGGTATGGCTCTGTTCTGGGGCCTCTCTGCCTTTCATAGGCCTGCATAGAAAGCCCAAGTCAGAGAGAGCAAACTTCCCTGCCCTTCCATGTGCCTATATGGAAAGCTTAAGGCAGAGAGGGCAAACCTCCCTGCCCTTCCATGCGCCTGCATGGAAAGTCTAGGGCAGGAAGAGTAGCAGCAACCTTTCGGTAAAGCAGGCAGTGATTTGTCCTGTAAGAATCCCCTGTTATGAACCTAAGAGCTGAGTGGTAGACAACATCAGTGATTTCTGTGTAGAGGCAGCAGCTACTCCATACCATCCCCATAATCCAAAACGGACAAAATACAGATTCTAGCCTACAGATTCTTGTAGGCTCGCTGGCAGTGGCTGACACTGTGTTGGTGTTTGGGTAACACACAATAATATCTGCTGCAGTGGGGTTTATGGTAGATAGTGGGAGGAGACTTCAGCGTCAGGTTTAAATCCAGAAACTGCACACTCTACCATGTTGGCTTTACTTTGCCTACAAGTGCGCTTCACCCTGGAAGTTTAAGCTTTCTTTCCCGATGATGTGTAGAAGTCTGTTCCCCAGTCAATATTTGTGTCCTTTGTTAGACAGCAATCGGCTTTTGTATTAGTGAGGTACCTAATCTAGCCTGTGGGGGTACCTTTTGAATCTAAGATTTTAGGTTAATTCACAGACATTGGCCCCTTCAGCAGAAGAATGTGAAAACACTGCTCTAGTTACAAACTTTTTACTGATACAAGTCACTGAAGTGAAGGTCAGACATTTCAGGGGAAATAAACAGAAAAAACAACACATATCTAAGTAGTGTATTAAAGGTTCATGAGAATTCTGAAGAGCAGCTGTAAGACCAGGGTTATATCAGGGTTCCTACACAAGTATGGAAAGTATGGAAAAGTATGGAAATAAATTTGATCAATTTCCAGGTATTAAAAAGTATGGAAAATGAAAAATAAAGTATGGAAAAATATTTATGTTTCCAGACTATTACCACTGTTCTAAAATACTGTTTTCTAAAATAGAAAATTATGTATTTCCAAAAATAATTTAATCAATCCGGATCGTGTTTTAGGCCATGCCAAGCACAGTTTGTGTGAGAGCAAACGTCTCAGAAAACATCCCGCCCCTTTTACCTGATTGACAAGTGGTATGTTCAGTCCCCTGCCCCATGACCCTCCTCCAGCCCCCCAGGGATCAAGTTTCACTCCAACACTGCACCTTCGACAAAAAAACGAGTTTCACGTGGTTCACAATGGGTAGATGCAAGTTTTTGGATGGATGGCTTGACAATACCGTATATAAATACTGGTTGGCCAAGGATTCCCAATTCACACACAGAGCTAGATGCAAGCTTTTTGTGAAATCGTTTGACATCGCCAACATGGGGGAGAAAGGAAAAAACACAGATGTCTCGTTACTGCATCACTTGCACCCAGAGTCCCAATCTTTTTGCCTCAGCCCAGACATTGAACTTACCTGAGTTTTTATTTGCATGCCTTTATGGTACTTGGCTACAATTGCCTATTAAGAATAATTAAATATGATGTGAAATATGATACACTGATATATTTACTCAGATGGCGCATGTTCTCTGAAGAAAAAAAAAAAAAACGCAGAGAAGTCTGGAAATTAGGGTATGGAAAAGTATGGAATTTTGAAATTCCAAATGTGTAGGAACCCAGTTATATTGGAAAAGAAGTGGTTAGTACCATCATATTCATCCAGGCGTTCATGGTGACACTGTGCTGATACACTCATATCAGTGACGTTTGCTGTCGTAGCTCTCTTCACCACCCTCCTCCTCCTCCTCTCTATTAGATGTTGGTATTATTAGTATACAGGCGGAGTTAGGGTTTGTCGGTTGTGGTTTGTAAACACAACGTTCAAAGTCGGCCCCTCCTCTCCAGATTAATGGCTTCTTTTGGCTGTGTGCCTGTGATCAGGCACCTGGTCGCGACGCTCTCACACCCTGCACGCAGTTTTTGGCTGGGGGCTACACCCCCCCCTCATTCTTTCTGCCCAAAGGTTGATGCCCAGATACATCACGAACACAGCAAAATAAGAAAATATAGGCAGAGGGCAGAGTCCCTGCAGGAAGAGACACCACCACACACTTCATATATGATGATTGAGAGGGACTATTTTTGTATGAGCCCATATATCTACTCATTCTGCCCTTAACTAATATTTAATGTTCTGTGTGTAGTTTGCATGTTCTTCCCATGTGTGGGTTTTCTCCGGGTACTCCGGCTTCCTCCCACAGTCCAAAGACATAAATTCCCCATAGGTGTGAATGTGAGCGTGAATGGTTGTCTGTCTCTATGTGTCAGCCCTGCGATAGTCTGGCGACTTGTCCAGGGTGTACCCAGCCTCTCGCCCAGAGTCTTTTCTTTCAACGCTAACTGTATAACTGTATCAATATGTGATTAATGGTCAATTTCCTGTATTTAGTTATGTATAAATACAAGGAACAAAGGATTTTATTATTTTTCAGAAACCGCTGTCCTTCCTCTGTCGAAATATGTGTTGTATTCTTCTGCTTTCCTCTTCGTTTTGCATGTCAGCCAAGGCTTCTTTTTAATTTCCAGTTTCTATTCAGACGTTCTCAATGCTCTGATTCAAAATGTGCACTAACACAGGTGCAGAGAAATTGACTTGGTGTCTACTTTCTGCTCTACACTCTCTCACGTCCACTTCACCTCATTCTTTCTTCCTCAAATTACCATCTTCATGCCCATCTCTCCTCTGCCTCTTGCTGCCCTTCATATTGCCATCACCCTCTCCCATTTCCCTCTTTTACGTGTCTCATTCCCACTGCCCCCTGCTGCTATATTGTACCCACCGCAGCCCTGCTGCCTCTCTGCCACCAGGCCCCACACTGCCTGTGGCGTGTAATTGACTTTCTCCCTGCACTGGAAAAGCGGGCGGCCCGCGCCAGGCTGGAGGTGACCCATTTCCCTGGGGCATTCAGCAGCCTCCTAATCAACCATTCTCTGGGGCCGCCTCATTCACTCCGCAATTAGAGCAACTCCCCCTTTGAGAACTCCATCAATAGGCTGCCAGGCAGGCGGGCGGGCTGGATCGTCGGAGGAGCAAAGACGGAGTTTCACTCAAACACTTTGCTTTGGCTCTTCGAGTTCTGAGCCCTCCGACTTTGTACCTCCCCCTCTCTGCTTTTTGCCTCCCCTGCTCCTCGTCTCCCTCGTGGTAGGTTTCATCAGACAACAGCAAGCGGGGGTTTTGTCTAACGATGAGGCAGGTAGACAGGCAAGCAAGGAGGCAGACAGGAGGAGGATAGGCAAGAAGAGACGCAGGTAGGCAAGCAGACAAAGGCAACGAGACAGTCAGACAGACAGTCAGATGGGAGGTACTCAAGGGAGAGATTAAAAGAGAAATTTGAAAGAAACCCAAAGCGGGACGGATTGAGCAAGAGGATCGGCGCGTCTTCAGAGCCTCTCTTGCTTTTAGAAGAAGATTCACGAGTATTCCCCGTTGTTGTCTTGCAAGGGAATACACTTGTGTTTCACCTGGTCTTGAAGACGTGCATGAAAGCGAGCCCCTCACATTGATTCTGTCTCAACAAGAAGGTGTGTTCATGGCTTGTTTCAGCCGGATCTTGTTTTGCGAGCCAAGAGCGCACGACTGAAGATTTAAAACAGTCTCTACCCAGGAAAAAAAAAAGAAACTGAACGCAATCAGACGTTTTCATGAACCGCTCTGAACCCACAAGAAGGAGCATGAGATGATGGTGCATGGTGATTAAATAACAGGCCCGGCATCTCTCCCCTGCCGTTGGCCTGATTTGCTATGCAGGAGAGGCAGTGCTCTGGTCAGAGGATAACCATGTAATCAATGGAATGAAAAAGCTGCTCTGGCTGTGAAGGTTAAGAGGGGTACTGGAAGCTTTCAGCCCACTCTGTGCGCCACACATGCATTCAAAACACACACCAGACAGTCTGAACGTTACATCTCCTCCTCTGATTCCTCCCCCTCTCACCTGTTCTCCTTCCCTCCTGTCTTTCTTTGACATGCCGTTATCTCTCTTTCTCTCGGCTCGCTCCCTCCTCCTGCCGCCACCTCTTTTCGCTCTGATTCCCCCCCTCTGTATTTTTTCTTCCTCTGCATTTTCCCTGTATATCCTTCCACTATATTTGTGCTCTCTCTCTCCCTTTCATTTACTTTCCTCTTTTCTCTCCCTTCCTCCATCCTCTTTTTTCCTCCCTCCCTCCCTCCTACCTTTCCCCAGTGTCAGCTGCTGTCACTGTGGCAAAGAAAGTGACCAATCAGAGCTCACTTCACAGCACCGGCTTCTCCCTCCCTCTCTTATTTCTTCCGTTCCTTCCCTTCCCTTCCCTTCTCCTCCTCCTCCTCCTCCTCCTCCTCCTCGCCTCCTTTCGTCCCATCTGCCTCTCTTCCCCACAACCTTTATCAGCTCACTTCCTGGAGACGAAATGTGATGCATTATGGGAGACAGACGGCTGTCTAACGGGGTTAGTTGTGCAGCGTGGCTTATCATCAGAGACACTGCTAATCCTGTGTGTGTGTGTGTGTGTGTGTGTGGATGCACCATATGAGCTGATGAACTCATACATGCACAGGCCCACACACACAAACAAACACAACCTCACATGCTTACTCTCTTTTTCTGAGGAGGAGGAGGAGGAGGCAGACGAGACATGTTTATGTTCGTCAGTCTCTGCCAGGAGAATACGATTTGCATGATATAAGCATATTTTACTCTGCTGTGTTACTCTGTTTCGCACTGTATCCACTTTACACGCTGCGTCTGTATTGGTTTATTTTTGCTGAGTTCAAAAGGACGATTCCCATGTCTTCTCCCCTTCACAATTAGGTATATAATAAGAGCTAAAGGGCTAAAAGGGACTATATAATCCCTCCTCTGTCTGAATTAAAGCCTTATTTACACCTGTGTATGTGTGTTCCTCCCTCTCAGGTGCTGATATGTGTGCACGATGAGCGGACTGGGGGAAAACTCCATGGAGCCTCTGAGCTCAGAAAACCGGAAACGCAAGCTCTCCACTTGCGACACGCCTGGTCTGGGGTGAGTGTGTCTGATCAGCACAAGAGAGGAGAAAGTGGGCTACTGGGTCAGTGGCTTCTTGAGGCTGGGCCATGTGGCTCCTTTGTGTGCTGTAATGACTAAGAACCTAAATGTGTGCTAAAATGTAAGAAGATTTTGTTTGTAGTTTTGGTAAGAAAAGCACCTTTTAAACCTTTGTTAAAAAAACTGACTTCCTTTTTGACGTGATTTAACCCCCTAAAAGTCTCGTTGAGTTAAAATCTTCTCTCCCCAGGAAAGTAGGGATATAAATAAAATGCACTTGCACACCGACTCCAAATCCACACAGATCTTTGTCAGGTCAGAAAAGTTGGACTGAAACGTAAATAGACAACATAAAAGACATAGACATATTGAGAAAAATGCTTATTCTCTTTCATGCCAAGAGTTGGAGGTGAAGACGTCTGGTCCGGGAGCCAATCATGACCTGCAGACAGCTTTTAAACAGCCCGTGGCTTTACTTTCAAAATATAAGCTACTATATGTGACACGCCACTTAGAATTGCTTAATCAAGCAGGATCACTTTGCATTTTCTGTTCACCTCACAATTTTAGATATGCACCAAGTAGGACTTAGGTGGGCAAAACTAGTGTGTTTTCATTAACAGACAGTAAACAAGTCAACAAATGAAGAAAGACGCTTAAAGTCAGCGCCTCCTTCAGGAGCAGTGGACAGTTGAGTAGGCCTACTTTTTTCAGTGGAAGATGAAACACTGGTGTTTGTCTCTTTTTATGTGATTTTTAGCAGCCAGAAGCAAGAAGCAGCTGGCCACCAGGTATTTTTACATGATCTAATCTCGCCGCCATTCAAAAAAAGTTTAGACACCACTGCTGTACACTTATCATGGAGCTACAGCTGATTAGCTTAGCTTAGCATAGAGACTGGAAAGGAGACTGGAACACTATGCAACATTCAGATAATATTTATAGCTTCTTGTACACTGCCTGTTCAAGGTGGGAATGTCAGGCCATTATTCCGCCCCACCATTCTGTATAAACGGTACAATTGTGGAAGTGGGGCGAAGGGGGTTTTGCCTTTAAGCCAGCAGCGAGGGTAGTAACAGAGTGTAAAAGGGAAAACCAGTACAATGGAGCAAGTGTGACATTTAGACAACATGTTATGTATGCGACCCACGGCTAGGAGATGTAAAAAGCAGCTGGCAGCAGTTAGCAGCTAACTCAAAGAAGAACAACATTTAAAAATGTCCACAAACTGGGGAGACAGTGATATTCGGGAGCACCTTAACAGAGCTCCAAACAGGGCACAAGATCAACCGCCACATAACAGCGATGGTAAATGCTTGTTATTGCCATGTTATTCCATTGCTGTTGTTTATAAAGTGCTGCCAACACGTATGTTATTTGTTACAATAGAGGCTGACATGGTTGCATTACACATGACACCCTTCATTCCTCTTTTGCTTCCAGAATGCCGACATGCTAAGGTCACACATTGGGGTGGTCTTATGCCTAAATTGTTTGGTTCTGTATAAAAAAGCAAATCCATCGTACTGAAGTGTCTTTGTTGCAGCCCTATCGTAGTATCTCTGTGTAAAATGAGCTAACGATTCAGACTCCAACTCAAGTTGTCTGCACAGTCCTTAACATGGAGGTGGCTGAGCCAGCGCAACAGCATGAACAGCACCTATGAAGGCAACAATGTTGACAGAGCTCAGAGAGTGTTAACCTGGTGGAGAGCCAGAGAGTGTGAGCTACGCCTCAGTGACAAGGCTGTTCTGCCACTGTGGGTCAGAATGGCATTATCAACGGTTACCTCAGCTAGCCATTGGGATACACACAGGGACTCACATGCACTAACATTGCTAGGTAACCAACAGAGATTCCAGCAAGTCACAAGTCACCCGGCCAGGAGACAGTCTGGCACATAACCCTGCAAAAAACACAACTTGTTACTAGACTAGCTGTTTCCCCCTGCCTCCAGTCTTAATGCTGAGCTGTAGCTTCATATTCAGCGTACAGATTTCAGAGTGGTATCGATCATCTCATTTAAGTCGCGGCAAGAAAGGTGGACATACTGCAAGCTTGTTCCAGTTATGATATAAGTGCATCAGCTACAATAAAAACCACTGCTTACTTGTCACCTAGAAATTTAGTTTTTATGTTTTCAAATATATAAACAGCACCGACATTTGATAGAGGTGGCGTAGCGTTAGCTTAGCTTTAATCTTTGCACATTGCCCCCTGCAGGTGTGAGAGGAAGCGACGGGAGCAGGAGAGCAAATACATAGAGGAGCTGGCGGAGCTGATCTCCGCCAACCTCAGTGACATCGACAGCTTCAACGTCAAACCAGACAAATGTGCCATCCTCAAAGAGACGGTGCGCCAGATTCGCCAGATCAAAGAGCAGGGTGAGTGGACACAGTCGTCTGAAATCACTGAAGGCTCCTGAGAGCTGGAGCCGGACAGGTGCATCGCAAGTCAGATGGACTGTTGAGAAGTGTGTGTAGGAAACATGGGGAAAAGGTGTTGAGGAGAGAAAGAGAGAAAGGGGAAGAGGAGACAGCTGGACACACACAAATACACACACACACAGACACACACACACACACACACACACACACACACACTCACACACATGTGACTCCTCAGAGCCCAGGTGCAAGGACGAATCAGTCATTCATCTCCCACAAATTTCACAGCCTCAACTGTTTATGTTTGGGAGGAAACATTGGCAATGCTTTGTGAACCTGTCATTCATGTGTGTGTGTCTGTGTGTGTGTGAGTGTGTGTGTGTTATGGGCATGCACAGCTGTGTGCTGCCCTCGCCAGGGGCTGTTTAATTGGACGTTTGCAGGTAATCACATGCCCATCCATTCTGCTGAACTGCCAAATTATTAGTTCTGTTACAGCTGCCGTTGTCATACTTCTATCTCCATTATGCAGCGGTCATTTCCACTGAGAACAATTTAAAAAGCTTCAGGCTGAGATTTTCGCTTCGCAGACGCACCAGCCGGCGCAGAACAAACATATTTTAACTCTCACATTCGGACCGGCGCATCAGTCTTTCCATTCAAGGTGAATTTCTCGAGATCAGGGGTTGAATTTTGTTCTCGTGTCTCTGCTCGGCTCAGTCAGCGTCTGCCACCTCGACAGGAAGGGGAAGAGGCTACAGCTGGCCCTGACTGGCTGCTGACAGGTTGCCATAGTTACAGGAAGTGAAGACAGAAATGACACGGGCGTTTAGACTCGTCTCTCGCTCTCTACCTGTTCCTCTTCTCCTCCTCTCACTTTCAGTTGCTCTTTCTGCCAGTCTTCATTTTTGCTCTTTTCTCCATCAATCACTCGTTTTTCATCTCACTTAACGTACTCTGCTTTCGTCTTTCTCCTCTCCTGCTCCCTTGTTTTTTTTTTCCCGCCCTCTCATCTGTATTGCAGCACAATGAGTTGCAGCATCTTCAGGTTTGCTCCCAGCATCTTAAAGATATTGAGTGAACTGATGGAGTGCAGCCTCTCTCTTTCTGTCTCACGCTCACTCTGTTTATGTCTCGTTTTCTTTCAGTCCTTCTCCACCTTAACTTCACAGTGCCTGGATGTAGGCAGCAGTGGCTTTTTTTCTCTTTTGTGTGGGTATCTGTGCCCCTTGGGAGCTAATCAGATAGAATGATTCCTGTAGCCGAGCAGCCCCCGCCTCTTTCTCAGACCAAGCCCTGCATTAATACAACAACCCAAACAGCAGCCGTTCTCTGTCAGCGTCGTCTCCGTCCGCATCCCTCTGGTTCAGCTCCAGTCCTTCCTGTCTCTCCTTTCCCTCTCTCCATCTTTCTTTCTCTCTCTCAGCCTCAGCCCCTCCATTAATTCAGGTGCCTCAGCTCCTGCCCCTGCACCATTACAGCTTCCAGAGCCTCTCTAGCTCTCTCCCGCGCTCTCTCTCTCTCAGCCCCAGCCTACCAGACAGTCCCTCAGAGTCTGACACTGAATATAAAGCAAGAGGACGGCTGCTACCTGCTCCACATGCACCCAGCCCTCTACTCCTCCTGACGAGCTCCTCAGAGAAACCTGCCTCCGTCCGTCTCCCTCCTCACCTGTAGTTTTAAATTAAAAAAAAAAAAAAAATTAAAGTGAAGATTGAGAAACGCTGCCCCCTGCTGGTGCAGCTGTAGTAGTGAATGACTGGCTGTTTCCTCCACTCTCAGGTAGCTCTCCTTGTGTTTCTCCTTTGCTCTTTTTTTAGCTTCTTTGTAAGCAGCTAGGCTTGAAATGGTTGTTCGTATTTTTTCTCTAATGCATTTCATCTCTTTCCTCTCCCACAGGAAAAGCTTCATCTAACGACGACGACGTCCAGAAGTCAGACGTGTCCTCGACAGGTCAGGGGGTCATCGATAAGGACCACCTGGGGCCGCTCCTGCTGCAGGTGAGTCCAGCGCTCCACCCAAGTCAAATCGGATGATATTTATTCATCAGCCAGCTGAGCCGGTGGTGACTTCCTGTCACTGTGCCCTCAGGCTCTGGACGGCTTCCTGTTTGTGGTGAACCGGGAGGGCAGCATCGTGTTTGTGTCGGACAACGTGACGCAGTACCTGCAGTACAAACAGGAGGAGCTCATCAACACCAGCGTGTACAATATTCTCCATGAGGACGACAGGGAGGAGTTCCACAAGAACCTACCCAAAACCAACAGTGAGAAACACACACACACACACGCTTACACACACTCACAGGGAAGCTGCACATCTGCTCAGAAGCAAACCCTGCTTGACATCTTCCACAGGGCCGAGGTATAAAACAAACTTTGAGAGGTTACAACAACTCCGAGCACACACGCACGTCAACGTAAACTCGCTCGGTTATTTATTCATGCTCCTCCGCTCTTAACTCCTTCTCTTGTTATAATGAGGAGCTCCTGGGAAGCCTGTTGGTGTGCATGAGAGCTTTTCAGAAAGACACACACACACACACACACCTGACAAAACACACATGTGCATGGGAGCACCCACCCACTCGGTGCTAAGCAGGCAGAGCGTAGCGCAGCTGTCAGTCACACTCAGTGGTCCAGACAGTGTAAAACAGGCCTGAGCTCTATTCAGATCCCATGGCAGCCATCTGGAAACTACTTACTGCTGAATAATGCACCTCCACACTTTCCTACTACTTAATTCAGTTCGTGTTTGCATGTGCATGTGAATTATTGTGTATATTTACATGCCTATGTCAGCAATAGGACTGCATTTTTTAAAGGCAATGCCTGTGTGTGTGTGTGTGTGTGTGTGTGTGTGTGTGTGTGCGCCCACAAGTGTGTGCACAGAGCACTATTTATAAAGCTGATTAATTATGGATATGTGTGCTCGACTGAACCTGCTACTCGATTAACTCCGCAGTAATGTTCCTAAGCAGCGGCTGCTCCGACATGTCATTGACACGTTCTCTCACTTATTCCTCCCGTTCCCCCTGCACGCTCCTTTATTCATTCACTCTCTTTATCTTTTAAGACTCATCTTTATCTACTTTTCCTCCGAGCGTCCCTCGTGCTTCTCTCGACTCACTCTTTCGCAGCCTCATTCATACTTGATACGGCTGCCTGCTAAGACGAAATATTGTCTGTTTCTCAACCTGCTTCCCTCTCTGCTCTCTCCCGCCCCTCATTGTGTCTCGCTCTGCTGCTCTGCCCCTTCATTATCTTTTGGGCCCATGAATGAAATACGCTCTCGCTGCACATTCCTGCGGGATGACCGCTGACCACGCCAGCTACAGTTAAATACACACACACTAACAAAAACAGACACTCGTGCACAAAACATGTTTGAGCTTTTGTTTGAGTGTGTTTTTTGACCCCTCTGTCTTGCCTCGCTGTCGGCTAATTGTGTCTGAGGGGAGAGATGTCGGCCCCAGCGCCTGCGCTGCATTCTCTGTCCCAAGGCCTTGTTAAATCACCTCTCACTATCAGTTAGCCCCTCCCCGCCCCCCTCCGACATGTCTCGCTCTCCTGGGTCTTCTCTTGTATCCTCCCCGCACCTGCCAGACAGAAACCTCCGGCCAACTCAAGGCCCCTGTTAAGGCTTCACGCAGACCTTGGAGGACAGTTAGATGTCTCTCTGAAGTTTGCTTCCCCTTTCTGTCTCTTTTCCTCCCTCTCCTATGTGAAGGTGACCCCATCTAAATGTGTGTGTGTGTGTGCGTGCTGTGATGAGAAGTCAGGGCCTAAATGAGGATAGATGGCTGAGTGTCCCTGGCCTCTGCCCGCTGCAGAGCAGACTGAGAGGGAGAGATATTGGAAATCGACACCTTGGCTACATTAATCCCATGGTCCATTTAGCCAGGCATCCGGACAGCAGGAGAGTCTTCTGCTACTCAGTTTAAGAGGGAAAAATACATGTTGCATTGTGGTTTGTTTGTTTTTTCTGTGTTTGTGTGAGGCAGGAAAAGGGTGTGAGTTGCTGTGACATCTGATTACAGGCGATCCATTCATAGCTACATTTAGTTTTCAGTCCCAGGAATTTCTCCGTCCAATTTTAGTCATGAATGTAAATTTCTTTGTGTTTGTGTTTCCTTTTTTTAGTAAATGGAGTGTCGTGGGGAAGCGAGGCAGCCCGACAGAAGAGTCACACCTTCACTTGCCGGATGCTGGTCAAGTTTGGCCACGGCCCCATGGAAGAGGGGCCAGGAGGGCCACGCTACGAGACCATGCAGTGTTTTGCTCTCACTCAGCCCAAGGCCATGATCGAGGAGGGCGAAGGTACGCTGGGACAGTCACAAGTTTACACACTTTGTAGAGTTTTATTTTAGGATTTTATTGTGTTGGGATTCATCTGTGTTAACCTGCAGTTGCTCTCCACTTAAAAATGCTTTTGGTGGAAAGTTTCTTAGTGGTTACCTCAAATCTAAAAAGCTTTTTGTGACATCACAGCTAGAGATATATCGATATTCGATATAATTTTTGATACCACAGGGAAAATTTGACATTGAGGGCACTCAGTAAAAAAGTGTATCAAAAGATTGATATAACAAGGCTATAACATGACAATGCCAACTTCTTTTCTTGGTTAGAGAACAACAGATTGACTGTAGTAAACACTAACAATAAGACAGAGTGAGAAAGCACAGCTGGTACAGGTGCATCAGTACTGCGGAAAATGACTATCAAAGCCATTTCAAATATTCAAAATCAGTATGTATCGATAAATCAATATTTCTGCAACACTAGGGTGACATTGAAATTAAAAACCTCCAGTGCACATATACAGTAAGACTGGACTTTTCAGTGAACTTTTGAAACTATGGATGTTTAGATAGATTATTATGTCAAGCAGACCACTTTAAAATTGTCTGGAGGGGATCTTTAAAAGAAAGTAAAAATCAAATTAAAAACACAAACTCTGCTTGACAATCTGATTTAAAAAATACAATTCACAAAGCAAATGCTTTGTAGTTAAAAAATGTTTGTTTCTCACTCAGAAGGACTTTGGTTCATAATTAGAAGCTTCTCTGAATTCCCATTTTTCTCTCTACTTTCTATTACTGGAGCTTTTTTAGCCATGTGCATCTCAAATGTTAGATATGATTCATTCTGCAAAAGGGAAGTTTTGAATGCAGATGAAATAAAATAAAATAAAATAAAATGACATAAAAACTGTGCAAAATTGGTTAAATATTATATACATTTATAAAATAAATATGTCAGCTCACTAGAAGAAAATAAAATGTTGCACATGTATTTAATTAATTAAATTTTTCAACTATATTTTTATTGAATTTCACATTCACACATACAAATTCATGTATTTCATTTTTTTAACAAAAAAATAGAATAAAAAATAAAAATAGAATAAAAGACATGTCATTAAAGAAAAACAAAAGAACAACAAAATGAAACAGCAAAAGTTTAGAAACACTCAACAACACATGCACTGGGTACCTTGACGTTGGAGATATTTCAAAAAAGATTTCCGCACTTTTTCAAATTCCAGAGTCCAAAGTCAGTTAAAGTCAGCTGTTTTGAACTAACAATTATGTTTTTTAGCTATATGCCCAGTACATATATGTTTGCTGAGTGTGCTACACACACCTGATTCTACTTCAAGAAAGTCCTGGGGTCAGTAAAGAGTGCAAATCTCTTCTCTCATTTTAATTAATCTGCAGGAGGGAGCTAGAGAAGCATTTTTTTAGTGAAAGTCATTAAAAACCCAAAACGATGAGTCTTGAGCACATTAATGAAACATTACTGACTCCTCTCTCCTTTCACCTGCAGACCTCCAGTCATGTATGATCTGTGTGGCCCGTCGGGTGACAGCCATGGAGAGAACAGAGTGCTTCAACACCCGACATGAGCTCTCAGGTGAGGAGCTGCGTCACCCTAAATGCTCACTGAAAAAACACAGAAGGCTCTAACAGGCCGTGACGTAACTTTGTTATACATGAACAGGTTTGACTCATCTCCTCATGCATCTCCCTGTTTCCTTCCCTCCCCACTCGTCCTCCTTCTGTCCTCCCCGGCAGGCAAACTGATCCAAATCGACCAGAACTCTCTGCGAGCGTCGATGCGTCCAGGCTGGGAGGATTTGTTGAGGCGTTGCATTCAGATGTTCCTTCAGCACAGTGATGGGCAGCCATGGTCGCACAAACGCCACTACCATGAGGGTGGGTCACACACACCAGGAATCAACTGCTGACGTACTTTAAACTCAGAGGATTCATTTTGTAAAGCACTTTTAAAGGAATACTTCACTCTCCAAATGACCATTTTTATATCGGTTACTCACTCTGTGTTACGTTGAATTTGTGAAAAAAACTTTGTTTTTCTCGCATGCCTCCACATTGACCAAAGAATCCAAAATCAAGTAAATTTTTGATGAATTGAAGTCACTGGGGTCCACATTTACCAACAGCAAAACTACATCAAAACATCTGTTTACACACTCTCACTCAGCTTGTGCAGTATAAAGTCTCATTTATCCAATCGTATGCTCAGTATCTCCCAAACAGACAAAGCTATACCTATTCTCTTCTCAAAGCCAGACTCCATTGACAAAAACAGTGATTTTACCTTGCTTTAAATGGGAGTTGCTGGTCTACCTCTGCCGCATTTGGTTAGTTTGTTTGTGTTATTTTTGTGACGTCGCTGAATCTGAACTCACCCTTTAAAATGCCAAAGTCACACAACAACACAAACAAACTACAGATTGTGGTAGTGGTAGACCAGCAGCTCCTGTGTTCAGCAATGTAAAATTACTGTTTTTGTCAATGGAGTTTGGCTTTGAGGAGAGAATAGATACACTTTTGGTTCAGTTCCCCATTGGAAAGGGCTGTGTGTTTGGGATGTACTGAGCATATGACTGGATAAATAATACTTGGATTATACTGCAGGAGTTGTGTGAGAGTCTGTAACAGGAATGGTTTGATAAAACTAACTTTTTTTCCGTTTTTGGATTCTTCGTTCACTGTGGGGGCATGTGAGAGAAACGCTTCCTTCAAACATTCAATGTAGACTGAGGGTCATTATTTCCTGCCTTAATCTTGGAAAGATACACTACTCAATTTGTAACTCAGATGAAAAGAATCCAAAAGGTTTGGGGTCCTTTCTCTAGAATACTTCCAGAGCTTACACTTACATGTAAACTGAAGATTTTGTGTTTGTTTCTCGTTCTTGTTGCTCTCTGATAAAGTACCCCATCATTCTGACCCTGCCTTTTACACAGGCATCTCTCCCCCTCTCTTTTAATATTGAGCCTGACTTTCAGCTCATTTGTCATTTTTTGTATGGTTCAGGAGATGGCGGACCGTCCTATTGACGATATTCCGGCTGTTATTTGGGGTCAGTGGAATAGGGAGGATCGTGATTGGATTTTATGCTTTTTTCCTCATCTTATAGGAGCTATAAGTTTGAAACCTGTTGTGAAATCCTGTTAAAATTGAATATAAATATTCTTAGTACCAAAACAATTCAATGTAACACAGGGTGAGTAATTGATGTGCAAATGGTTGTTCAAGAGTTGAAGTATTCCTTTACATCCACAATGAAAGAGCTGGAGGCAAATTCATCAGGATGTTGCTGTGTTTAATTAACTGTTTGCTTAGTTGTGTATTTAATCTCCTCTCTTACAGTGCTGTAGTTAAATTAAATTTTTTGTTTTTAATTTGTTGTTGCTACCAATCTCGGCCAGGCCTCACTTCAGAAAGGAATTTCAATGAGACCTACTGGTTGGATATATAAACATGCATACACACCTCATGCGTCAGTGTATCAATATTGATCTCATGAATACAAATGTGTGAGCGCTACAACATTGATCCACACTGTAATCACAGAGTTGGTTTTAACATGACGGCAGTGATTGATGACATCTGTTAACAGATCAGTGTTTCAGGGTGTTGATTTGTCCTTTATTCCGTGTGCGCAGCCTTCCTACAGGGTCACGCTGAGACACCCTTGTACCGCTTCTCCCTGTCCGACGGCACTCCAGTCACCGCCCAGACCAAGAGCAAACTGTACCGTCACCCCATGAGCAACGAGCCGCAAGGTTTCATCTCAACTCACCTCCTGCAGAGGTCAGAACCTGACAATACAAACACTCTATTCAGACACAGATAAAGGATTTTTTCATTTTACTGTTGGGACAAAAAAAAGCACTTCAGTTATATCTATGCGCAGCAAGTAGCAGCTGAAGTAGCTTTTATACACTGACACACTGTGAACAGTGAGAAGACACCGTACATGAGCTAGTATTTTAGTCGCATTCATACTGAGCATCTACAGTCTGAGAGTGGTTATTGTGGGCAATACATTATGTTCAAGGTTCCTGCATCTTTTCAAACCTTGCGCTTGTTTTCCATCTCTTTCCACACAGAGAACCGAACGGCTACCGCTCAGCTCAGGGTGGGAACATGATGCCAAACACTATGAGACAACAGGGCATGGGAGGCCCCAACCCCAATGCCCAAATGAACATGAACACCGGTGGAGGGATGGGCATGGGGGGCATGGGCGGCATGAACAGGGGCTTCGGCATGAACGAGCAGGGCCACATGGGTCACATGGGTCCGATGGGAGGCGGCTCCATGTATGGAGGGAGCAGTGGAGGGGGAAGTGGAGGTGGAGGCATGGGCAACCGCATGATGCAGATGAATCAGATGGGGCAGATGAATCAGGTGGGGCACATGAATCAGATGAATCAGATGGGTCCCATGAATCACCCAGGCCAAGGCATGCAGCAGCACCCACAACAGCCCCCGTTTCAGAGCAGCGGAGGGTTTGGGCTGAGTGGCATGAACAGTCCTTCGGGAAGCCCCAGAATGGGCGGCCCCCAGCAGGGACTACTGATGTCACCCCGTAATCGAGGGAGCCCAAAGATGGGGGCCAACCAGTTCTCACCTGGAGGTTAGTCGATTGATGTCTAATTCAACATCAGATATTTATGAATTGATTGAGTTGTTTGTTTGATGTGAGGTTTTTTTTTTTTCTCAGGCATACACTCTCCTATGAGTGGCATCGTCAGTGGTGGAGGAAGTGGAGGGAGCACCACCACCTTCTCCAGCAGCTCCCTAAACGCCCTACAAGCGATCAGTGAAGGAGTAGGGAGCTCCCTCCCCTCAACCCTAACGTCGCCCTCGCCAGCCCACAAAGCTGACAGCTCTCCCAGTGTGCACTCCTCCTCCGCTTCCTCTCAGCCCAGTCAGCCGGTCAAACCAGGCCAAGATGGCTCCAAAAGCCCAGCGGGAGGCTTAGGGCCGGGGCCCAGCGACCATCACCACCCCATGCACCATCACCACCATCATCAGCATCCTCCGGCTGAGAGTTCTGGAGACAGACCAGACAGCCAGGCAACTGCAGCGACTAAAGAGTCGGGAGAGGGAAGTAATGAGGCGGGGGTGGCGAGCTCTGAACCCCCTCGGAGGGTGCCAGACAGTAAGGGGCATAAGAAGTTGCTGCAATTGCTGACTTCCCCGACTGAGGAGCTGGGAATAGGTGGAAGCGGGCCAACAGGGCCCCCAGTGCCACCCCCATCAACCAACAGTGGCACTCCTGCAGGCTCAGACAGCAAGGACCCCACTGGAGGCATGACTAGCCCTTCATCTACTGGAGTCTCCTCCTCTTCTTCAGCTGGTGCCAATGCCGGCCAGGCGACAGGGCCAGGGGGCGTGTCAACATCAATATCGTCAGCCCACTACACAGGCACGCTGCAAGAAAAGCACAAGATCCTCCACAAGCTTCTTCAAAACGGAAACACCCCCGATGAAGTAGCTAAGATCACAGCCGAGGCTACAGGAAAGGTGACGCTGGGAGGCCAGGAGAGCGGTGAGGCTGGAACAGGAGGATCAGGGGCCGGGGCCGGGCCGGGGATGGTCACGGAGCCCAAGCAGGAGCAGCACAGCCCGAAGAAGGAGAAGACCCACGCCCTCCTTCACTACCTCCTCAATAAGGATGATCCCAAAGAGCCAGTGGATGTCAAGCCTAAACTCGAAGAGCTGGATGGAAAGGGAGCTCCGGGGGCTGCTGGCGGCCCTGCACGGGGCGGACCTGGATCTGGACCCGGCCCTGCACCTGAACATCCTGAGAGCAAGATCAAGTCAGAGCCACCTGATGACGTAAGACTTCCTCTCTGTCATGACATGATACAACTATAATATTGTTATTGGCATTTAGCTGACACCAACCGCACTCTGTCCTTTGAGTTTGAATCTTAACATTTACGTAATAACTAAATCTGGCCTTTTTTTAATGTTCAGTTGCACAACCTGGAGTCTATTCTCGGAGATCTGAGGGGTTCAAGCTCTGACTTTTACCCGGATCAGGCTGGAGGTGGAGGAGCAAACGACACAGGAAGCAAACCACAGGGTTGCCTTGACGACAGCCTGCAGGGTAAGTGATTCAAGGGTCAAAGCCTATGAGAAGTGACAGTCACATGCAGGGTGGGCGTCATGACATCATATCCGATGACATCAGTATAAAATGCCAGTGAAACGACATCTGGCATCATCGTGTGCTGAGTTTTGTTTAACTCCTACAGCTCAGAAATACATGCCTCATTATTTTCTGACCCTTTTTTTTGGGATAACACTTTTTAATTTAATTTAATGTGTAAAATTAAAAGATCTGTTTGCAAATGCTTGATAGTGAAGGCTATTTGAAAATGTGTTTCTCACATTGTTTCTCACAGCATCAAGAGATGAATGTGAGTGTACATGATGCAGTGTTTTATGAAAAGTATTGTTTATTATTTGTGGTTGGTGACTGGTATGTGAAGTTTATAAACACTGAAAATCTCATAAGATATCAATATTTTCAGAACGCCAGAGGATACTGAGATATTACTTTCCCCCATATCACCCACCCACAGTTTCACACAACACAGACATAATTCTCCTTATTTCTGAGGACTACGTATGTGACCAATGAGTTTATACTTTCTGTTGACAGGGAGTCCAGGAATGGGTCCAGGGCCTCGGGGGCCCTTCCAGAGGGCCATGTCCATGGAGGGTAAGCCTCCTGGGGGGCCTGGAGGAGCAGGTCGGCGCCCCATGCTCATCAAGCAGGAGAACATGATGGGCAGTCCGGATGGCTACCCAGGAAACATGGGTGAGTTTGTGTGTTAAGTGTAAAAGTGTTCAACACATTTTTATCTCACACCTCTCTGTGTGCCCCTCTCATTATCATAAGAGTATGTTGTATCCAAATTAGGGTACCCAATTATGAGATAGCCTTTAAACTTTTAAGGGACAGGTAAGGGAGATGATTATGGGATGAACTGTCTTTTTAAAAACACATATTTAAGATGGTAAATGTTGAGGACTATGAATGTGCCACACTGCTCTCCTTAAACATGATACTGACATGTGCACATCTGTTGTTTATGTATCACCAGGACCAATGAACAGGGGCATGGTTCCCCAGAGGTCTCCCATGGGAGGGTCAGCAGACTGGGGCATGTCCCGCTCCAGTGGCAGCCCAGTGGGCTCAGCAGGACACCCCTCCATGATGCGCCCAGGCATGGAGTATAACAACAGCAAGGGCATGATGTCAGGACCGATGGTCGGCCGCTCCAACAGCGTACCGGGCACCAGGTCTATGCTGCAGCAACAGCTCATGGATATGGGTACGTCCGTCTTACTATTGCCAGGTGTTGATGGTGCTGGAAAAAATATCATAGGTGGTTTAATGGGAAGATATGTACCAAAGATCAGGGAGAAGTGTAAAGAATAAAGTACAGTAGAAGCTGATGCACAGGTATGTGGTTATAAATCAAATAAAAATTCTGACCTGACAGTGCAGAGTAAAAAGTTTAGGGGTCGCCAAAGCTGCAACAATTCATCCAGAGGGAAACACAAATGTCTGAACTAGATTTTGTGGCAGTCCATCTAATAGTTGTTGAGATGTTTCAGTCTTTACTGACAGACCAATATTGAAGGCCTTTGATTCAGGCTGTTAGCTGGCCAAAAATGTGTGGACACCCATCCAAATTATCCCGTCACTCCCCAGCAGAATAACGCACCTTGCCACACTGCAAAAACTGCTCAGGAATGGCTCGAGAAACGTGACATAAAGTCCCAGATGTCAACCTGGCCTCCAGATTCCCCACATCCCAATCCGGTTGAGCATCTGTGTGACATGCTGGTGCCCCACCTCACAACCCACAGCACCGCCAACGCCCTGGTGCCAGACACCACAGGACACCCCCAGAAGTCCTGCATCGATACCTT
This sequence comes from Epinephelus lanceolatus, assembly GCF_041903045.1. Taxonomy (NCBI): domain Eukaryota; kingdom Metazoa; phylum Chordata; class Actinopteri; order Perciformes; family Serranidae; genus Epinephelus; species Epinephelus lanceolatus. Next base: position 14,909,972 of record NC_135741.1, on the reverse strand, counting down.
GACAGGTCAGAGTAAAGTCTGGTCCAAGGAAGACCCACCGTGGATCAGGGTACCTCTGGTGTACCAGCATGTCCCACAAATCCTTGAGCACGTTGGGATCAGGGGAATTTGGAGGCCAGGTTGACGCCTTGAGCTTTTTGTCACGTTCCATGGGCCACTCCTGAGCAGTTTTTGTGGTGTGGCATGGTTCCTTGTTCTGCTGGGGGGCACTACCATTGGGGAGTGATGTTGCCATGAGAGAAGGAGTACTTGCTCTGCAATGGTGTTTGGGTGCGTGGAGTGTGTCAGGTGGCATTCACATGGATGCCAGTACCTAAGGTTTCCCAGCAGAACATTACATTGTAGCAAGATGGTTAATGTTGTCTTAATGTTGTGGCTGATTGTTAGCGAAAGACGTATATAGTTTATTTATCTTATTTTCTATGTGTAGAAATTAAATGAATGTATTTGTGGTTTAGGAGGCTCCGCTGACATGGGCATGGGTATGAGCCCCTTCAGCCAGCAGGGCCAGCCCAACCAGTCCCCCTCCTGGCCAGACACTATAATGGGCATGGAGGGTAACAGGTCAGTGCAACATCCATTATTGTCTGTATTTATTCCTGATAAACTGCATTGAGTTCAGGAGGCAGTTTATACTGACCCTCATAGTGAGTGTGTGTGTGTCTTTGCCTTGTAGACGCCAGTTTGGCAACACCTTAGATGATCTGCTGGTGCCTCCCACCACCAGTGAGGGTCAGAGCGATGAACGGGCACTTCTGGACCAGCTGGACTCTCTGCTGAATAACACGGATGGCATCGCTCTGGAGGAGATAGATCGAGCCCTGGGCATCCCAGACCTCGTCAGCCAGGTAGGCCATCAGGAAAACATCGCTCTCATCTCAGTGCTCCTCTCGATCCCTCTAGAAGTAAAGTGAAAGGAGAAATAATCAGTCTGCATGTCATGACTCATAAGTGAGCCGTACGTTCATCTTTGCATTAGATATTTCAGTCATGACTCACCGTGTTCAGACTGTTCTCTCACTGAAGGGAGATAGATGAGCCCGGAGGGATCTGTCTGTGCTGCTTAGAAAAAGACAATTACAGAGCCAACCAATTGGAAATTAATCAATTAGATGGAGAGGTTTGACAAAGTTCTCTTTTTGTCCTCTTGTCCTGTCTGCTCCAGAACCAGGGAAGTGAGCAGCAGATGGAGCCTTTCCCTGGGCAGGACCCGGCCATGGTGCTGGACCAGAAGCCTCTGTATGGACAGGGCTATCCCGGACCTCCCGCCATGCCTATGCAGTCTGGCTACGGAGGGAACCCCATGCAGGGACAGGCCCAGCAGGGAGGGTTTGGGCCCATGCTCTCTCAGATGGGCCAAGGTGGCAGCTTCCCTGGGATGGGTGGAATGGGCGGCATGGGTCACCCTCGCGCCAACATGATGAGACCCAGGATGATGACTGCAAACAAGCCCATGAGACTCCAGCTGCAACAGAGGCTGCAGGGACAGCAGGTATGAACACAGGAAGCTCACTAAATCATCAGCTTACATGCAAACATTCAGCTTGTTTCCCAGTTGTCCCAGTATGTTATATATTCTGATCTAACCATGTTAGTATGTGGAAGAATTACAAATGTAGGTGTATTTATAGATGCAATTTTGCACATCAAAATTGATGGAATATTTCACATCTGGGAGAAACTAAAAATAAATTAACAAGAACATTTTTTACCTGCTATTGATGCTTTTTAACTTTGAAATTGATGACATTATTCTGGAGCTGCATATTATTCTATTATTACAAAAATGTTATTCACTTAACAGAGCTGCATGAAACATTCAGAGCTTTAATACAGCAGCAAACCACTTGCTATGAAAAGATTTAGTGGATTAATGGCGTCCTGAGCAGAGAATGAAGTCACGCTCCCTCTGTGTGTATTCTGTGTGTGTAATCTGAGCTTCACTGTTTGTTGTTGTGGTAGACAGTTGATCAGTCCCTGTGTGTGTATCCCACTGGCTAGCTAATCGCCACCACTCTGCAAATGGTAAATAGTGAATGGACTGCACTTGTGTAGCGCCTTTCTAGTCTTCCACCCACTCAAAGTACTTTCACACTACGTCACATTCTCACACTGGTGGCTGAGTCTGTCATACATGGTGCTACCTGCTACTCAATAACCATTCATAAGCTCCCACACACCAATGAAACAGCCATCAGGAGCAGTTTGGGGTTCACTATGCACAAGGATACTTTGATGTGCGGACTAGAGGAGCTGGGGATTGAACCGCTGATCTTCCAATTAGTGGATGACCTGCTCTTCCTCTGAGCAACAGCTGCCCAAAGCTGCACTGTGCTCATATGGCGATACCTCTGATAACAACATCCCGACCCACAGCATCATCCAGTCCATCCGGTTCCCCTCCAATTAACACAGTTCACTTCGTCAGCACTGTTGGCGTTGTTTATAGAGTTAACACCGTTAGCTGCCGGCTCCGCCACCTTCATGTGGAACCCTCTGCAGACATAGATAGATATGCTCTGAAATGTTTTTAACAATTCCTTTAAACCTATTTCTTATTTTGCTAACTGCCAAAGAGTGCTGTAAGTGTACGGTATTCAAGTTGGACAAGGTCAGAGTAACATTTGCTCCTCCGTCTTATCTTGAATGTTTTTTTTCCTTCCTCAGTTCATGAATCAGACGCGACAGGGCATGGGCATGAAGATGGAGAACCCTGGAGGAAACCCTGGCATGAGGCCCGGCATGCAGCCCGGCATGGGCGGACAGGTAGATGACCAAAACTCCTTTGGTTAGAGCATATCTTCTAGATTAATCACTGTAATACTGATTTTGTTGTATGAGATTAATGTCACAGATTTTGCTTTAATATCAGAATCATGTTTGTCAAGTATGTCCACACATACAAAGAATGTGGCTCTGGTCCTGTCTGCAGACCTGATTGTCCTCTTGTCCTGTTTGCTAGTCAGTTTAAACCAGACAGTGATTGACGTACAGGAGCGGACTGATTGCCGTGGAGAACTGTTCTCATCAGATCCCTTGGCAGGTTGAACTTCCTCAGCGATTGCAGGAACTATACATCACCTGCTGAGCCTTTTTAGGAGACTATTTTGCAGTCGTACTTCAGGTCCTGAGAGATTATAGATCCCAGACATCTCAAGGTTGCCATGGCTACCATAGTCCCATTGAAATTTGTATTTTTCTTTTCTTATATGTATATTGATATTATTTTTGGGGGGCATTTTCTAGCCCACAGTGAACAGTATATAGTCAAGAGGCAGACGGGAGCTAAAGTGATCAGCTCCAAGTTATTATGACCTCTTGTCTGTGTGTGGAGTCACCTTCATATCAGATGATGATGATGATGGCCGACGTGTTATCTGTTGACCGTGATTTGTTGGAGAGAAGCTTGTCATTGGTCTAAAATTGAGCTTAATTGCTATTTTGTCGTTATCTTAAAGAAATATTTGATTCATCCTTTTAGTAATAAAACTTCCTGAAATTATTTGACTGTCTACATTAACAAATTATCATCCAAGAGACATTATCACCCACCCATGTTTAACATTACATACTGCATAGTCTATATTGTATATATTTTATTAAAGCTCCAGAGATATTTATACCGTGTGCCAACCTTCCTCAAACTCTCTGTTTGTGTTTGTTTTGTGCAGCCTGGCTTCCTCAATGCTCAGATGATGGCTCAGCGCAGCAGGGAGATGGTCACCATGCAGATGAGGAGGCAGCGCATGATGATGCTAATGCAGCAGCAACAACAGCAGCAGGCGGCAGCCGCAGCAGCTGCAGCCGCGGGAGGGTTCAGTCCCCCTCCAAATGTCACCGCTCCTGGTGGCATGGAGAACCCTATGGGAGGGCCAAACATGGGCCAACCGGGCCCCCAACAGTTTGGCTATGGTGGGAACTATGGTGAGTACACTGAGCCGGGCGCCCAACAGAATACTGCTGCTCCCTGGTGGTGAGTCGGTGCACTGCAGAGTTCTGCTCTCGCATTTGTCCTTTAAAGAGGCAGATTTATGTAAAAGAAAATGTCAGAAGACACTGCATGTATGTCTCCCCTGTTTTTTTTTTATAGTCAGACATATATTGGATTTGAAGGGATAGTAAATATGAGAACACACTCCCAGGCAACAGGTCATCATCTTGCTTTATTTATCACCATGTATCAATTATCTGTTTCCTGTGAAGCGAGGAGTGAGCTGAGGCTGGTGATTTATCTCCACAGGGATGGGCCAGCAGGGAGACCCCTCGTTCGGCCCATCAGGTGGCAGTCCTCCTAATGCCATGATGCCCGGCCGCCTGGGGCCTCAAAACCCCATGATGCAACAACACCCGCAGGGTGGTCCCATGTACCAGGGGGCAGAGATGAAAGGCTGGTCGCAGGGAGGCATGGGGCGCAACAGGTATGAAATCAAACACATATACGACAGGTACCACAACACTGCACTAAGATAAGGAATAAATGTAGGCTTCTTGTCTTGAGTGTGCACAGTCATAAACCCGTCTTCCCTCCTGTTGCTGTCTTTCACCAGTTCATACCCTCAGCAGCAGTTTGGGCAGCAGGGACCTCCAGGGCAGCAGCAGTTTGGGCAGCAGGGGAATCCAGGCCAGTATGGGGGCATGATGATGAATGGGGGCATGCCAGCCAGTGGAGGAGGAGGTCACATGGGCCAGATGGGAGGGCAGATGGGTATGAACCCCATGGTGATGGGGCGCATGCCGATGGGGCCTGATCAGGTAGGTGCAGAGGGGAGGAGAGTCTGAGTGCTTAAAGGACAGGTTCACTTTTATTCAAGGTTATCTTGAAACGATACTGACATGCCCACATTGAAAGGGTTTCTCCTGTCTGTAGTGGGCACAAAGAAATCTTTGATCCTGAATCTCTAGATAAAATGTGCACTTCCTCTTTCTCACTTTTTTCTCTCTAACCAAATTTACAGTCTACTAAGTACCAAATTTCTGCTTTTTGTTACCATCCTCTGCTGCTGCTCAGCAAGGAAACACTGAATGTGTCCATCCACTTGTTGTAATGTAGCTTTTCAATGTTGGGTGAGGTAGAAAAGTTGGTGTATCAATAAAAGTAAAATGTGGCAAAATGCGATGGAAACAAACATTATCCTGATGCATGTGACTTAAAGGAATATTTCATCTCCAAATGACCATTTTAACATCCTTTACTCACCCTGTGTTACATTGAAATTGTGAACAAAGCTTTGTTTTTCTCACATGCCTCCGCAGTGAACAAAGAATCCAAAAGCGGAGATTAATTGAAGTTATAGTTATATCAAAACATTTGTTGACAAACTCTCACACAAGTCATGCAGTATAATCCAAGTCTCATTTACCAATTTGTATGCTCAATATTTCCCAAACAGACAGACCTTTCTGACAGGGAAATGAACTAAAAGTTAAATTTATCAATGCTCTCCTCAAAGCCAGACCCCATTGACAAAAACAGTAATTTTACCTAGCTGAACACAGGAGCTGCTGGTCTACTGCCTCAAATGGTAGTTGGTGTGTGTTATTATGTGACTTTGGTGAATCTAAACTATCCCTTTTTAAACAACAAAATCACACATTAACACTAACTAATTAACTGATCAAGGCAGTGGTCGACCAGCAGCTAGCGTGCTCAGTGAGGTAAAATTACTGCTTTTGTCAATGGAGTCTGGCTTTGAAGAGAGCATTGTTATGTTTCACTTTCAATTCAGTTCCTCGTCAGAAAGGGCTGTCTGTTTAGAGAGTACAGATAGAGAGTACATATAGACTTACAAATGAGGATTATACTGCACGTTGGCACAGTGGTGCAGTGATTAGCATTGTCGTCTCACAGCAAGAGGGTTCCTAGTTCGAACCTGAGTGTGGGGGAGCCCTTCTGTGCAGAGTTTGCATGTTCTCCCCGTGTCATTGTGGGTTTTCTCCAGGTACTCTGGCTTCCTCCTACAGTCCAAAGACATGCAGGTTAATTGGTGACTCTAAATTGCTCGTAGGTGTGAATGGTTGTCTGTCTCTATGTGTCAGCCCTGTGATAGTCTGGTGACATGTCCAGGGTGTACCCTGTCTCTCACCCAATGTCAGCTGGGATAGACTCCAGCCCCCTCTCGACCCCTAAAATGAAAATGAATGAATGAATTACACTGCTTGAGTGGTGTGACTATATAATCAAGAGTTTTCTCCATTTTTGGATTCTTCGTTCACCGGAGGCATGCGAGACAAACAAAGTTTTCTTCACAGATTCAACGTAACATGGTAATCTATATACAAATGGCCATTTTGGGGATGAAGTATTCCTTTAAATTTAAATTGCTTTAAGAAGATATTTTTTGTGGCCTCTATGGACAGGAGCAATAATGAAAATTACTAACCATCTCAATGAATATATCAACTTGTCAGTATCGTTTTAAGATAGTGAGCATATCCTGTCTGACTCTGTTAGCTGTTCTGAGAACAGGCAAAGCTTTCAGCCAACACATTTCATTACACTTTAATTGTGCACTTCCTCTTCCTCACTTTTTTCTCTTTGTCTCCTCTCAATCTAGAAATACTGCTGAGCATCGTGACAGCAGCATTTGTCTCACTGTGATCTCCATTCAGAGATAGGACACGGCTGCAGCACTGGAGTGTGTGTGGAGGACCTGGCGATGTGTGTGTGTCTGTGTGTAGTGCTGCACTCCCACCAGACGGGGGAGTGAACTTCCTTTGGACTCTCAGCCAGTAACGGCAGTCTGGCAACTGTGGAGGAAAACAGACAGACTGTCACACACATACATGAGACCACACAGCGTTCATAAAAATCAGAAACACTGTGACACATTTACACACACACACACAAATCCTAAAGACAGCTCGGTGGTTCCTCTCGTAGACTGTAGTTTAATATTCCTCTCTTTATGAGCAGCGTGCGTGCCTCAGTGAACACACGCCGCTCGCTGGACCAAACAGTGAAGGTGGACAGACACTTGCACGACCGTGTTTAAAGACATCCTCTCCTCTGTCGAATGTACCATGAAGCTGTGTTCAGATTTGAAACGTGGGACTCCTCTCTTTGTCTCTGAACTTCGTGGGATTTGTTTTTTACCCGCCGTCTCTCTGCTGCTCCTGGAGGATCTCTGCATACATAGAGTGAACGCGGTTCTAGACGACGAGCCATCAGATTGTGACACTCAGATGAATGTCATTAAAGCAGTAGCACATTGTTTCGTCCCTCCAGGACGCCGCTGGGCTAAAGTACGAGTGAATTACTTGTTGGCTGATTGCACTTTAAGGAAAGGCCAACATCAAAAGGATCGTGGCAATATAGAGGCCTTTACCCAAGAATTAATGCATAGCAGCAGTTGTTTATTTTAGTTTATTTGTGTGTATGTGTGTTCTCCAACTTTTCCTCTCTGGGTAACGGGGGCTGTTGATTGGAAATGGGTCTTTGTTCTATAGTGGGAACCAGTAGAAAGGCGGCAAGCACAGATTTTATCCAACTCATCTGCAGTGGTACCGATTTTACTACAACGAGAAATTTTTAAGTCATTTTAAAATCACTCTTGACGCATACACACTTCTATTAATGCTCAAAACTCCACTTATATTTATACAGATTCATTCATCATTCCAGAGGTGATTTTTAAATCCAGGTATTTTGGTTACCTCATGCCAATTTACAGTGTTACAAGTGCAGAAATGAGAAATTGCCAATTGAGAAATTATGTCTATATTAGCTCCCACTGTAAGAGAAAAGTGTATGTTAGATTTCTAGCAATAATCCTTCCTCCTGGTTTTCCTCTGAGGACAAAGCTGAAGCATCATTGACTCAAGGCGACGGCACTGCAGTATTAGACATGATGTCTTGTTTGGAGCTTTCCCCACCCTTCTTTTGTCTGTGAATATGAATTGTAAATACGCTTCAAATGTACGATATATAAATATATATATGCTTTTGTAGGTCACATACTGTTTTTGCACAGATTGTAAGGCTTGATATTTAAAAGTGTAATTTTCTTAATCTGTCATAGGTCAGCTTTTATTTTCCGTACGTTAACCATCGGTTGGAAGAGGAAGGGCCTCCTTGTTTTGTAAGCAGTCCGTGTAGATTTTCTTTCATACTGCCACTTTCTTTCTCTCGGAGAGCAGCCTTTGTTTTCTGGATACAGTCTTAGCTAAAGAGGTGCTAGTGTGTAATTTTTTTCTAAATAAATTATTTTTCTTTTGACTAAAAAAACAACAAAAAAACACAAAATATGCCTATATGAAAAGAGTTGACACATGATTGTGTTAGGCTTCTAGAGGCCCGGATGTCTTACCAGTATGTGAGGCTGATGGTTCCTGAACCGAACCTCATGCTTCCATGTGTGACTTAAAGTTTCACTCCTGAGATTTTATGTGCTTTGAATTTTGCAGATATGATCGTTCGGCCTCAGACTTTGGAAACCAGTCCCGCCGTGTAACTGTCCTTAAGTCCTTTTGGTTCATTCGCAGATGTTAAACCCAGATGGAAGCAACACATGAGGAAGTATGAATCCCTGATTACCCGTCAATCTCTTCTCCATTTAGGTTTGCCTTTATTTTCGTTGTATTTCCTGTCGTGGAGAAATCTACCTTTGAAAACACGCTCAATCCAAAGATTTTTGTTTGTCATTCTGCAGTGCGTAGAAACAGTTCCTGACGTAGATCGTGCAAGTACTCATGTGTGCTTTTACCGTTGCACATAACCTATAATATACATTGAACTAAATATGTTTAATTGCATATATTATATCCCCATCCGTATGACATAGAGTAGAGATGAGTCTGGTTCTGCTGAGGTGGTTTGAGTTTTTGTTTGTGATTGTTTCTTCCTTTCTGTAGAACTTATGGCCAGTTGAATTGTGGTGCTGCAAACAGTTATTTTACAAGAGAATGTCGAGGTTTTCTAAGCCAGAAAGGAGGTTTCATGATTGATGTCATTATGTCTCAGCTTGGAGTTTTTTTTTTTTGTTGTTGTTTTTTTAAACCCCAGTCTCAATGAAGAATATGAATCTACAAATATAAACAAAAAATGTCTGTGTTTTGCTTTAAAGGAAAGAAACTCCTCTCAGTGCATCGTTGGCACTAGAGAAAAGAGAAAACACATCTGGGAAACATACCGTCATTATTACAGGATGTAAAATACTATTGCATTTTTTTTCTTACCTTGTTTCTTGATGTTAATATCGATGTAAATACAAATTTATATTTAAACATTACAATGTCTCTGGTGTCTTTCTGCACATGCAAACATTTTGTACATGTCAGCATGCAGCAAACAAGTACAGTAAGTGTGTTTTACTACAATAACAGGACCTTGCAAGTTAGAAGTCGAGGTTCCCCTCATCATTTATGATGACTGGAGTCTGCCAGTCTGCATGGTGGGAGGTGAGTGAGTGTTTGTGTGGATGGGAGGCATAGACATGAGGAGGGAGTTTAGAGTGTGAAGGACGCCTGTGTGGCAAATCCTCAGAAGTGAGATGAAAAAGACGAGAGATTCCTCTCAGACTGGCTGTTGTCAGTGACATTGAGATTCGTGCCGCCGTCTGCAGCCTCGCTTTTATCTGCTGTTTGTTTCCTGCAACTGGTCACCTCCCTAGACCTTGAGCTTTTGTCATCAATCATCCCACTTTCCTCCGCTTCTCTTAATGATTTTGCACCCCACAGAAACATCTCACACCTCCAGGCTGTCCCAGCCCTGCTGCTGCTGTCACTGTAACCAAAACCTACAGAAGTCTGTCAGCCTGATCAGAGCTTTAAATAACTAACTTTTCCTTTTGAGACTTGAGTGTCATTTGTATTACAATTACAGAGTCTGTCAGATCAAGATTGGCTGCCAGGTTACTGCTGCCTGACTCACTCAACCCTTTGTAGCTGGAGAAATGGTTTGACATTCAGAGGCAATTTTTGTTTCACCTGAGTTTTAATGCTGTGATGATTTTATGTCTTTTAATGTGGAAATAAAATTGTAGTGTCTCATTTTTTGATGTTATAACTATTCATTCTTTTTAGCCTTGCCTGAAGCAACAGCTACTGGATAGACTGCCATGGAATTTTTGCACAGATTTCTACTGATTGTGGTAATCCCCCATCGTTTCCTCTGGCACCACTAGCAGGAGCACATATGTGTCTTTTGAGTGACATTACTCAGCTACTGAATGCATTGTCATGTAATTTGGTCCATACATTCATGCTCCCCTCAGGATGACTTGAAATAAAAAGGCTCAGATTTTAGTCTCTTTAGTTTTGCAGGCATTTGGCCATGAAGCGCATTCACGCGGTGTCGAAATAATCGGAAAAATGAGTTCCAGACTGAGAAGTCAAGTCGGTACAACAAGGAAAGTCAGCGAAAATTTTGGTATATGACGCAGAAGCATGGCAGACAAAAGTAAATGTTTGGTTGTTGGTAAGAAACCTCTAAGTAATTAACGTATAGTATGTCGGTTTCTACTCGCGTAATTTGTAATGTGGTATCAAATTAGCTCAGTTGTAACCGTTAGTTGCTGTCCACAGTAATTTAGAGTGTCGGAGATTAACGTTAGCTTGAGAGTTAGCCTGTTTATTAGCGTTGACGCTGATAACGAGTAAAGTAAATATATATTTAAGTTGGTTTAAGGAATGCATGAAGATATATGAATTGCCACGCTAATCCTGGAAACAAAGCTATGAACGTGGAGGTAAAACGGTCTGTGTTTTCACATTACTACTTAAGTTCATGGACACACCGAAGCGCACGTGAATGCAATGACACGCCCATTAGCCTCTGCTGTATAGACGCTAAAGTTAGCGGCTAACATGGTTAAATGCTAATGTTAGCATTAGTTCAGTGCAGCCCTGCAGCTCTTGTTTGTAGTAGTAGTAGGGTAAAACGGGGGGAAGATCCCCCCCACCTCCTTAATTCCTGTCCTTATCAATGTAAGTCTACACAAATACATAAATTGAATGGCTATTTGATTTATTTTTGATTTATTTTTATTTTTGATGATGACGGATTTGTTGGGAGAGTCAATTTATTAATTTTAAAGAAAACCCTCTCATTTAAAGTCAGATACAGTCAGACACTTTGGGGCAAAACTCCCCCTGGGACATCTTGCCTCCAAATATTATTTAGTTAGATAGCTAGTGTATAGTCATATGTGACTTTCTGTAGTTCATTATTACATATAATAATAGCATTGTAGTTACAACAGCTTGCTAGCGTCATTACCTAGCTAGCCCGCGATCATTAGCATTACTAGCTAGCTAGAATTAGCTAACATATTTAGCAAGCTTGCTGGAGGAAGACATCCTGAAATGAAAAATAGTTAGCCTGAAGGAAAGGCTGAAAGGCTTCAATATAATACATTAGAGGGTCAGAATTAGGATTTTATTATTATTATTATTAAGTTACATAGCTAGTTTTGAGCTCAGGGGCTCAAGTGCTACTCTACCAATATAATTCTCTTAACAGTGAGTTGATATATGTATCATCATCCTGCACATGCTAAAATAATATCCACATATATTTTTTTTAATTTTACAGTAAATTGACTTTGTTCTTGAGGGGTGGCGCCTTACCCCATCTTACCCCACATCCCATACAGTAACACCAAGGTTGCCAGGTGCTGCCAACAGTGACATTTTACATGATGCTAACGTTAGCTCACTGTCTTCTCTAGTCTGGACTGATGTATTTCTTTGTCTGCTCCCAATAGACCTTGACACTTCTTATAAAATAGTAGCACATAGGGCAGAAATAAAAAACAACATTTTTTTTATGAATAGGTAACATTCTTAATGTTTTGTTTGAGGCTGTATCATGTAAGACTCTTGAAAAAAGAGTCGACCATATGCCCTGATTACCCTGTCAGGTCAAACTTGGAGGTTTCAGTTTTAGGGAGTAGAGAACTACGTGTATTTAAACGGAATTAAACTAGTGGATTAACTACATTTTGCAGCATCCTGTTGGTAGTTCAGCTATATTCACACGTTCATAGTGATTCTATTAGTTGAATTACTTTAATCTTCTTTGTTGTGTAGGTAGTCACAGAAACTACAACCAATTTGGGACCATTTAAGTAAAGGACTTCTTCTCTACTGTAATTAAACCCTTTTCAATCATTGTTATTTAAATGTCAAGAGAAGTTGTTGCATACTATTTTAGAAGTTACCTGGCTAACTCTGCTTGGTGCAATCTCCCGTCTGGACTGTAGTTTCTGGAAGGCAGGTGTCTGAGTGATGGACATTTTATACAAAACCAAAGCTGAAATTCATTCCTGTACTTTCCCATCAACAGTGGGGTATTTTATTTATTTGGTTTATGACCTGTGAACAAGAGGGCACGTTTTGCAATAAACTCAGTTAAGTGGCATTTTATGCTGAAATGTGATTTTTCGTATCACATGTAGGCTTCCCCAACACTGGAGGTTTTACTGTTCTACAAAATCATAAATTAACCATGGTGTCTAATTTTAACTGTTATCTTGGCTCAAATTGAGTCCTGGAATTTTAAGACATGTCAGTTTCTCTTTCTGTTAGCTGCAGCTGTCAGTCAGTAGGCTTATATATATATATATATATATATATATATATATATATATATATATATATATATAGATATATATATATAGATATATATATATATATATATATATATATATATATATATAGATATATATAGATATATATAGATATATATATATATATAGATATATAGATATATAGATAGATAGATAGATAAGTATATGAAGATGATCTTATGAATCATATCTTGGCAGTCTTAGCAGTGGCATTTGGTGCAGGCTCATTAGTATATGAAATTATTCAACCGTTTCAGCTGCCGTGTGGGGGTTTCCTGTGTGTGTGTGTGTGTGTGTGTGTGTGTGTGTGTGTGCGTGTGCGCGCGCGCGCAGGGTGGAGCAGGAGGCGGGATGCGCCAATAAAAAAGACGCACCGCTCCTCTATTGGACCAGACGCGGAGTGGGCGCACACAAGACGCGCCTACCGAGGCTTCAAGTCCTCGTTTTTTTTCTTCTTCTCCGAGACAGGAGACATGAGGTTCCGAGACACCTGTCAGGAGGACTACACATCCACAAGCTGTGTGTGATGCAACTGGAGGCTGTGTGTTTAACCATGGACGCGCTGTCATCGTTATCATAGCCTCTCGGTGACCAAGGAGCGTAAAGTTATTCTGCTGCTTTCTTGCTTTGCTTTGTGTTATTCCTCTTTTTTTAGCCCTCTCTCAAGCCGCATGAGTTCACCGCTGTTTTTAGGTCAGCTGGTCGGGGTCCCGTTAGAAATAATGCACCCCACCATGGAGAAAGACACGACTTACACCAAGATCTTTGTCGGCGGGTTGCCGTATCACACCAACGACGCTTCACTTCGGAAATATTTCGAGACTTTCGGAGACATCGACGAGGCGGTGGTTATCACAGACAAGCAGACGGGCAAGTCCAGAGGATACGGCTTTGTGAGTTCATTTAAGTAGTTGTTTTCTTGGTAGAATAAATGAGGAGTTAAACACATGCATGTGGAGTGAAATATGGGCTTTAATTAAGGTTTTATCAGCCGCTCTGACTTTAATTGGGCAGTCAGGGAGGCTGGAGACACAGTAGATCATGTCTGTGGCAGCCAGTAATGAGTTAGAAGTGACTTTATCTTTTGTGGTTAATTGTATTTTCTTTTATTATTGCCTCAGAGGCTGCACATACTGCCACTGTGTTCCAGCAAGCTGCAGACATGTGCAGTGTGTCTGGTGGTGGCAGTCACATGCTTGAAGCATGAGTAGCAGATTATTTCTTACAAGTGTGTCATCAATTATCTCTGCGGTCCCAAAGTGAGCAACAAATGAGCTCACAGACAGACACACAGTAGAAGTGTACAGTGTGAGGAGAACCTGTGCAGAGAGGAGACACACAGACACACAAGTTGAGTTAAGCTGTGGACAGATGTCTTTCTGCTGTGTGTTTGTGTGCGACAGAGAGAGAGGGGAGGGGGGTCCTTGGTCACAGAGGTGTGACATGTCAGTTGGCTCTGCAAGATAAGGCTGCAGTAGTTTCATTTTGACTTCCTCCCGTGCAGCCCTTCCCCCCCCCCCCCTCCTCCAGGATGTGTTTGGTTGTTTCTGTAAGTGACTGAGTTTGTGTGTGAAAGAGAAAGAGATGAGATGTGAAATCAAAGATAAGCCTCTGCATCAGCTGAGGTGACCAGTGCCGTGTTGACTTCTGTAAGGACAGCAATGCTCATTTCATCCCTGATTTCCTTTCAGCACTCTTAATTCCCTGCAGCAGCTTCTTGAACCCCCGGTGATCTCAAACCATCCACCGGCTCTGTTTGCATAAGAGTCCAGAGTCTGACGCTGCGAAATGAAAGAAAGCGGGGGCAGTTTTACTTTCACTGTCCCATTTATTGGCACTGGAGCTGTAGTTTACCTCACATATTAAGTGTAACTGCACTGTGTGTGTCTTAACCTTCAGCACCCCCTTCCCACTGCTATCTGCCCACTCCTCAACTCACTCCCTCAAGGTAGATTCCTGTATCTCATCCTTGGCAGCCCAGTCTGAAATAACAGATCTGCCTCCCACATAAGCTCCACTGGAAGCATTAAAACACACTGATGGATGTCTTCATGTGGTGGAGTCAGTGTCTCCTCATGCATTTAGCAAAAAGATTGAATCATTCGAGGAGAGACAAGGACAGCAGCTACCTCAGGGCCAGCCCCCTCCTCTCTCTGCCCGCTCTGGGTCTGCTGCTTCATCATGTTGGAATCACTCCTTCAACACTGGGTAGAGAAGCTTTCACATGCAATCATGCAGCTGTAAAGAGTGATTATTATTTATCAGTAATGCTTTGACTCTGTCAACAGGTGACCATGATGGACAGGGGAGCAGCAGAGCGGGCATGCAAAGATGCAAACCCCATCATCGACGGCAGGAAGGCCAATGTGAACCTGGCGTACCTGGGAGCGAAGCCTCGCAGCTCGCAGTCAAGTAAGTGTGTTAGATCGCTGCTGAACAAACAGGATGTACAGGGTCGTATCAGTAGGGCTTTTTTTGCCGTGTTGTAACCAAGCAGCGACCTCCAGGGCTGAAAAATGAATCCAACATGAAGTGCCAAAAACTGCAGTTCCTCTAATGGCCACTTGAGGCTGGCTTTAAAAGCAAGTCAATCCACATAGACCTTCATGTTAAAATGCCCAACTCTACATAGAAATAAACATGTTTACAGCCTGGGACAAAAACAGTTTTGCTGACAACTGAATGGGAGGTTAATTTTTAAATAACTCACCCGTTTACATTTTAGTTAGGCTGAAAGTTACACATATTTGCATATTGCAATACATAATGACAGTCGCACAGTCTGTAGCCCCCTTTACTCAGACTGCTTAAGGTGAGAATATTGCACCACTATTCCGCCTCGACATTCTGTATGAAAGGTAAAATTGTGGAATGGGGGGACAGAGTTGTTTGACCGTTAAGCCAGCATAGGTAGTAACAGCACCATATCGATATCTGTGGTTAAGGGATAGCTAGTAGGACGGACAAAAATGTCCACAAACTGGGGATCCCGGAGCTCCAAGTAGAGGAGGGATAAGCTGCCATATAACAGGGATGGCAAATGATTGTTACTGCCATGTTATGCTATTGTTATGGTTTAGAAAGTGCTCCCGATGCCTATGTTATATGTCACACTACAGGCTGATGCCGTTGTGTTACATGTTATGCACATCACGCCTCTTTTGCTTCCAGAATGCCAGCACGCCATGTGAAATCACACACTGGGGAGGCATGATGCCGCCACTGTTTGATTCTGTATAAAAAAGGCAAAGCCGGTGTAATGAAGGGTCTTTGTCGTGGCAGTGTTGTGGGATTTCTGGGTAAAAAGGGCTTTTGAGTCAGATCCACCGTTCGCTCCTTCCCCGCTCCACCTTCTTGTCCAAATGTAGTCACTTCTGGCTCAAAAATTCAAGATGGTGATGGCCAAAATGCCAGACTAGAGGCTTCAGAATGGGATTCCACAAAGTAACGTCATGGTAGCCACATTTATTATCTTTATACAGTCTATTATTTTACCAAAAAAAAAAAACCCCTACAAACCATGTAATGGATAAAGCTGGTAAGAGATCACAGCCAGCAATGTGTTGGTACTTCTCTGAATACTTTCTCACTACTGTACTCTCTGTGGCACTCAGTCCTAAGCCCAAATGATTCCTACTGAAGAAATCTTTAAAAACAGGTCACACATATGTAGTTTCACTTCTAGAAAAGGCTGAGAACTGCAGTTTTGTAAATTGATGTCCTAACTTCCAGGTAGTCTATGGCTTGCAGGGAGTTGAAGTTCTTACTCAAGAACTGCAGTCAACTGCAGTAAACATTAGGGCTGTTCAGAAACCATGGGGCTTCGAAGCTTCAGTGATAATTATCTGCAAATATTTGAGGCTTCAACTGGACATGACAGGAGCAGGGAGTGGGGGTTGGGGTAATAGTAAGCAATCGTATTTATTTAGGCTAATCAACCACCTAAACCCAACCTAGCTTTGGTCACACTTAGCTCTGCTGTGTGTGTGTGAGACAGAGAGGGTCAAGAGAAAGTGAAGAGAAGGTAGACCATTGCATGAAATGTTTCTTTAAGTTAATAACTCGAACGCTGTGGGTCGGGCCTCATCACTAGGTGCAAAGCAAGCACTTCTCTGCAGTTGCCAACCACACATATCCATCCACAATTCATTACATCTGTTCCTTTTCCTCATCAAACAGCCAACAGAATATCTTGAAGCGGGGGTCTGTGACTGCGCTGAGGATACTGACCTCATCCATGTCTGACACTTGCCGCCCCCTTTCAGCTTCCTCCACCAGCTAACTGATGAAAAAACAACAACAAAGCATTCGAATACTGATTTAGACGTCAGTTACCGTGGCAACGATTGAGGTTTCTGTGCTTCGAAACATTCAAGTCACCCCAGTAAACATGAAGGTTTCTGTATTTTTAGGTCACAGATACTGTTTGCTCCTGTCTAATGGGAAAGCTTTTGCATTCACAAACTACTGCATGTTCTGGGGAGATTAAACCTGGAAGGACAACCTGGAACATCTGGATGTTTTTGGATGAATTAAGTAGTTTCCTGCATGAAAAGGTTTGGTGTTCAGAAGCTGGCTGTCACATCTCAAATATCACAGCATCCCACACCTGCAGCAAAGGAAATGACATCCAAATATTCCTTGCTTGCGACGACATTACCAAATGATGATAGCCTAACTTTGATGAAAGAATACAAGCGGTTAAATGGTCACAGTTGACAAATCTCGCCAAGTTTCAAGTCTCTACATGTTGGTTTCCGGGCTGCACTGAAATGAATGGAAACCCACAGCTGCATTGGAGAGCGGAAATCGATTTAAAAACCAGTACAAATGTGTACAAATGTTGAGGTTAGCGGGATAAAACATGCAAAACAACCTGTATCCTCCTTTTATCCAGCTGTCTCTGCTCATTCCCACCATACATTCACTCTTTGTGTACTTGATTTAACGCACAGCTTTCATGCCGCCGGGCTTTTTCAGTGTTAACCACCAGCACACACGCTCCGCGCTTCCCCTCCAACATCTCGCTGCACACCAGACCTTGACAGCAGCACTTCCCTCGCTGCTTCATTTAAAGCTCGCTGGCTGAAATACCGTCGAGTGTAGGTGTGATTGACAAACAGCAGCGCCAACAACAACTGACTGTGTGTCCTTATTCCGGGGCCGCCGCTCGCGACGCAATTCCCCAAGCATGCAGCTGATGGGAGATGGCAGTGCTTGGTATTTTGTTGTTTTGTGTGAGAGAGAGAGAATAGGAGAGGGAGAGAATAAGAAGAGCAGGAGGGGATGGGACTGTTAAGAGCAAGAAATAACAACGTGTCTGTGTCCTCTTTGTGCTACTGAAGAAAGAAAGTGTGCATTTAGATATAGGTTTTAACAAAAAAAGGGTGCTGATGGAGTCATGGCTGTGCTGTGAAAGGAGGAAGAACAGAATAGCTGCAGGAATGTTGACATGAAGTCAGAGGAGGGGCAGAGAGGAGGAGGAGAGGTTTCTCCTTTCTTACTCAGCCTCAGCTGATTCCTCGTGAACTCTGGAGGCAGAGAGGTCACAGATGTTTGTGTTCAATAGAGTGCATTATTATTTGTGTGAGTGTGTCGAACATGTGTGTACGCTGAGGGAATAACAGATACCCCTGTATACATGCAAACATCTGAGACAAACAAGCAGAGGCAGAGAGGCAGAGAAGCGGCTCTGTCCTTGTCTGCCCGTCTTTCTCGTTGTCTGTGCAGCCGGTAGCGAAAATATCCCTCCTCTCTTTCTCTTTGTCTGCAGGTCTCTCTGTTGGAGTTCAGCAAGTCCATCCTACGTGGGCTCAGAGGCAATATGGGTAAGACGGAGAAGAATCAATACCTCTATTTCCACCTCTCTCTCTCTCTCACCTGCCTCCTCCTCCTCAACACAATACATCTCACTCCTCCGTCCTTGACATTTGTGAGCGCTCGCTCCTGTTCTCCACTCAGGTTGTGGTAGTTAATGCCACTCTGTAATGTGAAAGAAAGGAAGGGAAAAAAGCCATCACATCCAGCACAAATGATGCTTCAAAGATGTGTTGAGCCCCTGCGCCCCTATCTGTATCTCTACATCGTATTTGGATTTGTCTTCTGTTGTCTCTCTCTCTCTTTCTGGGCCATTAAACACGCGAGAAGCTCAATTCTGAATTTCTCTCTCGCATGACTTGGGCTTTACTGAGGCAACAAGCCATTTAGTCAAACTTCCCCGCATCCCTTCTCTCTTTCCTCTCCATACAGACACACACGCACAACTGCCATTATCTTCTCTCTTTTCCCCTCATGTTTGTGCGTGCAGAGACATGCTCTTCATATCTATTTAATATCTGCGGGTGTACTGGACCAGTGGTTCCCAACCTAGGGATCAGCAATCCCACAAGAGGTCACGAGCTGAATTCATAGTCCTGCGTTAAGGGGTTACAGATGTAGGCCTAATAAATGTTACTATACGCCAGGGCTACAGTGGCCACTGAGGTACAGTACCACACGGAGACGACGAGAACTGTGATTGGCCAGCTTTTGTTTTCTCCATGGATTATGCTAATTGTAAAGAAAACATTAAGGAGGTTGAAGGAAGACTCTAACATTGTCTTCTCCTTTCCAATAACACACAGTTGGCAAAGACAGACACACTGCAAACCTTCTTCTTAAAGGGAACCTGTTGTGCTTTTCCTTATTTTCTGTCATATGTATAAGGTTACAGTGTTGGATCCTCATATAAAACGTGGTCAGTTATGTAAATGTATGTATAAATAATCCCTTTGAGCAAAAACCTCAGGCCTCAAACAGCTCTGAATACTCTGTTTCAACAGGTTTTTCTACTTTGGCTACAAGCTGATGTCAGCTGGACAGATTTTTCTATCTGCTCCATGCACGTTACTGCAAGTGTTTACGTTACATACACTGCTACATATAGTGACATGCTAATGTCAGGGAAACAAGTCATCTGGTTGCTGGTGTTGTTAATTTCTCCCAGACCTCGTATCGTATTCCTTCTGGAACATGTGCGATTGTGCTGAGAAGCTTTTATTGGTGATTTTTCATGGTAGAAAGTGCCGCTATACTCTGTTACAATCATTCTCCGGCTGAAGGAACACTGCTACATGTAGCTACATGCTAATGTCAGGAAAACATGTCATCTTAGTTGATGATGTTGTTAAGTTCTCCCATATTTCATATCATATTCGTCCTGGAACATGTCCGGTTGTGTTTAGAAGCTTTTATTGGCGTTTTTCATGGTAGAAAGTTAATTAAAGTTAATTAAACCATTAAACTCCCCAGCTACAATGATGGTGCTGAGAGAACGCAGATACAAAAGACCTGTAAATGCTGACCAATCAAAGCAGACTTGGCTTTTTTGAGAGAGGGGTTTAAAGAGACAAAATGGAGTGTTTGAGACAGAAGGTGAATGCAGGTGTTCCAGCACAGACAATATGAGAAAAAATAATGTTTTTTGTCCATTAATGCATGTAAACATGCTCTAATAGAAACCCAAAATACAAGTATGAACCTGAAAATGAGCATAGTACATGATGCATGTGTCTGTAGCATTACAGTGGTACAATTAAGAGGTCAAATCCATCTGGCAGGACTTAAATTAACAGCTTGCATCAAACAAGGGGACACAAGATGAGCAGGATAACTGAATAAAATATTTCTGTAACAGAATTATTTATATTGGTTTAATCTCCAGCTGTTTTTTGTGAAATACTGTATAGTTTTATCCTTTTAGACTTCTAAAGATGGTTTAAATCAAACAGAGAAGAGAAAATCGGTCATCATCGACAACCTGTGATGAGGGCTCATAGACCTGTATGACATTGTGTTAAGGACTCAGAAGCAAAAATGGTCGGGCATCAGTGTATTCCACTGTAGGCAATATTGAAAATCACTGATCACGGCTGCTTTATGGCCATATTGGATTTTTATCTAAGTTTTGCAGCAATGTAATCAGAGCTGCAACAATTAGTCAGCCAATCAGCAACCGTTTTTCAAGCAGAAACATCAAACACACTATTGTCATATATGTTAGTAAAATGACTCTTTGAGTTTCAGCCTTTTGGTAAGATAATAGAAGCAATCTGAATACATCTCCTTGGGCTGTGGGGAATTATAACAGGCAACACTCAATAAACAAAACAATTAACTGAGAAAATAATCAGCAGATTAATCGGTGATGAAAATAATTATCTGTTGCAGCTGTTATTGTAATAAGGTAGCTTCACTTGTCAGGTGTTTAGTTTACTGGATAGTCAAAAACAGACTCTCCTGTCGGGTTGTTTAATCCAAAACCGTTCATTTGTCGATTTCCAGAAAATTTCCAGTATCTCAAAGTCTATCAGTGTCGCAGTATAAAATTACACCCACCCTAATGAAGGATTGTTCCTCCTAATGTTCTGGAAAGCTGAACAGTGTCATCATGGGAGCCGCCAGTGGTTTTTCAGAAACTTGACCAGCCCGGAAACTCGCTGTAATCCACATGTGACGGGCGTTCAGCCTCCTCATCCAGTTTCTCGATGTCAATGTGAACTCAAAAGGAAACCTTAATGACTCAGTTCCTGAGTGAAGCATCATGCAGGGATGATTAATACCCAGGGCTGTTACAGACAGCAGAGTGACGCTGCAGGTTGAACACCTACAACACCTACTGAGACTTGACTCAGATATTTGGTGTATGAGTGTTGTTTAGGTGATCTTAGACGAGGATACTGTCAACCAGTGTCGCAGCTGTTCTGTACGTGTGGGCGTGTTGTTGACTTTAACAATGAAATATCTGCTCTTTGGAGAAAAGATTGCAAAACATGTTTTGGTCTTTGGTTGATGAAGTTTTACAGACTGGATCTTCTATATTTTAGAGGTGTTTTTTTTTTTTTTTTTTTAAATAATATGCATGATGTGGTGTCTTCACGCCGACTTTCTGGAGGATGACAAGTTTTGATCCTGCGGCTACAGAGAGTCCATTAAAAACCTCAACTGTTCTGAGTGCTATTAATATTGCAGTCCTCAATTTCTGAATGAGTGATGAGGGAATTGAAGCTGACCCAGATGAGTCTATGAATGAGTGATGATGGGTTGATTGAAAGCCTCCCACAGTGAAATCGGACGTTTTAAAGCAGAGGGAGTTTTAATCTCTGCTTCCAGGAAGAGTCGCAGAGCTTTGACACCTCACAAACCGAAACAAAAGAAGTAGACACATCACCTGGCACATTAACTAACTAACACGCCCAGAAGGCAAACACACAGAGAAGGCACTTTGTTTATCAGCTTAGAAACACCTGCAACTCCAAGCATTAAAGGGACAGTGTGTAAATGCATGGGTTCTTGACCTTTATGTCACATTTGTTTGGAGGATTATTCTCCTTTTTTGTGTCTGTGTACAATCTGTTGATTCAGGTCCCATTTATACGACAACAATTTCAACTGAAAACAGTAAACTTTAGTTGCGTTTTAGCCGGTCGTTTACAGGACAGCGGTGTTTTGGGTGCCTGAAAATGCAACGTTTTGAAAACGGGTTCCAGAGTGCAACTTATTGGAAATGGCAGTGTCTCCGTTGTCATGTAAACTTGCAATATGCAGTACCTCTGAAAACGGAGACTTTTCACACATGCGCATTATGGTTCCAGTCACTAGGCATGCGCAAGAAAGTCGACCGTCACAACAACAATGCCGAGCTCTGTTTGTGCTGCTCACCCTGTTGATTTGAAGTGAAGTGTAGATCTGTTACTGTAGCAATTCCACCTCGTCGTCCATCCAGACAAAGTTATCTGTGCATGCTTTCTCCATTGTCTCATCTTTGTTTTGGTTTGTAATCACTGCGTTGTAGAGGAAGGCACTTCAGCGCAGGCGCATGGCGTCATGCCGTGGTGTTGCTTTGCAAATTTACACTTAGGGCTGGGCGGTATGACCTAAAATTTATATCACGGTATAAATCGAATCCCTTCACGGTAACGGTATATATCGCGGTATAAATTTAAGTGTAAAAGTTATAATAGAAGTGTTTCTGAATGGGTTTTGTAGTCCCTTAGCAAAGCTAAATTGATAAAAAAAAAAAAACAAAACAACAAAAGCAAAGATATAATGTATTTTTTAGAGCATTTATTGTGCAGAATGCAGATCTCAAAACTCAAAATTAAAACCCAGTACTCTATGGTGCAAAATGTCCCCTGGGATCTATATCAAAAGGTAATTTCCTTCTTTTAGCAAAATCCTAAATGACTGAGTTGTGTTTTTTCCACCTGGACCTTTATGCTCTGCCATTTCTCCTCTAATCATCACGCTGTAACCTGTGACAGGCTGCTATGATACCACAACTATCACACATTCACATATGGTGTTTTTGGTGGAGCCCCTAGCGTCACATAGGTTTACATTACCAAAGGTTTATGACAAACTCTCTTGCCGAAAACCAACTCCCGTGTGCGCACGGCGAGAGAGGAGAGGGAGAGACGCTGTGCTGCTGCCAGAGGAGACACTGAATGAGTTCCCTCTGAGCGGTAAGTCGCTAAAAGAGTCTGAGAAGTCCGGGGCTGTTCATAAAACATTAACTCACTCACTCACAAGTTCTCCAGCAACACATGTTGCACGTGCTACGCTAAATCACGGACGTGAACCAGTTCCTCTTGCTCCGCTGTCTCTGTGCTTGCAGCCATTTTCACACTGAGGCAGGTGCGATGACGTCATCGACGATAGGATGGTAGAGCGCAAATCTCTACCGTGGGCCAAATTTATATTATTTCTACCGTCTACCGCATATACTGCGCAGCCCTATTTACACTGTCATCCATTGGCCTGGCGTGCATACTACAGCGTTTCCAGTAGATTTTGTGGCTCTGTGTGAACAGGGATCGTTTCAATAACATCGTCATATAAACGCAGAAGTTTTTTAAAACGCAAAAGACAGACTTCTCCGTTTTTAGAGAAACAGTTGTTGTCTAAACAGGGCCTCAGTCAAAGGTACAGTTCACCCCCAAATCAAAATGTTTCCTCTCTCCTGTAGTGTTGTTTATCAGATTGTTATGGAGTGAGTTGCTGAGTGTTAGAGATATCAGCTGTAGAGATGTCTGCCTTCTCTCTAATATAATGGAACTAGATGGCACTCAGCTTGTGGTGCTCAAAGTGCCAAAATTTAATTTGAAAAACTCAACAGCAATGTCTCCTCCAGGAAATCATGACTTGGTTACTCAAGATAATCCACAGACCTTGTTGTGAGCAGTTTCATGAAGGACTATTTCCTTTCTACTAAACTACACCCGTCAACTGTATCGTTGCACAGAAGGAAGTGTGCATCTACTGCTAGCTCGCCTAGCACCACTGAGCTAGCTGACGTTACAGCTCAACCGAGGAGGACGCCATTAATGTATACATCTCACGCTGTCACGAGCACAAGTCTCTTGTCCATGAGTAGATAATTGCTTCCTTCTGCACATTGTTATGGTTGGCGGGTGTAGTTTGGAGCTTTGAGCACCTCAAACAAAGTGCCATCTAGTTCCATTATGTGGTAGAGAAGGCAGACATCTCTGTGGCTGATATCTTCAACATTCTGCATCTCACACTAAAGCAATCTAGGCTGATAAACAGCACTACAGGTGAGAGGGAATATATGAATTTTTGGGTGAACTGTCCTTTTAAGATGCTTGTAACAGATGTGTGTTTAAGCTCTTCTGTCCCATATTATCGTAAAGTGGATATCTTTGGACTGTTGGTTGGACAATGCAAGACTTTTCTACGAGTGATGGGCATTTTTCATATTTTTTTTAAATTTTCACAACTCAAAAAAAAAATCTGTAAATTGAGGAAATAATCAGCAGATTGACTGATAAAGAAAATAATCAGCTTGTCGTCTGCTAAACAGCACAGTAACACAATTCATTCAGACTGTTGATGAGGAGATACAGAAGACCTGAACTTAAAATTCTCACCAATTCTCCAAAAGCTGCTCCCACTTCACAACCTGGAATGCTGTGAGTAATTGTATCAGTGATAAAAAATTAATTTAGTGCTTCACAGAGCAATAATATGCTGTTATGAAAAATAAAAAAACACAGAACTTGGTCCAGATTTACTTCATGTCACTTATTTTTTAAGTGCAAAGAACTTCGTTGATAAAGAGTTGAGGATTTGTTTTCCAACCATCATCTTACTGTTATTTATTTATTTATTGAAGCAATACCAAAGATGAATTTCTTACTACCAATTAATATGTCCATTTTGATTAACTGATTAATCTTTTAGTCTATGAAACATCAGGACACTGTAAAAAACAAGCTAAAACCTGAAGTGACATTTTTAAACAACCGTTGAAAACACAAAGATGTTTAATTTATATTAATGCTAAAAAGAGAAAAGAAGCAAATCCTCAAAACAAATCACTAACACACAAAAAAGAGACAGAGCTCATGTATTGTATTGTGTTTTTTTCAGTGTGTTTTGGGAGCTAGCAGTTTTGATTTTGACCTATATTAAAGAAGGAAAGTCAGAATATCTTGTCCTCTGCTGCCCTGATTTGGACAGTTTCTTTTTTTATGTATATATATTTCTCAAAAGTCGAACAACTTCGTGGAAGTGCATTGCATAACAACTTAAGTTCCCCTTTAATCAACTAATTATTTCTGTGGCTTTCTTTTTCAACACAACACACTCTGAGGGAGAAATCTGTTTGTGATGTATCTTGTGAACCTGAGTCGGTTTCGTTGTTTGTCGGCCTATTTGGGGGAAAATCTGTTGTGGAAGAAGAAGCGATACCAGTTTTTGCAACAAGTTTAACCTCAAGAGATCTCAGTACTGCACAGCTGCAAAATGTGTGGCACTTTGAGTAAATGGCAGATTCACCTTTTCTGGCAACAGGAAACTCTCTTATTGAAGTCACTGTTTTTATTTGTCTCTCCACCTACACGTAAATTGAACAGCCAACTAATGAAGGTGTCTTCCATTTCTGAGGGTTGAGGTAATATTGACTCTTTAAATGAATTTGCGACTCTTTGGTTGAATTCCTCTTGATAACAAAGGATACACACGTTGCATGTTTAAGTAAAGGATAAATAAACTGTACAGCGTCCCAAATCTTTATATTCCTCAGTGTTTTATACATGCAAAGGGCGCATCTGTCCAGCTCTGATCTCTCTGCTCTGAGGCTAGATGTGTTTTTGACATGATCAGTATGACTGCAGTCAGATTCAAACATTTCTTGACGAAGTGAAGGACTTTTATTTTGGGAGCAAGCTTAGGTTTTAAACAGGCCTGTGCAGCTGATAAAGAGCAGGAGCCTTTTTAGTCCTTCACAAAATTACCAAGGACACATGATACAGATAACAAATCTGATACCAGTGCTCTCTTTTGCCTAATGTAAAATCTTTATACAGTAGAGATTTCTGTGGTGTTAAAGTGGAGGCACTTTTTCTGTTTACATTCATTAACATCTACATGTTTGATCTATTATTGACGTACGTTGTCGGATTTAATTATGGTATAAGACAGAGTAAAAACATTTCAAGGACAACAAAAACAAACAGGCACATACTGAGGCATTAACATTAAACTATATTTAATGTACCAGGAACCCTCTTGCTACTCAGGTTAAGGGGTTCGAACCCCAGGGTGGGGTAGCCCCTCTGTGGAGTTTGCATGCTCTCCCATGTCAGCGTGGGTTTTCTCTGGGTACTCCAGCTTCCTCCCACAGTCCAAAGACATGCAGGTTAATTGGTTTACGAAAAATGAATGAATGAATATTTAATGTGGTTGTGTCACATCTGATAATTTACTACCAATTACAGTGAGATTTTGACTATAGATAATTGTCCATTTAACAAAATATGTCTTCAAATTTTGCTCCTAACTTTACACAGTTATGCAGTAATAGCACTCAGTCCAGTGGTATGGCTTAAAAAAGCAGACAATAATCCATCACTGTTTTAGATTTATAGGAATATTTTGACATTTTGGTGAATATTCTTCCTTGTTTTTTTATTGCTTCGAGTTAGAGGAGACACTATTGTCATATCTGTCTGTTAAAGGGGCTATTCATTAATTGATTCATTTTTTTGTAAACACTTATCCTGTTAGGGGTCGCTGGAGCCTATCCCAGTTGACATTGGGTGAGAGGTGGAGTACACCCTGGCTGCCTGACTATTGCTGGGCTAACACACAGAGACAGACAACCTTTCGCACTCACATTCACACCTATAGCCCATTTAGAGTCTTTGGACTGTGGGAGGAAGCTGGAGTACCTGGAGAAAACCCACGCTGACGCAGGGAGATCATGCAGACTCCGCACCCCCACCCTGGGGTTGGGACCAGGAACCCTCTTGCTGTGAGGTGACAATGCTAACCATGGGGGCTGTATGTGAAAATCCAGGTGTATAAATTTACTGATCAAGGTTCTCAGCATGGAGGTGGCTGAGCCTGCAGCCAGCAGCTAACGGTCCATATGTAGCACTGAGCAGAGGGGAACCGGAAGGTTGCCGTAACATTTTCACAAGGTCGTTGTCCCTATCGATGCAGTAACTGCCATATTAGCACAGTGCAGAATGGTGGCAGTGAGCCAACCAGTGGAAAACCCATGCACTATCATGTACAAGCAGCCGGACCTGCTTAACATGTCAACAAACAGAGAAGCTTGGATCACAACACCTACATTGGTAGCGTGACTTCTGCTCAGGATGCCATTACTCCGCTATATCTTAACATAGCAAATACTGGTTAGCTGTTATATTGATGTAGCATACTGAACCTTTAAACATGAAGCTACAGCCAGCAGCTGGTTAGCTTAGTTAGCAAAACAACTGGAAACAGGGGCAAACAGCAAACCTGCCTCTGTCGAAAGGTGAAATCCACCAACCAGCTCCTCTAAAGCGCGCTGTTTAACACACTGTACATACATTATACGCCATGTGTTAATAAGAGAGCATTAAAATTGTGGTTAGGAGGATTTAGGAAACATTTGACAATCATGCTAGCAGTTTCCTACTGTTCCCACTGTTTGTGCTAAGCTAACCAGCTGCTGGCTGTAGGCTGGACTTTACTATACAGACATGAGAGTGGTGTCGATCTTCTTGTCAAAAACTAAGCAAGTACTTCCCAAAATGTTGAACTATCCCCGTATGGTTTATATAGCCTGCTTGTGTTTCTGCATGTACTGGTAAGAGTTTCAGTTTTGTATTTGTCTTGTAAACATGAGAACTGAAAGGTGCGACCGATTTAAATATGTCTGCAGGTCTGTTGTTGCCCTCCGTCTTCATCGCTGAGGGGCTCCCGGGGGGGTTCAGGGTCTGACACTCACACAGTAAACAGCAAAACTCAAACAAAGCACAGCTCTGTCTGCTGCTTCCGTGTATTTGCTTTAAGTTTTAAGAGGACAGAGGACGGGCTGATGCCAAATGTGGCTTTGAGGTACAGCTGAGTCGTAGGGGGAGGAAGGGAGGGCTGTTCTCGTTCGAGGGGGGGGGACATCTGTCGCCCATGGCTGCTGCGTGCTGTCTGCCTTTAGCACCCAACGTCGGTTCTTGGCAGAAGTGAAATTTATTTTTTCTCAAAAAAAAAAAAAAAGAATTCTGGTGTTTATTTTTGAGAGAAGAAAGGAGATGGATGTGTGCTGAGGCTGTTAAAGGTGGAGGCGTGGTAGTACTTCCTGTTGAAGCAGTGGAACAGAGAGGGGGAGGAAGAGGAGGAGGAGGAGGAGGGGGGGGTGACACATACTAACAGCACACCTGTGGCCGGGTGTAGTTGTGGCTGGGTGCAGTGAAGCTTTAGGGTCGGTGGTGGATGTGACGCCGGAGCTTGTTTCTGTGTGTAAAATGGATTTATGGTCGAGTGAAAAATGAATCATAAAACAGTGCCGACGTGTTTGACTCCTTTGATACGTTCACATCCTCAACTGTTCTCTCTTCACATCTCTGTGATTTTTTTTTTTCACTCTTCCCCTGGTTTCCTCTTTGGCTGCCTTCCTCCCCCTCTAAATTATCTTCCTCTCTCTGCCTGTAGTTATCACTTTTATCTGTCTGTCAAGGGGGTTTTAGGGAGACGGTGAATCCTCAAGTGTATATTTCTCTTATCCAGGGACCCAATTAGGAGAGGCACTTCTGTCGGATGAAAAACCTAATTTGAAAAACAAAAAGAAAAAAGGTCATGTTGAAAGCTTCGCATGGCGCAGAAAGCTCCCATTTTGTTCACTTGTCTGTTTGAGATGACACATTTTCATCTGCGTTTTGAGCTTGTGTTGTTTCTGACACTTAAATCAGCTCCTGCTTCTCAATTTAAAGCTTTGTTGCAGCAGTAAACTGATGTTGACAAAAAATATGTACAATTAATCCAGATTAAGGCCGCATAGCTTCGGTATATTTCAACCTGGACCCTATTTTCCCATGTTTGTGTCTGAGTGATTAATAGGAATAACAATTTATTTTTTTAAATTGGTCCAGTATTGAGTGACTGGGCTGCAGACAACAATGATGAAACAGGCTGCAGTGTTTGAGGCAATTATGCACCATCAATTCACATCCACTAAAAGTGTTTGTTTTTGCCACTGACAGGCTCAGATGGTTACTGTTAGTGTCTGACAACATTATGGAAAAGATCCCTACAGAGATAGACCTTTTGTTGAAGAGTAAGAGTAAGATCATTTTTGTTAAATCAGAAACATCTCCAAAACCACCAGACTCCATTTAAATAAATCATGATTGTAGCGTGTATAAAAACAGCATATTGTCCCATCTAACTGGGTGAACCTGATTTGTTAACATTCAAACATTCAAAAATCCAAATTTCTCCAAGTGTAAGATAGTTTAGCTCGAGTGTCAAGGAAGGTGGTAGGTAGGCATACTCAGCAGACTTCTTGGCTCCACAAAAGTGTAAATTTATTTACAGTGCTTGCCATTACACATGCAAATTAGGCAAAAACAAACAAAAACCCAAACAAAATGCCAAGCACATAACTGAGGAAAATTAACTCATAATAAATCAAACAAAAGGGCACGTGTTCACAGCAGCATGGCCTCTCCTCTCAGCCTCAAGCTCAAACCTCAACTGCCTTTATAGAGAGGGACTGACTAACACTTAGACTGCCTCAGCCCCTACCAAAACAAAAGGAGGTTGCAATACACAGTAACCTTAACAAAAGGAAATCAAATAAACACCTAGGATTAATTTACAAGCACATTTACATTACTAATCCTGGTTAATCCTAACCAGTTACTTTAAACTGCACTAAACAAACAAAAGAAATATTCCTACAAATGAAAACCCCTCCACTTAGTTCAGCCCAATGATGTCATTGATGACATCACTAAAACTATAAAAGACAGGAAGTGCTGAGCGGCAGCCTTTCAAACAATCCTGCATGGTGGGTCTGAACAAAGGAACAAACAGAGGTAAGTACAGACAAAGGAACAAACAATTCGACTAAGTTCAAACCTGAAACACAATAAAAGTAAATGAAACCAACTTATGACTGTGTGTGTTTGTTTTAATTTACTCATGTGCATTGATGTTTAACAAAACAAGAACACAAACAAACCCGGGATAGTAAGTGGTGTAATGTTACAAAAGCAATGGTAAATTATAGCAAAATAAACGTATGTATAAGTAACATGGTATACTGTGTACAATGAGCATGTAAGGGACAAGTGGTGAGTGAAGGTGCATTCTCACCCACTTCGTCACACCAAGAATGAACAATATATAATTAATTTTCTTGTTATCTTAGCTAGATTTTATATTCATAAAACAAAATACTTAAAGAAATTGCCCTCATATCCTACTTTCAAGAATTCAGATCTAGACACATATCAAACTAAAATATGTAATAAAAAACAAACCAAACCTATTGATTTATGCAAATCTTACAACTTTATAACCAAATCCCTGTGTGTGTTCATTGTCTGTTTTATTTATTTATTTGTCTGGTTTTGTACGATAACATCTATTACTGTCACATTATTTTCATTTGTGGTTTTTGTTCATTGCTTTCCACTTTGTGTGCAGACTAGATTTGACCACTGGATGCATTGTGTTGAAACCATTAATACAAAGTTTAAAATGATACAAGAAAAAAAAAATGGGTGAATTAGGGTCTATTTGAATCAAACCAGAGTTGGTGATTGTTAGAAAAATGGAAAGACGAACCAAGATGGTTTTTGTGGGATTCATTTTGTTTCTGTTGACTTTGAATGAAGTGTTTTGGAATGATAAAATAGCTGTTTATTTAAATGGAGTCTGGTGCGTTTGGCGATGGGGATTTCAGGGCTGTTTCTAGTTAAACAAAAAGGATATTACTCTTTAACAAAAAGGTTGACCTCTGCAGGGATCTTTCTCATAATGTTGTCAGGCACTCGGAATAACAATCTGAGCCTGTCAGTGGCAAAAACATGCACTTCTAGTGGACATAAATTGATAGTGCATAACTGCTTAATACTGAAACAGTTTGAAAACTGTTGCTCCCTTTCGTCACAGAAAAACAACATGGTAAAACATGGTCCAGGTTGAAAACTACTGTAATTACCCTTTAACAAGCTGTGAATACTTAGTATTTAAGGCTAATTTCATGTGCACATCACGTGCCTGCAGGTGCTTCACAGCAAAAACCTCAACTGCCAGTAAAGAGTAAACATTTAGCATTAACATGCAGTATATTAATATGTCAAACCTTTTTTACACACATTAAAATGTAGTTACAAGCAGATATAAGGATGTTTCTGGGTGTTCATAAACGTAGTTGTCAGCTATAAACAGTTACTGAATTATAACACTATAATATTGCTGCAGTCACATAGAATAATTTATAGTTATGCACGATCAAATCCTGTGTTATTAAAAATGTTAACTGTATTTCACATGTACAAATCATTCACAACCAGGTTTAAATGCCTAATTATGTCTACGATATTTATAAGTTTAGTTTATTAGTTTAGTTGACAGGGACCATGTACAGAACAGGTTCTGTACCAGAGTTAGCTAAATAGCTAATTTGCATCTGTGGTCCCTGGAAATCAATATGATAAATATAAATGATAAATACTAGGACGTATGTCCTATGAAAACAACTGCACACCAATATATTGTCCAATAATAATAAATGTTTATACTTAATTTACAGAGGCTTTATTAGCAGGAGTTTGACAAACACATTAATAAATGTCGTTAAAACTGCTTACAATAACAGTATAGTGCATTATAAACTGTTTTATAAACTGCTTGGAAAATGTCAATAAAGGAAGTTAACATGAAGTGTTACTGACTTACTGTGAAGCAGCTGCAGACACGTGATGTCTGACAAACAGCTGCTTACTCATACCTCGATTAGTTGATCTAAATTTGAGATCAGATTTGTTTTGGTGGTTAGGTTCTTGTTGGTGGATGTTTTTAAATTCTTGTTGATGTGCAACAAGTGAAACTGAGATTATTAAGATTATGTTACACTACAACCACAAATCTCTTTGTTCGTCGGGTTTACACTTTTAGCACGCACAATCTGAGACATGTTGAAATGATCATATTACACCATAATGATAATATTCAGTAAATATGCCGCGTATTTTCCTCCGATCACGCAGCCCTGTGTGTTGATTCAAATGTCTTTGTTGCTTGCTGACATGAGAGCTGAGTGTCCAGCGCTGATGCTGGCCTTTCTGTCTCTCACCCTCCCTCAAGCCGTGTGTGTGTGTTTATCGAGATGGTCATGTGCGTGCGCCTCCATGAGTGTGTGTTTGTCTCTTTGACTGACTCACCCTCCTCACATCCCTGATCTGAACTATTAAAAGCATGGCTGTCCTACGGCATGAGGGATATGATGGCTGATCCTTCACCTCTCAGCATCTCTCCCTCCCGCTTGCTCCTCCTCGCCAAAGGAGTCCCAGCCTCGACCCTTCTTTTTTATTCAACGCGTCCTATCTCTGTTAGGCTGCTGCTGCCTGGTTTTGAGGAAGGACAGTGAGGGGGAGTGCAGAGGAAGCTGGCTGTGAGGGAGTAAACCCAGCGAGGGGAGGGAGAGCGGAGTCGGTGGAGGTTATTCTGCTCTCGTGGGTATGTTAGTGAGCGTACACCCATGCAGCTGCGCTAATTAGCCCTGCTATGCCTGAGCCCCCCACTCACCACACACACACACACACACACACACACACACCCACACACATCCACATCCTCTTCTAAGCTGCTTATCTGACGACAGCAACCTTTTAAGTGTTCATTATACTTGTTTCTTTCACACTTGCATGTTCTCTTTTTCTGCATGTCTGCTCTGTAACTGATTGCGTGCATGTACATCTACACCCCGTGTGTGTGCGTATATATATAAATGTGTGTTTGACAGCCAGCGATGATGCCAGGCACTGTGAGGAGAGAGGCGAGGCGCAGCTCCCTCTCGTACGATGCCGCTGTCACATTGAATCAGTCAGACCGGTGCACAAGCAGGCAGCGGCACACAGCCGTGGGAATGACACTGCACTTCTGCTCTAGGAGAGACTGACGGAGTTCGAGTGAGGAGGGATGAGATACAGAGGGGTCGAGGAGGGCGCCAATATTAGCTTCAGCTGTGTTTTGAGTCAGTGTGCTGCTCTAGTTCATTAGTCTGCAGGTTTTTACCTGCCTTGAAGACCCTGGAAGCGTTGTTCCTCAGTCAGCGTCTTACTCTGACTGATGGGGTTTCACTTAAAAATGGAATTTTCTGCCAGAAAGTTTTGGTTATTTCACACAAGAGGTTTCTGAATGTTTGTGTTTGTGTGTGTTTTTTCTGCTCAGTTGGAAAAAGGTGATGTTAACATATCTCTGAACAACATTTGAAC
Organism: Epinephelus lanceolatus; assembly: GCF_041903045.1. Taxonomy (NCBI): domain Eukaryota; kingdom Metazoa; phylum Chordata; class Actinopteri; order Perciformes; family Serranidae; genus Epinephelus; species Epinephelus lanceolatus. The sequence goes on along the minus strand of NC_135741.1, from coordinate 14,876,629 downwards.
CAAAATGTGATAACAGTTGTGGGGTTGTTTGCTAATGTTGCCAGGCCCTTATCAGCCCCCTGCCTCACCCCCAAACAGCCGGTGTGTTCAGCCTAAAGGCTGAGCCAAAATCCAGATTGCAGATTTAGCACAACACAACATTTCTCACTGGGCTTAAACACAGTCCAATAAGGCAGTAAAATATCACAGTCAATCTTTTTATCAAAAACTGGAAGCCATCGTACTGTGGCTACCAATAAAAAGTGGCACAGGCATATTTCTGACTGACTATTGCACGACTCTTAGAAGCTAAATGATTGTGTGCAACCTTATTGTCTTCTTGAACACACAGACGTGTCCGAATTTACTGAGAGTTTCAAAAAAGAGAATCTACATCTTCAGTCATTTACACTCAGTTTATAAAAATAGACATTTTTGGAAATACACTTGTTTGCTTTCTTGTGGGGAGTTAGGTCAAGTCCACATGTTTGTCCACACAAACTGTGTTCTAGGTCACTGAAAACTGGCCTTTTGTAAAAATCCTTCCAGGGTGAAGATGTTCAAAAACTCCATTTTTAGTGGTGACTTGTAGACGCAGAAAACTGAGTTTTGGGCTTTTTTTTTTTTCAGGCTTCTTATTGACCACCATCGTATTCTTTTTCTTTGCGTGACTGGCTGACATAGTTCTAGGGTTAGGGCACGGTCACACAAGACAATTAACACCGGTGAATATTCACTTCCTGTTCACTTCCATTCAGTGCGAGCACAGGGACGAATAAAACATTCAGGTGACAAAGCAGATTTATATCTCTGCATCACATGGAGTTCAACTTTTGTGGACTTGGACCGGCAAGGCCGCAGTTTTAACTAGCAGCAAAGACGTGTGTGTGTGTGGAGGAGACATCCCTTTCTACACACAGATTGTGTTATAGAGGCGCCACAAAGTCCCTTCTTCATGCTACCTTTGCATTTTTAAACAGAAACAAATGGCTGCAGCATCACGCTGTTCTTGTGTGTGATTGTAGACTGCATCCTGGCATTGTGAGATCAAAAAAGGTGTGAAAGGCATGACATGAAACGCAACAAGGCAACCCAGGATTGTTTTGCCAACTTGCTGACATTTTCAGCTGCTGTTCCTCTTTGTTGAGTTAGGCGCTAGCTGTTACCAGCTACTTTTTAAATCTCCTGCAGTGGGTTGCATATCTAAAACATTGTCAAAATGTCACACCCATGCCACCCATGATCCCATCCTGCTGGCTGTGCCATTCATACAGTCATGGTTTTGGCGCTGTTACTGACTCTGTTGCCGGCTCAGAGATGAGACAACTCTGCCCCCCCATTACGTGGTCATACCTTATATACACAACGGTGAGGTGGCATAACTGTGATATTCCCGCCTTGAACAGGCAGTATGAAAGGGGCTTTTGATAGTTGCCTTGCCTTACCAGCCAATATTGTATGATACTGGCCATGAAAATTAGAGAATACCCCATGTGAGAGATGCTGGCTGGCTGGCAGTGAGTCGAGAGACCTAAGAAAATGGAACATGTGCCGAAAAACATTGAAAGCGGAGATTTATCTTCATGGAGCCGTATCAAGTAGATTGTTTTCCTCTGTTCATTTTTTTGCAGCTGCATGATTTATTGTTCACTACATTCATATATTGTATTGAAGATGTCATATAATGTTTACTATTTTATTTTGCTCCTCACATTATATTTGGGAACTATTAAATATCCCGCAACTTACGTGCACGTAATAAGAGTTGTGTTGAAGTTTGGCGGAGTGATACATGGGATGTGAGATGTCACTCTTGTTGTCGATTTTCAGTTTTCCTACGTTCTTTTGGGAGATTAAAGTGGATCAAGTCACTCCCGATAAGCATTGCCCGTGCTCTTACTTGACCCACAGCCCTTTGATAGAAAATTCAGTAACTAGTAAGTTTATAGATAACACAGGAGGAAGAAACCTGCCTTACAATATTTTGCTGTATTTGTATGTATTTCACTGTATCTAGCTAATATTAGCTAGCAAGCTAGCTTTATGTGTCCTACATTCAGCATGAATATTGCCTCGGCATGTGATGGTCACTCACCTGCAGTTGCTCATGTGGGACCGTACCATTAGGGTTTAATTGCTGCCTGTTGGTTTGGCATGCCCTTGACAGCACTTTTTGCTTGTGTGGACAGGATTTTGGTTTTATTTAGGGAGGAAAAAAAAAACAGTTTTCAAAAATACCCATATATGGGAGGACCAGGCCTTAGACGAGAAGATAGATACTGCAGATAATTGTATAATTGTATTCCCCAAAATTATCTGCTCTAACTATTCTTTAATTTGGAGACGAGAGATGAGACCTTTTATTTGAAATTCCTGCTTCAAAAATACCATCTGCATAAGAATTATATCTACAATTAATCAGTTTTCTGTGATAGTGCAGCAGTAATTCTCTTGAATAAAGTATGACTTAGTTTGGCTTAAATGAAAACAGGCTGACACATAAATCATCATCAGGCAAGCATTTAAGGAGAATTTTAGGATTCCTCAGTCTGACAGAGTAGGGTTAAATAAGTCCATAGAAGAGCCAAGTAGGGTTGAATAACTTTAAAACTAAAATATGGGTCGGAGAATATTAGCAGACAATCTGTACATACTGGTGTGTGCCTGTGTGTGTTGTGTACACAGCAGAGTGGGTGTGAACAGGCCCAGTCCCAATATATTTGTTGTGTAAGCACACCTGATCCCTGCTCTGGCTCTGTTTAGGGGTAAGCAGCAGCAGCAGGCCACCTCCCGCTGCTCCGCTCACCTGTTAAGACTCTGTGACAATGTTAGTGTCAGGTTAGTGCATCTGACTGATCACAGGAGCGTAAGTGTTAAATACTGTCATGTTCTGTTGTTTTTACTTAAGCAGCATGACCCACTTCCTCTGATATGATTGCTGTAGCTGTTGCCAGATGTAACTGAGGCAGTTCAGGTTAAGTGGGCAGCCCGAGGCAAGGGCATGAGTGAATACAGGAGGACAGCCGAGCACTTTTTTCTCTCATTACTGCCGTGGCTCGGAGTATCAACAGTCTCATGCACTGCATCTGTTGTGGCAGCTTGTGTGAGTGAGTGTGAATGAGTGTGCAGGCGTTCAGCTCAGAGACCACGGTTCTGATTATTCATTTCAGAAATACAACTCGTGATTAAAAGTTATCGCTTGTTATTTGGTGTTTTTGAATGGGTGATATTTCATTTGGAACAAAGCGTTTCTTTTTGAGCATTTCTCTGGCAGTGTGCTAATTAAACTTAAACACAAGGGAGGAGGTCTATTTTGAGGCAACAGTGCTGATAATTGCTCTTAAAGGAAGACGTCATTATAGGACTCAAGTTGGGATATAAAGAAAAGGAGCTGTTACTGAATAAACTGCAGTATGTTTATGTTTAAACATGCGACTCAAAGTGAGCGTGTGTCTCTGGTTACTGATGTTCTTGTTACAATGACACTCGATAATCAGATCTCACTCAGAGTGGCAGCTCTGAACACATTAATTATATTTTCTTACTCATCATCGGATACTCAAACAGATATGAATGTGGTCAGGCCTGTTTGTGTCATTTTTATCTTCTCTATCACACTTATTTTATTCTTCAGGCTTCGCTTGGCATGAAGATGTTTTTGTTGTTGCTTTGCTTTTGTACATTCTAAGGGACAGTTCACCCCCAAATTAAAAATACATTTTTCCTCTTACCTATAGTGCTGTTTATCAGTCTAGATTGTTTTGAGTTGAGATGCAGTGTTGGAGATATCAGCCGTAGAGATGTCTGCCTTCTCTCTAATATAATGGAACTAGATGGCACTCAGCTTGTGGTGCTCAAACTGCCAAAAAATGCATTGGAAAAACTCAACAGCAATGTCTCCTTCCAGAAATCACGACCTGGTTACTCAAGATAATCCACAGACCTTCTTGTGATCAGTTTATGTAGGAACTATTTTCTTTCCACCAAACTACACTCGCCAACTGTATCACTCCGCAGAGGAAGGCGTGCATCTACTGCTAGCTCACCTAGCACGACTGAGCTAGCTAACATTACAGCTAATCTGAGAAAGATGCCATTAACCCTTTGGGAACTGAGCAAATTGGCTTGATCTCTTTTAAAAACACAGTATGAAGGCATTGAGCAACAAAAGAAGAAGTGACCCCCCAAAAAATAGCAAGAAATTATTAAACTGAGATAATTAAAAACAAGACAATTAGTTAAAAAAAAAGCAAGTAAGAAAGAAAGTTAAAAATAAACAAACAAAAAAATGACCTGGAAAGAGTGCTTACAAAATTATAATAATTCTGTAACATAACTTTAAAATGTAATAACAATAATTATGAATATAGTTTTTTCCCCAGTTTTTTAAAAGTATTAAATAATTTAATAATAATTCCATATTTTTACATATTTTTTGCAATTTATGTGACATGTCTTACGAAGTTGCTCATTGCCTTTTTCCCCATGAAGAAATAACACCAAAAAAAAAAAAAGAAATCACACCGATTTCCTCAGGCTTCAAAGGTTTAAATACTTACGAAAGGTGTCTGAAAGCAGCACAAGAAAAGTGACGTTGCTCCAGGTTTCAGATGGTTAATTTTTACATCTCAGGCTGTCACAAGTATGAGCCTCTTGTCTGTGTGTAGATGCACACTTACTTCTGCACTGTGATACAGTTGGCAGGTGTTATTCAGTAAAGAGAAAATAGTTTCTCATGAAACGGCTCTCAACAAGGTCTGTGGATTATCTAGAGATCCCGGGTCATGTTTTATGGAAAGAGACATTGCTATTGAGTTTTTCAAATGTATTTTCGGCGCTTTGAGCACCACAAGCTGAGTGCCATCTAGTTCCCATTATATCGGAGAGAAGGCAGACATCTGTACGGCCGATATCTCCAACACTCTGCAACTCACACCAAAACAATCCAGACTGATGAACAGCACTGTAGAGGAAATATATTTGTTTTTGATTTGGGGGTGAACTGTCCCTTTAACTGTACCAACAGAGGAGAGCAATCCTCCAAACAAATGTGACATAAAGGTCAGGAACCCACAGGTTTACACAGTGGCCTATCAGCTGAAAATGCAATAAAAAGAACATAAATAACATCATATATAGAAACAAGAAATGAAAATATGAAGCACACAAAATGAGAATGCAACTTGAACATTCAAAAGAGCTTCATTGTCATGATCTCAACAACAGAATTGTAGTTCAGTCACCTGCCAACAAGCCATTAAGAGATCTAAAAATAACAATATAGAAGTGCCAGAATATCCAATATAAAACATGCAGGCCAATAACAACATGACAAAGTGTCTTAATGTATTTTAGGTTCTGGTTTTACAAAACAGAAAGTGATTGTCCTGCAGTCTAATTCAAAAGTGAAAGTTAAAAGAAGTCACTAAGAGATGATAAGACAATGGTAAGAAGACATAGGCCTACAGTATATTTATATATAAACATACAAAGACTGCTGCCACGCAGGTTTGTCCAGTTTTATGTGGAGCTGTGAGCGTGCAGTATAATTCCCAAACTAGGGCTGTAGTTAATGATTATTTTCTCTACTCATCTGCTCATTATTTTTTTAGCTTCTCACAATTTCTTTGTCCAAGCTGTCAGATATACACAGAGCGAAAATAAAAATGCAACACTTTTGTTTTTGCTTCAGTTTTTAATGAGTTGAAATAAAATATCTGAGACTTTTTCTATGCACACAAAAAAACCCTATCGCTCTCAGATTTTGTGCATGATTTTGTTAAAATCTGTTAGTGAGCAGTTAGTCAGCATGATTATAATCCATCCACCTTACAGCTGATGCAACAGTTGGTTTGCACAAACAAACTCCTTCTGCACAAACTGTCAGAAACTATCTGAGGGACGCTTGTGTCAGCGGCTGGTCTTAAATGAACTTGAAAATGAAGTAGACAGATGTGGAGGTCCTGGGCTGACTCACTGGCTCCCTGTCCTGACAGAAAAACAGGAAATATAATAACATTACTCCAGCTCTAATATATTAACACAGGTTACTTGTCGCTCAGAGAATTGATCTCAAAATCTCGCTGCTTGTGTATAAATCACTCTGTGGCTGTACACCCAAAAATCTCTCAGACATGCTTGTGACATGAAACATTTAGGACCCTGAGGACATCTGGGGCCGTCCCAAGAGTCAGAACAAAACATGGTGAAGCAGTATTTTGTTATCATGCAGCACAAACCTGGAATAACCTCCCAGATGATGTCAGGCCCTGACTCTGACTCTGCCTGCTCCACCCTGTGTGCCTGCTAAATTATTTTTAAACTCTGTTTTAAGTCATTTTAAATAATCGTTTTATCTTTGCACCTCTTGTCTGCACTTTTGCTTTTTAATTGTGATTTAATACTCAAGATCAACATGCCAACCTAACCCTGTCTGCATCTACAAGATCACAGTCCAAAATGTATGTACCAACACTGTTACATCTCCACACATAGTAGTGCTCATGGTAATTTTTTTCAGTCAAATAATTTAGTAATTAATTTTATCCTTTATATCTTTTTCTTTACTGTTTTACTGTAAATGTGTATCCTTTATTATGCTCTGTAAAGCACTTTGAAGTTCCTGGTGTATGAAATGTGCAATACAAATAAAGCTGCATTGCCTTGCTTTGCTGAGATCATTTGGATACACTGCTAAATTCTTGGAGACATATTATGGTAGTGAAATGAACTTTTAATTCACGGGAAAAACATCTGGTGGACATTCCTGCAGTCAGCGAGACAACGACACGCTCCCTCAAAACTTGGGACTGTTGCAATGTGTTTCGTGATCAGACTGCTCATTTTAGACGGGCCTTTATTGTGACCATGCCCAGGAACACCTGTGTAGTAATGATGCTGTTTAATCAGCTTGATATGCCACACCTGTCAGGTGGATGGGTTATCTTGGAGAGGCGCTGATTAATGCAGATTTACAAATTTGTGATCAGAATTTCAAAAACAGTCTTTTGTGTGCATAGAAAAAGAATCAGATCTTTTATTTTAACTCATGGAAAATGTGAGCCAAAGTGTTGTGTTTTTATTTTTGTAAAGTGTACAGAGCTTGTTTTGTTCGACCAAATGTCCAAACCTCAAATCTGTTCACTTTACTGTCCATCAAATATTCACATTTGAAGAGCTGGTGGACTTTTTTGTGAAGAAATGACTGAAATTATTAATCTGTTATTCAAATTGTTGCTGATGAATTCTCTTTTGCTCAGCTAATCAGTTAATTGGCTGATCATTTAACCTCTGGCCCCGTGTCCCTCTGTCTGCAGGCTCGCCCAGCAGTACGTCTACCCCCAGGCGTTTCTCCAGCCCAGCCTGGTGCTGCAGTCCCAGCTCAACCCCACAGCCGCAGCCCTCGCCTCCCCTTACCTGGACTACAGCTCTGCCTACAGCCACTACGCCCCCACAGGACTGGAGCAGTACCCCTACACCCCTTCGCCGTCGCCTTCCGCTGGCTACCTCAGCTACAGCTTCTCCCCCGGCACGCCGGCGCCAGCCCTCACTGCATCCCCGACCCCTCCAGCCGCCATCCATCCTCCTCTGGCTGCACTCACCACCATGTCTGCCGCCCCGCAGGCCTTCCTCCACTACCCTCTGCACCAGCCCGACCGCATGCAGTGAGCCGCTCTGGGTGGAGCTGCAGCTGCTAAACTGATGATTTAAAGCAGCGTGACTGTTGACCTGTGACATCATCGGGAAAAGACTAACCAGGGAGAGAGTGTGATGTAATCAAAAGGGCTTTTAGAAAGCACTCTCATTCCTGTTTTTTATATATATTATTGTTGTTGTAATAGTTGATGAAAATGTTCTACTGCTACTGTCATCAGCACACGACCTGAATGTTTTTCATACATGAGGACGTCAGGGACCGGAGTGAGACGACTGGTAATCTTCTGGACGCTTCTGTCATACCGCTGACCCCTCAGCGCAGAGGCTGGAGGCAGGCCGACTGCTGGAGAGTGGACAGGTAAAGACAACAAGAAATATGTCTGCTTGACATGATGCTGCGGCTGCAGTTTCTCCAAAGGTACTGAGCTGAACGCTGGATATAAGCCAAGCTGGGAGCCAGTTCCTCTTTCAGAAACCAAGGTCCAATTACCTCCTCTTCAAGGTTACCTTTCTGTCTATGGCCTTAGAGATCTCTCTCTCTGTCTCTCTCTCTGCACCTGGTTCAGTTTGTCATTTTTATTAGCCTCTCATCTCAAATGAACAAAATGTTTATTGTGCTCCCTTTTGTTCCTTTTATCTGCCGCTGGCAAGTCATTACATGGTGATAATCAACAGTTAAACAGAATATGCAAATGTGGTGATAATGGATGAGCATGAATAAGGTAGACAACACTGGTATTTTGTTTTTGTATTGCAACTGCTAGAACATTACTGAGACTTTGTTAACACTTCAAACACAATAGTCATCACATGAAATTCCTGCAGCGGCTCATTAGGCTATTTCTGACCTGTAACTTTTGGAGCAGTGTCTGGATTTGGGGACTGTTTGGTTTTCTGATACCTAAATTACAAAGTTGTCAATACATATCAAGTCAATGTGTCTGGGTGTAGGTGATGTTGTTCCTGAATGTGTGTGAGTGTATTTGGTGTCTTCTCAGTGTATGAGTTGAGTGAGAGAGAAATAGAGCGATGCAGTATACGCCAGTGTCAGGACCGAGCTCCATTTCCAGCCCATTGTACTGCTCAGTTGTTTCTTTGTTTTCTTTTTTTCCTCCAGCTGCAGAATACAGACAGATGCTTTAGCGATGATACTGGAGTCTCACGGTGCTGTGGCGCCAACTTAGTAAAGTCATGAACCAAGCCATACGTCACATTTAAAACAAATATGCAAAATAAAATGAATATTTCTAAGTATGACATGCTATTGTTCTCTGAGTGTGGTCGAATTATAGTAACTGTGGTTAAAGATCTGGTGGGAAGACTGTAAGACTGTCTCATACAGTCACACATGAGTCATGGAGGACATTTCATTGTGTCTGTGAGATACTTCTCTGATGGACTGGTAAAAGTGTTGACGTGAAGCCGCACTGGTTATAGGACTAGTTCAACATGTTGGCTTTTTTGTTGAGTATCAAATAAGAAGATCATTCCCAGTCTCATGTCTGTATAGTAAATATAAGTCTACAGCCAGCGGCCAGTCCGCCCACTAATCACCTAAGTTGTGGTTTTACGCTGGTTACCTCCAGTCGCTGGGTAGCAGCCAAGAAAGTCTGGCACATAACCCCCTATTAAACAGTGAATTGTTGCTTTTACGCTTTGGTGTTTGTACAGATTAAACAAACAAGACATACAGAAAAATGGTAAAGCTGTGGTAGGCAGAAATCTGGAAAAGGCACAAAAACAATAAAACAGTCAACTCTGAAAATACACCCTCCTCCTGCAGCTCTCCCCTCTGTCCTAAGCCCCTCCCACCAGACAACCACAGGCATATGTTTACACTCCATACAGAAACCCAGTGTTTCCTATTTGTTCATTTACAGCTCATCTGCTATGCCTCTCTTTGTCCTGCTCACTCTCTCTGTTTATCAGACCACAAGTGAGACAAGAATTAGCTAGTCACCCCACAGTCCCTCCACCTCATTCCCCACCACTGTGGACTATATCACCGGGAGGAGATCAGGCAGCAACTCCAGAGACAGGCTGTAGTGGCTCAAATCCACCCAGTGCAAACGCCCCAGTGCCAGGTGTCACAGCGGGCTAGTAGCCAGCGGAAGAACTGGGTTTTACCTGTGTAAAGGCAGCAACAGAAAGTTTGCTGAGTGTAGTCCCCTGGAGTTTTGCACTGGGTGGATTTTGGTTGCTGCAGGCGCTGACTAGGGGTTTTGTGTTTGGTTTTATGTTTGCACAATTTAAAATACATAAAATGACAGTGATGAATGTTATAAATAACGAACACTATATAGCGCAGGATTTTATGAAGAACAGAAAACTTAACACACACACACAAAAAAAATAAGGACAACGTTAAAGTGAAAGCAAACTAATAACGCGGGGTCTGTCTGTGGAGCCTCTGCCCACTCTCCTTCCAGTGAGGTGGTCTGTAGCGGCGGGGAGTGAGGTGGAGGACACCCTGCGATTTGAAGTTCTACCCAACATAAGCTACATAAATGTAAATTTGAGGCTGCAGTCATGAGCCTCTAGCTTCGGTTAGCAGAAGGCTAAACTATTAGCGACATTTTCTCTTAATCTGTAAAATGCCTCATTGATATTGCCACGTTCTCTGGACACTCTCTTTTTGATAATTCCATCCTCCTTTTTGGGGTTGCTTTGCAGTGTAGGGAGTTGTTGCAAAACACTAGAAGAGCAACTTTCACCTTCTCTCTGAAATGACCCAATCTCCCTTCACAGGCTGGACTTTCTAAAGTCTGAAAACAGAAGTCTCATTGCCTCTCAAACCACTTGAATAACAATGTGCTAAAAGTTCATTATGGAGTTTTTAACCTAATGACGCCAAATTTAAACTGCCTACCCCAGCTTTAATTTGTGAGCTTCATTGATGCTGGTAACCAGATTCTGTTTCATCTGTACGGAGCCATGTTGCTTCCCTGTTCTCAGGCTTTATGCCAAATTAAGCTAACCAGCTTCCGCTTCATGTTTACTGTATGGTTAATATTACTGCTATCAATCTTCCCATTTAACTCTTGGCAAGAAAGCAAATAACTGTACTTCCTCAAATGTTAAACTATTCTTTAAACTAGGTCCAGCAGACAACGACTTTTTACAAAGCTTTGGTTTATGTGATTCCATGCCGGTGATGGTGGCCATTGGCACGTTTTCTGGTTGTCCATTCTCATGAACGTAATATCTTAAGAATGCCTCGAGGGACTTTATTTAAATTTGGCAAAAAAAAAGCCCACTTGGACTCAACAATGACCTGATTAGAATTTGGTGGTCAAAGGTCAAAGGTCACTGTGACTTCACCAAACATGTTTTTGTCTGTAACTCAATCCACACACTAATTATGACAAAACTACACACAGATGTCTAATAGGATGAAATGATGAAGTGGTGACATTTCACATCCAAAACGTCCAAGGTCAGTTTCACTGTGACATCATAATGGTCTACAAAAACACTTTTCTTGTCATTACTCAACACCATAACTCAGGAGCAGAAGGGGAGACATTTGGTCAGATAATGACTTGGTGACGTTAATCTCGGGTGTCCACCTTGAAACTGTGCTGATTGTATAAATCTTATGTGCTGCTGGGTTGAAGATGTGTGTGAAGCATCCATGTTTTAGGATATGATTTTGCAGCAACATCTGAAGCATTATCTTCGGTCATGGCTACATACAGTATGAGTCTGGACAGACGTGGGTGTAAACTACAACTTGACTGGTTGAATGGCATTTTTTGGGGCATCATTTACTGTACATTATGGCTTGTAATCGCCAATTTGACTGCACTGGAGACAACATCTCTTTCTCACCTGCCATGAAACTTGAAGGATAAGGCCAGTGATATTCCATATTTTTGTTGATGTCAAAAAAGCCTTCAATTCAATAGACCAAAACCTACAATGCATTATTTTATTTTGTTTTATTTTATTTTATTTTATTTCATTTCATTTCATTTCATTTCATTTCATTTTTCTTAACCAACTTCCAGTGGGTAAAGTAGGCGTCACGTACAAAAGCAATGTGCTTGTCACAGTGGCTGAAGGCTCAATTCCAGCCTGTGGTCCCTTGCTGCATGTCATCCCCTCTTTCTCCTCCCCTTCATACTAACACTGTCCTATCAATTAAAGCCAAAAAAATAATATTAAAAAACATATGTAAATATTTTCCCAAAGTTGAGTAAATATTGTATTTGTTGGAAACTATTTTCAGATGTGGATTGATTCACATTTCCCAGCAGCAGGATGGTCAGTGGTGTAGTGGTGGGTTTACGCGGGCATACGGGTACACCCACCTCTTTTCATGGCACTTTACAGTATACCCACCTATCAGACAAAAAGTCATTGGAATATATATTCACCTTGGTAACCTACCCATCGACCTAGTCGCACACTTACCTCATCAACAACCGCTACACCACTGAGGACGGTGTATGTGGGAGCTACTCAAAATAAACTACAGCGCTCAGGTTCATTTTAATGCAGGGACAAGTCACCCAGTGTGGCTCATTGATGTGTTTTATTTATAGGTCTTATGCAACATTAGAGCTCCAGAGCACAGATGAATAAGATAAGAGACAAATCATTGTTGTTTTGATGGTTTTGTAGGCTTTGTTGACCATAAGAAAAACGTAGAATATCACCAGACCTGTGCTTTAACTGTCTTTGTTTGTCAGGGCTGTAGAGGTGGAGTCATGCTGTAGTTTATCAGCTGTGATGCACAGGAACAGAAGAGGGAAGATAAATGAATGTGTTGCTTATCAGACATGAGCAAAAGTCCCCTTTGGGTGAAGCCTGTCTTTCTCAAATAACCCCTCCCTGAACTACACCTCCAAATGTACCTCAAACATAATCTATTACAGCATTATGTCTCTTAAAGCAGACACACCGCAGTGAGCAATCACCTTTCATGATTAATTTTTGCCTTCAAGTAATTTAAATTTAAATGTGAGAGTCGCCCTCTTCTGGCTGAAACGATTAAATGCAGCTGAAAATTTTCCTCCATGTTCAACTCAACAAAATGCAAACTTTAAAGAAACAAAAACGACCCAAACCTTGTATCAAGTTTTTATGTTTATTATCATTGAAATATTTATTGAAATGCTTTGTGTAGTGGGGTGAAGGGGACAGGGGCAGGTTTATAGGGTTTGTGTCTTGAGCTCGATTGGCTCCGTCTCAGGGGGCCGGCTGCCCTTCAGTGTGGCCAGGCGCTCGGACAGACCTCTCATGCGTGGGAACAGCATGAAATCGTACAGAAGGGTGCCCATTGCACCTCCTATCATAGGCCCGACCCAGTACACCTGCCGAAAGCAAACATCACTTAACACAGTGTTCTGACAGTCCTACTCAGATTGATGTGGACAGTGTGACTGCAGGTCTTACCCAGTGGTTGATGAAGTTTCTGAAGAGCACAGCAGGGGCGAAGGACCTAGCAGGGTTCATTCCAGCACCAGTGTAGTACATCTAAAACACAAGACACTTATTGTTGTGTCTTTAAAGATAATTATTTGTCATTTGATATCTGTGTTTTTGAGTGTCTCACCCCCATGAGGTGTCCAATGGTGACGGAGAAGCTGATGGATAGGGTGGCAGATCCCAGGCGTCCATTTCTCCTCTCATCAGTCACGGTGAAGATGCACACCACCAGCTGCATGGTGAGGAAAACCTCCACAGTGGTGGCCATTCCCAGACTGATGCCCGGCTGCAGCTGGAGGTTCACAGACAGACAAAAAAACATTTGCATAAGTCAAAGAAATCTCAGAGCTGCACTGAACATATACAACTGAATTTCACTTTTATTTCAGAAAAACTGTGTCACTTTAAACAAGTACACTTACAGCATTTGTTTTTGGTGTTTTATTCCCTGGTTTTGATAGATGGCCTTCAATGAACTGAACCTAAAACTCTACATTTTTTGCCATGTTTTCCATGGATGGAAAAACTTCTACCTCACCCCTCTCAACATTGCTGCACTTGTTTCCTAATCCCCTATGTTGGGGCCTTAACGTGTTCATTGCCATGTTGCCTCTCATGTTGCCAGGTGTGACCCCCTATAGCACAACAGCCCCAGCTACAGCACCCAGGCACTGGGTGGCCATGTAGAAAATGGCGCGGAAAAGAGACATCTGTGAGCCGACAAGGTAGGCAAAGGTGACGGCAGGGTTAATGTGGCCGCCGCTGATGTGGCCGATGGACTGGACGAGAGTGGCAGCTGCCAGCCCGAAGCACAGGTCCACATGGAGGACATGATAAGGCCCGGTGGTCCATAGCATGGCAGCACTAATGCCAAAAAATACAAAGAACATGGTCCCGAAGAACTCTGCGAAGACCGCCCGCCAAAAATTCATGGACCGGAACTCCCACATGGTGACTGTTCACTCGAAGATTCTTTAAAAAATAAATCATCCTCTTCAAACACCCCAAAATAGCAAAAGAGGATCTTCCTTTAGTAGTCAGCTAACTCTGGAGCTCCAGAGCACAGATGAATAAGATAAGAGACAAATAGTTGTTCTGATGGTTTCATAGGATTTGTTGACCCCAAGAAAATGCACAATATCACCAGACCTGTCTTTTAACTGCCTTTATTGGTCAGGGCTGTAGAGGTGGAGTCATGTTGTAGTCATGTTGTGATGCACAGAAACAGAAAAAGGAAGATAAATGAATGTGTTTCTTATGAAACATGAGCAATAGTCGCCCTTTAAGTGAAGCCTGTCTTACTCAAACAACCCCTCCCTGAAACACACCTCCCAATGTACCTAAAATATACTCTATTACAGCATTGTGTTTCTTAAAGCACGCTCACCTCAGTGAACTATCACCTTTAATGATTCTTTTATGATACTAATTCAAATTTCAATGTGAGTCGTCCTCTTCTGACTGAAATGATTTAATGCAGCTGACAATTTGTCCTCCATGTTCAACTCAACAAAATGCAAAATTTAAAGGAAGAAAAACGACCCAGAACTTGTATCAAGTTTTTATGTTTATTATCATTGAAATGTTTAATGAAACACCTTGTGCTCCCAGTAAGGATCAAATAATAAAAGGAGACTCAATGTAAAGCTTGCACAGCCGATCTGCAGTGAACAGACCTACTATCAAAGTCTGGGATACAACATTTCCTTTGGATTGCGCTGGTTCAGAACAAAAAAAGCAGATGGTTTATGTAAAAATGAATATCATAGCAAATACCACAGTGAGGGGAGGAGAAATGATCATGTCTTAAAAATTGATGACAAAATGAAACACACTTAATGGTACGAAACAGGAGAGCGGTAATGAAAATAAAACGAAATAAAAAGTACTGTATCTGCAATCTTGATCACATGTACACACATATACACACTCACTTGCAAACACACTCGTACGCACATGGGCAGGCGCACACACATGCACACGCTCACTCTCACACACACACTTGCACGCACACACACACATGCTGCAGAGGTATCCACACACACACAAACACAAACCCACAGATAAAATGTAGTGATTGAAAATAGTGAAACCCTGGTAAAATCTAATGGTATCATACATCCACGTCTTGTGTCTGAAGTGCAGAAAACAAAATGAACCTAAAAATTAAAAAAAAAAAAAAAAAAACTAAACTAAAATGGAGATAAATTCAGATGAATAATGAAAAGCATGCCCATCTTCACTGGTCTAACCCAACTTGAAACGACCACAAACCCAGAGTGTTGCCCTCTCTACCCTACCCAAACTCCAACCCCCACCCCTTTACTCCACCCTCACCTGCCCCATGCCCTCTTACCCTTCTCATATCATACCCACATCCCCGCCTCACCCTCATCCTGCTCTCGCCCCCTCCCCTCCCTCCAGAGCACCTCAACTTCTCTGCTCAATTTCAGCATTTCCTCTGAGTTGCAGATTAGAGCCCGTCTGAGAGGAGGAAGCAGGCAGATCGGCGGAGAGACGAGGCGGCTGCTGGTTCAAGCTCTGGTCACCATTTATCAAAAACACAATGTCCAGTTCAGAATACAGAGTGAGGACTGGGGAGTAGAGGAGTCTTGTTGTGTGTTGAGGTTGAAGGTTGTGAACCTGTTTGTGTTTTTACAGTGGAAAAAATAATCTTATCGTGTGTTAGTCTAGATGTGAGTATTTGGGTTAGTCTTGTGCGGTGTTGTGTGTGAAGGCATGTTGTGGGGGGTGGCAGTGGAGGTGGGGTTGGCGTAGCTCAGGGCCTTGTCCCTCATCCCTCGGCCCCAGTCGGAGAAGGGGGCAGAGGCAGGTTTATAGGGCTTGCGTCTTGAGCTCGATGGGCTCTCCGCGGGTGTCCTGCTGGGTCTCACTCTCGGGGGGCCGGCTGCCCTTCAGTGTGGCCAGGCGCTCGGACAGACCTCTCATGCGTGGGAACAGCATGAAATCGTACAGAAGGGCGCCCATTGCACCTCCTATCATAGGCCCGACCCAGTACACCTGCCGAAAGCAAACATCACTTAACACAGTGTTCTGACAGTCCTACTCAGATTGATGTGGACAGTGTGACTGCAGGTCTTACCCAGTGGTTGATGAAGTTCCTGAAGAGCACAGCAGGGGCGAAGGACCTAGCAGGGTTCATTCCAGCACCAGTGTAGTACATCTAAAACACAAGACACTCATCGTTGTGTGTGTTCTAAAATATTTAATTGTCATTTGATATCTGTGTTTTTGAGTGTCTCACCCCCATGAGGTGTCCAATGGTGACAGAGAAGCCGATGGATAGGGCGGCAGATCCCAGGCGTCCATTTCTCCTCTCATCAGTCACGGCGAAGATGCACACCACCAGCTGCATGGTGAGGAAAACCTCCACAGTGGTGGCCATTCCCAGACTGATGCCCGGCTGCAGCTGGAGGTTCACAGACAGACAAAAAAACATTTGCATAAGTCAAAGAAATCTCCGAGCTGCACTGAACATATACGACTGAATTTCACTTTTATTTCAGAAAAACTGTGTCACTTAATAATTATAATAATTACACATACAGCATTTGTTTTTGGTATTTTAATCCATGGTTTTGTTAGATGGCCGTCAGTGACCTGAACCTAAAGCTCTAAAAAATTTTACCACGTGTTCCATGGATGGAAAAACTTCTGCCTCACCCCTCTCAACATTGCTGCACTTGTTTCCTAAACCCCCGTGTTGCGGCCTTACCGTGTTCATTGCCATGTTGCCTCTCATGTTGCCAGGTGTGACCCCGTATAGCACAGCAGCCCCGGCTACAGCACCCAGGCACTGGGCGGCCATGTAGAAAATGGCGCGGAAAAGAGACATCTGTGAGCCGACAAGGTAGGCAAAGGTGACGGCAGGGTTAATGTGGCCGCCGCTGATGTGGCCGATGGACTGGATGAGAGTGGCAGCTGCCAGCCCGAAGCACAGGGCCACATGGAGGACATGATGAGGCCCGGTGGTCCAACGCAGGGCGGCACCCATGCCGAAAAATACAAAGAACATGGTCCCGAAGAACTCTGCGAAGACCGCCCGCCAAAAATTCATGGACCGGAACTCCCACATGGTGACTGTTCACTTGAGGCTCTCCACCAGATGAAGAAGGTTCTTTAAAAATAAATCAAGGTCTAGAAAAGGTAAACGCGTACCTTTCCGGTCCTCTTCAAACACCCAAAAATAACAAAAAAAGGATCTCCCTTTAGTAGTCAGCTAACTCAGCTGACCAAAAACACTCAGAGAGTCAGTTCAAAGACGAAACAGGATTTCAGAACGTCAACAGACGAATCCACTCAACGGATCTTTACCAAGCCGTGAACCGGGTTGGTAAAGTCAACTCAGCTGCTTGCCACCTCTGTCCACCTGTCGCAAAGACATAGGTGTGAGATAATGTGGGAGTGTGGGTGGAGATCTCAGGTGGGATGAGTTGTCAAGAGGAGGTGGGCATCAATGCTAAAGGGGTGTTTCTAAAGTAGAGACGGGGATAGACAGAGTGTCCGGTGGACCTTTTAGCCTCTCTGACGGAGGGGAGAGGGCCAGACAGGGGCTTTATAATACCCCCCCAGGGGCCCCAGGTGACGCCATAATCCCCCTGTAGGGCCAAGGGCGGGGGGCGGCAGTGCTGGACATCCTAAATCAAACAAACTTAACCCCTCTGTCGCCCCCCTTTAACAGAACCAAAGAGAGGCAGTGTATCCGAGGAGAGAAACAGATAAAGCGAGAATGAGTGAAACCCATGAAAAGCATTTTGTGGGCCGTAGAGACATTTTCGAATAAAGAGACAACAGGAAGTGTAGTGTCTTATATTCAGGGGGGTGGGAGTGGAAAACAAGGAGAAACAGCCATGTTGAAGAGCAGCTGGAGCTGCGAGGAGAAAGTTTTCTTTGGGGCGTATGTCATCTGTTGACATATCATAACTGTCATAATCAGGGGACACAAATGCTGATGGACAAGGACAGAAAATACACACATGCATGCACAAAGACACACACACGCACATACACATATACACACGTGCAGATAATACAGTTGGGGCCCCGGACGGAAGTGCCCAAAGCTAACAGCGCTGAACTGACCCATACACTGAAATGCCTGACCCTGTGAAACCATTGTCTGTATGCAGCATGTGGGCCACATATGGACAGAGACAGAAATACATATTAAACTAAAGCACAGAAGCAACAGCTAACTAAGCTTTGCCGTAAATTTGCAAAGCCACGGCTAAAGTTGGTGATGATATTTATTGCTTTTGTGCACAATTATGCCGCCAAGCCCTGCCAATGATAATCAGTCATGTTTAAGAGGAGGACAAAGTGGCAGCAGTCATCGCAGAGGCCTGTGATTGTGAACACTAAGACCTGAACTTGACATTGCCTCAGAGCTCAGAGCCGTCACTGGCACTGCTCCACAGCCAACGGCAACAAAGTGGAGACAACAGAAGGTGGGGAAAAAAAACGTTAGAGGGGGTAAACTGTGAATATGGAGGAGTGGAAAAACATCAAGCAACGAACCAATAATAATTCACACAACACAGCGGATTGTATCTTCTGTTGTTGCTTCCAGGAGGTGCTCGGCACAGGTTTGCATTATGTGAGAGTTTGTGTGTGCTGCAGGAGGATGTACGACCAAAGCCCTGAAAGTTCTGTGTGTGTGTGTGTAGGGAGCTAGGGTAAAGGGAGAGGTGCAGCAGGGCAGCAGGGATGTGTGGGGGGACGGTGGGGTTACTGAGCAGCACCGGGGGCATCGCGCTGACCAGTCAAGAGCCATCACTGTTGGGGGGGGGGTTTGCGGTGAGGGGGGTGAGAGGGTGATGAATGCAGAATGCTGAGGTTGCCGTTTTGACTCCCTTTTATACATGTTAGAAAGAACACACACAAAGCAAAATGCTGGCGGCACTGTGGCAGTTATAGCTATTGTGCACATTGTGTGTGTGTGTAAATAGTTTATGTATATATGTGTGAGTGTGTGTTCAAATAACACTGCTACATTGATACTGAGTGTTAACATGGTTTTATTTCATTTTATTTTGCTGTCAAATCCAGATCATACAGTGTACAGTACATATATCTCAATTATGAATATGAATACATAATAAATATACTTTGTATTATATTCATTTTAAAGGAATGATTCATTAAAATTACAAAAGAGACAAATATCACAAACCAAATTTACCTGCGTGTCTATACACCACTAACATTACTGAGAAGCTGTGATGGGTGAAGTGACCCTCTAAATTACATGCAAAACATATTTTAAAGGGTAACTCTGCTATTTTTTCGACCTTGACCCTATTTTCTGACATTTTTGTGTCTAAGTGTCTATTGGAAATAAATATTTTTAAACTGGTCCAGTGCTGAGTGAGAGGGTCGCAGCAAAACAGGCCACATTTTTGTCAATTTACCTCCACTAAAGGTGCTTGTTTTTGCCACTGATAGACTCGGACTGTTAGTAACATCTCAATGCTGACACGCTCACCTCTAGACAGGATTATGGTAGCCTGGAAAGATAATCTGGGACTTATATCTGAGGACTAATTGGTCTCTATATGCTTATTGCAGTTTAAGGTGGTCAAACAGACCCACATGTCCAAGTTTAAGCTGTCTAGCATCTACCCTGATACAACCCCCACCTGTGACAAATGCAAAAACAATGATGCCACCCTGATACATATATACTGGCTGTGCCCTCACTCACAAACATTTTTTAAAGATATCTTCCATACCCTTTCTAAAAAAATTAGACCTAGACCCTATTGTTGCCCTGTTTGGCTTTGCTGATGGAGACAACCCTAACCTGACATCTGCAGAGCACCTTATGGTGACTTTTGCTCTGCTCTTGCACAGGCCATCTTGCTCAAATGAAAGGAGGCTGCCCTGCTGATATCTGGCCAGTGGCTTCGAGACATAATGTCCCAAACAAAATCAGCTCTGAATGCATTTTGATTTAGCCCTTGATATAAAAAAAAGTAAAACTCAACTCCATGGATGTTGTTACTCTAGACATTGTGGCTTAGAGATAAATAGATAGATAGATATTTAAAGGAAGGAAAACTTATATATGAGGATGGGTGGCGGGTGGGAGGGAAGAGCTATTGTGTCATATAGGGTATTACTGTAATTGCCTCAGAGTCATGTCTATTTCTGTTTGTTCTGCACACTGGTATATACTGTGTGGCGTTGTGGAATGTGTCTGCCCAACCCTGACATTTTTTGTGTTAGAATTGTCTGACAACATTATGAAAAAGATCCTTAAAGAGGATCCTTTTTGTTTACCAGAAATAGCCCTGAAATTGCCATCACCAAACCCACCAGACTCCATTTAAATAAACACTAATTTTATCACTGTAAAACACACTTCATTCTAAGTCACCAGAAACAAAATAGAACTCACTAAAGCCCTCTTGCTTTGTCTTTACACTGTTCTAACAATCACCATGGAGATGGCTGAATAAAACCCTTAACTCACTGAGTCAGATGTGAAAACATGCTGAATCAATACACACTAAATTACTGTTTATTTAAATGGAGTCTGGTGGGTTAGGTGATGGCGATTTCAGGGCTGTTCCGGGTTAAACAAAACGGATCTTACTCTTAAAACATAAAGGTCTATCTCTGTAGGGATCCTTCCCATAATGTTGTCAGACACTTAAAATAATAATCTGAGCCGGTCAGTAGCAAAAGACGGACTTTTAGTGGATGTAAATGATGAGCTGAGTAGTTACATTGCAGCCTGTTTCATGGTTGCTGGCTGCAGTGCTCTCGCATAATGCTGGACCAGTTTCAAAAACAAAATTTCAAAAGAAAAATAGCAAAATTACCCCTTAAGACAAGACAAAAGCACAAGTACAAGCACACATTTACACACATTTATTGTATCCACGTTATGTTACAAAGCTGTCATATTACAAACTGTGTTCTTTCTTTAGAGCCATTACAGGTATGAAGGTCCATTTGATTGTGAATAGGACTCCTAAGAAAAGAGGCGGCCGCTGACAGCCACAGACATGAGAGACGCGCTGGACTAATTGAGAACATCACTGAACCCATGATGCAGGGCGAGGACCTCTTTAGCATTTCAAAGCATTCACAGACACAAGATGAAAATGAAAATAGCACACATGAGGCTGTTTTTCAGCAGGGTTTCAATGAGTCTCCATTGTACAGTTTAATGATGTGCAAATTTGAAAGTGACAATACAGAATCTCACACTATTGGCTACACCTTTACACACACTGATGACAGCCGACTAAGACCTCAAAGGTCACATTAAGCTCCTTTAAAATGCAGCATTCTCTCCACATGTGCAACAAAAAGCAACAGGCAAAGACTTGTTTCAATGTGTTGGTGATGTTTTAGTGGAGGGACGCTGAAAGGATAACTGAACTGAAATGTGCCAGGTGGACACGGTGATGGTTTGAAAGTAACCTTCGCTTTGTTAGTTAATTTATTGTCACGTGAGCAACATGATTTTTTTTACAATTACTTAAGTCTCTTGAAAAGAAAAAAGAAATACACCTTTAAACACATAATGCTTCAGCTTATTGGAAGCCAGCTACTCTTAATCAAGCCAAATTAGTTAAAGGAGCTCTGTGATATTCAGCGCGTATCTTCAGCAGTTGTCTGCACATGGTTCTCAACATGGTCGTGGCTTAGCTGGCAGCTAGCAGCTAACAATGCTAACAGCACAAACAGTGCTAACAACAGCAACAGTGCTGACTGGCTGATGATATTAGCTGTGCTGGAACCAGAGGCTGGGCGCTATGCTTCTGTAATGACGCCGTCCCAATGTCAGCTGTAACTGTTGTTTGAGTGCGGTGTAGAGCGGTGGCATTAGCAAGCCAGTGGGATACCTGCATGTGCACACATGGTCAAGAAGGTATAACTGCAGCTGGAGCAGCTACATGACCCACCCTCAAGCTATACTACAAGACTCGCCCGCTTTAACCTACACTCCATCCATGATCAGCCCCCTTCGCTCCTTGGCCCAGATGCGGAGATCCTGACGGAATTCTTTAGTTGGCAATTGGCTAGCCATGACATTTTACGTTAAAAGAGAGGTGGTTGAGGTTAGGATACGAACAGGATGTCTACATCTTGTTATTTATGTTAATGCTCATTAGCAATTAGCTCACGTTAGCTATGCAGTATAATGTTAAAATTGAGGCGTTTAAGGTCAGGATAAGGGTAATGGAAAGGCCACATCTCATTACATATGAAGTGAATCACTTCTTCATGTATTGTGAATTATACAGTGGATTATTGTAACATTTGGTGTCATTTGGGCGGCTGTGGCTCAGAGGAAGAGCGGGTCTTCCATCAATCGGAAGATCGGCGGTTCGATCTCAGGCTCCTCCAGCCTGCATGTCGAAGCATCCTTGAGCAAAATACTGAACCCAAAATTGCTCCCGATGTATGGGGTGCCGTTTGTAAAGTGGCTCACGCTGAAAATAACATCAACATTTTGCCACATTTAGCTTCAAACAATGTTTAAAAAAGTGTTGTGAATTTTTTAACGTCACCTTTTACCACATTTACAGCAATATTTGTTAACTTAGAAACATATTAAATAGTTAAATCTAAATATTAAATGTGGCACCTAAATGTTAAATGTTAAATCTAAATCTAAATCTAAATGTTAAATCTAAATGCTAAATATAAATATAAATATAAATGTTAAATCTAAATATTAAATATAAATATAAATATAAATGTTAAATCTAAATGCTAAATATAAATCTAAATGTTAAATGTTAAATCCAAATGTTCTGGGTGAAACTAAATATTTAGCTAATATGCAAATTCACACTGCCGGTCACCGGAAGTACCAAAATAAAAGCTCAAGATGGTCAGACTGTGTTTATAGAATCAAATAACGAATTAAAACCAACTTCTCGGGGGAAATGAACACTTGAACATACATTAGCGTGAGAATAACTACCTAAAATAACAAGAAACGTGTTTGGAGAGAATCACCTTGTTGTTTATAAATACTTCCAGGTAGAAAACCAGCGGAGTTTAGCTACATATATATATGCATATCTCACATTTTTCACCTCACTATATCACCGTTTAGACTAATCTGGTGTTTGTGAAGTCTATAAATACAATGATTGAACAAACATTACTATCACATTCTGAAATTAATAACATCGTTATCGTAGATTAGCGGGGCTAACCATTAGCTGTTAGCCCCGTTAGCAGTGTCTGTAATGACTCATTAACTCTAAACGGTCCGTGAAAAAAAATATTTTTTTCCAGCGGGTGCTAAGAGCTAACGGTTGTTAGCTTAGTTTATGTTGTTAATCCCTCCGAAGGGACTCAAAGTACACGTCAAATAAAATTTCTCCAAACATGTTTCTTGTTATTTTAGGTAGTTATTACCACGCTTATGTATGTTCAAGTGTTCATTTCCCCTGATAAGTTGGTTTTAATTCGTTATTTGATTCTATAAACACAGTCTGACCATCTCGAGCTTTTATTTTGGTACTTCCGGTGACCGGCAGTGTGAATTTGCATATTAGCTAAAAATTTAGTTTCACCCAGAACATTTAGATTTAACATTTAACATTTAGATTTATATTTAGCATTTAGATTTAACATTTAGATTTATATTTAGATTTAATATTTAGATTTAACATTTATATTTATATTTAGCATTTAGATTTAACATTTAGATTTATATTTATATTTAGCATTTAGATTTAACATTTAGATTTATATTTAGATTTAATATTTAGATTTAACATTTAACACTTAGGTGCCACATTTAATATTTAGATTTAACTATTTAATATATTTCTAAGTTAACAAATATTGCTGTAAATGTGGTAAAAGGTGACGTTAAAAAATTCACAACACTTTTTTAAACATTGTTTGAAGCTAAATGTTGACGTTATTTTCAGCGTGAGACACTTTACAAACGGCACCCCATACCGATGGCTGTTCCACCAGTGTGTGAGTGAGTTAAAAACTGAGTAGCAGGTGGCACCTTGTATGGCAGCCTCGGCCACCAGTGTGTGAATGTGTGTGAATGTGACGTCATTACTCCACCTAATCTTTACAAAGGCCAAGCAAATAGTTGTTCACTGCTATATTAATGGTCTGAATCTCATATAGAGTTCCTTTGAAACATAACTTTGAAATAAGAAATAACACACTATTTTCTTACAAACAAACAAACAAACAAAAAAATCATGATCAGTAACACATACTCAACTAAATACACTCAGGGATTTAGGGTACTTAGTCTGATATAACCAGTATCTTTTGTTAGCTCATGCTGGCAAACTTTATAACTCTTCTCTGCTTGTGCCACTGGTATTCATTTTAGCAGATATCAGCATCACTTAAAGACCAGTTGTGGCCACAGTGACCAGCATTTTGAATTATTTGTGTTTACTCCCATAAGTAACGGATCAATTTTAACCAAGTTTTCAGGTACGTTTATTTGGTAAAGTATTTCCATTTTGTGTGACCTTCTGCATCTTCTCCACTAATCCACAATATCTAAAGCAGAGGATGCAATGTTTCAGCACTGAACATATCTGGTTTTTCATCAGGTGTAAAATCTGGTGTCTCCAATTTTGGGGATTTTCATTATGGATATTACTGCATCAATAATATAATTCTGTAGGCTATTAACTGCAACTCTTTTAATTATTAATTATTGATAAATGGCCAAACAGCCTCTAAAATGTGTTTTATATCATAAACTGGATATTCTTGTGACTTTAAAGTGTTAGTCATCCAAAAAAAGACATTTAAATACTTCATCTGTGGCTCTAGGAAATTATAACAGCCCTTTCTCACAACTTTCTGACCTATAGAAACAATACATTAATTTATGACATACACATTAGATTAATCACATTGGGATGCATTTGGGGTTCAGTGTTTTGCTCTAAGACACTTCAACAGGTAGAGCTGGGGAATCAAACCTTCAGTCTTACCATTAAGAGACAACTGCTCAACTGCTCTCCCACCTGTTAAATTTTCTCTTGAGGTGTTTCTACTTTCAGTTACGTAAAGGATTTTTAGTTTTTCTTTATCACTGGAGAGATTTCATATTAACGTGCTTTAAAAATTGAAACAATAACACTGAATAATGTATGTGATCCATTTTCACATAAGACCTTTGGCAGCTACTGTATAAGCCTGTCTCTGTCGAGCCTGATCTACACGACTGATGAGCTGCATACTATGCGCGTCCATAACAATCACTGTGATGCTGCAGAATGAGTTTCTATGTGTTTTTTTCATGCACGTGTCCTCAGTTGTTTTCTTGTTTGTTGGCCTGCTTGGCTCTCATGGCGTTCTGTGTGACCGTGGACAGAGATGATCCCGTCATGCTGGCCGTCTCCACAATCCCAATGTCCCTACAGGTCAGACACGCCACCAGCTTCTGACGAGAGGCGCTGCGAGCGAAGAAGAACTCGTGGGACACTCCAGCCAGTATAGCACCTATCGCTGGGCCGAGCCAGTAAACCTGAGGGTGGGGATAGGAGAAACAGGATATTAATGTAGGTTCAGGAGCAGGGCCATGCCTCAAACACACCTCAACCCATCCTGCTCTGTGTGTCTCAGATGTCTCAATCCTCCCTATCTTGTCCCTACCCACCCTCCTTCATCCTCTCTTCCCTTCTCCCTTCTTCTCTTCCTATTCATTCTGGTGCATACCTCTCCCATGTCTCATTCTAGGTACCGTCTGGGGTCCTGTAATCAGCTCGGGTGGAAAAACACCTGAGACAGATCCCCCACACTGACTCTCCCTCTGCCTGATCTTCAGTTCATCCTCCCAGACCAACCTAATGGAAGACATCCCTCTTCCACCTTCACCCTCACTTACATCCATTCATCAGTCCTCAACAACTAACACTTCCTGAATTACAAGTAAACCTTTAAACAACAGGTTGTGGCGTGGTCCTTTCTAGTGAAATAAGATTTAAGAGATGTGTAGACAGAGAAATGCTTTCATTTTATCTGGATGACAAATAGACAACAAAATAAAATCACCGGAATAACAGTTGAGCTCTGCAACTGTGGTCATTATAATACTTGTGCTGGAACAATATTCAGACACTTCATTTAAGTAAAATGCAATACTTTAAATGTACTTCATTACAAATAAAAAGTCTTACACTCAAAATGAAATGTGAATACGTATTAGCAGCTATTAAAGTATCTCGTTCTGCACCTGTGACTGACATTTATCACATTTGATGCTGATGCTTCTGTGTGTGAGCAGCATTTAACTATTGTTGCTGCTCAAGGTGGAGATGATTCATATCTCTTGATACACAGATTAGTTCAGTGGATCCAAACCTAGGGGTCGGGCCCCTCCAAAGGGTCACAAGATCATCTGAGAGGTGGTGAGATGATTGATGGCCGAAGAAAGAAGAAAAAACTAATTTCTGCAACACTATGTATATACATTTATGAGACTTTTCTCTAATCTCCACCTCAAAAAATTACATAATTAGAACACTTTGAGCCTTGACAAGTTATTTAAATGAAACCATCTGGGAAGTTTAAAATAAAAAGGTCTGTTTGATGGAACTTTGAATAACTTATAGACGTCTTAAATATGCGACAAGGGACCCCAAAGGTCACTAGCCAAAAAGGTAATGTCATACTTAAGTAAATTAGCACCAAATGTAAATAGCTAAAGCATAACTGCCTCAAAATGATGATTAATTACAGAACTGCTGTAAATGTACTTAATTATTTTCCGTTATTCAATCAAAGTCAAATATCCACTGAATCTGATTATTCAGTAACTGATATTGCTTTGATAATGATGATGATGATGATGATGGTGATGATGATGATTATATGAACTCTATCTGTAATTGGACAACAAATATAAAAGTGCATTATTAAAATCAGCTGGACAAGTGTTTCCATGGAGACAAATTTGGATTTTGAGGCGTTCTTTCACCCAGTGGTGTTCCCAGAAGCCAGTGATGATGGCCGGACCCAGAGTACGTGCAGGGTTCATGCTAGCACTGGAAAACCGCGCCTGGCAGGAAGAACAGCACACACACACACGCACGCACACACATGAACACATACACATTTGTATGTCATAAAAATATTATAAGTCATAGCATAGTGTGTAGTAAAAATCTATATTAAAAAAATATCAGTATAACTTATCCGGAAAAATATTATACGATGCCATGTAACATAATAAGAATTCATAGTACAGTATGTCAGAAAATAATTTTAAAAAATCATAGTATAGCATGTCAAAAAAAGAAAAAAGAGAAAAGTCATAGAAAAAAGAAAATCATGAAAAAAACGTTATAGTATAGTATGTCGTCAAGAATAACAAAAAACATGATATTAAAGAATGTACTCAGCAGTCACAAAAAAGAAGTCATAATATAGTGTGACTTCAAAAATAATGAAAAAAAAAATTCATAGTATAGTATGTCGTCAAAAATCATGAATAAAAGTCACAGAATAGTATGTCATCAGAAATCATGAAAAAACGTCATAGTATAATATGTCATCAAAACTAATGAAAAAATGTCAGTAAAGTATGTCGTCAATAACATCTATTAAAATAATCATGGTATAGAATGTGGTCAAAAATCATGAAGAAAACTCATAGTATAGCATGTCGTCGAATATAATGAAAAACAGTCACGGTATAGCATGTCATCAAAAATCACAAAGATAAGAATAATATAGTATGTCGTCAAAAATCATGAAAAAACGTTATAGTATAGCATGTTGTCAAAAATATCATTCAAGATAATCATAGTATAGTATGTGGTCAAAAATCATGAAAAAATGTCATAGTACAGCATGTCGTTAAAAATCATGAAAACAAGTCATAGTATAGAATGTCGTCAAAAATCACAAAAAACGTCATAGTATAGTATGTTGTCAAAAATCATGAAAAAATGTCATAGTATAGTATGTCGTCAATAATATCATTCAAAATAATCATAGTATAGTATATCGTCAAAAATCATGAAAAAACGTTATAGTATAGCATGTTGTCAAAAATATCATTCAAAATAATCATAGTATAGTATATGGTAAAAAATCATGAAAAAATGTCATAGTATAGTATGTCGTCAAAAATCACAAAAAACGTCATAGTATAGTATGTCCTCAGAAATCATGAAAAAACGTCATAGTATAGTGTGACGTCAAAAATGATGAAAAAATGTCATGGTATATTATGTCGTCAATAATATCTTTCAAAATAATCATAGTATAGTATGTTGTCAAAATTCATGAATAAAAGTCATAGTATAGTATGTCATCAGAAATCATGAAAAAACGTCAAAACTACTGAAAAAATGTCATGGTATGTTATGGCGTCAATAATATTGATTAAAATGATCACAGTACAGTATGTGGTCAAAAATCACGAAAAGAAGTCATAGTATAGTATGTCGTCAAAAATAATGAAAAAATGTCATAGTATAGTATGTTGTCAGAAATCATGAAAAAAACGTCATAGTATAGTGTGACGTCAAAAATCATGAAATAAAGTCATAGTATAGTATGTTGTCAAAAATAATTAAAAACGTCATAGTATAGTATGTCTTCAGAAATCATAAAAAAACATCAGAGGTTCGTGTACCGCTGCACTTTGGTTCATAGAGGATAGTGTGTAGTCAAAAGTCACACAAAATGTCACAGTACAGTATGTCGTCAAAAATGGTATAGTATAAAAGTATAGTATGTCAGTATGTCATGTGTAGTATGTCATTAAAAATAATGAAAAAATGTCATAGTATG
The DNA here is from genome assembly GCF_041903045.1 of Epinephelus lanceolatus. Lineage (NCBI taxonomy): Eukaryota > Metazoa > Chordata > Actinopteri > Perciformes > Serranidae > Epinephelus > Epinephelus lanceolatus. The sequence continues at coordinate 14,847,772 of NC_135741.1, read as the reverse complement.
TCGTCAAAAATAACAAAAAACGTGATACTGCAGTATGTTGTCATAAATCATGTCAAAACATCATAGTATAGTATGACATCAAAATTCATGAAAAGTAAGTCATGTTGTCAAAAATAATAAAAAAAACGTCATAGTGTAGTATGTCGTCAGAAATCATAAAAAAGGTAAGAATATAGTATGTCGTCAGAAATTATGAAAAAAAGTCAAAGTTTAGTATGTCGTCAAAAATAACAAAAAATGTGATATTTCAGTATGTCGTCAAAAATGATTTGAAAACATCATAGTATAGAACGTCCTCAGAAATCATGAATAAATGTCATAGTATAGTGTGACATCAAAAATAATGAAAAACAGTCAAAGTATAGCATGTCGTCGAAAATCACAAAAAATGTGATATTTAAGTGTCGTCAGAAATCATGAAAAAAGTTCATTGTACAGTATATTATCGAAAATAAGGAAAAGAATTCCTAGTATAGTATGTCATCAAAAAAAGAGAAAAAAATCATAGTATGTCATCAAAAATTAAAAAAAAACGTCATCTGATGGTTTATCTTCAGAAATCAGGAAATAACGTCACAGTATAGTGTGACGTCAAAAATCATGAAAAAATTTCATAGTATAATATTTTGTCAAAAACCAGTAAAAAACGTCATAATATAGTATGTCATCAAAAATCATTTAAAACATGATTTGTCTTTGAAAATGATGAAAAAACCTTCCATTATAGTATGTTGTGAAAAATCATGGATATAAAGTGATATAGTATGTCATCAGAAATCATGAAAACACGTCAGTATAGTATGTCATCAATAATATATATATTTTTTTTAAATTATAGCGTAGTATCTGGTCAAAAATCATGAAACAAAAGTCATAGTACAGTATGTAATCATTAACACTTAAAAAAAAGTCAAAGTTAAGTATGGCACAAAAAATGATGAAAAAACGGAATAGTAAAGTATGTCATCCAAAATCATGAAAAACATCAAAGTATAGTATGTTGTCAAAAACCGTGAAAAAATGTCATAGTATAGTATGTTGTCAAAAATCATGAAAAATGTAATAGAATAGTATGTTGCCAAAAAGGATGAAAAAAAGTCATAGTATAGTATGTGGCCAAAAGTCATGAAAGAAAGTCATAGTATAGTATGTTGTAAAAAATTATGAAAAAACCTCATAGTATATTATGTTGTCAAAAATCATGAAAAAAAAGTCATAGTATAGTATGTCGTCAAAAATTCTGAAAAAAAGTCATAGTATTGCACGTTGTCAAAAATCATGAAAAAACGTAATATTAAAGTATGTCATCCAAAATCATGAAAAAATTTATAGTATAGTGTTTTCAAAAACCATGAAAAAAGTCATAGTATAGTATGTTGTCAAAAGTCATGAAAAAAAGTCATAGTATAGTATATCGCCAAAAATCATGAAAAAACGTAATATTAAAGTATGTCATCCAAAATCATGAAAAAAGTTATAGTATAGTGTTTTCAAAAACCATGAAAAAAAGTCATAGTATAGTATGTCGTCAAGAATCATGAAAAAACGTCATTGTATAGTATGTTGTCAAAAGTCATGAAAAAAAGTCATAGTATAGTATGTTGTCAAAAATCATGAAAAACAACATATTATACTATGACATATCATGAAAATAGTAAAAAAAAAGTCATAGTATAGTATGTTGCCAAAAATCATGAAAAAGAGTCATAGTATAGTATGTTGTCAAAAATCATGAAAAACAACATATTATACTATGACATATCATGAAAATAGTAAAAAGAAAAGTCACAGTATAGTATGTTGTCAAAATCATGAAAAAACGTCATAGTATAGTATGTTGTCAAAAATCATGAAAAAAGTCATAGTATAGTATGTTGTCAAAAATCATGAAAAAAGTCATAGTATAGTATGTTGTCAAAAATCATGAAAAACAACATATTATACTATGACATATCATGAAAATAGTAAAAAACGTGTAGTGAAGTATAGTATTTCACCAGATGACATACTATACCTTTACTTAACCGTAATAGTATAGAATATCAAGTCATTTTATAGTATATCATAAAATATATCCTAAAATCATTATAAGCGTCATGGTATAGTGTACATTAAAAATATATATAGAATGTTATGTAAGAATGAATGTGTCCACTTTTCCTGCTCAGGCCTATGATGGCTCCCTGATATGGCACTGAGTTATCAAAACATTAAGACTCCTTGATGTAGGATTTTTGGTTCAGAACATTTTAAAATGGTCAGTTTAGCTGGGTTTTTTTTTTATTTTTTAAATAAAATTGGCTACAGAAAGCGACCATTCAAAATGTTTCCCTTCAACGTATAATTGTTTATTACAGCCCTGTATACATTAGAAAGTGAGAAAGTTCTGTTAATTTGTCTTTATTTTATTCATGAAACCATCTTAGAACCAATACAAAATCTGAGTTGAATAAATGTGACACTAATTGTTCTGTATGAAAGCTCCTCTTACCCCTATCAGCACTCCAGCAGTGTGTGCTAATCCAATGGCCAGGTTTCCTGGTTCTGGGCTTTCCCTCCGCCGCTGATCCTCCACTGAGAACACAGTGAAGACCAGCTGGAAGGTGCACAACACCTCGATGCCCAAAGCCTGAGCTGCATTCAGCTCCATGGGAACCTGAGTGAGGTAAAACAGGAGTAAGAAGACAGAGAGAGGGGCAGGATAAGAAGGAATATTTTGTTGTAATGTGTTTATCAATAATCTGACCTTGTTGACGAAGTGGTCTGCAGTGCTTTTGACCGGCAGGGCCAGGTAGAGGGCCCCGGCTCCTAAAGAGGCCCCCAAACACTGTGCAGCCACATAAAGAGCGGCCCTGAGGACATCCAGCCTCCGAGTGGTCAACAGAGCCAGAGTCACTGCAGGGTTCACCTGATCAGAGGGCAAACACATATTTACTTTTGAACAAAGTGACAAATACTGAAAAACAATTTAACAACAGGAAAACTCAATGCCAGTGGTGAAAGGTAACTAAGTATATTCACTCAGGTACTTGTACTGTTGTACACTTGGCTACTTATAATTATTTATTACTTTTAACTTTTCAGTGTTTGTGGTGAAAGCAAATACCGTAAAACTCAGAATATAAGTCACACTGGCATATAAGTCGCAGTCTATTTTTTAAGGTCTCAAACAGGGGAAACAAGGTTTTATATTACTATTTGTTAATAAAAACGTTATACAAGTTATTCCTACACTGTTTCCCTTTATTTTTAATTTGAAACACATTCAAAACACAATAACCTCTTAAGCAGCTTTGGTTACTTTTCAGATTGCAATTTTCCAAACAACCTCTCCAGGAAATAAAATTACGGTATAACAACATCTGAGCCATAAAAATGAGTTTAAATTAACGTTAAACTTCTTTCGTGTGGGTCAAATTACCTATGCCAGCATTTACCTTGGTCTGTAGGTCGCACCGGTCTATAACCCGCACCCAACTTTTTAGATGAAAAAAAAGGGAAAAAAGTGCGACTTATACACCAAGTTTTACGGTAAATCTGTCCACACACTAATAAGTCCTCTATTTTCCTCCAAGACTTTTGCATGGAGCCCACACTGTAACTAACTGCACTCCCTGAAGACATATGATCATTATCATATTTTTGGAAAAATGAAAGAGTGATTCCAGAGAGAAGCAGACAGAGGGGTCTACAGTCTGTGTTTGAAGGATATATCCAGGATGTCAAACTGACTCAGCAGCAACAACAGGTTAAAAAGACAAAGATAGTTAGAAGCTAAAGCTGAACTATAGGCTACAGATCACAGTGTCAAAGTGAACCACCACATCACTGCTGATCGACACACAAGACAATGAATATAAAGGGAAACTTTGCTGATATTGAACCAGCTGTGTGGCATCACAGTGCGTGCAGATGAACTGGTTCCTGTACAGCAGGGTCGGCCTTTGTTTCACTGTTATAATCAATAAAAAGCAAAAGCAGCATGTGTATACATTCAGTAGGCTATATCTTCAGTAGCTAGCTAGCTAACCCTACACTTTTCAGGGTTTGATTTTGGTTTTGGAACAGGGAAGAAACGTATATCTTTTTCCAACCTCTCCAGGTAACGAGTGTCATTAATACACGACGTGCCCCAGACACAACATTTAGCTCCAAATCCACAAAACCAGTCTGAAAATCAATGGAGCACAGCTGTGTTGTTGTTGGACCTTGGTCTGAGCCGGCCCGATGCTATGCTATGATTGGCCAGTCTGCTTTAAAGGGGTGGGACTTAGTGAAGGTCAGTTGTAGAATGCAATCTAAAAATCTACATCTACAGCATGACAAATGAAAATCTGAATGTTGGAGCCACATGGAGCCAGTGGAGAAGGTCTAAAGAGCTGCAGGTGAGCCATCAGTGGTGATATATGAGTCTATACACTGTTTTTTAGGAAAATACTGCACTGTATACCTTTAAGTAATATCTTAAATGCAGGACTATTACTTGAAATTAATTGTTACTCAAGTAAAAGATCTGAGAACTACCTTGTTACCACCAGCAAAGAGTTTCAAAGATTCAATAAGAGGAAGAAAAATAAAGTGAATGTGTGTCACCTGTGCCCCGCTTATTTCTCCAAAACAGTGTCCCAGTGCAACAACCACCACCCCCACTGCCACTGCAGGGTACAGGGGTCCCATGGGGCCCTCTCCAGGGCCTGGCACAGAGGCACCCAGCACAGCGCTCACTAAAATCAGGGTGCCGAGCAACTCTGCAACTATGGCGAGCCAGAACTGCCGACTGCGTAGCTCCTCAGAGAAAGGGGATATAAACAAAGGTGGCCTACATTTAGTTCACCAAAACAAAATTATTCAAAGCCTGATAAGTGCTGGGATCTGTTTTAAAAACATGATAAACTTATTAATATGATCACATGTGGACAATATGCTGAAGAGTATCAATCTGTTTGTTAAGACAGTCCAAAAACGGACAGAATTGACTCAAGAAACAAACAGAATATTCTTCTATCACTGTATCTGACACAAACAAGTCAAACTGAAATAAAAAATTAACACCTACATATCCTGTGAAATGTCAACACACAGGAAATTAAATAAGATGCTCACCTCACGCCACGTCATTTCAAACTCTGTGTTATTCCTCTGTATGTCGTCTGTTTCTCTGCCCGTCTGTCCGTCTGTGTGTAGCTGTCGGGGTCTGAGGGCTTCAGGGTCTCTGCTTCATCCCTCATTACCTTGTAGAGTCTGAGAGCTCCTTTGATGAGAGCAGCCTCCCCCCTCCCTCCCTGTCTCCTCACCCTCTCCTTACCCCACACCTCAGGCCCTATCACCTCCTCCTGTGCACAAACACTAGTCAGTGGAAGCCCTTGAAACGATGTCTCTCTTCAAGGTTGCATGCGTAACACGCTGAACCCTGCCAGTTTGCAGCTGACACATTCTGCCGACCTTGAGCAATTTAATGCATCTTCAGGAGCCTTTCACTTATCTCCGGACTGAAGTGATTGTGGCCACTTCAGAAGGGGCAGTCAGGACATAAAGTATTATAACCACTTATGAAAAAGGCCTGAAATCACAAATATAAGCACTCCAGTGAAAGTAGGTCATATAAAGTTGAGGTTGAACACCTGTTAGTAGCTTCAGACGACGTCTGTCAGTTGGTGTTTTACAGTAATACTCACAATTCAAAGCTCAAAAGAGGCCGAACCGTCTCTCAAAATCTGACCAAGTTTCCAAAATACAGAAATTTGTCAGATGGGATTGAGTATTGTGTCCGAACTAGTGTTTCCCAGTGCTGGCAGCTATTTACTCGACATCTTCCTGTGCAGTTTTTTCTGTTTCTGGTGTACCATCATCATATTATTGCCTGTTTGTCATGTTTTTGGACATGTATCATTGAGGGTGATTTATTATTCTTACATTATACCTTCCTCTCAGTGTTGTTGTCATGTTTTTGAACTAGTATCAGAGAGGTTGAACCCTTGAGCGTTTTATACACTCTCTTTTTAGTGTACAATATTAGTGATGACATGTTTTTACACATGTATTGTTGGGGGTGATCCTTTGTAAGCCCTATGAAGTTTTTCCTGCCATTGAATATTTAGGTTTAACTTTATCCCTTCTGTCAAATGACCTCGGTCTCACTCCGAAGTCATCGAAAATCAAGCAAGTGGGCATCACAAACCAACGAAAAAAGGCGTCCTTTAACGTCGGCATGATACATGGATGACAAGGATGAAAGTTAAGGCAGCAAAAGTCCAAATAGGGTGGATGAGAGGGGTGGTGGATGGGTCAAACGAACACCAACTTTCACCCGAGAGAGTGGTGTTTGTGTCCTATAAGATTCTAAAACGAAACTCTATTCTTTTTCCTAAACCCAACCATGTATGTTTGTTGTTGAAGGAAAAAAAACATAATTTTGCGGTGTTTTACTGATGTAGTGCTTTTATTTTGAAAGAGACTGTATGTTAACTTTACATTTCTGGTGATAACAGTGTATTTTAAGTTAGTGTATTTTGAAAGAAGACAATGCATGTAACAGGCAGAACTTGACACGGAGCCCCAGAACGTCGTCAACCAACGCACCCAGGGTACCTTGCACGCCTTATCTGGACGTGGAAAGTCCATGACCAAATGTCAACATGTGACGAGGTCGGAGTGAGAACGTGTTGGTCAAATTCTTTTGTTAGTTATCATGAGTTAGTTAGTGACTTTATACACGTTATGAGTTTGCTGTCCAAACACACGTATTGTTGTTTGTCCTCGTCATGCATATCTTGTGTGTCACAATATATAACAATTCTTATTTTATTTCATTGTTGTTTTCTCTCTGTTTATTTGGCATTGAACCTTTTTCTCTTGTCACTAAGTATGTTAATAATTAATAGTTAACATTTATGTCATTTTCATTTGCATTTTCTGTCAATGTGTTTTATTGTCTAGTAGGGCTACACTAATAAATCATGTGACCTGTGTCACATGACTCACATGAGCTCTTAAATTGCACACTTGTTTCCAATGCATTTTACACCCTGATGAAGACTCTCAATGCACTGGTTTAACCATCTATTAATAAAGGATTTTAATTGGATGTTTTTTAGGACTGTCTGCCTGTACTATGGACTCCTGCACTGAGTGAGCTGGCCAGTTGTTGTTTTCTTTATCTGCCAGCTATTTGTTTGTTCTGTTATTTGAAGGACCCCCATTAGGTGATGCCAATGCAATCAGCTAATCTTTCTGTTGTCCAAACCTGTGTGTACAGTACGTAACACATTACATCATGGGAAGGTCTGGTTGTATAAGCCTGTGGCTTCTTGACCTCTCCTGACACATTTCTTATTTTTTTCTTTTTTTAACTATTTGGATTTAATGCAGTTTAATGTGTGTGCAAATAAAAAAACACCCCAGACATTACTTATAACAATAATAATGTATTTTATTCATAGACACCTTTCCAAGCACTCAAGGACACTTTACGAGACACAGTTAAAAATAAACAAGCAGCAATGTATCCATAGATCATAAAGTCAAACAAAACAGCTGAAGGCTCTGTAACCCATGGAAGTCAAGCGGGCATTATTGCATTAATACACATGAAATTACATTCATACACAAATCAAAGCCAGTTAAGCCCTGAATGTCCTCAAAATCTTAAAAACACCCCTGCGACACCTGGTCTGTGCAGGGCTGCTGGATCTGGATTTGCCTCTTGGCAAAGATGAGTAAGGACATGTGAGCAAATGCCAAAAGGTTGAAAGAAGGCAATTCATTTATTACACATAAATACCATTATTGTTCATTTATTACTGACCCCTGACCTCCTGTCACTTTGCAAAAGTGGATTATCTCTGCACTAAAGCAACAAATGCTTCACAGCTGAACATATATCCTCACATATCTATGATTTACTCCTTTTTAAGTAATGTTCAATAAAAACTACAGTGCCCAGCTGTAGGACAAACTATCTGAGAAATAATGACATTGAAATAACTAACATGGTTAACATTATGCCTCTAAAAATAAGCATGTTTTGGTAATATGAGCATGAACATAAAAAATTATCTCACTAGCTTTAGTTTGTGTTTGAGGGTTATAGATTGGGTGGTGAAATGGAGACCTTTGTGTGGAATTTGTTGACAATGCCAAAATTATAGACCACATACTTGAGTATATCATTAACATAACATTAAGGTGTTTGTGGCGTGTTCTGAGCATCTGGCGCCCATCACTGCTCCTCAGCCTGATTTTCATATTAATTATAGGACAAAAGGATGATAAGTGAGCAGAGAGGACCAGAGCAACAAAAACAGACCATGTCCTCTGCTTTGAATTGATGCATTCCAGCATCAGATTCTCTCTCGTCATGTCTCTTGTGTCCTCAAATGTTTTATCTCCTGCTTTTCAGACCTGAAGGTTTTCCTTGTTCGACAGGAAAATAAATACAATAAGAAGAGCAGTGTAAAAGCCTTATGTGACTGTCGTGTTATGTTGACACTAAACCCAGTGATCTCAAATATGATGTCCTCCCACCCTCCTTGTGCTCTGATCACCATGGGGACAAACTCTTTCATGATGCTGTTGCCATAGAGCCTATTGTGATGCTGCGTCTGTGCAGGCTTTTCATTTTCACTCTTTGAATATCAAACACACACGCACACGCACACACACACACACACACACACACACACACACACACACCTTGTGAAGACGTTTTGTGACACAGACAGAACTCCTCTAACTTAAAAACTAAGAACATTCACCTTAGCGGTGTCGGCGATGCAACAAGTCACGGCTGCTTTGCAACATCTGAACACTGACATTTTAAATGTGTTTTTATAATCTGTGTGTTTTAGTGGCAGCTGACATGATGCTGAGATGTTTGGAGTCCGATCTGATTCTCCTGACCCTCCAGGCATCAGGGGCCCTCAATCTGGAACTGGAGTCCAGAATGAACTGGTTGGTTGGTTGGTGGAAGAGGGGGGTTGGGGGTGCTGCTGGCGTGCCCCATTATGCCATGGATTACCCCCTCCTCTCCACAGCAACTGTTAAACTGTTATCCCCCCTTTTGTGGGGCTAAGCCCAACTGTGTGAAGCGGGACGGGCGGGGGGCACACTGGAACCCGCTGGCGTGGGGAGTTTTCAGCCCCCTCCGCCCAGAGTGCTGACACTGACACAATTTCACACACACACAAATATACACACACTCGTACAAAGTGCCAGCTAAGGGATTTGAGGGAGCGACAGAGGGCAAAGAGAGATGCGCTAAAACATTATACACTTTTTATTTTATTCTGAGTGTGTACTTTTTGCTGTTGTCTTTACATGCTTTGATTTAAGTGTTGGATTAGCCTGTAAGTGTGTGAATGTGTTGCACTTGAGTCTCCGTCACTGTAGAGCAGCTGGCAGTGATGGCAGGATGTTCCCAGCAGCATGTGCCTCAGACAGGACTTTCCACGGAGCTGCGGAGCCCCGCCCAAACACTTCAGCATATTTCCATCATGGTCAAGGGCTCTTTTTTCACTCTTAAAGGAGCTGCATACAACATTCACAGCACATCTATGATTCAGAGTCTGGAGTGGAATTGTCTGCACATGGCTCTCAACATGGAGGTGGCTGAGCTGGCAGCTAGCAGCAATGATGCTAACAGCACAAACTGAGCTAACAGCAGCAACAGTGCTGACACAGCTAACGGTGTTAACTTGGGGGGAACCAGAGGGTAGGTGTAAGGCTTTGGTGATGACACTGTTGCCGTTAACAACAGCAACTTCCCGTAATCACCGTATGATCACAGTACAGAGCAGCGGCAATTAGCTAGCCAGCGGGAAACACACACAGAAGGACTCATATGCACTCACAGACACGCATGGCCAGACTGTCTACCAAAACACGTCACAGCTTGGATTACAACCACAGACTGTATATAAAGATGGACAACTTAACAGCTCCCCAGAAATGAAGCCAACCTCTTGATCTCCCCCTGGTGGCTGGTTGCAGTATAGGTCATAACCCCCTCCCCCTCCAAAGTACAGTCTCTCTCATGTTAAGTAGTTCTAATCATGCATGATGTATGTTTAAGTGTTAACTCCTCTGATAAGTTTGGTTTTAACTAGTCATTTGATGCTATAAAAAGGGGGTGTGGCATCATGATTGACAGCTGTATGTCAGTCAGTGTGGTCTCAACTAAGTCAGGTAGGTGTACAAGTGGGACCTTGATACTACAGCTCCACTGCCTGATCACTACTGCGCAGACTCTGGCTCCAAATTATGTCATCAGCACAAGATGGCGGTGCCCATATCCTGAGTATTCTGGCTTCATTTTTGTGCAGTGGGAGGAAGAGGAGACACATGGTCCATCTTTATTTACAGAGTCTATGTTATTACACTACACACAGAGGTAGGATGCCATCACTTCACTGTATCTTTACATATCAAATAGTTGTTTGCTGTTATATTAATTAAAGCTCTGAATGTCATTTACAGCTCCTTTAAATGTGCCATACTGCAGTGTGCTTATCTTGTGATGTACAGTGAGATTTAATAGAGGTAAGCAGGTAGCATGTAAAGAGGGTGTTTGTGGCTATTTGAAAAAAGTTCATCTGCCAATAAGTCCAGAGATGTTTAAACAGCGTGAACTTCTTTTCAGGTATGCTGCTGTTGAATCTAATGCAATTACATAATTAGCAGGAATATTAAAGAACCTGTCAGCCTGCTGTGAATACATAAACTTCACTCTCATAAAGGGTTTACAAATGCAAGTGTTAAATTTAAATCAGTAAATGGCACTGTTTCTCTACTTGAACATGATGTTGGAGGTTCTCATCCATTTCCATATCTAGGGCTGCATTTTCATTATTCACTAATCTTATTTTCTCAGTTGATTGTTTATGCTGCGTTCACATGCCTTTTGGATGGCAAAAAAAAAAAAAACCACAGTCCGACTTAATGGCAGGACAGTAAAATTAAACACGCATGACAATATGTTGCGATGATGATGTTCACAAAGAATGGCATAAAATATATTAAATAAAATTATAACTGTCCAGATCACCTGTCTTTTCCCTTGACAGTGGAGACAATCAAATTTGGTGTTAGCTCTGAAAACAAGGACTTTGTTCTTAATACTGTCTTATTACTGGGGACATTTTTTCATTTATAAATGTATTTACTTTAAGACTGAACCCAATTTGAACCATTGGAAGAATGAGGAAGAAGTGAATAATGCTTGACACCATATTTCTCAGAGTCTATCTTGATGCCTTTAAACATTTTCTGGTTTTGTCGGTCTGACTGTCCAAAACCAGAAAATGTTTAATTTACAATCATGTGTCTCAAAAAAAGATACAGATAATCACATAGAATAGCTAGTTTTTAGCAATTTTGCTTGAGAAATTACATAATTTCAAAGTGATTAATCGACTAATATGTAAAAAAAAAAATAAAAAATGTAGATTTAGCCATTGTCCATGATATTCCATAACCTCAATTGTACCGTTATTTATACCAAAGATCATAATGGCTCTAAAATCTGCTCCTGATAGCTTACTGGCCATGTGCAGTGAATTTGTGCAATCTTGTCGTGTTTAAAGTCAGGAAGTCAGGAGGGACTGAAACCAGCATGCACTACACAGATAAATCCACAATTTGGTCGCCATATAATCAAACCTGCATGTCTCTAGACTGTGGCAGGAAACGAGAACACTCAGTGTAGGAGTCCATAGTACAGGCAGACAGTCCAAAAATGTATCTAGTTAAAATCCTTAATTAGTACATGGTTGAACACAAAATATTCAGATATAAGACCAGAGGAAAAAAATACTCTCTACTAGATGTGGTTTTTATTCAACTCACAGTACATTCTACAGATGCACACGTGTTACATCACCTTAATACAACAGAGTCTTGTAATACCTCCTCTTAAAAATGATGAATTGGTCCTAAAAATATAAAGGAACAAATTTAAAGTCACCAAAACTGTACATTATTAAAAATTCACTTAACACCACATTTGGTTTTCATGTCTTTTTTTTTTCTTTTTTGAAAAAACGTCTTGTCCCTTTAAGTGTAACAAGGAACATCAAAGTTTATTTTCCTATCAACGGATTTGAGTTCAGTGTAAGAAACACGTTTAAATAAAACCAAGACTGTGGAGTCATCCTGTCGCCTTCATAGTACACCGACCATGCCGCGCAACATCGTACATTGGCCCTTGTTCAGCAAAAATAAAAAGGAATGTAAGACAGAAAACCGGGCGGGAACGCGCCCAGTACCTCACTATCAGAGCTCCTTTGCAGTTCTAGTCTTTAAAATAGGAGGAGGATGTTCGCCTCACACATAACCACCTTTCGATGTTTTCATCTGGTCAGACGAGCTACAGACAAACAGTACATTTTCAACATGGATCAGTTGCTGCAAACACCATGTTGTCTTAGAGCAATTTCATAGTGTAAAAGAGAAACATTGCAGCCATGTGTTGCAGTAGCATCCTTTCAGTCGTACACAGATCAGGTGAAACTAGCTGATAATTTACTTGTAACAAGAGGGACAGTGAACTATAAGAGTCTAAGCCCAGACTGACTGACCAACGCTAAAAAATCCCCCAGTTTCAGAACCCAGTGTCTTTCACACAGCAGCAGGAGGTGGGTATGTGTGTGAAACTGTGTGCATGTTAATGTGTGTGTCAGTGAGTGAGAAGTGTGTGTGTGGCGTGCAAGACTTTAAGTGGAGGTTATACAACGTCTACTCGTGACAGTCCAAGAACAGATTCCTTTGAGTTTAACTGGCCTTTTCGGAAATCGTCTAGACATCTCTATAAGGTAATCTGTACACATTCACTACAAGCTATTGCTATTAAATAATCCCAGCTATTGTAATCTTTATATATATTTATATATAGAATATATAATAAAAATATATTGAGCAAAAAAATTACTTCTAGGCATAAGACCACGTTACATTACATTTCCATTGAACAGGTAAGAAATGGCCCAAGCTCAGTGAAGAGTTTTGATCCATTTAGTTGTCAAGCGGCGCTAAGCAGGTCCAGTATGCAGCAGTTAGGCTGCGATAGTGTGATCAGTCCCTGACCTTCAGTACGAGTCCGAGAGCCAAAATACTCAGGGCCTGAGACCGTGTCATCACCCCACAAGCAGGGCTTGACCGAAGGCCTCGCTACGACATGGGGCTCGTGAGAGGACGTGACAGGAGAACGCCAACAGGAGATGAGGTGCTGAGGTGAAGATGAGGAGACATAAAGGGAGGAAGGAAAAGTGAAGAGAGATGTGTTCTCACTCTGTGAGGGGAATGGGCACGAGTTCAAGCCAGTTCAGCTGTGGGCCTGGAAAAGAGTCGGCCGGTAGAGGAAACAATAACAGACAAATAGCCAAAATCTATACATATATACCTATACATGAGAGAGTACGCAGAGCTGGAGGAAACTCCAGACAGTCTTAGCAGTAATGGAAAGAGTGTGACTGGGACGGTGACAGCACCAACAGTTTACAGCCCCACTACCAGGGGGAACGGTGTAGGCTCCTATTTGTCCTTGTTTGAGTAGAACTCCGCCCAGCGGCTCTCAAAGAAATGCCTCATGGCGTGTCCAGCCATTCCCACCTCCGACGTGTCCTCGTTGAACAGCTCACAGTTGTTGAAGACGAGCTGAGCATCTGCCGCAAACTCCTCACAGCTGCAGTACCTGAGACAAGGAAACGACAGGAAGGAAAAAATAATGTCAGAACGCACAAGAGACAGAATAAATACTACTGGAGAGGACTAAATGACCGAAAATTCTCTTGGGTGGGGCATGTGTATTTCTTTTACAAGATAACTAAATACAGAACAGTCTGGCATAGGGGAGTTGAGGCAAATTCTCCTTAACTTAGTCAATCAAATAAGTGGATTGTAGATAAAGGTCAGACTAACAACTGACTCAATTAACATACTTTAGATCCAAGTCCTGCACAGGTCTGATTTTCAAGACCTGCTCCTGAACCAGAACCAGAACTGTGACATACATTATAACACCTGCCCCACTACCTGTAGATAAGATGAATAAATAACATAACCGACCCAACCCATCAACACAAGATCCTGATTCAAAACCACTATAATAACTCTGCGCAATTTAAATAATTTGGTTGTGATCAGGAGCGGTCATTTTGGGCCATTTCATTCAAGTGAAACTGAGGTAACATATTTTGAAACAAAGGTAATTCAGGAAATACAATTCAAAAGAACATTTTTTGCCTATTCTTATCATATAGAGCATCACATCTTCACAGTTAACCTTGACTCTCATATGCCAGAGCTGTTACACAATGTCAGCAGACTTTAAATTAAATCATGATTACTTTCATTTTATTTTTATATATCTATTATCCCACACTTGTAATCCGACCTGCATGTTCTTTGTTTAACCCAGAACCAAATGCTGAAATAAAATTTAGAGGGAAAAAAGCTCCCGAAAAATTTGCGTTTCTGTGTGTTACCTGTCGGGTACTCGCCCTAAATAAGGACTTAGCTTTAGGTTATTCTGGCTATCCATAGCCTTTTTATATATTTAGCTTAAATGCTTTATTAAAATACAATAGCGGAAAAATACACAACATCACATGATTTTAATGATAGCCTTTTAATATAATTGACTTTAAAAAGATTTTGTGGGTCTGGTTATGAAAGCATTTTCTATCATTCTTCTTTACTTGCATTGATTTGTTCTAGTAAGTTGTGTTGAGATTGTAATTGTGTACTTAACTTTGTCCTATTTATTATCATTATTTTAGAATTAATGTTTCCTTTTTATTCTGCAGTTATACAGACCCTTTTAGGGCTGCCAGCTAGCATCTAGATAATGTCCATGGAGAATTGTTTTGCCTTCAGCTAAGCCCCACCCACCAAAAACCATCATACTGTTTACCAACAGTAAAAGGGTCTATAGTCAATATCACCCTCTATTCTGTGGACTATTTGTTTTGTGCAAGCTTAGTGTTAGGCCCACTGTTTCCTGTTTGCCCAGTAATAACTGTTTTATTGAGTATAGTCTGATCCGGCCTTACCCTCCCTGTAGCAGTCTTTCTCTCATGGTGAGGAAGTCCATGGGGTTTTTGATGATGCGGCGGTAGCCCGGCACCAGTCTGGGGTTGACGGGTTCAAGGAATGGCCAGGCGTCTGCGTGAGCCTCCATCTCCATTAGAATGATCCTGGCAGGAAAAAACAATTAATCATCACTCAAAATGAACGTCACTCTGTAGACTTAAAAATGAGTTAAAATCCTGTAGTGGAACATTTATAACAACACTGTGCATGTGATGGAGGCAGGACTCACTCGCAGAAGGTGAGGTCAGGCTGGTTGCGGGTTGTCATGCGACGACGTTTAGCGCCACTTCCTTCTCCAGAGTAGCGGGAAGATGAGGGGGGTGTCACCGACTCCTTGTACCGCGTCGCCATGCCGCCAGTACTACGTCGTGCTGGCTTCTCATCTTCAGAGCTGTCGTCTTCATATCTTCTCTTCTTCACCCTGGTCCTCTTTTTGCACGCGCGCGGTGACTCGCCCTCCTCCTGAGAGACAGAGCGTATAAGAAGGCAGGTTGAGCTGTAAATTACTATATTTTTAAGTTTGTGATTCTTGACTTTTCTAGGACAGACACCAAAACACTGAGTGTATGTGAAACCCTACTTGGCAATAAACCTGTTTCTGATGCTCTTAGATTCGAAACAGCCCTAATTTCTTTCTGTACATTTTCTGAAGTTGTTTCTTAGTCAAGAATCACAGGACGGGTTCTGACCTGGATGATGCAGGCAGGACAAAACCAGTCTCCCTCTGGAACCTGGGTGATTTTGGGCCTCAGACAGTACATGTGGCAGCCTCGATCACAGCTATCACACAGCAACAGGCAATCATCATTGTCTCCCTTCCTGCAAACCTGGCAAGTCTGCGATCACAGAGAGGAAACCCTCATGGTTAAAATGACAACAAATTTGAATTTGGTGTCGTTTTTTGTGTGACTTTGTGCAGCATGCTCCCAAAAAGTGAGCCCATCAGAGCGCAACAACAATCTGAAGTTACTTACCACTTTAGTCACTGATCTCTCCCAAGCGATGGCCTTCTCCAGCTGAAGTAAACACAGACAGACCTGGGGAGCGCTGCGGCAGCGATCCAAAGCCTGTCGCCATGTTCGTAGTCGAGATGTGATCTCACTTTCCAAACTGGAATGCAAGAAAATTTCTAATAAGCATAAAATATAAAACAAATTCATCCTCTGCATTTTAAAGAAAGCCTGTTCTTCTCACCTGATGACATCCATAGGATGCTCTTCTCCTGGGGTCGGGGTGAGAGGAGCGAGGCGCATCACTTCAGCCGGGTTCCACAGCGGCTCCTTCAGGTAGCGCCTCTCAATGTTTCGCTCAAGGTTGGCCAGCCGCAACACAGCCAAGTCCAGCGGGTGCGTGGCGATACGTGGAAGGCCAGACCACTCCTTCTTGGTTCGCACAATCCAGTCATCACGTGGGTCGGCATCATGTTCGTAGTACTGGAGGTCTTCACGTGTGGAGTCTGGATCTGGGATCGTGTAGGGCTGTAAGGGGAGGCAGAGTTGAGAGAGGGATGGTTAAAGTATCAGCGAGGGAGATAATGAAACAGGAGTCGTGTATTTATAACTAAAGACTGAAGTATTGTGACGAAACATTTTATCAAGAGTTTTAATGGTTACCTGAAATTCTGCCATAGGTGTCTCTGTGTTAGACTCAGTCTCATTCACTGCACTCTGAGGAGGCGCCTGGAGGAAACACAAAAAGCAGATGTTCAAATAGTGTTTTAAATGGAAATGGGGGAAAAAAGAAGGGATGATAAAAAATACATTTTTGGGACAGTCATGAGATAAAAGCGATATCTTAAAATAATAAAAAAATAATAAAATAGAATACAACTGCAAAAAATACAGCGTTATTCTCTTATAAAGTTGTCAGAGTGAGGTAGTGTGAGGTGACGTCTCACCTTGAGAAGCAGATCAGCTGCAATGACCCGCTGCTCCAGGTCCTCCACCCACTGTAGGGAACTGATGTCAGTCTCCATTGCTTTTTCCTGTACTTGCCAGGGCTGCTGCAGAGCCTCCATTAGCACGTCCTTCACCTCCACCTTCGACTCAAAAATAGGGTCTAACCGACAAGAACGCAAGTGTGAGGAGAACATGGGGCCACAGGGGAAACATACACATAAGCTGAGTGACAAATCCCACTATCAACAGAGATGATCTGTTTACCAACAAGACTCACCGTCGATTGGTTTGGTGCACATCTCGGCTAAACTCTCCATGTGTTTGGCTAAATGCTTATGGAGCACCTTCTCCCTGACGCCCCTTGGATGGAGGGCCTGTAAGGTGCTGTACAGCTCCTCTGGATCCTTGATCCACCACCAGCCACGCACCATCGCTGGAAAAGAAACATGTATTACTCATCACAAATAAATAAGACACAGATGCTACTTGTGTTGTTCATGAAGAATAATTAATGACCTGTTTCCTGTTCATCCTAGTCCTAAACATTTAGATCAACTGTCTTATACTTCAGGACTTGTTAAATGTGACAGCAGTCAAACGAACCTGACACTACTTACATGCTGGTATGGGCTTGACCACCAGTTGTGTGAAGTACTGCTGCTCAAGCTCCTGGAACACAGAGTTGGGAGGGCGGCCACGGCGCTTGGCTGCAACTCCTCTTGACCCCCTGCGGGCGGGACTGCTCCCTCTGCTACCTCTCCTCCGCCTGCGACCCGGCCTGGCGGGAGTGGTGAGAGCAGGTGCGGCAAGAGGCAGAGGAGCTGGAAGAAGTTGTGGGAGAGGTGGTACTAGGGCACTGTCAGGAGCAGGTAGCATGGAGGGAATGTCCTGTGGTGGTGCTGGGGTCGCTGGGTCAGCTGGAGTCAGGCCAGGCAAGAGCGGGTCAGGCTGAGAGGAGGGGAGAGATTATTTATTTATTTATTTAACCACCACACAAACTGCATTATTACAGCATGATTTGATCTATTTATAGTTGTGATTGTGGTGACAAACCTGCATGAGTGGAGCAGCGAGTGCAGGCAGGGCGCTCGGGATCTGAGGGAGGAGTTTAGGGGGCGAGCTGGGTAAGGTGGGCGTCTGGGGTTCGGTCAGAGAGTTATCATCACACGGCTGTTTGGGGAGCAGGTTGAACCACTGTCCTTGTTTCTCTGCCATCTCCTTCACACTCTCCTCTGGTCGATTACCCTCTGGAGCATCCCCCGCTGCTGAGCATGTGCCGTTGGTCACCGCTTCCTGTGATTGGCTGAGCCAGCTCTGGAAAGCAGCCTGTGTGAGGTCGTGCATGCCACCGTTCGGCGATCCTGGCCCTTCTTCACCTGCTGACCTGGCACTACTTCGACGCCGGCGGCGAATTTTTGCGGTGCGGAGGTGAAGCTCCACTTCTGGTTTGATTTTTCGGGGGCGTCCTCGTCCTCTTGGCCTGCTCATGAGGGACGCAGTGCCGGGGAGGGGATCCTCCTCTAGAGGCAAAGTCTCGGGCTGGGGCTGTGGCTGGGGCTGTGGCTGTGGCTGTGGCTGGGGCTGGGGCTGTGGCTGTGGCTGTGGCTGGGGCTGTGGCTGTGGCTGGGCAGGGGTAGCAGAGGAAGGAGAGGACGGGACAGTAGAAGGGGGAGGAGGAGTGGTGGGCATGGTGGTCTCCTCGACTTTGGGCTCCTTTTTGAGAAAGGTGACAGGAACCTCAGCTACAAGGACTTCTCCAGAAGCTGCATGATAGAAACATGAGGAAAATTTAGATGAAGACAGACGAACCAGGGCTTTGTAAAGTCTACAAATGCAAGTGATAACATTTCTTCAAGACTTATTTTCAGACTCACTCAGCAGCTCCTCTGGCCCTTCAACCAGAACTCCTCCGAGGTGAGGTAGAGCCAAGTATCTGCGCTGGTAACGGTCCTGGCCGAGCAATACGGCCCGCATGGAATGAGACGACTGTAGCAGCTTTTTACGGAAAAACGCTTGGCGCTGTGGAGATCCGAAAAGAGAGGAATATTTGATATAAAGCAACATAAATGTATAAAGAACTGTGTCTGTGTAGCATCAAGCTTACCTTAGTTAGCTTATCTATCTGCCTTTCAAGCTCTGGAATGCTGGCATTGGTAGGACTTTCACTCTGTAACACAAAAGATCAAAATTAAAATAAAGGAACGATCTCTTTCTGATCCTGAAAACACACAACAGCAGATACAGTACGTACATCACTGAGTTTAGGCTCTTCTTTGCGTGCACGGCGGTTGCCTCTCTCCGGGATGAGGCCACTTTCCTCCAGACTGAGGTTCTCTTCCTCGGCCACTCTGGCACTGCGCCTCCTCTCCTCAAAACACAGCTCTTCCTCTGAGCGTCCTGTACGACGCGCTAGTGCCGCCTTCAGTCTGCATGGGAGTAAAACAGTCAGGGTCAACATGTTGTGCAGCTCTGTGCTACACTGACACAAAAGATCTGATTGACGTGATTTTTCTGTATTTAAAGAGAGAAAATCTTACTTGCGTAGCTTCCCCTCAATGATCCACTTGTTCTTCCTGTAAGTTGCCATGTTTTCTAATGTGTTGTCAATGTCACTGAAATATAAAATGCATACGTTAATAAAGTAACAGAAATGAAGTGGTAACAAACTTTTAGGATCAAGAGCATCCCACAGATTAAGTAATACGTCCTTGTTCTGACCTTGTGACAACGTTGCTGCTGTTAAGCTCGTCCACGACGAAACCCAAGATGGCTGCCTTGGTGTCAGGAGGCAGGGCGTGAAATGTTTTGGTCCTCAGCGTGTTGCACACTTCTGCCTCGTAACCATGGCATTCCAAGAAGATGCGGAGGACTTCAGAGACCGTGCTGCGGTTCAGCTCCAACTCCACCAGCTTGTCCCCGAGGATCTTTACTGACTGAAGGTTGGGGTGGAGAGGAAAACGTAGATTGCAATGTTAATGTTGTTCCATCTTTTTATTAAAAAAAAAAAAAAAGGTCACTAACCAGGGTTGGATATCAGCACCAGCCACCAGCCAAATACTTACAAAATAAGCATATGACTCTAGATTTGCTTCACTTACCAGCCAGAAATTAATGGTAATCTATTGAGTGGGGGGGGGGTAGATTGATAAACAACCAAATGAAGAACAGTATATGTTTGAGATCACCCAGCGGATGGGACACTTGATAGTCACAGAACGAGGCTAGCCACAACAGCTAGTGTTGGCATCAAATTTGGTTTCTGATTAGTTTATGTACTGTGTAGTTTTTATTAACTCCCTTAGACATTCTTTGCCAGGTGAGATTTTTGTTGTGTGGAGTGGACATGGACGCTATTTAGGAGGGAATGCATTGGACTACATTCACATTACCTATTTTTTTTTTTTTTTTTTTGAAGAAAACATGGGAACATGGGAATGCTGATAATTCACACCAGACCTGTTTTTTCAGATGTCATGTGGTGCAGGGATACGGAAAGTCTGCACACCGAATCTCCATATATCTACACCACACACGCATGTTTGCATCACACTGGTGACAAACAGCTTTCATGATTCTTTATCAGGAACTGTATTCATGGAGAAAAATGCTCTCACTGTGTCACACACCTGATAGAATGATGGCAGGCCTGGATCATGGAGTGCAGCCTCCATCAGCTTTATCAGTAGATCCTGGACCTCTCCTTGGCTGTCGCCCAGGCCCAAGAGGCCCTCCTGCAGGGTAGCAAGGCTGGGGATGTCCTTGGGTATATTGAGACCGATGATCTTTCCATAGCCATGCAGGAACTCGACCACAGCCAGGCAGTGTGCAAACGCTTTGCCAGAGAGAACCAAACCAGGGATGCGGGACAGCTCTGGCAGCGGCTGATGGAGACAAAGTTTAAAGGTCACGATTAAAATCCTCTACAATCACAGTGCTAATGAAGTAGACTTAAGGAATTACAAAACTCACTTTGTGGTCAGTGAGACACATGTCCTCTGTCGGCTTCTTCAGCTCCTCTGCGATCAACTGCTGCCTCTTCCGCTCCTCCAGACGTCTCTGGGCCTGCACTCTCCTCTCTGCTGTCCTTTTAGCTGCCAGAGCAGCCCGAGCTGCCGCCTCCGCCTCGGCCTGGGCTTTAGCCAGAGCCTTGGCTTTACTCCGAGCACCCAGCACCCTCTTACCCTGTGCAATCCGCTCCTCGTCGGTCTGCTGTACAGGTGGAGGAGCCTCGACCTTGACTGCCCTCCTGCGGCCAGGCTTTTTGGGCTCTGCAGCGGACCCTGATGTTGGCTGTGTGGCGTGAGGGGCTGTCGGGTCAGCCTGTTCAGCCTGGGCCTTGGCCTCTTGTTCAAGCTGAACCCACAGAGGAAAGAAAGAACAGGTGGAGGTGAGGAAGAGGTGGCGCTGCGGAGGAAAATGCTGATAGATCATGTTGTGTTGAGAGTTTGTCTGTACCTTGGCTTTCTTCTTTTCGTCTCTAATCTTCTTGAGCTTGGCATTCTCCCTTCTCTTCATTCTTGCCTAAATAATAAACAGCAGCAACAAAATCAGGATGAAATGTCGACAGGATCAACAGCTCAATATTACAAACCACATTCACTCAGCTACGTACCTTTCTCTTCATTTTCTTTTTAATTTTTGCAAGTTTCTCCTTTTCCTCCTCCGTGAGAGCTTCTAAAAATGGGAATACAAACAGTTAGCTACAGGACAAACTTCTTCACGTTATGTGCTGAGAGAGTCATCTGGCTTTAAGACTAAACTACTAGCTATAAACAAATCCCTGTACACTCATGCCTCCTCCGGTCTACATCCACTTACCCTTTGCTTCAAGTCGCTTCAACAGCTTGGCGTCCACTTTGCTAAGGAGGTCAATCATCTTGGGTTTGGGAGGTCTACCAGGGCGGCGGCCTTGCCCACCCCTCACGCCGCGAACCCTGCGAGGTTTCTCTTTATCAGGGTTTGGAGGTCGACCTCGCCGGCCAGTGATGGCCATGATCATTGAAGGAACCTCCTCATTGGCCAAGAGGACCCACTGCTTACCCTGTGACATATTGTAGAGAATGATGAGTCTTCAAAAATGTCTTCTACACATTTCTGTTTAACTGTGCATCAGTTTTGATCTTGTTTCCCCTTCTTGCTCTTTGTACTGAAGAGTACTCAGTAAGAAGATCAATATACAGACCTCAGAGGTTTCTCTTTCTTCATAAAAATCTCCAACAGGCATGCGTGGGCTGAAGCTGAAGTGTTCTCTGCTGACCACACTGTCCGTGTGTCTCTTCAAGTACTGGAAGGAGCAATTGGAACAGGCAAGAGAGTAGGAAAATAATCAGTGTTGACGTTATCAATACATCATCTGTTTTTGATTTGCCTTAAGAAACTATGATTTTAATAAATTAAGACATTTATAATGTTGTTGGATAGCCAGATAAAAGTTACCTTGACTATTTCTGGGAACTGCTTCATCCGCCTTCCACAAGGTGTGTAGTACCAGGTTTCGCCCTTCATGCGGTTCTCCATTTTCCTCACACGAATCTCCCTCCTCCAACTACAGTGAAGAGAGTTCATTATTAAAACAGGACCATAGCAAACAAACTTCTCAAAGCTAAATAAAAAACACACAGCTCAGAGACGTCAAACAAGATGTGTTAAAGTGCGAAGCCCAACTTCTCTTTGGTGTCATCTAGTGGTGAGGTTGCACATTGCAATCAAATGAATACCCATCCTCTCACCTCTCCTTTTCCAAGCACGTAGTAGAACCTACTGTAACTTCCAGGTAATGTAAACAATGCAAATGGCCCTCCATAGAGCCAGTGTTAGGTTTGTCTGTTCTAGGCTACTGTAGGACAACATGGCAGACTCTCCACACTAGAATATGATTTGGCAACTCCTTATATCACACCTTGCATAAAGAATTCTCGAATTGTACCCTATACTTTTACACTGTTTCACCATAATCATGAGTTCATAAGTGAGAGAGGGGTAGGGGACAGGGGAACAGAAGAGGTTTAGGTAGATAAGGAAGACTAAGGGGAAGGATCAAGAAAGGGAATCACTGTTTCCAGGCTCACTTACCTGAGTTAGGCTTAATATTCGATACTATTCTAATCCCAAAATACAACCCTGTCTTCTACGTCATCTTTTATTTTTGTGAACTTATTGTTTCAGAACTCTCTTATGTGAATTGAAATGAGCGTTGAAATTATATGATGTACTTAAATTTCCTCTTTGGATCAATAAAAATATTTGGAAAAAATAAAATTTTTTATATTAAATCAGGCTTGAAGAAAAAAAAATTCAACAGTGTAGATGCTGAAATTTTATGACAGTCCTCGAACACCTCGGTTTGCACACACTTTGCTTTACAAAAATATTTTTACATCTTTAGGGGCCGTACACATGCCGCGTCTTTAACTGCCTGGAAAACTTGAGGTCAGGCGCTGGGACATACTCTTGTGCGTTTTCTGTGCCAGCTTTCACAAGCGCGGTGGCAGGTTGCATCTAAGGTTGCTAAGCAACTTCAATAAGTACCATATGATAGCCTATTCACCTGAAATCCTGAGTGCAGAGCTGATCTTCTTCCAGGCACTGTTTGTGTGTAGGCCCATTGTCTTTGAGACATATATAAAGCTCTGACAGCCCTGCACTAACATGATCATCATCTTCTCCATATTTACCACAGAGTGATATTAATGGAAGAAGGGAAAGATGTCTGTCGGCTGTGATTGGTTGTTCCTCATCACATGACATGTGGTGCATTCTGTTGTGCTCCAAAAGTTGAACTTTGTTTATGTCAGGGCGCAGCTGTTGCTCACTGAAAAATAGGAGTTTTCGGGAACGCGTGCACGCATTGACAGCATCGCTCTGGCGTTTGAGTGTGTCTGCTGTGAGTCTACACTGAAAAAAATTATTTGCCACGCAAAAAACGCGGCATGTGTACGTCCCCTTAGTCAACAGTGATTTTTATTTGAAGTGTAAAATGATGGAATAATGGTAGGATGAACAAAACTCCACGAGGGAACATTACCCATGGCGCATTGGGAATTGAACCTGCTCTTCAGTTGCAACCCTCCTCTGTCTGCCGGATTCACCTGTTCAAGAAAAATGCACACAACCACATTTAGCATTAGACTGTTAGATTGTGATATCATGTCTCGACAAAACACCATTACATTATGTGGAACAGCCCCTCACAAAAAAATTACTAAACCTCTTCATTACCTGCCATGGAGCTGTCATCATCATTTTCTTCAGCATCATCAGCAGCAGCTGTTTCGCCATCTTGTTTAGGTGTTTTTGCCACATTTCCGTCTTGGTCTTGTTTCCTGGACCTTCTTGCCTTCTTGGGTTTTTCCACTGCAGCCTTAATAGCTGAAGCCAGAACAGCTTCAATTGTGGCAGTGATGGGATCAACCTCCTCTGTGGGAGGCCCAGCCTCTCCACATGCATCTGACGCTTCTTTAGCATCCACCTTAAGAGGCTTCTTCCTCTTCCTGCCCCTGGTTACCTCCTCTTTATTGCCTCCTTCTTCTTCAGTCTTAGGCTTCTCCACTTTAGGGGTTCGAACCCGAGGCTTCCGCTGGGCCTCGTCAGGAGCTTAAAAGACAAACAGAAATGTTTTGAATTAAACTCAATAATTTAACATTTACATTTTGTTGAATTCAGAATGTTTAAATACCTGGGGTTTTAATCCATATTGCCTTTGGAGTTCGAGGTTTGCGTGGTTTCCCTGGGGTTTTCAGAGGTCTACCAGCAGCTGGCACAGGTGGATCAGTTACTGGTTGGAGTGGGTGTACAGCAGGGCTCTCTGCTGGGGTACTGAAAGCGATGAAGTTCTTATCTCTCATCTTGAAACTTGGGGGGGTCATTGCTTCATTAACAGTGGTCTTAATGCTAATGCGTCCAGCTGAGTCTGGTGTGTCGTGTCCTCTGGGCTCCCACTCTGCTTCAGGTTCTGAGATGAAACAACAAGAAAATTAATTTGTGTAGGAATAATTCAGAAATAAAGAATGACATACAACACAGAAAGACGAGTAATCTGTTTTGGAAATACATCTATCTGTATTTGGTGACAATGAAAGCAATGTCTATCCATGATCATGAACTTTAAGAATGTACCTTGAGGACCTGGCTGAGATGGCACAAAGGAGCGTGAGTTGGACACATCACTTGAGTCGACAGATGGCTCCTCCATCTGAGAAGTGTTGTTCAGAGAAGACTCCGGCATGGATTCTTCTGTGATATGACAGCTGTCCTTTGTCTCTTCTGCCTCAGACGTTTCTCCTTCCCTGGTGGAGTCCAGCGTGTCATCTCTGGAGTCCTCCACAGAATAGTTGCTATCTCTAGTGGTCTCAAATGCAGTCGATGGTTCCTCATCTGCATGGGAAGTGCTGTCAAACTGAGAAGTGTCCTTTCTCAGGTGAAAGCTGCTGTCAAAGTGAGTGGAGTCGTCTACGCTTGAGCTGTCACCATCTAGAAGAGAGGTCTTTTCAAAGACAGAGCTGGCATCGATTCTAGAGGGGGTGTCGAATGTTGAATTGCCATCAATGCGAGAAGCTGTATGTGAAGAGTTAGCGAAACTTTCTTCATCAGTCAGATGTTCTTCCCTTGTGCTGTGAAGATGTGAAGACTTTCCAAGTGGAGACTGCTCCACCATAGTGTCCTTAGCTTCACAGCTTTGCATGTGGTGCTTTTCAGAAGCTGTCTGTTTATTCTTGGGCTTTTGATCAGGAGCGACTGTGGTCTGCAAAGGTTTCTCAGGAAGATCAGTGAGGGGTTTGAGCGAGCAAATGTCAGACTTATTAGTATCAGTAGCGTCCACCCTCTGCGATGTCCTTATTGTGCCCGAATCAAGCTGAGGGAGGTGTTCCTGTGGTTCCCCATTTCTTTTATTGGCCAAGGCTTTCCTATCCTCACTATGACCATGGTGCTCTGGCTTGGGAGACAAAGGCTTCAGCGCATGAGGAGTGGTGGTGTCCGGAGGATGCTGCCCAGAGTCAAAATGTTGGACCACTCCAGAGGACGTACCCTTTGCAGAGGGCACAGACACCAAGGCAGGAGGGGTGGACAAGGGTGCAGTCCTGGAGGCTTGAGTGGTTAGAAGAGGTAGGGTAGACAGAGGTCGAACTGTAAGACTTTCACGGGCTGCTAGGGAGGGTAAGTTCACCGCCCCTGGTGGTGATGATGATGCAGAAGCAGTGGAAAGACCACGGTCAGCAGGCGGAGGAGTGTATGTCTGACGCTGGGGTGTGGGGTCGCAAAGTTTACTGACAACTGAGGGAGTTTTGGACACAGACATGAGAGAAGCAGATGTTGATATACAAGAGCCAGGTGGTGTTAAGGTTGAGGATATTAGAGGTGGAGCCACACCAGCAGATGAGGATTTTGCACCCACTGACGAAGCGGAAAACATTAATTTTGGGGGTCCAGGCTTTTCATGCTGAGCTCCAGAAGTATCAGGAAAGCAAGACTTCATCAGAGGTGGCTTGGACCCTTGAACCATCTGCTGAAGGGATGAGATGGGTGCAGTTGTAACAGTTAAAGGAGGCAATGAAGACTTGGTCTGATGAGCTACAGACTGCAATGAAGAAGAGACTGGAGGGACTGAAGAATATGCTGCAGGTCTAGACACAATATCAGCTGAAGCAAGAGGTGTAGACAACTTCTGAGGTGATGCAGGCAGGGGGGAGGAAGAGGACCCCACTGACAGATGCTTGGATACAGCAGGGGACGTCTCAGTCACAGCAGAAGTGGGAGGCCTGAGGCCTTGCTTCATTAGAGGAGGTGAGGAAAGTCTTGGAGGAGCAGCTGGAGAATGAGCAGAGGACACATTGGGGGGCGTTGAGACTTGTGGTGGAGCAGATTCTACGTCAGGGGATGATACTATAGGTGGCCCAGGGGCGGATGTGGAAAACTCAGAGACAGCAGGAGCCGCAGAGACCCGAGGAGGTGTTGAGGCCTTGCTGGACTCAGAGAGCTGAGATGACACAGACTGGGGAGGTGTATTAACGGCTGTCTCTCTAACAGGGGTAGCCATTTCTGGACGCTGAGGTGCTGGCTGTTCAGAATGCTGACGGTAATCAGGTCCCACGTGAGCTGCACTTTTGGGTAGCCTGTGAGCAACAGGTGCCCTTTCCATGCCATTGTAGCTTGTGTCTACCTCCTTTACAGACTCTCTCGTGTGCCCTGAAAGAAAGAGAAAACACACAAAAAAAATCAATAAAAAATAAGGCTGTTTACTGTTTTTATAAGCTGAATTTGCAGTGAGTGTATTATGCATTGAAGCATTTGGTCACTGTTTTTCTTAATCAAACAGTGGCACCTGCTGGCTGAATCTCGGCACTATCCCACAGCTGTGCACCGGCAGTAAGACCGGCCCAACACCAGACATTCATGTGCAAGAAATAACTAGCAGAGCTGCAACTTAACAGTATCTTTCATTCTGATTCATTTGCTGAATATGTTCTCAACTAAAAGTGGCCTTCACAGTTTCCCAGAGCCAAAAGTGGCCCATTTAAGCGTCTGTTTTCGTCTGACCAAAAGTACAAAACCCTAAAATGTTCAGTTTTGTATTAAGTAAGATAAATAGATGATATTATAACATAATGTGTAGGAGCCACTGAAGCACATGTATAGATTTGGTGACAATCTGTATTGATGTAGCATATTATAAAGCTTCTGATGTTATTTAAGTTTACACAACAGTTTTTGTATATTTTAGTGCACACGACAAAAAGATTGTTACAACGTCCGCGTAGGTTTGGATTGTAAAAGGTTTTTGACCGTGTTATGCAATGTTTTAGTGTGTAATGACGTGTATCAAGTCTGTAGTGTAGTAGACAAGAAGTGATTTTGGAAGGACTCTGCCTGCATTTTTTGTTTGTTTTGTTTCTCTATCCTCAAATAAACCTGGTTTAAGTTTTTCCTGCCTCATGTGAGTATCTTAGTTCTTCACAAAGGGAACTGGAACATGAGTCAAAACTGAGATACCTTGCAAACTAAGTGGAACTTAAAATGGCCACTATATGATGGAAATGATACTAAAATTGAATGAAAAAACAAACAAATCTTCACATGCAGGAAGCAGGAGCCAGAAATTATTGGCATTTCTGCTTGAAAAATGACTAAAATGGTTAACCAGTAATGGAAAATAGTACTGTTATATACAGATGTATGTCATAGGAAACTAACGCAAGCAGGGAGTGTCATGTTTTAATATGATCAGCAGCTGGGATAGCTAGGCCAAGCATTGCCAAAGAGGAAGAAGACCATATGACTGTACAAGTATCACTCAACTGGTGGCATTAAAGCAGGAAATGCAAAGCAAAGGAGACATTTTAATTAATGGGGAAATAAAAGTTTGACAGATACCACAAATACACAGTAGCACCAAAATTCCAGGCACAAATGTGAAAGTAATTACTTTTTATGGGAACTAAAGAAACATAGACTACTATATATATATAACTGTAAGGAAAAAGTGTAAAGTGGTCACCTTGCATGACGGTAGACAATCCCACATTGCTCGCATGAGGGCTCCGCTCCCTGCTGTGGCTCTTGGGTGATCCACTATCCTGCACTGTTGACGGTGACATCATTGGTGTTGAGGACATCCCCACAGGGAGAGGGCTGCCAGTG
Source organism: Epinephelus lanceolatus (assembly GCF_041903045.1). Taxonomy (NCBI): domain Eukaryota; kingdom Metazoa; phylum Chordata; class Actinopteri; order Perciformes; family Serranidae; genus Epinephelus; species Epinephelus lanceolatus. Next base: position 14,819,156 of record NC_135741.1, on the reverse strand, counting down.
CCCCCTCTGCCTAAACTGTGGTGCTGTGGGCTGCCACGTGGAGGAGTAAAATTCTGGGCAGCTGGGGGCATCATCTGAGCCTGACCCTGGGGCTGAGACTGCTGTGACGGCTGCTGCTGGGGAGACGGCAGGGGCGGGTGCTGGGGTTGATGCTGGTAGTAGGGCATCCCATTAGGCATGAGGCCATAATGCTGTGGTTGCTGGTGCTGCTGGTGGTGGTGGTGTGGGTGACGATGGGAGTGGAGGTGCTGCTGTGACGGTTGATGTGGGGCCGGTTGTAAGGACTGCTGCTGGTGATGCTGTGACGGTGTAATTCCAGGATGTGCCTGACTCTGGTAGGTCCCATACATACTGTGGGAATTATAACTAATCTGCTGTGGGCCAGGGTTACTCCTGTTCCAGTACTGACTCCCAGTAAGAGGCATGTTCGGTGGGCCTGACACAGGGGGCTGGTGGGAGCTTTCAATGCCCCCGTTCAGCTGGTACTGTCCGTGACCCTGGAAGTGGTGCTGTGACTGAGGCTGCACCATGCCAGGTGTAGGCTGCTTCTGGTGCATCCCGTGCCCAGGAGAGGTGCCCATGGCTGGACTATACTGAGGGTGTCCTCCCCACAAGTAGTCGTAGCCCATGCTGCTCTGGTGGTGGTTGCTCATGTGTGGGTAAGGAGCTGTTGGTGGGTGGGAGCCAGGCACACCGGACCCGAGTACAGTAGTGACGCCATTCACATTCATTTCGCCATTCATATCTGTTACACACAAGAACATCAGTTGAGTTAAAAAATGAAAGAGAAAGTGAAGTGTTGCTCTTTAAAGTGATACAAATTTTCAAAATAAAGCTCAGTGCAATGGCTGAAAATACTCACTCTTCCCCTGCTGAGGAAAACTCATGGAGGACCCGTTAGTATAAAGAGAATCCCCTGAGGAGAGTTTCAGTCCTGAGTTTGCTGAGGAGTGGGTGCCATAGTTGAAATGATTATTTGACTCCATCTGGAAACCAAAGAGCATAAAGAATAAACACACAGATTTACAATCTACTACCCAATGTTCATTCAGTAAAATGTGTAGAAGACTGCTTAACGTGGCTTAAGTGCACGCCACGCATCGCCATATGAATCACAATTTTATTCTTTAATTCATCCCCGTGCAGCTTTGAAGACGCTACGTAATATGTACGACATTTCTTTCCCAAATGATTTTGGCAACTGCATCTTGTGACAGCACCATTTCGCTCCAACAACAACAACCGTCAAAATGTCGCAGCCAGCAACAGCAGATGCCAGGCCTCAGCGAGCCGTAATGGACAAACGGAATATTACGATAGAAGCTCATCACTGCCGCTGATGAGGCGCTGCTAATGTGAGCACATCCTCCTCGATCTACCATGATACGTTCACGGCCCAGGCAGCCACAGCCACACAGACTGTACCCAACACCCGGCGGCCTCGGCCAAGTAACAATGGAGATTAGCGGCGATATTTTACAGTCACTCCGAGGCCTGAAGCACTCTTACCACACCACTCGCTGTTCAACACTTCCACACCATTGTAACACCAAAGTAGCCCTCAATGGATACTTGATTTCCTAATTCAACAAGGCCGTCGCAAAAGCAGGCGCCGCGTTAGCTAAGTCGCGCTAGCTGCGTTCTCAAATGAACAATTCACTTTAAAGCGCTGCTAGCCGGGCTAACAACTCGTACTGTAAACGTTAAATATACGTTAAACTCATTAATAGGTTGGACATAAATGTTTACTTTACCGTGAAACATCGGGTAAAAATACCCCCCGCTCCTGCTCCAAGGTTATTTAGCTAAATCATCACAATAGAACCTAGCTAACACACGCTAGCTATGTAGCTAACTGATAGCATCATCTACGTTAAGTACGGTACAGAAGCTGCGATGTTAGCTAACAGCCAGGTAGAAGGTACCGCAGCCACGCTGCTGTGGATCCATGATGCCCATCAGCGATAGAGAGCCCCGCGGATGGGAATAAATATCAGCCGGTGTCTTGATAACGACTCACGTTAACTCAGTCAGACTCGCTTGTTAACAGATGGGAGGCGTGCTCCCTTTTGTTCACGGGCTAACGTTAGCTAGCAGCCAGATGAAGTTACATTGTTTACGCTGCACGCACACAGATAATTTTTTTGCAGAGCATCATCCTCCCACACTGCCACCATCAAAAGTTTCTCTCGTAATTCAGTCAAAGCTATCCAACCTTTCAGTCCTTGGATTTCGGAGGCGCAGGTGCCTCTAAACCTTCGTGTAAGCGGTTATGCGGGTGAAGATGGCACAGCGGTAAATAATAAACAACTATTCCCTAACCTTTGGGTTTTAAATTAGCAAACATGGCTGGTGTGGTCCAGTGCAGCCATGATCACAGAACAGAGCGAACAGTAGGAGTGTAAACGTCCCAACAACAAGCACACACACTTCCGGTCACATTACTTCACGAGACTTCACAAGAAAATACACAACAACAACAACAACAACAATAAGAAACACGTACTTTAAATATATATATATATATATATATATATATATATATATATATATATATATATATATATATATATATAGTATAGAAAATGTTTTTAAAATACCAAAATAAAAATGCCTCTGTCAGTTTTTAATCATACAATATTGCATTATTAATACTGATGCATTAATATAACTTATTGTGGTACTTGTTTATATATGTGTGTGTATTTACAGTGTTAGTTTGTAATAACGCATCGTATTTTCAGTGGTCGGTTACTTTTGACATGTAATAGGATACAGATTACTAGTTACCCTGTTGAAAATGTAATGTTACTGTAGCTATTTTCATTTCTTTATCAAAGTAAAGTCACTTATTAAGATGAAAAAAGTCCAGAAATAGGCCATGCCAAAAAAGAGACATTCCTGCACGGCGAAAAAATGCAAAGTAAAATAATGAATGTTATATTCTACATATAAATTTCACTTTTATTTACTTTTATTTTATTTTTTTTACCATAGAGAATATATTAAGATGTAACCCCTTTGTAATCACCAAACTTTTAATTAGCAACTGGATTTTTTTTCCCCATTTTTTTTGTAATTTAATTACATGTAACTATTTATATGTAACTAGTTACTCCCCAACACTGTGTATTATGCTTATTATATATTAACATAAGTAGGTAACAACAGTCAAATTAATATACAAATAAATAATAGAGTTGAGTACAATCTCAAATGCAGCATTGAATATAAATACTCAAGTAATGTAGTCTACAAAACCTTAGAACTGTATTTAAGTACTTGAGTACTTCCACCACTGTTACACACTTGCTAAAGTGGTTAATTGTTTATGGCTATTCAACTAAGTTCAAGTGTGTATGTGGTGTACCTTTTTTTAATTAAATTTGTCAAAATTATTTTTTTTAAATTAGTTGTTTGACCAAGTAAGAGTATCATTAAAGAAGCTGGTTTTAATAAAAAGTTTAAAGTTTAAAGTATGTAATTATGATCCAATCATCAGTTTTCCTCTTCCAGGTATAAAATGCCCGTCAAATTCCGCTTTTATTTTAATGTACTTCATAGTGAGAACAGGAAACTAGTAGTGCAAATTACAGTCGCCTTCTCGGAAATGACAGTGAGGAAATCAGGCCTGTAGAGGAAGTATGCTAATATTCTGGGCCAAGGAGCCTGCAGGTTTCTGGGTCCTAGCACCGAAACACGAGTTACAGTAACATAAAAATCATACTCTAGTAAATACTGTATTATAAATATTAATAAATACTATAAATACAAAAGGCTAACTATGTTTCAAAACTTACTTTTGGTTTTGGACAACATAAATATGGGCTGTATTGCATCTTTAAATCAATTTCATTATTAATATGTAATATCAAACAATCCCTCCACAATATGATGATTCCCTCTAAAGGTCACCAAAAAAGTTGCTCAGTTGCTTCCACAATATGCCAAGTAATTATGTATTCTGTCCATTCTGTCCAAAATTAACAATTACAACAAAAAAAAAACACTTTGTATTAAAGGAAAATTAATAAAAAAAAAAACAAGTCAAATATCATTTAAGAACAAAGCATTTAAATGATTCTTAAACAGTTTATTAGAAAGATGTAGACAATAAAAAAAGAATTTCCACTGTAATTCAACATCATTTGTCTCCCCTTACATTTTATTGACAGTGCAAATATAATTTGGTCATTACATGTCGCCATTTCGTTCCGACACGCGCTCACTGAGAAGGGAGGATCATTCTTAATGAACAAACGGAAAGAACCTGGAGAATAGCAACAAACCACATGACGCTGAGGCCCCATCAAGCTTCGAGCCTCGCCATCAGCTGTGAAACATTTCACCTTGCTTCTGCAGTCTAACATAAGTGTGTGTGTGTGTGTGTTAGTTGGGTATGGAGAGAGGAGCTGTTAAGATACTAAACATGTGGAACCCGTTCAGATTGCCAAAGTGGGTGATAAACTGGGAAGATGCTGCAATGATTTCAGAATATTCCAATTTTACGAACATTAAACAAGGAGTAAAGGGAAACATGTAAGCTGGAAGGTTAAGCCACAGAAACATAAGACTGGCTTCTGGATATCTAATTCACGGCACATGGAAGGCTTTAGAGGAACCCAATCAGTAAATTTATCTAATTCTCATGATGTACATAGCTAGCGTCTTTAAAATCAAGAGATTAACTACACTGGTCGACTTAATTAAAACCACGACATTGGGAATGGGTGGGCCTAATCCGTTTAAACCACATTTTATTTGAAAACAAATTGTAAATCTGTTAACACATATTGCTCAGTTGAGGACAACTATACAGCTTTTCCAACAAATAATGTGTGCTTACTTGTAATATTTAACAGTAAAACAAGATACCCAAAAAGTGCAGTACAGCAAATGGAAGTGGAGATAGCTGCTCTGTACAATACCATGCATATCAACCTTCAGTGTACTGATCGGTCAAGAGTTTTGGAGCTGAGGCTATGGATTTAAATATGGCTACTGACTCATATGTACAGTTGTTTGTCACTGCCTTCAATTTCAAGATATACATTTGTTATGATTCCTCTTGCCCTCTGTTCTTCCATTTTCTGTCCAGAGTCTTACAGTCTTCTATTCCAAGTCTGGCAATTCTGAAAGACAAAAGGAGCAGAACTTTAACATGCTCCATACAGATTAAGGCATTTATTTATTTATTTATTTATTTAATGTTTACTTGTATGGGGACAAGTACGTAGAATACATAAATGCCACACACCAGCATTTATAGCCTAAGCTAATTTGCAATGCCCGTCCCTAGCTGGGCCTTAAAATACAAAAGACTCAGCAACAAGAACACAAGTGACAGTGCAAGGTACAAACAGGAATAAGTACACACAGAACAATACAAGACAAAAACTGCAATACAAAATTAGCACCATAAAATAGGAAGCACCAAATTAGTAATGGCTGCATAACTGATTCCTCTTCAAAAACAGTTTCAGTTTGAGCTTAAAGTGATCGAAATCAGGATCCAGTTTAAGTTCTGTAGGTAAAGAATTCCACGTGTTAACTCCAAGGACAGAAAAAGCTGTTAGTCCAAATGAGGATTTACAAAGTGACCAACGTTGAAGGAAACCAACATACTTTGGGTTAGGGCCATATTTGGCCCAAACTTCTTATATGTAACATAAAACATTTTTGATCAAGTTAGGTGATCTACTTTTAATGCTGACAATTATATTTTTATTACTTGTATATCTCATATTAGTATAAATGTATCCATGTAGGTTGCCTTGGAAAAATAAAAAACAAAAAAAAAAGCCTGTAATTTGTCATTTGAAGGGATGTAATGTATGAGTGTTGTTGGCTCCTCCATCCTAAGGGTGGGCAACCTGCAGCTCAGGAGCCACATGCGTCTCTTGAGTCCCTCTCTAGTGGCTCCCTGTGACTTTGACAAAACATTATATGGAAATGAACAAACAGTTATATTTCAACATTTTATTTTTTATTCATCATTGTTGCAGCCCTAAAGTGATTCTTACATTTTTCAACTGTATAAATGTGTAACCTATACACTCTTAAAAAAAAAAAGTTTTAACATCTTGTCAGCTATGTGCATTAGACGTCTACAGCCTGGCGCTTTTTCCTAAATTTGCCAAATCTTAATAGCGATGGCTGAGCTCGAGTCTTCTGAGTGAGGCTAGCTATTGATTTCTAATCCAAAAAAGAAAATGTCTCAGAGGAAAACAGAGAATTTCATAGTCAGTGGACAGATTTGTTTGCTTTCACTACTACTAGCCCACTGCAGAGCAGGTATTTTGTTGTGAGACATATTAATGAATGGTCATTTAGACCTATTAGGAATGTTTAAAGGCTAATTTAGATTAAATAGGCTGCGTTGCCATCACTATAAAGGCACAAATATGTATTGTGGCTCCAGACAGATTTTTAGTAAATTATTAAAAAAATAGATATTACCAATTTTTTGAGATTCTACAATGCAACTTAAGAAGAAAAACATTCATAATATCCTACTTCCCATGTCTTAGAATTTTTAAGATGATTAAAAGATCGATTTAAGACATTTTAATACCAATTAAGGCCTTATTTTTAGATTAATAATTTCACTGCCTTTCAAAACTTTTTAGGGACCCACGGGACCGTGATGAAACCTCAAATTACAACAAAGGTATTATCCAAAAATCCCTCATAAACAGATATAATGTTGTTACAAAGGCTCATGGATACTTACTCTCATCATCGCTATCTGCAGAATCATCCTACAAAGACAAAAGGATATAAGGTTAAATAACGTTACATATTAATCCTGATTTATTAGTTCTCTACAGTGAGACAACAGCCTTCATCCTACAGACACTCATTAAAATCTGCTCAATGATCAGTTTTTATTTCTGCAAACAAACTTTTATAACGCTTAGAAATGAAGTCAAAGAAAAAAATATTCTTACATCATCTGCACCATCTAGATCATGCAGGTCATCCTCACCCCCCATGTTGTTCATCATCTGTAAATATATCAAACCACAATCATCAACTATTAAAGTACTCATTGTTAAATGAGTGGAGAACAATATAACATTTGTTAAATCCCCCCTCAGTTTAAGTTTGGTTTATACATCAGTCTAATTTTTCAAAGTGGTACCAGAAATGATTCAATCACACAACTGTAGAGTTTAATTTTCCTACAGCACTTAGAGGAACACCACTTAAATTAAGAATTCCAATACCATATTTCCACGGCCTAGGAAAGTTCAATGTTTTTATACTAACAGAATGTATGTTTTCCTTTTTCTACCTAAATGAGCTTTATTCTATTGTAGTGTTCTCAGTTATAAATCAGAAAATAAACTCATATACTCAGAACATTCCCCCTCAGTGTCATCTGTAACATCTTTCCCAATTTATAGTCTAAAGAGTAGTTCCAGACTTAATCTCATGACATCACAAATTTGAGTTTTAGCACTCTAGTTTTTGGATTTTGGAGAGAGTTGTTCATGTTTACATATATTCTTGGACTGTTTAGACCATAGGAATAATATGTATGAATTCTGAAAATGGGCGACAACTGACAAACATTGTAGAGATGCAATGCTCCTACAACGCCACAGTTTACCATATTCCAGCCAGTGTGCGGCAGTTGGCTCCTGGGGATGGACGGTGTGGGAGGCGGGCAGTATGTTGGTGGATTAATGGAGTGGAGGATGAAGTTGTTGGAGGGTAAAAACTACACACGACAGGCTTTTTGGTTCGTTGCCAGGGGCTGACAAGCTAATGACTATCAGGGCTGTGCCTCCTTCACTCAAAAAGCGCAGCTGCAGGCTACTGGTAAACTATTCTATACTGTCTTTCAAGTGTAGCTGCTTTTTTCTTCAGACTAGCAAGAAGGCGGGTGTGGAGAGGAAAAAGAAGAATCACTGCCCCCAAGCCTTATAATTGTTGGGAAAACCCTGCTGTTTGTTCTGGCATCATGTTGACTAAAATCTCTGACATATATATATATATATATATATATATATATATATATATATATATATATATATATATATATATATATATATATATAACATACATCTAAACACAGTGGGCCATATATCACATAATTATCGTGACAGGCCTAACTCAAGGTATTGGCAAAAATCAAGTGCCAATTAAACACCAGTGCCATTTTCTTTTCTCTTTATTTTCTCTAATAATATTTTTTCATGCCATCAGATAGAGATAGAGAAAATGAGGTGAGAGAAAGGTGGGAAACTACGTGCAACTATTATTCTTGGTTGGACATCGATCCATTTTTACTTAAATTCTCTATCTAACTAGAGTTGTATACCAAGTGTAAAATATTCATGTGTTATATTGGAAAAAAAAATACAAATATCTTATTGCTTCTCTGTATCAGCAGATTATATTAAATGATCTATTCAAAAACACATTCCTAGGAGCAAAGACGTATAAAAATTCTTCAAACTCATTTTTTAAATAGACAATGTATTCATTATGTCATCTTCTACCCATGTTCTTTTAAGCATACATTTTGGATAGGCTGATTTGACTCTGACTGATAGTATTTTAAGCTGATACAACAATTTGGGAAAAGCTTTTAATTGTTCCAGACACTGACCTCTTAAGGCCAGTCATGACTCACCCATACTAATCAATGCACAACGTACTGACCTCTGAGAATTGATCGAAGTTGCCCATCTCCTCATCTGAGTCATCCTCCCAGTCCTTCCAGTTGTTGAAGTCAACACTGAGCCAACTCAGCTGTGAACACACAGGAAAGTGATTTCTCATTTATGACGTTCTGATGCTGTTAACTGTTTCAGACCCTTGACGTACACTGTCTTTTACGTTTAATGACTGTGTTTGTTTGTGTGAGACTGACCTTAGTCTTCTCTTTTGTTAGCCTCGGCCATGGCTTCCCTGGCTGTGCTTTTCTTAAATAGCACAACACTGAACGATCTGTGCGTTTATGTTTGGATTCCTGCGTTGAGGTGGGAAGAAAATAAAGAAATATACAGTCAGTTTTAGTCTGCATTTTGTACAATGCAATCTGCAATACAGTTCTAATATTCTTAAGTAACATCCAGTGTGACTTACATTTTCATCGATGGCTTCAAAAAGGTCTATTTCATTCTCATGTTTGACATTGTCAGTTCCTCCAAGACAACTGTGCAAAAAAGGGAAATAACACTTAACTCATTTCTGGGAAAAATAAAACAAACACATTATCAAAAATATATATTAAAAGCACAACCAAGAACAATATATTTAAAATGAATTCATGGTTAAAATACAACTTAAGGTTTTTACTGACAACCAACATGAGACAAACATACCTGAAACCACACTTTGTTTTATCAAAATTGATTTTAACATCTTTGCTGTCAGCTACACAGAACTCTATAAAAACGGAGTCCCTCCTATCGTACCACTTGGCAGTTGCTGGATGCCTGTGAAAAAACAGAGGACATCAAAACATCAACACCTGCAAACAGTTTAAATAGGGAATAGTTTCTATACATATTAAGTAGACAATTGTATTTCACCATGGCTATTGAGAGTACAGCTCTTGCTACCTTCAGACAGAGCTTTCAACAAAATGTTAAGATCCAGGCGATAAAAATCGCAAACTTTTCCAACTTGTTGTTTAGTAGTACAACTCATCAGACCCACAACTTGCATAAAAAATACATAATACAGGGTACAAGTGCTGGGACAGGTGGGTAAGACTTCAGGCATCAAAAAGCCTATGTATCAGGTTTCCTCACAGCATCTAATTACACAGTGAGCTCTTGTATCAAGAGGCCGCCAAAGCCAACGTTAAACACCTGTGCATGCAAGACATTAACAGTAAGATTAAAAAGATGTTTGGGATTGGATAATGGCAGGTTTCTCTATGTAACCAGTGGACTCTAGTGTTGTCTGCGTTGTGTTGGTATGAGGAGGCCCAGACCGTGGGTATCTTTGGAGGCGATCTCCATTTATTCCTGACAACTCTGACAGCAAGAGGTAAAAACAAAGTCATATCAACTCCCCTCTCCCACAGCAACAGCAAAAGGGCGGCCATGTTGCATTCAATTCACTACAATAAAACACAGAAATTATACCTGACGGGAAGAGAGGGGAAGAGGGGAGAGATAAGGCAGGAGACACCATTTTAAAGGTGGGGTATCCCCAAAGGTGAACATAGGGGTACAGGATCTGAGTATCAAACCTTCCACATATTAACTATGGAGGCCTAAGCGTGTCTAGGAATAACACTTTTTGTGGACACATATTACTGCTGTATAATTGACGCTATTACATCTATACACTATTGTAACCCCTTTGCCTTGTAGCTGTAAAGGTTATAACCATGCGCAATTAATTTCAAGAAGTCCTGGATTAGACTAATATCTCATGTTTACCATTATATAATTAGTGATGCTTAATTTAATCCAGTTTAATCTTTACAAGTGTAGTTGCAAGAGAAGAAGATGGAGGGATACGTTGCGTTTTACCACATTAGACACCAAAAACGTATTAAATGATGTGTAACTGTCCCCAACTATTACATATGTACCGTGAACTACTCGTGTGGGACATGGACTTGGACTACAGATAACCGTTACATGCCAGTGGTTACCACTAACGTTAATGAATAACGACCTGTGTTTATCAGTTCATATATTTTCTACATGATCTACAGGAGTGTTAACGTTGGTGATTTCTTCATCTACATGTTTACAGACACGATATTGCTCTTGGCACTAAACTGATGCACTCATTAGACAAATCCTCTTACACATTAACGTGGACCAACCGGGGCAGTGCTCGGGAGCTAGCGTTAAATACAAACGTTGATTAATCGTTGCTCACTCTTTTTTTGCGATTAAGCCGCCGCCTATACGTGTGGCTGGTTTGTGGATTTAACACACAAATCTCAGATTTTCATTTCAGTGCTTGAATCATGCCTCCCACCACAGAGCTGATGCTAATCTAACGGTAGCCTCTTCACGGAGTCGTTCAATGACCACTCAGCTAGCCAGGCTAACACCGCTGACGTTAGCCACTACGTTAGTTAAGCCATGCGGTGCACCTGGTGTCATGCTAACAGCAAAAGTAACCGTTATTTTCAGCAAATGCCGGGACATCGCTTTCAGCTGTATTAACTGTCAATGTATATTTCCTTCTTTTGCTCAAGTCTACAAGGTTCAAGCTAGGTCACGAGTCACGGTTAGCTCACAGTTCATGGAGGCAAGGCCAACCTCCCGCCTTTGCAAAAGCATGTTGTCAGACGGCTAACGTTAGCTAGCTAAGCAGGTTGTACGTTGCTATCGCACTTTCCCTCCGCCGCACCCTCACGTTTACTTTACACAACTTACATGTCTCGACGTGAATTGAGTTTCTTCTTCGCGGATAAAACAGCCTCCTCAGAAGAAAGGTAATGCCTGCAGAAAGAAGGAGTGCTGCCCACAAACAAGCAGTGCAAACGCCTCTAGCCTTTGGACTCTACTCCGGATCTTCTTGCGTATCCCAGGACGAGAATGGCAGTAGTGACGCAGATGCAGCGTAGTAGACGTTTCTAGAGTTTTCAGCCACAGCTGCGGGTGATGTGAAGGAGGCACCGTGAAATCTGATGTGGATCTAGTTTAATGTGATTTGCTTTGGTTTCCGTACCACCCAGTACGATCACCCAAAATATCCGTGATCATGAGTGAAGAATTTACAGATGGAAATGGTAGGATATAAGGTTAGAGGGAAATACGCATATTTACACGGTAGTTTGCAGGCACTATCTGAATAGGTGCGGTTACACATAGCACAAATAATAACACAAAAGAATGGAGGACAGAATATTAAAGATGAGATAAGCCTTTATTGATCCCCAGAAGGAAAAAATAGGTACAGCAACACAGGGACAGAAATAAATTCAGATATATTGAGGAGATAAAAACAACAAGAGCACATAAAACTAAATTAAGAATAGAAATAAAATTTTAAAAAAATAAATAAAGAAGAGGGCAGTACAACAAATCAAGCACATTTATGTTAACATAATTTTATTTACTTGTTTACCATAAAACTTCAATTAGTAGCCTGGGCTATTATTTGCTTAAGTCATTAAACTCAACAGCCTTATATTAAGAACAGGTGTCTATATGGGACAGGCCTTTAATTCAGGAAATACAATCAAATTGTTTATTTAAACCAGTACGAATATTACTTGTATAAAAATGATGCTTTGAATAACATGGCAGTTATCTTATGACATTTGTTTCACAGCACCTGAGGAGGCCACCATTTTAATTCTGTTATAACAATATTCATAACTCTGACTAATTGTTATGAAAACACCTTTGATTTTATGACAGCTTCAGAGTAAGGAAGTCACCAAGTATTTTTTCATCATGCCAGTAAATCTGAATGAATTAGTCTTCTCTAGCGCTCATGGTTTCAGTAAAATTAAATCAACCGAGCTAATAATGTGTAGCATCTTCACATTGACAAAAGTTTTAAAATTTATAATTGTATGTGTGGTCAAAGCAGCTAACCAATGTCAGCTCAAGTGGGTAGTCAACAATCCAGTTTTATACATCCAAAAAACTTCAATAAAAATAATCTGCATGGCAAGCAGACCAGGCATCTAATTGAGACAGGCCTTTATTTGTTAAAATGTGTAGCCACCTGGGGCTAGTAAAGGGGACTGGGTGTTTAATTGGGACTAGGCTTTTAATTGAAGTTTTACAGTATCTGACGTGGACAAATCCATAAGACATAACTTCATATGAAAAATACAAAGTAGATGCAATGCATACAGGCTTTAAGATTACTTAGCATGGAGTAATTTCATGCAATTATACAACACAACATATACAGTAAAATACGAGCAAAGACCAAGTCAAAGAAAAGACCACAAGACAAAAAATAAATAAATAATTAAAAGCATCAATGATGAAAAGAAACTGTTAAAATATAGAACACTAATCAGGTAAAACAGGGAGACCTAAAAGTAAAATATGACACAGTTAAAAATTTAAACGTTCCTATGGATAAAAATGAGAGTGTAATCCAATCACTAGACCGAGTTTGGTACGAGCCCATACTAAAAAAAGGTATTGAACGTTTAGCATACAAATTACAGTGATGGGTGTTATAGATATTGCCAGTGATGTGAAAACAGCCCTCTAGTGTCAAACATCTGAGTCAACAATAAGCGAACATGTTTTTGGGTGGAGGGTGGCTATAAACTTTGTCCTCAGATTTATGGTGTTTATGCTTTTCATTCTCTCAGCAGTTGTGGCGGTCACATTTTAAAAGTGTATGTGTCTTTACAGTCACTGTTGTAGCTCCATTATCCATCTGTTCAAAACCAGGTAATGCCACAATAAAAAGGACAGGTGGGCAGAGAGGTATTTAGTTAGTTGCAATCTACAACGTCACCACTAGATGCTGCTAAATCCTCCACACTGCTGTTTCAACTTATTCAATTAGAAATTAAGTTATATTTTTTGTTCTCCCCTGACAACATGTGTCCAGCTGCGGGTGAGCACAGACTGTGACTGCTTGCATACCTGTGGCATCTCCAAAGAGGCCAGGTTTTGCTAGGGTGTGGCATGTAGCAGCTCCCTACACAACCACACAGGTGTTTTCAGTTTTTTTTACTTTCTGATTGGGTGGACGTTCAGTGGCGCCATGCTGGGAGTTTGACGAGGTAATTAAACTCCAAACAACAGTAGTTATAAAACTCATAACCATACAAGCTGTCACACCTTAACAAGTGCAACAAAACCACATTCAAAGAGGCAACCAACATAATAAGGATGGGCGTGTAGGGCCTCTGAAGTGTCTTTAAAGGGCTTATATGAGTCATCAGCCTGCCAAAACAGTGGGAGTGTCTTCTGTAGGTCTCGAAGGAGCTTTGTCAAACCTGATAGAGCAACTTAAGTAATATCACCTTGGTTCTGTTTATTTCCTGTCAGTTACTGTATTAACAACCTTTCCAACAGGATGTACAAAGGGACCAAATTAGAATGTTCATGTTGTCACCTCAGTAAAGGTCTATCTTAACATGGACTTAGGGATTGCAAATTCTAACTGAAAGCCAGTTGGGGGTGTGGAGGTTGAAATGGTTGCATCATAGGAAGTGTAGGATCCGATTTCTTTAATTAGCTCAACCCATACTATGGACCAAAAGTCAGGGGATTTTGGGCCCTGCTGCATCACTGCTGGAAATATGTTTCTATGTCTCACTGAGTGACTCAACATCAGAGAATTGTGATACAAAATGGAGTTCTGAGTATTCATTCATACAGTCTGCTTACAATGCAGCCAACACTGAAATGGCTGACCATCCTCATTCCTTCCTCTTAATTAGGTAATTGAGCTTTGGCATTTATTTGGGTCTTGATAGAGGGGCAAATTGGCATCTTTTTGTGAACAAAGTTTGGTTTACATTCAGTTAACTCACCAGAATGCATTAATTATATATACTTGATTAATTTTTGTGGTTAAAAGGACATGCTGAATTGCAGCAGCCCGGGTTCGACTCAGGCCTGTGGCCCTTTGCCGCATGTCAATCCCTCTCTCCCCCCTTCTCGCTTGGCTTTCCTATCAATTAAAGGCAAAAATGCCCCCCAAAAAATCTTTAAAAAAAAAAGCTGAATCTTATTTCCTTCCTCATAAATATATTTTAAAACCAGCACTTTTTACATGCTTGTTCACCAGCTTGTAGTCCTCTTCTTCACTGTCTTTACTGACACATGGCTGCCTATCATGGGGTGTTGCAGCCACCTAGTGATCAGTGGAGTATTGTGACACCATGGATAGGACTGTGTAAGTGTCAAACACGTGCATACACGCCCAGAAAGTAAACCAGACAGACCAACTCATAAAAACAGCTGAATAGGCCACTGGAGGTCAAACTCCACAGGAAACCCTTAAGTACAACTTTGAGGTATTCATACTTTAGTTGAGTATTTCCATTCAATGCTACTTTATATTTCTTCTGCACTATATTTCAGGGGTAAATCTTGTTCCTCCACTATTTATCTGACAACTGTAGTTACCAATTACTTTTCAGATAAAGACTGACATAAAAAAACCCATATATAATACAACAGAATAAATTATTGGGTCTCATTCCCAACCCTTATTAGCTTGTGACCTCTGAAAAACTGTCTAGCTGAAGCTGCTCAACACATTTCAGGTTTGTCTTAAAGCAGCTTTAACAATGATCTCTCCTAAAAACTTTAGTTTTATATTTTGACAAAAAACTAATCAACTCTGGATGAGAAAAACGTCTATTTACCTCTGCCCAGTGCGCTTATGGTCAAGTTTAATTCAACGCAATAAGCCTTGTCACCCACATGCAGTTTTAAATTTATATTTGACACAGTTAAGCACTGTCACAGACTTAAATCTCAGTTTTAGTCTGAACCCTTGGTCTTCGTATGAGCTGTTGATCCAGTTCTGCGACCAGTTATTAGAAATATGTGAGAACAGAAAATAGATGGAATTATTTATATTAGAAATCAACATTTCTAGTGATTTCAGTCTCTCGTTTACAGATACCTGCCGTACTCCAGCCTGGACCAGGCTTCAAATAAATCCCAAACCAAACCATAACAACATGCCCCCCATTTTCCCAATGAAGTGCAGAAACATCAAATTTTCATTTTATCAAGCCACAACTTTATTTCCATCTTGGGTATAAATTGTATAAATGAGCTTAAATCAGCAACCTTTCTTCAACCCTTTGTTGCCAGGGTCCCCCTTACATTGTCAACTCCTGCAAAAAGGAAGAAAATATATTGTCAACATGTGTTTTAATTAGTTTTTCCCACACTTAAAAGCATTTCTCTTCTCAGGACAGAAATGTTGGCTTCAGTGAACTCAGAAGAACGAAAGTCACTGTGTTAATCATCACTGAAGAGTTTATCTACAGAGATCTGAGCAAACATTTAGAAAATTACTGAAAACTTACCATAATAGCATTGACAATGTCGTTGTTGTTGTTTTTCAGGGCGCGTACAGCCTTCGCCCGCGACACGTTGGCTTGTGACATGACGAGTTCAATATCCTTGACCTCAACTCCGGTCTCATCAACCTATAAAAGTAGTAAGGGCAATAGTTTGTTATATGATACGATAAAACAAAGAGTGCATATCCATTATGTGTCCATCTTCACTTGAACAGAACTGCATCTTACCTCTTCTTCTTCGCTCTCCTCCTGTACTGTTGGCGTCTGTGTGTTTTCCTGGATGTTTGATACGGCTTCTCCCTGTACCTTGAACTTTTCTGCGGCAGCCAGCTGGGCTTGCTGGGACAGATCTTCGATCTAGAGAACAAAGAGTGAAATGAGATATCAATACAACTGTATTAGGCAGAAAATTGTCAGACAGGAGCCTTTAAACCAGCAGGACAAGTGTAATCATTAGACTTGAAGACTAAGGCCCCATCCACACTACATTTCTGTTTTGTCTGGTGTCCACACCATGGGTATTTAGAAGCCCTAATATGGAGACCTTTTAAAATGCCAATATAGTTTAAAAACTCTGGGGCTGTGTTTTACTTTGGACAGGCGGAAACAGACACTTTTGAGAACAAAGGCAAAGAAACCCTCATTTGCTTCTGGATTGGGTTTTATCAGTCAGTACGCATCCAGTACTACATACCTTAGCTTCACCGAAGACGATGTATGTGTCTGATGCAGGGCTCTTGTAGACGTCTGGTTTGGTGATGACAAACAGGATGTTCTTTGACTTGCGAATGGTGACCCTGGTGACCCCTGTTACCTGCCTGAGACCAAGCTTTGACATTGCCTGCAAGAAAGAAGTCATTTTTAAATAAATGTGGCCTTCACAAAGAAAGCAGAAAAGTGCCAGTTACATAAATCAAACACTGTGGGGTCATTACCTTTCGTGCCTTTTTTTCACTGCGGCTCTGTTTGGCTTTGCTGACAGGTTCCTCGTCTATTTCGGCAGCTGCTGCAAGCTGTGACGGACAGAATATCCATCCACAATTAATATCAAGTAGTAAATGTAAACCGAGGAATTAGGCGAGTTTTATGTAATGGTAGTCATTGTGTTAACACTTTCTCTTCTCAGGACAGAAAGAATGGCTTCAGGAGGCTCAGAAGAACGAAAGTCACTGTATTAATCATCACCGAAGAGTCAAGGACAGTATCTGTTCAAAGTGTTTTACATTATGGACACAATATTAAAGACCAGACTGAACTCTCACCTGAGCTTGCTGTGTCTGTGTCTGTGCAGAGTCCTGTTCCTCCAGCTCAGGGACTGAGTCATCGCTGTCTGACTCAGTACCGGATCCTACAGAGACCACCGACAGAGACCAAAATTTAGTTACAACATTCCAACTATGAATATAAGCAACAATACTTGCAAGTCATTGTGCATCAATCCTGGGGAATAAAATAGGAAGGTTAATAATTATCCAGAATACAGAATACATTTGTTGTTATCTGAAATGAACAGACACCCACCTAACATACTGAAAATATTCATGAACTTGATTTTGCAAGTGTCACTGTGATTGGAGCTACTTGACTTTAAATATTAAATAATGTGTACTCTTCAGTTTGTTAGACGTTGCCTTCCTATCCAATACCACATCTTCACTGACGAAATAAAACATGACTGATGGTATGCAACAACAGAACTGACTGTCTCCAATAAGAAAAGCATCCAAGCCAACAACTAGGTAGCATCTTTAAGAAAGGATAGTTGAAAGTTTTTAATAGAACGACATATCTAAGCATCTGAGCAGTTCCCAAACAACCCAGTGACAGTTGGAAAAATAGATGATACAAAAAGAAAGAAAGAAAGAAGAAAATACCCTTGTCGTTCTTGATCACAGGCTCCACCTTGACTGGGGTTTTAGCGGGCGTGGGGGCAGGTTTGGGTGGTGAGATGGGCTCAGAGGGAGCTGTGCTGATTACTACAGGTTTAACAGGAGCTGGTTTTGCGACTGCCTCAGCAAATGTGAGTTTGTGGGGAGGTGGGGCAGGAACAGCAGACTCAACTGGAGCGGGTTTTAAGGGAGTAGATGAGGGCTCAGCTGCTGGTTTGGCAGGCTTGGGGACCTCAGCAGGTGCCTCCTTAACCTCAGCCAATTTGGCCTCAGCAGCTGGTTTAGCAGGTTCAACTGGAGGAAGTGTGGCCTCAACAGCTGGCGGTTTGGCCTCAGCAGCTGGCTTAGCAGCTTCAACTGGAGCAGGCTTGGCCTCAGCAGCTGGCTTAGCAGCTTCAACTGGAGCAGGCTTGGCAGCCTCAACAGGAGCAGGCTTGGCCTCAGCAGCTGGTTTAGCAGCCTCAACAGGAGCAGGTGTGGCCTCAATAACTGGTTTAGCAGCCTCAACTGGAGCAGGTTTGGCCTCAGTGGCTGGCTTAGCAGCCTCAACAGGAGCAGGTTTGGCCTCAGTGGCTGGCTTAGCAGCCTCAACAGGAGCAGGTTCGGCCTTAGTGGCTGGCTTAGCAGCCTCAACAGGAGCAGGTTCGGCCTCAGTGGCTGGCTTAGCAGCCTCAACAGGAGCAGGTCTGGCCTCAGCAGCTGGCTTAGCAGCCTCAACAGGAGCAGGTTTGGCCTCAGCAGCTGGCTTAGCAGCCTCAACAGGAGCAGGTTTGGACTCTACAGCTAGCTTAACTTCAACAGGAGCAGGTTTGGCCTCAGCAGCAGGTTTAGCAGCCTCAACAGGAGCAGGTTTGGCTTCAGCAGCTGGCTTAACCTCAATAGGAGCAGGTTTGGCCTCAGCAGCTAGCTTAACTTCAACCGGAGCAGGCTTGGCCTCAACAGCTTCAACTGGTGTAGGTTTGGCTTCAGCAGCAGGCTTGATAATCTCAATGGGAGCAGGTTTGCTTGGGGGGGCCTCCATAATGGCCTCAATTTTGGCTGGGGACATTTTAGGAGCTTCAATGGGAGCTGGTTTAGCGGCCTCAACAGGCACAGACTTGGGCTCTACAGAGGGTACTGGTTCTGGCATTTTAACTGGTTTCTCAGGTGGGATGAGGGGAGGCAGATCATCATCAGTAGCTGCAATAACAGGAGCAGCTTTCGGTGAAGATGCCTTAAATTCAAATGACGAGGGAGGGCTGGAGGCAAGAGTATCTGAAAATGAAACTGGAGCTGCCACAGCAGGTTTTGAGGTAACTTTAAAAGCAGCTGGAGCTGCAATAGGCTTTGCAGCGGCTGGGAAGGGTTTGCTTGGCTCAACTGGAGCTGGTTTAGCTTCAACTACAGCTTGCTTGGGGATGGCCTCTACTGGTTTTATATTTTCAGGTGTGACCTGGCACTCCACAGGAGCAGGCACAAATGCAACAGGTTTGGCTTCAACTACAGTTTGAATGGGGACAGCCTCTATTGGTTTTTCGTGTTCTGGTATGACCTTGCACTCAACAGGGGCAGGGGCAGGCACAAATGCCTCTCCTTTCTTAACTTTTCCCTGTTTGCCAGCCTTGACAACTTTTGGGGTGAAGCGGTGAGCATGACCAGGAGAACTGCCAGGTGAGGCAGCTAGGGGAGATGGCACAGGGGATACAGGCGACAAAGGCGACATGGGGGTATTGGAGGAAGCAGATTTAGGTGAGGTGGGAGAAGCGGAGGAGGCAGACATTGAGGATCGTTTTCTTCTGCCAGGGACAGCCTTTGGGGCAGAGGCACCCTGTGCACTCTTGGCATCTTTGCCTTTAGGCTTTGCAGGGCCAGAAGCTGCCTGAGGTTTCTGGGAGGTAGCTGGGGCAGGAGGTGTAGCTGAACAGAGAAATCGATCTTTAAAATCATTTGTTGGGAAGAGGGGATGTCTCACTCATGCGGGTTAAATGATCACAAACCGAGACGCATTCTTCTTGCTTTGGTTAGGAAAAGGACACACCTGCCTAACTTGAGTTTGATTCAAAATGCCACTCAGAAGTACTCACTTCCACACAGAAAACCACTCTATATTTAGTAAGGATGCACTTAGGACAAAAAAGGAAAACCATATTTGCAATGCACATCACATCACCACACCATGATGAAATACTGCACTTGCACATAGCAAGTGTATAAACACATCTAAATAAACAAGCTATTGCACCACCCAACTGGTGCTTCAAGGTAGATTTAACCAATACCTGGCCTATTAAATGATTTAAGTAGATAGTGAATCCTATGCACTTAAACACAAATACAATTAGGCATTTCCTCTTAAGTACTGTCTAAATCAAAATGTATGAGAATGGATGAAAGTTAAATTTTGTCAAAGTAGTTCCTGGCCTTGTTTTATTAGTGTGAAATGCAGAGAGCAAATAGCTACCCCTTTAGCAACAAATTTAGCATTTCTGATGTTCAATATAGAGCTTTCAATGAGCCATGACCCACCCTTGCAAAAACCACTGTCACAGAGGACGCAGAAGAATTGAACCTTTGTTCATTTGTAGTTTTAACACTCATATTACCCCCTGAGAGAAAAATATGCTCAACCCGATCACAAAGGTCATTTCAAAAGATCGCAACATCAAGCCGGGGGAAGGGCCTGCTTTTCATGATAAACCAACCTGACAGGTGGCGAGTGGAAAGAGATGGGCCTTCACATTTGGAGGACTCCTTTGACTGAATGGCTTTGGAGACGAGTGTAACAGCTTCTTTAATATCAGGATCTTCATTTTGAGTGGCCACGTCTACGTTCACGTCACCAGGCAATGCTTCCTCTTGAGGTGCATCCTGGCTAAGATTCTTCGAGTCTTCTTCCTCAGTCTTTGGGGCATCGGTTGTTGTGACATCTTCACTGTTTACACTGACGTCTTCAGGAGCAGATGGCTTCAGATCACTGGGAATTTCTTCTGCCACTGCATCGGGCTTGTCTCCAGAGACCTCTGCTTCAACAGAAATCTGCTCCACCTCTTGGCTGACCGTTTCTTCAGCACAAACAACAGCCTCCTGACTAAGGACCTCTGCAGTTAGAGCCGCTTCTTCAAGAGCATGTGGCTCTTCTGAGGGAGCACTGGGAGTCTCAGCAGAAGGCACAGATTCTTCAGGAACTGGTAAGTCAGCTGGTGCCTCTGTTGCAGCCTCTGCTGGGTCAGCAGTCGCCTCTTGCTGCGTGACAGGTGTTTCCGCCAAACCAGTCTCGTCAGTTTGCTCGGTCACTTTTTGAGTTTCTTGAGTTGCAGCTACGCCATTTGCTTGATCAACAGTAGTCTGAATGCTAGCTTCTTCTGGGGAGCCTGTCTCTGGATCGGGAACAGAGGTTTCTGGAGCATTCTCCAGTGGGACTGGCTTGCCCACAGGGATGGCCATCTCAGGAACGGCCGTCTCAGGGGGAGCAGAAGAATTCAATACTCCAGCAGCTGATTAAGGAAAGGCAACAGGAGTGACGGGAGGGAAAGCAATCACAGTAGTTGTTTCGGGAGCCATTTAACTTCAACGCAAATTTCAAGAGCCTCATGAAGACACCGTGAAGTGAAAAAGAAATGTGCCCAACACGTGAACAAGAACGATGAGATTTGTGAGAAGTTAATTGACGTGTTATTGGCTCTTGGTTTGCCAAAGTATAAAAAAGGGAGGTGTTAGGTGCAGTAGGTTAAAAGAAAAAAAATATTCCCATGTCCCAAACTCCATGCAGAGTTTAAATGTGAGACAAAAACACCAGACGATCTATGCACAACTATGCATGAAAATAAGCTGAATTCTGAACAGTTAACATTTTACTGCAGTGAAGACATAACACTAATGCAAACACAACCAGCGTGACAGTCTTCAACTAACATGAACAACAGACAAAGTAATTACTCGCTTTATTAACCAGTTATTTTTATCAAAAGAGCACCATGTACAGTATTATGACTTAAACCTAATCTGTTATAACATAACTATATTTTGATACCAATATAACAATGCAAACTGTTTAACACATTTACTGCCCTGAAAACAATATGTTTAGTTTTTATTAATTAGCTACAAAGGGAAATAACTATGCTACATAAAGTTTTAAAGTCAGACAAAAATAAATATGCAACAAAGAATGATCCGTGCCATCGCTAACATGGTTACTTTCAATCTACAAAGTTGATTTTCAAGGCATTTATTGTGCACAGGGAGAACTACACACAACACCATGCATTGTGTGCTAAATCCAGTTGTCAGTGCAAGTCACCACACACCATTGTGAGTTTGTGTAAATAAAAAGAGGGGTCCTGGATTACACTTTTCAAACTGAGCTCGGCAATATCCCCACAGCCGATCCATCAGTGGGAAAACTGTTACAAATGTCCCAACACATGGCCAGTGACAGCCAAAATAACCACCTGTCAGCTGTTACATCAACTCAGTGTCCAACCAGCTGAGTCAACTCCCTTGACAAAATAAACATCCAATGATGAAATATTGTTCCCGTGACCTATTCCATGTACCTCCCATACATGGCCATTTGGTAAACAATTCACCCAGTCTGTGAGTTCCAGGACCCCATTGTTAAATATGCATTCTTGCATGCACATTTATAGAACAGTTAAAGTATACAAACCGGTCTCCACTTGAGGCTGCTGCATCTCCTGCTCGGTGACTGGGACCGTTTCTGTGGCTTCACCAGGCATGGTTGCTGGGGAGGAAATGAAACTTCATTAGCTCAAACCAAGTCTTAATAACTGGGTCACTCATGTTATGTGTGTATATATATATAAATATATATATATAAATATATATATATAAATATATAAATATATATATATAAATATATAAATATATATATATATATATATATAAATATATATATATAAATATATATATATATATATATATATATATATATATATATATATATATATATATATATATATACATATATATATACACACACACACACACACACACACACACATACACACACACATATATATATATACATATATATATATATATATATATATATATATATATATATATATATATATATATATATGCACTTTTTTTCATGTTTAATAGTTTTAATATACTGGCAATGAATGTATTGCTTACCATAACACAACTTGGGACAGATGCAATGTTTTTTTGTTTGTTTGTTTTTTTTAAATCAGTGACAACCAGATCAACATTGTGAAAAGTGAGACAGAAAATATTTGTAAAATTTTATGTTCTATTATAGTTTTTTTCCCACTGACAGGGTGGAAATAACTTTAGGGACAAACAAAAATGATAAAAAAAACAACAACTATAGTATACATCATTATATGGTTTATGGTTGACATTATACTTTACAGAAATCGATTGCTATGCATTTAGGACACAGACATGCATGAAGCACATATAACACTACAAAAGCGTGCTTAAGGTTTTCTTATTTTAATATATTATTCTGTGTTGTGTCAAAGAAGACACTGATCTATAATTAAAGATATTTATTATAAATGTCACATTTGAGGAAAATATGAGGAAGTCATTGTTGCGGACGAATCACAGTTTCCCCTCAGGGATCAATAACGTATTGGCGATTATGGGACAGAAATGTTGCTGCATAACTAACAGAAAAAACAAAGCTACTAACGTCACTGGTGTAATACTTATGTAGGTAAGATAACCTCAATTCGGTGGCACATATTGGCTCACTAACGTTAGCACGGACTAGTTAGCCTGTTCAGACCCTGACTTGCAGTTGTCACTACTGGTTGAACAGGTGACGGAGCCCATGCTTTAGCTCAGTCTACATTACTATCAATTGAAGCAACATTAGCTAACGTTAGCTTCGGTTAGCTAACTGCTACCAACAGTCCCAACAGGAGGAAAGCTAACGGCAGGTAACTGAAGTCTACAGTCTCTTTTCACAATAATTCAAACTAACTACAGTGACCAGCTGGTTGTCACACACATAAACCTCACACCACTTGTCACACAGCTCCCCGCGGCCCTGACAGGCTGCTAGTAAACTGACTGTCATGATGTCCCCCCATTTTGAGCCGGTAACCGTTGGTACAACGGGACGTATATCACTGAACAGAAGGATGAAACAGGACAAATACCTCTACCGGCCTGACGACACGACTTTACTTAAACATATAAAACCTCCAGTACAGACGAGATTAGGTTAAAAATGACTAGATGATGTTGGATTATCAGCAGAGACACTCACCGACTTGGGACGCTATATCCAAGATGGCTGTGAGAGAGAACTTCTGACCTCAGTTTCACGGTAATATCCGGTTTAGAGGAGCGGTTTCTACTTCCGGGTTATTTAAAGGCACAATAAGTCATTTTTTTAAAATAACATTTTATAGACGATAATCACATCCACACTAAATAATGGAGTTTAACGTAAATAAAAAATATTTTACCAAAATAACCCACAATACTACGTGACAATTTTGAGTATTTGTAGCCTATTCTCATTTAATGCTAATGCTGCTACTTTTACTGTTAGCCTACAAATATCTGTCAAAATAACCTCATGTATACTTTAAGTACAATTATGAATATTTTTTACTTGTGCATTTTAATTTTATACTACTTTATATTTCTACTTTTATGAATGTTGGTCAAAATAACTGTCAGCTGTTACTAAAAAACAGAATTTACTCAAGTACAATTTTGAGTGTTTGTACTTGAGTATTTTTATTTTATGGCACTTTATATTTTCACGTCAGTCAAAATAACTGCCACCTGTTACTGAAAAAAAACAGCATTTTACGCAAGTATAATTTTGAGTACTCCTATCTGTAGTTGCCCATTTTTATTTTATAGCCCACTACTTTATACTTTTACTTTTTTGACCGTCAGTCTAAATGACAGTTGCCTGTTAATAGAAGAAAAAGCATTTTACTGAAGTACAGTTTTAGTATTTGTACTCATGTATTTTTATTGTACGCCACTTTATACTTCTTGTATGAGTGTCACTCAGAAGAACTGTAACCATTCACTAGGAAAAAAACTGTATTTCACACAAGTACCTGAAGTACAATATTTGTATTTGTTCTTGCCTATTTTACATTTTGTGCTACTTTATACTCCTTCTTTTTTACAAATGTCAGTCAAAAGAAACTGTCACCTATTACTAGCAAAAAACAAACAAACATAATTTTACTCAGGTATAATTTGAGTATTTGTGAGCTACTTTTAGTTTTGTTTTTTTCATTTTATGCTACTTTTGTAAATCTCGGTCAAAAGAGCTGCCACATCTCTCTACAAAAAGGAGCATTTTACTTAAATATGATTTTCAGTATTTGCACCTGTCTATTTTTGTTTTATGTTTCATTTAAAGTAACTGTTAGCTGTTACTAGAAAAAAGCATAATTTTACTCAAGTACAATTTTGAGTATTTGTACTTGGGTTTTCTAATTTTACACTTCTACTTTTGTGAATGTTAGTCATAAAAATGTTCCATTCTAAGAAAAAGACAAGCCTTTTCTCAGCATTTCACTCCAGTATAATTTTGAGTATTTATACTTTAATTCATGCCACTTCATAATTCTACTTTTATGAATGTCAGTCTAAATAACTATCACCAGCTAAGTCAACTTCAGTCTCAATTCAACAAATTACTGGCCATAATTGTAAATATCTAAGTTTTAGTTTATTATTACTCCACTACTTTTATCTGACAGATGTCATTATTAGTTACCTTGCAGATAAGGATGTAAGAAACATATGATCAGCTTATTAAATGTAATGAAGTGTTATAGATTAAAACGATGAGCCAGTCTACAAAGTAGTTAGTAAAGTAATAATATAATTATAAATGTGTGTAATTAATAATTTCACTTTGATACTTGATATTTTTCTTGTAATATTTCTGTGCTTTTGCAAAAAAAAACAAAAAAGGGGATGAAACTTCAAAAGCAGCATTAACAGGCCTGCTACACACAGTATACAGTGGGGACATCAACAAAACCTGGACAATTGAACGCTACAGAATTAAAAATGTTGAAAAGATATTACAAAGTGCTACAGCTATGAACAGCGTGCATATCCTACATAATCTTTATTAGTGAAAATGTAGGCTTTTTTTTTTAAACTTGGTTAAGACATTTTTTTCAAACTTGTGCAACAGTGTTGGTATATATTTCTCATGCTGACTCACAATAAATTTAAAATGAACTAACCTACCTGCTTGCAATTTCAGATAGAAAAACTGAATCTGCAAAACTTACTAAAAGTAACTTGAATACAAAACTTTGAAAAAGTTGAAATACCAAATTTATTTTCATAAATGACTGTACAATAGAAAAATGTAGGAACGAGCAGAAAACAACATAAAATTGTCACTGTAGTATGAACATCCTGCTGTGTTTTGGTTATAAATGTATCATTACTGAGTTTCATCAGAGGGTGATAAAACTGATTGGGATGAAACTGACAGTTTGTATCATCACCCACATTAAGAAACGGGAGCTATAAACAGTTTGTCTTCTGTCTCACTTCCTGGTTGCTGATCCAGCTCAGAAGTCTTTCTGAAGATCTAAAAGAATAAAAGAAAAAATTATTACACGAAAACACAAACTCCTTAAAAGTCGCTCTGCTCTCATTTCATCTACTGAGAATAAAACGCACCACTTTTCTTGAGAAGTTCTCCTTTCCATGAGCGAGCCATCCCATCCAGAAACCGATCAAAGTATTTCACGTACTTCGCCAGACTTGTTCTCTTGTAATCTGTCAAGAAAAATAATCATTGAGCTAAAACTATCTTCAGTTGTTCAGATCATTTAGAATAAACCAAAACTCCATCCTGCTATTGATGATACAATTGTAGAATAAATACAGTGATTTCTATTTTAAGAGAGGCAGATGAGGCCTTACACATCTGCTCCGTGCCTGCCACGTGTCTGAATTTATTTTGAGGTTCACTATGTCATAGTTTATGTTCCACATTTTCTTTATTTAGCGCAAAAAAAGTAGCCAGATTACAGTTTTGGCCCACCTGTGTTTGACATAATATGCCTGAAATTCAGATTTGAGTATTTCACCTCTGATCTTTCGCCTCTCTGTTGCATCCATCTCGTTTTGCTTCTCCTTCGTGTCCTCTGTCTTCTCTTCCTCCTCACCCGGCCTGGGTTGATCCAACTCCTCACAGATTTGACTAAAGAAAAATATCAATAAAAATAAACGTGACAACATCAGCTCTGATGAATGCCAAACAGTGCACACAACAGAGCACGACATACTAAAGGGTAAGTTCACTAATTTTACAACCTGGGCCCTATTTTCTTGGACTGATGGTAACAATTTTTGAAATTGGTCCAGTATTGAGCGAGAGTGCACCCAGACTGCAGCCAGCAGCAGTGAAACAGGCTGCAATGTTACATTAATGGGCAACTGAGCATCAGCCATTTACATTCACTAAACGTGCTTGTTTTGCCACTGACAGGCTCGGATAGTTATTCTAAGGGTCTGACAACACTATAGAAAGGATCCCTACAAAGACAGATTTTTTTTTTTTTTTAAAGAGTAAGATTCTTTTTGTTTAACCAGAAACAGCCTGAAAATCACTTTCAACAAACTCACCAGACTCCATTTAAATAAACAGTAATTTTATCAACGTAAAACACAAGTCATTCAAAGTCAAAAGTAACAAAAAACCATGATGGTTTGTCTTTCCACTGTTCCAACAATCACCAACTCTGGTTTGGTTGTAAGATACCCTTAATGCTCCCAGTTAGATGTGAAAATTTGCTGCCTCTATACACGCTAAAATCACCATTTATTTAAATGGAGTCTGGTGGGTTTGGCAATGGGGATTTCAGGGCTGTTTCTGATTAAACAAAAAGGTCTATCTCTGTTGGGATCCTTTCCATAATGTTGTCAGACACTTATAATAACAATCTGAGCCTGACAGTGGCAGAACAAGGCAAGGCAAGGCAAGGCAAGGCAAGTTTATTTGTAGAGCACAATTCGTACACAAAGTAATTCAAAGTGCTTTACAGAACAAGAAAATGCATTAAACAACACTTTAAGTGGACATAAATTGGCGGTGCAAACAGACCACCAGTGGTTATATGCTGCCAGCTGCAGAGCTCTCACTCAATACTGAACCAATTTCAAAAACTGTTAATTTCATTAATGACGTAGTAACAAAAACATGAGCAAATAGGGTCCAGTTTAAAAAAAGTACCAAAGTTCTCTTTACGTGATTGCATACCTGATTGTGGGCACAGCGAAAGGATCGAACGTCTCCAACTCTTTGAGGTCGATGGGAACAGAAATGCGCCCTGGTCAGAGTTCAGAAGAGAGTCAATCACAGTGAGATTGTGCCATTCATGATGCCATCTTGATTAAATCTCATTAGATCTTTGCTCACCTGTTTTGGGATGGACGCTGAAGGGGCTCTTAAGCAAATGGTTCACCCCTTTACTGACGTTTACATCGAGCCGTGGGTAACAATACTGCAGCATGATTTCTTTCTCAAAGTGCTGGCCCTTTTTGGCAGTGGCCTGGAGGAAGACAGATCATATCATTGTGTATGTGTTTATTAAAGGCTCTCATGCTGTAGTATCTAAAAATCAATTCAAGGTTAAACATCTGTCATCACGAGCAGAATTACAAACCTGTTTCCTGGTGGCTTGATCCCTCAGCAGTTTCCAACGGGTCTCTGGTTTCCTCTCGTTTTGGAAGTGCTGCTGTAATTCTTTTCTCACATGTGAGGGCTGAGTTAAGGTCAAGGTCGGTTATTTTCACAAAGGTTTTAACCAAACAGAAAAAAGATCATTCTCTCGCATCTGAATCCCATTTGAGAGAAAGAAAATGCAGTTTTGTAAAAAGGATATCTTCAGGCACGAGTGCCAGCACTTTGTCTACAGATTCCTTGCGGCCCAGTACGTCCTGTTCCTGTAGTGCGTACCGAGGGAAGTATCGCTCCACCACCACCAAAGACTCTCTGTTGAGATCACAGGTACAGACTCTTACTCAAGTCACAACATGGACGACCTCAGTAACAGTCAGTGTAACTACACATAAACATAACAACAGAACAAACACATCCACAGCTTCAAACTGTGACTTCACTCAGAAAATGATCTGATTCTTACCTGATGAAAGGATGAATTGGATCTGTGAGCACAACCTTCTTCACCGTCTCGTCACCTCCCTATAAAACAGCAGTAAGTTGAACATCACAAAAGTTCACTTATTGGTTTCATACATGCAAATCATTCAATAAAAATAAAAAAATTAAGTTGCAGCAAGTTGTTAACTGATGTATTGTTGATTCCCTAGGTGGGGGGAAAGAAGACTTAGCAGTTCAATCATTATTAATTAATTTTCTTTTTGCAATTTATCAATCAACAGCTTATAACATGTCACAAGAGTGAAAATGCCTGTTTTTATTCTTCTCAGTCCGAGGTGATGCATTCATAATGGTTGACCAAATGCCCAAAACATCTAAGATATTCACCTTATTATCATCATATATGACAAAGAAGCCTCAGATCCTCACATCTGAGAAGCTTAATCTTATTTTAATTATTCAAAAGTCTGCCAATAAAATGTCTGTTATTCTAATCAACTACTTAACTAACTGTTGCGGTGACTAACTACCTGCCATTCTAAACACTGTACTAATGACTAACAAACCAATACAGTTGAATACATTTTCTTTTTTTTTGCAGCTGAGGCAGTCGACAACAGCAATCTGAAGCTGTGCACATCCAACATTTTGTTAGTTCATAGCTTTAAAAAATTCATTCATTCATCTTCTGTAAGCTCTTATCCTGTTGGGGGTCGCGGGGGGGCTGGAGCCTATCCCAGCTGACACTGGGTGAGAGGCAGGGTACACCCTGGACAGGTCACCAGACTATCACAGGGCTGACACATAGAGACAGACAACCATTCACACTCACATTCACACCTACGGACAATTAGAGTCACCAATTGACCTGCATGTCTTTGGACTGTGGGAGGAAGCTGGAGTACCCAGAGAAAACCCACACTGACATGGTTCAAGTGTGCTTGACTGATACTGGATTTATTGAAGGCTGAAATCAATCTCTATATTTGCAGGTTACGATCCGATGATGATACACAGGCCGTACCATTTTATAATTTATACATAAACAATTTTAATAAGGATCTCTGACATTTGGTTATTAAAGAATTTTGCACTATTTATCTGGGCCGTACATGCTGATTAGGGATGCAGCAATATAGCAGTTTCAAAGTAGACCATGATATAAAAGTTGACAGTTATCATACTGTGCACATTTGCTTATCTACGATACCAAAGAAAAAAAAGCAACTGGACGGGGACGGGAGACTTTTTACACATAGTTCCTATTATAGAAATAAAGTGTTTGTTCAATCAAATATAACTCTTACGTTTTTATTCATATAAGAGTAAGTGTGATTGATAGTAATATAAATTCTGTTATACTGTGATACCATGAAACTACAAAAATTTCTGAGACGGTACGGTGAAAATCTTACACCGTTGCAACCCTAATATATCTGAGACAACACAGATGATTCATTGGTTGGAGACTAGCCTGGATTACCTCACTGATTACACACTGATACACAAACACTATAATGAACACGAAACTATTACTAAAGTAAAATACAATTAAATCACTGTTACCTTAACCAGGCTGAGGTACTCTGCAACAGCAGAGCGAGCTGCCACAGAGAGCTTCCTGGCAGCCTCATCACACACCCAGCAATGCACTCCTCTTCTGCCAGAATAAACCCAGAGCAGGTGCTGGAAGCCAAAGTCATCTAGAGGATCACATATCAGAAAAAAAGTGTTGGATGTTAATTCTGCAGAAGATGACGTGAGCAAAGGCTTGACTCAAAATCCACGTCAGACAAACCTCGAAGAGCTCTATCCAGGATGCGAATGGCGATGGTCATCAAGGTCCAGCACTTGCAGCAAATGTCTGCAGCACTAAAATTAGAGTTTGTGTATTCTTAGTGACATGACTGAGGGGATGTACTGAATTGGAAAACATGAACTACATAATTATTTTACCTGCAACAGCTTCTGACATCATCATAATCTGTCATATCGATATCAAACACCAGCTCCTTCTCCAGGGCCTGGAAGGTTCCTGACTTCACTGTGTTGTGTTGATTCGGCTGTGGGTGACAAGCAGGAGAAACTTAACCCATCCATATCTGTCTATCTGTCTGTCTCAGTGAGAGGGAAAAAACAGGTGCATGCAGTCTCACCCTGTGACTGTATATGGCTCCAATGTCAATCTTGTAAGGGTTCATCTTCTGCATTTCCTTCTCCAGCTCGGACTGAGTGCTGAAGGACTGGTAGCGGACATAGATGTCATCTTTGAGTGTGAAGGAGAACTCTCGGTTCTGAAAGTAGTTCTTCTGCACTGAGGTTGAAGAAGAAACAAGTAACAACACATTGATTCATCAGTGTTTTGGCTCTTTGACTCAGGCATGGAGGAGAATTTGACCGTTTGTACAAGACAAACAATATGGTACAGTGTCACCAACACAACAGCTAGCTAAATCGCTAATAACATAACACTGGTTGACAAAACTTGCTAACGTAACTGTAACGTTAGCTCTCCCGGCCTGTGTAATCAGGACACTCACCTCCTCCATAGTTCAGCCAGCGATAGTACTGTGAGAAGGGGAACAGCCGTCGGTAGTACAGCGGCAGTAAATCCGGCAGACAGGCCGAGTCATAATCTGAGGACGGCATTACCTGACGGTACACCAACAGCTCCGGTACCGATGTAAAAGCACGTTAAACTGTCACAAAGACGTTAGCTTGCTAAAGCTACAGGCTGACAGCTCGGTGTGTTGTTTTACACTGAGTAGCGCGGGAAATCGCTTGAGCGGAGGAGAAAACCAATGGAACAAGGAAGAGTCAGTGACGTCACTGAAATGCGGAAATTGTTTTTGTAAGTAATCAATACTTTCCCAAATTATCGTTTCTGTTAGATGAGCCTAAAGAAAATTAAAGAAGAACATTAGCAACGAGAGAGACGGAGGAGACTGACTGCTGAGCACAAAAAGACGTTCTCAAAGCTTTACTCAACCTTGTGATTCTCGTCCTACAACGGAAGTGAAGGCGGAAGTGTCGCCAGGTGGGGAGAGGATCATGGGACGTGTAGTCATTTAACTCAGCCCAAGGTTTAACTTTAATTTTTTTAATCAACCAATAAAATAAATACAAGAAAGAAAGATAAAAGAAAATACAGCAAAAAAATAAAAAAATAAAAAAAAATAAACAAGGCTAAAATAATAAATAACTTTTAATAAATTATTAATTTTAATAATGCAGCATATGAAAGAGAAAAAATGAAAAAATTGGGGAGGGGGGTTACATAGTTACACTTTAGTTTTCTTATAGATTTAGTCTCAATTAATTCAAGTCTCAATTAATTTTCTAAATGGGGAAAAAATAAGTTTTTGAATCTTAAAAATTACATTTTTGGTGGTTTTAATCTTTGTAATCTCCCCTGGATGATTTGAATGGCAATATATGTGTAAAACAATTAATGTTTGAGTTTTAATGTCTTCTTTACAGAATGTACATTCATTAGGCTATTATTCACCTCGTCCCTCCTGTAAAGAGACAGCAAATACATTTTTATTTCTGAAACTCTACTGAAGTTTAATTTACAAACAATTATGATATATCAGAAAAGAACAGGAGACATTTGTTTTCTTGCACCTAAATAACACCTAGGAACACTGAACAAAATGCAAAAATCTTTGTCTTTATAAAGAAACAAGATAATTATGTACATTTTTTGTGTTTAAAAAAATTCATACGTTATTGAAACTCAAATGGATTTCTGCTGTAAATTTAAGGAAAATTGTCAAGACTTTTACTTTATGTTATAAACGCAGAGTTCCTGACATCTGCTAATCACCAGCCGCATCAATACGTTTGTTTTAGAAATCTGTTGTTTAGGAGAAGGATGCACGGAAGAGGATTAGGGCCACTGTGGAAAAAAAGGTGAATTCTGACATTTTTCTCAAAATTCTGAGAAAAAAGTCAGAATTCTGAGAAAAAAGTCAGAACTCACTTTTTTTCCCCACAGTGGCCCTAATCCTCTTCCATAAGAATGTCTAAATCCCTCCAGCAAAAAGTTTGTTGTATCCTAAATGTCTTGGAGTAGTTCAGACTGTAATTCTTTTCGTGCACCTTTAGAGGGCAGTGCAGTTTAATGAGAATATTTACAGGCTTGCCACACTGAGCTCTATTCCAGGGAATGTGATGGTAATTTTCCTCATCACGGATAAATTGTACTGAAACACTCATGAAGATTACTATGAGAAGAGTCAAAATAGAACTGAGGACACAAAGATACTCTCAGAAAAGAGGCAAAAAACAAAAAGGACATTTGCCCTGGTTTTACAGATGGTCTGGGATGCAGGGTCCAGGTGTGTTCATATTTACACACAACTGTCTTTTTTGTTTATTTTGTTTTGTTTTGGATACATTTCTGTAATATATGCCATCCCCTCCACAGTCAGACACAGTTGTAGGTACATGCAGTGTGCAAGGACAACCTTTGCTTTGACATTTGAAAAGGGCACCTTTGCTTTCAAGACAAAAGGAGCAGTGGTGGCGGTGCCCCTTTTTGTCTTACCTACTAGTCACACAGTCTAGTGGCAGCACTGATTGCTTCATAACAATGTGGCTTCACTGCTGAATTTCCAGCCAAAGAGTCTCAAACTCCATCTGACTGAAGTGGCGCTGTTCACACTGAAGGTTGAGGGCTGTGCAGCGATAAGAGCTCTTCTCAGTTATTGTACTTCTGATATAAAATACCAGTCGCCCCTTTCTGCTGTGGCTGTACATTAAATATGAGTTGCTCTACAATTTTATTCACTCTGTCTCATCTCTTGACTTGTCTATTGTTGTCATTAAAACCTCTCTGTATAATTTCCCTCCATGCTTCTGTCATTCTGTCTTCTTCTGTAGGAAAGTTGACAGAATGTAAATGGAAAGACATTTTGCATATAAACCTTTTTAAATACAGTGCAGCAGCCGTCAGATGTATTCAATTCTACACTGCTCAGATCTTAACTTGCAGCATGTGAAATAAAAGAATGATGCTTTTAAGACGCAAAATAAATATATTAATGTCGCACATCAATATTTTTTTCTGCACAACTGACTAACCAAGACACCTCCATTGTTACGCACTCCATTTAATCCATTTACTTGTTTCACAGTTGTCAGACAGGTAGCTGCTGACAGTGAGTGCTACCGTCCACCACTGCAATTACCCATCCGTTAGCATAATATGCTACAGCATGTGAAATACATGTGCACTGGATTAATGGTAATGAACTACTTTCTCCTTTGCAGCATCACTGAACTGTGTCACGTTCAAGAGCAATTATTAGACAAGCATGCCAATACATTTCCACTTGATGATTGCACTTGTTTTTATGGTAATATTCTTTAATCATACCCTGATTTACATAATGCAAAAGCTCTCAACCACGTCTTACTTGAATTATGCAAATGATTGCGCTTCAAGCCATAGGGATGTGATTGGTTTTTCTTTTCTGAGTCCTTTCTTAGAAATTATTTTAAATGGATTTGGGATTAATGCTGACTGTGTCCACCAAAACTACCGCTGTATGTTCACACTTTGGCTGCAAATGAATGCACATTGCATACAGCAGCTCCTAACCTAAAATATTATTGGCTATCTCTAAGCTGATATATTTGGGCTTTCCTGAGGCTCATTGTGCAGATGTAAGCAGACAAATTTCCACTGACAGACACGCACACGGAGACACAACACTAAATGTCAGTGGGTCGAGCTAGGTAAGGTGAAACACTGGGTGAATATGTAACTTTCAGCAGTGTCCACAACAAATCTAGGTCAGACAGTCGTCAGGTGGCCATGGATTTTTTTAGGTCATTGTGTCAGCTGTACACGGAGAGTCAAAGTTTGGGAATAATATAAAAGTCACTGCATCTTCAGATGACCAAAGTGTTGTCACCTTTCATCAGGACACGTCGCCTCGGTCAGTAGACATCCTCTCAAACACAGTCTGCAGTGATCATATGACAAAACATTGTATTCGGTGTCTAAACTCTGTTATTCCCATCACCAGGAATGTCCTTGACGTGAGATTATCCTTAGTAAAGGAGTAGTTTGACATTTTGGAACATGAGATGACATGATTATAATACTGATACCGCTCTCATGTCTGTGCATTAACTATGGGGCTGTAGCCATAGTCTATTAGGTTAGGCTTAAATCAACATAAAGACCAGAAGCAGACAGAAACAGGAAGCACAGCTCAATCCAACAATCTAAAACACGCCAAAAAAAG
This sequence comes from Epinephelus lanceolatus, assembly GCF_041903045.1. NCBI lineage: Eukaryota > Metazoa > Chordata > Actinopteri > Perciformes > Serranidae > Epinephelus > Epinephelus lanceolatus. The sequence goes on along the minus strand of NC_135741.1, from coordinate 14,783,933 downwards.
ATTTGCTTCCAAGGTTACTTTCACGGTATGCGTCCCACCCAATATGCACAGTAGTGTTTCTCCTGCTGGCCCCGCCTGCACCCATAGACTTTACATTGTGATGACGTCACAGATTTTTATATTGCGTTTCTCGGGGGCGCCTACTGGCTCACCTGGTAGAGCAGGCAACCCGTGTACAAAGGCTACGTCCTCACTGCAGCAGCCATAGGCTCGATTTGAACCCATGAACTTTACTGCATGTCATCCCCCTCTCTCTCTTCCTTTCACTCTAATAGGTGTCCTGTCTTATACAGGCAAAATAACAAAAAAAATCTTTAAAAAAAAATTGCGTTTCTCAGCTTGAGGAAAGTTTTAAATATAAAACCTCAATGGATTAAAAATGAATAATAAAAAGAGTCATAACTGATCTTGTTTGCAGTTCGAGGTGCCCTGTCAACAGTTTTACAAACTGGTCTATGGGGAAAATGCTTTTTGAGCTTTAGGGGATTTTGTTGATGCAATACTACGAGTGGCCAGTGGGAAAAATTTAAGCCAGAACTGAGTGGTGATCCTGGGTGCCTGATCTTAGTTCAGTATGCAACCATGCTAACATTCTCTAATCAGCAGTAAACATAAAGTACAGCTGAATCTGATGGGAATGCCAATATTTTTGCAGGTATTTAATCAAAAACAAAGTATTGGACAATTTAAAAATATTACCTGACGATGATGGCGTTTGATAGCACGTTAAAGGATCACCAGAGTTACATACCATCTGTGACTCAGTGTTTGGAAAGCCACACAGAGATTTACAGTGAGACCAGTAAAGGGGGGAAATGGAGCATGAGGGAGTCAAGCATTAAGTGCAAGTTAATGTTTGCATGCTATCAGTGTGTGTGCTGTAGTACATATGTGTAATAGCAGGAAGATAGAAATTTCAATGAATCAAGACAGAGAGGGACATGGTTTACTTTGTTTCTCTCTGCACCAGGCAGCAGGTGCAATTCATGTCCCCATACACAGTTTATACATCAATGGCATCAAAGAGCCGTCTGTGACAGTTGTTTCCATTTACGTTCTGCACAACTAGCCACGCTCCACTTCCTCTCCAAATGGCTGACACTCCTGAATTCTCTGTTATACTTCAGATTGATGAAGCCATCTGTCATCTGTTTGAGGTTAGGAGGCAGCGCCCGGCCCTGTACGCTACACGCTACGTGTTATATAAACATATAGTATGTGCACATACATTCACACATACAGTATGTTTCATGTAAAAAAATAATTGCATGCATACTCACATGGCTGTGTCCCAGAGCTGGTTGCAAGCACATACACAAAACACACTGAAACAGACATCAGATAGACATTTAGACAACATCTGACGTAAATCCCGTGTTTGATTTCTGTGAATTGTCCTCCTTCAAACCTTTACTGTCATTTTCAACCATTTTATTTTATTAAAATCACATGTTGTTGAAGCACTGACCTCTGAACTGACACACTAAAATACTGTAAAACTCCATAAACATTTGTTAATGTAAAAGAGATACTGCCAGAGCAAACTGCTAACACAAGTCAGATTAAAGATGAGATCCTTTCTGATGACTTCTGGTCATGTGACTTAACATAAGCTACATGCACATGCCTGCACAAAAAATGCTCACAAAAAAGGAAAACAGTATTTAGATTAATCAGATTTAAATATATCTTTGTGAGTATTTGTTTCTGTTGCAGTTGTGAACAAAATTAGATTTCAGGCCTATAAACAGAGACTCATCAGGTTTTCCACAGAGAGGACACGAGAGGACAAAAATCCCCTTCAGCTGTCATCAGGTTCTTAGAGTTTACTTAACAGAAACTAAAAAGTACAATATCTCTATGAGAAAATGTGGAGTAAAAGTATAAGCATAAGCATAAACGTAACTGTCACAAAACCATTTAAGCCCCGTTCCCGACAAACATTTTCGGTATGGACCCTTATGTTTCCACCTCAAACAGTACACTTAAATGTGGGCGAGGTTGTTGTCAGTCACTGCTCCGTTCAGCACTCACTCATCACCTCATCACTGGTGACACATAGAAATATCTGCACCGCTTTATCGTCCACAGAACGAGGCTACACACCAATATTTTCAGAACAAAATAGAACAGGCTGCAGTGAGAGTCTCTCTCCATGGGATATTTAAAAATAGCAGGTTTATGCATTTAGTCCTTCTCAGGCAAGCTCAGGGGTTTAGTGTTGCTGGAGCCCACAGGAACGACGCTCCACAATGAGGTTTTTTTTTTTCTCCAAGTGAGGATTAGTATATATGGAGTTCACATAACCTGGCTGAAATTAATATATATTAATGCATGAAAATCCACTCATTACTAAAAGTGTATGTCATATAAAAACTAAAGTGATTGTCAAAGTTGTCACAGTGAAATTTAAGGTGTGTTGATTGATTCATGTCATCAACTCATACACTGAGTAACATTACAAGTTAACGCTCCATCTTAAAAGTTGCAGGCAGTCGGCCCAGTGAATTAAGTTAATCTATCTCCGACTCCAGCTGCTGTCAGAGGCAGGAAAACATCCTTTCATTTTATAGCTACAGTAATAAAACTCTCCACAGTATGAATAGTGGCTACATGAGCCTCAAAACCAGCCACAACTCAGCTCTGAGCAGAGTGACCGTCCGCTATTGACCAATCAACAGACTGCAGTGTTCACAGCTCCACCTTTTAGTACCAGATGTGTGTGCTAGGTACCCCAACAGAGGGGGGAGCAAAAATGGCAACGGTATGAAACGGTTGCATTGGTACCATCCACAACTTTTCACAGTGGAAACAGGAAAAGTGTACTGAACGGAACTGTACTGTACTGTTTGGTGGAAACAGGGCCATAGTGATAAGAATTATTCCAACAATAATTGGTATTTTCAGGCAGCTATATAACTATACTATTTGCCAATAGATGTCCCTAAACCCTCCACACTGGACCTTTAAGTAAATGATCTGAGGACTTCTTCCATCATACTGCCAGTATTGGTAAAAACAAGTTCAGGGTGGTGTAGGTGGTGCATTGAGGGGCCATCAGTATCTCTTAAACCATATGGTGTAGCCCAGCAGTTCACCATCCACCATTACCACAAGATACCAAGATGAGACCACGTGCACTGCCCTCCTCCTCCTCCTCCTCTTCCTCCGGCTCGCGCACTGCGCAGCGCTCATTGGTTGGCGCGACAATATAAAGTTCCGCAGTGATTCCCTCACTGACCGCTGCTGCTGTGCTTCACTCACTCACTGACTGTCTGAGGAAGAGGAGCAGGGAGAACACAGCAACACAGTCACTGAGAGGATTTACAAAACTTTATCGTTATTATTCCCCCTCGTGTTTCTGTCTAACAGTCTGATCCACCGTCACCATGAAGGAAAGGAGACTCACACAGCCGTTTGTAGCGAGGTGTAAACTCGTGCTGGTCGGAGACGTCCAATGCGGTAAAACTGCGATGTTACAGGTCCTGGCCAAAGACTGCTACCCCGAGGTACGACATATCTGTTATAATAAGGGCAACAGTTATTTTTCTTATGTATTCTGATAATGGAAATGGATGATTTAAAAGTACAGGTTTGTGCAATGAATTTCCCCCTGAAGAAGAATAAATATCAGGCTACTTAAATATCCTCAAGGACCACAAGACTAGACAAGAGTTTTACTTGACTGTAATATAAGATCCCTTTAAGAAATGTTCAGCACTGTATACAGTAAATATATAGTAATCTTATTCATCACTGAAGGTCTATTATTATTATTATTATTATTATTATTATTATTATCAGTCTCACCACTGTCACTTTACATCATCATAATTTTATCTTCATTTATTGCTCTTGTATTGTTCCCATTTTTCTACTTTTGTTCTTTCTTATAAACCTCTTATTATTTGTTTTTACATCCTCTGTGGATTTGTAGCCTACTTATTTCTGTCCTTGCACTGCTGCAACTACCACATTTCCCCTCTGGGGATCAATAAAGGCCAACCTTTTCTTTTCTTATCTTATTATAGTTACAAAACTCCCATGGTGTCACAGAGCTGGTAGTGCTGCTGGATTGACACACATGTGGTGAAGGATATCTGACTGTGGGCTATATCTTCACAGGTTTAGCTCAGTAGTTTAGACAGGTCTAGTGATGGTGTAAGATCACTGATATACTGCAGGTTAATGTTTGAACACTGCTGACCTTGTAAATTGATTTTAAAGGAATGTTAGTCACTGCAAATTTTCCCAAATGATTGTTAGTCGATTAAACACAGTAGTGTTTTACAAATATGGAGATTTGTGTTTTATTCAACATTTGATGGACATTAATTCTTGTTTTGACATTTTACACTCTAAATCCTGGGTCTTCAACAGGGTGCCCGCAACCCCTAGGGGTCGTCATAGGTACTGCAGGGGGGGCTGCCAAATTATTGTTTGATTTTTTTCTCCCAAATATTCAAATATGGCTAAAAATATCAACATGAATCCAACTTATTACAAGCCAAGATTAAAAAAACATTTAATTTAGTTCATAACATTGATGATAGGCTAACTATTGCATGAATCTTTATGCAATCATGTTAGCTAGCTAATGCTAAATCACTGTGCGGCACCTGTCCTTAACACAGAGGCAAACTAGTGAGCTAGCAGTTAGGTACTACTGAAACATATTGACCAATTCACCCTTCACTAAGTCCCACCCCCGGATGCAGACTGACTAATCATACTGTAGCATCAGGCCGGCTTAGACCAGGGTCCGACAACAACACAGCTGTGCTCCATTGATTCAGATTTCCTTCATTTTCAGGCCGGTTTTGTGGATTTGGTGCTAAATGTTGTGCCTGGGGCACGTCGTGTATTAATGATACTCGTTACCTGGAGAGGTTGGAAAAAGATATACGTTTCTTCTCTATAATCTAATGATTATAACAGTGAAACAAAGGCCGACCCTGCTGTACAGGAACCAGTTCATCTGCACGCACTGTGATGCCACACAGCTGGTTCAATATCAGCAGTTTCCCTTTATATTCATTGTCTTGTGTGCCGATCAGCAGTGATGTGGTGGTTCACTTTGACACTGTGATCTGTAGCCTATAGTTCGGCTTTAGCTTCTAACTATCTTTGTCTTTTTAACCTGTTGTTGCTGCTGAGTCAGTTTGACATCCTGGATATATCCTTCAAACACAGACTGTAGACCCCTCTGTCTGCTTCTCTCTGGAATCACTCTTTCATTTTTCCAACAGTATGATTATCTTTCTTCAGGGAGTGCAGTTAGTCCAGTTTAATATGCAACTCAATTTTAAACAACATATACAGCAGGGGGTTCCAGCTCCGTTTCTCTTTCATCTAAGGGGTCATTGGCCTGGAAAACATTAAGATTCCCTGCTCAACATGATGATATATTCGACTTTGACATCTTCACGTGAATAAATGCTAATGAATTTGTGATCGATGCTCCTGAACCCGCTCTTTAATTGTCCATTTGCAGACTTATGTCCCCACTGTGTTTGAGAACTACACGGCCTGTCTGGAGCTTGAAGACCAGCGTGTTGAGCTCAGCCTCTGGGACACATCAGGTGAGGTTTATGCTCTGATTTTCATTATCACCACAATTTAATAAAACTAGTAAATAACAAGGTTGTGATCTTCTCTCAGCTCCAACGTTGACTCACTGCCAATTTAAAATTCTCCCCAAGCTTTTCTTGTTTGTTGAGTCAAGAGCTCAGTTCCAGTAACTGTATTCATGGGCTGATTTGTGGGACTTGTTTACCCTCCCAGCAACATCACAGTCCGCCTGGATTCAGGTTACTGTTACTGTAAATGAAGCTCCAGCTCAGTCATTGTTTTACAAAGTGTTGTTGCTGTTTACCCAGACGTCACTATCTGCCGATCCTGTTTTGATGCCGTTAAGCAGCTTTTCACTCGTGTTAAATCTGTTGAGAGATCTTCCTTGGTGGATTGGTGCAGGCAGCGAACAATAGACCTGAGTCACAAGGCTGTTTGGGCAAGTGGGGCCCAAAATTCACAGTTTAGCATTAAAAACAAACAAACAGAATAAAAGAGGAACCCACCTCACATACTGCCAGAACAATTTCATAACAGCGAGTTCAAACTGTCACAAACATTTCAGACAGCTTGGATTCAAAAACCAAGAGGCGGAGTGTCACTAGTGGTTCTTTGAGCTGTATGTATGATGGCTGTAAGCAACAAGTAGGGTATTTACATTATTGATGAATCTGCATTTTATTTTCTTGATTAATCAATGAAAAAATGTGAACAACCTGTAAAATGTTTAAAAAATTGTGAAAAATGTCTATCGCCAGTTTCCCAGAGGTCACAGTGACATTTTCAAATGTCTTGTTTTGTTCAACCAACAGTCAAAAGGCAATAGAGCCTCACGTTAAAAAGCTGGAACAGAGCGGCAACCTCCAGGGCTGAAAAATGAAGCCAACGCCAAGTGTGAGAAACTGCAGTTCCTCTAATGGCCACTTGGGGCTGGCTCTGGAAGCGAGTCAATCCACATAGACTCCCATGTTAAAATGTCTAATTTTACAGCAGCAATAAATGTTTACAGCCTGGTACAAAAATCAGTTTGGGCCTCTATAGCTAATTTACCCATTAGATGTAAAGTAAATCCGTAATTTACATTACGGATTTACATTTCATTGTGGCCACAATGCATCAAATAAGGGTGGGGCCGCTTTCAGTTACAGGCTGTCTGCAAGGCGTCGCTGCAGTCTGTGAGTCAGATCCACTCTTTGCTCTTCCACAGCTCCACCCTCTTGTCCAAATATGGCCACTTCTGACTCCAAAAAACCCAAGATTGTTACGGCCAAAATGCTGTCCACAAACCCCTGGGTGACGTTACAGTAGCTATGTCCACCTTTTTTTCAAAGTCTATTGCTGAAACCAGAAAATTGTCTCACAGCATTTCTGCTTGAAAAGTACATCAAAAAATGATTCAGTTGTCAGAAACAGTTGCTAAATTTATGATGCAGGTAACTCATGTGTCCCACATTATTTACCTACTTTTGCTTTTATAACTTTGTTATCAAATGTGTTTGTTAAGTTCTGAAGCCAACTTTCTTGAGCTTCTGGAATGTATGACTTTTTTTTATGATTTTTAACGTCACTTTTTCCACATAGAGCTCAGAGGTCAGAAGCGTTATGTAAATGTTGTCTACTGACTATAAAAAGAAATAGCAACAATCATTTGAGTCATTTTTCAAGCATGTGTCAAGGATTTCTTGGTTCTACCATCTCTAATGTGAGGATTTACTGATTTTCTCTTTTTTTTATCTTTGTAAATTGACTTTCATTGAGTTCTGGACTGTGTATAGATGAAGGAATTTGAAGACGCCACCTTAAATGAAATGATAATTGGTATTTTTTCACAATTTTCTGACATTTCATAAACAAAAAGATTAATCAATGGGTCAAGAAAACACTTTGCCATAACCTTAGTTGCAGCCCTACATGCAGTTCAGAGAACCATATGTGTCCCACTGACATAATGACCTTAAACATATAGAGAACATATGTAAATAGGATCGATGAGAGATCCACTCCAGTATAGATTCATTTCATAACAGCATTGGCCGGGGCATTGTTTTCAGAGGAAGTCGAGCAGTGCCAGTTGGCCTGCAGAGGGGTTGTTTCACAGGGGAGAGGGGGATGCCTCGTCCATGCAGGGGGTGGAAGTGTGCACGTATGTGTGTGCGTCCTGTCTTACTATGTGTGCAACTGTGCGTGTGTGTGAGCGGCGTACAGTCGCTGTGAACAGAAGGCACAAGTGAGGGATACTGAGTGAAAAGCTATGCATGACCTCCCCACTGCCTTATGGTGTGAGCTGCCTAAAAAAAAAGAAGGTGTTATGTAACTGAAACCAGCGCTGAACTGATGTAGGATTGTGTATTTATCTCCCACGGAGTAAAAACTTTCTGGACAGTCACCCTTTCCAGAGGAAACATTGCATAAGACCTATTTACTTTTGCAACACACACAAACACAGTTCCTGCCAGTCTTTACCATAGTTTATTATCTTTATCTATAACATTTAGGACTGTAACTTAAGTATTTTATTATTGATTCATCTGCTAATTTTTAAAGAAAATATCGAAAAGTTGACATCTTCACATCTTTCTGACCAACAGTCCCAAAAAATAGACTGTATATGAAGATGTAAAAAACGTCACCACTTCAAGCTAAAATATCCTGGATATGGGCGCTGCCATCTTGCGCTTTTGGGGCCACAGTCTGCTCAGTGGTGACTGTGATGTGGTGTGGCGGTATCATGTTCCCACCGATATACCTGCCCAACCAAATGGCGAGCAGTGCCGTTGATTGTGAGCAAACTGATTGACACAAGAAAACAAAGACGTGAACATAATTCAGTTTGATAAGAACCACCTAAAACAACAGAAACCACCTTTGGGAAAAATTTATTTGACCTGTACTTTGAGTTTTTAGTTTGGCTCATGTCCCATCTGCTAACATTGAGAGTGTTGGTTTTATGACCTATACTGCAGCCAGCCACCAGGGGGTGACGGAGATGTTTTGGCTTCACTTTTGTGGGGGCTGTCCAGGCCCTGGGCAACAGCACTGAGCTTTGAAGCCAAATTTCATAGTGGCCAAAGGTGGAATTACAACTCTGAGGTCCTTCACATGATGCCATTGGGCCCAAAAAGACTTTATACCATACACATACGTTGTGAAAGAGACGCCCATTACCCCTCGAAATGACATGTTTCACTATCAGGATTTGATCCATTTGGTCCGATAACATTTCTGAAGTCCAGGAGAGCCGCACTATTAAATCGTTTTCATTTCCATTCAGGTGAGCAGAGGGCTAAACCTGAATTTAGCTGTTTAGCCGTCTTAAGTCTCTAGTTCACTTGCTCTGTGGGCCAAATGATGCAGAAGCTCCGGGTCATGTCATGCCATGGAAATTAAGCTTTTTTGGCTTTGCTCCACTGAGTAGCTTTTATAGGAATGAATAGGGCCCTTCCTCCTACGCTGTATCCTGTTCTCTTAATACATCTGTGGAGCTGTCATGTCGTCTATCTTTATCCATCTTTATATACAGTCATTGGTCCAAAATGGAAAGATATTCAGTTTACAATCGCAAAAGATCAAGAAAAATGGCAAATTCTTACAATTTAAAATCAGAAACTAAAGAATGTTTGGTATTTTTGCTTGATAAAAGAAAACACAGTATAAAAATAGTCTGTTAATTTCATGGTGATCTGCTAATTGAATAATTGAATTTCCGTTTCCACTCTAAGAGTATTGCTCCAGGCATCTGACTCTGATATGAAATGATCTTTCACATGCAAAACATGTGAGAGGACACGTCACCACAGCTCCATGTGCACCACATGCACTCTGGCAATAAAAAAAAAACCTCAGAGTATTTTTCCAGTTCACCTTGCATCTTTTGTCGAGACACACACAGTCTTGTCTTTTGAGACCAGATCTTTCCATTCGCTTTCTTTCTTTCTTTGAGAGTAGAGAGGGAAGTTTCATAATTGTATCAACTGTTTGCTCAACAGAAAGGGTTGTGTGTGTTTGGTGTGTGTGTGTTTCTGTGTCCAGGCAGGGGGCTGCTAATGTGTGGGAGGTGGTAGGTGCTAGAAGTTGTGTCCTCTTTAGATCTCTCTGCCTCCTCTTTCTCAAGCCTTACATCACCCTGGATAGTTATGTGATGGGCGCTTTGATTCCCTCTAAAAAAAAAAGTTATTGATAGGTTGTAGTTGTGTAAGTAGGCCAGTCAAATATTCTGATAAACTGAGTAAAGCAGAAGCTCTTTTTGAATGTCAGTGCTTTAATATATTGTTATAAAAACATTTAATTAATGCCTCTGGAGAGAATTCATCCAGGCAACGTGATTGTTGGTTAGTTCCGGTAGAAGCTTATTAGAAGTATCTATTCCTGATATAATTATATCCTCTTTTATTTGCAAGGAAAAGCTTCTGGTGCACATTTGGCCCCTGAGGACAGGAGTAGGAAATTAAATCTCAGCGCTGGTGTGTGGGGAGTGATTAGGTGGCAGAGGGAAGACAATAGAGAGCGGACATCCTGTCAGACCGTTTTTAGCACAGGAGCCTTCCTGCGAGGTAAAGGAAAGGTTCCACATATAGCCGCGCTGTTTATGGAAACGTGTGTTTCCTTCACACCATAACTCACATTCTCATAACTGAGGTGTCGTATATATGAGACAACAATCAGGGTAGACTGTCAGAGTGAGGCGATGAATAGTGCAGCCGATTATATCATTTTGAGGATCGGTTTATTCGTGGCTCAGAAGGGATTTGTTGGAAAGTAAAGTCACTGCTGGTTAATAGAATAGAACAGATAGAATAGAAAGCCTTTATTGTTATTGTACAGAGTATACAACAAGATTAGGAGTGCTACATTTGATCAGGTGCCAACAAGTCATTGAAACAAGAAAGTAAAAAAACAGATGACATTGGAAATAAACAGTGTAAAAAAAAAGGCTATATCAAGCTGTTACACATGTAAAATAAATAGTGGATTGCACTGATTATTTAATATTTTTGCGTGACTTTAAGCTCCTGTATCTCCTATCAGAGGGCAGGAGAAAGAAAAGTTTGTGACCAGGGTGGGAACAGTCTTTAATAAAAGGGCCAAGAGCTGCTGTGACTTTGCGCGCCTCCGCTATCTATTCACCTTCAATAAGGTGCATTTTCTGGTTTTCACATACAAGGAATTTGCCTCAGATATTTGGTGCATAAGTCTCACAATAAAGAAAAAACAAGTCAAGAACATAGATTGTTTAAAGTAATGGACGTAGCCATTGTGACGTCACCCATTGGTTTGTGGACTCCGGTTTTGAAGCCTTGAGTTCAGCATTTTGGTCGTCAGCATCTTGAAGTTTTGGAGTCAGAAGTGACCATATTTGAATAAGAGGTTGGAGTTGTGGAGGAGTGAGGAGCAGATCTGACTGGGAGCACAAGGTGACGCAGACAGCCTGTCAGTGAAAGCATCCACACCCTTAATTTTGTAGAACTTCAAGCCTTGTTAATATGTAACGGGTGAGTTATATAAAAATTCACCAATGGGAAAGGTAGCTCCAGAGACACTAAAATGTTTTTTTTTGTAACAGGCTGTAAACACATTCAAAGTTGGGCGTTCAAACATGGGGGCGTATGGGGATTGACTCACTTCATGAGCCAGCCTCAAGTGGCCATTTGAGGAACTGCAGATTTTGGCACTTCCTTGTTGGCTTCATTTTTCAGCCCCTAAGGTTGCTGCTTGGTCAAGAACAATAAATATAAAATATACATTAACAATAAATATATGTAAAATAGATCTGTCTTAGATCCATCCTTGTACAATTTTCCTATATTCATTCATTATCTGTAAATGTTTAATCGGGACAGCGTTTCAATCCTACTTGGATCTCCATCAGCTGGTTTTTGTTAGCCTTGTACATACGTGATGTACGTATAATTTACTCTCCTTCATCTTGTAATAAGCCTTCAACCATTAATTTAACAACATACGTTTTTTTGTATTCAAAGCAAAGTCTTTTAAATTAAGTTTGTTACTGACTAATAATGGAAAGCTGTGATTGGTGCAGAGTTGCACTGACCGTGACTCAGAGTTATAGTTTACTGGAAAGATTTCTCTCAGTGGGAGGCATCAAGCCTGGTGAAATGATTTGCTCTCTTATCAGTTTGGCAGGCGTGTATGTGACTGTGTTTGTGCGGTGTGAAAGTGAGGAGGACGACTGTGATAGAACATTATAATGGTGTCAGCTGGATTCAGACCATAGAAAGAGATTTTTAGTCTCTGTTTCTGCTGACGAGGGGAAAAACTTCATTAAAGGTTTTCATTTTTAATTATGTTTTGAGCTGTGCCCACCCTCCTAGATCACATTAATAAAATTGTGTTGTCATGTTTTATCTGTGTCTCTTTAGGTTCTCCGTACTACGACAACGTCAGACCCCTCTGCTACAGCGACTCAGATGCAGTGCTCTTATGCTTCGACATCAGCCGACCAGACATAGTAGACAGTGCACTGAAGAAGGTAAGGTTAAGATTTTCAACTTGAATACTTCATTCATCAAGACCTGATATGCGATTTAAATGTTCCCTCATTTTTTTGAGCAGCTTAGTTGCCAACTGTGGAATTACAACTTCTGGGTCCGTCACATGATGACACGGGGCCAAAAAATATTTTTCCCATAGACTTACATTGTGAAAGAAACATCTGTTAACCAGTAGCTACATATTTCTGAGTGTCAAAACCCCCACAAAAAGACTCCTTTCACTGTCAGAATTTGATCTATTCGGTCCCATAACCTTTTTGAAAGTCTACAAGAGCCACATGATTAAATCATTTTATCCCCAGTCAAGTTAGCAGAGCGCTAATCGGAAGTAGCCAGCAAAAGTCTCTAGTGCGCCTGCTCCATGGGCCCAACAATACGGAAGATTCAGGTAATTTTACATCTGGGAAGTTGAACTTTTTCGGCTTCTTGCACCACTGAAAAACTTTCACAGGAATGAACATGGCCCCGCCTCCAACACTTTATCCCTCTCTCCTTACACATCCATTGTTGTATCATTTACTAAAAGACTCTTAAGTGAAACCTGTTTCTCTTCCCCTCGCAGTGGAAAGCAGAGATTCAGGACTTCTGTCCCAGCACACGGATCCTACTAATAGGTTGCAAGACAGACCTGCGCACAGACGTATGCACGCGCATGGAGCTGTCCAATCAGAAACAGACTCCCATCTCTTATGAACAGGTTTGTTCCATGACTTCTCTTTCTTCCTCTGTGTATCTATTTAGGTTTCTGTCTCCTGTCTAGACTGGACAGTCACAGAAATCCCCTTTTTGTTTTTAAGGAATACTTAAACGAATACTACTTAATATAAATTATTCATCCTGTGTTAAAATAAACGTTAAATTTGTGAAGAAAACTGTTTTTCTCACATACCTCTACAGTGAACAGAGAATATGAAAACTGAGAAAATTCTTGATTGATTAAATGATGAAATCATCCATTCACAAACTCTCATACAACTTGTGTAATAAGATAAGATAAGATAAGATAAGATATATTTTATTGATCCTCCAGGGGGGAAATTCAAGTATCACAGCAGCATAAGACAAAATCAAAGGACATTAAATAGAATAAGATTAAAGAGAAAAAATAAAAAGTAAAAATTAAGATAATAGATAAATAAAAGATGAAATAAAATTGCTACATCAGATGAATAAAGTGACTAAAAAATGGCAGACAAAGAGTTGAATGAAATAAAGTGACAGGTGGCAGATAAAGTGTCATATTGGACGGATGCAAGATAAGTCCGTTCAGAGCTGGATGTAGCTTAAGCCAAACCGCAGTTGTACAGTCTGATGGCGGTGGGCACAAAAGAACATCTGAATCGTTCAGTTCTGCACCGGGGTGGGATAATCTGCTGGCTGAATGAGCCGCCCATCAGCCACAGCTCGTGATGCAGGGGGTGAGAAGGATTGTCCAGGATTGCACAGATTTTGTCCTTCACCCTCCTCTCAGCCACTGTCTCCAGACTGTCCAGGTCCAGTCCCACCACAGACAACAACAACAACAAGCAACAACAAGCTTGTTGAGCCTGTTGACCTCACCAGTCTTAACTCCACCCCACCAGCACATTACAGCAACATAAAGAGTCTCACACACAGACCAGTAGTGTGCCTGGGAAGGTGCATGCTTTCACCTCTGCTAGTAAGCTTTTGGCAAAAATGCATGCATTTGGGAAGTACACAGCACACAACTGGATAAATGAGACTTGGATTATACTGCACGAGTTGTGTGGGAGTTTGGAAACAGTTCTGCTCTTGTAAACACGGACCCCAGTGACTTAAATTCATTAGGAATTTTCTGTTTTTTGGATTCTTTGTTCACTGTGGAGGCAATACATAACACAGGATGAGTGCTTGATGTATTAATTATCATTTTGTGGTTTAAGTATTCCTTTAATCTACCTGAGCTCAATGTATATATTTTTCCTTCACATCGCAGGGTTCGTCCTTGGCCAAGCAGCTCGGAGCAGAGGCTTATCTGGAGTGCTCAGCCTTCACATCCGAGAAAAGCATCCACAGTGTTTTCCGTACTGCGGCGCTGGCCTGCATGAACAAACTCCAGGCTGCCAATAAACCCAGCCCTGTCCGCCGCCTCTCCAAGAGACTCCTACACCTGCCCAGCAGGACAGAGCTCCTCTCCTCCACCTTTAGCAAGGACAAGTCCAAGAGCTGCTCCATCATGTGAATACTGCTGAGCTCATGCAAAGCAAGGACACACAGGTGGTTCCAGCAAGGGAAAGAGAGCACTGATCTCTACAAAGCGTCTTTCTCCTTTGCAGCATCATCCCCAAACTTCCTGTCAGCCACTTCAAAAAAAATGTGCTCCACTCTCTATATTCAACTCTGACACTGAAGTTTTGATCATGACATATCACCAGCACACAGTGCAGAGACAGAGTGAAATGTTTGATGTTGAAAATATTTCTGATGTATTAAATATGTACAAAGAGAGATTATAACAGGCACTTTAAAACCTGTTAGATTCATCACATAAAGGTTGCTGTCAGAGCTTAAATAAGGTCATACCTCCTCTTCTCCAAGTGGTTGTAAACGCTGCATTTGACTGCATTACCCTCATTTGAAATTCTGATAGCGGTGCCCTTTCCCATCCATCTCTTTATCTGAATGTCTCTTTAAGGTCACGCTATGGGCTGAGTGACGAGATGAAATGTAAAATCTGACAGTGACAGGAAGTGGTACCTACAGAAATGCGGCTTGGGGAATTTAAAACAGCAGAAATTACTCCCCCGTTGACCCCTCACGGTATTTCGTTTAGAAATTAAAGCTGACAGTGGAGGAAAAAAGGGGTAGAGAAGGGAGGGATTTGGCAAAGCAGAGTGTTCATTTGCAAAGACAGTCGAAGGACGAACCAAGAGCACATCTGAAGGAACGCAGTGTGACTCAGCACTCACATGAGCCACCAAACAGTCAAGGGGTGGACACACTGGGACAAAAACAAACACACAATCCTGGGCCATGTAAAGACCAGCTGAGCATGTTTTTGTCAGATCTCCTTTCATCAACCAGTACCACAGCAGTCTTTAATTTTTCAGTGTTATTAATCCTAAGGCTTGATTTTAGTGATGTTACATTAATGATGCATCATCTCACTGTTCCCTGATACTTTAAGAGCTGTTTAATAGATACCAGCGTTTCATCCAGCATTTTTTTCTTGGTCTTTAAAAGATAAAAACATAAAAGATTTCTTTGCAAAACTGTTTTTATACCAAAATGAGTCAGAAGAAGTCTTTGTTTTTTTTAATCCTCTGCCTCATGGATATATAAAATAGTCCGCAGCTTTTAACTTTGTGGACTGCAAATATGGGCCTTTAAACAAGCTCCACGGTGCTTTGTTAGGCTGATTATTGTTAAAGGGAGAGTTCACTCCTCAATCTAAAATACATTTTTTTCTCCTACATGTAGTCCTATTTATCAGTCTTGATTGTTTTGGTGTGAGTTGCTGAGTGTTGGAGAAATCGGCTGTAGAGATGTCTGCCTTCTCTTGAATATATTGTGCTCAAAGTGGCAAAAAATGCGTTTGAAAAATTCAACAGCAATGTCTCCTTCCAGAATTCATGACCCAGTTAATCCAAAGACCTTATTGTGACCAGTTTCATGTAGGAACTATTTTCTTTTTACCGAACTACACCCAACAACCGTATCACTGCACAGAAGGAAGTGGGCATCTACTCATGAATGAGAGGCTTGTATTTGTGACAGCGCGAGATGTAAACATTAATCAAACATTAGCTAGCTCAGTAGTGCTAGGTGAGCTAGCCTTAACGGTTGATTATCAGCTAATCTCCGGAAGCTAGCAATGTCTGCTCAGTGATACGGTTGGTAAGTGTAGTTTGGTAGAAAGAAAACTGCTCACAACAAGGTCATGATTTCTGGACAAAGACTTGCTGCTGAGTTTTTCACATGTATTTTTTGGCACTTTGAGCACCGCAAGCTAAGTGCCATCTAGTTCCATTGTATTGGAGAGAACGCAGACATCTCTACAGCTGATATCTCCAACACTGTGCAACTCACACCAAAACAATCTAGACTGATAAATAGCACTACAGGTAAGAGGAAAAATATGTATTATTGATTTTGGGGTGAAGTGTCCCTTTAACAGTTATCCAAAATGCACCTGCTGACATTTCCAGCCTGGATAGCTGCATTAACACTAAATGTCCCTGAGATGATCTGTGATTGGTGGGAAAGGTTGAATTGAATCACATGAACAGGCTGGACCTGTTTGGAGAAAGATTTTTCTTCCTTTTTATGCTTTAAAAAATATTTTTATTTTTCAACTTCCCTAAAAAAAAAGTATTCTTGACATTTTCCATTTCTTAAATAGATTTTTTTTCTGGATGTTTCTACTTGCTTGTGGCCGTCTTTGGTGTTTCTAATTTTTTTGTAGCTGTTGATGTTGTTCTTGTATTCACTTGAGTCTTCTGGCATTAGCGGCTGTTGACAGCTCAGCTAATGGAGGACTTGATGATTTGTAGGTCTGCACCGAGAAGCCCGGAGTTCTCTGGATGTACAGAACACTGGAATTTTGCGTGTTGCCTAGCAACAGTGTGAGCAGGGGCAGGCGTGAGCGGGGCTCCTGCCTCACAGAGAGACAGGGAGGGAGGCAGGGAGGGAGGGAGGGATGGCTCTCCGAGAGGGCGCCTCACCTTTTATTTGTAGCATTAGACGAGGAGCCACTGAAAAGGTGACGGCTGGACATTTCAGGGAGTGGCAGACTGCTCGTGATCTCCACATGGTTTTAAAGACCCCACGCTGGTAGCAGCCACGTGTGGGTTGTTGGAAACAACAGGCCGTCTAAAACACGTCTCTGTAGCTTTGCTTCAGTTGTTATTTCAAACAAAGCTCTGTTTGGTTCAATATAAAGCTGTCATTTCACTTTTTCTCTCTTGCTCGTTTTTTTTTAACAGACTTGTTTGGTTGTACATATCCTTCTTAATAAAACTGTTTATTATAAATCACTAAACAGAATGTTACTGAGGCAAAACAAAATGGTTGTGTCAAGTTGCCTATTACGGCTTAAATTATTGACTGGATTCTGTATTTGCTATTGTTATATGCTTTCTTTAAATCTTTATTTAAATAAATATGTCTGAAGATCATTTACAAGTCAGTGTTTATTTCTGCTTAAGTTCAGGGGTGCCTAAAATTTGTGTGGGCCGGACAAGTAAAACCATTGCATAATAACTTGTAAATAACAACACCTCCAAATGTTTCTTTGAAGAAAGTTGTGAAAACAGAAGATGAGCAGCCTGAGGTGTCTTCAGAAAAATGAGTGCAACTTCATTGTCGTTTTTTTAAAAGTCTGTTATTACGTGTGCATTTTTCTACTCATTTCTATTCCTGTGTCATAATGCTGACACCAAACTAAACTTAAACCTACTGAGTAAGCAAGTTAAATGATCTTGGCCACTTACAAATCAAAGGTTTTTTGTATGTAATGTTTGGATGTCTATAATGTAGGCTACATATTTGTTTGTTCAGAGTCCAGTGTATAAGATTTTAGGAAGATTTAGTGGCATC
This sequence comes from Epinephelus lanceolatus, assembly GCF_041903045.1. Lineage (NCBI taxonomy): Eukaryota > Metazoa > Chordata > Actinopteri > Perciformes > Serranidae > Epinephelus > Epinephelus lanceolatus. Next base: position 14,766,294 of record NC_135741.1, on the reverse strand, counting down.
TTGCAGTGAGGACTGCAGATTACAACCAGCTGAAACTTCTCCTGGTTCTAATAATTATTATTATATAAAGTTATAATAATTCCCTCAGTGTTCATTGCTCAGGAGGTTTTTAACAGGAGCTGAAATATCTACAGAGGTCATTTCCTCTCCAAAAGGACAGGATAAGATAGACCTATATCGTCCCAGAAGGAAATCTGCCTTGGACTTCACAGTGTCTGCAGTTAAAAACAGTAAAAACAACAATAAAAACAATAGATACACACCCAGCTTCATCATAATAAAAAATGCACACATATTACAATAACACTCTGTATCATCTGCCTGAGGGGAGGAGCTGATATTCAGGTTGAAGAGCATGAGTTGGATCTGAGATGATTTTTTGTGCCTGTCTGATAATGGTTTGTTAAAAAATATCTTGAAGACTGGGATTGTTGACGGACTCCCATAATCTTCATGGCTGTCTGTATACGTTGGACCTGGGGTCTCATTGATAAAACAGCGTCTAGTATCCATACTAAAAATATAAGTACGGACAAAAGCCAAAAATATTTGACAATTTCTGCAATCAGGCTTCCACCTCATCATCTGTGTCACCTATCTCCCGTCTCCAAAATGTTGGTGAGCATTGGTCAGTTTAGCAGGAGCCATATTATCCGCAGAGATCCCCTTCTCTCTAGAGCACACAGACCTGGTGATTCAAACCAGGAAAAACACTAAAATAAAGCACTGTCACATCTAAGAAACTGTTTTTCCCTCTCTCGACACAGAGGGGTCAAGAACTATGATGGTTGATGGGAAAACGTGAATGGTCCTATCCAGAGCCAGTGTTCGGTTTGTATGTTCTGGGCTACCATAGAAACATGGTGGTGCAACAAGGTGATCTCCATAGACGAAGACCTGCTCTCTTTGTTAATATCAACAGCTCATTTTGAGTTAACTAAAACACAACAACTCTTATTTTCAGGTGATTATACACAAATAAAGAAAACATACTTATTATTTTGTATTTCATTTCTGCCAATATATCCCCCTAAATTCTTAACACTGGACCTTTAAACCACATGTGATTTATGTGTTGGACCCCAGGAAGACTAGCCGATGTCAAGGCATTAGCTGATAGAGTGCCCCAAGAAGGAGTCCTAAAGCCCAGAAATTAGTTAGCATTTTAGTACTCCTGGTTCCCTTCCCTTCTCGAAGTCAGTGGGTTTTTTTTAATGGGTTTTTGGTTAGATGCCTGATATAAGGTCTATAGTTAACATAAGCTGAAGGGACTTTTACGTTTTGTTCTACAATATAAAATATGTTGGTAAATACCCCACTCAGGAATTTTGAAACCTTTATGTGTCTTAAGACAGCAATAGGTTGCTAAAAAGTAGCTTAATGACACTACATAGTGTCATCATTCCAAACACGGCTTTACAGCCTTGTTGTGGTAGCTACCTTGAAGTCATGCGATTGTGGTGTACGTTTTGACTAAGGCTTTTTATTTCCGCTGATTGCATTTAGGCTTAAAAAATCATAAAAGTGTAATATTATCTTGCTCAACAAAACATGTATCATTCCAAGTATCATAATGTTTGTTTGCCACAGAGCTTTACAATTACACTTGTAGCCCTAATTTCACCACCTTACATCGCAACACCTGCACTGTCAACCACCAAAATCTGCACTACCATCATAAGCATATCTACTTTAGTAATAACTCTCTGTAGTTGTCCTGAGACTAACACTAACTTCCACGTGGGCCTAAAGGAAATGTTATCCCTGCAGCACTCTATGGGGATCCTAATAAATGAACTAATCTAAAAGTTTTGGCAGTGCCTTCATAACAGGGTTTCACCAACATTGTTTTAAAATACAAGTCTGATACAGACTTTTGTACTGAAGCCGCTGATTGACAATATTTTGTACCATGTTTAATATTTTTAAATATATCTACAATACTCATGTTTTTTCAGAAAGCTGTGGTCAGAGTGGAAAAGCCTCTGAGGCAGTACTTTACATGAAGAAGGCCCCTCCCTGTTTAACTTGCTCCTGAAACCTGGCACATTTCAGCCTTTGTGAGTGCATCAATATTAGGTATGCAAAGGTATCTAGTGGGCCAGTTGTGGCCTGCAGGTCGTATGTTCGGCATCCCTGCTGTAGGCCATGAATGGATTTCGTGTAGATGAGGTCAAGGAGCTGTATCATATTAAAATAAGATTATTTTGGTAACAATCAAATTCAAGGCTCCCTGAGAGAAAAAAGGACTGATAGCTTGGCAGCACATTGTCTATTTTGTCTTAACAAAGAATGATAACATACTTATTTCTCAGGTCAGGGACACAGCATTTCACTTCACACTAAAAATCCATGATACAGAGAAGACATTATTCTCCTGTATGTGTTAAGGGGAACTGATACTGACTGCTTTAGCTCTGGTTTACAATGAAATGCAGTCAGGTTTGTATTCATAAAGATTTTTGGAGATCAAACTGAACTTTTTTGTTCAGCCTCTATGGACTGTGCGGCCTACAACTAAACGATGACGGCAGCTACACAGTATGGTGTCAAAACAAGCCCGTGGATGTTATACCACTGAGGCGTGAACACAGCCTTAAGGGGTCATCCCTTCCCCCAGCACACATATACACACACCCACATGTCCAATGCCACATGCATACCTCATGTTACATACATGATTACTTTTGAAAACTTGCCACTTTGTGTTGTTTTGTAAAAGGGGGTGTTGTTGTTGGATTTCGATGTTGTCCTACTTGAATAGCCCATTGGAGTCACAACTTCATGAAGTTTGTGTGTAAAGTCCTTCAAGGTCTTATATAGTGATTTACTGAATTGTGTTGGACCTTTAGAAATTTATTGAATTTTTACTCAAAGATCCAGTGTGTGTGATGTAGAGGAAAATATTGGAAGGAGATTCCTTGTGTTTTCGTTACCTTAGAATGAGCTACTGATATCTACATACAGTCCTCTTCATGGATGTATAAAGAGACCTGGATACAGCATGAATGGCGGGGCCCCGTTCACTCCTATGAAGGTTGCTCAGTGGATCATGAAGCTAAAAAGGTTCAACTCCCGCGTATAAAATTGCCCAGATGATTGGCACTACTTCTGCAGTAGAGCAGGCACACTAGAGTCATTTCATTTCACAGGGGTTTTGACATTCAAAAAAATGTATCCACTGATTTGCAGACATCTCTTTCACAATGTTAGTAAATAGAAAAAAAGTATTTTTGGGCCACGCAGCACCATATGCTGATATAATTACAATTTGGCCACTACAGAATTAGCTTCAAAGCCTGAACAAACACCCAAAAAACTTTATAGCTTCCTGTTTTACTTCTGCAGTATGCCGCCAACTGAATATGTACACAGTAGTGTAGTACTGCAAGTCTTCGCTGGGCTCAGTTCGAGGTGTCCTGTCAACAGTGTTACAGACATCTCTCTTATAAATGTGGCCTATGGAGAAAATGCTGTATGGGCTACAGGGGATTTTTTTGCTGCAATACCACGAGTGGCCAAGGCTGAGATGCTTCCCTGGGGGCCTGGCTATAACCCCTTAAAAATATGTTGCAGGAGGACAAATTAAATATAAAAGTATAGGAAGAGATACTGTGTGTGTGCTTCAGAATTAGTTTTATTCATGTGATTTACAGTGAGAGGGAAACTGGATTACGCTAAAGTTATTTGGGAATAATATTAAATCATTTGCAGTGTTAGGAAAGTGTTGACATATTACTACTTCTTTAATCGGTCAATCTAAACCGGTTAATGTGATGTTAGCCTAGCAGCACACTACTGTTTGTGAAAAGTATCATCAGTGAAAGTGAAAACCCACCTCATCTTGTCATGTTGTCTACATTTTACATATAAAGCTTCCTATTGGATGCATGCTGCTGACGTTCTGGCTAGTCGTCGCTACCTTTGTATTAAGTTCTGCCCTCACCTGTGGTCACCTCACCTTCAGGAACCTCCTGAAAACAATTATAAAAGAGGAAAATGTAAAAATACAGGCAGAGGGCAGAGTAACTGCAGATAAATACATCGCCACACACTTCTAGCAGGTCAAATGTAATAACTGAGAGAGATTATTTTTGTTTGAGTCTATATATTATTTTTTTAAGGAAAATCCTGCATAGTATACCTTTAAATTCCTCTTATTAAATACCTGCTTTGGTCTAATTTGAACAAAGTACACCTAATAGATTTATTAAAACTCAAGCATTTCCTTTTCTCTCCACTGTCACTGCTGTTTTTGCAGCTTCCTTTTCCCTTGCTTTTTCTTACGTAACCAGCCATCCTCCCTGACCTCCATTACTGTATTTGCTTAGTCTTTCCCTTGACTGATATTGGCTCTTATCAGGATCTCCGTGGCTGCGTCCTGCTGTCACACTCTGCCCACTGATAGTACGACATGGCTGAAGTGGCTGAATGTTTGCCATTCCTGAGCTATCACACACAGGATACAGCACTGACTCCTGACCTTCTTATCCATTACCTCTGTACAATAGGAGACAAGGAAATTGTGAGAATATACTCTGCATCACCAGACTCAGATAAATTTTGTCTGCTCCAACATTGATTTTCTGCAACTGGAAATGGACTCGTGGTTTGATCGTCTTTTGGATAAACACGGCTGCTAGCCCGTCTGTCTACGATGCTGCACACTCTTATCTGTTTCTACAGTTTCCCCCTGTCTCTCTCATACAGATACATACACACATTTATCAAAAAACTGGCCCATGTACATTACATGTCTCTGTAAATCAGATTAAGCTCCGACAAAGGCGTATTGAGCCTGTCATCCATGGCAGATTGCTCCAAGGTATGATTATACTGCACGACCAGTGGATGTGGAACTAAAGCGCTGCCATGGTCCTCTGACAAAGACTGCACCTGTTTGGAGGAAGCTGTTTGGCTTTTGTGCTGGATTTGCTGCAGACTATGTTTAAAGGGATAGTTCAACATTTTCAAAATACACGTATTGACTTTCTTGAAGAGTGTTAGATACAACTCAGATATTTGTTTGGTTAATACAGCGACAACCAGCAGCTGTTTAGCTTAGCTTAGCATAAAGAAAAATGTCTTAACTGGGAGGAGAGCTAGGCAAGCTATTTCCTCCTGTTTCCAGGCTTTATGCTGAGCTAGACTTTACGGCTGCTGGCTATAGCTGTTTATTAACCGTTACAGAGTTTTATCCATTTTTTTATGTAAGTCTTGGCAAGAAAGCAAATGGGTGATTTTCCCATAATGTCTGTTCCCTTAAAGTTGCTCTTTGGCATATGTACCCACAGTACCCCGTCCGTTTTCATCCCCAGGTCATTAAATATCAACACTTTATCACGCCCTTCGTTATGTGACATCAATGCGAAGGGCAACCTTTAGCACCAGGCTTTCAACTCACCCAATATTTCTGCAGCAAGAAACTGACATAGTATAGAGAGCATGGAAATCTGCATTAAGGAGAGGAGGTGGATGAGACCGTGTGAAACATCACATGAAAGAGTCACTTGTTTCAATATAACGCTTTAGTTTGGTCATCACACACTGATATTATTACATTATTATTACGTAACAAACGCTCATATTTTAACCCAAAATGTGTTTTTTTTTTCCAAACTCAAGCGAATTGTTTTGTTGCCTAAACCTAACTGCGACCATTTCACAACATTAACCATGTGTTACAATGTGTTTCAGCTGTGTGTTACATATAGATGCTAAAGGGCACCCTGTGCATCGCTATGAGATGCTGAGGGGCGTAACAAGGCATGGGAATGAGAAAGGGTCAATGGACTGCACTTGTATAGCACCTTTCTAGTCTTCCAACCATTCAAAGCACTTTTACAGTCTGAATCACATTCACCCATTCACGTATGCAGTCACACACTGGTGGCCAAAGCTACTGTTCACGGTGCCACCTGCGACTGAGTAACTACTCGCATGCAATCACACACCGATGGAACAGCCATCAGGAGTAATTTGGGGTTCAGTATCTTGCCCAAGGATACTTCGACATGTGGATTGGAGGAGCCAGGGCTTGAATCGCAGATCTTCCAATTAGTGGACGACCCACCCCACCTCTGAGCCACAGCCACCAAGCCAATCCCAAAAGGGTTGCACTGCTGTGGCTCACAAGTTAAAGGAATGCTTCAACAATTTGAGAAATACACTTACTTACGCCCTCGTTAAACGTGACGTTACAGCCAGTAGTTGGGGAGTTTAACTTAGTATAAACACTGGAAATTAACATGCAATATGTGTATAAAAAAAGTGGGGTAATTCAGGGGTTATATGTTGAGCTAATTCCTGGTGGGTCATATACTAGGCAGATATGAGTAATGCCTATCCTCTCATTTGTATTTTCCAAAATGTGAAAATATAGCCTCTTTTACAATGCCTCTTCAAAGCGGGAATTTTTACACCATTATGCCACCTCGCTGTTCTGTATAGAAGCTACAATTGCACAGTGGGGAGAGAGAGTTGTCTCATCATTCAGCCAGCATTGTAGGTAGTAACAGAGTCGAAACTACGTCTGTATAAATGGATGGGATCATGGGCAGCACGGGTGTGAAGTTTTGATGATGTGTTATGTGTGCAACCCACCACGGGAGAGTCAAAAAGTAGGTGATAGCAGTTAGCAGCTGACTCAAAGTGTCCACAAATTGGGAAAACAATGAGGTATGGAAGCTCCTTAGCCTCTGAGCAGATCAGCCGCCATATAACAGGGATGGTAAATGATTGTTATTGCCATGTTAATGCCATTATTATTGTTTATAAAGCACTGCTGGTGCTGGTAAAATCACAAAGTGGAGCAGCATGATGGCACTATTATTTGGTTTTGTGTAAAAATGCTAAAGTGGCATAGAGGAGGGACGTCATAGCTGTCCTGTAGTGTGATCTCTGTGTAAAAAGGGCGTATGCCTTTAAATAAGATTCAGTTTCCAGGAATAAGAGATTTTTCTTTGCTTTTAACTTGAATCACAAAAAAAGAAGCAGGCAGCTGGTCATTTATTGATAACATTACCTCCATGTCCAGAAGAATTTCTGAAAATCAGTTCATGCTTGAAAACAGATTTGTACAGGCTAACAAAGACACATGTATGACACTGACATATTTGATGTAAACTAATGACCAGGTCAGCAGCAAGTGATCTGTGCAGTCTTGACATTTGTCCCTTGCGCCCTTGATGGATAGGTGCCTGCAGTGGAGACGGTGAGACCGTTGAGGACCAGGATCAGGAAACAGAGGGAGGATGATTTAGGGAGGAGTGCTGCCATCTGAAACCCTCTCAGGGAGTCAGAGAAAATGGTTGCAGTGCAGCGTGGCTCATTACCACATGAGCACATCATCTATCAGACATGGCAGCGCAGACACACATGAAAAACACGCACATGATGCAAGCTCACACACATTCGCACAATCAACCTATCAGACATCTGCAGCAGTACCGCAGCGGCAGAGAAGGAAGCAGAGGGTTGATGAGAGGATGGGGGGGTTGCAAAGCTATGCTGCCTGGTTACTGATGAGCTATCTGCAGACTGACATATAGGTTACATTCCTGTATATGCCTGAGCACACCGAACACACACACACACACACACACACACACACACACACACACACTCATCCACTGTAACACTGAGCTTTGCCACAGCTGCTCTGACAGCGCCATAACTCCTGTCTCTAGATGGAAAATGGGGTTGTATGTCAAAGGCTCAGCTGGGTGAGGAGTGACATTCTCCAGTGTCCCATATGAGCATCTGCCTCTCTGAGGTTCAGTCCAGCACACATGGCCACTATGATGTCTCTCCACATACTGTTTTTGTATGATTTCCCACCTACTGTATGTCTGCATGTACAAGCAATTATTTGACATTTTAGGAATTACCTGTATCTGCTTTCTTGCCGGGAGTTAGATGAAAAGATCGATATCACTCTTACACCGTACAATTTATATAACACAACAGCCAGCAGTCAGTTAGCTTAGCATAAAGATTGGAAACAAGGAGAAACAGGCTGGCTCTGTCTGGTAAAAAAATCCACCAAACTGTACCTCTAAAGCTGTAGGTTTAAGTGTTAACAAGACAAGGTCAGAACCTGGTATATGACCAGACCGTGTATGTATGAAACACTACAGGACTTTCAATTTGAAACAGGAGGTGGTGGCATTCACTCAGTCACAGGCTTTGCCCCACGGTTGTCGTCCAGTCCAAATAATCATGTTAATACAAATAAAATAAAATAAAGAACAGTCAACAACAGTCTATGTTACAAATTTTGTTCCGTAAGATGATCTTCACAAATGAACACCACTTTTACGTTTTTGAAGCGTAAATGTAATCGCCAGAAGTAAAAAACTAACATTAGGCTATAAATGACACTACGGTTGTATGACTTAAACAACGCCACCACAAAGGGGTTGTAAAGCCGTGTTTGGCATGATGACGTTCTGTAATCTTAATGAACCCAACATGTTCTCACTCCGACCTTGTCACATATTGACGTTTGGTCACAGACTTTCCACGTCCACATACGACGTGCAAGGTACCCTGGGTGTGTTGGTTGTTGACGTTCTGGGACACCATTTCAACTTCACTCTGTTACATACATTGTCTTCTTTCAAAATACACTTCTGTTTTCACACAAAATTTAACGTTTACATACAGTCTCTTTCAAAATATGCACTACCTCGGTACAACTCTGCAAATTGACTTTTTTTCCTTCAACAACAAAAGCACATGGTTAGATATAGGAAAAGAACAGAAAGAAAGAACAGGGTTTGGCTTTAGAGTCTTACAGGACGCAAACACCACTCTCTCGGGTGATAGTGTTTGTTGGACCCATCCACCACCCCTGTCGCCTGCCCCAGTCAGACTTTCGCTGCCTTAATGCCGCTGGGTGCCCTTAAACTATACTATATACAACTAGCCGCGTATCATGCCGACATTAAAGGACGCCTTTTTTCGTTGGTACCTGATGCTGCAAGTCACTGCCCAAGTGCCGGATTTCGACGACATCGGAGTCTTTACAATTTCTCCTTTAACCACTTGTTAGCAAGTGTCTTTCTTAAGACACGTAAAAGCTTCAGAATGTATAAGTGGGACATTTACTGACATGTAGAACAAAATGTGAAAGTCCCAAAAGCTTGTGTTAACCACAGACCTACAGTAATTTCAGGCATCTAACCAGAAACCCATTCAAATGACTTCATGCTAACTCCTTAATGGGTTTCAGGACTCGTTCCTGCACCACTCCATTAATTTCAAAAGAGCAACAGCCAGTGGGGAAACACCAACAACTAGCTACTTCATCACTCACTCCAACCAATGGTATAACTTCATCATTCATGGACAGACTTTCACTGCTGGCGTTGCATGCTGCGGTCCAGCCAAAAAAATCACGCTGTGGTTTTAAAGGGAATGTCAAACTATTCCTTTAAACGTGCCATCTGGCTTTTCAAATACAAGCTGTCATTCTATATTCATATTACAATTATGTTTATTCTCTAAAAGATTTTTCGCTTGTGTCTGAATTGCTCTATTGTCTCTCTTCAGTAGAAAAGACCAGACCATCGCAGCCAAAACCAGCTCAAAAGCAACAAAAATCAAAGCTGAATTTCTCTGATTGTACCGGACTTATTGAAGTGAAGTTTCTTTAAATCAATCCGTCCCTCTCTGTCTGATTGCTCAGTCCAAAGCTGTTGTGATGTGACAGGTTCAGGCAACAGGGCAGCTCTCAGCCTGCGTATGTCTGTGTGCTTTGGGCGACTCAATGAGGCACACAAACATCACCAGACAGCAGACACCATAGCCTTTCTATAGCTCTGGACCCTGAGGACTAACTCACATTAATATTAACCACATTAAGCTGTATTAACATTAGCATACAGTGCATAATTTCCTGGAAATCAAATCAAATATTCAATAAACATGAGGCTTCATGTGATTTTTTTTAAATTAAATCTGTTAATCACGGCTGTAAATATGTTCAGCCAAGTTTCTTTGTCTCGTCTGTGTGTTATTCTCTCAGTCTCATTATCGGTTCATGTGTGTGTGTCTGTGAGTACTGTATTCACAGCTAAGGTCATCCATGCGAAACAATGTACATGTGAATTGGTGTATGAATGTGTGTCAGCGTGCCCTGTGTATACTAAGCAGTTTATCTCGTCTGCTCTGCATATTTTCTCATTCCCCACGTGCAGCGAGGTGAGCCAGGTTCACGCACACACACACACACCAGTGCTCAGCTCAGGTCTGCTGGAACGATAAGACCCCCTTTTGTCCCTGCAAGAGGTAAAGAGACTCCCTTGGTACAACTATCCTGCCCTCCCTTCCCCCATGCAGTCTGCTATATCATATCACCCCCAGAAACCCTTATTTACCCACACTGCTCACCTCCACTACATCCAACCCCCCTCCCGATGCCCACGTGCCCCGTGTGGCACACCCTGAGGGCATGTCAAGAGTCAGTGCTCTTCTAGCAGTTTAATTAGACTGCCACGCCTGGCATCGGGGAATATGGGGGGAAGGGAGCAAAGGCTGGGGCACATGAGGTGCTTGGGATGGGGGTCGACTGTAGTTAGGAGTTGGGGGAGACGATTACAGTTGGAGATGTGATGTGCACATCTGGATAACAGCTAAACACAGTCATATCTGTGCCATCCAATCATGAGACCCCAGCAGAAGTCTGTTTCTAGGGCTTCAAATATTTGCTGATCAGCGCAGTCGTTTCCATGATGTATCTTTGAATCGAAAGTGTTTTAGGCACAAGATTTGACCCTAAACAACACGAGTAATCAGTACTCTAATATTGATGCCTTTGATTGCATAAATTAACCTTATCTGTTATCAATAGTCAGCTGTTGGTGATCAGAATTAGGTCATCGTCATCATTACACAACACAGACCAGCTTTGTGACCTTAAGAATCATTAACGGGCCGTGACGCAAGCAAAACATGTAAAGCCACAAACATTTTGGTGGTAAAATGGTTTTAAAAGTTTCATCCTAGCATTTTTTTTTGTCTGTTTAAAGAAATAATCTGTTATTTCTTCCCTTAATAAATGTTCTCCTCAAGGGCTTTTAACACACCTAATTATTTGAGGATGAATAACAAAATAGTTGAATCGACTTCTGTGGTGGAAAGTTATCAGCTGTGCCTGTGTGTTCATCATCTAACTGCCTTTTGTCACTCTACTTCTGCTGAATCTTCACTGCAGAAACTCCAAAATAACACAGCAGCATGTACATTAAGGTAAACAAAGACAGAGTGATGCTAATAACTATATTTTTGAGATTTAGCTGGCATAGGCTAATAAATCCTCACTGTATGCACAACTAGTGAGGGGCAACTGTGGACTTACAACTCTATAGGACAAGCTCCTAATAGCAAACGTAGGGTAGTCATGGCAACGGCGAAGCACAGAAGTATCAAGACAGTGCTTTTGTGTGTGAGTGAGTGTTGTCAGCACTTGGCAGAAACAAAATATCATGAACTCTGAATAGAAATAACACCACCTTGATATTTTTCTGGTGCAGTTTGGTGCAAATAAACTACACTGTTTTAGTCCACGTTATTGTTCTCATTCAACTTCAAAATGACAACATTATATTTTTGCAACTTAAAAGCACCGCACACCGACACAGTTGTTTTATTCTGGCTCATTAGACCCCTACTGCGGTTAAAGTTCGGCATGAAATAATAAAGGAACATTCATTCATTATTTTTTTATCTTTGTGTCATGCGAAATCACTTGGCCCATCCCACACGAGATTATGAAACATTATTTTTCAAATATCAAATTAGCATGATAAACTACTTAATTTCTAAAGAGTATCTTAATAAAGGGCTTTCTTCTCTTCTCCCAGGCTTTCTTCAGATAATTGGGTATTTTATAAGCTTCATATGTGAACATCCATCTCAGTGTTTGTGCATCTCCCATATTTAGAAAAGCTATTTTTATCTCACTAAACAAAGCATCGTCACAATGAAAAGGACAGTAGAAAACAAACTGGCACTGGTTCCCGCCCCCTAACTGGTGTAACAAAACTGGAGAGTGGAGGAGATGTCAGTCAAGCTCGCTCTGTGCACGCTCACTGCCTTGAAATCAGGCAGAAAGAAAGTGAGTGGTGGCATAATGCACCACAATGGTATAATGGTATAACACAGATGCACTTGACAGAGATGGCAAACTAGCTCAGCGACATGGCCAAGCGCAAGTATGACGCTGAATATATTAAACTGTGGGACCTTGACTAATGACTATGGAGAAATCTGGACTCCCTGGCTGGACCAGTTGGGAACCACTGGTCTTGATTACTGTAATGCCTACCAAAAATTACAGACCATTCAGAGTGCTGCTGCCAGGAGTTTAACAAAAACTAAAATGAGAGACCAAATAACTCCCATTTTACGTTACCTAAACTGGCTCCCAGTATCTTTTAGATAGATTGATTTTACAATCCCTCTATTGGTTTTAAAGGCTCTTAATGGCATCACCCCCTCCTATGTAATAGATTCCCTATCACCTTACGTTCCTCCACAAACCATGAGATCCTCTGCAGCTGCTCTTTTAACAGTTCCTAATGTCACTACAAAAACCTTTGGAAATGCTTCTTTTAGCAAATACACCCCAAAAATATGAAACACCCTGCTTTTAAATATTAGACTTGCTGGCTCAGTGGACAGTGTTAAATGACGATTCAAAACATATCTTTTTTAACATAGCCTATAACTAGCAGCTAACTGTTTTAACATTTTCAATATGCATTTTGGTTGGTTGATTAATTAATTAATGTATTTGTCTCATTTCTCCTTGAAAGAGTGTTGTATAATTGTATGGTTTTATTTCTTTGCTGTTTGTCTCTGCCGCTGAATTGTAAAGCACTGTGTGCTGCATTCTGTGCATGAAAGGTGCTATATAAATAAAGTTCATTCATTCATTCTCCAGTTATTCCATGCCTGCAATTCCTCACATGCCCACCAGTTGTCTGCACTATGTCCTCCCACCAACTTGTCAGTTGAGTACCTGCACCCCTGTGCTTTTTTTTTTTTCTTGCCATATTAGTGCTATATGAGCCTCTATTCCTTCAGACTATCTACAGTTCTGTTCTTCCTGCCTTTGCTCATAGGACTTTTTCATAGATGACATTTTGACATGTTAGAGCAGGAAAAGCAACAGATGTAAAAACAACAGAGATTAAAGGAATACTTCGTCCCCAAAATAACCATTAGTATATCAGTTACTCACCCTGTGTTACCTCCAATTTGTGGGGAAAAGTTTTTTGTATTTTTGTTTGTTTTTTTGCATGCTTCCGGTGAATGACGAAGCCAAAAACGGAAAAAATTCTTAAGGAAATGATGTCACAGATGACCATGTTTACAAGGTTAGCTTGAGGTTAGGTTAGTTTCACCAAAGTCCCACAATAACAGAGACAAACCCAACTGATTGAGGCAATGTCAAACCAGCAGCTCCCCTGTTCAGTGAGGTAAAATTACTATTTTTGTCAATAGAGTCTGGCTTTGAAGAGAGCATTGGTTGGTGCAAAGTTTCACTTTTAGTTCAGTTCCCTGTCAGAATGGGTCTGTTTGGGAAGTACTGAGCCTACGACTGGATAAATGAGACTTGACTTATACTGAACAGGTTGTGTGAGAGTGTGTAAACAAATGTTTTGATATAGATTTGATGTTGTGAAATGCAGACGTCCATGACTTTAATTTGTCAAGATTTTTTTTTAGTTTTTGGATTATTCGTTTATCAGAGGCACGCGAGAAAAATAAAGTCTTCAAACAAGAATTCCATGTGATGTGGTGTGTCTCGGCTGATGATGCCTGCATTTGGTTCAAAGCCTGTTAGATAGTAACACAATGTTGGTTAGTTGAAATGGTAGTTTAGAGACTTTAGGCTTAGTGTTCAGAGGCCCTCAAAATTATTAAATATGTCAGACAAAAGAACAACAGTTGATTAACTGTGGAATGAAGAAAAAGATTAAAAAGGATTCACAGAATGGACCCTTTTAATGTCATATAAGCAAGCAAAGCACAGGTGTAATCAGTAACATTAATCATGGCTGCATGACATTTAGGTGTGGTAATATGCATGCTGGTTTACTGGCATAGCTTACTGCCTAAATGGAAGTCATCCTTTATGTTACACCTGTGATGAGAATAACCCTACACAGATTCCCTCCAATAAAGAACATAATAATCATTTGCACGGTAGTAGTTAGTGTATGAGGCAGAGGGAATTCATTATTCATGTCATGTGTAGCTTTAATCCTCAGACTCTTATCCAAACTTGTGTAGAATTATTCAATAAAAGCTTATCAGAGAGGACAAAGAAATGCTAATGACCACAGTTCAGTATATGAAACACAAATCTGACTTTTACTGTCTGACAGTCTATTGTTTTCTTCCCTTGTATCTTTCCCTTTGTGTGTTTTCTTTTTATTTATTTATATATTTTTATACCATCAACTTTGATCTGTTTCTACTGAAACTGTTTCACCTTCAGAAGGGCTCCATAAATCTCTCTTGATCTCCCCGTGGATGAAAAGGCAGGTCCAGAATATGAATCAGCACCGGGCCAATACGGACTGTAGTCAGGCATAGCAGCATCTGAAACGTCTTTTATCTGTCTGCAGGAACATGTACATACACATACACACCAGAGGATGGTTTAGATTACAGGAAAAACATAGTCTGGTCTCTGCACTAACATCACTTCTTGAATGTTAATCTGCTGCAGAGGATGGTGATTTTAAGTGATACTGAGAAGGCAGACCTATTTCATCATGTCTGCACTATGGGCCATGGGCCACAATGGACTGACAGGCCCTTTATTCTTTTTCTTTTTTCTTGTGATTGCATTTCACAGTTTTTATGGTTTTAAAGTTTTTGTATTTCTGTAGAGTTTACAGAATGTGTTATTAATTCTTCATATTGTTGTAGATAGATAGATAGATAGATAGATAGATAGAAAGAGCTTTAATAACAACATTAACTTTACAAAATCTGATAAATAACAGAAGACATTTTAATTTAATTTACTAAGCTCACTTAAGACTGAAGACAGAGTCAAAAGTTACGCGAAAAAGCTCATAAAACCTAAAACATAACGTTAATCTCTCCATATTAAACTGAAAAAATGCACCAACGGTTAACCGTTAGCCGTTAACTGCCTAAAATACAAAGACTAAACGGTGGTGGTCGTTTAGTGTATATCGAATTATTATTCTAGTTAATCTGTAAAAATTTGACCTATAATGTGGTGTGAGATTCTGCTTAAAATATATATTAACAAATATACCGTACTAACTTGTAACACGGTTGCCACCTTGTGCCTGAAAGGGCCAACATACAGTCTAAAGTTATTTTTGCTCAGGCACTTTAGGTGTTCATGTACAAAACAACCGGGGCCCTGCGAAAACCTGTCCACATTACTGGGAAATGTAGTGTAAAGAGCCGTTATCTCCACTCTGTATGTAACGCTCAGTACTACGACTCCCACAAACCCTTGCTGGCGCTCGCTCGTGTGGAGCGATATGGCGTCTTCTTGAAGCGTACATACATCGCAAGTATTTTGTTGACAAGTGATTTAAGGTAAGTTTTAAACGTTATTAGTCACACATTTCACTGCAGTGTTTTATGTAGTGTAGACGTTTAACTCGAGTCAGGTTCAGGTGTTGCTTGTTTCGGGGGTTTATTGAAGATACTTAGCATTTTTGCTAAGTTGTTAGCTAGGAGCTAGCTTGTTCCAAATGATATGCATTGATTCTGCAGAGTGACTTGATCTTGTCTTGTTGTTCACGTCCCATATCACTAGTTAAGTTGACTTATTGTTAGTGGTGAACTTTGATATGTTAGTCTGTTAGTCTTATAATGTGCTTTAGATACTCGCAGGAGAATTACATTAAAGTGGTAAGGTAAAATAAAACCGTACAATCCAACGACGCATGGATAAGAGCTGACATGCATTTGTCATAAGCCAAACGTTTGTATTTGGAAGGCTGCAATGTGTTGACCGTTAACAGCATCCTCAGTGGACATTTGTCTTGCAGTCTGATAAAGCATGACACAAAAACATTAACAGAAAAATAAATAAATACTAGTCATACATGCTAAATTATGTAAAACATGATCAAACTCACAACACAAGTAATTACTGTCAAAGAATACTGTAGTTGGTGCATGGTTAGTGACCATTGTTTGTTACACTTTTTGGCTTATTATGAAGTTTTGACTGGAAATCAGTTAATACCCTAGTTACTCTGAGGTAGATTATAACCACTGGGATATTTCCTTGTAACAACCTGCTGTTTTTGGCTGAAAAGGTAATAAGTATACCATTTAAAAAAGTACAAAAATGTAATTTTTTTTATCCTCTAGTTTTTTTGAGTCTGTGCTCAAATAAACTTAAACTTGTATAAATTAAATATCCAGTATGCTTTTACAAGTTACCTGAACCTCCCATACATTTAGTGCATCTTAGTTTTATGTTCTGCAGGTAATCTGTGTGTTTATCTGTTGTAGAACTTGTTTTGTGTTTTCTAGCTATCATTTCAGCTCTGCCTTTTTTGTTGTATTAACTTAAGAGTTTGATGAAGTTGGAGCATAAACAAAATTAATGTTGCATTTGGGATGCTTAGCAATATAGTGAATATGATTGGTGGACTACAACAAAGAAGTTCTATGCTGTTGAATAAACAGACACCAACTACTATATTGCATTATGCATGACCTGAATTATCTGTTAAAGGTTTACTCAAAAATTACCTTGTGAGTAAATACCTTACAGTGCTGAATACCGTAAGAGCGTAACTGTGAGCTAGTCATTAATTCATGTCCCCTTAAAATGAATAAAGTACAGTTCATTATTAAGACCTACCCAAGCAAATGTCAAATAACTGTTTTTAAGAGTAACAATGTGCTGTTTTTGGATTTGCAGATGGCAGCCGACTCCACAGACAAGAAGGATGCCGAATCCTCAGGGACCAAAGACAGAGAGAGGAAACGTAGCCGTTCACGAGAACGAGATCGTAAAGGCTCACCTTCTCGCAAAAGCCGTCGTTCTCGTGAACGAAATCGCTCAAAGTCTCCAGATAGGTAACTGAAATGCACCACAAATCTAGATTTAAATTCTTTTGTTATAATATCTACATTTTTATGTACGTAGAATTTATTTTGTTTAATTTATTTTGCACTTTACTTAAGTTTGTTTGATATTGACAAAAAACAACAAAAAAACCCATTTGTATCCGATTTTTATTCAAATGACAGAGAACGACGCAAAGACAAGGACAGAGACAAGGAGCGTGACAGAGATAAGGACAGAGAGAGAGGCCGTAAGGACAGAGACAGCCATCGACGTGATAAAGATCGCAGCAAAAGGTCCAGGTATGTGAACGCTGAAATACACAGCTTTGTGAGATGGAGAAATATCACATGTTAACATTAATACACTTTCTCAGAGCCAAACAAAAACTATGCTTTGCCCATTACTCTAAAGATTATTTATTCTGCGTTCAAGTCAAAGAGTTGTTGTGATTAACAGTTTCCAACTTGTAAACAACATTCAAGCCAACGTCCAAGTTGTAATTGTGACTAAGAAACTGACAGCTCCAACGTATCTGACCTGGCACTTTATGTTCCAGAGCTGTTCAACTGTATCCATGTTATTTTTTTGTATTTAAGAAAGTGCCAGTTAAAATAAGATGTTTCTTTTTCTGGCTCCTTTGGGTTATTGGACGTGTAAGAGTGGGTTAGATTACAGTGAACATTTTGTTTTGGAATCATACATTGAAATGACTGAATGTTTGTAATTTTGAAAGCGGTTGATCACACCTGTGTAAATTCACTTTCCTTTGTAGAAGTCTTTCTCCTAAGTCGAAAGACGCCAAATTAAAGAGAGAAAGGGATATAAAAACAGAAGAGGAGGAAGATGAAAAGAAGAAGAAAGAGAAGGTAAAAATCTGGTTTTCCTGAATCTTTCATACCATTACATCGTTTCTGAAGTCGTTATTCTGGGCGTTAAAAACATGTTGCTTCTGTTCAGGTCCAGCCTTTATCTTTGGAAGAGCTTCTCGCCAAGAAGAAGGCAGAAGAGGAGGCAGAGGCGAAGGTGAGAAGCTTCCTGAGGTTCTCATTTATCTTTTTCTTCTTAAACCAAAGGTTATTTTTTCATGACTTCTGTTTTTGTTTTGTTCTTTTCAGCCCAAGTTCCTCTCCAAGGCAGAGCGAGAAGCTGAGGCTCTGAAACGGAGGGAGTTACAGACGGAGGAAAGGAGGAAGATGCTGGAAGATGAGAGAAAGAAGAGAAGGGTATTCCAGGACATGGGCAGAAAAATGTTGGGTGTGTATCAGCCTCTGGTTTATTCAGTTCTGCATGCTGTTTACAGAAGCATCAATGATTGTTAACTAAGAATATGTGTTTACAGAGGACCCTCAGGAACGTGAAAGGCGAGAACGAAGAGAGCGAATGGAGCGAGAGAACAACGGGAATGAAGACGATGACGGACGACAAAAGCTGAGAGAGGAGAAAGATAAAAGCAAAGAACTTCACGCCATCAAGGTTGGTCTTTAGAGAAACTGTAGCACAGATGAAACGCTGTATTTGTAAATATAAATTTGATTTGTATTGAGTCTGAAGCCCTGTTCAGTCTGGGTATATGTTTCTAGGGGAGGTGCTGCTGTGTGTAGCTGACCTTTGAACTTTTATTTTCTAGGAGCTTTCCTAGCATGATCAAATTATGTATTAAAATTCAATATCTGAATGATGTAATTTACTAAATTTAATATCTCATCTTTACAGGAGCGTTACCTGGGTGGGCTGAAGAAGCGCCGGAGAACTCGTCATCTGAACGACAGGAAGTTTGTGTTTGAGTGGGACGCCTCTGAAGACACCTCAGTCGACTACAACCCGATGTGAGTAAACACGAAAGCACCGTCTCACTAACCCTCTTAAACTGAAGCAGCTCTTTTGTTTAGTTTTGAGTGTGTACCAGTCTGAACAACATGATGTTCCCAATCTGTGTCCCAGTTACAAAGAAAAGCACCATGTGCAGCTGTACGGACGAGGCTTCATCGCTGGCATCGACTTGAAGCAGCAGAAAAGAGAGCAGTCACGTTTCTATGGTGACCTGATGGAGAAACGGCGGACGCTAGAAGAAAAGGAGCAGGAAGAGTGAGTAAAACAGATAATCTGCTCTGTTTGTGGCTTTAAGGAGCCACAAGAGAAACTCAAAGTTTTGAAGCCTAATCCAAAAAATTAGGACAAGTGTATATTAAATAAAACTGACTGGAAGGTAGAAAATTACCCTCAACATGTGTTTATAAGACACACAAAGTATACACAGTTTGTAGTGCTTCAACAATTTCATGATGATATCTTTACTGTCTCTTCCACTCAGGACGAGACTGAAGAAGATGCGTAAGAAGGAGGCGAAGCAGCGCTGGGACGACAGACACTGGTCTCAGAAGAAGCTGGACGAGATGACGGACAGAGACTGGAGAATCTTCAGAGAGGACTACAGCATCACCACCAAGGGAGGAAAGATCCCGAACCCCATCAGGAACTGGAAGGAGTATTCGCTGCCTGCACACATCCTGGAGGTCATCGACAAGTGTGGCTACAAGGTCGGCACCCTGAGTCTCCACGTCGAAGCTTTCATGAGAGGAATATGACTTTCTGTAACTTTGATAAGAAGATAAAGCTGTTACTTAAGTTTCAGTTTTTATTTTCTTCTAATTGTCCTACAAACTGATATCTCCTCACTGTGTTTCACTGTCTTTGGACCAAAGTAAATTTAATGACTAATTATGACTTTCCCTCTTTAAAATCCAGGATCCAACACCTATTCAGAGGCAGGCCATTCCTATTGGTCTACAGAACCGTGACATCATTGGTGTGGCTGAGACAGGTAGCGGTAAAACAGCTGCTTTCCTGATTCCACTGCTCGTTTGGATCACCACCCTGCCAAAGATCGACAGGTAACACAGTCCAGCCTCAAATAGTATCAAGTAAACTCAAAAATAATTTCTTCATTTTTACTGAGAGAACCATCTACTAACCGCCATTGTTTTTTTACAGGATTGAAGATTCAGATCAGGGTCCCTATGCTGTGATTCTGGCCCCAACTCGTGAGTTAGCACAGCAGATCGAGGAGGAGACCATAAAGTTCGGTAAACCGCTCGGTATCCGAACAGTGGCTGTGATTGGAGGAATCTCCAGAGAGGACCAGGGCTTCCGTCTCAGGATGGGCTGTGAGGTGAAACATTCAGAAATTTAAATCTTTTGTTTCTTTTGGAGAAGCAGAAGAGCCTCTGAAACAGTCACTAGATAATCTAAGTGTCTAAAGATAGCAGCAAATGTCACTAAAGTCTGTTCTCTCCTTAAATAATTAGTCTTGATTCATTTTCTTTGTAAAAAAATGTGGAAAAAGTTCTTCATTATACTCTTAAACTCTAAGCCATATATCTGCCTCACTTTAACGCAAACACTGAGAGATGCCGCAGTGGAGACAGAGAAGTGAAGATAACTTGTGCCTGGACTCAACATGTAGTGACTCTGCTAAAAGCCTGTTAATCAAGGGAGTAAAAACGGGATAAAACAGCCCAGGGTTCAAGGGGGTTTTGTTGGCTTAACTTTTAACAAAAAAAACATATATTAACATATTAGCCACAGTAAACACACAGACTGTAACGATGCTTCGTACACAGAACACACACACATATTCACCAGCTGTGTGCCTTTCCTGTTTTAACAGATTGTGATCGCCACCCCCGGTCGTCTGATCGACGTGCTGGAGAACAGGTACCTGGTCCTGGGCCGCTGCACCTACGTCGTCCTGGATGAGGCTGATCGTATGATTGACATGGGCTTCGAGCCCGACGTCCAGAAAATTCTGGAGTACATCCCAGTGACGAATCAGAAGCCAGACACAGACGAAGCAGAGGACCCTGAGAAAATGATGATGAACTTTGAATCTGGGAAACATAAATACAGACAAGTATGTTTATCTGCAGACATCATTTATAGACATCATTACTGAGGAGGCTCCAGCTGCTCTCTCTGTTTATTTGTGTTATTAAGCTTTGTTTTTCTGTTCCAGACGGTCATGTTCACAGCCACTATGCCTCCAGCTGTGGAGAGACTGGCCAGGAGCTACTTGAGACGTCCTGCTGTGGTGTACATCGGGTCTGCCGGCAAACCTCACGAGAGAGTGGAACAGAAGGTGTTGCTGATGTCAGAGGGAGAGAAGAGGTGAGACAGACACAAACATATGTGACTGTAAACATGGTACATATAATTTATCTCTGTCAAGGTGTCTCACTGAGTGGTTTTGGATTGTGTGTGGTGCAGGAAGAAGCTGCTGGAGGTGTTGTCACATGGCTTCGAGCCTCCCATCATCATCTTCGTCAACCAGAAGAAGGGGTGCGACGTGCTGGCAAAGTCTCTGGAGAAGATGGGGGTAAGTCGCTGTAGACTGCACCAGTGGTCCAAAACATTCTTCAAAGCACCTGAAGACTTTTTTTGCCCCTACTCCTTACTTTAAGTGCCCCTTTGCCCCTCAGAGCAGAATTAGAAGAGGTAGTGGTTGAAATCTTCTACTATAAAATCCGCCGTTGGTAGTCTTGAATGGTGCTTACGTAAACAGACGCAACTATGGCGATAATAGTATTTTCACAATGACATTTGGCATTTATCTGATGGAGACAGAAAAGCAGCAGGCACCCCACATACAGAAGCTACACCCTTGCCCCAGTGACCACAGGCTTGAATCCAACCTGCAGCCCATACTACCACTGTGCCATCAAATAAAGGCCAAAAGGCCCCTAAGAAATCTTAAAGAAAAGCTGGATTTCTTCCTAAAGTACAAAAAAAATAAAACAAAGTTTAACTTCTGTTGTTGTCTTCATCACGCAGTACAATGCTTGCACGCTGCACGGTGGCAAAGGCCAGGAACAGAGAGAGTTTGCACTCTCCAACCTCAAGGCAGGAGCCAAAGATATCCTGGTGGCCACAGACGTTGCTGGTCGTGGTATCGATATCCAAGACGTCTCCATGGTGCTTAACTACGACATGGCGAAGAACATTGAAGGTAAGAATCCTCATTCTCACTTTTTGTTTTCTCTTTATTACCTTAATTTTTCTTTTACCTTCAACATTGAACTTGATATTTATTTTGTGAAAACAGTTGTGTAGAATTCATACACATGAATAAAAGTATTCACTAAGCTATCTTTGTGTTCTCCTCTTGCAGACTACATCCATCGTATTGGTCGTACGGGTCGTGCTGGTAAGAGTGGTGTCGCCATGACCTTCCTCACCAAAGAGGACTCGGCGGTGTTCTACGACCTGAAGCAGGCCATCCTGGAGAGTCCCGTCTCCACCTGCCCTCCAGAGCTGGCCAACCACCCGGACGCTGCGCACAAACCTGGAACCATCCTGACCAAGAAGAGACGCGAGGAGACCATCTTTGCCTAAAACTGGACCTTATATTCAGAACACAAACACACATCAGGGTCTCAGACTGTTTCACCGTGTTGTATAATTCATGTTTTTGGTCTCTAGGTAATTTACACCCATTTCTTTTGTTCCCTTTCCACCTTACCTCTGTCACTGTCTGTTTTTGTCTTTTCACCCAGTCTGTTGTTGTTACCAGGTGCAGAAATAACCACAGCATCAATTTTGAGATTTTAAGGCTCAACCGTGGGCCATTTGTCATCAATGTGCGCAGGTTTTTACTCACAGACGTATAAATTTGGACTCAGTGTGAGATGTTTTGCTTCTATAAACAAGAAGTGATGCTATAACTGATCTGCACTGTATAAAGGCTACTCTTCAGATATCAAATGTGATAATTAGCAGCCAGGATGTGAGTGTAGACGAGTAGTTATTACTGTGTTTCATTCATTTTCTGTTAGTTTGAGTTTCCTGACTGTTTAAGAGACCAATGCCAGAGGTGACAGCCATTTTCTTTTTGCTTTAGACACATCCTCTGACTACGTTGAAATCCATCATTTTAAATATAAACATTTGTAATGAAGTGAAATACAGAAAATTTGAGTGATGTCTGACTCATAATTGTTTTAAAAAATGTATGAAAGAGATATTTATCTGTCACAAGGGTTTTTTTAGATTTTAAACAATCGTGCTGTGCTCAGTGGATAAACTGACTGACTTTTTTAAGGGTTAGTTTGAACTCAGCAAAGTCACACAACACACACTACTGATACTACCTAGTTCAATGAGGTGAAAATTACGGTTTGGCTTCGAAGAGAGCACAGATGAGTTTCGTTTTTAGTTCAGTTCCCCTCTGAAAATTCTGTTTGGTAAAGTACAGAGCATATGACTGGGTAAATGAGAAGTGAATTATACCGCACAAGCGGTGTGAGAGTTTGTAAACAGATGTTTTAATGTAGTTGTGATGTTAAACATGTCCTTTGACTTAAATGTATTAAGAATTTTCTCAGTTTTTGGATTCTTCATTCACTGTGGAAGCATGAGAGAAAAACAAAGTTTGCTTCATGAATTCAACCCAACACAACATGAGTAATATTAAACATACGATGTTTTGAGGGGTTGAAGTATTCCTTTAACTTTAATTTTGGCTTATATTGCCATGAACATTAAATGAAATGAGGGGAGTGAGGAGAGATGTTAGCATAATGAAAAGCACCCAGAGTCTAGGAAATATACACTCACCAGCCACTTCATTAGGTACACCTTGCTAGTACAGGGTTGGACCCCCTTTTACTTTCAGAACTGCCTTAGTCCTTGGTTTCATAGCTTCAACAAGGTGCTGGAAACATTCCTCAGAGATTTTGGTCCATACTAACATGATAGCATCACACAGTTGCTGCAGATTTGTCAGCTGCATCCATAACGCACATCTCCCATTCCACCATATTCCAAAGGTCTATTGGATTGAGATATGGTGCAAAATTCTGACCCCACCATCTGAATTTTACAGCAGAAATCGAGACTCCTCAGACCAGGCATCTGACAGGAGTGGCACCCGGTGTGGGCTTCAGCTGCTGTAGCCCATCTGCTTCAAGGTTCTACGTGTTGTTGGTTCAGAGATGGTCTTCTGCAGACCTTGGTTGTAGCGAGTGATTATTTGAGTTACTGTTGCCTTTCTATCATCTTGAACCAGTCTGATCATTCTCCTCTGACCTCTGGCATCAAATGCTCACTGGATATTTTCTCTTCTTTGGACCATCCTCTGTAAACCCTAGAAATGGTTGTGTGTGAAAATCCCAGTAGATCAGCAGTTTCTGAACTACTCAGACCAGCCCGTCTGGCACCAACAACCATGCCACGTTCAAAGTCACTTAAATCACCTTTCTTCTTCATTCTGATGCTCAGTCTGAACTTCAGCAGGTTGTCTTGGCCATGTCTACATGCCTAAATGCATTGATTTGCTGCCACATGATTGGCTGATTAGCTATTTGCATTAACATGCAGTTGAACAGATGTACCTAATAAAGTGGCCAGTGAGTGTATGTCTGTAGAAAGGTTCACAGCACTGCTAGAGTATATTTAATAATGAGTGTATTATTATGAAACAACAAAAAAAGCACCCAAACAATTAAAAGTACATAAAATGTCATGTTTATTTTGTTTTAAGTCATATTTCACTTAGCATTGTAAATCTATTTTCAAATAGAAAGCATTCTATACAGCATCAGGCAGGAAATGTCTCACTTTTTACACATTTGCTGTCTCTTTTTGATAAATAGAGGGAAGAGGCGTGTTGGGTCACGCTAGCACGCTGTGGTAGTCTGGTGGATACACGGTTATATTTAGTGCAGTTATTGCATTACAAAGCAACCATCCCAAAAAAAAGTAGTGCAATTTTTTTTTCATCTACTCACACAAAAAAGAGGAAGTCCAGATGGTCTAAGGCGTTTAAAGTTTTTCAATGTTAGGCTTAGTATTGCATACAGAATAAGACAGAGGAAACTAAATTATAACCCTTTGTAAAAATTGTGCTTCATAAATTGAAAAACCTCAACTGCTTTATCAGTTGCTGAATTGGTCCGCTTTGAAAAACATACTCTGCCAAAATATGATGACAATAGCTAATTGGTGAACTAAAGCATGCAGGGCTTTAATAATAATAATAATTCACTCATTCATTTTATCACAAATTAACAAAAATTGTAGGCCTGATCTGGGACCGGGACAATTTTTAAAGTGAGTGACTTTTTAAAAGTGCCAGTGTCCACCCGATACTGTGGAGAAGAAAACAAATGTCCCCAATATTAATGTTTGTGGATAAATAAAGTGATGCATTCTGATTTTTTTTTTTTAGTAATAGTGTTGTTAGTGGTGTGAGGAGTGAGTAGCCCCAAAGACAAGACTATCACTACAAGACAACGAGGAGAATCAGAATCAATGCATTACTGAAATACTTAACTGTAAAAAGAAACAATCAGATTTCATGCAACACTTGCATAGATTTTTTTTTTTTTTTTCAATCATGCTGATTTTTTTTTTTTGTCTTCAAAATATACAGAACACTAGATAGAGATACCTGTGAGACATGGAAGCAGTAAACCAGTAACTCCTAAAGCCAGCTGTCAACAGTGTCGACCCCCCCGCCCGCCCTCCTTCTCTCTGCTCGTGAAGCGGGTCACTGCTCGTCAGCATCACGTCCAACTTCATCATCGGCTCATGGACTAATAATGGTGCAGGAACAGAATGACATCGTGTCACGGGTGCTACGAGTCCTTCAGGAGCACGACACATTCGTGGGAGCTGAGCGCGACGATGAGTGTGTAGGACTTACACCTGAGGATCTGCTTTGATAATCAAACTGCAGTACGTAACGCAACGTTATGTGGCAAAGACACACAGGGAGGGGGTAGGAGGAGTGAGATAAGTGTAGAAACTGTGGATGCTACAATCAATAACGTGCTACAATCGAATTACAGGGCGATCGGTTGGGTTTTTTGGAGACACCGGGTGGTGCTGGAGGTGCAAAAAGGCATGCAAGCTTTACATTCTCTGAAGATCTGAAGAGGAGCTGCAGCGTGTCGCAGCGTGTGCTTGATAATATGTGAATGATTCAATGTAAACAAGCAAGTTTGGCAAATAATTCACCCTTTGAAAGATAACATTCCCTTTTCTTAGTTGTGTTTACATTCTCTGTGCGCGTTTTTTAGATTTTTTTTTAAACCGTAGAGGTGTTAAGAGTGATTGTGCAACAGCAAAGACGGGTGATGCCCAGAATGCACTGTACTGTAGGTGACACTGACGCTGTACTGCAGCTTCTTAACTGAAACTGAACAAAAACTTAAACGCAACACTTGTTTTGACTCCCATTTTTCACAGATTTAAAAGTGCAGTGTGTAACATTTAAGGGGATTTAGTGGCATTTCGCTGTGGCTGAAACATCTCCCAGTTAGGATTCCTTCAGTGTTCTTTGTGCAGGAGGTTTTCACCAGAAGCTGAATTATCAGCAGAGGTCTCTTCCTCTCAAAAACAAACAGACCAGGTGATTAAAACTGGTAAAACGACTAAATAACCCAATCTTGGGGCGGCAGCAGCTCAGTTGATAGGGACCTGGGTTGGGAACCAGAGGGTCATTGGTTCAAGTCCCTATCCAGAGAGGTGCCAGTCACCTCCTGAGCACTGCCGGTGCCCTTGAACAAAGCACCAAATCCCCAACTGCTCAAGACGCCTGTCCATAGGCAGCCCCCTCGCTCTGACATCTCGACATTTAATGCATGTATAGGTCCTGTTTGTGCGTGTATTTGTGTGTGTGTATTTCAGGCCTGGATGTATGTGAGTGAAAAAAAACTTAATTCCTCTCAAAGCAGCTTCATGTTAAAGTCGTGTTTTTGGCATGTCACAGACAGGGCACTAGCCCAGCACCTGCTAATGAGTGCTCACCTGTTTTCTCTAATAACTTAAGATCCAGACTTTCAGAGGCCAAATTGTCGACAAAGGTCTCTCCAAAACAAACAAACCTGGTGTTTTAAACTGATAATACACTAAATAAAGGAATTTTACATTGAAAAAATCTGCCCTGTTCCCGACACGCTCTTCGTTGTTAACTACAGTGGCTGACGTGAAAACACAAATGGCCTTATTTTAGAGCCAGTGTTTAGTTTGTCTGTTCTGGGCCTCTGTAGTAACATGGTGGACTTTGTGGATGAGGACCCTCTCCATATGTAGATACTAACGGTTCATTCTAAGGTAACAACAAACTCAACTATTCTTATTTTCAGGTGATTATACACCGTACATTCCATTCTGCCAATACACCCCTCTCAATCCTGCACACTGGAACTTTAAGTTAAAGATTTAAGACTTTTTTATGCACACAACAGACTAATTTATCTCAAATTCTGGTTGCAAATTTGTTAAAGTCAGTGTTAGTGAAGACCTCACTTTTCCCAAGAAACTCTATCCACCTGACAGGTGTGGCATATCGAGATGCTGATTAAACAGCATCATTACTATGCAGGCGTGCCTCAGGCTGGTCACAATAAAAGGCCACTCTAAAGTGTGTAGTTTGATCACACAACACAGTCCAGCGACACAATTTCCAGTTTCTTTTCTGTGACTTTGGCAGTACATCCAACCATCCTCACAGCCTTGATGAGTGCCATCAGCAGCATGGAACACACCTGCACCTGGCGTATCCCATGCACGTAAAAGACAGAACAGTGGTCAGACCTGGTGTCATCAGACCTTCGGAACATGCCTCTGTTTTGTGTGTGTGTTTCAGGGAGTGTCATCCTCTCCCTACACTACTGACTCTGGTGCATCAGCACTACATGTCCAGAGTTTGTAGTAAACCTTGCAAGTTGCAAAAAGCACGACAGGGAGACACTTTTGGACGGGTATAAGCTGCTTTCAATAAGTATTGTCGATGTTCTGGTTCTGACACTGGAGGTTTCTGTGGGTTTTGGATTTATGAACTTCTGTTTTTCCACCAGATCGGAGGTGTTCTGGTGATTTTTTTTGTGGCAAGGACATGCTGTCCATAGCACATTTAATATTGTGTTTTGGAGCTTATACCCTGGCTATGCAACTAGAGTGGGCTTCCTTTGGAATTTATCCGCGGGGTTGTTCATGTGGTGGCAAACATGGCTAAGGTAGTTGTCTCGGTGGCACGTTTGAAGCTGCAGGAGGGTTGCCAATTGCCATGACACCATCATTTGCCACATGCAGCATGGCACATCTCCTTTACATTGAGCTGATCAGGTTGTTGATTGTGGTTTGTGGAATGTTGGCCCACTCCTCTTCAATGGCTGTGCAAAGTGGCTGTATATTGGCAGGAATTGGAAAACACTGTTGTACACGCCAGTCCAGAGCATCCCAAACATGCTCAATGGGCGACAGGTCTGGTGAGGATGCAGGCCATGCAAGAACTGGGATCTTTTTAGCTTCCAAGAAATCTGTATAGACCTTAAATCTGTATAGACCTTAAATCTGTATAGACCTTAGGTCTCAGAATCTCGTCAATGTATCTCCATGCATTCACACTCCTCGTACCATAACCCCACCACCACCATGGGGTACTCTGATCACACAATTGACACTAGCAATCCGCTTGACCACACAGCTTTAGACGCAGCGTCTAATATTTGCCCGATATAGTGTAAACTGGGATTCATCTGTGAAGAGAACCCTTCTCCACAGTGCCAGACGCCATCAAAGGTGAGCAGTTGCCCACTCAAGTCGGTTATGACGACTAAGTGCTGTCAAGTCAAGACCCTGATGAGGACGACGAGCACGCAGTTGAGCGTCCCTGAGACGGTTTCTGACGGTTTGTGCAGAAATTCTTCAGTTGTGCAAACCCATTGTTGCATCAGCTGTTGGTGGCTGGTCTCAGACTATCTCGTAAAGTGAAGACACTGGATGTGGAGGTCCTGAGCTGGTGAGGTTACACGTGCTCTGCAGTTGTTGGCTGGTTGGATGTACTGCCAAATTTACAGCCTTGGAGACGGCTTATGGTAGTGAAACGAAGATTTAATTTACCAGCAACAGCTCTGGTGGACATTCCCGCAGTCAGCATGCCATTGGCGTGTAGGTGTGACCCTACCATGACACACTTGTGTAGTAATGATGCTGTTTGATCAGCATCTTGACATGCCACACCTGTTAGGCGGATGATTTGTCATGGAGAAGAAGTAGTCCTCGCTAACACGGATTTTAACAAACTTGCGACCAAAATTTGAGAGAATTATATCTTCTGAGCGCATAAAAAAAGTCTTAGATCTTTACTTAAACTTGTGAAAAATGGGAATAAAGGCAAAAGTGTTGCTTTTAAATTTTCGTTCAGTGTACATTGTGACCGTTAAGAGACTAAGTGTGTGATTAAGTGTGTGTGTAGGTGTGTGTGTCTCCATTCACCGTCTTCAGAGTAAAAACTGACTGAACACATGGGTGGCAACATTTCTCTGAAACAACGAACAAGTCCATATTTAACATAATCAAACAAATATAGTAGCAATGAAACAAAACCAGGTGCCCATTCAGTATATACATTGTAATCAAATGCATTACTATTCCCCATAAGTGGATTCAACAGTAGACATTCCTACATTAGTTTATCCGTAAGGTTCATTCAGTTCCTGTTCTGACGTCAATGTGCAAATAGTCTTAAAATAATTATACTCATACATGCAATAGTAAAGATAGTTAAAAGTCTTAGGAATTTTAAGGCCAGTATATGAGACATCCTACAATAGAGAAACCTTAGGCAAAGCAGCTAAAGTTTGAGTTTGCGTACAGCTGGTAGCCTGAAACCTTTCCATTGCAGAGTTGAGTAGCCCTGTTGACTTTAATCTGAATCACGTGACCCTGGAGAGGTCAGTGCAATCCCCGAAAGATAAATTAAAACTGGGAGTCTGGAAGAGAGCGACTGTTAATACTTTAAAAATAGACCTAAAGATGTCTACTTTATAAACTGGGCATCTGATTTTGGGGCAAGTGTTTCATCTGTAAATCGTTTGTTTGGGAACGTACGACAGTCGTAGGGCTCGGTGCTGATCTGGAGGCCGTGTGGGTGGGAGGGGGGGCTTGTTCCTCAGTAGGTGTCTCGGGGCCAGGGGCGGCTGCGCTGGCGGTTGTTCCTCTGGTTGTGGCCTTGCTGAGCTTCGCGTTGGAGCAGCCTGTCCTGTGACTCGTGCCCGTTGGCACTGTGGGCACTGCCGGTGTGCCCACGGTGAGGGGGGTACATGTCCCTGTATGTGCGAGCATGGCAGGGGGAGGCATACTCATCCTCCTCCTCCTCTTCCTCCTCCTCTTCCTCTTCTTCCTCCTCTTCGTCCTCCTCACCCCCCCTGTGGCACGGGCTCCCCCTCCGGCCGCGAGACAGGGAGTCGCTGGCCTCGTCAGACGGCATAAGACTGTCCTGCTCCAGGGGGGAGTGGGCCTCCTCACCTGCCTCCTCCTCCTCCTCACCCTCCAGGCCCACCGCCTCACGAGGCTGCGGCTGGTTCTTGTTCTGGTTCTGGAGGATCGAGTTGTCACGGACAGGAATAAAAAGAAAGAATGAGAGTCAAAAGAAAGTTCTGAAACTGAAAGTAGCCTCACACTTTCTGGTAACAGTTTCCATTGACAGCAAACACACAGAGGGTCAACAAAATAATGCAAACACTACATCAAGAAGGACTTTGAAGGAAAGGTTCAGATCCATCTTAAAGCAACACTCAACATGCCAGCACGTACACTGAAAAGTTACTGGTTGCTGCACTTGTTCCTTCTGTCCACACCGGCTGCATCCTTTCCAAAAGGGTTCATAAAGTTCAGCTGAAGCTAACATGAGGCTTCAGCAGACAACCAGTTGCTCACCCTGTAGTGCAGGTGTCCCACGTACAAAGGCTATGTCATTGCCGCAGCAGCTGCAGATTCCAATCCAACCTGTAGCCTTTTGCTGCATGTAATCCTCCCTCTATCTCCCCCTTTCCCACTTAACAACTGTCCTTTAAAATAAAGGCATAAGCCACCAACAGAGTGAGCTTCCTTGCTGAGCTGCAGCGAAGAAATATTTACATAAATATTTAATTTTATCATTATTTTTATGATTTTTTTTTTTTTTTACCATCTCTTACATTACACTTTAGGAAAGGATCCCTTTACACCCAAAACAACCAGTAGGAACAATTACAGCAACCAGTAACTGTTTCATCCTGTGGGCATGTCAGTGTTGTTTCAAGACAGACTTGGGGAAAAAATTAAACAAATCCTAAGTAACTGTGAGAATTACAAACACTGCAACAAAAAAACACCTATGATGCCAATTAGCAGCATTTGTCAGCTATAAACAGATCTGAGATACCAGCACTTGGTATTAAATTACAAAAAGAATCGAAGCTCTCTTTATTTTATTAGTGATTATTAATAAAATTAAAGGCAGCTGTGATTCCAGTCAACGGGTACTCCTTATAATGCAGTTTATAGATTTTATGGTAACCAGCACCTGTGTGCACATACTCTGACTACACTACTCTAACTTACAGTATAAGAAACATAGGCTAAAAAATATTCAAAGAACAGTTCATCCCAAAATCAATAATACATATTTTTCCTCCTCCCTGTAGTGCTGTTTATCAGTCTAGATTGTTTTGGCGTGAGTTGCCGAGTTGGAGATATCAGCTGTGAAGACATCTGCCTTCTTTCCAATATAATGGAACTAGATGGCACTCGGCCTTGGTGCAAAGTGCCAAAAGAATACATTTGAAAAACTCAACAACAATGTCTCTTTCCAGAAATCATGACATGGATTCATGTAGGGACTATTTTTTTTACGAACTACACCCGCAAACCATATCACCACACAGAAGGAAGCGTGCATCTGCTGCTAGTTCACCTAGCACCACTGAGCTAGCTAAGCTGAGACGGATGGTTGGAGGGTGTACTTCTGTAGAAAGAAAATAGTTCCTACATGACAACTGCTCTCAACAAGGTCTATGGATTATCTTGATTAACTGGGTCATGATTTCTGGAAAGAGACATTGCTGCTGAGTTTTTCAACTGTACTTTTTGGCCTTTCAAGAATGAGGTAGTAATGTGCTCCAGGACTGTCTTTTTGATATGAGACTCAAGAAAAAACGCAGGTGCTCTTTAAGACAAGGGTCAGCACATGGGAAGAAAAAAACAAACTTCATGCACACATATGTAATTTTTGTCTTTTTTTTTCCTGAGCACTTGTGGAGACGTGTGACCCTAAAAATGATTGGGTGACACATCCTACTGAGTTTATAAAATGTTTGCTTGACTCCTGTCCACCCTTTTGCACCCTGATGAAGACCTTAGGTTTGAAACCAGTCTGTGTTTTCATGTAGGCAGCCACATTTTTTGGATAAAGACTTTTAAACGTAATTCAAGTTTATTTTTTCTTCCCATATTTTTTGGCGCTTTGAGCACCACAAGCTGAGTGCCATCTAGTTCCATTATACTGGAGAGAAGGCAGACATCTCTACGGCCGATATCTCCAACACTCTGCGGCTCACACCAAAACAATCTAGACTGATAAACAGCACTACAGGTAAGAGGAAAAATATGTGTTTCTGATTTTGGTGTGAACTGTCCCTTTAAACTATGTATGAGTGCTGTCTTTATTTCTGGTATTCAAAGCCATGTGAGACAGCGAACAGAGCAACTAAGAGGACGGATCATCTGAAGCCAAACTGCAGGTGCACTGCTAAAAAAAAAAAGAAGTTTCTAACTGTACAATATATACAATATATAGGGGGTTGAGGATGTTAATAATTAGCATGCAGCAGTGTTTGCAGTGTTGGTAAAGTCTCTTCAGAGTCCTTTTTCAGTTCACAGTGTTTTGTCTCCGTGTACACAGATTAATAGTACAGACACCGAACAAAGGAAATGCCAGTGAAACGGCTGAATGGATGGTCAGGAGGTTATTCCAGAATATGAGATTGTTACTGTGCTGATGTTATGGTCTCAGTTTATTGTTGTGTAAATTGTGCATTATTTAGTTACCAGTGAATACATTATTTAAGCATTAATCATATGCCTTTAATTGTCATTCAACAGAGCATTATGTGCAACTGTGAGCGGGGGAACCATTCACAAAGCATGCTTAGAAGAGGATCAGTCTGAAAATAGAGACAGAGGGTCAGATTTTGACTTTACACACAAACACTTTGTTATTTCCAAACATGATGTTCTCAGTTATTAAACTGAAGCTGCTCTGTGAAATTTCCTCCCGGAAAGCTTGTGGAGCGGTGATTCACCTGAGACCATCAACTAAAGGAAAGGAGGCAGGATGCAGTGGAGAAAAAACACGCCGTCTTTTCTGTGGTGAGATCTGAATGAATAAAATGCTGTTCATTCACTGTCTCAGCCGCCGTGTCGTGTTCAGGTGTGTCAGAGGGGACTGTTGGGGTTTAGAGTGCAAATATAAATATATAAAACTATATTTATATACGTATATAAACCCTACTACTCACCCCATTTTGTAAGCGATCATTCAATTAATTCCTGTGTTTCAGAAAACTGCAAAAATGTTAAGCATGGATGAGTGAGAGGACAGACAAGACAACTGGAGACAATCACATCAAAACAAAGGAGTGAGAATCTGAGATGGGAAGAGCTGGTAAAGACAGTGACAACATACAACATGTTCAAAACTACTTAAAGAGTCTTATATGAGTATTTAAACAGTGCTCTTTAAACAGATGGAGACAAGCTGACCTGGAGGCTGGAGATGGCAGAAGGCGGGGTCATCAGACTCTGCTCCAATAAGGGGTTGAGAGGGGTGTTTCCTGGGAGGTGAGTGGCACGCCAGTAGACCTCCAGGTATTCAGCCAAATGCTCACATGCATCTTCAAGCTGGTTCTCATCCAAAATGACATCAAACATATCCTACAAGGCAACAAAAGAAAAAAAATCAAGGCTCTTGTGGTACCACAGGGTCATATCATTAAAAAATAACAACATAATTTATGACTGACTCCCAAGGTCATGTCATTGGTCCACCTTCCCGAGCCTCGAGCAAATATACAGTATACAAACTGTATATATACACATAGAGTTTCCGTGATAAAATTATCCCAGTGAGGACAGCTCAAGTGCAAACACTGTGTTTGTATGATTAGAACAAGACAGGCTGCGGTCGAATACTCTTTTTACTGACGAAGGTTCCTAACTGAGTCAGAGAACACTGAAGTATCTAAAAGGCAGCCATGATAGCTGGTCGAACTCTCTACATCATTGTTGCTCAAAGTGCGGCCCGTGGGCCAGTGGTGGCCCTCAGAAACATTTTATGTAACCTCCAAACATGAAATGAAATGCATGAATTCTGTTTAAATCAATCACAGTCCATTTCCTTCCTTCCTTTTCTTTCACTTTCTGTATCTTACATTTCATGCACCGCTAGGAGACACTGACATCTTGTAGAAAACTACCTCTTGCATGACAGCTATTGGCACCTCAGGAGTGTCGCAGGAATGTCCTTCTGTCTTCAATGTTAGTACCGTCAACCAAAGTTAGTGATTTTGGTGGGCAACTCACAAATCCACTTGTCTTGTGTCGCTGTCAATCATATGCCGGCTCCATAAACTGGCTCTAAAACTTTGAGCACTCCTGCTCTAAATGCAAAGAAAAGGTTCTTCAGTGCTTCTTTTCTTATCTTTTTTAGCATAGGATACACTGTATCATCATTTACATAAAGAAAGGAGCTAATGTCGTCGCACAATTCATTGCGGTGGTAACATTTAAAGTGACCAACATCAATAACATCCAGTGTTGCGTAATTACAGAGCCTTGTGTAACTGGAGCCGGATTCTCTTAGGACCATGGTTGTGTTTTCTTAAGTCCTAATGAATTGTCCGTCACATCTTTCCTTGACCTCATGACATTTTCAATCAAGGTTGAGAAAAGTGTTTAAGACATAAGATAAAGTATTTAAGACATAAGATAATTTAAGACATAATTTTTTTGACTATTTGACCGCAGACTGAGAGTCAACAGCCCTGCTAGCAGCTCAGTGAGACTGTAGTTTGACACGGCTGTATGTTGAGCTAACATGCTCAAAGTGACAATTCTAACATGATGATGTTCAGCAGGCGTAATGTTTACCATGTTCACCATCTTAGTGTAGCATGTTAGCATGCTAACATTTGCTAATTAGTACTAAACACAAAATGCATGTTCTTCCGCCATCATGGAGAATCTCACTATGCATTAAATGCACCTCAAAGAGACAAGGAGAGAGGAGGCTTCTAGAGGAGCATAGAGTGAGGGGACACAGGTGTATCCTACATGATAGTCTTTTATAAACTAGCGTGACTTGTAAATGCTGCACCTCAACATGTGGCACATTAACTGACGCTGCTTAAGACTGACACTATGGAACTAACAAGTTTCTCATTTGGCAGCTTCAGCTCCTTTGTCCTTGTGTCTTTTCCTTACATGTGTCTCTCACACCCTCACTGGGAGGAGCTCAGATGCGAGAAAGAGACACAAGTGAGGAAAGTGAGGAGACAAGCACCTAATGTTCGTCACAACCTGCATCTCTGTCCTCCAGCCACATTCTCACTTCCCCATACCTGTTCACAGCCATTCTCTACCTGTCCACTAGATGCCCTCAGACTTTCCCACCTTCCCTCACCTGTCCTGTAGTAACCCCTGCCGCTACAGTCACCTGACCTTCCACAGCCACATGCTCACCTGTTTCCACTTTCACTCATCAGACCTTTTCCACTCATTCCCTGTCAGATCGTCAGTGTTGCTTTGTTTTGTTATTTTTGAGCCTCTGTTATCAGAACCTGGACGTGAAAGTGCATCTGGTACATTGTTACCTGGACGTATATCTGAATCCTATCTGTACCTGCTGGTGGGCAATTTTCCTGGACCCATTCCTGCTGTCCTGTGGATTCAACACTTTGGACTTTTCATCATATGCCTGTAAGCTTATATACTTAAATTTTGGCAATAAATCCCTGAACTGTTTCTGTTGTTCTGCATTTGGTTCCTTTCCTCTGTGTGAATCAAATTTCACAGCAATCCATTCAGTGATTATTGAGTTATTTCAATAAAGACCAAAAATGTGAACCTTATGGTGGTGTTAAAGAAAAAGTCAGGGGGTCACCAAAGACAGAAGCCTTTGTCCTCTGGGCAAATGTCTGTATAGAATTTAATGGCACCTGATAGTTGAGGTACTTTAATTTGGACCAAAGTGAAGTTGGTGCTTCACACACAGCCCATCTCTTCCTCTTCTTCACCTTGTAAACATCTAGATTAGGAATAACCAAACATTCCAGCACTAAGAAGAAATCCCACACTCACAGGGGGGCACTGAGAGAGTTTGTCTGCAGCCATCATCTGCACATTCAGGTGCTTGCTCTGAGACTTCCCCCTGGATTTGACCAGCCTCTGGAGCACCTGAGAGAAAAGAGGTAGAGGTAACGTTAAAGGTGGAGGAACACAAGGCAGCCTGAATCTATGAGTGAGGTAACCTGCTGTACCTTTGGTGAGGAAACTTTCACGTAGACAATGATGGGTGCGAGGGAGGTTTTGGCTAGCTGTGCGGGATGGTTGATGGTGTCCGCGTCCAGAACCACCAGCTGCAGCGTTTTGGCGAGTTCGAATATCCTCTCAATCTCACTCTGAACCTCCGCTGCACAGACACATCAGGCTTAAGTTTAAACTCATTGTTTATGTATACCAAAAGATTTCAGGAGTTTTCATGATGGAATTAGTCACCTAGGCTGGAGCGCGTGTTGGATCTCTCCATGATGGGTCTTTTGTTGAGGACAGATCTCTTGGCTAAAGACAGGTCGGCAGTTACACGGGTGATTGAGATTCTGTAGCAAACACAGAGAGAAAAACGTGGTGAAACTTTTTGATTAAATTTATTAAAGGCCCGACTATCCACAATCACAAACATCATTCTGTAATCTCTCCATTTTACTGACCTTCCCTCAAATCTGTGTTTCAGGAAGTCAAAAAGAGCTTTCTGCATCATATCCGTCACCTGGGAGGAAGATAAGAGGTAAGAAACAGATTTTTTAAACACTGAACACAACCACAAATTTCAGAATATGACAATAAATTGGTCATGTAAACCATTTGGATGTTCCAAATTGGGCCTTATTCCAAATTTAGCATTTTCAGATGATGACGTGAGGGATATGCCGGTATTATTCGGGTTTTAGAAGCATTTTTTGGATGTGTATAGAGAACATGCAGAACAAGCGTCTCAACTGTGGTTTTAACTGCAGTTACATTGTACACAACCCAATTAGCCAACAGTTTGCAAAGCTTTGAGGTAGGGCTGGGCGATATGTCCTGCAAATCATATCACAATATTTTTCAGCTATATCTTGATACAGGATATGTCTCTCAATATTTTTAAGTCTTCTCAAAAGCACTTCATTAATGCTAGGACTGAGAGACAAAATCCAACATAACAATATTTCTGACCAAATACCCTCTTAGATGCAAAAAGTTGTAGAGATGACTAGTTGTTTTTTTTCCCCAGAAAATTTTAACAGGAGATTTTTGATAAATAATCATCAATAATGTGGATATAACAACTAAGTAGGTTAAGACAAGCGTTACAAAAATAGAAAAGTCTGATAAGTTGATTAATTGACATCACTTTACTGTAATGCAGCCTTTAAAATGAGGGGAAAAAACACAATTTTCCAAAATCTATGACAATACATAGTCTCATACCTCGAAAACGACATAATATCAACATATTGCTCAGCCCTGCTTTGAGGTACTGATGCATGCCCCAAAAAAGCCCACATTTTTAAACATTTTAAAAGATTTAAAAGATATTAACAGGTTTTTGGATATGTGCAAATAACATAATATCAACCTTTTCAAGAAGGTGGCTAAAGGAATGAAAGATTTAGGCTGTGTTTACAGAACAAGTCTGCCAGGGGTGGAAAAACTCAGACAACAGAAAACAGAATGCATTTTGTATGTAAACATACTGATTGTGTGATGATATTTTCAATTGTAATTTTCTAATAAGTTACGCATCTTCCAGGACATCATTTCTAGTTTTAATGTCTTGCGGTTGATCATAAAATGTCCATATACATTTTAGGCTACATCAGTATTAAAAAAAGGAATGAATAATGAATAAATACATTTAGTGTGATAAATGAAAGCTAATGTAATTTAGTAGAAGTATTTTCTCCCAAAATGTACTCACAAGAGAGTAAACAGTATACTGCGTTAAATCTACTGTAACAAGTATATTCATTCACTCATTTTCTGTAACCACTTATCCTGTTGGGAGTCACGGGGTGCTGGAGCCTATCCCAGCAGACATTGGGCGAGAGGCGGGGACACCAATTAAGCCAACCTGCATGTTCTTGGACTGTGGGAGGAAATCGGAGTAACTGAAGAAAACCCAGGCTGACACGGGGAGAACATGCAAACTCTGCACAGAGGTCTGCTCCCCAACCCCAGGAACCCTCTTGCTGTCATGGGGACAATGCTAACCACTGCCCCACCATGCCGCCAACAAGTATAACTGACCCCAAAAAGTTACATGAGTACATCTAACATCTAAAATTCAACGTCAAGAAAACTGTGTTTGCTTCTTGTCCATGGCCCTTAGTTAAATTTAAAAATGAATGGACAATGTATTAAACAGGTTTCAGAGGTAAAATATTTCCGCCTTATTTTAGATTCCTCAGTTTGAACAACATGCAGGAACAGAGCAGGAACAGTTTGAACTGTTAAAAGAGTCAGGCAGTCGTTTTGTGTGTGCTGGAGGTGAAACGGGGAGAGGCTGACCTCATAGCCCTTCAGCGATGGTCCCACGAGGACCACCGGCCTCATAGAGGGCACCACGTCGTAGGGAGGGACGTGTTCCTGCCAGAAATAGGGGAGGACGAGGGGAGGGGGACGAAGAACAGAGAGAGCAGCGGTGAGACATGATGGGGGTTGGGTTTGTTTGTTGTGAAAAGCTGAAAAAATAATATCAGGGTTTCTGCAGCTTACTAAATTAAACTGAATAATTTTTATTATCCCATAATATTAAATTTAATACCTTTTTCGTGACCATTAAAAAGAAAATCAGTTAGAACTTTAAGGCCTACAAATATCTATTAAGACCTGCAGATGCCCTGATAATGTTCCTTAAAGTCAAACGTCACAAAGTTTGTATTATAAACAAACACTATGTCATCACAAAGTACCAAACCTACCTGTTTTTGCTTCTGTTTGGCTTGTGAAACAAGAAAATAACAATCAATGAAAGGAAAAAGAAAACAGCAGAGGGAAAAGTTGGTTTTTATTCCAGCACTAATAGGAGACAGATTTGTAGTACTTACATTCACCTGCAGATGGCGGTGTGGTCCTCCAGCTCCCTGTCACCATGTCCCCTAAACTGGAGGAGTTACCTCCTGTTTTCCTGCAACAGCAACACACTAAATTATCAGACTTACATTGTGGGAACAAGTCCTGTGAGACGTTTGATACCATTAACTGACCTTTGTTTCTGCTCCTGTTTGAGCCTCATGGCCTCGAGTCGCAGAGGGCTGGGGATGAAGGTGATGTCTGCACCCTCTTTTACTAGCCGGCCGATCCACCAGTCATTATTATACTTCTGTTGAGTTCAACACGACACAACAGAACCGTGTCACACATATCTTGTTTTAATGTAATGGAAAGGGTTCATCAACATCACCACTCACTTCTTTGATGTGCAGGAAGTCTTTGGCATCGAAATTAACTGCAGCTCCTTGGACAGGACAGTCCTCATCCAGAGCTCCGCAGTAACTCACATTCGTCTTTACTGCAAACGCTACAGGTTTGGACTGAATGAGAAAACACTTGTTAGTGATGGAAACTGTGGTATAAAGGTGTGAGACTGTGTGAACCAGAGGTTTGGACTCCAGTCATGTGTCCGGTGGCTTCAGACTTGACTTTTGATTTGACTTGACTTGATGTTCTCCCCAAACCCAAAGATGAAAATTTACATTACAAATATAGAGTGCAGCAAATCAGCTCCTTATATTCCTGAAAACACATATACATTGATTCAATCTTACAGCAGCCAATCACATAGCACGAGCAGGAGGGAAAGGTGCACTGGACAGATGAGAACTTGGACTGTCACACTGGGCTATTGGGACAGTTCAGTGACCAACAACAATTGGACACCATCATGCCAAACATGAGGCCCAAAACTGAAAAGTTCAGTGAGCTTTGTTTGACATTTTTAGGCCACACAGAGTTGGTTAAGTTGAGTTTGGGACACCCTGAAATCTTGGTTTCACCCAGATGGGCAGGGTTTTGCAGGACCTAGCAGTACAAGCATTCGTAGGCTCTGTGACCATCTCAGCAGCCGGTGCTCTGAGTGCATGTTCGTACTTTATATCATAACCTGCACCTTTGTGAGAATGCAGAACAACAATGCTGAATTATTTTTGGTTTGAAAATTAGAATCTGGACTGTGTGTCAATAGATGGGCTATTTTTCCCCCCAAAACCTTGTAAAATTAGGTACACTTGCGGTCCATTCAGAATGGACCATGAGCCACCAGTTGAGAATCACTGCTCTAGTTTGTTCGACATCTGACCAGATATGTCCTTTAGGGGCAGAAACTGGTTGATATATAACGTGTGTCTGCGATGCTGTGATTAAACAGATCATGTTTTAGTTGTGTTTACATGCGAGTTGCTGGTTGAGCACTAACATGCAGTAGGAGGAGCTCAGTCTATACCCAGTATGTTTTGAGTGGGTTTAATACTGAATATTGAGAGAAGAATATTTGTTGTCTTTCATCTGTTGAAGGATCTGGTGTATGGTTGGTAAGAAATATCTGAAGGGGCGGGTGACCCATTAACTAGAGTGGTTGGGCACATACCACATGGGCGCATCACTGAGCAGGGAGTCCCTGGCTTGATTCCCAGTTGGCCGGACCGTTTGCTGCATGTCATTGTTCTTCTCTCTTTCCCCCTCACTACCTGTTTCTTTCTACTTTTACTACCGAAGAATAATGAAAAACAAAACAAAACAGAGGAGGTGGTGGTGGAGGGGAGTGGCTATATATTGAAGTTCTTCTGGAGCAGTAGAGGCCTACATGTGGCTCCAGACTTCACCTCTACATATTTTGACTCATGAAACCGTTAAAACACTACACTTTGTAGTTGTGTATGTCGCCATATGACGTACCTTAGCTCTGTCGAGCTGCAGTTGTGCCTGGCGCTCGGCTTCACGCCGATACGCCTCGCGGTCCTCCTCTGCTGACAGGTCTGAATCCGACGGTCTACTGGTGTACGAATCAGCCGACCCCTGTTGGGAGACATATTACTTGTAATTAATCATTTCTTACATGACGACCAACAAGTCACGTGAATATTGCTGAGGTGTAACACTAAGAGGTGGGGAAGGTAGATCTACTATTCCTGTTCATGCTTTCATCTGTCTCTCTGCTCTGCAGTCTTTGTGTGCAGGTGTGCATGCAAATACGTGTCTGTATTCATGAACACATTCATGTATCTCCAACACAATGCGTTGCTCTCCCACACCAGCCATCCTCTGGTAGACCAAATATAGCACAAAGGAGGCAACTGCTTCCTCTTCTTTCCTGCTTGGCCCCAATCCATTCCATCATCCCCCACAGTGCAGCACATATACATCCTCTCTTCCCCCTGTTTATTCTCCAAGGACGTCTCCTCATTAGGAAAATATATGCTAGCTATCATTTTTTATTATAAGAGGTTTGAGGACACATGCTAGGGGTGGCTGAAAGCGACAGATATAAGTACACAAAGAGACGCTTTACACAAAATAACAATGGTGAAAATGGCTCGACAGGTGCTGCTGTGAGGCTTTTACTCACAACCTGCGATTATTTAATGAAATGTTTGCGTCATAGCCTGTAGAGCTGAAACTATCAGCTATTTAACTGATTCTGATAATAATTTAAATCTTTTCTAAAGCCAAAATGGCAACAATTCCCTGATTCCATCCTCTCATATGTGAAGTTATTTTGCTTATATTTATTTTATATAAGGGTAAGCTGAACATAAACAGAAAACAAAACAACACCATGGACTCTGGAAAATTATTGTGGACATTTTGTTTTACTATTTTCTGACATTTTGTAGCCAAAACTACTAATTATTTAATCGAAAAATAAGATGGAATCAATGATACTGAATTCCAGAGAGAACATCGTGTAAAGGAGAGAAATATGAGGTGGTGATCTCGATGCAGTTTGGGTACTGTGTGTGTGTGTGTGTGTGTGTGTGTGTGTGTGTGTGTGTGTGTGTGTGTGTGTGAGAGAGCTCTCCTATATTTGGTATCTATTTGGCTTCTCTGAAGGAACTCAGTCCTGAATCTGTCAGTAAAAAGAACCGCTGCAGCAAAAACAAATCCAAGTCAGGCAACACAGAGAGAGAGGTGAGACAGAAGGCAAACAAGAAATGAAAAGCATAAAAGGAGTGAGACGGACAAGAAAACACTCACGGATAAAGGTAACCAGTATTCATGACAACACTTATATGTGTGACAAGATGATCAAACATATTCATCCAAAAAAACCAAGGTGTTAAGAAACTAAAAAGCAGCACATAATACAGTTTTCCCTTTGGTTTTCCTCTCCTCCAGAGTGCAGTGACTTAGTCCTGGTCATCCATCTTGCCAACATATACAAACGAATCCTCTGGAGGACCAATTAGCAACAGCACAACAAAAGGAAAATCAGGCTCCAAATACAACAAAAAAAGTGCCCAGACATGAAAAACAACCACCACCTTTAGCTTCCTCTGCACTTCAGAATGCATACATATAATCCAAAATATTTTTTTACCACCTCAAGCCCCCGAGAAAACGGCAAGCGAGCACCTCTCCTCGTTTATTTTGTGTGTGTGTGTGTCTATGTTAGATAACTAGATCTGATTTCTAGCACTCACAAGCTCTGCAAGGCAACACTGCACCAGTGCCAGAGCAGCACCGAGAGAGAGAAAAGGAGGGTGAGGAAGAAGAACGGGATGGATAGAAGGAGAGACAGAGAAAAGGAGGGGAGGGAGGATGAGGAGGAGGTGGAGGAGGGGGGTGAATATCGTTGACAAGATATACTGAAAAGAGAAGGATGTTTACGAGGACGGAGAGTGACTGAAAGATGGTTGGTGAGACGAGAGAGTGTATAAACGATTTATACGACAAGATAAAGCGAGGCTATCTCGAGGGGAAGATGAGATTAGAACATAATAAAATGCTATGAAAGAGTGGAGTGAGACCTAGATATCTATCCTCATCGCAGATAGAAGAAAAGAAGGGAAACACAGCAGGAGGAAGGACCATGAAGAGACAGAGACACACAGACAGAGACGGTCAGAGAGTTGCATACCTGGCTGATTAGGAGGACGGCGCTAGAGCCTGATAAAGACATGAATCTGATATTTTTTTTCTCACTGTAACGGCTTCCCTGTCTTCACTGGGAACGCGCTCAAACACACACAGACATAAAAGTGGAATAAATATGGTGGTGGGCGCGAGGGAAAGGCGTTATGTCAGAGAGCTGTTTAATGATGTTAGAACACAGAGAGCTGCCTGGGCTGTGATTGCTGTTCATTATTAATGTTTGGACATGAGGCTGTGGACCTCTGCTGCTACCTGTCAAATCCTAAAACAAAACAGTGTTGCCACCGATGCAACTGAGCAGGAAACAGTGTGTTTTGCAGGTGAAGCTGAGCTGCAATGCAGAGTGTAATGATCTGAGTACATCTTTATCGTCTGGTCTGAGGGTGTCTTGTTTTTTGTGTTTTTGTTTTTTTTTACTGCTAATGTCCCCGTCTGGGGGCTAAATTTAACTCTGTTCTTTCCTATTCTGCTTCTGTGATTATTCTTCACACACTGCAACACTGATGGCCTCAACTCCACAGGGAGGGGCCAACAAGGAAGTGTGTCATCCAGCTAGTCGAGTCCTCGAGAGGGCCAAGTCATCCTACGGTCTAGGGACAGAACAGCGGGGGATTTCTACAGTAATTCTATCACGATTTTACTGATACTGTGTTCGCTGGTTTCACAGTTTGCATTCAAATGTGTCCTAGTTTTCTTTTGGAAAGACATGTAGAGATGTCAACTGATTAGCCATGCTAGAGTATGCCAAAGAGCACCTTTTATTGCAACAATTATTGATCAAATTGTAAACAAAAGCTCAGAATGAAATACATTGATGGGTCTTTTAACACAAGGAATAACACTAGACCACAAATAAACCTGTTATTAATGTTACTAGCGCCTGTTAGGAACAGGCCTGCTCCAGTAACTTGGCCTCCTGTATTGCTGCTGGCAGCTTTCTCGAGAACTGCTCATCCACACGACTTCACACTCGATGCTGTGCTTCTTCGGGTCCTGAGCAATACACCTGCCACGACACAGTTGTGTCCCGTAGCAATGCTAGAGTACACGCATCATTTGTTAAAAGCTAACTATTTGGGAACAGACTATTCCTGGGAACAAAAGCGTTCTCAAAGTTACACTGCTGATGCTTGAAATGTTTGAGTTTGCTTCAGTGTAACATCTCTGGTCTCTCCTTTATCATGTTTTTGAATGTACTGTAGTGAGCAACGTAGAGCGAGCTGTTCGGCGGTGTAATAGTTAACAGGGGTCCCCAAACAATACACTTCAACAGTTGTGCTCAAACTTTTTCAATAATGCCTGCCTGTTCAAAGTGGGAATATAGCGCCATAATGCCGCCTCGACATTCTTTATAACTATGGTTGGGTAAAGGGAGGAGCCGGGAACGGAGGCAGTAACAACCCCGAAACGAGGTCTGTATAAAATGTAAAGGCAGAAAGTTGTGACCATTGGTGGAACGGTTGTGACACATTTGATTTGGCATTA
This sequence comes from Epinephelus lanceolatus, assembly GCF_041903045.1. NCBI lineage: Eukaryota > Metazoa > Chordata > Actinopteri > Perciformes > Serranidae > Epinephelus > Epinephelus lanceolatus. The sequence continues at coordinate 14,721,482 of NC_135741.1, read as the reverse complement.
TGTTGGTGACCACCCATGGGAGATTAAAAAAGTAGCTGTTAGCAGTTAGCGGCTATAAATGTCCACAAATCAGGACAACAATGAGATTTGTGAGCTCCTTATCCTCTGAGCAGAGGAACAGATCAGCTGCCATATAACGGAGAAAGTAAATGGTTGTGATTGACATATTATACCATTGTTTTTGTTTAGAAAGCACTGCCAACATGTTATATATCACACTAGAGGCCGACGCTGTTGTGTTACATGTATACGCCTCTTTTGATTGTCGATTGTTGCCGCGATGTAGTGTATAGTCACACACACACACTCTCAAGAGCTCGCACAAGACATTACACTTCCTTGGGTCCTCAGCAATACACACACCAAGCGTGAAGTTGATCAGATTAATAATTGTCAAGAACATCAAAGGACAAACAGACAGAGACTCCCTCCATTTGAGTTAGATTAAACCTGAATTCATTGATTTGGGGGTCACTAGGGGGCAGCAAAACATGCTGTAAACACAACACTGACACATTATAACCATATATACCAACATTTGTACAGTACAGTCAGTTTAATAGGACTTTTTTTTGCTGATAACAGCTGCCTGTTATGGCTGAAAACAACCATGTCCAGAGCAGTGAGAGTAAAACAAATCAGTAAAATTAGGAAGTCAAAAACAGACTGTATGAATAATGGACGTAGCTACTGTGACCTCAACAATTGGTTTGTGGACTCCTATTTTGAACCTGCGAGTTTGCCATCTTGTTTTTTAGGAGCCAGATGTGACCATATTTGGACAAGTGGGTGGAGCTGCGGAGGAACGAGGGCCGGATCTGACTCATAGACTATAGTTACGCTTTGCAAACAGCCTGTTATGCAAGTGACTCCACCTTCCTATAGGCATAACTTTAAGCCTTTATAAAATGTAACAGGTGAATTATATAAAAATCCCCCACCCCCCGTACACTTGTCATGAATGTAGAAATTAGCAATGGAGACCGAAACTGTTATTTGCACCAGGCTGTAAACATGTTAATTTCCGCTGTAAAGATGGGCATTTTAACATGGGTGTTTATGGAGATTGACTCACTGCTGTAGCCAGCCTCATGTGTCTTTCAAGGAACTGCCGTTTTTGGCACTTCAGGTTGGCTTTTATTTTTCAGCCCTGGTGGTTGCAGCTTGGTGAAAAAATCATAATAATAAGCTGAAAGACACTGAAACCTTGAGTCTGTTGCAGAGTCCGGTTTTAATACTTCTGGGGTTTATCATTATGAGTGACTCCTTTCTCATCACACAGTGATTTGATCTATTGTTAATGTAAATATATGGAAATCCTTTCATTTATAACTCAAACTATTGATTTAAAAGTAAGTACCTCCCATTGTCACAATCAAAATGTTACCTATTCAACCAAAAGCAGCAGATGTCGACAGGTTTGGGTTGTCGTCATTCAGTTAGTAACTCACTTATGTTTGATCTCACTATGAAACTGCAGATCGTCATGCAGCATTACATGGAGATTCATGTTTTCAAGTCCTGTTGTGCCAGCAGCACAACTTTCTGAACAACTTCTGGAAAATATGAATGAATGAAAAAACTGGAGTGCATCTTTGCTTCATAAACAAAACATAAAAAACAAAAGAGTCACACTCAGTAAACAAAGGTGTTTGCTGGAGTCAAAGGCCACGTCTATTCTTCACTCGCAAATAGATAATGTCAAACTATGGACGACACATTTGCTTTAACTTATGTTAACACCATCAGCATTTATATTAGTTCCCTATAAGCCTCACCTCCATTACGTTGTTGTCTGTCCCTGCGTACGAGCTCCCAGAAACATGAAGGCTCAATTTACGGCACAAAGGAAGTGCATGAACCATTGCTCAACCAAAACAGACAGAGGACAGCGCTTTCATTTCCGATAGCTATCCCCAGTTACCAAAGATTATCAGTGTAAAATATTTGCAGTCACTATCCCAGTAGCAGAAATGGTGGACAGTGGAACAACTGAAGTAACTGTGGAAAACAAAATGTGGCATGTTCTGTGTTGTTGGTAGCTGCTATAGGGTCTGAATTTAACTCGAGCCTTATCAGCAAAAAAAAACTGCAGATACGATGCATCTGTTCAGTGTTACTATCAGCCGATAATACCAGTGAACCAATAACTAGGGCTGTCCTGAATACCAGCTTTGGGGCATTTTGAAGAGGTTGGTGGTGAGGGGCAGTGACGAGAGGACGTCTTTTTGAAACATCAGTCAGTCATTGCATCTAAAATAATGTGACAATAGGCCTCTTTGTTAGCATGCAGGTTGCAGTAACATTAACCATAATAGCTAGAAAAATAATACTAAAGAATGCTAAACGGCTAAGCTGTTAGAGTTTTCAGGTGATTTACCAAGCTGGTTGTAGATTTGCGATATCCCAGTTTCCTTTGAAATATCTTGCACTTGACTTTTTTGGGGGCGTCATCTTTATAAATCTTAAACCTATTCCAGACGCTTGATTTTTTCGACATCTTTCTAGCATATCCGTAAACCTGCCACTGGTGGTGGTCAAACCGTCTATCACTATCACTAAATGTCCTCATCTGAGAATAACTAATATTAATGTTGATGCATAATGAATTATGGTGGAGTACTATTTCTTAATTTATGGGCTATTAAATGTCAGGGTAACTGTATAGAAAAACATGAATAATGATTTGGACGTTGATTACCTTGGCAACGATCAAAGCTTCAAAGCATTTGGGACAGCCCTACCAATACTTCCTCATATTACAGACATTTTACAAACACACACACACACACACACACACACACACACACACACTGGTTGAAGATATCTGACCATCCAACAGTTGAAGCATACAGCCCCTTTAGGCCCACCTGTGCTTTGAGCCAAATGAATGCATAATATGAATGCTAATTTGCTCACAGTGACAATGCTAGCACGTTGATGTTTAGCAGGTGTAATGTTTACCATGTTCATCATCCTGGCTTAGCATGTTAGCATGTTGCTAATTAGAACAAAGCAAAAAGTGAGTTGTGTTTGCAAATATTTGGTAAAAAAACAAAGTATTGGACACATTTTTCGACCTGATGATGCTACTTAATGTACAACTAGATGGTCACTAAATTTACTTCAATTCATCCTCCAGAGGTCATGAACATCTGTGCAAAATTTCATGGTAATCCACCACTTAGTTGTTGAGATATTTCAGTCTGGACTTAAGTGGTGGACTGACCGACACTGCTGTAACTATTACCATCACACTAGCGTGGCCAACTACAATGGGTACCTGGAGTGCAGGAAAAGCACGACTCAGAAATCCACTGCAAGCCTTAAAAATGGTTGGTAGTAACGCTGTATTTATTGATTTGTAATAACTGGATTAAAAGGCGAAACACAGCATGTTCCTTTGAAATTGTGTGAAAGAGTGCGGGGAGTGCACACTAAAGCTAAAATCAAATTTCTCTGGCTTTATTTGCACAACAGCAGAATATATTATTCAGGAGGCTGAAACACCAAAAAAAAACCTGCAAGCTTCAGTGATTTGGAAATCCAGTAGCCAAATATCCAATTTCAAAAAGTGTTCGATTAACTGTGCGGTCGTAATTCAATGTCAGCAAGTTACACATGCACAGAGCTCTCTTGATACACAACGCAATAAATCACTCTGCAGTTACATCGATATCAAAGTCAAGCTCAGGCATACTGTATGTCAAATTGATCAATCACGAGAGTCGGTGAGGAACTGTGAAGAGCGCGCATGGGGTGATGGCAATCAAAAAGTAAAGCAGGTGAAGGAATGAGAGAAACAGAAGCGTTGTTGGAAGAGGGGGAGGCGAAGGAGGAAGACAAAGGAAAACAGAGAGAGGAGCGGCAACAATGTGATGGAAATGCTGTGAAGAGATGAAGGAGGGAGATGTGAGGAGAAGGAGTTTCAGATGGAGGAGGAGGAGAAGAAGAAGAAGAAGAAGAGGAGGCTGACTGTGTCCAGAGTCATTTGTACTTACTCAGTTAATGTGGTGATGCTGCTGCTGCCGGTCCCTCCCTCTCCCTCTATACACTACATGCTGTAAAATGCAGACAGACTGTACTGTGTCCCGTCCCCTAACCAGGGACGACCTGCACTAGAGCCGGCAACACCTTCTTTTCTATTCTTAACCCACCTCATCCCATACACACACACACACCTCACACACACATAACACCAACAACCAACGCAGCTTTTTGCGTCACTTGATCAAACCACCTCTCTAAAAAATCATCCCCTTCTTGGTTAAATTCCAATTCAACATGCACAGGTAGAGAGGGAAACAGCTGCTATGATCACAACACACAGCTGTAGATTTCTCCTCCTGTCTCAGCCCCTCATGTCCTACATACAACACATATATCCACACTTATGGCAGCATACTGCTTATTGTATCCTGCTGCAGAAATGAGTCATACTCCACTGCTCCTCCATAGACACCCCACCCCTATCACAGACAAGAAACTATCTGCTCTGTTTGTGAAATCTACTACTCCTGCATAAAACCCTTCATCCTATCATTTGGAGCTGGCTTGGGGGGGGGGGGGGGGGGGGGGGGCTGTTGTGCGTGCGGAGAGAAGGTATAATGATTGAAAAGAAGCTAAAAGGTGCTCGTGTGAACAATGAACCCACACATCACATCGCCCGAGGCCTTCAAAATGAGCATCATGAATATTTTAAGCTGTGCAATATTCTCAGGGAATCTGGAGATTGTCATTAAGCCCCCCGATCAGGATAACTAATGTCCCCGCCTGAAGAAGATGTCTGCTCAGCCCTTTTTTTTTCTCCCTCCTTCTCACTAACGTCTCTCAGATAGACTGCTCCACATTCCCTCATGCTAATGGTGCTGTGCATGAAACTGAGGTATTCTTCATAATGTTTGCACTGACTCGTTCCTGTAAGAGAGGGATATCAAGCCTCTAGTCCTTAACACCTCATGAGGGATTGTTAATATGGGGCTTTATTTTAATTTATGAAGTGTTGCAACTTCTTTCTTTTCAACCGTATTTTGATTTGAGCTGCAACGATCAGTCGATCAAAAGACAATTATCTGGCTTCTGTTTTGATAATCAATTAATAGTTTGGGTCAAGCAGGAATGCTAAATATGTGCTGAAATAAGAGGATCTGCTGCTTGTTTTTGTAATATATTATATTTTATTCAGCGGGAGACCTCAGTGCGAACTGCGAGGAAGTGATATCTTACCTCTGAAGTGGTTGCAAATTTTATTGAAGTTTTAGATAAATGCCCTCCAGTTATTTTACCTGCTTCCTGCAATTTTATTGTTGAAGATTTTAACAGTAAACTAAAGTCAAGTCTTGATTCAGTCGCTCCACTAAAAACAAAGCTGGTACAAGACAGTCATATAACCCCATGGAGAAATAGAGAAATAAAGAAATCAAAAAACTGAAAAGAAATTGCAGGATAGCAGAAAGGAGGTGGAGGAAAAACAAATTAACAATTAACTACCAGATATTCCATGAGCAACTTAAAATTTACAATAATGCACTCAGACATGCAAGAAACACTTACTTTGCCAATATAATCAATAATCATAAAAATAATCCCAGAGTCCTCTTCTCCACCATCGACCTTTTAATCAACCCTGATTTTAACAAGTTCCAAAGCACTTCAACAGATTCTCTTTGTGAAGACTTTGCAGTCCACTTTAGAGGTAAAGTTGATGGCATCAGATCTGATATTTTATCCCATCAAAATACAGTTCTTAACACATCTGAATGCTTGTTTTTACCTGAGGAAGCACTGGACAGTTTTGCCCTGGTTCATGCTGAGACGCTTGGTAGAGCTTTCTTCCAAGTGAAACCAACAACCTGTCTTCCTACATCACTTTTTAAAACATTTTATGGATTGTTCGAAGATGAGCTTTTAAACATTGTGAATTCTTCTCTTCAAATGGGTACTTTCCCCGATGCCTTTAAAACAGCAGTGGTGAGACCCCTTTTGAAGAAGAACAATTTAGATCCAAATGTTCTTAACAACTACAGACCGGTATCCAACTTACCATTTTTAAGTAAAATTTTAGAGAAAACTGTTTTTATTCAGCTTAATGATTTTTTAAATAATAACAATATCTTTGATAAATACCAATCTGGATTTAGGGAGAATCACAGTACAGAGACAGCCCTGCTGAAGATCGTTAACGATCTCACGTGTAACTTGGACTCACGCAAGTTATCAGTCCTGGTGCTACTGGATCTAAGTGCTGCCTTCGACACAGTAGATCACCCTATTCTTTTAAACAGACTCCAACAGCTGGTCGGCCTCTCTGGCACTGTTCTTAAGTGGTTCACTTCCTATCTCACAGATAGAAAATTCTTGGTAAGTATGGATACATGCTCTTCAGAGATCCATGAAATTAAATGTGGTGTACCCCAAGGCTCAATTTTAGGTCCCATACTTTTTAATTTGTACATGCTGCCTCTTGGTTGTGTCATCAGGAGACATGGTATTAACTTCCACAGTTACGCTGATGATACACAACTGTACATCTCCATGTCTCCTGATGACACAGGGCCAATTGATGCCCTTTTTAACTGTATCTTGGACATCAAATCCTGGATGGCAGAAAACTTTTTACAGCTCAACCAGCTCAAAACTGAAGTTTTACTCATCGGTCCTGAGGCTCAGAGAGAGAAACTTTTATCCAAACTACAGGCATTGTCCTTAAATCCATCAATTCAAGTTAAAAACCTGGGCGTTATTTTTGACTCTGAGCTTACTTTTATTCCACACATTAAGCATGTAATAAAAACAGGCTTTTATCATCTCAAAAACATAGCCAGAGTCCGCCCGTTTCTCTCTCGAGCTAACACGGAGACGCTAATGCATGCTTTTATCTCTAGTCGTATTGATTACTATAATGCCCTGCTTTCTGGTCTTCCCAAAAAAAAGTATCTCAGGCCTACAACTTTTACAAAACTCTGCTGCACGTGTGCTGACAAAGACCAGAAGGCAGGCCCACATTACACCGGTTTTAGAATCACTGCATTGGCTCCCCGTGTGTTTCAGGATTGATTTTAAGGTTCTTTTAATAGTTTTTAATATCTTAATGGTCTTGGGCCTTCTTATCTTGCAGAATTGCTTATACGCTACGAACCCTCGCGGACCCTGAGGTCCTCTTGCACTGGCCTCTTGATCATTCCCAAAGTTAGAACACGTGCTCAAGGGGAGGCATCTTTCCACTATTATGGCCCCCGTCTGTGGAATGGCCTGCCGGAAGACCTGAGGGCAGCAGAGAATGTAGTTATTTTTAAAAGCAGACTCAAGACCTACCTATTTAATCAGGCTTTTAACTAATATTTTCTTAGTTTTCTGATGTTTTACTGTCATTGACACTTTTACTTAGGTTTTAATATCATTCTTAATTTTTTACTGATATTTTAATGTCATTTTTAGTCTTGTACTGAGGTTTTAATGTCACTCTTAGTCTTTTATCGATGTTTTATGTTATTCTTAGTTTTTAACTCCAGTGTTTCCTCAGTGGGGGCCCTCTGCACTGGGGGCTGTGATTGGCCCTGGCTGCGTTGGCGCTGCCTCGTGGGTTGCTTCGAGTGGGGGGGGGGCTGCACTCTGCTTTCTTGGCGGTGGTGTGGGCCCCTCTATCTGCCCATGTTGAGGTGGACTCCGTGTTGGTGTCCTGGTGGCCACGGGCTGTGATCAGCTCCCGGTGTAGACGGCTCCCTGCGGTATTGTTTCCTCACCTGGTTGCTCTGCACTCTGCCACATGTTTTTATGTCTACATCATGACTGTGTTTGTGGGTGGGTGTGTGTGTGTGTGGGTGGGTGTGGGTGGCTGGGTGGGTGGGTGTGTCTGTGGGGGTGTAGGTGGCTGGGGGATGGATGGGTGGGGCATTTCTTCTAACCATGTAAAGCACTTTGTGCTACATTTTTTGTATGAAAAGTGCTTTATAAATAAAGATTGATTGATTGATTGGTATTAGTAAATGAAATACTGTTTTGGTTTGTGAATGTTGGTCGGATAAAACAAGCAATTCAAGGATGTCACTTTGGGAAGCTGTGATGGGCGTTTTCCACTATTTGTGTCCACATCTTATACGTTAAACAGTTAATCAAGAGAATGATCTGCAGATAAATTAATGAAGATAATAACAAAGAAAATAATCGTCAGTTGCAGTGAGCAAAGCATTAAACAAACTGTTTAAATGTTATTCCACTGAGATAATTTATGTCATCAGTTTCATCATCATGCATCATCAGGCTTGCTTAAAGGCCCAGTGTCTAAGATTTAGGGTCATCTATTAGCAGAATATGGTACATAATATTCAAAGCTATTTTTCATTAGTTTATAATCACCTGAAAATAATAATTGTTTTGTTTTTGTTACCTTAAAATGAGCTGTTTATATCTACATACATAGCAAGTCCTCTCCTGTCATGTTTCGACAGTAGCCCAGATCAGACCAATTAAACACTGGCTCTAGATGGGGTCATTTGGGTTTTTGTGTAGGCCTCCATAGTTCTCCTACCCGCTTGGCACACAGGAGAAGTTTCAGTTCTGCAACCTCACCACTAGATGTCACTAAATGATACACATTGAACCTTTAAAGGTATGCTAGCCAGGACTGTTGGTTACTGATTATAAACACACTTGCCAGTGAAAGTGGAAGTAAAAGCCAATCCCAGATTCACTCTAGTTTGGCATTTTGCCTTGATATATTTGTGTCTTTTTGGTGCTGTGTCTCTTGGATGCCTGCTGCTTACTGTCTGGCACCTGGTACACACCCATAAATGTCCCAAACACAGGCAGAGGGCAGAGTCTCTGCATAAAAATACACCGCCACACACTGAGAGTGGGTCATAAGTGATGATTGAGGGGGGGATTACTTCTGTAGGAAGGAGGAAAATCCTGCATGGTATATTTTTAACTTTTTTTTTTTTTTGCTAGAGATATATGACATCAAATATAAATACAGCAGTTGATGTGAGGGTTTAATTAACAACAGCAAACAAAACATTCATTATTGATTGATCAACCAATAACTGTGTGGTTTAAAATCTATATATATATATATATATGTATATATATATATATATATATATGTATTTATAAAAAAAAACAACAACAACTAGAAAATGCATTTCCTGCCGAAAATGTAGAAATATATATAAAAAATGCCTGCAAGAGGCTCAACCGCATTGACTATGCTGCTGAAAAAACCTGGAAGCTACAATGTAAAGCATGCAGAATTGGAAGCTGAACTGTTTTACAAAAAGATGCTAAGAGCTGAAATACATTGGTAGAAAAAACTGTTGTGCTGTTAAAGGTTAAAAATGAACTGAAAAGGCTAAAAAAGGAAATTCTGAAGCAGTCTTTCCTTTTTTAGTATAAATTGACATATGGGATATAAATACGGGTTCAATTTATAATATATTAATTGGTGATAAATTGACTGATAATTGTCTGGTTTATAAAATGAAAAGCAAGCAATACGAGGGTGTCACACTGGGCCCTGGAGCTTGTGACAGGCATTTTTCACTGATTTCTAAAGCTTTATATACAATTAAGGGGCAGTAAATTTTCTGTAAGTCTGTATTTCAGTGTATCTATCTAATGTTTGCTAACATTAGCTAACAAGTGAGGCTGGAGCTACAAAACATCTGAGTGTGCTGACTGTTTTACCACTTTTTTTGTAAGAGGAAGATTGTACAGTGCTTCGCAGAAGTATTCACCCCTCTTGGCATATTTTATGTTTTTATTTTGTTGCATTGCCACCTGTCATTAAAATTGATTTTTATCTGGATTTTTTGTAATGTACCAACATGAAATAGTCAGAATTAATGCAGTGAAATGGGGAAAAAAGTTTAAAAAATGCACCTTAATGGGTAAATATTCTACTTTTGATAAGATATGGTGACGTTTTATGACATTTCTAGACGGGGCGAAGGCTACAGGACTTGTCTTAATTTCTTGAATGCAACATAATTATGTGCATTTTTTCCTCTTTCTTTCCTTTAGACTGTCATTAACTGAATAGGCAGCATTTCTGATTATTTATTTTTGAACTTTGGAGAAGTACTCATTGTATTGCCCTGTCGTAGCAGCTGATATTAAGACCATGCCTTACTGTGAATGTTATATTTCGTACCTTACTTGTTTTATGTTGTTGTATTTGATGTAATATTTGAAGTATATTAAAAATCCAATAAACACACTTGATCAACTTGACTATAAAGCCTTTAAATAAGACCTGGTGCTACCAAATACATTAGTCATACAATATTGTCAATAGTCAATACAATATTATTGCGATTTTAAATGTGTTGCGATATGCTGAGAATAGCAATAAAATATATTACTATATGTTGGGATTTATTACCTGTTTTCACCAGCAAATAATGTCCCCAAAAAGACACTTTGTCAACATCTGTATTATCTAATAAGACAGTTTTCAGTCTGTTCATCTCACTTCAGTCATTTTCTTTTGAAGCAAAATGTACTGAAAAAGCAACTGATTATATTACTGGAGTAGGCTACCTAAAGTTTAATTTGTATTTGTAATATTAATAATTAATATAATAAAAAAAACGATACTTGGCACTGTGTGGTGATAGGATATTGCCACATAGAAATATTGCAATACTATGCTGTATCAATTGTTTCCCCCACCCTTACTGATTGCCTTCAGAAGTCACATAATTAGTTAGATAAAGTCCACCTGTGAGCAATCTAAGTGTCACATGATCTCAACATATATACACCTGTTCTGAAAGGCCCCAGAGTCTGCAGCACCACCACACAACGGGCACAACAAAGACCAAGGAACTCTTCGAACGAGTCAGAGACAAATTTCTGGAGAACTGAGAACTTACAGTAACTGATATGTTCCTGCTGAGCTTGGTTAAATCCATTTTTATCAAATGGGAAAAAATGTAGCACCGCAACAAACCTGCCAAGCAAGGGCCGCCCACCAAAACTCAAGTACCAGGCAAGAAGGGCATTAATCAGAGAGACACAAAGAGACCAAAGATAAACCTGAAGGAGTTGGAAGGCTCCACAGCAGAGACAAGAGTATTTGTCTATAGGTAGACTTTGATCTGTACACTTCACCGAGCTGGGCTTTATGGAAGAGTGGCCAGAAAATTCAATTTTAGGCCCATATGACCCAAGTACCTTCTTCCATATATTCAGGGAGTCTCCTACATGCCTACTGGCAAAACTCCAAACATTTTTAATTCTTTTTTTATGCATTGAATTGTTTCCTGGCGTGTGGGGTGTTCAGATTTTTTTAAACCCAACCCTGAGCTGTACTTCTCTAGAACTTCATCCCTGACTTGTTTGAAGAGTTCCTTTTTCTTCATGGTGCCATTTGCTTGGTGGTGCCTTTCAGAACAGGTGTATACTGACATCATATGACACTTAGATTGCACACGGGTGGACTTTAATTAATCATGTGACTTGAGGGTAACTGGTAGCGCCAGGTCTTATTTTAAGGCGTCATAGCAGAGGAGGTGAATACATATACACACACCACTTTTTTTCGTTTTTTATTTTCATTTCACTTTACCAATTTTTACCATTTTGTGTGGCTCCATTATGAAAAATGTGTTTTCTGACAATCAACTCATCGATTCATGAGCAGCACTACTTTATTCCACTGAAGAGGCATTTCCACTTCTTTCCTCACCCATATTTTTAGTTTCTCAGTTTAGGATTTAGTTGATTAAATCCAGACAAAAGCGGGATTAAATACCGTAGGTCTTACACTAAAAAATATTTTCATTTTTGAATGATCTGCTGATTAACTGTCTCTATTCATCAGTGCGTTGTTTTGTCTATAAAAAGTCATAATATTGCTGACAACCCAAAGACTGATCAGTCCATCAAATGACAAAGAAAAGCTGCAAACATGCTAACATCTGAGAAACCGCCTGTTAATTGTTTTTTTTTATAGTTGCAGATTCATTTTCTGTCTATCAACTTATCAATTAATCAACTGCATCATACTGTCAGTGTTGTTATGTTTCGTATGTGTATGTTTTAATGTTTTAATAAACTTCCAGATGGGCCAAAGACAATTTTCCACCGTGGTGAGCGGTAAAGTTTCATTCAAATCTAATCCATTCTGTCTGATTCTGCTCTAATCGTTTCAGCTCTAGATCAATTAATCAGGACTAAATAGATACTTGAGACGGTGTAAAGCCTGCAGGAATGTGGAGAGCCTTGTAGTTTCTGTCATTAGTACATCAGGCTCCTTTTGAGGGAGGATATTTTAATCCTTCCCAACTCCTGACTCTTTGATGTATGGAAGCTCGTGAACTTCAGGGATTCAGGATGTGCTCTGCATGCACAGTCCGTCTGTATCCTGGTGAAACCCCTTGACTCGTCACAACCTGATTTGTACAGGGATCAAGTTCTCCCCTCTGCTGGACTCTCTCAGACACTACAGCCAGCCCAAATGCATCTTCTAAAACAAACATACGGAGGTCAATTAAAAGCGTCTTGATCACATCAGCTGATGCAGATGAGAGGGGTTTACAACAGCCCTGCAGTAACACCACAAGGCTCAGAAATCAGTTAGAGTTTTGTCTTGAATAACACCAAATCTCCGTCTGAGTCTTCCACACGTGCTTGACCTGGAAGCATTAATTAAAAAAACTGGGCTGTGTTGGGATTTTGATGTGAGACACTGCCACTTTTCAAGCATTTTGCTGCTCTCTACTGGGCAAAACAACAACTGAACCTGAGGTGGCAGGTCTCAGGATGGAGATGCAGAGCAGAGGCATTAATGTATCGGATATACGGATAATAAATACAGATGTAAATGTCTTTTTGTAGCTGTTGTGAGTCCAAAAGACGAGCCTTGATTTCTCACCAATAGCTTATACCTGAAACAAATACTAGGCACTGCAGCACTGCCAACAAAACAATGCAGAGACACCTCTTCTGTTGAAAAAGCAACTTCACCCCCTTATAGATTTACTCAGACTTAAGAGCACAACATGGCCTACATTTTCTATAGAAGCTACAGTTCTCTCCTCCCACTGACAATGAGTGTGACTGTGATGTACCAGTGATGTAGCCTACATTGCATGCATAAATAAGGAAAAAGGAAGCCAACAAATGGCTCTGGGAGCTCTTTCTTTCTTGTTTACCTGCCGTTTGATGAAGCTGGATGTTGTGTCAGAAGACGTGCTGCCATCTGAGCGTTTGAAGCGGCTCTTGCGTTTAGGCAACTTCCTGGGCAGCTGTGATAAAAGAGACACACAAGTGAGGGAATAAAGACAGATAAACAGACAGATAGCATGAAACCAGCTTGCAGTATGCTGATTTTTAAGGCTTTTTCTTGGATTTTTGACAATGTAAAAGCCTACATTGTGGGATTAGAGGTGTAAAACCAGCTGTAGCCAGTATCACATATATTCCAGGACTAAATTAATCCAGCTGCACTGCTGGTCTGTGTAATGCAGGAGACAGATTTTCCCCAGGCCTCTTATACACAGTCCATTAATAAGAGAGCATGGTGGATGTTGCGGTGAGTGTGCTGACAGGCCCTGTAGATTCAGGCTACAGGTGAGTCAGAGTCATGATCTGCCTGTTGTGTGCCAATAAAATTCAGCATATATTCACGTCACTGCTTTGTGCTGCTTTACAGCCATTGCTGTGAGCAAATGCATTGAAATAAATAATAAAAAAAAAATCATTTTATAAAAGGCCCGATGAGACTCAAGCTGTAAATGTATGAACACTTAAGATTTCATCCTCTCAGTGTGTGTGAGTGTGTGTGTATGACAGGCATAATAACCATATGTGAGCCCACCTAATGATCGCACCCACTGGCTTTCCACCGATCAAGCATCAATCTGCAGTTTCAGTGAAGGCGGAGGTGAAAAAAAAAATGTATATAAATAAATAAATAAAAAAGTAGCTCGCTGCCAAACCGCGACGCCTCAATTGCAACAACAAGTAGCAGGATATTAGCTAACCATTTCCCTCCTCCGCCCGCACTTTGCTCGTTAGATGTGTGTGAAAAGTGTGCCGGATTTACCTGGAAATAGTGCGACTGGGAGCCTGTTTCCACAGCAGACAGAGGGTCTACGGGCGATTTGGACATTTTGACTTGCACCATCTATTGAGAGCGCAGGGAGGCGGGATGCACACAGACATGGGTTACTGGAGGAAACAAGGGACACAAAATACATCTAAAATGCAGTAAAAGACAGCGGGGGAAGCGGCATGAAGGAGCGGGGGGGAAAGCGGTTAATATCCGAGCTCAGATGAAATGAAAAGCTAAGCTAGGGATAAAAAACAAAATGTGTGTTTTAAGCTACATCGGGGGTAAAAATGTAAAGCGGACAGGAAAAATACCGGAGCTAAAATAAACCGTCAGGACTGAAGCGTCATCGCTGGAGCAACCGTACAGGCCCGTACTAAGTGTGAGTCTGTGCCGGGGGTGTCAAGGTTGGCTTAGCCGGTGCAAAAATCAATTCATAAGAGGATACAGGTATACAGTTTTAATATTTCTTCATTTAGAGGCGTGTTACCGCTCGTTTGTGTGTAATATCTGTTTGGTAAAGGGGGGCTCAAACAGTAAACCACAGTCAAATGTATGTGGAATCTTCAAAGAGTGGATCTTTGAATTCATAATACAGGGGTGATTTTTGGGGATATCATATATAAACACAGTATGTGATAAACACATTTTTCTTTTCTTTTTTACACATTGTATTAACAAATAGTACCAGTGTCTTTTTTTATTTTAAATTAATCTCCACTTTTTCACAATCATGTGTTCAAGCTGAGCTCGAGAGCTACAGACTGTAGGGGAGACTGGGGTTGGTTGTCACTTTTTAATCTTGTGTGAATTGCTCATCATCGAAGCATCTTTCAATAGTCATTCCTATATTAACCTCCTGAGATGCCAAAGTCCCAGTGTCCTCAAATGACATGATAATAAAGTCCCAGTGTCCTCAAACAAGACGATAATAAAGTCCCAATGTCCTCAAACGGGTAGTCTACTTCCTAACAGTGTCTGAGCTTGTTACTGTCGCTTAATTCGGTCAGATATGCTGCCATATCAAACTACAATTTATGTATAGTCATTCCTACATTAAATGGAAGCCTAAGGTCTTGGTTTGAAATGGGTATCCCTCTCATTTTTAGAAGTTATTGTAACAAGAAGTTATTAACCATCAAAGACACTGACACATTGTGATGACCAACCCCATCACAGGGTTGGTTGTAGGCTACAGTACAGATGGGAATGTATTAGTTGTATATGTCCATGATAAAGACTAAAATGTAGGGATGCACGATAATGTTTTTTTTTTGCCCATATCCAATATGCCAATATGTAACAACTCATTTGACCGATAACTGATGAATGATTAGAGTTTAAGTCATCTGGAGGGAGTTACGCTGGTATTGTGTGATCCCAACCATTAAGTGCAACAAAACTAACAGGAGTGTGACAGAGATGTCATCCAGCACTGTCTGATCTGCACACACCCTCACAGTCTTGAGGAAAAGAGGTCTCACCAGGAAACATTATATGGAAACATCCGTGTGGAACCTGGTTTTCCTGAATTTTTATTGCAGACAAAGTCAGCAGCTGCTTAGAAAATCAAATGTCCTGATAAAGACGAAGGTATTTTATAAAGAGTCTTCTTGGATACCAAAAGGAGAGTGAATATTGGACTTATAACTACATTAATCAGGTGACCAGAAAGAAGATGAATATGTTGCTAGGGATGTAAGTTACCTTAGATAATGATGTGCTAACACATTAGCATAGTAACTTTAAAGGCTATAACATATGCCAGGACATATCTGTTAGCTGGTTTTGGTGCTCTGATGCCCCTTGTGACCAAACTTGTAGTAATTCAGCTTTAGCCTATTTAGCAGACATATAATAGTTAGGTTGTGTATAATACTCCAAACTGGACTTGCTTACGTGTCTGTTAGCTAGCAAACATAAACCCAACTGATAATGTCATTGCAGTAAGGTTAATTGAGCCCAACCATAATTGAAATAGCACCAGTGGATAAGCTAACTGCTTGTCAAAATACATCTGGATTTCCATCTATACACCTATGAAATACATTATGTAACTTAGAGTTGTTGTTGCTTTGTGTACTAGCTTGACTATGGTAGCTGTTCAGGCTTCATGCTAACGATTCTGCTAACCATGTCCCAGACAGGACAATATTACTAATAGTCCAGTCAATCTAGTTCCAAAAAGGGCCAAGCCTAGGAAAAAATGCAATTACATTGTTTCAGAGTTTTTAGTCCTAATACCCTCCTGTATGACATATTAAAGTATACCTTCATGGATATAGTGGAACAAATTTTTCAAGTCAAAAGCAAAGTTTCAGCGTTTTAGTCTAGTGCGACATAGTCTAGGAAAAATGGTGTTAATACTGGAGGGTCATATGTGATGTTTTGAGGGTCAATCTTCCCAATAAAATCCATTTTGAGACAGTATTTTAATATCTTAAGCCTGTATTTGGGGTACTACTACAACAACACTCATTTTTTGGCCAAAATTTTATCTTATACTCAGTGCCACAGGGCTCCTTTCTAAACTGCATCTAAATTGTTCTGTTAAATCACTGTAAACACAACAATAATTGTAATAATATTAACAACACACATTGAAAGTACTCCAATGTCTTAAGATGGTACAGACAAAATTTGAAGTCAATGAGAACAAATCTGAATAAGAGTTCGTTGACGCACGACCCCTGGAAATGGCCAAAAGTGCACAAAAATGACTCTGAAAATTCAAAATGGCTGACTTCTTGTTGGATTTAGTCCAAGAGACTTTTTTGTTCATCTTGGGGCGTGACATGTGCCTACTAAATTTCATACATGTAGGGCAAACCAGCTTCGGGGGCTAACTAATTGTTAGTGTAGGGTCAGCTGTGATGATATTTACTCAGTGGTGGAAAAAGTACTTAGAAGTTATGCTAATCTACATAAGTAAAAGGAGCCATACAACAGTGTAGAGATGATGTTCCTAGTAAAAGTCCTGCATTAAAAATTTGTCCTTTCTTACATACTTACTTACTTACTTGTAAGTTAAAGTACAAAAATATTAGTGTTAAAATACACTTAAAGTACCAAAAAATTAAAGCACTCATTATGCAGAATGGTCCATTCCAGGATCATATATATATTATCGGATTTTATTATTGATTTTTCATTATCATTCGTTATTCATGTGTGAATTAAATGTTGCTACTGTGAGGTGGGGCTAATTTTTGTTACTTTCCTAGCTTGTGAATTTCCTCCCTGGGGAATCACTTAAGTCTTATCTTTAGTTTGTTCTCTCAGTGCTGACCTGGTGTATCCGCTACCTTCTTCCTGATCTCAACAGGGAGAAAAGGCCGTTATCCGGGTGTTTGGGATCCTAAATGATTTTCCTTGCCTTATTCTAGCACCTGGTTTAAATATCCACTGCCTATTGTATTTTCAGCTGAATGAACCACTCTTTGCAGGGCCTTGTGCTCCTGTTTGGTGCTGTTTCTATACCAGACAGGAATATTCCATGTCAGGACGCTGAGGATGGATGCAGGATTTCAAATTCCTTACTATTTAAGGGGATTCACTGAATTTCCTCAGGTGTATAAGGTGAAAGAAAGTTGCCTTCTCTCTGAGTATGCAGCACCCAGGTCAGGCATTGTGTGTGATGTGGAAACCCATGTATTTGAAGCTGTCCTCCCTCTCCACGAGGACCTGTTGATATTAAGGGGGCGTGGTTCCTTCCCTGCTTCTTCCTCAAGTCCACTATAATCTCCTCAGTTTTGTTGATGTTCAGGAGGAGGTGGTTGTCCTGATACCAGCAGGTCAGGTCCTCTACTTCTTTCAGGTAAGTCTCTTCATTGTTATCTTTGATCAGGCCCACCATAGCTGTGTCGTCAACAAACTTGATGATGGTGTTGGAGTTGCAAGGAGTCGGCTATACAGACGTGTGTGTACAGGAGTACAGCAGGCCCTGGGGTGCTCTGGTGTTAAGAATGAGGGTCAAAGAGGTGTGTGGCAGAAAGTCCACATGCACAGTGAGGTGTTTAATCCTAGGTTCCTGAGCTATTTGACGGGCCTGGAGGGAACTATGGTGTTAAACACTGAACTATAGTCAATGAACAGCAGTCTCACATTGCTCCCTTTCTTTTCCAGGTGAAATAAGGTGTCTTCTGTTGATCGGTTGGGACGGTAGGCAAGCTGTAGTTGGTCAAGTGTGCTGGTTAGTGAGGAGCAG
Organism: Epinephelus lanceolatus; assembly: GCF_041903045.1. Lineage (NCBI taxonomy): Eukaryota > Metazoa > Chordata > Actinopteri > Perciformes > Serranidae > Epinephelus > Epinephelus lanceolatus. The sequence goes on along the minus strand of NC_135741.1, from coordinate 14,703,222 downwards.
ATGAAATCCTTAAACAGCTGCTCAAAGCACTTCATCACTGTAGGCCAGTGCCATTAGGTGGTAGTCATTCTAGCAGGCTGGTCTTGTTTTTTTTGGGCACAGGACTTCTTGAGACACCTGTATATGACAGACTGAGTCAGTAACAGGTTGAGTACCATTGTGAACACCTGCACTAGCTGGTCAGCACATAGTGTGATGGCCCAGCCCACTGATTCTGTCAGGTCCTGCTGCTTTTTTGGTATTTACACGCTTGAAAGCCCTCCTGACGCCATGCTCAGACAGGGTGATAGGTGTGAAAGGTGCACCCACCTGTCGTTGAACCTCTGCTTCAACTGTTTTTGCTTGCTGGCTGCTGATGACCTCAAAGCATGCATGTAGTTGTCTGTCTAACTTGCTAGAGACACATCATTATTAGTACTTACTAAAGTTATCAAATAAATATAGTGGAGTTAAAAAGTGCAATATTTTCCTCTGAAGTGTAGTGGAGTAGAAGTATAAAGTGGCAGCAAATAGAAATGTTCGAGTAAAGTACAAGTACACCATAATTTACTTAAATGTAGTGTATCAGTAGACATACTTGGTTATTTTGCCCCACTGTATTTACCCTTCCTTGGCACTGTATGCACCATCGACTACATACATATTGTAGTTAAACCTAAAACTCCAAGCTGAGTCATTGTTACAGTTCAAGCTGGCCATTGAAGGACCTTTAAAATATATGTCCCAGACAGTATACACCTGTAGAACATTCATTCATTCATATCTCTAACTGCTTATCCCGGTACAGGGTCGCAGGGGTGCTGGAGCCTGTCCCAGCTGATACTGGGCAAGAGGCAGGGTACTCCTCAGATAGGTCGCCAGGGCTGATACATAGAGACAGACAATCATTCACGCTCATGTTCACACCTATGGGCAATATAGAGTCACCAATTAACCTGCATGTCTTTGGACTGTGGGGGGGAAATCAAAGAACCCAGAGGAAACCCACATGTGCAAACTCTACCCAGAAGGGCCCCAACCAACTGGCGGACTCAAACCAAGAATCCTCTTGCTGTGAGGCGACAGTGTTAACCACCACCATGCCACCTTCCCTGTAAAACAGGAATAGAAAATAGGGGAGGTCATCTACCTACCACAGTATGAAACCAGTAGATACTGAGTTTACCTTGTATGAGGTGGCAGATCTGTCTTGTGATCAGCTCTGAGAGGCAGCTGTCTGCATCACCGTTGGTATCTTCCAAACTGTGGATTGGGAGCAGGTCTCAGTGCTCTTGTCTTTAATTCTTTAGCCTCATCAATTTCTGCTTCAGATTGTTTTAAAATGTCATCTCTTGTTTTCTGAATAGTCCAGTGTCCCATGGTTCATGTCTGCTGCCGTCTCATGCTTCTCTTGAGCTGTTTCAGTTCAGGACCTGTCCAGCTCTGTTTTAGCCTTGTGAGCCTCTGACCAAGTGTGGTCCTCAGCCCGTCCACATTGCTGCTTTGTGTGATTTCAACATTGCCTGATTTAAGTGTCAGAAAAGGTTCATTGGATTTTCTATGGTAGTGTCTGCCTCCTTTGCACTAGCCTGGTAATCAGACTGAATTGCCACTCTGTTCTGTTCATTCAGTCTCACAACAAGTTCAAGTCAGGTGATCTCTGTTTTTCTATCTGAACAAATTGGAGATGTGGGCAGTGATGCAGAGGTCTGGAACCAGGTTATCTCTGTGCCATCTTCCTGGGTGACCCCCCTGTTGATCCAGCACCTGGCAGACCTGTTGCTGCCATTGGTTGATATTAGAATTGACCACTAATAGTAAGGGTCTAGACAGTTGGTCAAGTGACAGATCCTGAACAAATCAGGTTTCTGGTATGGATTGGGTAATGATAAGACCCCTGAATGTTCCAGCCTCCACTGTTTTCCTGAGCAGTCAGCCTGTCTCAGCAGTCCTCTGGCCTTTGTCAAGCCTTTTCACCCCAGTTTGTGATATTTCTCATTGCTATTGTTGACATCCCTGCTACCTTCCGCTGATTTGTTTATTTTTGCATGTTGTGCTTGTCCACTGTGTAACAATAGAATTGTTCCTAGTTCATGAATGCGACACAGTGTAAGAGCAGTGAGATCTAGTGAGAACTAAATGTGTTGACTGCTGGAGTTAAATACAGTCCCACATTGCTGGGAGCAAGTTAAAACGTCATGCTTTCTGTCTATAGGTTATAAGAACAGAACTGAATAAAACACACTGTAATCTGTTCATTTCTATTTGTTTAAGACTTAGAGTTTTTGAGAGGGTCTTTGTCATCTGTCACCTTTTGTGAACATTGCCTAATCATGTCTAATTTAGTTCAGAAAATGAAAATAAATCATTTGATTTTTCTTAAAAAACAAACAGACAAAAAAAACAAACCCTGTAATGAGCCTGGTTTGATTCTAAGATTTTTTTTACTATACTCAAGTAAAGCACAAAAGTACAAAACTATGCTAAATTTCAGAGGGAAATATTATACTTTTTACTTTGCTACATTTTTTTAATTGTTATAGTCACTTTGATTTTTACAGACAAAACTGATGACTACATTATTGAATATGATGAAATGTTAATGCCACCATGTCGACACAGTTGTTTTCATTTATGTTAGTTAGGTGTCCGAAGCCATGCAAGGTCATGATGTATTTATAAGAATAATTAAGTTGTAAATTTGCCTGCAGCAAAACCAACAGAAGAGCCCCTGAAGTCCCGATAAATATTGTCTGTCTTGTTGTACATGATGATAATGCATGTTTACAAACATTACCAAGTGTGCATGTGATAAAAACACATTATTAATGGGCCATTTTGCATAGTATGTACATTTAGTTTTGATACTTTACGTACATTTTGCTGGTAAAATTTATATTTATATTTAGGTCATTTACTGTCCATCATGTTGTGGCAAGTGGATACATATTGGGCATTTTGGGATTTTTTATAATCTAATTTTTATTGTTTTCTTTTGAACAGAAAAAGGAAGGACGGAAGAAGTTACACAGTTGTATAATTAGACAGAAGACAATGCTGAGACAAACTGACTGAAAAAAATTAACAATACTAAAAAATAAAACTAGACAGATGAAAATAATGACACATGATACATTTCTAAATATTTTTTATGGATTTGAGGCAGTATGTTATCACATAGTTACATCAGGGACTTTTAATGAAGGAGATGTAATTCACCAACTTATTTATAGTATTAATTAATAAGCCCTAAGGACAGGTCCTTGTGTGCAGCCACAGTACCCAGTTGGGAGAACCACACCCTGGCTGTGAGATGATTGCCTTCCATTCTGTTATAGTCATTTTTCTCCCCAGCATGAGGGATGTCTGGACCCAGTCTGCGCTGGGTGCACACAAGGGTTTCAGAGGGGACAGGATCACCCAGAACAAACAAGTTTTGGCAAAATGGGAAGTCTAATTTAAGGATCATTTTTATATTCTCATGTATGGCAGACCAGAATTTTTGTGCAACGGGAGAAGACCACAACATGTGGAGGAGTATGCCAACGCTCACCCCACACCTCCAGCAATGTCCTCTGGGAGTATTTTTAAAATTTGAGACGTCATTAAGCACTTTGAAATCTGAAATTACAGAGTTGAACTTGCAGAAATAAATGTTCCTTATTTCACTGAATGTTTACGTTGTAGGAGGAAGTGCATTTCTGTCTGAGCCTCACCTGTCAAACAGTGACCACATGTTCTGTTTTCTTTTGAATGCCATGGTTTTGTTTTTTCTGGGTTTTTTTGCCGTTTCGTGGTCACTGAGCCTGTACTTTGTTAGGATCTGTCTCTGCTTTCTATCTCTAACAGTATTGAAATACTCTGCCAGTTTATAATCACGTTTTAGGGCTGGATTGCATTATTATCAACTTTGACTTTAGTTTATTTTTTACGATCAAACATTTTAAGTCAGAGTTTAAGTGGAATTCAGATATTGTAAAATGTTCTCTTCATTGCATTAAGAGCTCTTAGAACATTTTCTCTTTGGTGCTTTCACTGTCATGTTGAAACTCCCTGATGCTTTTATGGTCATGTTAATGTAGGTATAACTCATTCTATGTTCAGTGATGTGGTTACTTCTGGTAAAATGGTATTTGTTCTCCTGACATCTGGAGGCTTTATTTACCTAGTACATCCACCTCATCAACTACCAATACATCACTGACTTACCTCTCTATCTAGGAGGGGGAGGCCAGGAGCAGCACATTGATCCAACTGAACAGCAAATTAATTTATATACACATTAAATAAATTGAAAATCTGATGAAAAACTGCCCTATGTGAAGAATTCAGTTTGATTGTCTCCAACTTCAACAGCACGCCTTTTTTCCCAAATACAATTATTTAACCGGATCATAGATTTTTCCTCCTATACCACAATGTGGAGGTCTGTAATACAGCTCTTCAGGTCAAACTCTGTCACAAGTAAAAGTCCTGCATTTAACATCTTACTCAAGTAAAAGTACATGTATATTAGCATCAAGATATACTTTAAGTACCAAAAGTAAAAGTAGTACACATTATACAATATGGCCCATACTATATAATGTGTACTACACAGTATGGCCCATACTATGTAATGTGTACTACACAATATGGCCCATACTATGTAATGTGTACTACACAGTATGGCCCATACTATATAATGTGTACTACACAGTATGGCCCATACTATATAATGTGTACTACACAATATGGCCCATTCTATATAATGTGTACTACACAGTATGGCCCATACTATATAATGTGTACTACACAGTATGGCCCATACTATATAATGTGTACTACACAATATGGCCCATTCTATATAATGTGTACTACACAATATGGCCCATACTATATAATGTGTACTACACAGTATGGCCCATACTATATAATGTGTACTACACAATATGGCCCATTCTATATAATGTGTACTACACAATATGGCCCATACTATATAATGTGTACTACACAGTATGGCCCATACTATATAATGTGTACTACACAGTATGGCCCATTTTAGAATAAAACATACCACTACTGGATTACAGCTTTTGTTTGTTATGCATTTTTAATTTCTCATAGATATTTGGGATGAGAAGGACCAAATAAGTATAAAAAACTAAGCAGCACAGTGAGTAGTTTTTGAAAACAACAACAACAACAACAACAACAACAACAACAACAACAACAACAAAACATCCTCATATGGGGACACTGGGTTTATTTTAAATAGTCACAAGTGACTAATAAAGTTTAAAACGATTATTTTAATGCCTGAACATTGTTGTGTAAAAACAAAATTACAAACAATGCAACATTAGTTCAATGTTTTGTAACTCTGTGGGTTTGAGGTCACTGTTCAAGTCTAAGATTGTTCAAAACTGCAACTGCAAAACCGCAAACAATGAAACATATCTAAAAGGCTTGTGATTTGTCAGGTTAAAGTTAAGCAGAATGAAGTATAAAGTGCAGCAAACCCAAAGTGTAATGTCCTCATATAGGAGGATATAATACTGCTGGGTAATTTATTAGTTGATTTTACATTTTGTATTAATGATCTAATTCTGCAACACAACTTTTAACTTAAGTTTTGAAATGGATATAATGCAGTAGAAGTATAAACTACAAGTACCTTGATATTGAACTTACCTACAGTACACTTTACATGAAGTAATTCCTCCACCACTGCTGTGTGTCAGCCGTACAGGGTTTACACACTGTATTCAGTAAATAAGGATGAAGGTGTAAACTGACTGTGTCCTCCTCCACATCACTGTTCTCCCCTCCTGGGAGTCATGCTGCTGGAGATCACAGCTGGTGGTGTTTGACCGGCCCGAGCTCGCTGCAGACACGGCTTCACCTCTAGAGGGAGTGCCAAGTTACTAAAAGTGGGAATGAGAGAGTGGTGTGAGCAGCGGCGCGCCTGGGCTGAGGAGAGCTGCGTCAAAACAGCCAACGTTACACAGCACGACACCGGAACTGAGTGGAATTTAATTTCAAAATAAAAGCTGAAAAAAAATAAGGCTATTGGGGTGAACGCGTGAGCACAATTGTTTGATTACATACTGAGAGAAAGTCCTGCTGTACCACGAAAATATTAAGATGTTTTAATGTTATGGCTGCGGGGCGTAAACCTGACACTAATTTTTGTCTTTCTCTTTTTAAAATCAGAATTATCTGCTTAGTTTAGGTTTGTGTCCACATACAAGGGATTTAACTTTCAACATATTCACACATAGAAGAACCATATACGATGGATAGAAAAAGACATATAGCCAGAAACGAGGACAATAAAGTGAATATAACTATTACACACACAAGTAGGTAAAACACTTTCCCATATGTTTAAAAAAGATCAGATAAGATAGGATAAGACTTTATCATCCCCACACTGGGGACATTCACACATTACAACAACTTAGCAGTCAGAAGCAAGAGAAAAATGGAAGAATAAAAATTAGTAAAAATAAGAATAAAAATATGACAAAAATACAAATTTGATCAAATATAAATAAAATAAAATAATATAAAATGCATACACTATATCCACATTTCACTTATACAGAGACTGTATACCCATGATTGATAGCTGCACAGGATAATTGTGATACACCAATGCTGTGCAGTATTTTTTTTTACTGGAAATATATAGAAATTAATTATTTATGTATTTATTTATTTAACCTTTATTTTACCAGGAAGTCCCACTGAGATTGAAAATCTCTTTTGCAAAAGAGACCTGGCCGAGGTAGCAGTCAATCAAAACACATTTAAATGCAACAAGTACAACATATAATTCAAAAATCCACAATAAAACAACAGCGTTAAAAAAGCACACTTGGAGGAGTGTAGCTGGTTAACTACCAGAGCTGACACACAGAAGGGGGCAGAGGTAGGCCGGAAGTTTGCCCAGTATTGCTGTATAAATAAAATATAAATATATATACCCATCAAAAGTAAATACTGTTACACTGTGAGTGGGAAAATATTGCACAGTAGAGAATGGCACAGGAATGTTGCACAGTGCAAATATTAAGGATATTATAAGATTATGTTTATGTATACAGGCTGATTTAAGTATATATGATATAGTATAATTTATAAATATCTAAATGAATACTTTCCGGAAAACAAAAGTCGTCTTTTCTAATAACTGCAAGCATAATATTTCTTACCAATAGACTGGCATTATGAATTAAACGGCAATAATATAACCATGAAATTATAAAATAATAATTAAAAAAATATTTATATATTAGATTCAATCACTTTTTTATTTATTTATTTTTTCTTAAGCGTGTTTGTTTAATCCGTACAAACACAGAGGTGTAAATATAATGCGATGGTCCTGTGCCAGGCTGTTTTGTGGCACTTGGCAGTTGCCAGGCAACCAATTTAGACTCCATGACGTTACCGGTCCGAACCGGATGCTAATTTCTACACTTGGGTTTTAGGCTAGCTGTCTCCTCCTTGTTCACAGTCTTTTGCTAAACTAAGTTAAACGGCTGCTGGCTGTTATATTACAACAGTAATGAGGTATTGCAACAGTCAAACATATAATATCGTGTAAAATGTGAAGTTTGGTTTTTAAACTTCGGTTTTGGGTTAACTGAGCTGTTGCCGGTCTTTTTATTTTTATGCTAAGCTAAGGCAAGCTAAGCTAAGCTACGGTCTGCTGGCTGTAGCGTTACATTTAATGGACAGAGATGACAGTTGATGTTTCCATTTAGAATTTCTTCACGTAAATGCCAATTTACTTAAAGGATGCGAGTACTTCCGCCACAACTGCCGGTTGTGACGGTTTTAATTTGAAAACGGTAACCGGAAGTGTGATGTTAGTATTTCCCCCGTCTTGACAGTGGTGCTTGGAGCTGAGAGGGTCAGGGGGAGGAGAGGAAAGGGAGTGGAGCGAGAAGACGACAGGAGGAGATCCACCACAGGGTGACCAATTTAACCGGACCATCCTTGGGCAGCTAGGCTACAAATGGTCCTCCACCCTGGCCGCTCCGACCGGCGACCACACCGAATCGGATTGTCTGCTGCGGTCCTGTCGGGGAAACAGAAGATGATCATGGTGAGTCCGTCATTCTCACTGTAACTGCTGCTGCTGCTGCACACTGCAGGCCGACATATATAATATATGTTCTCCTGTCACACAAACGTCTCAAACGCTGTTGCACAGAGCCGTAGACGCCTCTGCCATCTCTCTGTCAATACACCACGTCTGCTGGAGTGAATGACATAGCTGGCAACAGTTGCTGTAAGGCCTCCGCTTCACACTGGTGGTGGTGGCAGAGGATACATGGTCAGTACATGTTTTCCACTGGCGGCCAATAACAACATATCTGTGAGGAGGGGAAAAGGATGAGCTGCATCACTGTGTTTCTTATTACAGCTGACAGTACTGGGGGATCTTAATGGGCTACAGTCGGAGGCTGGAGCCGCTTGCAGGTCGCATCTGATGCTCTTAATGATCCACATCAGCCGCAGATAATATTCCATAACACAACTTAAACTAAACACCTCCATGTATGCCCTGCTTACCTCTATAGGGACACATGGGGGTTGTAGATGATGGGGTTTAGAGAATAATTCACCGCCAACCCTCCATCCACTGACTGATGCTGAGGAATGTGCAGCAGCAATAACATGTTTGTATCTGTTTATTTACCCAGAATTCATGTTTGTCAGTGCACTTAAACTGCGAGCTATTGTTTTTGCTGCAGGCTGAAGGACATTTGCACTAAAATAAATCGCTGACAGATGCGTGTTTTCGTGTCAACTTGGACAACCGGACTCATCACGGTTATGGTCCCCGCTATGGTTGTCACATAGGCCATGGTGTTATGTAACAAGAAGCCTACGCTGTTTGAATGCGGGCCCTCACACACGGCCTGCCTGTGCATGGCATTTATACACCGGATCGCAAACACATCATCCGCACATGATGAAGAAAAGGGAAGAAAAATACAGCTCAGCGCGTTGCATACCTTCGATTTCCCCTAATTGCTTGATCTATTTTCGCATCTGTGTATCATCTGGCTGACACACACACACACACACACACACACACACACAGAGGTAGATGCATGCACAGCTTCGGACTTGTCAAACTGGAACAAGCCCACAATGAATGACTTTCCGCTCGCTGTAACGCCAGTGTAGCGGCTGTCCGGTTGAAAATGTCCCCTAGGAATAGTCAGTCACCCCCGCCTTCCCTGCTCCGCTTCCCCGCTTCCCCTCCCCTCTCCTAACGCTAGTGGGGGAAACCGGAGAGTACAGCCAAGCACCATGCAAACACACACACCAAGCGACTGGCAACACCGCGACGTTTGCAAATGGGTACAAGCTGGTCGACCTTGTGCAGGGGAGTGAGGGACGCAGCCGGGGAGGTGGAGGGGAGGAGGTGGTGGTGGAGGTGGGAGGAGAGGGGAGGTGTGTGTGTGTGTGTGAGAGAGAGAGAGAGAGAGAGAGAGAGAGAGAGAGAGAGAGAGAGAGAGAGAGAGAGAGAGAGAGTGTGAGCGCGAGAGAAGGGGGGGCTGGTTCTCCTTGAGTCTTGTCGATCCGCTGCCAGGGAGGAGGGATACGGCTCGGACGGATATGTGCCAGAGAAGGCGCATGCAGACAAGATATAGCGAGGAAATGCTATTTTTGCTTCAACAACACAGCGCACTTCTCTGGTGAAAATGCCGGTCGAGGAGGCGGCTGTGGTGGCAGCACAAGCGGCTGCGTTGCGTTTGCGTGTCTCTCTGCACTGTGTGGAGCTCAGGGCGTCTGGAGGCCTGGTAAGATCAGCTGGTAACAGTTGCTCAGGCATATGTGGACGTTTTATAACTCAATCGGGACGAGAAGGAGCACATTACAACACTATTATTATATTAACTCGTATTTAAAAATGCTGTAGTGTTACTATAGTAATATTGGAGGTCTTAATACTATTAATAAGGTCAGATTAAACTTACATATATAAACCTAGATATCAAATACATGCTTGCTTTAACTCCCTAGAGAACATTTGAAGAATATTTTAGGTATTTTCTATCACAACTATGACCACAACTTAAATATAGCTTCATAAATCTGACTTTCTCTCTCAATACCATACCTCAACCCAGGTTATCTGCCAGTCACATGCTCTCTTTTCCCACATTTCAATCTATATATCTTGCTGTGTGGAACTCATATTCTCTTGCAAAGCAAAATGAAGGCAGGCATCGTCGTGTTTAAAGGAGCCAGTGTCGGCCCACCACAACTGAATAAATACAAGTGATAACAGCAACGCAAAAGAACGGTATTTAATGTAGATCAGTCCCGTCTGGTCAATACCTGGTCCGCTTTGAAAGGGCAGTGTCGTCTCAGTGCGTCCTTACTCATAGACAAATGACTGTCATACACTCAGAGGTTCCCGGCCCAAACAGACTGATAAGACACAACTTACTTTACACATACAGCAGCAAGAAATAAGCAGTTTCTATCAAATATTGTGCATCAGGGGGTGTCGGTGGCTTAGTGGTAGCGCAGGCGCCCCATGTACAAGGCTGTTGCCGCAGCGACCCGGGTTTCAGCCTGTGGCCCTTTGCTGCATGTCATCCCCTCTCTCTCTCCCCCCTTCACGCTTACCTGTCCTGTCCATTAAAGGCAAAATGGCCCAAAAAAAAAATTGTGCATCAGATGTAAGGTTTAATACACTGATAGCACACATTTAAAAGGACAGTTCACCCCAAAAACAAAAGTATTTTTCCCCTTATCTGTAGTGCTGTTTAGCAGTCTATATTGTTGTGTGAGCTTCTGAGTGTTGGAGATGTCCACTGTAGAGATGTCTGTTTTCTCTCCAACATAATGGAACTAGATTTCACTCAGCTTGTGGTGCTCAAAGCAGCAAAAGATGCCAGAAATCATGACCCAGTTACTCAAGATAATCCACAGACCTTGTTGTGAACAGTTTCATGTAGGCACTATTTTCCTTCTACTGAACTACACCTGCTAACTTTATGAAAGCAAAGTAGGAAGCGTGCATCTACAGCTAGCTCACCTAGCACCACTGAGCTAGCTAATGTTACAGCACACCCGAGGAGGATGCCATTAATATTTACATCTCACGCTGTCACAAGCACAAGTGGATGCACGCTTCCTTCTGCACAGTGATACTGTCAGCAGGTGTAGTATGGATGAAAGAAAATGGTTCCTACATAAAACTGTTCACAACAAGGTCTGTGGATTATCTTGAATAGAGAGACACAAATATTTTGTGGCACTTTAAGCGCCACAGACCGAGTGCCGTCTAGTTCCATTATGCTTGAGAGAAAGCAGACATCTCTATGACCGATATCTCCAACTGTTGGCAACTTATACCAAGACAATCTAGACTGATAAATAGCACTGCAGGTAAGAGGAAAAATATGTATCTTTGATTTTGGGGTCAACTTTCCCTTTAAAGTTGCCTTCACACCTGCAGCTTGGTTCATTTGTGTGTGTATTTATTTTTAAAGAGATATAAAAGAATGATTATGAGAATTATTAGTCGAGACTGCAACAAGACAAAGAAAAGATGCCATGTTCCTTAGTATTACAGGTGGAAAGTTACTGTTTAGATATGTGTCCCCTTTTGTTGACGAACTGTCCCTTTAACAAGAACTGAAGTCACAGTGTATTTAAACCATCTACATTATCTGTCATGTCGAACAGACGGGGACGTCCAGCAGACACTTTTTAAGAGCAAGATTAATTTAAAGATTATGATGAAATGGACAGTAAATTTTAAAAACTTGTTTCATTCACAGGTGACGCTCTCTGTCCTTCTGGTACTCAAAGAGCATCTTAACGTATAGATTTAATCCAGCAACAACAGACTGATGTAATTATATGTACATCTGTGATATATGTTATATAATGCTAAAAGGAAAGTAGTCTGATTTTCTAGTAATTTCTAAACAACTTTTGGTTCAATGCTGCAGGGCCCACAGATCCTGTCATGCTGTGTTTCCCATTACTGGCATGATATTTCTCTTGACAGTGTCCTGTTGTCCAGTGGCATTTATCTGTATTTATTACTCGTCGTTTATCATCGATTGTGATAATAAACAGAGCTCGAAGGAGTCGCTCTTTATCTTCAGCCAACCTGACTGTTGTGTGTGTTTATACCAGAGGGTGTGTTTTTGCAAGGGGGTCAAATCAAGCAAGTTCTGGTTCACCTTAAAAAACCCAAGCCTTCAAGCTATTTTGGGTCCTATCCTCCCCCTCTCCTCCCCCGTAGATTTGGAAGTCTCTTCTTCTTTGAATCTGTCTCAGTTTTTATGAGAGGAAATCTGAAGTGTGTCTGGGTATCCAGGAAATGAGATTTATTTTGTTTAGCAGACAAGGATGCTTTTTATTTCCTGTGAGATTTGGGATGGAGATGCCAACAAACTAAAGAGCTAAATGTGAGTCCAGCCTCTTCATTCATATGAGTATTAGCATCAACTGGCTGGACAAGACATCCACATTAGCATCATGATCAGATGTTTCTCACTTGATCTCACTACTACATAGATCTATTTTTGCACTGTCTTTTACACAATCTACTGTACATGTTTGATTTTTCCTCCAGACCCAGCAGAAGCCGTGGAGATAGGCCTGGCAGCAGAGACTGGTCCTCTCATTAACCTTCGTCTCTGATCACTGGCCCTGGCACAAACATCTGGAGCATTGTGAAGCGACTGGTGCGCCTTTTGACCCCATCCAGCCAGTCCCACCCTGCGGCCCTGCAGTGTGGCCTCTACAAACCCCTCCTCACTTCTTCAGAATTTCGTCCAAGGGGATAAATGAGTGAACCGGCTGTAAGGGAAAGGGCTGGGACATGTACCAGAACCCCAACAGGTAAATGGTCCCCCCATATGGTATCAGTGCTGTAGCTGTAATCTGTCTTTGACCTGTTTGTACGGAACATTCCTCTCTGCTCTCACAGAATGTCCTGGTTCAGTGGTTTCCTAGTCGCCAGAGTGGACGACCGCAAGACTGCGTGGGGGGAGCGCAATGGCAAGAAGTCCAAACGGAAGGGAGGTTCATCTCTCTGCAACCCGCGTTACATGAGCTGTCTGCGGGACCCAGATGCTATGGAGCCCCCCTCTGGAGCCCCCCTCCATCAGCACCACCGCGGAGGGGTGGCGGGAGCCGTGGGAGGCGGGGGCAACTTCGGTGTCCGTTGCGGATGGCAGGAGGACCACTACGGCAAGAGGGGAGGGGCTCCCGGGGAAGGGGTGGGGCTGAAATCGGTCGACTTGGGCTTTGAGGATGGGGAGCTGAAAGGCAGGAAAGGGGGATGTAATGGAGGAAGTGGGGACATGGGCGATGATGGTCCCAACGGCGCAGCAGGGGTGATGACGGCTGCGGACTGCTGGCTCAGGGTGGTGCAGGTGTTCCAGTCGAAAAAATTCCAGTCCCGCAAGCTGGAGCGCCTCTACCAGCGTTACTTCTTCAGGCTGAACCAGAGCTCCTTGACCATGCTCATGGGGGTACTTGTGATCGTGTGCGGCATCATGCTGACCTTCCACTGTGTCCATGCTGCCCCTCACGTGGCCTATTCGTCAGCCCTGTCGGTGGCGATGGCACTCTTCATGGCTCTTATGGTGGTGTGCAACCGCAACGGTTTCCACCAGGACTACATGTGGATGGTCAGTTACCTGGTGATCGGAGTCTTGCTGACGGTACAGGTGTTCGGGGTGTTCATGGTGGCACCCAGGAGCGCCTCAGAAGGTATCTGGTGGTCCGTGTTCTTCATCTACATCATCTACACTCTGCTGCCTGTGAGGATGAGGGCGGCGGTGCTGAGTGGAGCAGTGCTGTCCATCATACACGTGGTCACCACCTGGCAGATCAATCAGGAAGACCAGTTCCTCTGGAAACAGGTAAGGGAGCCTTGATGTCTGACTGTTTGACTGTTTATTGGTTGACTTGAACTGACACTGACATTGAACAGGGTGGAGACTCATCATACTCTGATCAAGTTGGGTTTTACCTCTTCTAATTCACTGACCCTTTGGTGTTTCCATCTGTGCAGATGTGTGTTGCGTAGCTAAGCATTGTTCAAGATAACTTTCTCTAAAGGATCTAGCATTATGGGGTCTAGAACAAACTTATAGTTGGAGATTTTTGATAACATGTAGCAAGTAATGTTTCAACATAAAGCATGTTTTCATAAGGGTAAGACGTGGCTGAGTAGACGTTTAAACTGCCTGCATCAAGCTGATAACTCTCTCCTGATGAACAGATTTTGGACTTTGCAATAGATTCATCTCTATTCAGTCTGTATGATTCAGTCCTCACACACCCAGCTGACACAGAGCATCATTAGCAATCATTTTGCAAAATCCTTCCCTATGTTCACCAGCTAGGTACTAGCTTTATCTGTGGGCTATTTAGTGCTACAGGTTTATTATAGATTTTTGCTACCTTCTGTGGCTGAAAACAGGGTTGATGAGCACTGTGAAACGGAATTGAAACAATGAAGTTACAGGCTGCAAAACCAAAACACGAGCTGAAAGATGCCAAACACACTGCCAAGAGGAATTTCAGAGACATGTGGTCATCGTGTGTGTGTGTCTATCAAGCTGCTACCTCCGGGGTTGAAAAATGAAGCCAACATGGAAGTTCCCACATCTGCAGTTCTTTGAATGCCCACTTGAAGCTGGTTCCAGAAGTCGGTCAACCCCCACAGACCCCCATGTTAGAATGCCCAACTTCACAGTAGAAATAAACATGTTTACAGTATGGCACATAAAACAGTTTTGGTCTCAATAGCTAGTTTACCCTGTCATAACAACTCTATGGAGGTTGAATTTACGCATAACTTTTACATTTTATTAGGGCTTAAACACATAAGGGCAGGCCACTTGAGCCACTGAGTGACAGGTTGTCTGCCGATAGCGCCCTTGGCTTCTCTGTCAGATCCACCCTTCACTCCTACACCGCACCAGTGACTCGCCCACATCTGGTCACTTCTGGCTCCAAAAAACCAAGATGGTGACAACCAGAATGCCAAACTCAAAGCTATAAAACAGGAGTCCGCAAACCAATGGGTGACGTCACGGTAGCTACATCCAATATTTTTACAGTCTTTGGTCACTGTGAGCAACACCTTTCAACTTTTCTGAGGTACAAAATATGTCATGTAATGAATTATACACATGATTATTTTTCTTTACTTAAAGGCACAGTTCAACCCTTGTTGTGAGCAGGTTCATGTCGGAACTATTTTCTCGTTACTGAACTTAACCCGCCAACTGTATCGCTGCACAAAAGGAAGCATGCATCTGCTGTTAGCAACACTGAGCTAGCCAATGTTAACAGCCCATGAAGATGTCATTAATGTTTATATCTTGCTCTGTCAAGAGCATGACCCTCTCGTCCATGAAAAGATGCACGCTTCCTTCTGCGGGGTGATACGTTTGGCGGATGTAGTACCTTAGAAAGAAAAAAGTTCCTAAATTAAACTGCTCACGACAAGGTCTGTGGAATATCTTGTGTAAGTGGATCATGGTTTCTGGAAAGAATCATTGCAGTTTTTCTTTTATTTATTTATTTTTGGCACTTTTAGCACCATAAGTCAAGTGCCATCTAGTTCTAGGCTTTATTAAATTTTGATGGTCATTTTTCATGATTTTCTGACACTGTAGATCAAACTATGGATTGATTAATCGTGAAAATAATCGGCAGAGTTAATGATAAGAAAATAATTATTAGTTACATGCCTGAAATGTTTCTTTAAAATATGAATCTGCTATGAAAGTGCTACAAAAACCTGGAAACACTGAGGTTAAAGTAGTTGATAAGTAATTGAGTACATCAGAAAACTGTCATTTGTGACATATAGTAGTAAGTTATAGCTGTAATTTAACTGAACTGTACACACTACTACGGTACTACAAGTCTGAAGGCATTAAAAACGTCTCCTGTCATGGTGTTTATGATAGTGTGGTGTTGTACCGTGAGAACTCGCAACACAGCGGACGCAGTGTTGCTCTTCTGTGTTTTGTCGCTATGTTGTATATGTGTATTTACATATATTCTGGAGCTTATACGTCTTTCTGTACAGTGTGTTGTTTGTGCGTCATGCCAAGGACCTAGGGGCTCACTGAAGGTCAGCGGGCTGAATGAGCTGCCCTGGCTGGACGGCTGTATGTGTGTGAGTGTGTACTGTTGTGTGACAGTGGGAGAATACCATGATATAAAGCAGTATCACTCAGGTCTCTGTGCTCTCACACAAGGGACGCTTTGTACTTTTCTCCAAGGGTGGGGTGACGAGGGTGAGGTCGATTGGTGGTGGTGTTGGGGGGGGGGTTATGGTGGCTGCTCGCTTTCTGTGCAGCCATAGATGTTTCATAACTGTCATCTCCTTGGGGAAGAGTTATGGAAAACATAATGGGAAGGCCATTAGATGAAAACAATAGGGGGATATTAGACCTAATTGTAAATCACTGAGTGTCACTTTAATGTCTCTGCCATGACTGTAAGGTATGCAATCAGTAACATATCCTCTCACGTGGTAGCCGGACTACAACCCATACAAGTCCTGCAAAGACAGATCACTTTGTTATAATATTGTGATTATAAATTAATTACTGAACTACAGGAAGAGGTTAGGGATTCATGGGAACTCAGTAAGTGCTGTGTGTTCTGTAACATCATACCTGATGTACCGTAGTGCAATCCATCACAGGCTCAAACATTGTTTGCCGTCGTTAAGTGAATGAATGTCATGAGATAGCTGCAGCCCGGCCATGCTGTTTATTCCTAAGGTCACCAGTGTAGTATATGTGACACAGTAAAACAGTGTCATCAATCACTGTTTCACGCTTGTGTGCAAGTATTTCCTCTTTCTCCGATAATTCATTAACCTCACAGGGTTTCGGTTGGTGTTCATGGGTATGGATGATGATAAAGTTGTGTGTGAAGAATGATGTAAATGCAGATCCGCTTTTCTGTCGTCTTTTCATTGCCAACTTCTGTTTGACGGCACTGCAGATTTAAACGGGGAATTGAAAGGGAATCTGTGTAGTCGGGTTTCTCCCCCCTCCTTATGAGTTGATTACAGGAAAAGTATGAGTAGCTGATTAATCCATCATCTGTAAAGTAAATACTTTATTGTGTTTGTATATCAGACTGTAGCTTTATGAGCTGAGTGGAGTGGAGTTAATCAGTGACCAGCTGTGTGTGGTTCTTGAATGCACTTTTATTTATTTCAGACTCATTAAAAGCAGAAATGCCTGAGACATGAGGATCACACACACAAAATGCAAAAAAAAAAAATGCACAAAAAAAAATGCACAAAAATTTATGGACACCTTGTTGAGAGAGCTTCGACATTTCTTCACCCGACCTAAATACCTCAGAAACATGGGGCTAAAGGTCAGGGGTCATTGTCAGTGGTGCTTCTTATCACCACATCTGGGTCAGCAGCTCTGTGACGACCTTAAAAAGACTGAGGAGAACCTCATTTAAGATTCTTTTAAGGCCCTAAAAACCAGTTTCATCATGAGCCACATCCTACACCAACCATTTTCCAATTCATAATGAAGATAAACAGATTCCATGTAAGTAAGGTAACAGCTGCACCTGAGCAGATAATTGGCAGCCATCAATAACTGGAATAAGGTGTATACATGCTATAGTATCCCACTTTCTTTTGGAGTACTTCACCTTGCATATTCAGGTTTCTCGTAAACAGGATAAGGCCTTATCCTGTTTTTTGTGAACTGGATTTGATATTTACATGCTCAAACACATAAACAGGATACTCCAATAACCTGTCAATTAATAGGTTATTCATATACAAGTAAACGACTGAAAATTCCTTTTTGTATTGCGAATGTAAATAAGACTCCTTTTCCATTTCTGGGATGTATAAAAAGGCATCAAAATAGAGCTTGTCTGTCAAAAAAAAGTGCAAGGAAAAGATATCCTAGAAGCACCCCTTCATACACCTGTAAATGGTTTTACCTCTTGGCAAAGACGACTAAGGACAGCGAATGTCAAAAGCTTGAGAACATGTTATTCAATTAAAAATGGATTGATGAATTTGCCTTCATTTTGCCACCTCAAGCCAATACTAAACCATTTAATTTAAAAACAAATAATTCTCAAAGACAGATGAGTTATGGGCATTTTAATGTTGATTCATTTTATCTGATCAATATTATTATTGTTTGCTCATTAACTGGCCTCTGGCCTCCTGTCATTTTGCACATGTGGCCCCTGAACATAGCAAGTTGAGTATCCCTGGACATGAAGACAACATTTTAAATGACAATAATTAAAGTCACTTCACATGAGAGATTTTCTGTGTGGTTATGTATATTTCTCTGCGCCCCTTTTACTGGTTTGAAGTGGAGGTTCACTTGGAAAAAGGTGATGTCCCGTATGTTTGCTTATGTTGCCCAGTCACAGTCAATCAAATGTGTTCAAAGCACACTCACACATTACTGAAAAGGCAGATTAACTGAGTTATTGACTGTTAAACATCCTTATAATAAATTAAGAGTTTATTGTTTACAAACTAGTTGCATATGTAGTCATAAATATTTCATCTTCCACAGAAATATTCAGGATTTATAACTAAGTTCTGAGAGCATGATCTAGCTTTGTGTTTTTTTCTGACAAATGAGGTTCTAATTATTGTGCATCGTAGCATTCAGTTTACATAGTGTAGTTACTTTCTAATAAAATCTGTCCAGTGTTTTGGCTTTAGGAGGATTAATTGGCAGATATGGAATAATATATTTATGACTATGTTTTCATGTTTGTATAATAACCTGAAATTAAGAATCATTGTGTTTTTATATCTATACATGGACCTCGTCCACGAGTCCACCATGTTGTTTCTACAATGGCCCAGAACAGAAAACAAAACACTGGTGTTGGCCACCATAGTTCTCCTACACGCTTGGCAAGTTTCAGCTGGTCGCGATCTGCAGCCCATACCGCCAGATGCCACTGAAACCTACACACTAGACCTTTATAGGTGTATGCACGAATTGTCGGTTGTAAACAGTATCGTGAAAGCCAACCTCAGATTTGCCTTGCTGTATTTGTTGTGTTTTGTTTTCGGCACTGTGTCCACAATTTTCTTAGCTTCACCTTTGATGCATGCAACTTACGGTCTGGCACCTGATTTCGTCCTCACCTGAGTGCTGTACCCAGGAATGTCCTGAACATATAACGTCCCATGGAATAAGAAGAAAATAAGAACATACAGGTAGAGTGCAGAGTCTCTGCAGATAAAGACACCACCACATGCTTTTAGTCGGTCACAAGTGAAGATTGAGAGGGATTACTTTTGTACAAGTCCATACCTTTTTTTTAAGGAAAACCCTGCATAGTATACCTTTAAATTCTGTTCATTCATTTATTACCATTACATCTTTTTTGAAACACAAAAGAAAGGACCACCTTCATTCAAGACATCCACAATGTATTCAGGCTGAAACAGCAGTTTATTTTAGAACTTTTAAAAATATCATTATCATGATTTCTTTGCCAAAATATACAGTTATATAATTGCGTAATGTTTGTACATGACAACATGTATTAGTATGAGTAATAGATTCCTTTTCAGGGTTGTTATCCTGTTTTTATTATGTCACGTTAGACCGGAGCAAACTGAGGCTCCTGCAGACATTTCAATGGTGTCTGCCCGCCACATGAGGAGTATTTCATGTTTGACTCTTGAAATTTATGGACCTTTAATCCCTTCAAACCTTTCACATCACATGCAGTCCATCTGCGTGTTTCCTAAGCTGTATTTCTCTTGGCGTTGGTTGGTATGTCTGTTTTTGCAGCTGCATACAGTAGAATCGAGTGTCTGTTCATAGCTTCACTGCGAGTGTCATATTGTACACACTCACACCATAAACTACAGTATTTAAGAGTCCGAACCACCTTGTAACACACAGGACTGCTTTCAAAACAAACTCCAACCAAAGTGGTTTTGTAATGGAGACGTCATGTTCGCTTCACTCTGCTGTTTCTGTTGCCATGTTGGTGATCCTCAGACTCCTCAGCTGAAATCAATTAGCCATAGCAGTACAGTACATACACATGTGCACGTCCCACCCAGCCACCCATCAATACACACACACACACGCACGCACACACCAGCCCATGCTTTGTTGTGGTTGTCACCTTCCCTTATAGTCTCTATTGAATGTTTGTCAGAATTGCTGCTGTTTGTTTTTCTTTGGGAAGTAACATCACAGAACTATTGTCCTGCCTGTATGTGTGGGTGTCTGTTTGAGTGTGAAAACTGACATGTACAGTACAGAACGTGTTTCTGTCCAGGATTAAATCTGAAAAATGCACCAGTAAAGCACGTTTTATAGACGCCGCTCTGCTGCTTTTCACACACTTTGATCACTGCCGACAGGTTTGTCAAAGCCATTGTTTTGCTGATTTTGTCACTGAGACTCATAATTGTGTATTCCTCACCCCAGCGTTGTTTGCTTTATGGTCCCCGACAATGGCCAGCATTGTTGTGTGGATGCTGTTGACACAAGTGCTGTGAGAGGTCAAAGACTGGTTCCTAAAATACCCAGCCCTTGGTGTTTCTGCTAACTGTTGCGTCACATGGGACAGTCTTATCAGAGCCTGCGTCAGAGCAACAGGCAGGTCACTCTAACCCCCTTTTCTCTGCATACACATGGGCCTGGGTTTTCAAAGGCTAATACTGTACATTCACAGATACTACAACGATTTCTTTATCCTTTTCTACGGCATGTTAATGAAGCGTAAGCTAATGCATTTTGGGATGGATCTTTGATCTTTGGCCACAGCAGAGATGGTGGGTTAGGCCCCTTAAAGCCCATTAAATAGCACAGAGGGCAAATCAGGCCTCGACATGGACTCTGGGTCAGAGGACAGTCAATATGTTTCACTGGTCTCCTTGTCAAGCTCGCACTAAGTGTTTAAATAGTGCTTTTATTTATTTTTTAATTCAGTAGATAAGATAAGGGAATAGGGTTTAAATAATAATGTACTGCTTATGTAGTAATGCGCTTAGTCCGCTCACGTCAAACTTTCCAAATGGCTGTTTACTCAATTTTCACATTTCCAGGATGTTACACGGCGAGGCATTTTAATCAGAGCAAATCTCACACCGTATCAACTGTATCAGCTGTTCACAGTTTCACAGCAGCTCCCGGTGCTGGAATAACCTTGTGTGCATCATGCATTAAGATGGGACTGGTGCTCGGGTCCCAGTGGAGGAAGTGTCAGCATGCGATGATCACCTGTGCACAGCCGCAGCTATAGAATAAGACACCCCGTATAAGCAAAGGAGGAGGCGGTGTGATCGGAGGAGAATCCGATATTCTCCCCACGCAGTCCTTTCCACAGCCTTCTTGATAAATAATTTGTGTGTTTAACGCAGCAGCAGCATTTTAACAAGGATACCTGTCACATGTAGACTTTGCTCACGACCAGGATGGGTGCTGACTGATGGGATCACCCACACACACACACACACTCACACACACCACACCTTTTACTCAGAGGATTCAGATAGGCTGCAGTGTATCAAAATTGAAGCATTAATACACCTGAATGTGATATGGTCCCTCGTTGCATAATTGTTTCTCCACAAAAATACATTTCACTAGTTGCCTGTATTTACTTGCACGAGGATTACATGGATACAGTTTTATGCACACACTCGAGACACACACACATACCACCACCGCCAATCTGTGGACCAATGAGAGCACTGGAAAAATGAGTTATCAGTTTAGCATCACTTCTGAGAATGATGGGGAATAAACAGCATTGCTAAGTGTCTCCTCAGTGCTTGTGTTCAGTTGGTCCAGCGGTTGCCATGGAAACAACTACGACTCAAGCAGCCAGCAGACCCAGTGCAGCCTGCTGGCATACAGTTTGGTAACCATTGCTTCAAGTAAAAAAAAAAAAAGAAAAAAAATCAGGTCAAAATTGATTTCTGCTGTTCACTTTCTCCTTCTGAGAATCAGAACACTCGAGGACCTTGATGTTGGCGGGGTGGCGAGCTTTCTAGACACGCTGCTGTTTGGCTGCACGGAAAGATCTGTGCTTTGTTTTCCTCCCCCCCTGCTGTCGAAATGAGACGGTCCATAATTAAACATGGCGATGACAGAGAAGAGGTCATATGAGTGGAGGTGGTGGGGAGTCGAGAGGGAGGGATGCACAGGATGTTGTTTGCCAGTTGTGTGGTTCAGGGAAGCTTATCTCTGGTCAGCTCACTATGACTGTGCATGTCTGTATTGCCAGATGTGTTTATAGGCCACACTTTTTAAAGAAAGCTCTCTGGCTTCAATAATTGACCTTGTATGATTCTGTTATTCATATACATTTCCTTTTCTGGCACAGATATTGTTTTTAATGCTAATTACGACTCCTTTACATTCCTCTAATGTTGACATGCTTTTTCCTTAATGACAGCAGTTATCCCTGAACCTGTTGTCTGTCCACAGCATGTAAGGCCCAGCGTCCTTGCAGGGGTCCCATGTCTTCCAGAAAATCTTTGATACTGTCAAAAAAAGGGTTTTCATCATCTCGAGCTTCCCTCTTTTTGTTTTTCTTTAAATAAAAACACGTCTGCGACTCCAATGCCAAAATACTTTAATAGTCACACTCTCTCCACAGAAGTCACACCCGCCTGGTTGCCAGCAGGAGTGTGTATGTGTGGTGTGTAGTTTTTTGGTGTTGGGACCCCCAGCACGTCCCTGTTTACAGAAACATGACTGAGGAACAATGAGTATGAACGTGGTCAGTGTTGATCGGGATGACTGGCTTTACTTCACAAGTAATTGTTCCAGATCCGGCTGTACGTTATTTTTGTAATGTGTGTGGGCTCGTGTTTCAGTGCTCAGCCTCTAAAATACTAAAATATATCTAAAACAGCAGATGGAATTGCAGAAAAGCGAACAAACAGAACTATTTATAGAAATCATTGTGTCATCATTCATACTTTTATGGTGATAGATAAGAAAAAATATCTTCACAAATACCAGTGGTGATGGGGAGGACAGTTACAGTGTTTATTATCTTGAAGTTTTCCTCCAGGCATTGCTTGAACCCCAGAAAACTCATATCAGTTTATTAAAATTACATATTTAGAAGTTTTTGCATGAAAAAATCCTTTAATGCCTTGAAATTTCTTAGATGTGACCTACACGTTTGCATCTTTTAGTACAGTATGTGCGGATCTATTATTTTGAATAGAAGTACCCGCCCTCTGCTCATCGCTCTCTACAACATTAGACACAAAACGTTATCAAACAGCTCATGAAGTGTTAGATTAACCTTGTTCTTGATCACCAGCTCTTACAAGCTGAAGTGAAAATGAAACTACTTCACTGCCTGGGTTTTCATCTGATGCCCTTCGTGTCACAAGTTGACGGGATTGGTTCCTTAACTTGTGATGTAACAAACCCCGGCCGTCTGAATCTGTTTCTCAGGCTGTCATTGGTGCACTGCAGCTCCAGCCTGTTCTCATTTCCAGGGGGTCAAATACAGCAGTTTGATAAGTAGCTGTGGGCATCTGATTTCAATGCACAAGGCACCCTTAAGCATCTGTATTACACGCACTGGGCTTTCAACTACAATAGCTGTGTTCAGGGGCTGCAACCTTTGAAGGACGCGGCCTTCGTGGTCGATGTCGGCAACGTTCTTTAAAGGCCGCATAAGCCAAACCGAACGGTTTCCGAAATGGGACAGTCTGGTCTGCAGAGGATGTCCTGGTTGCATCACCAGTTGTTCGCCCTGACTAGTTGGCATTATTGTAACCTAGCAATCAGCTGTGCTTGACGAAAGAAGGAGTTAACTTGCTAGCTAATTGGAATGTTAACAACAGTAAAACTATAGCTAGTTAACAACTGTTAGTTAACCTAACTTAATATATAATCGTAAACGGCACAATGCATCTTGGGATGGCTGGGTCAGGAAGGATTCATCCGTTGCATCCTCCAAATTCTAGGAAAGAAGGCTGCATTTCTTGGCCGCATTTGAAGGAGCCTTAGAAATGTTACAGCCTTGGTCGCGCCATTGTGTTGGCAATTGGTCTTCAAATGCAGCCTTTGAAGGCTGCAGCCCCTGAACTGAGACACAGCTAATGTAAACCCATCCACGCCAAGCGAGAGTGTAACCTCAGAGTGGGAGGGAGAGTGGAGGTGGATGAGTCAAACAAACAGGACTTTCACCCAGGAGACCGCTGTTTGTGTCCCATGTGAAACCAAAAGTCAAGGCTGATACTTTTTAACTTTGTTGCATAGTTAACATCATGTAATATGCGTGTCACATGACATCATTTTTATTTACTGAGTAAAGTTACATAACAAACGCACTTATTTTAACCCAAACCATGATCTTTTTTCTAAACCTGAGCAAGTAATGTATTTTTGCTTAAACCTATAGTGTTAATGACACACAGCCATGTTTCCTGTCAACACAAAGTTTGCTTTAAAAAGATATTTTGCATGTAATGAGCCAAAAATTGACACAGAATCCGTGAGTGTCAGAAATTGACGCTAGACGGCTACCTAGAGCGATCAAGCTGCTGTATTTGATGAGTGGGGAGTGAGAGCGTGTTGGCAGTTCCAAGGTGGAAATGCTCAGCCATGGCATTAACTGTTTCCTGCTATTTCGCTTATGATATGTCTTGTAGCATATAAAAACACCCTGTGGACATGTTAACAAGGTTAAATCCTTGATTTTCTTTGGAAGAGGACTTGGAAAAAAACCTTGTTGTAATAATGCGACTGACTTTTTGAGTAAATCACTCTTCAGGGAGGAGAAACAATTGTCGAACATTCATAACATTTCCTGTTTTAAAGGAACATAGATATAATATCATCCCCCCACATCCTGCTCTTTTGTGATTTATCTTAGTATCACAGATTTGTTTAGACTCATATTTTTTACTTAAATACACAAAAATACATTGCTCCCTCCACAGATTGCAAGATTCCAGCTGCTAATGCAGTCCACAGTAAACTGCGTCTATTAGATGGGTGGATTAGAAGAAATAACTAGGTGTTTTATTTATCCTTGTGTAAATTATTTCTGGAGCTACAATAAGGGAAATGTCAGACAAAGGCTATGTCTGATATCTCTCTTATTTACTCTAAAGTGCACTGTATATGCTGCTGTCTGTCCCAATGTGAAATTTATGCTCCATATAGGGCCTATAAAATATTCCCATGATGGAATGAAAAAAGTACTGTCTGCCAACAATCCCATGATGTAAAATCTCAATTTACTGCTCATTATAGAATAAACCATCGTACAGAGTGAACTACTGAGTGTTATTACAGGAAATAGTTAATGTCGGGGGAGGATTGGAGGATCAATGGAGCAATGTAATGAAAAGTTTCCATGTTAACCTTCCTTTTGTTTGTTTCTTTACCAGAAATAAAGGGCGTGTGTGTGTGTGTGTGTGTGTGTGTGTGTGTGTGTGTGTGTATGTGTGTGTGTGGACTGGACTTTGTCACAATCTTTCCATGTGAAATAGGATGTTATTCCGATACTTTTTCATATATTGTGTTGTATTTATATTGTTACAATGGAGGATGTTCATATTAAACATGGCCAAAGTTTCTAACAATGAGGTAAACATACCTTCAAGTAGTCTCCGTGAACAAATACCTCAGATCATTCTGATACTCTGTTTGTGCGGTGGTGCAGTGGTTAGCATTGTTGGCTCACAGCAACAGGGTTCCTGGTTTGAAACAAGGCTTAGGGGGTTTGAACTCTAGGGTCTGAGAGCTCTTTTGTGTGGAGTTTGCATGTTCTCCCTCTGCCAGTGTGAGTTTTCTCCGTGTTCTCCAGCTTCCTCCAACAGTCCAAAGACATGCAGGTTAAATGGTGACTCTAAATTGTCAGTAGGTGTGAATGTGAGTGTGAATAGTTGTCTGTCTATATGTGTCAGTTAGTTAGTTAGTTAGTTAGTTAGGTTTTATTGTCCCCAAGGGGAAATTCTTTTCCACAGCACTGTACTTGTTGGACTCAGCATGAAAAACAATGACATACAAACACTGACACCATCAGAATATATCATACTGGCGAGCTGCACATAAAAAGTAAAGACATATATACAGCATATAAACATGATACAATTAACGGGGCCTGTTGTTCAGAGCAGCTACGGCTGCGGGAATCAGGCTTTTCCTGAAGCGAGCCCTTCTGCACCTCAGTGTTTTATACCTGCGTCCTGTTCTATTGAGGTTGCGATACGTGTGATGGCCCTGTTATTAAGTTCGATGCGGTTGGGTGTGGGAAGACCGATGATTTTTGCGGCAGTGCCAGTTATGCGTGTGAGTTTAGTCTGGTCCGGTCAGCCCAGTGATAGTCTTGTGACCTGTCCAGGGTGTACCCCACCTCTCGACCAATGTCAACTGGGGTAGGCTCCACTAACACATAAAACAGCGCATGGGATAAGTTAACCTTTTGGGCTTTCTGTAAGAGAGACCTTTAATTTTAACCCAAACCATCATGTTTTTCCTATCAGGTCTGCCTGGCTTAAAGACCTGAAGGCAAACTTCTCCCAACGGCCAAAAAACATGGATTAAAACAAGTTCATTCAACAAAAGTATCACATTCAACTCAGTAATAACTGTCAAGGTCCAGGTCACACATCATTAACTTAAGCATGTTTACATTTCATAAATTAATCTAGCGGCTAGCTGATTTTTTTTTTCTCTACTCATAGCTTAACAAATTACAAGTAACATTATTATTTTTCTTACTAACTGTTGGTTTAAGTCACTGCATCTCCAGACAGAACAGCTCAGTTGAATTTCAGCCTGCATGCACGTTTTTTCAGCCCAAGATTGTTGAATCTGAGCAGCTGATACTGCTATAATGAGAAGTTAGTGGAGTGAGATGCTCGTCTGGGCAGGTAACGTTATGTTGTGTTTTATCTGGTGAGGGCATGCTTTGTCTGTTGACCCATATTTTCTCCGTAATCCAAAATACTTCCACACTGCTGAGTTGTTTCCTGACTAGATAACCTTATCCTCACCGTGTCTCTTGGCAGCTCACCATTATCTGCCTGCTACAGTTGGTGACAGACTTTCAAAATAAAAGCGTATCCTAAAGATGATGGTATGGATCGATGTTTTCACTTTGCATCAATCAAACTGGATCGTTGTTTATTACATCGATAAATTGATCCAGATCAATGGATCGTTACACCCCTAGTAGCTACATGCTAACATCAGGAAAACATGTAAACTTGGTTAATTTCTCCCCAGTTTTGGATCATATTCCTGCTGGAATGTGTCTGGTTGTGTTGATAAGCTTTTATTGGTGATATTTGACGGTAAACAGTGCCACTATTCTCTGTTAAAGTCTTTGTAGGAATCTTATACAAGTTTGAACCCGCTACCGAGCATAAAAATCTCCTTAAAACATTTCCTGCTACATTTTCCCTGTAAATCAAAAGACTGGCTTTTTACCACAATGGAAACAAAATATAAGTGAAATTGAGGAACTGGTAAAATTCAGTTATGTTGAAGCAAAAATGATTAAATTTTGTGCAGTGGTGCTGTTTTGTTTTGTTTAAATGACACTGCTTCATGTCATTCGCAATAAAGACAGACTTTAGAAAACTTTAGAAATTCCAGTTTGAACAGTTTGATCGATGTTACACTGGAAAAATGATTTCCTGAGAAAGGACAAAACTCTCTCTGCTGTTCATCACAAATTACAGACATGACAAGACTGTGCAGGTGACTGGCTGCAAAATATCTTTTCACCACAGCTTAAAAGATCATTTGTTTTTTATTTTTTCCCAAGTTTTGTCACTGTAGGACACAAAATGTTCAATTGTAGTGCATCTCAGTTAGCAGCAGCTGGTCGACGGCCACCTCCAGGCAGTGTATAGACCACCCGGCAGAGTGCGCAGGCGGGGCTCGACTCTTTATCTGTTGATGTGGTTCTGGTCATTTCAGATAAGGGCAGTGTGAGCTGTGTGTAGACATGAGGCTCAGGCTGAGTACACAAACCCAGCAGCTGCCTGGCACCGCACACACACACACACACACACTCACACACAGACGCTTTCACAAAGGCTAAAAGTGACAGTGAGCGCAAGTCAGAGCGGGAGAAGGCAGGAAAAAATAAATGAAATGAAAGAATATGGAAATAAATAACCGACGCTCTCAGGGAAAGATAAGGGCAACCTACGGGGGAGACTCTTATGTTTTGTCACGAGTAAAGCCCTGTCATTGTGTTTGGGGTGCTGGAGTGTGTTTTACAGAGTCTGATCTAACACAGATGTTCTAAAGAGTTCCAGATGCTCCTCAAAGGCCGATGAGCTCTGACTTGCACTCTTGCTGGCCCCGTTTCAACAACAATATCCCTTCAGTCGTTGCTCCCTCTGGGAAAAGGTCTTAAAAATTCAGTGTCCTGTTCTCCGCGCAGTTTTCTTGAAAATTACTTTTTTCCCATGTAAGCATGAAATATTTGTTTTCTGTGTAAATGACCCAGTACTCCAAGTCAACTCCAGACCATTTCAGGTTCAACAGTGCTGAAAGGATTAGTCGGTTAACTGACAGAGCAGCGATTGTCCAATCATAGCTTAGCAGTTGTAACTAGGCATGGCAGGCCTGTAAAGCTTTTGATATCTCCACATATTGAAGCAGTGTTTGTATTATTTATAAAGTTTGACGACTGATCACCTATCGAAATCCAAAAACATGAGAAGTGTTAGCACGTCAGACTGGCTTACTACCCACAGCAGTAATCAAGTGCTACCGTAGCTTAGCATATCATTAACAAATTACGTAAAGGGCATACACTGTTGAGCCCATTCCTGACCCGGTTTAAGACACATAACTCTTCTTAAGCTCCGACCTAATTTCAGCTTCGTCGGCTGTTCGAATACATTTCTGACATGTTACAAATTTTGGTAGGCCGTCATCAGGCTCTCGCACATTTGAAGCAGAGCCACGAGATCATTTCCAAAATCAGTGCTTTTTTTCTCACTGCATCTGTGTGGCAAATAGAGAAAGCATCTGGGCACCTAGTGGCTCAGTGGTCAGGGCAGGCGTCCCATATACAAAAGCATTGTCCTTGCCGCAGTGGCTGTGGGTTTGATTCCAGCCTATGGCCGTTTGCTGCATGTCATCCCCTCTCTTTCCCCCGTGACGCTTAACTTTGTCCTGTCAAATAAAGGCAAAAAGCCAAAAGTAGTCTAAAATAGAGAGAATCTAAAAGTGTCATGGCAACACAACACGTCATGTGGTTGGAAAATATATTGGCCAGGGTGGTCAAGCTGTGGCAGTAACGTGTTATTATGAATCGTACTGGTGTATCGTTACAGACCTCTGCTAGCAAATAAACTTCTACCTGCCTCGGAGCTCTAAAATGAATCTTTATTGACAATTCTCAATAGCCAGAATGGTCCACAGGGGCTGACCCGCCATTTTATTGTCTATTTTACACGTACAGTGTGAGCACTCAGGTCTTGGCTTGCTATGACAAGCACATCCACTGTGTGGAAGCCAGTCCCAGATGCTAAGAAAGTTTAACTGCTCTGTCCCTCTCCTTGTTGGATTTGGGGAAGTTCAGACTCCAGCAGCCTCAGCTAGTGTTACCTGAGACACCGTAATGTTTGACAAACACGTTAGTTTGTTATCTTACATTTTTCTTAATAATACCAGGACTAACTAGCTCAGTGCAAAATCTATTGTGTTTTCTTAACTCCCTTATCTTCTACATGGATTAACGACCGATAAGGACCCAGACTTTAGCCTGGGTCATGCAGCTTTAGCCTCAGTCTTTGACCACCATCATCCATTTATATATTAAAGGACCCTGAGCTGGCCCCCATTGACACTTTCATCTTTACACACATGTATATGTGTTACATTAGTGCACATCTTCTGCACTATAGCTCTGTATATTCTTTTTTACTTAGTACTGTAACCCTCTGCACATTCCTGGGACAATTTTGTAGCTCTTTGGTTTTAGTTCAGACATACTGTACATATTTTTCTATAGTATTCCTTCATATTTTTATTCTAACTTTATTCTATTCTATATTTGTGTCTCTTGATATTTGCAATACTGTTTTTTTCTCTCACTGTCTTCATGTTATGCATCAATACACCAAAGCAAATTCCTTGTATGTGAAAACCTACTTGGCAATGAACTGGATTCTGGTTCTGATTAAAACGAGTCAGGTGGAGATGGTGTTTTCAACCAACATCTAAAAACTAATGTTGCCATAATTAGCTAACTATCTGCAGGTGACAGTTGTCATTTCAACTAGCAAGATTGCCGTTTAATGGCTAGAAATGTGAAGCATGCTTTTGTCTTTGTCTGAAATCAAGAGCAGATTGTTTCAAGAATTAGTCGGCATTTTGATGGTAAATGCTGGTAAGTGCTGTGCCAGAGTGAAGTTTGACAGGTGTAGCAGTGACGGTTGGGATTTGGACTCTGTTAACGTGGACATTTTCTCTCTAAATATGACATTTGACATGTTACATTTATTTATTGCTAGTGTAAACATTTTGTTGGCACAGAGCGAACACCAAGAGAATACAGCATGTTCTGACTGTGGTATGACAGCGTAATGAGCCTGTAAGACAAAGTCATCATCAGTCCCTCTTCAACCACTACCCCCCACCCTCCATCCGCAGCTGGTCCCCACGATGCACCCTCCCTGAACCTGGGTGGGGGACTGCAGGTCTTTGGAGGGAGCCTGTGGAATGTGGGTGATAGTTGCTAAGTGAAAGCTGCGCTGCCATCTCTGATAATTCACAGTCTCCGTGGGTGTGAGTCTCGGGCCAACACTAAGCAGAACCTTTCACAAGACTGAGAAAGAAGCACAGGGAGAGAGAGAGAGGGAGAGACTTCAACAACATTGGGTTATATATAAAATCACCACCATCATCACATCTCCATCTTCCACGCATAAGAGGTCTATAATGACTGCTGGCTTCAAAATGAGCTCTCTAACAGGAATATTTAGTCAGGAAAGTGAACATAATACCTGCATACACATTATAGAAACGCTCGTTTTTGCATATCAACACTTTATAAACTGACTGTGCCAATGATTGAAGAGAGACAAAGCATGTTTTTATTGACCTGAAGGGATTTAAAGTGTAAATATGCATGTCCTGAAGAGCCTTTGGGCTACAGACTCATTTCATCTTTAAGCCTCTGAAGTTTTCATTCTGTCAACAGACTTGTAAGGGGTCTGAGGGGTACAGTAGTAGCACCAGGCATCATCCCTGACCTGCTAATTTTGGCATTTGCATGTATGTATGCACACACACACACACACACACACCTTCCTGTGATCAGTGCTGGTTGTTGGAGAGCAGGATGGAGGGATTAAAGCAGAGGTCAGGTCGCCTGCTGCTGTGCGAACATGCTGAGAAAAAAAGAAAAGAGATGCTCGACTGACGTTCTGTAAGAAGGACCGCGCACTATCCGGAAACCAGCCAGTTTGATTAAGATTGTTTGGTTTGAAATGGAATTGGCTTGTGAGTGCGGACTATTAGTCACATCCTACTGTCTGCCTCAGAGAGGATTGTTTAGTTGCTCCGTTGCACAGACAGACTATATTTGTTTTTCCTGTTGATCAGTTTTCCTGTATGTTCGCCCTTTAACCTGCAAATAGTTTTTAATAGGCCACTTGAGGGCAGCGGAAACAAAGTGGAGAACACAACAGGCTTTTGTCATTTCTTATTTTGTACATCCTTGATGCCTTTCCTCACCTCCTCTCCTGGCTTCTTAGTCCCTCACACCTGAGATTCAAGCAGAGGAGAGAGGAAAGGAGGCAACAAGCATGTAACAAAATGAGACATCTGTGCTTCAGAGCAGTCATTTTAAAGCAACATCAATTGAATGATAAGGGTGTAAATCACAAGTTTCATCATGATACAATATAATATAGATTCTTGGGACAGTGATACCATACTTGCTGATATCACAAAGTCTGCCACGATATAGTCTCCATATATAGACTTGACAGTCAGAGAATGTAGAGTCTGTAGGCAAACCCCGGCGATCTTGCCTCCGGAAGAAGAACGGTAGAGCCCTGGTTTCCGGTTGTAGACTGTTTGTAGTCCCCGTGATATTGACCAATCACGTTTGAACCGGCTGCAGTTGTTGCCAGGTTAAACGGTTCGTGCGGTGAATTAACGAGGCGGAACATAATTGGCGTCACTGCAAACTCTGAATCCATCACAATGGTTCAGCATATTTACTTATAGATAAACGGAAGTCGGAAACGGAAATTCGCCTCCTCCGCCCAAATCAAACCGGAATGCCAAAAAATCGGAGGTCTGCCCCCAGAGGCTGTATCGCTGTCTGCCGGAAGTCAGACGCCGAATACAGCCGATGGGTTCCAAGAATGGTCATGATACACTTTTGATTGTACGCTTTGACTTTTCAATTCAGGGGCCTGCGATTGATAGGAGAAGATACCATAAGCTTGTTTTACACAATCATTTAAAGAGGAAGCTGCCACCCATCTTGTTTTTTGCTTTTAACTATAAAAGAAAATCAACATATTAATAATTGGACATAACTGTAACTGGTTCAGTATACTTAATATTAATGCTTATAACACATTGAACAGCTCAACAACAACAACATTTAACAGAAGTACAAAATTTGGCTCAATATAAACTGTCAAAGTTCATAGACAAAACAAATGTTTTTTGTTCGACACCATTATTAGCTTCAGTACTTTTACATTGCATAGATTAGCCTAGCAACTAGCAGACTTTTCCTCTTCTTACCGCTCAACAAATTACATGTATCATTTATTTTTTCTTACTCACTGTTGATTTAAGTTGTTGCATCTCCTGACAGAACAGCAGGGTTTAATTGCAGCCTGCATGCATGCATGTTTTTTCAGCCTAACATTGTTGAAACAGAGCAGCTAATGTTGCTGTAACAAGAGCAACAAGTTAGCATAGATTAGCATATATAGCATAGATGCCAGATTTGGCGTGTTTCCCAAGTATTTTATCCTGTAATGGCATTGTTCATATGGCATGTGCTTTGTTTGTTGACCAGTCTCTTCTCTCTAAAATCCAAAATATTTCCACATTGCTGATTTATTCCTAAAGAGCGGAGTAAATCATTGACTTTTCTTGGCTGCTTGCTATTTTTTGTCTGGTGCTATTTGGCAGTGTCACACGTGGGAATTTTGAAATAAAAGGCGGATCTTAAATGTAATAACAGGATCGATGTTTTCACTTTGCATTAATGGTATTGGATAGTTGATTATTGAATCGATACATAGCTCCTGATTGATGGATTGTTACATCACTTTTAAATATGACGTGTGGCACAGCTGCATTGTCACATCTCTTTACTATGTTACTGGTGTTGAAGAGACACCAGTAACAGTAAAAGTAAAAAGATACACCTGTGCATCCTTGCTCATAGCTCCTCCGGCAGGCCTCCTCTCTCCTCAAGATGCATTTTTAGAAATTGAGCCAACCTTCAAGATGGCTTACTGAGATCAATTTTTTTCGCTTGAGTAAACAGTTGTTTATTTACACATACAGCAGTCATGGCGCAACATCATCATTCATTTGGAATCATGTGTTTGGATGTTTTTTGATTTGGCGAATTTAAGTCCAATATTCACTCTCTTTAAGCTCTGTTTTGTTCTCTACCACCTACTTAGGAAAATATCTGGCTCTGTAGCTGCTAAATGCTTCACTATGTTCACCAGCTAGTCTCTAACTTTGTCTGTCTGCCTGCTTTGGCTAAAAAAACAATGTTATGAGATCAATGAGAGTGAACCAAAATGGTGAAGTTGTGGGCCAGAAACCAAAACAATGAGCTAAAAGATGCTGTAAAGCCCTGTAAAACTAAGGACGCTTGGATAATCATATCCATGTGCATTTGTGTCTGTCCTGTAGGACGCTGTTAAATGTCTCATTTGTCCATGTTCTCTCACATTGCTCTCTCCCCCTCAAAGAACACTCTTTCCCAGTCTGAAAAGGGGCCTGATGGCCTTAAAAGTCAATGTTTATAGTCTCATTGTCAGGACCAGAGACTTCCTGCTAAAGTAAATGACTGCTTTGCTAAATCCATCATAAAGAGGAGAAAAATTATAAATAAAGTTTCTGAATGTTCCATTAGCGCCCCTCTTGTCCTCGCCTGCTCGGTCCAAATCTGTGACGGTAGTTTCAGAAGGGTTTCATGAGGCGTAGACTGGTGATGAGTGTTTGGATGTGGAGTGAAAGTGTTGTGTTGCTGCTGAGGCTTTACCAGTGATGGACAGGTGGATGTCATTGTTGCAGTTGTCACTTCTTTGTTAAGACGTCCACTACTAGCCATGCTAGCTTCGTGGCTCTGGGGATCCAGTGTTAATCAGTCAGTCAGTCCGCCAGTGTGGTTCAGGCTAAGCAGCGACCTCCTACTGATCACATTAGACCTCAAATAAAGTTTGTTGCCTCATGTCCCTGTGCCGCAGTATACTCTGAGGTCTCTCCTGATACAAGGTTGCCCTACACTGAGAGGTGGTTGAAGCACTTTTCACCTCTTCTGTCTTTAATGTATTCGGTCTTCTAAATATCTCAGATCATGTCTGACAGTAAAATAAAGAGCTCAGTAAATGTGTGTATTTTAACTTTGCTGTGGAGGTATTTCAGGTATGCAGCAGTCGTACTTGCGAATCACAGACGTGGTCATTTATTCAAGCAATGCATCCATAGAGCCATGTTGATCATTTATTGATTAAGCCTGCACATCCTCCCTAAGCTGCTGGCGGCTTTTTGTGGAAAAATAAAAACACATTTTAATCTAACGTCGTGCTGAATAGCCAGTATTACTGCTGTTTTGCCTGTCCTGTCTAGATCAGAGCAGCTCTTACATAATGCCATTTTGATATCCAGGGATTAGGCCGAGGTCCTCTCTCTACAGACTGGCTGGCTGCTTCCATCATGTCGTCAAACCCCCCCCCCCCCCCCCCCCAAGGGGAAATGACGACTGCTTTATGGCAAAAAACAAACAAACTATGTGATGTTCCAGTGACGTGATCTTCAATTCCTGGTTTATTTTAGTCTCCACAAACCGAACATAACCCTTTTAGCGGGCCATAATCATATTGGTAACTCAGTCATGAACTCTACCTGACAGGGAGTGAGCAATGCAGATCATAATGCATAGTGGTATGATTATAATGGTGCTGGACCAAACCAGCGCAGGAGAGGCCATGCAGGAAAAGGTAATAAGTGATGAGTTTAGATAAATGAGTGTGTTGTTGAGCACAGAGGAGCAGGTGCAGCGGCTCGGCACTGGGAGCGTGGCAGCGAGTACAGGTAGCAGGTAAACGCTGCCAAGCAGAGCTCCTAAAGAGGTGGAGTGCTGTTGCGTAAACACAGGACCTTACTGTGTACTCTGTAAACCCACTAGCCCTTGCCCTCTTGACAAAAGCAAGCAATTAGCTTGAGCCTGTGAGCGCAGACACATGGAGTGTGATACGGACGTCAAGCGAATCTCAACAGATAAATACTTACAGTAGCTGCAGCTTGTTGCATTTGGAGAGAAAACACTCAGCAAATTCGACTGCACACACACACACATATAGACTGACAGGAGGCATTCACCTGCAAACACACACCGTGCTGCACGTTTCACTTTTGTCTCATGGCTGTTTTTTGCTTGATCAGTGAGAGTAATGTAAACAGAGCTGAGCGCTCTGAGCCATCTGCCTAATGTCACTGTGGCCCATATCTGTCCTGCTCTCTCGCTCTCTCTGCAGATCTCACTCACTTGCACTCGTCTTCCTCTTGTCATCCTCACATTGTCCCTTTCCTTCCTCATCCTGCACCTTTTGCACTTATTTCCTTCCTACCCTCAACGTCTGTCAGTCTCCCATTTTATCTGTGCTGTCTATTATGCTGCTGGACTATTTTTTACCCCACGCCTTGTTTGCTTTCTTTTTAAGCTCATCTGCCCATTACCCATCTGTTTCTATTCTTGTGTCTGTGATACTCTGTAAACCATGTTACCTTAGGTCACCTTTGTCCTCTGTTCTCGTTATTCTTTTTGTAGCCACCATACATTTCCATTCATTCAAGCTCCTTTATTTACATGCAAAGTCTCCTGTTTGGTTTGATTAACATTAGGACAGAAGAAAAACACAGCATTAAAAATATTATCCTTCAATATCATGTTCACTTATGAAGTGTAATAGCATTTTTTCAGTCATGTGCAACACTATTTTTAATTGTTAAATTCAGTATAACACTGATTATCAGGAGCAGTTTTTTAGTAACCCTTGTCCTTATTGTACTCCTATTGTTACTCTATTAGGCACTGTTTTTTGCTTCTGCATCTTGAAAACACTTCTTATCTTGTGTAGTTGTATTTTTTGCAAGCAATCTCTGGCCCAAGAATTTCCTTCAGGATAAAGTTCTATTGAATTGAATTGAAGTGAAATATATCAATGTAGCAGAACACAACCATAGTTTAGGAACACAACATTCAGGCTTGTCCCAATCATCCCTCACTCCAATTAGCCTCATCAAGAAGACAGAATTTCATATATTAAAGGGTGGTTCATCCTGGGAGTAATACAGGAAATTGCCCGAAGTCTGGTTTTATATTTAGAGAAGAAAGAAATGAAAGATGGATGAATAAATAAGAGGAGGGGTGTTCAGAAATTGCTAAACTTACACAGATTGTATTATTGACATGGATTAACAGTAGGACAAGAAGAGAATGAGAAAGTATGTACTCAGTTTGACTGAAGGTTATGAAAGTATTTCAGTAAAGCCCTCTGCACCTGAAAACACAGTAATATTTGGTCAATCCAAATAGTGACACAACAAAAAAGTAAGTAGTAAGTAAAATAAGAACAATACAAAACCAAGACAGGACTAAGACGAGACAAAGTACAAAACAACATAAAATTAAAATATAAAAATATGTGGAAATGCGTGTATGATGGTAAAAGTAACACAAAATACTAAAACATTATGTAATGATTGTTGGTCAGACATCTGCCTATCACATCACAATTTAATGTCTATAAAATACACAATCAATCATTAAGGAATCTGGAAAGTCCAGCTCTTGTATATACTCGAAAAAGGGATCATATACACAATATTAACAAGACCCTGGTGATGGTTTTCATAAACACATTGGGAGGGTTCAAATACACGCATGCATGTTCGATACTTCAGCTCCGTGACGCATCGCAAAGAACCGATGGGATCACTCCAAAGGGGCTTAGTTGCTTCTCAAACCTACCACACCGCGCTGGCAACTCTTCTCTACAATCGGGCTTTCCCCCTCCACCAAGACTCACATTTTTGGTGTTCAGTATAGAATTCTCTTTTGTTTTTGTTTTTCAGTACAGTATAGTAGACATGTATATGTTTATTTTTGATAATCTGCATGGAGCACAACCACCTCAAGGCCACAATACATCAGCTACACTGCCTGTTTCTCCCCTGTTTTTTTTGTTTGTTTGTTTATTTGTTTGTTTGTTTTTCCTCCTTCTTCTCCGCATGCACTGTCACTATATAACTCAGAACTTAAGCACCTGCCCCCTCCCCCTTGCTTGTTTCCTTACTTTCCCCTTGACACACTTTGGTGTATCACGGCCCTCTCTGGCTCATATTAGGAAGTTTTTCCAATAAAGGCTGTTAGGCTAGTCTCCAGGGAGGGTGGGTGATGGTCACAACCACGCATTATGGGTATAAAATACTTGACTGCAAGATTAACAGTTCATCAATCTTCACAAGAAGAAAAAAAATTTAACAGATTTATTGAAATTTTAGAAAGTGCGGCACAATAAGGTAAAGGTGCAGGAAATCCACTAAACGTTCATGTTCAAATCAGAATTGAGGGCCCGATATTCTAAAATATAACATTAAGACTGTTTTTATACACTATTTGGATAAACTTTAAAAAAGTAAAGGAAGCTTGGTGATCAAAACACATTAGGATCAGCAGTGACAAATGTCTAAGAAAGAACAATCTACGTTCGCAATAAAAGGTACTTAAGTAAGCCAAAGTGTCCGGGATCATGCTGATAAGGGTCACTGATAATGAGGCAAAATAGGGAGTGCTGCACTGGGTTAAGGCTCTGTGTAGTTAGTTGTAAAAAAGGCAGGTGCTCTTCAAGGATGGGGCGAAGAGTCATTTGAAGATAAAAAACAGCGAGTGGCTCACTTAGTGTAAAAGTCCATAGTACAGACAGGCAGTCTAGAAATGACTAAAGTATTGTAGATTCAACATGGGCTATGTGGGATGAACTTTTCTCAAGACCAGTCTTTAGGGCTGGAATAAGAAAATAATTTCCTACAACCTTTCAGACATGTTCCAATACTTTTCTCCATTTCAGAGGTTTTACTGTGTTTCCTTGATTATTAAAATTTGTCGAAAAGGCAGCATCAGTTCTCTCCAGTTTTTACCTTTCTGATTCAAATGTAAATGTTTTTAACAAAGCCCCTAAATTGATGAAGATACTGTTTCTGATACAGTCTCTTATTGTGATAAATCTAATCTTTAGTCCTTTATGTCATAAATATAGTTTAATGACATTTAGTCCTCAAGTCCAAATGAAGCACGTTACTTCTCAAAGTTCTGATGTCTGTCAGGGATAATGCCCAACGAGGTGTCCATTATCAGGAATTAATGGACGGGGAGGCATTCACGCCACATGGTTGCCTCTGTGGAGTCTGACAATTCCCCATAATGGGCACCTTAAGGGACATTATCCTACTTATCCCATGGTCACATGCAAAGGAAAAAATTAAGACCAGTCATTTATATTTTCATGCATTTCGCAATTAAAATCTTTTTTTTTTAAATCATAAGTTTTAATTTTTCACAAAATTTACCTCCCTAGTAACACCTGAGAGTTTGGCTAATACCTGAAACAATTATTACCATCCCATTAGTTCTTATGCAGTAGAAACGTTCTGCACTACTCCGGTAAACAGGACGAACCTTCGATAGGACTTGATAACAGGATATATATCTAGTCCACGCAGCTCATTGAACCCTTTGGCCCAGCTGTTAGCCAGAAAGCTAACATTATGCTAGCAAGATTCAAAGTCAATATCAAAGCATGCAGTTGACAAATAGAAAATATAATTTGACGGTATGTTTAACAACAAGACTTGTAATTAGATGTAGCTTTTAACGTGTTGTAAGTAAATTGTGAAACGGAGGCTTTGACCCTGTTGCTATGGTTACTCATATTAGATACAGGCTGATAGTATTATGTAGCCAGAACATTAATTTAGAAAAGTGGACAGGCAGTTTTACTGGAACTACGTAGTAGATGTCCATTATCAGGAAGTAATAGACACCATGCAGCCAGTCAGAGTCAGATATTCATTCAGACCATGGTTTACATATATACAGTAGTATAATACAGTTAGTTTATCAGATAATGAAACAGTATTATGTTGCACCATTTCAAACATCTGTCCAGGTTTAGATTCGTATTGGAAGCTGTTTATTTATTTAGATAAAGGGTTAACACCAGTAGTTTGGATCACAAATTACATGTGAGAAAATACTGATAATTTAAATGTATTTGGGAGACTTTTACAGGTACCAAAGAAAAAGTAATTCTAAAGTAAAATTTAAGAACCATGATATACAGTATCACCACAGAGAATAATCAGAAAACAGTTAATAGCTCAACCCTTAGTTTTGACTTTTCACATGTAAATGAAAATAATGTAAATTCCAGTCATTATAGATTATTTGATTGTACCCTAAATGAATTTGGAGCGTTTCAGTCAAGAAAGGAAGCAGAGGAAGTTTAGAGATGCTTCTCTGGAGGAATTACACAAATTT
Organism: Epinephelus lanceolatus; assembly: GCF_041903045.1. Taxonomy (NCBI): domain Eukaryota; kingdom Metazoa; phylum Chordata; class Actinopteri; order Perciformes; family Serranidae; genus Epinephelus; species Epinephelus lanceolatus. The sequence goes on along the minus strand of NC_135741.1, from coordinate 14,663,415 downwards.
CAAGGAGTTTGTTTTTATGACACCTTTGCCCTCGAAAAAGTACATCCAACACATCATAAAAAACTAGTGAAGGTTATTTCAGATTATCAAGTTCTTCGGACATTTACATAATTAAAATGAGACTATGTGAATCTCCTTTATATACATTTATTAACCTGTATTCAAAAAAGATTGTGGTCAGTTATAAGTACATTATAACAAATGCTATCCTTTCTATTAATGTGTTGTGTTTTTTCTGTTTGCTGTGTGTACTTAATGTTTAAGATGTGAAAAGAAGGTGCAGTATTACAGCAACATTATCAGAACCTCTTGGCCTTTTTCTGTATTTCCATTTTTACCCAGGAGAGGTCAGTGTGTAAAAGTTTCTGGCTACATACCAACATACTGTCTCAGTATTGATCAGAAAGACTTGAGAAGGAAAAGAAGAGGAAAGATTCCTACACTGTCATTTTTTTTAGAAAAATATTAATTCAAACTAGCTGGGGAATTAGCCCTGACAGCTAGTGTCCACCACTACAAAATGTGAATCCTCATTTCACTCTTCAATTAAACTACTTTATATTCAACCCAAAACAGACTCACATCAAATTATTTAAGATTTCACACATCAATTTCCTATTAATTAAAAAACAAAGAATATATTCTGGAAACCAATACCAGTCCAAAACAGACATTTAAAGGTCCTTTAAATAAATCAACCAACAAATTGTAAACCTTCATGCGGTTTATTGGTGTATTTCCCCCGTCCCTGAGCTCACAGCTGTGTCTAAATGATCTTTTCTCACTCTCTACTTTCCTCCCTTGTCAGGATTTTAAAGGGCTGTTCTGTCCTTTTTCTTTGCTTTTCCCCTTTCTACTACAACTGTTGAGCTGTAAAATGGGAAGTGTGTGTGGCTGTTATGTTGGAAATAGTCAAGCCGAAAACTGAACACCGCCCACGGCAGTCTCAATTTGAATGAATGAATGAATGAATAGTTTATTTCGGTTACAATATACAATACTTAAATTGCAATCAACTGACAAAACATTTACATACGTGTTTGCACTACACATTTTCTCACAACAAAATTTAACAAGCTCTGTAACCGAAAAAGGAATAGGCTGAAGCCGAGGCTTATTTTTGCCTATCCTGTTTAATAATCATTGATTATTGCAAGTTCAATTTATGAATTAGAAAGATACAGAGATGATGGTATGGTAAAGTTAAATTGAAATTAAAAGAATGTAAATAATATTTCATATTCATGAAATGCTTTGACACAAATATTTGGATAAATATTTATGTTCTCATTAACCGATCCACAGCTGAATACATCTTCTGAGGACACTGTCTTCTAGTTTCGCTGACATGGTCAACGACAACCATCATGCATGTTTACTGCGTATCAGTGTGAGAAGTGTCTCATAAAATCTTTGTAGAAGTCTGTCACCTTCAGTAGTCTCTGATTGTTCAATGACATGAGAGCAGAGACACAAAATCAGCTCATGTTATCTATCTCAAAAAGCAGCAGAACAATGAAGAAGGTCTGGCCAAAAACCTTTTTTCATTTTGCCTCCATCATATTGGTTTGTGTGTTTTTTTATCCTCTAAAATGTATTCACAGTGTAGCTTATAAAATGATGCACAGATCAGTGTATTCTCCGTAATGTTTTAATGTTTCTGTTTTTCTTAATTGATGTAAAACATGATACATTTGTATAATAACAATAATACATATAATAAAACTACTATAATTGTTTAGTTCAGTTTAGTTTATTTGCACATACATGTATAGAAAATACAGGAAAAAAGAAATTCAAAGTTAAAACATTGTGCAGGAGAGGTTACCTCCCCTATTAAATAACAACAATCATACATAATAAGAAAAAAGAAAAAGATAAAAGCGAACATTGCGTAATTGAACAAGAGTTACAGACTAAGAAGTAATACAAAATTATTAGACGTGTACAATTTACAAAACAAACAAACAAATTACAAATGAATCAGTGAGTCAAATGAGTCCTTTTCAGATGTTTTTTGAATAACAATAATGTAAATGATGATTGTAAATAGTAATACATATTTTTGAAAAAATGAAATAAAACATCTGGGTAGTAATAGTAAGGATAGAATGAAAAATAATAATAAAATAATAAGACAGATCAGTAGTTTGATTTTTACATGTGTTAGCTGTTATCATGTGGAGGGTCTGGTCTTCGGCGGACGTGTCTCACAGTGTGTGATCTTGGACCGGACTTGAATTGCGACGACGTTTCTCTCACGACTGTCGGCCCAGAGTCCCTCAGTGTAAAGTGGCCTTAATACACATACATCATGTCTTGAGTCTCTTGGGAGAGATGGGGAACAGAAATGCTTGAGAAAAGACGTAAACAGGGGAATAAAATTCAAGCCACTGGTATCATAATTTAACCCTTACAAGGAGTGCAATGAAAGCCTGTCACCAGTTCATGTTTTTATTTTCGTTTTATGCAAAGATTTTCCAGTAAAGTCAAGCACTCGAGATGTGCTGTATCACTGTGTCTGTCAGCGTCGCTGTTCCTCTCGCTGTCAAACAGACACTTAAACCGTTGTTTAAGGTTAAACACACTTTTTTTTATAATCCTTTATGTGCACTATTTTAAATGTGCACTTCCTGTGTACTTATCTCTCTTAGTAATGACTGGCATTTTGATTCATGAAACCATTTTCTCCAGGAAGCAAAAACAACAGCAACACTGGCACATAATAAATGAATTATTTGTCTTGTCTGGTAAATGAAAGTGCTCTCAGTGATCTGTTTTATTTTACAAATACTTCCCTTTAGGTTTAAATCATGATTCAGTTACTATTATCTGATGTTATTGGCTCCTTCCTTCCTTCCTCGTGTTTTAAGCTTAACAACCTCTTCTCTCATCTCTCCAGGTGAGCGCTAATGTCCTGATCTTCCTGTGCACTAACATCATCGGTATCTGTACCCACTACCCTGCTGAGGTTTCCCAGAGACAAGCCTTCCAGGAGACCAGAGGATACATCCAGGCCAGACTCCACCTGCAGAGGGAGAATCAACAACAGGTTGGCCCACGCACATTTTTGTATGATATTACTGGCCCGAACATAAGAGCTTTACCACGTGTCCTCATCCTTGAAGCCTTTTCTCTCATAAAACTAAAACATGAAATACTCTCATTAAAGCAGAACATAAATCTTACAGTTATGTAGCTTGTCAATGAATGTTTTTAAGAACAGCTAATTTTGGTACTCGCACACTCTCCTGTTGGGCTCTTGGAGGCTGTTACTTGCCGTTTGCTTTTTGTCCGTTCAAACTCTTTATCGTGACAGTTCAGTGATATTTTTGGCAAATGGACGCATGATTCAGTCTCTGGTCTGTTTTTGCAATAAAGACATCACTTATTTTATGAACACAAGCTTTCAAACTCTCATAGGTTAAACTGGATTAACTCCAAATGACACACTGTGAACGGACTTTAAACAACCAGCTAGCCTAGCAACCTTAAAGGGATACTTTGCTGATTTGCAACCAGGTGTGTATCGTAACAGTATGGGTAGTATGTGTGAATAAACTAGGGCTGTTAGACAATTAATTTTCAATAGTTAATCAAAATAAATCACAGTCTAATCGCATGTTTAAAATTCCATTATTTTGCATTTGAAACCATTTTGAAGTCCATATCAACAATGTAAAGCAGTTCTTACCACAGTATCTTTATAGGGAATCAAATGAATGCAAAGAAATTTACTTTATGATCTTGACTTATAGGTTAATTTCTTTCAGTGACAATAAGATGCTTAGTTACTCTGAGATCATTTTGAATTCTCACTGGTGTCCAGTGATCCATGGTTTATGCGAGAGTTCCAGTTTAGTTGCTTTAGTTTCTCTGATTCATACGGGTCCTGTATGTGTGACACTATTGTTTCCCACAACAGCGAGGCACATGACTGGTGACAACATGCCAACCTGAGTTGACTGGTCTGCAGTCAGTTGTCACCCACTTAGCAAGCCCTGTAGTTAACTTCTTTGATTTAGTTTGTTCCACAGGTCTGTGTCAATTCCCAAACTCCAAAATAGCTCTGGTGATGTAGTTGCCTGCAGACACCAGTCTGATTTGCTGCACCTGTGTGCTCAGCTCGTAGGTGGCAGCTCATACTTGAAGTACTTTGATGATATTTTAATTCTGTTTGACAGTTGCATATTACTTCTGATTTGGCAACTGAGCTGTCTGGGAGTTTTTTAAAGTGAAAGGAGCCATTCAGAAGCACAGTAATGTCTTATTCTCCATAACTGCGGAAGCAGGAAGCCGGAAGCCACTATGACAACTTGACTACAAGTAAGGGTGCATTAAAGGGACAAAATAGCAGCATTTGATTTCAATAAAAAAAAGTATTGCCTTATGTTTGTACCTTAATCGCATTGTGATTAAGGTATTAATGCTGACAGCCCTGAAATAAACTATGTTAAACTTCCCTGTCTCACAAGTGCTCAGATCTGCCTGCTCATGCCCCAGCTCAAATTTTCATTGGCTCTGGGGCTGTGGTTTGAACTACATATTGTACTTTGTACACAAAGAGTCTCTCAAACTCAGACCCAACTCAGATCGACCTGTAACACTAGGCAGTGCTGATCAAACATAAACTAAGATGCTGGTACTGTGTTGCATATATCTTGCCTAAATGTCTCCAGGAACATATTGTAGTTTACTGTTTGGCTTTATTATGAGAATGTGTGGACAGGAAGTGGACGGCAAACTGTTTGCTGTATTGTAAAAACAGAGGCTGAAAAACTGAGATCAAACAGTACAACAAAGCAGTGCTGATTAGCTATGAAACAAGATTCTGTTTTTATGTTGCCTGTATTTAGAACGTCTGTTGTATATTTAAGATGTTAAAGATGACTGGCAACTTGCATTACGTCACCCATCAGCAGGAGCATTTATCGGTCTGGTGCGGCACAGTGAACTCTGGTGGTTGTAGGTTTTCTACCCTTTAGAGCAAAAGCAAGTACGAGAATCCTTTTTCTCTGTTTTCTCTGCTCATGTAGCACCAGTTTCAAAAGTATTTGTGTCAGTGTGCCAGTTTTAGGAAAAGACCATCTTTCCAGCAGTGAACATCTTCTTTCAGTAAAATTTTAAAGCAGGACTCTTATTTGTTATGGAGAATTTTTACACTACTGTACTGGTACCTTTACTTAATTAAGGGATCTTTGTACTTTAAGACTATAAGACTGGCCGTAATCTATAAGCTTGTTATGATTAACAAATCCCATGAAGAGACCAAAACCAACAGTAGTCTCAGTACACCTGAAACCCAAGATTCTCAAGATATTAATGTTTGTAAATGGGTCACAGATTTGTTTTTCATTTTTAAAAAGGCTCCGATTTTCTGAAACAGCTTTCACCCACATAATGGTGAATATTAACAGCATCAGGACGGTGTATATTGGGTCAACTCAAAATGAACTACAGCGCTGATGCTCATCATAATGAAGGAACATGTCAGCCGGTGCAACAGTGTGGCTCGCTGATCTGTTTGTAATAGTTTTGGGACAACAGTGGAGCTCCATGGCAAGATACATCAGTCTTTGGCTACACAGACTTTGTTAGAGGATTAATGTATTGTTTTTCTCTTCATGGGATTAGTCGGCACACTTGTCTTTTAACTTTTGCCTCGTCCTGTTTATTTATTCCAAATCACATTACCTGAACTCGCTCCTGGAACCAGCTGTTGCCCTGTGATTAACATACAAACACATACACTTGACATGTTGCGCATAAACAGTAACATTGTGAATGACACGATCTGCATTTTGTTTCTTTTTTGTGTGTGTGTGTGTGTTTTTCCAGGAACGTCTGTTGCTTTCAGTGTTGCCAAGGCACGTTGCCATGGAGATGAAGGCTGACATCAATGCCAAGAAGGAAGACATGATGTTCCACAAAATCTATATCCAGAAACACGACAATGTCAGGTCAGCCGGGACACTTCATTCCATGTTTTACCCATGAATTAGAACGTCACCTATTTTACCCACCTTGTTTTCTCTTACAGTCGTAGTAGTAATAGAGTACATGATATGATGTACCACGGTGTAGCATATCATGTCATCCTCAAAACATAAAAATACATGTGGTGCTAAATCCCGTAAAATTGATCACAAACCAATTTTTTTCTCAAAATTTTCCCTGAGAATGATTCACAACACATTTGTACACACACACACACACACACACACACACAAGCGTGCTCACAGAGTCATAAGAGGGTAGAGTGGTTTGGCAGAGTGGAGGCTAATTAACACTAGTGAGGGAATACTTAATCACCAGCAGCCAAGATAAGATAATCCCCAAAGATGGAGAGCTTCAGCACACATTCAATTACAGCACTGAGCAAACGCACTGCACACAGTCCCTCTGTCCCTCACACACAAACACACGCACACGCACACACACACTGGCACAGATCTCCTTCAGAAGACTTTAAGGTCAAACGTCCTGCCTCTCTCAAGGTCAGCAGCCCTGATAGTAAAACACTGCAATATGCCGTATAACTGAAAATATAATCAGCTGCTCACGCTCAAACTTTAACACTAAACCTAAACAAAGATGCTTTACAGGATTTGCCAAGGACTAACTGTGTTTTCTTGTCTGTCTTTTCCACCTGTTTTATGTCGTCCTCAGTATTCTGTTTGCAGACATCGAGGGTTTCACCAGCCTGGCCTCTCAGTGCACGGCTCAGGAGCTGGTCATGACACTCAATGAACTCTTTGCCCGTTTCGACAAGCTGGCATCAGTAAGGATCCACAGCGTCCTTTCTCCTATATATGTCTCGACCTTCTCATGTTACATTGTGTTCTCTAGAGGAATAGTTTGACATTTTGGGACATGAAGTAGCTTTAGAGGTGTTGATAGTTACATTTTTGTTACCAGGTCCAGGTTAGTCAAATCAGGGCAGTTTTGTTCACATAGTCCAATATCACAAATCACAAATTTACCTCAAGGGGTTTTACAGTCTGTACAGCATACATCACCCTCTACCCTTAGATCCTCGATTCTGATAAGTAAAGACCCTCCCCAAAAAAACCTTTCAAGCTGGGGTGGACAGTTTTATGTTGGTGTCATTGGGCAAAACTCCCATGATAATCTTTGAGCATATTGTAATTGAACTGGTCTGAGAGAACACCAGACTTCTGCACCTCCTCTTGGCTCTGTTTTCAGGCTTTAAAAAATATAGGCTGTGACGGAACACTTTGGCCAATAACAGGTCATTTCAGGGAGAAGGTGTTCCAATTGGCTTTTCTACTAATGCAGCTGTGCGTGCACGTCCCTTTGGCTGGTTAAAGCCTGATTCAGTGGCGGAGAATCCTGCAGAAACATTTGATGTTACAGTATTAGCAACAAATGGCTACACTGCAAAGCAACCATAAAAAAGGAAGCGGGACTTATCAAAAGCAGAGTCTAAAAGAGAGTCTGACAATAAACAAAACATGTCAATATTGGCGAAGCCTTTCAGAGATGGAGAAAAAATGTTGCTCATAATTTAGTCTTCTGCTGATTGGTCAAAAGCTCTCTGCTGCGGATTCAAGTTCACTTTTATGTAGGTAACATTAGCTAGAGCCTCGAATCAAAGTGTGTCGTCAGCCTCACTCCTCGTCACTACAGACCACCTCAGAGCAGGCAGCAGCTCTGGAAACAGTCCCTCAGTCAGCGCCCACAGCAACCTGAATTCAGCCAGTGCTAGTGGACCATGGTGCTCAGGTCAGATCAACAAACATTCTGTGTCTGCCATTAAACAGGTTAGACCTGTTGCTGGCCACCAGACTGCTATGACACCTGGCGCTGGTGGGTTTGTGATGGCCAAATTCGAACCACCACAGCCAGTAACTGAGCCACTGCCTGCTCTCCTTCAGCAGGGATTAAGACGAAGGGGCCGCAGAGTGCTAGCTAGCTAATTCTTCTCTGATTTGTGGTCTAATATAGAGAGGGGGCAAGGAGGGGCTGAGTGAATGTGCTGTGCATGACTGTTTAATAAAACATAATTAAATCAATTAATGCATAGAAAACACTGGGTTACTGTATGAAGCACCTGCATATGCCCATGGTCGTCTGGTGGGAGGAGCTTAGCACAGAGAGGGAAGAGCTGCAGGAGGAGGATGTATTTTCAAAGTCTGCTGTTTATTTATTTTTTGTCTTTTCCAGAAAACAGCATACCCCGACTTTAACAGGAAAAAAAATTAAAGGTTTTCCCGCAACTTCCAGTCATTATACTAAGCTCAGCTAATGGTCTCCTGTCTCAAGCATCATCCTAGCAGACAGATATGACAGTGGTATTAAGAAAGTGAAGAAACATATTTCCCAAAATGTCTTAACTATTCCTCTATTGCTTTATTTATATACATATTATATGTATTTACTTCTAATCTTTTGTCCTCTCCTTTCTCTCTCTTTCTCAGGAGAATCACTGTCTACGTATTAAAATTTTGGGTGATTGTTATTATTGTGTGTCCGGGCTGCCTGAGCCCCGGGCTGACCACGCCCACTGCTGTGTGGAGATGGGCGTCGACATGATAGAGGCGATCTCGTGAGTACACACAGTTGTTGTGTGCACAGTGTTTGTTTGTTTGCTTTGTTAGTTGTTTGAAGTCTTTTGCAAAGTTTTGTCCTCCCGCTGTGGAGGAGACGCTGATCTTCTGGGTGGTGTACCTGCAGGCTGGTGCGAGAGGTGACAGGGGTCAACGTTAACATGCGCGTTGGGATCCACAGTGGGCGTGTGCACTGCGGCGTGCTGGGACTCAGGAAGTGGCAGTTTGACGTGTGGTCAAATGATGTCACGCTGGCCAATCACATGGAGGCGGGAGGCAAAGCAGGGTGAGGGAAATAAACACAGGTTCACGTTCACACACACACACACACACACACACACACACAAACACAGTTACAGTTTGCATATAATAGGAAACATCACAATGTAGAATAGCTCTCAGTGAATTTCCTTTACTTGATAAAAACATGTTTGAAAAGACCCTTTAAGATTCTTTATAACACATACAGTGAAAGAGGTTCACTTCAAATGCTGCATAACTAACAAACTGATATATCAGTAAATATAAAGATACAAAGAACTACTACTTTTGTGGAGGACATCTTGAAACACATTCTATTATTTTTTATTATAATTCATGTAGTATATTTCTTACAAATTCCCTGACTTATGCTAAACGGTGCATCTGCAGCTGCTACGTTTGTTCAGAAGTATGTCTGGCATTCCCAAGTTCTGCATATACCAATAAAGTTGTAAAAAATTGAAAAATTCACAACCATTTGCACACTGAAATACACACACTTGCAGGTTTGATATACAGTCCTTTGTGTTTTTGTCTGTGTAGGCGGATCCACATCACTAAAGCCACCTTGCAGTATCTGAATGGAGACTATGAGGTGGAGCCAGGCTTTGGAGGTGAGAGGAACGCGTATCTGAAGGAGAACAGCATCGAGACCTTCCTGGTTCTCGGCTGCAGCCAGAAACGGGTCAGTGCACAAAAACACACAAGATATAATCATTTTTATGGCATGCAGTTAAGGAAAAAAAACATTTTTTTAAAGAAAATCAAAATATTTTACATTGTTTCCTATATTGAAAAAATTATCTATTTTTAATTGATATTATTATTACACTTTAACCTTTTAGCAAATCCTTAAAAATTGTTCATACTAGCGTGAGACACTGTGGCACGGGCCTTCGTAGATGGTGCATGAGCTATGAGCATGCACAGAGGTGTTTATGCCCAACACGCTAATTCCTGCAATATGCTCTGAAACTCTGGGCAGCTTATAAAAAGTATTCTGTGGATAACCAAGAGGTCAACAAGTGATACTGGAAGAATGTTACCGTGATAGCAGGCTGCCTGGCAACACCAGTAAACACTAACGTACCACCATACATACATTGTATTTCTGTAGTGTAATTGTAACTCTATGCCTACCCCAAAGTCCCTCTTGGTTGCCACTCTTTCCATGAGGCAGATTTTTAGCTTTTACAGTAACCTCTCATGTTTTTCCACACTCCTCGCTAAAAAGCCTCTCCTCTATGGAGTGTAGTGGCTCTTTCTTTCCAATAATTAATGCCGTTTAACTGTCCCTGTGGTCTCTCAGTGAGAAGTTGTCATTAGAGATCATTAGAGATGTCTGGACAGGCGAACATGCTCAGCCAGTCTTCTCTCAAAGGCATCAATGCTGAACTGAAAAGTGCAGCGTGCACAGTGGGCACTTAGTGACAAAAATTCAGGGGTGCACAACCAAGCACTGTGGCAACTTTTGGAGCCTTTCTGCTCGATGTGAATGAGGTGATTGTCATATTCTAGCATGGAAAGCTCACACCTGGGACACTAAGAAGAGTGCAAACCACACTTTGAGAGTATGCCACCCCAACGTTTGACCATAATGAAAATATGAGTATGTGTCAAACAGCTCTTTAAAACTTAAAATGAAATACTTGAATATAGAATAAAAGTCTGAGAATACAGACTGAAGTGTATTTGTTTAAATACAGTGATGACACCATCTTTTGTTTCAGATAGATTGTGACTACCACACAGGTCACATGACAGCATAATGAGGAAATGTATCTACAAATTTAAACCGTCAACGCAACATTTCTGCAATGGCCATCATGTTGTAGGAAGTGTAAAGTAATTTCTCTGCTGTTGTCATAAGTTTTGCATCAGCAAATAATATCCAGCCATTATGTTTCTTTTCCACTAAGACAACAATCTTTGTCAATAAAGACAAAAAAGAATTTGTAAAGAATTTAACACAGCCAACACTAAGCCTGATTTATGCTTGCTGTAAGGTCACAGGATTTTTTGTAACTAGGTGCTGCCTTTTAATTTCAACATGGATCCTGCTTGGGCGAACACTGGCCGAGCAGGTTTGCCTGTACAGATATTTGTATGATTCTTCATTTAGAGACCACAGGCAAAGTCAAATGGCTTTGAATTATTACAAAGAAATAGCTGCTGGACTGGAGACAGAAGAGGCTTTTTGACACAGAGTAAAAAGTACTAATCACAGTACACAAATGTTTGGTGATACATCAGTGTTTACTACTGTTGCCAGGCAGCCAACTTTTCCGATAACAGTCTTCCAGAACACTTGTTAACCTCTTGTTGACTCATAGAACATTTTGTATGTGTGCCCCCTGGCGTTTCAGAGCATATTGTGCACGAACAACACATTGAACATAAACGTCTCTGTGCATGCGCATAGCTCGCACATCATCCAAGGAGGGAGAGTATAAACAAAGCACATACATGTGCACACACAAGATTGTCTAGTTAGCATTTTCAGTTGCATTCAGTATTGTCATACCTTTATTTCTTAGTATCAAGTTGTCTTTGTTCTTAGACTATTATTCCATATTTAAAAATACCTCATATTCTCAGAATTAAGTTTGATATTCTCGTGTTTTCAAGTCATAATTTACAAATGTGAAAAGTATCCTTTAAAATGAAATATTGATCAAAGTCTCCCAGTCTAGGGTGGAAAACTGATTGTCAGATACATTGCTGCATAACAAAGTGGGGTCTAGATTGTGAAGAAGGCATGATCTGAACAGATGAGAGTGGACAGATTTGTGAATGAAGTCATCTCTCCAGATCCTGAACTGACTGTGCGCTTCCCTCGTGGGTGTAATAAAAGAATAAAAAGAAGCTCTTCCAGTGTATTTAGTCACTTATATTGTCATTGACTGTGCTGTATGAGAACAGTTGGTCAAGCCTTCATGTTCTTCCCTCTGAGCAGAAGGAGGAGAAGGCGATGATGGCGAAGATGCAGCGGACGAGAGCCAACTCTAATGAGGGTCTGATGCCACGCTGGGTCCCTGACAGAACCTTCTCCAGGACCAAAGACTCCAAAGTCTTCAGACAAATGGTGAGACTCAGCACCAACACACTCCTTCATGGTGATGGAGTCGAGCTGCAGTATGTGTCTGTGAGACTCATATTTTCTGTCTCTTTCTTCTTCAGGGGATTGATGAGAGCTCCAGTAAAGACAAGTGAGTACTGACTCATGATGCTTACACGCGTGTGAACACTGCTGCATTACAGTTTCAGATTTTATTAACAACCATTATGGTTTCACAGCCGTGGCGTTCAGGAGGCCATGAACCCGGAGGATGAGGTGGATGAATTTCTGGGGCGAGCCATCGATGCTCGCAGCATCGACCAGCTGAGAAAAGACCACGTAAAAAAGTTCCTGCTCACCTTCCAGACATCAAGCCTGGAGAAAAAGGTTCAAACTAATATCCAGAGAACCGTCTTTGCTTCTTCAACTTAAATATAATGAATATATGGAGGAGGGGACCAGCTGCTGCTCATATCTGACTCTCTTCTTCTGCTGTTTCCTGTTGCAGTATTCCAAGAAGGTGGATGATCGCTTCGGAGGCTACGTTGCTTGCACGCTACTAGTATTCTGCTTCATATCCTTCATACAGATTGTTGTCTTTCCACAGTGAGTACTTCACATGTTCACAGATTGTAGATCGTTCAGTATGTACTGTAATTTTTTTAAAGGGACAGTTCACCCAAAAAAATGTAAAATACATATTTTCCTCTTGCGTGTAGCGCTATTGATCAGTCTAGATTGTTTCGATGTGAGTTGCCAAGTGTTGGAGATATCAGCCATAGAGATGTCTGCCTTCTCTCCAACATAATGGAACTAGATGGCACTCTGCTTGTGGTGCTCAAAGTATCAAAAAATACATTTTAAAAACTCAACAGCAATGTCTCTTTACAGACATCATGACCTGGTTACTCAAGATAATCCACAGACTTTGTTTGAGCAGTTTCATATAGGAACTATTTTTTTCTTCTGAACTACACCCACCAACCGTATCACTGCTTAGAAGGAAGTGTGCATCTACTGCTAGCTCATCTAGCACCACTGAGCTAGCTAACACTACAGCTCAGCTGAGGAGGATGCCACTAATATTAACATCTCGCGGTGTCACAAGCACAGGCCTCTCATCCATGAGTAGATGTATGCTTCCTTCTGCGCAGTGATACAGTTAGCAGGTGTAGTTCAGTAGAAAGAAAACAGTTCCTACATAAAACTGCTCACAACAAGGTCTGTGGATTATCTTGAGTAAACAGGTCATGATTTCTGGAAAGAGACGTTGCTGCTGAGTTTTTTAAATGTATTTTTTGGCACTTTGAGCACCACAAGCCGAGTGCCACCTAGTTCCATTATATGTATATAATATGTATATGTATATAAATATGTATCTTTGATTTGGGGGTGAACTGTCCCTTTAAAGATGCGTACAAATCTGCAGCTTGGTTCATTTGTGTGTATATTTATTTTTAAAGAGATATAAAAGAATGATTATGAGAATTATTAGTGTAGACTGCAACAAGACCTCATATATGTGCATGTCCTCGGGGAATCAGGAAAAATAAAGTTCCATAATACTACAGGTGGAAATTTACTGTTTGGATATGTGTCACTTTTTATCGGCAAAGTGCTAAAATACAGTACGAAACAACACACCTCTGTCTTCAAAGCTTTCCACTTTTGGATCAATAAGGGGAAATCCCTGTGCATATGTGTTACCATGGTTACCAAATAAATATATACTCCGCAAGAGTTTGATTGAAGCTTTAGATGTGAGAGCACCCTACATGTTTCTGTGTAACTGTGTTTCTGTATTCTACCTTGCAGCACCCCGGTCATGCTGGGAATCTATATCAGTATCTTCGTCATACTCGCCAACATCCTTTTCATCTGTGCCATATATTCATGCATCAAGGTAGTGGAGCTTTATTAAAACTCTGACAGATATTTTACCTATGTGTCCGTATGTGCATGTACTGTACCTGCCTCTCCCCTCCTCTCGTAGCTCTTTCCAGCTGCAATGCAAACTGTTTCAAAGAAGATTGTTCAGTCTCGCACCAACAGCACCCTGGTTGGAGTATTCACCATCATCCTTGTCTTCATCTCTGCCTTTGTTAATATGGTGAGATTCAAGTGGCAGAATATTCATTCAGTATACATGTTCATACATGTCTAAATCATGCTGAATACATGTGTTTGCCTTCACTGCAGTTTGCCTGTGACACCAAGAGCTTGACACAATGTGTCGCCGAGAAGCTGAACACCTCCGCAGATCTGGTGACGCCCTGTGTGATCCGCAGCTTGAATGTGTCCATTGAAGGGGGTCTAGAGATCTGTCCGAGCAAAGGCCCCTCCTGCCCCTTTCCTGAGGTGAGTTCATCATTATGTCACCACTCCACTGTTTGTGCTCCCCGCACGGCTTGTCGAACCAATTCAAAAAGAAGAAAATGTCACATTTGCATTTGTGTTTTTTTTTTTTTTGTTTGTTTTTTTTCTCGAGATCTATTGTTGATAATGCCTCTTTGTTATGCCGCTCTCTCCAGTATTTCAGCTACAGTGTGCTGCTGACGCTGCTGGCCTGCTCAGTGTTCCTGCAGATCAGCAGCATAGGGAAGCTGGCCCTCATGCTGCTCATCCAGCTCACCTTCCTGCTGCTGGTGGAGTGGCCACAAGTAGCACTATTCGACAACGCAGACCTCTTTGTCACCTCCAATGCCATGTAAGTACCACAGGCTGGGAATACTAATGTAGAGGGTGGTGGGGTAATGTTGTATGTATAAAACTAGTGAGCATTTTTTTCATGTATGAATGTAGAGCTTACTTTGTGAATACCGAGCAAATTTCAATAGCATTACCTGTCAATGGGTTTAAGTCTAACAAAAGCTGGTGTTGAAAGCTCTGTCCTTCTTTTTTATTTTTTGTTTTATCAGACATTTCCTGGTCTAAATTAGGAGACTTTTCCAACTTTAGGAGGCTTTGTTTTATTGTGGAAAATGTCAGCCCTGATCAGTAGGCGATTTTAGGGGTGATGCCATCCCTTTTGTTAGCAAAATGACCAAGATGTGACCCCTTGTTCAACTGCCATCCCTCTTCATTTCCCGGGCCCAGAACAGACCCTAACATTTTAGAGAATTATTACATTTTGACGGAGCGTTTCTTTTTTAACCGGCATAGCTTTTGTAGCACTGGTTTTGCGACCAGGAAACTCGCAGACCAATTGAACGTGTTAAATTATCTAACATGATGCTACCTAACCAATCAAATCTGTGCGTTACGACTCAAGTGAGTGAGATACACACATGGGGGAGATGAAACGAGAGAAAACAGTCTGAGATATGAGAGCCAGAGAGAAGTAATCTCACAGGAAGCATCCTAAAGAGAGAAACGTAGACAGTACAAACAGAGCTTTTAATCAAAAATGGACACACTCGTATATGTTCATTCTTCCCACGGGGAGTTCAAAACCAAAACATCTCACTATATGTTGCGTGGCGATTATTAAGCAGCAATGTGAAGCGCCACTACGAGACAAAGCACAGAGGATCTTTTGAGCAAACATACCCACTCAGATCCTAATTAACTGGGACAGAAAATAAAAGGTGGGAGGGTCCATCCACCATGTTTAAATTTAACAAGTCGCCTACTAGCCTTGATCCATGGAGCAGTTTGGCAGATTTTGTTTAATAAATATAAGTGTTTTAACATGCTCATAATCCCCGAACTAAGGTATTAAAAAAAGTATCAGAATCAAAAGTGAGGTATCAAACGTTTTAAAACAATATACAACTCTTTTTGGATGATGTCCCTATTTGTGCCATGAATTAAAGCATGTATGAATTTAAATATATATTTTTATTTTAGTCATATTTCACACTTTTTATATTCTCACCATTTGTTCTGATGTTACCGTTTTTTGTTTTTTGTTTTTTGTTTTTTTCCTTTTTAGTGATTTAAATGAAACTAGTGCTCAATGGTAAGAATTTAAATTTGTATTTGACTCAATGGAAATACTTTTAATAAATAAATATTATCATGATTATTTGCTTTATTTGTATTGACCAGAATGTATTTTTTATGTTTGTACTCTTAGGTCCAGTTTCAATGAAACTACAAACCAGTGGTAAGATCACATTCAGTGTTACTTATCTCCTGTTCGATCGTCTCAAAGCTTTATTTCCAGTAATGTGACCATGTGTCCGTCTCTTTGCAGCCCATTTGTTGTGACCAAAGTGTCCCTGAGGGTCATGACTCCAGTGATCCTCACAGTCTTTGTCCTGGCACTGTACCTGCACGCCCAGCAGGTCGAATCTACTGCACGCCTCGACTTCCTGTGGAAATTACAGGTACGTGCAGCATCCACTAGAGGGCGTCGTCTCACCATGTGAGCTACAAACACAAGCGCTTCACATTTCTGCAAAAGCTGAAGATGATTAAGCTGTCTCACGATTTATTAATGTCCTATAATAGAATATCTGCAGCCTTGTCTTCACCTCGACCCTGACAGATATTTTATTGCAGCATCATAACAACTAAATATATATCACCTCCATTCCCAGGCCACAGAGGAGAAGGAGGAGATGGAGGAACTGCAAGCCTACAATCGTCGCCTCCTCCATAATATTCTGCCTAAGGACGTAGCCGCTCACTTTTTGGCTCGTGAGCGGCGTAACGACGAGCTATACTACCAGTCCTGTGAGTGTGTGGCCGTCATGTTCGCCTCCATCAGCAATTTCTCTGAGTTCTATGTGGAGCTGGAGGCCAACAACGAGGGAGTGGAGTGTCTCCGACTGCTCAACGAGATCATCGCTGACTTCGATGAGGTAAAGTCTGTTGTAAAGCTCAGTGTGTTGTCCCTTTTACCTTTGCTCACAGCTAACTTTAAAGAGAAATGTCTGAGTTGCTCAAAAGTGATCACTTCCTGTTCTCAGATTATCAGTGAAGAGAAGTACAGGCAGCTAGAGAAGATCAAGACCATTGGTTCCACCTACATGGCGGCCTCCGGTCTCAATGACTCTACCTACGACAAGGAGGGCCGCTCACACATTACTGCACTGGCTGACTACGCCATGAGGCTGAGGGAGCAGATGAAGTACATCAACGAGCATTCCTTCAACAACTTCCAGATGAAGATAGGTACGGAGACAGCATGTTGAATTTCCAGCTCAAGATTTAAAAGTTTGAAGCAGCTTTGTTGATTCCGTAAAATGTTTTTGTCTCTAATTCTCAGGTCTGAACATTGGACCAGTGGTAGCAGGGGTTATTGGTGCACGGAAGCCTCAATATGACATTTGGGGAAACACAGTCAATGTGGCCAGTCGTATGGACAGCACAGGTGTACCTGACTGCATACAGGTAGGCGTCTGTAACAGCTAATGTAATTCAGTCAAAACAGGTTTTTAAGTTGAAGTCAAGATGTCAGTAGACGGGTTTTATGTAAAGATTTAAAATGGACGTATTTAAGTATTAAAAAAAGATTGCAATAATATTTATGAAACATGCTGTTAAATCTCTCATATTTTCTCTTAATCTTCTGTAAAAATAAATAAGAGACGTCAATTCCAGACACACTAAACATCCTTAACCATTTAAATCTGCTCTTACCAGAGGCCTGTTCTAAGAGGCCAGTTCAACTTACCCAGGATATCTTTTCATTCTCTGGTTTGACTAACCCTAAGATTGTCCATATGGATAACTGGTACTACAAAGCTGGTTATCAACCAGTTCAGTCAACTCTGGATTTTCCTATCCAGCCACGAGCATGTTTATGTGAAAGAGGTGCGGCTGTTAATGACGATATAAAACTTATCTTGGTGAGAGGGCTCCCAACTATTGGTGAATCTCAGAAATCAGTGGGTAGTAACAAAATAAGAACAATTTGGATGCAAACAAAAATAAAATAACATTCGTTCATGTATCGCTTCCTGCATGAGGCCCTGTGTTTGAAAAACATTACATTCAGTGGCCACTTTATTAGGTACACCTGTAAAATTTGTTGCTGTTAAATGCAACAGCTTTAATTCTTTATGAAGTTTAAAATGTTGAGTTTTGTTGATTGGTGATCTCTGTAAATGAAATTCTATGTTTATTACCAAGGCCGTAGTTAAAGATGGTGTATTGGACGACATTATATTGAGAGGGGGAGAATATTATTGAAACATCTCTGAATATAACACAGCATAACAACATAACAGTTTCATCAGCTAAATACTGATCCAGTTTCATACAAATCTTTTTCCGTTCTGCGCTCAGGTGACTACAGACCTGTACCAGGTGCTTGCAAACAAAGGGTACGTGCTGGAGTGTCGCGGGGTGGTTAAGGTCAAAGGTAAAGGGGAAATGACGACCTACTTCCTGAACGATGGACCGCCCAACAGTTAGCAGCCGTGGCAGCAGCAGATGTCGGGACGATCCCCACTGCAAGGACACAGCACCAGTGAGCAAGGACTCACAGTGTGAGCGAATGGCTAAAAAAACTCGAGATGCCATCACTTGGATCCCAAGTAAAGAGGAAAAAATAAACTTTAAAGACTTCAAAAAGGAAAGTGTTCTTGATGAGAGGAAAATGTTCTCGTTCAGCAGCCATTTTGGCTCACATACATGTTGAAGGACACGTGTTTTTCTCATGTCTAGCCTCTCTCTCAGGCTTCTTGAAAGATGCAAAGTCTGTTTATTTAAAACAACGCCTTTTAGCCTGTGTCAAAAGAAGATTAACGCTGTACATAAGGCTACTTTTTATTTTTACTTTGTGTTTTTTTTTTTTTGTTTTTTTTTTTTCCCCAGTATATTTTTTTTTAATTCACATGAATTATGAACAGGTACTCATATTTTGTTTCTGGGTTAATTATTTATTTTGATCTCGATGTTTTGTGCAAAAGGTCCTTTATGAAAAAGTGTGAATACATACGTGCACAAATATCCAGTTTATTACACGTTTATAAGTGTGTATGTACATGCATATTTGTGTGTGTATGAATATATGTATAAACTGAGGAGGAATATATTGACCAAAGACTAAAGTATTTACTAAAAGCAAGGCAAGACATGTTTGATATGTTCTCGCTAAAGTCAGCAATGATCACCGCCTCTGTTTTTTCGGCAGAAGGCCCGAACCTTCTGTCTTTTCGGCCAACTGCTGGCAGCACAGGCTGCTTCGTTGTTTTCATAAAATATGTACATTTAACTTATTATGTCTGTCACCCAGGCAGCAATGAGCTGATCACTTTAACTCTAAATTATGACGTTACCCTTAACCTCTAAACAAAATTACTAAAGACGACTAAGGATGTTATAAGATGGTGATATCTGAAATCTATATTTTTATCTGTGAGGAGCAGAAGTAGCTCCAGCTGGGATTAGGATCCTCTTCATCCTCATTTCATGTCAGATTTATTTCTTAGAGCTTGAGCAGCCAGTGTGCAGCTGATCTGCTGTTACAGTATCGTGTCATCGACTGCTCCTTCCCTTTCAGAGAAGTATTTTTTGGTGCAAACGGAAATGAAGGAACTTAGATCCAGAGCCATCGGGGGGGAAACCTCGGATTTCATCGCAGTGGTACCACACAGCCTGATTCTTCTATGAAGAAGAAATAGATGAAGGAAAGAAATATATATTGATTTTGACTGAATACTGTGCTTTGTAATCCTGAAGGGGCATAACTATTTTCACTGTGAGGTTTTTATGATACAACAAAAACTGCTTTCTTGCCAAACATAACCGCTTTGAAGCATGTCTGATTGTGGTATCCTGTTTTCATTTCTGTTTGTTTTAACGTAGGGTATTTTGTATCACTTCTGTATCCATCATTTGTATATTCTTAATGTTGTTGTTATTATTATTATTATTATTATTATTATGATGATGATTCTGATTAATTATTATGCTTATTATGATGATTCCATTCCAGTGAAAAAGGATCAAAGACCAGCACGCTTTCTTGTAAAATGCCAGTTGTTAAAAGCTCAAGCTCACTGGTACCAACTGATCAACTGCAGCCAATGAATTCTGCTGTTCAACTCTGATGTACAATACAGTATTTCAGCTGGCGATAGGTGTGATCATGTATAGTAAGTAATAACCATTAGCTGCC
Source organism: Epinephelus lanceolatus (assembly GCF_041903045.1). Lineage (NCBI taxonomy): Eukaryota > Metazoa > Chordata > Actinopteri > Perciformes > Serranidae > Epinephelus > Epinephelus lanceolatus. The sequence continues at coordinate 14,643,452 of NC_135741.1, read as the reverse complement.
TTTGCAGCAGAGCCCGAGGGGTGTATGCTCACATAAGCATAGCAGTAAACACACACATATACAGATGATTCACTGTGCTTTTTTTATTTATGCCACTACTGCAGTATTGTAAATCTCAGTCAGGCTTTAAGGTGACCTCTCCCTCCCACACATTCACTTCTCAGTAGTAACAAATGACATCTCTGGTGTTACACCATGTGAAACGGATAGAATTAATAAACTCACACATATATTTCCTGTATTATTTCCCCCCGACTCAGTGGAAGTACTAATAGCTGAGTTTGATTGCCTTAAGTTAAACTAAATGAATCATAGAATAACACTGAACAGGAACAGTGCCTGCTTGCCCTGTCTGGACTGCTGATGTTTGGATGGAGAGAAAGGGATAAGGGCTCGTTGAGAATAATTCCCAGTGAACATCGTCGCAACAGTCTCGGTTTCTTCGGCTTAAACTTCTCTAATCGGGAGAATCAGCTCTGATTTAGCTCTTCCGCCACACTCAACACTGGCAACCAACAGTTGATCATGTTTGTACCAAAGCCAGCTCACGCAGCCTTGTGCTATTGGTTCCCTCCCATGCGATGATATTAGGCCTCGGGGCGTGGTGGGAGCACCAGAGGACAGTAATGTAATGGAGATCACCAACTATCAAGTGAACTGTGACCAATGAAGAGTGATTCATATAAGCAAAGGGTTTATAGAACGGACATGAGTTTATAAAAATGTGCATTGTATGTATTCTATTTCTATTGGCTGTCCATAGACTTGTGTTGATTGTTAACTCTTGGGATGTTTCGGGGGGAACAGGAGAGGGGAGGAGGGTTGTCCCCCATACTACTGAAACAGTGTTTTGCTCAGGCCTGATGAATCCTTCCGTATTTGTTTTTGTTTTATTTGTATTTTCCCTGAGTTGGAGGAGTTGAAAGGGGAGTGTTTTGCAAAGCTGAAGGACAAGAAGAGTTGAGGACTATGACAAAGAGAAAAATAACATTTCCCCTTGAAGAAAAAAATAAAAAAAATCAATGGCTGTTTTGTGTGTTCATATATTCATTAATGTTGTTAGATGTACTGCTGATATGTTTTTATAGGAACAGGCCCATCATAAATAACGCAATAACTTTATTCCTCATATTTACAGGACAAGTTAGTGGTTTACCTCCTAATATAAACGTACTTAAAGGAACAGTGTATAAAATTTAGGAGGACATTTAGTGACATCTAGCGGTGAGGATTGCAGATTGCAACCAGCTGAAACTTGTCCCATGTGCCAAGCGTGAACTCCTGGTCAGGATTCCTTCAGTGTTAATTATTCAGGTTTTTACCGGGAGCCGAATTACTTGCTGAGGTCTCTTCCTCTCCAAAGCAAACCGACCAGGTGATTTCAACCGGTAAAAATGCTGAATGAAGCAGTTTCATGTTACAAAATCAGCATTTCACAAATGCTGTTTGGCACATGTCATAGGGGCCATTTGCCCAGCACCTGGTCTTGTGTGCTAACTACTTTCTCTGATAACTTGGTGTGTGCTCTGCTTTTTGTTGATCCAGACATTCAGGAGGTTTTTACCAGGAGCCAAATTATCCAAATAGGTCTTGTGCTCCCCAAAACAAACAAGCAAGGTTAATAAAATCAGTAAAGACACAGAATAAAGCAGTTTCATGAATGAATGGGAAATGGTCCTATCTACAGACAGTGTTTGGTTTGTCTGTTCTGGGCTACAGTAGAAACATGGTGGTGCAACATGGCCATTTCTGTGGACAAGGACCTGCTCCCTATGTTGATAGATACGACCCATTTCTAAAGTAACAGAAACACGATTCTTATTTTCAGGAGATACGAACTAATAAAAAGCATACTTTGATTCAATTTCAGCAAATATATCCCTGGAAATCCTGCACACTGGACCTTTAGGAATCATCCGGTTACTCAAGATAATCCACAGACCTTGTTGTCAGCAGTACATGTAGCAATCTTCTTTCAACCAAACTACACCCACCAACTGAATCACTGCACAGAAGGAAGCTTCTGCTAAGCTGTAACATTAGCTAGCACAGTGGTGCTAGGTGAGCTAGCAGTTGTTGCACACTTCCTTCTGCGCAGTGCTTCAGTTGGTGGGTGTATTTCGGTAGATAGAAAATAGTTCCAACAGAAACTGCTCACAACAAGGTCTGTGGATTATCTTGAGTAACGGGGTTGAGATTTCTGGAAAAAAGAGTTTGAGCTTTGAGCACCCCAGGCTGAGTGCTGCCTTCTGTTATATCCAAGAGAAGGCAGACATCTCTACGGCAAATATCTCCAGCACTTGGCAACTCACACCAAAACAATTCAGACTGATAAATAGTGCTACAGGTAAGAGGAAACAACTGTAGTTTTGATTTGGGGGTGAACTGTCCCTTTAATAATTATATCATTATACTGAATATCCAGTGACCCTGTAAACAAATGTATTCTTCAAGTTAGATGACAGTAATTGTAAGAAACATAAGATTCCCTGTTCACTAGTCTCCAGTTTTACTGCAAAAGAAACAGACCTCATAATAACATGTACGTGTTTTTTGGCAGGGTCACCACCTTGTTTGGACTTATGGAGGGTTGGACTACATGCCACATTAATGGACCACCAACACAAGGATGCTGTCACTGGTGGAAGTCCCCTGAGACCAAACCAAATCAATGGTGTTCAACTGCAGAGCTGCAGGACCAGCAGTACCACAGATATACATGTGTCACTTTGCACCATCTACAGGCAAGTTATGGTAAGTAACAGCCTTTGGTGTTTGACACACTAATCTGACATTTCTGTTGTTCTGAATGAAGCCTATGAAGTACTTTTTGGGACATTTTATGCCTTTTGAAGGGTGAGGGTTAGTATTCAAATCCAGCTTGATCACCTTTGACTTCTTGTGTTACCTTGATGACGTGAGAAAACGAGCCTGTGTTCTTAATGACCTCCTCAGAATTCATTCCTTCTGCACTGAAATATCAGTGGCAGATTTCTTCAGGAAGAATTATGTAACATTGTTTTTGCTGCTGAGTGATGAAATGTTCCTGAACAGCTCAACGTTTCTCGATTCCTGTGTGAGCAACCATCTGCAAACAGTGTTATGTTTCCTAATTTAGAAAATCAGGACACCTGCTGTGACTCTAGTAAAGACCTCCTCATGGCCCAGTTACTAAACTCTGTTTTCAACTAATCACATGCAGACCAGTATCATCCAAAATTCAGACGTAATTATTTTTACTTCCTCTAGAGGGCACTAGGATCTCACTCTCTCTATGAACCAGTCCATTAGTGCCTTTGAACCTGCAGAAGAGAGGTGGTACGATGACTTTTTATCTTATGATGCAAAATATAAATGCAGAAATCAGTTTTGAATTTTTTGGGGAACTTTTTTTTTTGCTTGTTTAATACAGACATTTTTATCCCATTCAGCAGCCGTAGAGATATGTGTAACGTTTCCACATTTAAATGTCTTAAAGTGATTACACCTGTGTTCTATATTTTGTTGAGTTGTGCAATCACATTTTCCCAAAAGTATCCAACAACAATCAAACCCAGAGAAATCAAGGACACGATCTAATTGTGTGTAATTGTTGCTATCGCCTGACAGTGGCATCATATCCCCTCTGTGCATGCACATGAAGCTGTCATACATTGAGTTTTTAACCAGTTTAGAACCAAAATTTTACAATACGCTTCTTATATCTTGATCATTTTTAACTATATACATTGTACACATGAATGATTTTAGTTATCAGATGTCTGGATCTGAAATTATCAGAGAAACAAGCACAGATTTTTAACACGAAACTGCTTTATTTTGTGTTTTTACCTGTTTAAATCACCTGGTCTGTTTGTTTTCGAGAGGAAGAGACCTCTGCTGATAATTCAGCTCTTGGTAAAAATCTCCTGAACACTGAACACTGAAGAAATCCTAACTGAGAGAAACTAACTGCAATGAAGTTATTCCTCTGTTTGTTATTGTTTTGGCTGAGAGACCCCTAACGACAGAAAATATTGTACATTTAAATGTTTTGTATATTGACACCTTCAGACTTCCTTTATAAAAGTTGTGAGCTAAAGAGGTTGAAACCTATATTTCCAGAGAAACTACCATAAAAAACTACATTAAAAAAAAACATTAGTGAGAGGCAAAAAGTGGATCTACTGTCATCTACTGCCTCTGGTGTGTGTGTGTGTGTGTGTGTGTGTGTGTGTGTGTGTGTGTGTGTGTGATAACTGAAGACAAAGGGCTGTTGGTCAGAACAGGCTGAACTCTGGGTCTGTCGCTGACATTTTTTCAACAAACCTGTGAAAGCAACAGTTGGATTAAGCTCACAGAGATCTATTATAAAAAAAATACAATATTGAATATGGAGGTTTTGCCTACTTTGTCATCTCACTGTTCTTTTGGGGAAACCGTTTGGCTTGGGTCCATGGTTCAGGACTCCTGGACGTCACCCATCCGTACTGCTGGTTGTCTGTCAGAGGCATTATGTACAGCTGGTCAGGGGCTAGAGAAGAGAGGAGACAGACACCTATCACCAGGAGTACATCCGTGATTTGGATCCAATACAGTCCATCAGACCCTTAATGTGTAGTTTTTCCATGTCTACTTACATCTGGGTGTTTGAACCCGTTTGACCATCTCTTTGTATCGCTCATGACTCCCATGGTGTATGTCAGTGCTGCAGGGAAAAGGCTGGTAGTAAACGTTGCATGTGTCAGTACATCTGAGGGATCCCTGTTGTTCTTGAAGAGATGATCCCGCTCTGTTGCTCATCCCACCGTCTGTAAAGCAATATGTTACTTCAGTATAAAAAGATCATTATTTTGATTATTTTAATAAATCTGTGGCTATTACAAAAGATACAAGAAACTAATTTTAAAACTTGTGTGCTAGTATTTTACCATGCTTGAGATTTTATAAAAATACTAAAATACTGTATTTTTTATACAGTATTAAGGCCCTAAAAGACATGCATTTGAACACAACATCCTAATATTGGATGGGTTTATGTATGGTAACACCAAATACAGAAAGGTTTTGTGCATTGGAATAGTTGCAGAAGTTCATTAAAGTTATATGGATTCAGCTGGATTATTTCCTCTCCCTTTAAAGCTCCACTATATGATGACTCTTGTGATTGTTTTTATGAACTTGTTTTCTTGCCCTACACATGTAGCTCTTGTATTTATTCGTGGAAGAAGTATCCGTATCTTTTACTGAAGCAGAAATACAAAAGTCTTGGTAAAAGATCAGGATCCGGGTACAGATCCAGGGTTTTCTCCTTAAGTTTGACACTTAAGGCTCTTTAGCTGAGGGACCTACACAGTTGCGCAGAATCCCTTAAAAGATTTCCTATGTTAAGGAAATCAAGGAGATCGTTTGATTGTTTACAGTCGTTACAAAGTTGGCTTATAGTTAGAGAAAAAATGGTGGAAGAAAAGAAGACAAGAAAACCATATTGGTCAAAGGAGGAAAAGATTATACTTCTGGAGGAATACAATCATAGAAATCACAAACTACAAAGTAAATTTGATCCCCAAATACTAGAAAACAGAAAACGATTGTAGGAAGAAATTGCAACAAAAATTAATTCAGTCAAATCTAAAGTGTAAAATCAAAAGCGTATTCACTGGGTTGTCCTGGACGCAGAACACTTTTCTCTGGGTGTGTTTAGTTTTTCCATTTATCACCATAAACTTGGTCATGTTGCAGCTAAGATAGAGTCAGGGGTACCTAAGTTTTATTTTACCTTGCTTTGGCTGCTACAGTCTTGTCTAAATATTTTAGTGAATACTGTCAGGAAACCTTAAGGGGAAGCCTTAGGTGTGTTTTGTGCAACCAATTTTATTTTGAGGAAACCTTAACTAGGACTTAAAGGAAAATCTTAACAGAAGGTGTTTTGTGCAGCTCGTCCCAGGTCTTTTTCTCTATCCATGAAGAGGAGTTCATCCAGATACCAGAGAAGGAGGAAAGCCAGCAAGTCCATGCACTGATATCATGTTATTGGATTTTATGCAGTGATGCATATGTCTACATCACTTAAATGTGGCAGCTAGTAAAGGTGGGGGCTACTTATAATTAGCCTTAAATACTGCTGGGTAGTTTAATTTTATTTGTATATCATAATTTATTTTTTGTAAAGCTGCAAAGTAATTAGTTACTACAAGTATCAAATAAATGCAGTGGAGTAACAAGTACAATATTTGCAGTGGAGTACGCACAGGGTGACATACAATTGAAATACTCCTCAAAATTGTACAGTAACGTTAACTACTCCAGTAAATATACTTTTCTGAGTCGACCACTGCTTTTCATGCTGCTTGCTCTCTTGAAAAAGATATTAAGACTAAATAAAGTTAAATATTACAAGGTTAATTTTATTTGAGGTGTTCACATGTTGTAAAGGTCCATCCAGGGCAACTAACAGCAACTTGCTAGCTCATATTAGCAAACATTAACTAGCTGGACTGTCCTGTTTAGGCTACTAGTTAACGTTAGCTACATGTAGCTTGGTATTATTAAAACCTGCAGACTTTTGAGGGATTGAATAAGTGTTCCTGTCAGCTATCAACAAGCTAAATGCTCTTTTTTTCACTGTGGGTGTAGCTAAAGGTTAGCAAGGTGAAATATAAGTTAACCGACAAACGGTCAGTGACGAGCTAAGGGAGAGTCCAGCTCCTCTTACCCCGGGGATGAGACGCTGCTCTGGGACTCACTCTCAGTTTATCGCCCACTGGGTTCTGATAGCCCAGGTGTGTTAAACCGAAGAAGGCCATGGTGCCGGAGATCCGATAAACGAGATTATAACAGTCGAGACAGAGACAGACACACCAGAAACAGTGAGACAGACAGCCTGTAAATAAATCACAACTTTTGGTTTAGGTGTAACCGTGGCAACAAGCCCCGCCCACCGCGGTGTCTCGAGGGAACTGTTGAAAACTCAAGACAAACCAACTTATTTATATATTTAAATATATTTATTTTAATGTAATGTAATTTAATTTATTTTTATTTTACTTTATTTTAATTTGTTTGTTTTATTTTATTTTATTTTGTTGTATTTTATTTTATTCTATTTATCAGTGTATAACAGTTTCAATACAATGCATGTAGTGGTCAATACATTCATGACCAAAAATTACAAATTAAACTAATGTGACAAACAAGAACAAACTTCATAGATGTTATCATACAAGACCAGACAATAAATAAATGAATGAATAAATAAATAAATAAATAAATAAATAAAATACACACGAGTATACACACACACATACACACACACACACATTTTATTTATTTATTTTTTACTTTATGACAAACAAATCAAGGCACATTTTCAAGTCCTGCTCATCAAATACAAAATGAGGAAAATAAAACAACAAATGAAAAATACAAAAATAAAATATATACTAATAAAAGAAAAACAGGGCACCATCAAACCATTTAATTAAACTGAAATTAAAAAAAAACACATTTAATGTTTTTAAACCATACAGAGCAAAAGATATAGTCAATCCAAAGTGGGGTTTTTTCCCAGCTTACACTACCATTACTATAGCAACCCAATCAAACGTGACAGCTTATGCTATCGCTGATTTTACTTACAGTATCTCACATAAGTGAGTACATCCCTCCCATTTTTGGAAATATTTTATTATATCTTTTCATGGGACAACACCATAGAAATGACACTTTGATATAACTTAAAGTAGTCAGTGTACAGCTTGTATAGTAGTATAGATTTACCTTCCTCTGAAAATTACTCAAAACACAGCCATCAACATCTAAACAGCTGGCAACATAAGTGAATACACCCTACAGTGAACATGTCCAAATTGTGCCTAAAGTGTCAATATTTTATGTGCCAACCATTATTATCTAGCACTGCCTTAACCCTTTTGGGCATGGAATTCACCAGAGCTCACAGGTTGCTTCAGGACTCCTCTGCCACAGCAGGTGGATGTGAAGACACCTTGCACTCCTCCACCTTCAGCATGAGGACACCCCACAGGTGCACAGGTGAGTTTAGGGCTGGATACATACTTGGCCAGTCCATCACCTTCACCTTCAGCTTCCTCAGTAAGGCAGTTGTCATCTACTAGGTGTGTTTTGAGTCATTGTCATGTTGGAAAACTTGATAATGAAAACAGTGGACAGTTGTCTTGGTGCTCTTTCAGCATGTGTGGCACCTTGGTGAAGAGCACCAAGACAACTGTCCCTTGCTTACAGTCAAGTATAGTGGTGGCAGCATCATGGTTTGGGGCTGCATGAGTGCTGCCGGCTCTGGGGAGCTCGGTTCATTTAGGAAAACATGAATTCCAAGCAGAGCATGATCGCCCCTCTTCGGAAACTGAGCCGCAATGCAGTTTTCCAACATGATAATGACCCAGAACACACCTAGAAGATGACAACTGCCCTGCTGAGGAAGCTGAAGGTGAAGGTCATGGACTGGCCAAGTATGTATCCAGCCCTAAACTCACCTGTGCACCTGTGGGGCATCCTCAAGCTGAAGGTGGAGGAGCGCAAGGTGTCTTCACATCCATCTGCTCCATGATGTCATCATGGAGGAGTGGGAGAGGATTCCTGAAGCAACCTGTGAGCTCTGGTGAATTCCATGCCCAAAAGGGTTAAGGCAGTGCTAGATAATAATGGTTGGCACACAAAATATTGACACTTTAGGCACAATTTGGACATGTTCACTGTGGGGTGTACTCACTTATGTTGCCAGCTGTTTAGATGTTGATGGCTGTGTTTTGAGTAATTTTCAGAGGAAGGTAAATCTATACTACTATACAAGCTGTACACTGACTACTTTAAGTTATATCAAAGTGTCATTTCTATAGTGTTGTCCCATAAAAAGATATAATGAATTATTTGCAAAAATGGGAGAGGTGTATGTCATGGCTGCCACTTGGAAATCTTACCCTTAATGTGAATAATTAATGTGATGTGTAATGCGATGTAGCCTGGCCGGTTTATTACAGCTGAGGATTGAGTTCACAAGCTGGTTTGAACAGTTAAGGACACCAACATGGCTGTAGCTACAGGTTAAAGCAACATTATGCAAAAAAAAAGAAAAGCTCCTGCCTTGGGTTGAGGAATCAGTTGGTTGTTTCAAACAGGTGTCTGTTGATGAAAATGATGATATAGTGCCTGAAATGGGTAACAGTGTTGTCTTTTTCTGAGGGATCAGCACACAGTTAAAGTAAATGATGGAAAGGGACAATTAAGAAACAATCAGAGGGCCTGTAATCACTACATTTGACTATTAACCTCCGAGTTACACCCCTGGCTGTGAAGACTATTTTTACTGACAGACAAATGTCGCTCCTTTCAAGTCTGTATGCTTTCTGTTTTATAAGGGTTACATTCAGGAATATTTTTGTATGGGGTTTCTGGACTTCCTGATCAGTGGTGCACAGCTACGCTAACTTCTCTTACAACAGTTGTTCCCAACCTAATCGTCAGTTGTCTTCTGTTACACATAATGATTTCTATTTTCCAGATTTTTCTCCAAATTTTTGTTCTTTTCTTGTTAAAATACACAATACTTTCAGCCTCTCAGGACTATATATTCTCCAAATGCAACAATCTGACAGGGAAGCCAGTAAGGCTGAGAGTCACTGTGTTAGCTGAACATGATAAACTACAATAAAGGTGAAATTAGGGTCATGTGATCAGGTATTATTTTACCCCCTCTTAAAAAACACAATGTGTTTTCTTTGACACTGTAGTATTTTAAGTACATATTCTAGCAAGAAGTACAGCCCAGCCTTGACTTGTGTATACATGCAACCCCTCGTATCTCCTGAATGCTGCTGATTGAAGGGGGAAGCAGCAACTGAGCAAACGTGGATCTTCACCAGACAGGTACAACATATATTTCCACATCAACTCAAACCCTGCAGCAACTCATGTTACAACACCGCCCCAGCTGCACACGGAAATACATTTCCATTTCCTCATTCTTGTCACTGTACCTCTAAGTTTGCTTTACAGAAGATGTGTATCATAGAGTTTATGTTGTTCATCTCTGACAAACCATCTGTGTCTGTCGTCATCAGAAGAAAACAGAAGGAAATGTGCCTGCAAATCCACAAAAGCTTTATCTGACTCTAGTCAAGATTTTGTATATGTTGACTTTAGATCATTACAAATCTATCTCAGTACAATTCTCACCTGCCCTTAAGTACATTCAAAGAGTTATTGGTCCTTGTAACTGTTCCCCCTGTCCATACTAGTTGTGAAGGAATCCCTCCTAACGTCCCTCTGCTGCAACTGCCAAAAGAACCTCTGTCTAAACACAAAGAAGGGATTTTGTCACTTTATGTAAAACACCCTCAGGGTCTGATTAGCTCAGATTACCGAGGCCTCATATTAGTGTCAGCTGAACTTGAATAGGCATTTTTACACAGAATGGATGAGTCACACTAAGAGGGCATCACTTTACAGTCAGTATCAACAGGAGGAATCATTACAGCGCCCTATAACTCTTGCTTTCAGTGTACATTTGAGGCTGTAGGTATACAGTTTTTCAAACCAACAAAGATTCTACCACTACTACCTGTAGAGTGCTGCAGAAATGAATCCTAAAAAGAGATGAGCTTTAGCATTCCAGGTTCCCTCATCCCAGTGTCAGGAGTTTTTTTGAATGGGTTTGGTTGGATGCCTAAAATAAGGTCTGTGGTTGACACATGCTTAAGAGACTTTCTCTTTTTCTACTATGACATAAAATACATCAGTAAATGCCCCACACATGAATTCAGAAGCTTTTGTGTGTCTTAAAAAAGGGAGTTGCTAACAAGTGGCTAAATGAGACTACAGGATGACATCACGCTGAACAGGTGGTCATGAAGTCATGTGACCAGTGTAGACTGTTTATAACCTGATGTTAGCTTTTAACTTCTGGCAATTGCATCAATGTTTCAAAAATCATAAAAGAGGTTTTTTATTTGTCATGAATATCTTGCTGAGCAAAACATGTAAGTATCAGAAACTTTTGTTTGCCACAGAAGTTATTTTCTGCATTAACCAAATTTTCGTGGAGGGAACCAGGGCAATGCTAACTTCCGTGTTAGCCTACAAATAAAAATCAACCCTGCTGCACTTCATATCCTGCATAAACAAAGCCTGATATATCATGTTCCTCTGTGTCATAGAGCTCCATCCATCAATCAAAACATATAAAAAGGAAACATCTGTGAATTGCAATTTGTTGGTCTTTTTAATCTTTATCCTCCTGAGACCCAAACTTTTTTTTTTGGTATGCATTTTTTATTTCTCCTCGCTATTTGAGATCAGTAGGATCCGATAAGTATAAAAACCTAAACACTGTCAACAGTAATAAAGTCCCAGTGTCTTCAAACGAGTACTTACTAATTAAGTGTCTTAGCTTCTTACTGTTGCTATAATTAATCAAATTTGCCGCCATATCAAACTACAAACATTATTAATCACAAATAAACAAGTTTCAACAATAAAATGTGATCAGCTTTTGGACCTTGTCCACTTTTGTGTCGGGATCAGCTGCAGACACAACTAATGGCACATCAAGTGTCCACGAACAACGACAACAGGTCTAAGTTAAAGGATAACTTCAGTATTTTTCAACCTGGGCTCTATTTCCCCATGTGTATGTGTGCATATGATTCATAGATACAACTCGTTTTAAAATTGGCTCAGGGGGCGTCAGTGGCTTAGTGGTAGAGCAGGCGCCCCATGTACAAGTCTGTTGCCACAGCGGCCCGGGTTCAACTCCAGCCTGTGGCCCTTTGCTGCATGTCACTTCCTCTCTCTCTCTCTCTCCCCCTTTCACACTTGTCTGTCCTATCATTAAAGGCTGAAAATGCCCCCAAAAAATATCTTTAAAAAAAAAAAATTGGTTCAGTATTGAGGGAGGCGGATGCAGCTGGCAGCCGCGAAACGAGCTAAAACGGTAACGGGGGCAAATGCGTCCCGTATAAGTTAGCGCATTAAAAGTGCTTTTTTTTGCCACTGACCAGATGCTGAGCGCCGCTCAGAGTGGCGCTGGTTGTCCTGGAGAACAGTTGAGAGTTTTACTGCATCGATTGTAAACAATGGTTCGTGTTTGTCCTTATCCGAATTGCAAGAACAGAATGTCGCGCAGCTTTCATAGGCTGCCTTTGTTGGACAGCGAGATGCTGAAGTTGTGGCTAGTTGTGCTACAAATGGATGCTAACACTCCTGTCCAGACCCTGTGTCTTGCAGACCATCAGGTCTGCAGTGCTCATTTCTCCCAAGATGACTACTGCCAGCCGAAGAAGAGAAGACATCCAATCCTGAAACACCTCTTCCTCAAGTAAACGGCTGTCCCATGAATAGAGAGAGCTACAGACACAGTGGAGCAAAGCTCTTGTGAGATGACGTCACACAGCCCAGAGGTAAGGGAAACGTTTAGTATGTTATTTACAGAGATAACACTGGTGACCTGAACCGGTCAGTGGCAAAAAAAAAGCACTTTTAATGCGCAAACTTATACGGGACGCATTTGCCCCCGTTACCGTTTTAGCTTGTTTCGCGGCTCCCGGTTGCATCCGCCTCCCTCAATACTGAACCAATTTTAAAACGAGTTGTACTTATGAATCATACGCACACATACACATGGGGAAATAGAGCCCAGGTTGAAACATACCAAAGTTATCCTTTAAGTAGAATGAAGTATAGTGTCAAGTAAACCCAAAATGTGATGTGCACGTATGAGGACACAGTGTCTCAGAGTCAGGACTCAGGATTGCACAAACCCTAAGTGTGCCTTGGACTGCTTTTGAAAGACTTTGAAAAACTTGCATTTTATACTTTTTTGATTTAGAGTATACTTCACTTATGCAATGAGCCCTTCACAAGATGGAGTAAAGGATCAGAATACTTTTTCCACCACTGGATACAGATGATCACGAGCATTTTCCTTTAAAACAGACTCAAAACTGTATGAACCTATAATTTTTTTAAGTACTTTTTATGTGTTTATTATCAAATGGAAAGGAGTCACAAACTGAGAGATTGTAGGTTTTAAATAAAGAAAAGAAAAAGTTATTATTTTTTGTTTGTTTCCTTCCTCATTCCTCACTTTGTTTCCTCATACTCTTCCTCATTGTTGTGTTCCGGTGTTCATTATGGGCGCTGTGCGTGAGGGGGTGCGTACAGTTAAACCACGCCCACCTGCAGACTCCGTGACGTCACTGGACTCGACAGTGATGGGAACTCGAGCGAGCGCTGGTGAGTTTCTCCCAAACCAATAAAAATCTCTCGGTTTCTTCGTTGTCACTTGAACAGGGAAGTAACACTAGTAGGCAGGGCTCACACACACAGCCTCCACTATTGTCTGCTGTGAGTGTGTGTGTAAAGGCTGTACCCTGTCGTCGGGTTTGGTCCAGGGTTTAACCGCCGGGTTTATCTCCTCTCGTTAACGGACTTTGTGAGTAGCAGCACCTTTGTGGCGCTAACTTTACCGTTGGTTACATGTAGCTTTGTTAGCTAGGTGCTGTTTGCTAGCTGCTGTGAAGCGGCAGTTTGCTGCTTGTCAAGTCATGTTGGCACAACAGCCTGTGAAGCTAAGGGCTGAAGACAGGGCGGTTTTAGTGTTAGTTAGCCCAGTGTGCATGCAGCGAGGATAAAAGCTGCTGTAGCTCAGTTTAAAAGTAGCATTATGTGAGATGTTTCACCCTGTATGTTGGTGGCTAACTGTCCATGAGCAACAAAATGTCAGCCCGTGTTATCTTGATGTGTTAGCCGAACGTATCCAGCTTTATCACGGCGCTCTGCAGTAATGTTTAGCCCTCTAAATACAGGGTTTAGTGGAGGATTTGACTAATATCATTATGGTTTGTTGTGGGTCAGGCCGGGTCTGGGAGCTAGTGACCATCTGACAGAAATCCACGTGCTTTTCCTCTGAGTGTTGTTGTTTTATGGCAGTGATGGCATGTGTCTGTAACCTGTCATGACTGTGTGCAGCAACCAGTCAGATGCTGATAAAATATGCTGGTGGCTGCTAGGTTTGCTCCACTCATCAACCAAAATGAAAATCTGTGTTGATCTGTGAGTGGCTGTAGATTTTGGGCACCATCATCAGCCACAGTGGCAGGTAGACAAAAAGTTAATTTCTATCTCTGAATATTTGTTAATTGTCATAGAGCTTGTCAGAAGCTTGTCATTCACCACATTAAATGAGTCACAAGGAAATCTAAGTCTCAGATCTGTTGCTCCTTATCTATGGATCTTGGGTAATGGAGGAAGTAGAGGACCAGTGCCAGTGGCTGTTCCTGTTACAGCCCATTTAGAAAAAAATCACAAGTGCTTTACATCACAGCTGACCCTTTTTTAACAGTCATGCTGTGTTTCAGGTTTCAAGGCTTTTGTCATATGCACAATAACAACAGGGGAGCAGATGTTGGCAGTTAAATTCTTACTCTCAGGCTCACTTCAATGATGCTACTTCAAAATGTTTAAAAAAATATAATAAAAACATGCAAGTTAAACAGATACAAGATATAAGGCATAAAACATAATGTATAAGGTAAATACAGGAATGAAATATTTATTTAAAAAATGAAATAAAATATAATACTTCGTCTTCAGGCATGCATTGGTTTACATTGTAGTGATGCCACTAACTATTTTTTTTTTATTATTTCTTCCGATTGTTTTCTCAATTAATTTCTTTGTGTATAATATATCAGAAAATGGTAAAAAAAAAAAAAAAAAAAAGAAAGAAAAAGAAAGTCCATACCAATTTTCTCAAGTTTTTTCCAGAATGGAAAAGATTTTCAGTTTACAATCGTAAAAGAATAAGGAAACCAGCAAATATTCATGTATATGAAGCTGGAACCAGAGAACTTTGGTATTTTTTTTCTTAAGAGAAAAAAAAAGACTTAAAAACAATTAATTTCTGTTCAATCGACTAATCATTGCAGATCCAGGTAAATCAGTTAATAATAAGTAAATTATCATTTTTTTGATTAATCACTTAAATAAAAAAATCGGCAGTGTATTTATGTCTTTAAAATATCAGAAAATGTTTTTTAAACCCAAAAATATTCAATTCACAATTTTGTAAAACAGAGAAAAGCTGCAAATACTCAAACTTGTGAGGCTAAAACCAGGAATTTTTGTTGCTTGAAAAATAAACACTGAAATGATGAATCAGTCATCAAAATCTTTGATGCTTTATTTGTTGCCTTGTCTGTCATTTAACTGATTGATCTTTTAATCTAAGCAGCATTCAGTTTTTATTAAATCACTACAACCTTTATTAGGATGTTAACTGATTTTCATAATGTACAGAAGTAAATAGAAATCAATGGCTCCCTTGAACAGAAGGAAAGATGTATCCAAAACACTAAAACTGTTAAACATGTATTTGACAAAGGTCAGCCAAAATATTACTAAAACTTCACATTGTTGTAATTGTTATTATTGTATGCAACATAGTCCCTCCGCCAGCCAAATGTTTGTTAGCTTCCTGTTGTGTTACGTATTAATTGTTAAGCAGGCCTGGAGGAACTGGTAAATACCTGTTAGGTAGGATGCATTCTGTATTTGTCTTCTTAACCTTTGACCTTTGGGTTAACATGTAAAAGAATATTGTTAAATGTCTCTTTTTTTTGGACTTTTATTTTGTCTGCCCTTTAGAGAAGATGACGTCAAACATCCCCCTCTCTCGCTCGGAGGTTTTTGGGGAGCTGAGGAAGGAGCTGCATGATGACAAAGAGTTCCATCAGTCCGACGCTCATGTCTTCATCATCATGGGAGCCTCGGTGAGGGGAGGGTTGTAAAAATTGTAACTGATAATGCAAAGTACACTTGAGAATGAAATGAAAGAGCCAATGGTATGGATGACACAAACTGTAATACATGAATCAGAAAATGATTCAGCATGTAAGTTTCTCTGTGTTCCCTTATCATTATATTTGGCATATTTACAGTGCAGGTCACTGAGGCAAGAATGGTTGGCCATAATTACACAGAATGTGTGTTGAAATCTTTAAAAGTACTGCAGTAATTGCACACGATGTGTGTGATTTGAGGAAATGTTGAAACTGATTTCACCGAGCTTCTGCAAACAAGCACTCAAACATCCAAGCTTTCGAAAGCCTTAAATTGAGACAGTGGAACCCTTAAGGTTCCTCTTTGCTTATCGTTTCAATAGTGTGCGATACCTTTGACTGGCTTAAGACCTTACTTTGTATAATCAGAAACATAATTGTGTTTATTTAATGAATAAAACACATCCCTCCAGTTGTGTGTGACTGCTTTGCTTAACTGGAAACAGTAGAGAACTAGAAAAGTGCTCTCAGTTGAGTGCAAGTCTGCCAGGCAGCCACCTGAGCTGATTGCAATACTGGCAATATCAGCAGATGCACACGTTTTAGAGGCTAATAAAAATACACGCCTTGTCCATTTTTGACAAAGTTGTTGCATATTGCACGGAGCAGGTGCATTTCCTGATAACAGGCACTGTATGTGAAATAAAGATTCAACATAATTATGAGGGTGAATGTACTTTTAATGACTAAAACAAAACCACAAATTGTTGATCCATGTCATAACTGGACCTTGGACTGTATTTACTTTGTGTGTAGGCTACGGCACAACAAAGGAGGAATAATAAACAATACGTACAACTAAAAGAGATACAGAAAAAAAAACATTTAACTGCCTACTTACTTACTTAAGGTAGGAACACAAATATTAATGAAAAATGACCATAAAAAATCCCAAAATCTGTCAG
This sequence comes from Epinephelus lanceolatus, assembly GCF_041903045.1. Taxonomy (NCBI): domain Eukaryota; kingdom Metazoa; phylum Chordata; class Actinopteri; order Perciformes; family Serranidae; genus Epinephelus; species Epinephelus lanceolatus. The sequence goes on along the minus strand of NC_135741.1, from coordinate 14,626,693 downwards.
GCAAAACCCTCCACTTCTAAAATGCTCCCAGTATAGGCTACTATGACATATGTGGCGAACAGAACAAAACTGGAGAGCACAGAGAGCTGTCCCTCCCGACTCCTTTACAGTTAAGATGGCGGAGAAGCTAAAAAAACAGGAACTGTTGGGTATGGAATTAATCTGCCGATGCTGTGGTTCAAAATAAGACCAAACTTTTCTATGGATGTCAGTTTTTGAGCCATGATAGAGGGTAAGGCTTCTTGTTTTTAGCCTAGCCGATTTCTGAAAAACTTGTGCCTCCCATTGGCCAGTTAAAAGCAATGAGGAGTCAGCGGTCTGTGACGATATAAAATTTTTCAACAATTGTGAATCATCACAACTACGAGAGATCCTTGAGCAAATAGTGAGAAATGTGCACACAAAATATTAGGCTGAATGGTCCAGTAGTTTGCAAGATTAGCTGCAGACAGTTGTACAGTACAGTTTACAGTAGTAAAATCAATTCAGTTATTTCTTGAAAATTATTGGTGATGCACATGCCTCATCTTAATCAAAGTTCATTTCTTTTACTGCTACAATAAACTGAATAATAAGTCGATCCACCGCAGTAATTTCAAAAGAAATTACCCTTTTCACTGCTTCACTGTTTCCTCATACTAGTCAGGTGTGAAGTTCAGGAACTAAAACCATTTCAGGCTTTCTGAAACTTTATAGACTTATTTCCTCATTTCTTTTTTTACATAATGTGTCTCTTTTTGCCTTCTCCTTTTCTACCAGGGCTGCAGTCTATCCAAATGTGTCTTTTCTCTTTCATTTGTTTCTTTAATTTAAATAAGAGATGCCTATCAGAATCATAAATGAAAACATTTTACAGAAACATGGCTGTATGTATGAGAAAATGTAAATGCTTTCACTGCTCAAACCATATTTTCTGCAAAATATGTTTCCAAAAGAACCACTTTCTTATCTTTTTTTGTCATCATTTGTGCGACACAGATGGTGTTGGTTTTGTTTTTTTGAACATGTAGCCAGGCTACAGTCATTTACTGGCTGTGTCCCTCTTTCTCTTGCACTGTTTGCTCTGGGGAAAAGAGAGTGTGGCGCTGTTGCTGATTTTTGCAGTGTCACTGACTGTCAGCGTTTTTCTTTCAGTGTGATACACAGCCAGGTCAGTGGGAAGGGCTGGGCTTTGTGCAGTCTCACTCTGGTTGTACTGGTTTCATTGATAGGTGTGCATGTGTGTGTGTAGTTGCAGCTGATTAAATGGGCTTGCTGCAAGCTTTTATTTTTTAAAACAGCTCTTTCATTTGAATACATACAGTCATGCCAAATTTTAAAAACAGTTACTTACCGCTACTAATTCAACAGTGAGAGCTGTTCAGCTTCATGATGATACAAAAGGTTTGTTTAACGGGTTTGTCCTTTGCTTCGGTTAGAGGACATTGTGCGTGGCACCAGATTAAATGAATGACCAACTTCTTATCTAAAGTGTGACATTAAAGACACATTTCTGCTCAGTATATTTCACTTAGAGTTATTTATAACACACAATCTTAAACAAAGACGCAGGGTTATAACTTGAGTTGAACTCCCAGCTGAGGAATAGTGTCTTAAGGGGAGACGTCAGATTGTGATTTAGGCCACAGGATACTGTTATGGGAATTACTTTTAATTAAGTTGACTGCTAATGTCCCTTGTTGTCCTTTGTATTGATTTGAGGTTTACCTCAGGTCATTTTTTATTTCTGAGCTCCTTCTCACAATGTCACACTGTCTACATGGCCTTGTGTTGTCTTGTTAAACGTGTCAAACACTGTCAGAAGCTGAATCTGTTAGCTGTCATAGTTAAAGCACTAAGCAACAGGTTCTTCAGCATGATTTACAGAACAGCGTTATTGTCTCCACTCTGTGTGTTGGGGGTTGGCACTTGATCTCAATGGGATTACCACTAAGGTTGCGCAATTCTTAAATAAGCCAAAGCAGCCTTCTTACCTGTTGCCAGATGGAGTGACCTGCAGCATCTTGTGTCATGGAAAATAATTACCACTCTGGCAGTGCACTGGATAAATAAGCTGCACAGTAACTCCAAAACACAGCGTCAGCACTTAATGATTGTGTTTGTGACCTGTATTTTTGAGGTGGAATCATATTTCTGACTGTGTGTTTGCATCTGCAGGGGGATCTGGCTAAGAAGAAAATCTACCCAACTCTATGGTGAGTGAACTTCTGACCCGGCTGAAAGGCTTTTATATCAGTAACACAGCAAAGGCTGAGGAAAGATCTGGACTGGGGCCTCTGAGGTTTGAACCATATGTTCCTCTGCTCTCTCAGGTGGTTGTACAGAGACGGCCTCCTCCCTGAGCAGACATATTTTGTTGGGTTTGCTCGCTCTGACTTGACAGTTGATGCCATCCGGAAGAACTGCATGCCTTACCTGAAGGTAAAACTTGGTCTTTGAGATTTTGACAGATTAAATATCAGACTGATTTTTATTACTATTATTATTTTGGAGGGCAGATGGAGGCATTCACAGCAGATAGTAGCAAACTAATATACAAACACTAGGTAAATAAAAACATCTCAAAGCAAGAAAATAGTGTGCTCATCCATCCATCATTCCTCCATCCCATCCCCTCCGCTCCTCTTCCCTCTGCCAGTGGCTTAATCTGTAAAGTGTTGAACCTACGGAGAATTATCACCTTAATCTGCAGCTCCACCTAGCTTTACGGAGCTTTATAGTGAGATTCAGCTCATTGTTTAGCTGTCTGGCCAGCAACTTTACTAGTTTGGTTAACAGCAAGCAGCTTTATTCAGCCAAAATGGTCTAAAAAGTTTACAGAGGAAGGATGTATTAAAAGGCCTTTATTGTAGTGGCTAAATTATAAAAGAGCCAACATGTTTGGACCACTGCAGGTCTTCATCAGGGCTTTAAAAAATGTCATGTCAACTTAAAAGGTGACTGTGTCAGTGTTGTTTTTGGCCCCCAATGTGGACAAAAAAAAATATCACTTATTGCAGGTTAACACTACGAGCCTGTCTTGGGTGATCCATCACAAGTGGACAGCTTTGTCAGTTCACACCTGGCATTACACTGTGTCCTCACAGGCGTCTCAAGTGAGCACTCGTGATCAGATCTCTTCCCCGCTCTGTATGCAAATAAACATGTAGACTACATCATATGTGTTTGCAAAGGCCATTTGTGTTGAGATGAGATAAGCCAGTGCACCCTGATGTCCCTCTGCCTCATTACCCACCACTAGGAGACTGTTGTCGTTTGAGTGTGAGCCCCATGGCAGGGACAGTTGGTGAGAGTCAGCCCGCACACACACAGTGAGAGGGCTAACTGTTGGCATCATGGCTAGTGCAACCAGACAGTATTAATGGTATAATGACAGAGCTGGGCTGTTTTGGTGTTGGTGTGAGTTTGTGCTAAACAGGCAGATATTGATCTGAGTGTTTGCTGGGAAAAGAGTAGCTCTGGAGTCCGTCCTTCAGCGATGCATCTGGGTAACTACACCAACAGAAAATGTGTTATCTAACATGGGGTTGTATCAGCAAGTACGTCAGCTGAGTCCTTAAATGTGGCCCAGGACACATTAACGTACACACTGCTGAAAGAATGTGGGCATATACATCCCAGACCACATTTGGAGGTGGTGGCAATTGGATCTCAAGAAGCATTCAGGACACATGGGTGCATTCACACCTGTATTTAGAGCTGTCCACTCATGATCCGATCACCCTAGATGCATGTTAATACCACATACAAACCGAGCCTAAGTCGGCTCCTACACAGAAACTCAGCAAATCTTTCCATCCCATATTTCATGTATCGTCTAGTCCTCAGTTCCCGGTGCCTCCGGATAAAACACACATGCGCTGCATCTTTAAACATCCTCTTTAAATCCATTCATGTGTAAATGCTCCCCCTCTCTGACCCAGGTGACGGATAAAGACGCAGAGCGCTTGTCAGCCTTCTTCAGCAGGAACACATACATCAGTGGTAAATATGCAGATGACAGTTCCTTCTCCAAACTCAATACACACATCCTATCTCTGCCCGGAGGACCCGAGGCAAACCGTCTCTTCTACCTGGCGCTGCCGCCCACCGTCTACCACGATGTTACCAAGAACATCAGGCACTGCTGTATGAGCACAAAGTCAGTACACGTCTCTTACTAGCTGCTGCTTTGTCACAATGTTGTCTTGTTGTTTTGTGCAGTGTGTCAAAACCTTGTTTTTTTTTATAAAGCTTTATTGTTATTGCATTTTAGTGAACACAAGGAAATCCCTCTGACAGAATGTGTTTATAGTCTCTACATCACGTAAGATAGCACGAGTAACATGGTTCATAGGTGCGAATTTTTGTGACAAAAATGAGTGTATGTGACACCTAAGGGAAATCTTTTCAGTCACATTATATATAAAGACCACATCTGAAATGCGTTACGGGGGTAATTATAATGAATTATAATGCTTTTCTTTCCCTTTCTTGCTTTACATACGACCTCAGTGTTCAACTGTCTGGGGTCTCCGGTTTTGCTCTTCATAATGTGCCACACATTTTCAGTAGGAATCAAGTCTCAACTGCAGGCCAGTCCAGTACTAGCACTCTTTTGCTATGAAGTCATGCTAATACAACACGCACAGAATGTGGCTTGGCATTGTCTTGCTGGGATAAGCACGAACGTCTCTGAAAAAGACTTTGTCTGGATGGCAGCATATGTTGCTCTAAAACCTGTAGGGACCTTTCAGCATTAACAGAGCCTTTACAGATGTGCAGGTTAACTGTGATGTCATGGGCACTAACACACACCCATACCGTCACAGATACTGGCTTTTGAACTTTGTGCTGGTAACAATCTGGATGGGCCTTTTCCTCTTCAGGCCACAGGACACAACATCCATGATTTTAAAAAACAAAAACAATTTGAAATGTGGTCTCGTCAGTCCACAGCACACTTTTCCATTTTGTGTCAGTCTGTCAGTCAGTCATGGTGTTTTTTGAGCGCTCAGCAACTTCCCCAGTCTTTAGTTGCCCCTGAGCCAACTTTTTTGGATCGTGTTGCCGGCATCAAATTCAGAATAAGTGCATTTCACAAAAAACAATTAAGTTTTAAGGATTTAAGGATTTGTAAATCATTGCATTCTGTTTTTATTTATGTTTTACACAGCATCCCAACTTTTTTGTAATTGGGGTTATACAAGTTCAAGTGTCTTATGGATGCTCTTGATTAGTTGTAAACTAGAGGTTGACTGATGGGGCTTGTAGTACATTATGACTACCTATACTCACACCTCAACATTTAGCTGTAGTAAAGACTCATAGTGTGCTATAAAAGTCCATGCAATATCAGAAGTTATCATTGCTACAGGGCCAGTGGTCGCAAGACTAGAAAGATGCTATTCAGGTGCAAGTCCGTTGTTTGTAAGTAAAGTACATAGTGATGCATCTATAATAATGCATGTTTTATAACGGTTTCATTTTTGGTGGTAACCACAGTGTAATGTATTTTAATGTATGTAAAGGAATTAATGCTGCAGTGATTATTATGCAAGATGCCAAATGTAAATAACCATCCAGAGAATAACAAGTAAATATCTGCTTCAGGAATGAAACCTCAAGTTATGAAACCTGTGTGATATATTCAAAGTAAGAAAAGACTAAATACTGTTTTTAAAGCTTTATCAGACGTCCCTCTCCCTAGCAATGGTTTCCAGCTCCTCCTGGGAGACCCCAAGATGTTCCCAGGCCAGATGAGATATGTAATCCCTCCAGCGTGTTCTGGTTCTGCCCCGGGGAACACCTCTAACAGGAGGCATCCTGATCAGATGCCTGAACCACCTTAACTAACCCTTTTGACATAAAGGAGCAGCGTCTCTACTCTGAACTCCCTCCAGATGTCCGGGTTCCTTACCCTATCTCTATCAGTAGAAATGCCCCCATAACGCACTGTAGCTGGGGTCCTTATAGAAAGTGTTACCACCCAATTTAAACTCGGCTGTGTCCCACTAATGTGTCGTCGTGTTGATGAGCACTGTGAGTTTATGTGTCCTTTTCCTTTGTGTGTGTGTGTCTGTTGTGTAGAGGCTGGAACAGGGTAATTGTAGAGAAGCCGTTTGGACACGACCTTCAGAGCTCCGAAGAGCTGTCCACTCACCTCTCCTCCCTCTTCACTGAAGAACAAATCTACCGTATAGATCACTACCTGGGCAAAGAAATGGTGCAGAACCTCATGGTGCTCAGGTGAGAAATCCACTTTTTTTTAACTTGAATTTATTTATTGAATGGGAAATTGTCAAATGCTGTAACTTTTGATGGTGAACATGAATATTGAGGAGCAAAATCTGACTGAACTGAATTCATGATTAAGTAAACTTTAAAGGAGATACATCCACTCTTAGATTATATTATAAGGGCATCTAGTAGAGTGAATACAAATTTATACTGGGTCACATATGTTCATTCATTCATTTATTTTTATTTTAGTGCCTTTCTTGGCCCAATCCACATGGGATTACAAGACACTGTTTTTTTATAACTGTCTTCCAGTCTTGCATGTACAAAACCAAAAATAAGGACAAGAAGACAAACATAAAGAAACACAAACAAATTGAAAGCAAAACAAAAACAACATCCCAAATGAACTGCTCACACAGACATTTACATTTACAGATCATCTCAATAAAAAGCCCTCTTTCTTTTCTCTCTTCTTCTTTTTCTTCATCTTCTCATCTTTCTACTGAGAGTTGTTGGTATTTCTCTCTGTGCTTTTTAATTCTTTGTGTTGACAAAAGAGAGAATTTTCTCTTATGATTTTAAAGTAATTTGAATTATGCAACACGGCTGCTTTGTGGGTTGGAAAAGCCTCTGTGAATATCATACAAAGAAAACAGAAACTGGCCTCAAACCAAGAACAAAACAGAAAAACATTTATGCATGTTGTCACAAACAGCTGTCTTTCCCTGATGTGTTTGAGTGTGTACGTGCTGCTGAGCAGAGAACAATTATGGGATGTTTATTACAGGTTTGGGAACCGAATCTTCGGGCCGATCTGGAACAGGGACAGTGTGGCCTGTGTGGTTCTCACCTTTAAAGAGCCATTTGGCACTCAGGGACGAGGAGGATACTTTGATGATTTTGGCATCATTCGGTGAGTGGGGGGAAAAGTTTGTCTTTGTACTGTGATATCAAAGCGTAATGTTTTTGTTTTTTTACTCAGATATAAAGTGAAGTTTAGAGAGCAGTCGTGGGAGCTTCTGTACTTAAACTGCATTTTTAGTTGTTGAATATTGTAAACAGTACTTCAATCTGTAACACTTTGCTTTAATGCCCTCCTATTTGATAGCAGTATATAGTCAGTGTATAAGATATAGTAGATGTCAGTCTGTGAACCCCCAGTTTGGAGAAGCAGCAGGAGTACCGCCATGGAAATTAAGCAATGTACTGCTGTAAAAAATAATATCACAATATTTCGGGGTATTTTTGCGATAACGATATTTGTGATGATATCACAAATTAGTAAAAAAGTATTTAACTATTAATTTAGGAACATAGAATTGCAACAAAATACAAACAAAATGATATAGTTTTACAGTTCACCTTCAAGTATGCAGTAAAAACTAAACAAAAATATTATCTCATTTCTTGAGTTTGTGAACAACAACAGTAACTCAGAGTGAGATTCAGATTTTATACAATATTAGCAATACAACTGAATAAAATCTCCACAAATTCCACATTTAAACAGCTCCCCAAAACAAAGAAATCCCCAGGGATGGAATCTATATTTAGAAATCAACAAGTGATTTCCTTCTTTTGGCAAAATCCTAAAGTTTTTTTTTTTTTTTTCACCTGGACCTTTATGCTCTGCCATTTCTCCTCTAATCATCACACTGTAACCGGCTGTTATGATAACACAACTGTCACACATTCACATATATGTCGTTTTTGTCGAGCCACGAGCGTCACATAGGTTTATATTACTAAATGTTTATGATAAAATCACTTGGTGACACCGACTCCTGTGTGTCCACTGTGGGAAAGGAGAGACGCTGAATGAGTTAGCTCTGATCAGTCCCTAAAAGAGTCTGAAAAGTCCGGGGCTGTTCATAAAACATTGAGGACGCCACAGTTTATTCCACACTACTGAAGCTGCTCCTCTTTTTGGAACCACTGCACCACTTAGCTTCCGGGGTGTTTCTGCAGCCTGCTTCTCCAAACTAGGGCGTGTTGACTGACATCTACTGTATGTAATGCACTGACTATGGTTAAGTACCTCACGCAACCCTGTTTCATCAGTGAATAAACATTAGCGGCTCACTAGGAGGCAAATCACACTTTAGATAATGGATAGATTTGACTTGTTTTAACACATCAGTTATTATTTTAATAAACATGTCCACATCACATTCTCACTTCCTGTCCTTTTGTTTAACCACCTGTTCCCTCTGTCCTGATCAGCGATGTCATGCAGAACCACTTGCTCCAGATGCTCTGCCTGGTTGCCATGGAGAAACCAGCTTCCACCAGCTCGGATGATGTTAGGGATGAAAAGGTACAAAATCATCTCCTAGAGACCTTGACGCTCTCAACACCTCCTCAAACACGACTATAGATGTGTGCCATGTTTCTAATGGAGGACATCTGCTCTGTGCTGTTCCCTCTTGTAGGTGAAGGTGCTGAAGTGCATCGCTCCAGTGTCCATGTCAGACGTGGTGCTGGGTCAGTATGTGGGGGATCCAGAGGGTGAGGGAGATGCCAAACTGGGTTATCTTGATGATACCACAGTTCCTAAAGGATCAACTCAGGCCACCTTCGCCGCTGTTGTGCTCTATGTCCACAACGAACGCTGGGATGGTAAACACACTGTGCGATTTACAAAACATATCCTGTTGATGTCATGTTTCCTGGTGCTGTTTCATAATGCACTGTCATTACAATGTGTTGCTCCTCAGGTGTTCCTTTCATCCTTCGCTGTGGAAAAGCTCTGAATGAGAGGAAAGCTGAGGTGCGGCTGCAGTTCACAGATGTCCCAGGCGACATTTTTGACAATCAGTGTCGCAGGAATGAGCTAGTGGTGCGTGTGCAGCCCAACGAGGCCGTCTACGCCAAAATGATGAGCAAGAAACCCGGCGTCTACTTCAGCCCTGAGGAAACCGAGCTGGACCTCACCTACAAGAGCAGATACAAGGCAGGTTCAAGTTTATGTAGCATGTACTTTTATCACTTTTACTGCAGAAAATAAATCCGTAATTCGAGCTAGTGATCTGAGTAACAGGGGAAAAAGCATATTTCAGATTTTTATGTCTAAAAAATGTAATGATGTAAATTTCTTGTCTTGTTTTCAGGATGTGAAGCTTCCAGACGCTTACGAGCGTCTCATCCTGGACGTCTTCTGTGGGAGTCAGATGCACTTTGTGCGCAGGTCTGTCTTTGTTTTTCACTACTGTTGTCTCATGTTACTACTTGTAAAATAAACCTGTCAGTAAAACTACCAGCATAGGCGGCCTTGCCTGTTTCAACCGTTTCAGTTGAAACGGGCCCAGACCACCAGGGGGCCCCCAACTGACTGACAAAAAAATAAATGCTGCAAGGAAGACACAATAATAAATCACTGCCCGCCATCACCTAACTAGCTAGCTAACATCCCTAACGTTACAAAATGAAACGCACATACCAGAGTGGTGCTGAAAAGCGAAAACTAGCAGACATCAGAAGGAAAGCTGTGAGCAGTCTTCTAAAAGTGACCTCTTTCTTTGCTCCTGCATCTATAACAGCTGCACCGACTACAGCAGCGGCTGCAGCCCACTCACATAACGCCAGCCAAACAACAAATACGGGAGAAGGTGAAAATAAAGACCTTTCTACTGAAACAGCTGGTGATAATGATGACCAAACATTATCGTTTGAAGCACCACATGATGATAGTCCCACAACTGAGACAGGTGAGGGAGATGCCACCACCAGCACTGTAGCCAGGGAGAAAGTCCCACTGCCGTTCACAGAGACAGACCCGGCATGTTGGCCAGAACATATTTCCAGTGACCAACGGATCGATATTGTTCGGAGAGGTCCCGTTCAGATAGAGGACTTTAACTTCCCACAGAGCCAAACACGGCGCCGTTTTACTAATGACAGATATTTCATAAGGATGAAAAATGGAGAAAAAATACGCAGGTCATGGTTAGTGTATTCAAAATCATCAGATTCAGTTTTCTGTTTCTGCTGTACCCTATTTGGCAAGCGAAATCACAGTCTCACTGACGGGGGTTTCAGAATGTGGGAACGACTCACTCTCACACTCCAGGATCATGAGAAATCAAATGCACACCGTTCCAACATGGACAGCTGGCACGAGCTGGAGACGCGCGTAAGAACGCACAGTGCTATTGACAAAACATACCAAGAAATATAAATGCTGGAGAAAAAACACTGGAACGACGTCATGAAAAGGATAATTGCAATAGTCTGTCACCTTGCAGAACGAAACCTTTCTTTTTTTTTCCTCCGTCTGTCTCTGTCTTTTCATGCAGGTAGTGAGCTGTCCACGGTGCTGAAATGACACGGAGCACTCATTATTTTTGTTGTTAATTTAAGTTGAGAATTTTGAATTTTTGATTTTTTGGCTGAATTTTGAAAACAAATCTGTAGAAAGTTGTTTCTCTTTTATTTCCGTTTCTCTGACCCAGAGAGTGCTCTGATCACAACTGGACAAAAATAACGCGGAGCACTCATTATTTTTGTTGTTAATTTAATTTGAGGGGATTGTAAGGGACAATAAAGTATCCATATCCTTATTTGTTGCAAACCAACCTGAATCCTCGCCTTTTCTGCTGAGTCCCGGTTTCTTGCCCCGGTTATGATTTTAACACTTGGTCACAATGTGTCGTTTTACATGGGAAAATATGTGCGTCCTTGGGACGCATGGATGACTTTACTGCGTTCTTTCAGCTTATAATGCGTCACGGACGCGTAGCTGGCAAACATAATTATGTTTATGTTTTACGTGGTAGGGCCCCATATTAAGTATTGAAACAGGCCCCCTGATGCCGAAGGCCGCCTCTGACTACCAGTCCCCACTAGATGGCGTTATAGTGCATCTTTTCTCTGCCTCAGCTTGAGGGAAACACGAGTTGTACCGGGCTCCAACTGCTTTTTCTGTGTACATATACTGATGCATGTAACTTCAGAATTACCTGCATCAGAATGTTTTACTGTCACAAACATTTTTTACTGGACTGTACAATTTGGTGCGCTTAAAAAAAATGATAATAATTGCACCATTTGGGAAGTGGTTAGCCTCACAGCAAGAGAATTCCTGGTTCAAACCCCAGGGTGGGGGAGCCTGTGTGGAATTTGCATGTTCTCCCTGTGTCACCTCTCGCCCAGTGTCAGCTGGGATAGGCTCCAGCCCCCCTGTGACCCCCCAACAGGATAAGTGGTTATAGAAAATGAATCAATGAATGCACCATCTGGTGTATTTGTCCTGCTTGCCTATATATATTTTAAGCAGTTTCTTATCAAACCTAGTATGGAAACATTTCCCCCCTTATGTTAGGACTTCTGTTGTGATGTCACATATTTAACAAGACTTATTTATCATGTGTTGTACCATAAATTGTTGCTGTATAGCGAGTCTTTCTTTTTCCTTTTTAACCACTTGAAGTATTGGTACCGTAATAGCCCGAATAGAGGTGCACCAAAACCAAGCGGCGGGCACCATGATGAAGTTAGTGTTAGGCTGTTTTCATTTCACACCTCTTCTATTTTATATGAATAATTTTTGTAAGCCAGCGAAATGTTTGTCTCTGCAGTGATGAACTAAGGGAAGCATGGAGGATCTTCACACCTCTTCTTCATCACATAGACAAAGAGAAGCCCAAACCTATTCCTTACAAATATGGAAGGTAGGAAACGAGTTCACTATGCCCTCATTTGGAAGACGAGTTTGATAGAGTGTAGATTGTGATTGTTTCTCTTTTTCTTCCTTCAGCCGTGGCCCAGCAGAAGCAGATGACCTCGCAAAGAGAGTTGGATTCCGCTATGAAGGCACTTACAAATGGGTCAACCCTCACAAACTGTGAGTTGTGATAAGATGAGGGAGGAGTAGAGATAGGGCAGTAGGAAGGGTGCAGCAGGGTGAGTGAGCCATGTCGTGTTCCAACGCAGGAGTGTCTTTTGTGGAAGGAGGCGTTTCCACTATGTGGATCCATCACAGTAGCAGAAACAGGCTATTATTTCTCAGGTATGGCAATAATTTGTTTGAGCCAGTTCATCAGACATTCAAGACACAAGAGAATAATACCAGATTCACTGGTAGTTTTTTTTTTTTTTTTTTTTTTAATTCATTCACAGAAATCTTCTATTTTGAGAGGTGGGACCAAGTCAGTTGGAGCGGGAACAAAAAAATCTGAACCAAGACATTATTGCGAACAAAATAACTGTCTGATGAACTGGCTCCATGTCCCTGTCTCTATTAATTAGGTCTTAATTTGTCAGGATGGTAAATGGAATAACTGAGTACCGAGAGCGGAGCAACAACGAAACACTCAGCTGAGTCATGCTCACTCAGTGTAAGCACTGTACCAAAGATGGTAACGGAACAACAGGAATGATTGTTCACCAGCTGTCGCTCTTAATAATTGTGATTGTAATACCATTATGCTTTGACTGCAGCTATTAATCACTCTAAGTGGAACTTCCTCTTACAACCTGCGCGCGCTCTTTTGGCCTCCTCTGTAAGATACGTAGACCCTGTGGTTTACAAAGGGCAATGCGGGCAGTTTCTCTTCGAAGCATTCGTACTGGAATAGTCTTAAGTGTTCTTACGGACAAAGAAAACAAGCTCTCTGTCTTGTTTTAGTAGCCTCCCTCTGAGCTTTATTCCCTCTTTGTTTACATTTTTTTTCCAGGTTTATTTAAGTTACTCATGTTCATTCCGTATTTCAAAGTATACGGACAGCAGCGGTGTCTACCACAGGTCAACAGTGAATGTCTTTGTAATGACGTGCTGAATACTGCTGTTACTGCACACTCACATGTAATGCTAGCTACATTTCCACTACTTGTAATAAACTAGTTTTGCTTCTCTGTAAATGTGTTTCATGCTGTGTGTTTTTTTATTGCTTCAAGCACTGAAGTCACTATGTTATGATAGACAGTGTGTACGTGGGATCTTAAAGTATTAAAAAGTCTTAAATGGACAGACATGTTCCTGTTTGTTATTTTTATGTATATATATATATATATATATATATATATATATATAACTCAATCATTGTGGAGCAAGGTGCACACACACAAGCCTCGTTTCCTCTCCCACAGGTAGCTATGAATGGATGTACAAACCCCTTAAACAACTATTTGCACATTAACAGTTGAGCCTGCTCCACCACTCATCAGACCTGTTAATGACAACAACAGCACAGAAGTGCAGTTTGTGGGGAGGTTCTCCAACAGCACCAGAACCTCAGTCATTATAGGACAGCGGCAGCTATTTATAGTACCAGTACCACCAATTAATCATAATAATGAAGAAAAGTTTACCTTGACTTTTTTATGACATACATTTTTATGAAATTGTTAGAAAGTCTTTTATGACATTATGTGGTATGACGTCTTATGATACTGCAACTTTTTTTTTTTTTTTTTTTAAAATTGAGGCATACTATACTACGACTTTTTATGAATTTACTATACTATACTATGGCATGTTTAATTTTTTTTTTTTTATCGGCATACTACACAACATTTTTAAATGATATTTTACAACATAATATACTATGACTTTACTATTCTGTGACACTGATTTTTTTTTTTACAACATACTATACTATGACATGATTTTGATGTTTTTTGTCAACATATTACCTTACGACGTTTTTATGACATTTTTTATGATGTTTTAACTACATACTATACTATGACATCTTTTTATAAATTTTTTTACAACATACTGTAGTATGACTTTTTTGAATAATTTTTGATGACATATACTATGGCTTTTTCAGTGATTTTGGACAACAATCTATACTATGACATTTTTTTATGATTTTTGACTACATACTTTTCTATGATTTTTTTTAAATTATTTTTGACGACATACTATACTATGACTTTTTTTCATGATTGCTGATGACATATTATACCTATAGTATGTTATTAAAAATCATTAAAAAAGTCAGTATAGTATGTTGTCAAAAACCATGAAGAAGAGTCATAGTATGTCGTTAAAAATCATGAAAAAATAAGTCATAGGATAGTATGTCAAAAATCATGAAAAAAAATCATAGTATAGTATGTCATGAAAAATCATGAAAAAAGTCATAATATAGTATGTTGTCAAAAACCATGAAAAAAGTCATAGTAGAGTGTGTCATCAAAAATCATGAAAAAAAAGTCATAGTTTAGTATGTTGTCAAAAATCATGAAAAAAAGTCATAGTATAGTATGTCGTCAAAAATCATGAAAAAAGTCATAGTCTGGTATGTTGTCAAAAATCATGAAAAAAAGTCAGTATAGTATGTCGTCAAAAATCATGAAAAAAATCATAGTATAGTATGTCATGAAAAATCATGAAAAAAGTCATAATATAGTATGTTGTCAAAAACCATGAAAAAAGTCATAGTATAGTGTGTCATCAAAAATCATGAAAAAAAAGTCATAGTTTAGTATGTCATGAAAAATCATGAAAAAAATTTATAGTATAGTATGTCATGAAAAATCATGAAAAAAGTCATGGTATAGTACAGTACAGGCCAAAAGTTTGGACACACCTTCTCATTCAATGCGTTTTCTTTATTTTCATGACTATTTACATTGTAGATTCTCACTGAAGGCATCAAAACTATAAATGAACACATGTGGAGTTATGTACTTAACAAAAAAAGGTGAAATAACTGAAAACATGTTTTATATTCTAGTTTCTTCAAAATAGCCACCCTTTGCTCTGATTACTGCTTTGCACACTCTTGGCATTCTCTCCATGAGCTTCAAGAGGTAGTCACCTGAAATGGTTTCCACTTCACAGGTGTGCCTTATCAGGGTTAATTAGTGGAATTTCTTGCTTTATCAATGGGGTTGGGACCATCAGTTGTGTTGTGCAGAAGCCAGGTTAATACACAGCCGACAGCCCTATTGGACAACTGTTAAAATTCATATTATGGCAAGAACCAATCAGCTAACTAAAGAAAAACGAGTGGCCATCATTACTTTAAGAAATAAAGGTCAGTCAGTCCGGAAAATTGCAAAAACTTTAAATGTGTCCCCAAGTGGAGTCGCAAAAACCATCAAGCGCTACAACGAAACTGGCACACATGAGGACCGACCCAGGAAAGGAAGACCAAGAGTCACCTCTGCTTCTGAGGATAAGTTCATCCGAGTCACCAGCCTCAGAAATCGCAAGTTAACAGCAGCTCAGATCAGAGACCAGATGAATGCCACACAGAGTTCTAGCAGCAGACCCATCTCTAGAACAACTGTTAAGAGGAGACTGCGCCAATCAGGCCTTCATGGTCAAATAGCTGCTAGGAAACCACTGCTAAGGAGAGGCAACAAGCAGAAGAGATTTGTTTGGGCCAAGAAACACAAGGAATGGACATTAGACCAGTGGAAATCTGTGCTTTGGCCTGATGAGTCCAAATTTGAGATCTTTGGTTCCAACTGCCGTGTCTTTGTGAGACGCAGAAAAGGTGAACGGATGGATTCCACATGCCTGGTTCCCACTGTGAAGCATGGAGGAGGAGGTGTGATGGTGTGGGGGTGTTTTGCTGGTGACACTGTTGGGGATTTATTCAAAATTGAAGGCACACTGAACCAGCATGGCTACCACAGCATCCTGCAGCGACATGCCATCCCATCCGGTTTGCGTTTAGTTGGACGATCATTTATTTTTCAACAGGACAATGACCCCTAACACACCTCCAGGCTGTGTAAGGGCTATTTGACCAAGAAGGAGAGTGATGGAGTGCTGCGGCAGATGACCTGGCCTCCACAGTCACCGGACCTGAACCCAATCGAGATGGTTTGGGGTGAGCTGGACCGCAGAGTGAAGGCAAAGGGGCCAACAAGTGCTAAACACCTCTGGGAACTCCTTCAAGACTGTTGGAAAACCATTTCAGGTGACTACCTCTTGAAGCTCATGGAGAGAATGCCAAGAGTGTGCAAAGCAGTAATCAGAGCAAAGGGTGGCTATTTTGAAGAAACTAGAATATAAAACATGTTTTCAGTTATTTCACCTTTTTTTGTTAAGTACATAACTCCACGTGTTCATTCATAGTTTTGATGCCTTCAGTGAGAATCTACAATGTAAATAGTCATGAAAATAAAGAAAACGCATTGAATGAGAAGGTGTGTCCAAACTTTTGGCCTGTACTGTATGTCATCAAAAATCATGAAAAAAAGTCATAGTATAGTATGTTGTTAAAAATCATGAAAAAAGTCAGTTTGGTATGTTGTTAAAAATCATGAAAAAAAGTAATAGTTTAATATGTCATCAAAAACCATGAAAAAAAAGTCATAGTATAGTGTGTCATCAAAAATCATGAAAAAAAGTCATAGTATAGTATGTCACAACAAAAATCAATAAAAAAGTCATAGTATAGTAAGTCATCAGAAATCATTAAAAACTTACTATAGTATGTCGTCAGAAACTATGAAAAGAATGTCAAAGTATCGTATGTCGTTAAAAATCATGAAAAAAGTCATAGTATAGTATGTTGTCAAAAATCACAAAAAAAAGTCATAGTATAGAAACACATCATGGTGTAGTATGTCATAAAAATGTTTGGATAGAAATGGGGTGTTGGAAGAGTAGCATGCGTCATTTAAAAAACAGCACAATATGAAGTGTGAGCGCAGCATGGGAGTGGTCATGCTAAAGTGACATTGGATGTGCTCAGAGCAGACAGGCTTTGGAGAACGGAGAGGAGGAGCTGCTGTGTGGTTACAATAGAGATAACTACCTTTCTAATGCAATGGAGTCAAGAATGATTCCAGTGATGATTTGACAACAGAATTAGTTTATTCACAGATACGTGTTGACATAATTTCCAACATACTTGGTGGACATGGGGTCAGGCAGGTTCACATTATAACAAATGGCATTGTTGACGGACATTAAGAAGTCTTTGGTTGGACAGAAAGAAAAAAAAAAAGAAAAAAAAAACAATGGCCAAGATTTAGCAACCGTGCATTCTAAGGCACTTGCATTTTCTTGTTAAAAACAGTTGCTGTGCGTTCGACAGTATGGTAATATACAGTACAGGACAGGAAATATAGTGGTTCATGTAAGACACTTTGAGCACACACACAGACATAATGAGGTGAGGTATTACATCTATTATTAAATAAGTTGTGATGGACAGGCATTCACTGGACGGCACCATTCACATTAGATAATGATAATCCCCTCTACAGAAGGCTTTCAACAGGTCTCTGCCCTGAGTGGTCGGCCCTGCCAAAATCTGAATGCATGATGTGGTGCCATATAAACACTGTACAAAGGTGTTATCAACTGAATGGCAGTCAAGGGTTGATTAAAACAAGAGTCAGCCAGAGACGGTTTTAAGAACATTTTGATATCAAGTCAAGTCTCTACATCTATATTAGTGTTTTAAACTTGGTTGCTGTCTACAAAAGTGACATCATGCATACTGATTTTAGAGAAAAAAAGAGATCTCAGGCAAAAAGAGCTCTCTGAGCGTCACACGGAGACTGAAAATCCAATTATCCTTCAAGTTTCATGTATGACAGGAAATAAAAGAAAGCACTTAAAAGAAACTCAGTGTTAAGGACAAAGTAGAGGGCTTAACACACAAATGTTATGCAACCTCTCCGAAAGAGTGAACGTGGACTGCACTCGCTGGCTGGAGTCGTTTGGTTGCACGACAGCTGTGGAGTGACTGGTCATCCCCCCGACTATTTGTGACGGGTAACAGGTGAGGAATGGTAATGTTCTCCGTTCAGAAGGCACTTGGTCAGTTTGTTGTTGTTTACATGTGCTCTGGGTGGTTCTGCAAACAGCTTATGAACTCTGTGACTGGATGGCCCTGATAGCAGATCTGATACACTGCGTTGAACAGCGGGAACCTGGGAGGAAGGAGGAGGCGTTGTTGAGTGCAAAAAATAAAGCTGGACTGATGTATTTCTGACCATCTGTGAGATTCTGTGTTTTAATGTTGCTGCTCAACTTACTTGTCCACTAGGTCTTTGTGTTTGAGGATGAGATAGACCTCGGCTGCTGTGGCTGGTCCCTGCAGCTTCTGACCGTTCAGCATCTCTTTCTCCAGCTCCTCAATGGACTGAGAAGAAACATGACAGGCAGAAGTGTGAACTCTTGTTACATGGGAACAAACATGTTCCAATTTTACTTTTTATTTTATGACTTCAATTTTACTACAGACTGTATAAAACAATGGACGTGGCCACTGTGACACCACCTATTGGTTTGAGAACTCCTGTTTTGAAGCCTCCAGTTTGGCATTTATTAACAGTCACTATCTTGGATTTTTGGAGCCAGAGATGACCATATTTTGACCAAAAGATCGGAGCCAACACTAATGCTAGCTGCTAGCTTGGTTAGCACAGTGCAATTACAGTCTATTTTAAGTGTGATAGTGCAAATGCTAATTTTCGCAAGCAAAAAACAGGCTTAAAACCATTTAAACAAAGTGTATTTATTGGAAAAACTGAACAGTCGACTCCTTTAAGGGTCGTTGGTACAATAAAATGCTAAACAAGACTTTTCTTGGGCAACAAAATTGTTACGATTAACTTTCATGAACTGAAAACACACTGAAAGAGCTACACCTGTACTCCGTTGGTTTGATAACATAGATATTTTGTGATGCCAGATTCACATTGTCACCATGGTAGTGACTTTTCAACAGACAGCACCAAGCTGTCACTCAAAGCAGCCACACCCTTAATTATGCGTAACTTTAAGCCTTAATAAAAGTAAACGAGTGCCTTATATAAACCCCCCCCAGCCCTACCAGGCTGTAAACATGTTTATTTCTGCTGTAAAGTTGAACATTTTAACATGGGGCTCTGTGAGGATTGACTCGCTTCTAGTGCCAGCCTCAAGTGGCCATTAGATGAACTGCAGTTTTGGGCACTTAGCTTAATTTTTCAGCCTCGGAGGGTGCTGCTTGAATTTTACAACCTTTGGTATGGTCCAGCATACCTAAACAATTTTTTTCCAAGTTTATTTATTTCATAAAGTATTTTACTTTAATGCTGCACTATTATTTGTCCCTTCAGTTATATTATAAAGGTTGGAGCTTTTATTTAGAAAGAGTTGTGCTAGTATGAAGAGAGTGTGTCTTCAGAGTAAAAGTTCAAAATGGTTTATAAAACAAGATATCACAGTTTGTGGTGGATTATTAAAGATAATAATGTTTTTATTTTAGTTTTCCCTCTAAGCTCTTGTCGTATGGTCCTGGGCTTAAACTGTGTACTTTGCTCTGCAATAAAGCTTCTGTGAAGCATCAGCTGAAGAGTTACATAATCACCCAGTCAGTGACACAACACAGACCACCTCTTTTATTTAGTTATTTAAAGCAATCATCATGTCTGGCTGCTGAATCTGATCATTTCTTAAAACCCACACAAGTTGGACAAATGTCCTTTTCTCAAAAACAGTAAAAGCATTTGACAATTGAATAAAAGCTCTCACCTTCCCCGTCTTCACAAAAGCTTCAGCGACTTTGCGGTTGCGGCCACCATAGCAGGTTGTAATGAGGTCGGCCACACCACAGCTCTCCAGGAAGGTTGCAGAGGACACGGGACCAGCGGTGCAAAAAATGCGGGCGAAGGCAATCATCTCCATCAGGCCCAACCTGATCACTGCTGCTTTTGTGTTGTCTCCAAAGCCCAGACCATCACAGAAACCTGCTCCGACCGCGACAATGTTCTGAGGGACAGACGAGGAGGGAAAGTGTTAGCAAAGAGCTAGAGACACAATGTTAAAAATAACAGTTATTTATTACCTTGTTCTTTTATATATCTCAATATGATGCTGAATAATGGCAAGAGAAGTGAAGCTGACCTTTGGCCTACTGGATATAAAATGTCATCACTTAATTATTTTATGCAGTTAGACATTTGTGTGAAATTTTGTCATACTTAGTGCATGAATTCTTGAGTTGTAGCCAAAACATGCTTTCCTTAAACCACCAAAATCTAAATCAAGTGAACGTTTGTGCAAAAAAAAATTCCCTCAAAGTGTTCCTGAGTTATCGCGTTCACAAGAAAGAGACAGATGGAAAACCTGAAAACATAACTCCTCCATCCACAGCTATGACGGCACAGAGGCATAAAAACAGAACAGCAGCAAATCATCATGTCTGAGAAGATGGAATCTAATCACGCTCCGTCTTTCTTGCTTAAAATTTGGTGAATCAGTCACTGTTATAAGTGTTTCAGCTGTAATTTGGTAAAAAGACATTAGAAACAAGTTACATCTATAATGTTAATTTCTATTAAAATGTGTGACGCCTGTGAGAGGATAAATGTCTAATGGCTTTTAACTCACCAGCTAATGACATGAAAAATGTCCCCTCGTAAATATGCCTGCTAAATTAAATGTAAATCTGTAAACGCGGGGCCTTTTTGAAATTGTAAGTACACTGGCTTTATGTTTTATTCAACATTTGGAGTCGGGTGTGTATCCCAGGAGAAGACTTATTCAGTCCGTGTTGCTGCTTAGATTCGAAACACGTCACTTTCTATGATTTGTCAGCATTCTCTTACTGGCAGTATAATCTTGTGAATCTAATAAAGTTGTTTTACCTTTACAAAGATGTATTGTATTTGACAGGAGTGCAGTGGTGGAATGTAACTAAGTAGGTTAGGTCTTTGTCTGGCTCCTGCTCAGCGTACAAAGACTCTCTCATCACTCATTAAACAGTCAATTGTTAAACTTAACGAAACGTTCCATATTACATAATCATAATTTAGTAAGATGACTCAGTGTGAGACAAACAGGCTTGTGTTCTGTTCAAAATCACATAGTAACATACTGTTCACACCAAGTAAGAGGTCAAAGTGAGTATGTAGTGCGTCAAACAGCAGAGTATGTGGATATCAATGTAGTTGACAACGTAGGATGACAACGCAGTTTTGCAAGAATTTCCGAT
This sequence comes from Epinephelus lanceolatus, assembly GCF_041903045.1. Classification (NCBI taxonomy): domain Eukaryota; kingdom Metazoa; phylum Chordata; class Actinopteri; order Perciformes; family Serranidae; genus Epinephelus; species Epinephelus lanceolatus. The sequence continues at coordinate 14,605,571 of NC_135741.1, read as the reverse complement.
TACAAGACGTGAGCTCACTCAACATACGTAACTGCCTTAAAATGCACAGCTGCTCTTCAGACTGTCCAATGGCGGACTGAGAGCAATTTAGTAGTTGTCTTTTTCTTCCACCAGTCAAAGTTGCTGGTGTATTCTAAATTCTACCAGCCACCATTTTGTAATCACACTTTTGAGTGTAACTAACTTTTGTGTATTGTTTGTATCACTTTGAAAAAATTAATAAAACAATATAAATTTCTCCCACAGTATTAATCCATTCATCCATCCATCCACGTATCTGGGGGCCGGGTCGCGGGGGCAGCAGGCCGAGCAAAGCACCCCAGTCGTCCCTCTCCCCAGAAACACTTTCCAGATCCTCCTGGGGGACCCCAAGGTGTTCCAGGCCAGATGAGATATGTAATTCCTCCAGCGTGTTCTGGGTCTGCCCCGGGGCCTCCTACCAGTTACCCATGCCCAACACACGCCCAGGAGGCATCATGATCAGATGCCCGAACCACCTCAACTGACCCCTTTTGGCACAAAGGAGCAGCGGCTCTACTCTGAGCTCCTTACCCTATCTCTAAGGCTGAGCCCACCAGTGGGGTGGGTGGATGACATGAACAGTCTGCTGGTAATGGCACACTTAATCATTAATTTAGTTGGCTGTATGTTGTACTGACTGTGCAGTATGCAGTACATTAGTATGCAATTTTAAACACAACCATGAGCCCCACTTCTGCAACATGCAGCTGTTTTATAATAAAAGCTCACCTTCAAGGCTCCACAGATTTCCACCACGTCATACTCTTCTACCACGGTGACTCGGAAGTTGTTGGTCTGCATGAGTTCCTTCAGCAGAGCCCCGTGGTTTTTATTCTTACACCCTGCAAACAAAAATAAAAACAGGTTATCTTATTTTCACCACCATTTAAATTAGTAGACTTTTATTAAAAGTCATGATTAAAAAACTGACTGCATCAGCACAGCTGTAATGCTCCAAGGCAAAAAGTGGTATCAGCCAGCTCTGATCCAATAAATAATAATCCTGTCACACACCAACAGTAAACCCATGAAGCATGTCGTCATGTGAGTACACATATGTTACGTGCCGCAGCCTGTGCTGTCTCTCTCTCCTGTCAGGCTTGTCTCCCTCCTCCCTCTGCCTGCTGCGCACCTGAGTGCAATTGGCACTCAGGTAGAGAGAGGAGGAGGGGATAAGAGGGACAGGGAGAGTAGAGACAGGGTTCGGCACACGGCACAGACACCAGCACATGTGGTGAGGAGTTTTTCCTCTTTTCCTCCTTTGTTTTCTTTCCCCAAGCAGGTTTTTTCCCCCATGCTCATTTAGGAGCTGGAGTTTTGTTGTGTTAGTTTGTTGTTGGCTGGAGATTACCGGTAGTTACTTTATTCGTCTTTTTGTTTATTCTAGGTTTAGTTCCTGTTCAGGTAGTTTAGGGGGAGATGCTGGGAGCGACAGCCCACTGCGTGGTTGGCTCAGCGTCTTCCCTCCTTCTGTTCTTTTTGGCCGGGGTCTCCAGTCCCTTTTGTTTCTCTCTTAGTTGTTTGTGTTTTGGTTAATATTTTGGGTTATAAAAATAAAGCTTGTGGGTAAGCTGTTATTTTTAGTGTGGCGTCCTCTTTTATATGTTGCAGCCTCCTGCCCCTATGGAGCCAGGATTTCTGTGTTTGTATGGAGGCCGTAACAACATACATGAAGAAAGCAAATATCAAACTGAACCAGCCCGTCTGTCATTTACACAGCAACTTAGAAGCTGATTAAGCTGTCACTTGCATGCTGACAATGCTAAAGGGCTGCGTGACACAAACCACAACAAACACGCTTCCTGTTTCAAGGGTAAAACCTGCTTACTGTAACTTTAAAACTGGACCAAAGTGCAACTCTGTCCTGATTAAACAAGAAACCTTCTTCAAAAATAACACCAACCCTATGCTGCGCAATCAAAAAATATGTCAAAGCAAGAAATAAAAAGCAACATAATCAAACTAACCAATGGTGGTCTCGCAGAACTTCTCATCAGCAACCTCATTGGCGATGTTGGCCCCCATCAGCACACTCATGGTGATACCGAGCTTCTCCTGAATCACGTCAGAGATAAGTTTGAGTCCATCAGGTCCCTCGTCGACGCCCTGGAGGAACACAAACACACAAGCTGTGTATTTACATTAAGCCACAGCAGGCTGGTATCTGGGTCAAAGACCACGGCTGGCTTACGGCTGTTCTAAACTCTGAGTCATGAAGAAGTGTTGCACCAATATTTAGAAACAAAAAGGTGAAATATTCAAGTCCAACCTTGATGAGCGATATCCCCAGTGCGTCTGTCTTTATCTTCCCCTTTATGGTGTCACACACTTTCCCAACAAACTGGTGCGGGATCACAAACACCAAAATGTCTGCATCACTGGACGCCTCCACCAGGTCTGGAACAGCCAGCTGAGGAAGAAGAGGAGGGTGAGGATGATGTTGAAAGGAGTGACATATATTTAAGTCTGGTGCTTTAAACACAGAACACTGTTAGAAACCAACGACTTCTTACCACGTTAGCTGGCAGCTTGTGCCCAGGAAGGTACTTCACATTTTCATGGTCAGTGTTGATGATTTCAGTCAGTTTGCGCCCGTTCACCGTCTCTTCAAACACCCACATTTTTACAGTGGTGTCAAAATTGGAATTTTGAGCAGCATTGGCACCCACTATCTTGGCGATGGCAGAGCCCCTGTGTCGTTAATAGTGACAGGTTAGTATTTGATCTACACAAGAGATCGTGCTTACATCCACGATGCATTTATAACCACTGTAAATGAAAAGTTTCTGCACTCCACTGATTTTGCCTTTTAAGTTTTGATGCTCAACACTTCAGAGTTATTTATATCATGTGACTGGTGGTGAGATCATTAGGTCGTTAATAGTTGTGGCTCCATGTGTTTTCTTTTTGGATCACTCTGGGGTTGCTGCTCTCTGTTCTGCAGCAGGATGACCTGGCAAGCTGCACTCATAAGCTGAAATATGTGGCCATCTGGTGTAGACAAAGCTGCACCAAACTCCACTGAGAATTCTGTTGGTTTTATTTTTACTCATAAGTAATGTTACATAATGCTTTACATGATTTTAAAGCACTCCTCTACTGACTCAGAGCCAACACATTAATTCAGCATAAGAACAACAAACACAGCAACAAGCTTTAACTTAATTTCTTTCCAACAATAGACTCAATCCCGAACAAACATTTTAAACATAAAAACAGATGTTTTATCTATATGCGTGAATTCACAAGAGGACATACAGGATTCATTCATGACTTGAAGTAGACTAGGTAACCTTAAACTACCTAACTGCTGAGTGGAGTTTGGTTTCACCCTGAGGAAACCACCCACTGGGGGCTTCTGTTGACAGGAATGTAGAGCTATGTTCATTGTAAATGACGGCTGTAAAATAACTGACATATTTCTACTCAAGAAGTGCTAAGGAGCGTGAGCCAACATGTTGCATAGCTGTTGTTGCTGACACAGTATGTCCAACTCAAGAGAAATCAAAAGATAAGATCCTCTACTCAACAGTTATGTCACTTTAGTGTTTAATATGATTCATCTCATAATTCAGGGCCACCACATTCATGCAGCATCAGAATATTTAAACCATAATGAGCGTAAACTTAATTTCTTTCCAACAACAGCTACCAAGCACTGGGTAAAAAATACAGACTTTTTTAACTAGGTTAATAAAATACACCTGTTTGGCTGATAAACTCAAGCTATGTACAGAATTACAAGAGGACTTTAAGGATTCATTTTTGGCTCTAAATTATGTTTATAATTCTGGGATTTTGAAGTACACAAGGTAACTTAAAACTACATTCAACAGTTGGCTGTTGGACTGAACCCAAAGGCTCATTAAAGGCTTCTGCTGGCAAGAATGTAAAGCCATACCCACTGTGGATAGGTAAAATAACATTAAAATATTTCTACTGTAGGTGCTTACATATATGCATCTAGCTGATACAGTATGCCAAACTCCATTGACAAACCTGCTTTATGTTAATTTACTGAACAGCAATGTTACAGAGTTAAACATAATTTTAGGTCACTCTTAATATAAAATGGGGCCAACACATGAATTCGGCATAAAAACAACACATACTGTACTAACGATCTTCTGGATTTCTTTAAAACAACAGCAAAATCCCTGTACTAACACAGTGTATAGAAACAGGTGTTTTAACTAATAAAGTAAATGAAACTTGGTTGATTAAACTAAAGCTATATGCTGAATTTACTTGGGGATATAAATGATTTATTCATGACTTGAAATTATGTTTTTATCACTCTTGGATTTTGAAGTAAACAAGGCAACTTAAAACTACATTCAACAGTTGGCTTTTACATGCATTTCTCTAGCTGATACAGAATGCTGAACTCCATTGACAAACCTGCTGATTTTATGTTTATTTACTTAACAGCAATGTTACACAGAGTTAAACATAATTTTAGGTCACTCTTAGTATAAATTGGGGCCAACACATGAATTCGGCATAAAACACATAATGCACCAGCAATCTTCTTGATTTCTTTAAAACAATAGCTACATTCCTGTACAAACAGTGTATAAAAACAGATGTTTTTAACTAATAAAGTAAATACAGTTTGGTTGATAAACTAAAGCTATATGCCGAATTTACTAGAGGACTTAAAGGATTCATTCATGACGAGGTAAACTAAAACTACAGTCAACAGTTGGCTGTTGGATGGAGTTTGGTTTCACCCAGAGGAAGCCATCAGTTTTTGCAGCTGACACATAATGTTGAATTCCACTGACAAACCTGGTGATTTTATGTTCCTTTACTTAACAGCATATTTAAAGGGTTAATCATGATTTTCAGTCATTTTTCTTATGATATGGGGCTCACACATGAATTCGGCATAAAAACATCAGATAAAACCCAAACTGTATTTTTAATTACTTCACAGAATGGCTACATTACTGTACAAGCAGAGTCCAGTATAAAAACAGATGTTTTAACTAATAAAGTAAATTAAGTTTGGTTGATCAATTAAAGCTATATGCCGAATTTACTAGAGCACTTAAATGATTAATTTATGACTTTAAATCATGTTTTACCCTCTTGGATTTTGAAGTCGACATGGTAACTTTAAATTGTAAGATTACAAAATGGGGTTTGGCGCCACCCTGACAGAACCATCCATTGAGAGCTTCTATTGGCAAATATGGAGAGCCATGCCCAGACGCAGGCTGCAAAATAATTTTAGCATATTTCTTTTGTAAAGGTGCAAAGGGGAGTACTTCCTTTGTTGACACAGTAACGCTAACGTGGCTAACCTTAGGGCAAAACCCCAGTAACGTTAATCGTGACTGGCATGTGGCCATTTTTCTGTCCACTCAGCTGGTTTCATAGCTCACTAATCAAGGTTAACACTGGCTTATCTCACAGCTAACTAAATGTCACATAGTAGACAGTGGTACAAGTCAAACTTCAGTAATGTCACCATGGAAATGTTGCTACCTGATAGTTAACGTTAGCTTGCTGGTTACCCAGTGATGCTAAATTGGCTAGCAACGGTTCACCGGGTTAACACGCGATGTGTCACACACAGATAAATGACAGCGCACAGCAAAGTTAGCCATGTTAAACAGTTCACACTTCAATACATTAACACATCGACTTGCCAGTTTCCGGAGCCGATGATGCAGACTTTCTTCGGAGCTGCCATTGTGAAGAAGTAAACCGATGAATGAGGGGTTGAACCGACACTGGCCGCCGCCGCTGTGGATCTGCAGTGTGGTTATGCAACACACAATCCAGGCTGCAAGCAGCGCTCCTGTTTTATTGGCCTGTTCGGGGGGAGACACTGACCCGCCCTTTCAAACATGAGCCAAGTCTGGTCATTCATTCATCCAGCTGACAGGAGGTCAGTGGGCTCAAAGTAAAGCGGACAAAAGTCTCAGTGTGAACTCAGCACACTTAATATTGCTTCATGTTTCATGGTATAAACAGCTCGGGTTCATGGTGTGATCACAGGATAACAACCTGGACAGCTCATGTTGTTAAAGTTGAACTTACAGGTCAGACATTTAAATACAGAGTGGTGGAAATGTACTGTACTTAAGTACACGTCTGAGGTACTTGTACTTAAATATTTCCATTTTCTGCCTCCTTATACTTCTACTCTGTCACATTTTGTGAGCCAAGATTGTGCTTTTAGCCAGTGGGGCTCCCAAGGAGGGGCCATGGTCCCCCTGATATAATTGTTTCCCCCACCCTGCCAGCTAAAATAACTGGAGGTCAGTATTGGGTGCTTTCAGACCTAGGCCATGTTTACATGGAAACAATCCACTGAAAACAGAATTGTTTCTCATTTTTGTTTTGAAAAAAGTTCAGACGACAGCGTTTTGATAACAATCGCTGAGCACACGGATCAGCAAAAACGCTGCAGTATACATGCCAGGCCAGTAGTTGGTGGTGTGACGCTTACGCTTCCTTCTACAGTGCAGTGATGTATAAACAAACAAAATGGCAACCGCACAAACGTTTGTCTGGATGGACGACGAGGTGGAGTTGCTACAGTAAATCTACACGTTGCTGGGGAAGCTTTGATAAATTCAATAGGGTGAGCAGCACAAGCAGAGCTCGGGAGTCTGCCATTGTTGTCGTGATGGTCGACTTTCTCGCGCATGCCTAGTGACTGGAAGCGTAATGCGCATGTGCGAAAAGTCTCCTTTTTCAGAGGAACTGCATATTGCAAGTTTATATGACAACGTAGACGGTGCCATTGCGTTTTCAGGCACCCAAAATGCAGCTGTCGTGTAAACAATTGGCCAAAACGCAACTAAAGTTTACCGGTTTCAGTTGAAATCGTTGTCGTATAAGCAGGACCCTAGAGTTGTCTTGCTTTGGTCCATATCAGGGACTGATTTTGTTACAAAGCTGTATAATTGCCTAGAGTTGGTTCATGTTCTCAAGGCAGCATTTACAAGCGGACCAGATAAAATGCCTGTGAGAAAGCTGCTCTTGATTGATCAGAATTTCCATGTGGGAAAAATCCAGGAAGTAAACAAATGTTGAAGAAGAGTACACTTGCAAGATAAATGTGACACTTTCTAATGTCACAATGGAGGGACAACTACGCAGGTTGATTTTAGCGCTGGTCATCGTGGACTATATTGCTGTCATTGTTCATTTTAGTCAAACCATACAGACCATACAGACCACCTCTTCAAGAAGGTCTCGGTCCGGTTGTTTTGATGTGTACCCGAGAGCGATTGCTGTTTTCACGCCTGCCCAAACGAACCGCACTTAGGGGGCAGACAAGCTTGAGTTTGATTGGACTGAACCAAACAGGGCAGGTGTGAAAGCACCCTAAGAGGCTGTCGAGCACTATTTTTTTTATCTAGCACAGTGGTAGTGGTATCGTGTGAAACTAGTATGGCTGCCCCCAACGAACAATTTTCCTAGTCAATCGATAGTCATCATTTAAATTCCCACATGGTCCAGTCATATAGGTTTTGATTTATTACTAGCGTTTGGTCCACTATCAGGGGGCAGCCCTAGAAACTAGATAACCTAAGGCATCCATTGGTACCAGCAATGCCAAAATATCTTGTCAGAAACGGGCCCTAGGTCAGGGATACTCAACCTGCTTTGCCTGGGGGCCACTTTTGCAAAATAACAGGAGGCCAGGGGCCAGCTAATAAACAAACCTTTAGTTGCAACATTGCTGTGACACTTCTGTGACACTCCATTGCTGGAGGCTCCAGAGATGGCCTCAGGACCTGGTCGTGCCTCCATGTGTACCATCCCTCCCCCAGTGTCTTCGAGCAGGTGCTCAGAATGTGTCCCAGGCTTGGAGCACAGTGGACATGCTGGTGACTCCTGTTTGCATGTTTGATGGGCTGGGAAGCTCAACAAACACAGCCTGTATGAGGAACTTGATCCTCTTGGGCTCTTCTTTCAATAGCACCGCCCAGGTCATCCTCCTCTCAGTGGCCTTCTCCCATCTTGTCCACGGCCTCTGTTGCCTCGTAGCTACAGTCCTTCAAGACCTGTCCTCTTCTTATAATATTTACCAGTGTACATAATAACACTGTCCTCATTCATCCAGTCGCAGCAGCCCCACAAAGGACAGCTGTACACAGGGGTGTTTCTAGGATTTTGGTGCATTCATGGCCTAGCCCAAACCTCTGTCAGGAGATCTTGGAGATCCTCCCCTGGCCCTCATTTTTTTAAAATCAACAAGCTCTGTTTTAATATTTTTTATGCACCCTGGCACCTTATTTACATTCAAAATACAAAGGAAATTCCCAGTGTGAATCAAGTTATTTTCATTGTGAATTAGAGAATGGTAGGCGGTCCACTTGGCACTCTAGTGCGGGCCAGATTTTGCTCGCCAGCCGCAAGTTGAGTATCAGTGGCCTAAGGAATGCTAAAAGTTTGACTAAATTTTGGTGAGGGAACAAATGATATGGCCATTTTCAAAGGGATTTAAACACCTCAATATCCTTACAGTCAATTCAATCCTTCAAATTAAAGCTGTATATTTGTCTTTCTAAGAAAAAGGAAAAGTATGTTTTTGGTGCTACTGCTTCTGTATTTTTACTTGAGTAAAACTTTACTTGCAAGACTTTTTACTTGTAACAAAGGATTTCTACACTGTGGTACTGCCACTATTTCATTAGTCTTTGAACAGAAAAAACAAGCCGCAACATTGGATCCTTTCAAATTACTATATATACTTGCAGTACTTTTACTTATATTTGAGTATTTTTACATCATAGTATTGCTAATTTTATTTCAGTAAATTATCTCAGTAAATCTTTGAATGCTTTTAATGTAATAGAATATTTTAACATATTGCTACTTTAACCTAAAGAAGCCCTGTTGATTTGCCTGACTGGTGTCCTATAAACCTTTCCATTACATGTCTTCTCGTTGCTTCACCCACACCACACTCACAGGATGTCACTTGTGCTGAATTCCCACTGTGCAAAATGTAGTCGGCACATTAAGAGTCACAAGAGCGACCACACAAAGTTTACTGTGGGAGAACTTATTTGGTCTGGAGGGCTCAAACAAAAGAGGAACTTGTTGCACAAGAGTTGGACCGAGCAGAGGAGTGGGAAGGAACAAACATTTCAGACTCAGCAGGCTGGTTCCTCTGAACAAAATCCAGCTGACTTTATTAAAAAGTGGGTTTACGGACAGTTTTCATGATTATATATTCATGAAGTCAAATGTTTCAGTGAGCTACAAGATTTATTATGTGATTTGTGGTCCAAACTTCACTTGCCTTGTTGATGATTAACAGTGACTCTCAACACATTAATGAAGTAATGCACTCTGATAAGGCCGCAGTCACTGTGCCATCTCGCTGCAGTGTTTTGAAGCTAAATACTAACGTCGACATGCTGATGTTGAGCAAGGCCCCATTTCAGAAAACAGGCTCAACAAACTCTGAGCCTAATCCTGATCTTCGAGTTGACTGAGCCTGAGCTATGAAACTCTCAGTTTTCAGTTCCAGAAAAGCTGATCAGAATCAACTCTGATTATGTTCAGCCTGAGCCTTATTTCACCCCAACTGAATAGGAGATTTTAATGACCGCAAATGTGGACTTCGAACATGTTTGAAAAAAAAAATACAGCAGCTGCAGCTAAACAGTGTGAGGTGTGTTGGCAAAAGACTGCAGAGGGTGTTAGTAAATAATGTGAAGTGATGTGTTAATACGTGTCTAATGTACAGAAAATAAAGAGACATTTTTATATCTTAACAGTGTTCATATATTTAAATATAATTTGCTATATCCTCTTATTTAGCTGTAATCTGATGGGGCCCAAACACACTGGGCAGAAACTCAAAATCAAACACAAATGTATTGTACAGACTGGTAAGAAATTTTGCTTATACTTACTTTATTCTTGCAATATTAGGCTTATGTTAATTGAAATGACTTCCTATCCATGCAATCTCCTTTATTCTCAGATGGGGCAATGATGGGGAGAGTCTCATAAATAAGCCAATTACACCGCAGAATCTTTAAAGATATGATATGTATTCATAAATCATTGTGTAAAGTATCCAAGTAGATTAATTTCTTAGTAACACTGACAACCCTGCAGTTCTGTGGAATTCCTCTGTGATAATCCGTTTTGATTTATGCCCAGGGAAAATCACGAAAACAGCAAAAGTCTTTTTGGAGCCTGAGTCACTTTATTAAAACTGCTGTCTTGCTGATGTGTTCAGTGTCTCTGATGTTATAAAGAAAACTGCCGTTGGCGAAGAATCGAAGGGCAATGCATAAAATTTGCTCAGTTGGTGATGCGGTATCTTTCATATAGACACTCCTCTGGGAACGATAAGACGTCCAAACAGGCAGAGATGGGGGCTCAAGTCATTGTGACTTGGACTTGAGTCGACTCGAGTCGCTGTTTTGATGACTTGTGACTTGACTTGACAAACTTGTTTTTTAATTTATTTGCTAACATTAACCCCAGAAAACGTGAGCAAATATTCCGACCGGTTCATCACAAGACCGGCTGTACGTTTTATGAACGAGCAACACAGGGTTAAATGAGCTAAATGGGTGATTTTGGCTGCTGCCTTGGTTAGTGTGTGTATGTGTGTGTGCAAAGTAAACATTGCAGCGATGAAGTCAGTGTTTACTGACAGTTACTTATATCTTGTCTTTTCACTTTATTAAGATCAGATTCTGCAGGTAAAATTACAATAATAAGGTGACTTGACTTGGACTTGACTGAACCTATTGCAGGACTGGACTTGACATAACCTGTGACTTGACTTGACCTGACTTACCCAAGAAAAAATGACTTGGGACTTACTTGAGACTTGAAGGTTAAGACTTGAGACTTACTTTACGTGTGACTTGGTCCCATCTCTGCAAACAGGGTCTAATCACCATCTCCTTACTCAACAGCCTCTGAATAAATTGTGCCTCAACGTCCACGACGTTATTCACAAAAGGAAACACCATGTTTCTCCTTCCTGCTACATGCTCGGCAGGCAGTTAGCCTCAGGCTTAGATGAAGCAAACCTGCCAGCCAGCAGGTTTGCTTCACAGAGTGAACTGGCTTTGTGAAATGGAAAACTCAGAGTTTCCCTCATCTCAGGCTGAACATACTCAGAGATTTCACTAATCTTGCTTTCTGAAATAGGGCCCAGGTAAAATGTTTGCCTTGTTTAGCATGTTAGTTTAGTGTTAGCATGCTAACATTTGCTAATTAGCAAAAAACACAAAGTGCAGTGACGCTGAATGAGTGTTGTTAGATGGGAAGTTATTTGTACAGGACAAATTTTGACTTGATGGTGCTAAAAAAAGTACGGGGGAACACCAAAGTTTTTTACAATTCATCCTGAGGAGGACATGACTGGCACTCCACCCAATAGTTTTTGAGAAATTTAACTCAAACCCACAGACCTGAACCTCATGGGGGTGCTAGAGGAAAAGTCAGAGGATCACCAAGGTAATTTTGGTATATCATCTGGGAACCATAAATGTCTGTAGAAAATTTTATGGAAATTGATCAAAGTGTTGTTTCAATATTTCAGTCTGAACAAAGTGGTGTCATGGCTGACATCCCCAGAGCCGTGACGCAAGCTGAAAATGGTAAACAAGTGCAAAACTGTACAAGAAATTACTGTAATTTAAAATAAAGTTATATCCAGTTTTCATTTCTGGTGTAAATAATGAGACAAACACCTTACAGTGAATAAAAGTAATGTAAAGTTAGCATTTAATCTTTGATATAACAACTGCTTCAAGTTCATTATTTATTTATACATCACCAGACTAAAATAATCATTCTTTCATATCTCAAAATCAAAATGGAAAATTAAAAAATGGAGGCAAAAATAAAAGAAAACCTGAAAGCATGGCAGCCGGACGACTTGTTTTGAGATGCATGACGTCATGCAGTGGACGCTGGAAAACAACGGTACAGCTGTTCAACTGATCATCATTTACAATAAAAGCAGCTGTGACTGTAGCAAAAACAAAAACAAAGATAGAGCCTCATACTTTACCTTTTGATAAATATACTTTAGATAAATAATATGTACAGAAAAATAGACACACAGCTAGCCTATATTAAATAAATACAACGAGAACAACGTCACACAGATCAGACTACGCTAATACACTGAGATTATTATCCAGTATTTACATTACATTACAGTTGATGGCATGATTGTGCTTGATAATAACACTACACAGCTGTACAGTTCCCATTTCCTGTTAAGAATAACATTGATCTCAATGGGAGTGAGTGCAAGTAGATTAACGCCAACAGAAAAATGTTTGATTTTTGTAAACAGAGTCAGAACAGATACAGTATTAAACATGCACCGCCACAGCCGACATGTTTACAGACTGACTCATAACAGATACAGTGTTTTGGGAACGAGGGCAGCGTTTCAGATTTACCTTATTCAGCTTCTGAATTTGGTGAAATGTTGTCACCACACACACACACACACACACACACACACACAAAAAAAAATAAGTAACAGACAACCACACACACGAACAGATGATGACACAAACTGCAGATTGTTCATCGACGGACCACGTTTAAGACGCCTACTGTACAGTGCTACATGCAACTGAGAGCCCCCAGAATATGGCGAAACACATTCAACATATTTATACTCATTAATGTCTTCTTGCCATGTGAACACACACCTCAAGATAAATTCTATTGAATGTGATGAACAGCATCTGCATGTATGACACTCCTTAAAATAATTGTTTTGAATTCCTGTCAGGAAACACGTTTATATTTTTAATGTCTCTACAGTTTGCAGTGATTGTCATTAAAAGGGAATTTGAAGGCAAATCATTCACTAAGTAGCACCACATGGAGAAGAGCTTTTTAAATACTTGTTCATAATATGGTTTGTGTACGTTAAATGTTGTTGCTGTGTATCCATGCATCTGCTTTATATGTTAAGATACTTGTTTTAGATCATCTGACATGAAGGGTAATGTCAGTATTTTTCAGCTTGGACCCAATTTTCCCATGTTTTTGTGTCTAAGAGACGAATGGAAACAACAGTTTTTATGTAGCGGCAGCTGTGAAACAGGCTGTAAAGTAATCACTTGAGGCAACTGTGTACTGTAAATTTACAGCTGCAAAAACGGTCTGTTTTGCTGCCAACAGGCTAAGACTGTTTAACAACAACAGTGGCAGTCCTTGTTCATATGGTGCCCGAGGCGAGCTTTCCCCCGCCCCCCCCAAAAAACATGTTGTTTGCTGCAGCTCAACGTTCAAAGTACTGCAGGTTTATTACTAAAATGCAAATTAACAACCTAGCTAACAGTAAAAAACAAAATAAAATATGTGCTAATTTGCTTTCAGTAACATGTTGCACATGTGTTGGAGTAATCATATAAATCATAAAATAATTCTAAATTAACTTGTTCAGAGGAATAAACAATAAAATAATATATGACATTGTAAAATGATAATAAAATGTTGAAATTAACTTTGTAATTGAACTAGGGATCTCCGATTATGAAATTCTTGGTCGATACTGATACCAATGTTTAAAATAACAATTTTGCCAATTGTTATTTCTTCTTTTGTGCCAAGGAAACACAAAAATCTACGCTTAAAAAAAGAAAAAAAAAAGAAATGAGTTTTGAAGTCATTCAGTCCTTCCTTACACTACCTTTAAATGAGCACAAATTCAATAATACACATTTATGAGACAACCTTTACATAACCTTCTCTCACATGAAAAAAGTTTTTTAAAAAATAAGCACAGAGCCTTTTTACTATATATGATACATGATAAGTGTAACGAGCTCGGGAGGGGAGCGGCAGGAACCCAGAAAAAAGGCCTCTCTATTATTCAGTAGGCTTTGCTATTTAGTTATGTTGTTGTGCCTTATGTCATATTTCAAAAATAAAAATAGTAATAGTATTAGTAAAGAATAGTAAAAGATAAACTTTTTTTTGTTTCTTTCCTCATGTGTGGAGCCCCCCATGGATGACCACATTCTTCGCATTCGCTTATACTGCCTACAGTATGCCACAGGCTGCACTGAACAACATTATGTCAGTGGAAAAATAAGCACTTTCAGGCCTGGGCCACACCGCCTGTGTGAGCAGTGTGTGTACGTCATGGAACCTCTTGTTTTTTTGCAGTGTCCATGTTAACAGGTTAGAGCAGCCACACTGCCCATATGAGTAGCGCTGCTCAGGTGTGAACATCTAGAGAGTCTTGCCTATTTTTTCTGTGGCGTGTGCAATATTCAGCAAAATTGGGCAGTTGAAAATGGTCGTTTGATAATCATATTGACATCATACCACCTTTAACTACAGACTACATATTGACATCATACCACCTTTAACTACAGACATGAAAAATTATTCTTATCTCAACACTTCCTGGTGACAACGTTTCTGTCAACAGAGCCCCTTCATCTGTTAACACAAGGCTTTTTATTGTGCATTTGTTGACGATGCAGTGGTTTGCACGGCTCCATGAATGAGTGGAGTGTCTGCTTTTAATTGTGGAAATACAGTTGTTATAGAAACACACAGCTCTGTAGCCATGCTGCAGCAGCTATATCATCTGTATAAACACTGCAGGTGCCGCAGCAATTCAGTGAGGCAGCTGTCACCTGCTGCTCACGCGAGCAGTGTGGCGCAGGCATTACAGGATACACACTGACTGTGTAAACATGCGTGGAGTGGTTACACTGCAGCCTGTTGTGCAGCAGCCCTCTTGCTCAACTGGACTGGTTTTAAAAATTAGTTGGACAAACATGGAAAATGGTGTCCAGGTTGAAAAATACCAAAGTTGCCCTTTTATGGCAAAAGTCACGTTTTGAGAAATATGTACGTCTGCTCTTTAGAGCAGGATGAGCAGATTGATATTGCTCTCATGTATGAGTATAATATACAGACTGTATAAAATAACAGACGTAGCTACCATGACATCACCCATTGGTTTGTGGACTGCTGTTGTAGTCACAGATCTCAGATCAGTACACTGAGGGTTAATCAGTTTACTTGGTCTGATATGATCAGTAGCTTATGATGGCAAACTTGAGTTAGATACTGCTGCACTATACTACATACTAGGGATGGACATGAGTACTCGAACACTCGTTTGAACGTCAGCATTTGTTAAATGTATTGAGTAATCACCGCCCAACCTCCCAGATGTGAATATGACTTTTATATTTTTTTTTTACTAGGTAAATTCATATTTCATTGTAGAGCTGCATGCAACATATTGCTTCGCTTAACACCTCCTACCCTGCTGTCGCTCTCTCTCTGGTTATCATAAGACACTGGGAGACAACTGCTGCAAGACTGTGAGCTTCATACTGGGGAACAGTTGGTTAAAGATCACCCACACTCACACATACAGACAGGGCTAACTGTTAGCATAATACAGCTAGCCTAACGTTATCTAAGGGTTATTAATCGGACAGAGGCAATCTGTTTTGGTGATGGTGTGAGCTGCTGCTGCTGTATTAGCTCGTGCTAACTGGGCAGATGTTGAAGTGACCGAGAGGAGAGCAGCTCAGCGACAGTATGTCAGCGCTGCATCTAACCTATGTTACGTCAACGGCAGCAACAATGGTTTAATAGGCTAATTGAAACCTGTCTGTTTAATAAATTCATCTCAAATTGCACTTGTTTTCCGTTCCTATTCTTACATTAGATTTTTTTTAGTACTTTTTAATAATTCAATGCAAGCAGTGGCACATGGAAGTTCCTAAAAACGTCCATCCCTACTTCATACCAGCATTTATTATCCTGGAATAGTCCTTTAACCGTGGCCTTTTTCACAGCGAACATTTTGACTTGTCATAGCAGGAAAAACACAGGTGCTATAATTAATACTATTAAAAATGGCTCTGTTCTATTCAAGTGTCCCACTAAGCCATGACAGTGTGACAGCGAGCAAGGCTACATAATAATGAGACCCTGCAACTGAAGTAGCTAAACAGAATTCAGCCATCATTAATTTTATTATTCCCACATTTGATTTTCCTACTGCGACATGTCAAAATGTCTTCTGCTAAAAAGACCTGAGACGGCTGCTCAGTAAGTGTTACGTGGGGGGTTCTTTTTTCAGCCTGTTCTTCTCATTTCTATACATGGAAATGACCTTTTTTATTATTAATTTGCTTGGCTTGTAAATTTTTAAGGGCGCTGTCACCCTGCGAGATGAGGTAGTACAGTATATCGGCAAAATGCTCAGGTTTTAACAAGGGGAGCCATCAGTCATAGCACAAGGTCGGATTACACAAATGTAAAAATGGAAAACTGGTGGAAAAGTTAAGAACAAAAAAGGTGATGAAAGCAAACCTCAAAGGGCAGAAATTAAAGAATGTGCAGCACTCACATGCAAATACAGAAAACACATCTAAAATAACAACATTTTGTGCGGGGAAACAAACCTGTCACAGAAAGTATTTTACAAAGAACTCCCCCAGATTGACAGATGACAAACACCACCACACAGCTGGGTATCTAATGCTGATTTACTGAACACAGATGAGCCTCAGCTCAGTTCATGCCCTCATTTACTGTATCTGTTACTATGTCTGGAGAAGCTGATGACCATGCAGTTATTCTGACATTTTTGAATTCAACATATTTGATCTCTGGTTTCTGCTGTCCTGCTGTCCATGTGGCTCCTCCTCATGTCAGCCACAAGCTGTATTCACCTCACAAACCGTAACCAGGCACAGTTAAGACACTTCCATCTGTTTGCTCCCGCAGTCTGGAAAACTGCAACGAACAAAGTCCATTAAAACCGCTCAGAGACAAGAGAGTGCGGCGGCTCCCTCCTCGCCGCAGCAGAAGCCTAATGAAAGTTACTGACGTGACACTTGACGTCGTCTAAGCTCAGGACCGTCCCCTGGTCATTGTTGTTGTTGTGCTTGTGCTTCTTATCGGAGCAGCGACACAACTTGTACTTTATCACCTGAGAGGGTTACAAACAGAGCAGGTCATCACGACAACCTGACATTTGTGGCTCAATAAAGTTCAAAGGAAAAAAGAGACAGCGTGGCCACTGATACTGAGGTCAAGTATCTACAACACAATAAAACATTTTATTCTCATAACTCCTTTAAATGCTGTTTCAAATGGAATAAAACAGTGGTGGAACTGTCTCCTCCGTGTCAAGTCAAATTTAAACATGGCCCCCTCACGTGTGATTCATAAAACATTCTATCTCGACCATCACAATGTAGGAATGCTCAGGCATTTAAATATCCTGCCCTAATATATTCTTGGTGTAGAGGCCTTGTCCCTAGAGTTTACTACGTGAAGAGGCATAAAACAGACAAGACGAGAAACTTATCTGAGGTAGAAATGTAAACGTTCACCCTAGGTCCAATTTAACCCACCAGTTCTATTTGGCAGCCTGAAAACTGGCATCAAAAGACATCGGAAAAACACAGTATGACATTAGCAGAACATTAAACTACAGAAGAATCAGTCAGGAAGGAAAAGGAGAGAGCAGCTGTCTGTGGTCACCACATGTAAAACCATTCCCTTTTTGGAGGTTGTCTTGCTTTTGCCTCTCCATTGCACCTGTTGTCACTTTCATTTGCACCAAAGCAGGTGAAACTGATTCACAATCACTTGTGCTTCCTAAATGGACAGATTATGAGGATTAAGTGTTCCCTTAATTTTTTTTTCTGTGGCCGAGTGTATGTTGTCCGCTTCCATTAGGGGCATAACAGGTGGATGAAGGAGGCACAAACACACCACCTGTGCCCGAGCTGGACACCGGTAAAAATGTAATCACCTAGGCTACTAGTATTTAGGGTTTATTTATTTCTCCTTAATTGTGTTTTAATGATAAATGATATTAACATGCTTTGGTCTGTCAGTGTTAAAAAAAGTTCAGATCAAGTACAACTGTGCACCAGTGGTGTTTAGCCTTTGCTCAGCTTAGAGCCCGTCCCACAGAGCCACGCAACTCTGAGCTGTCTTAAGAGCATGCATCGAGGTGGGCCTTTAAAACATATGTTCTCATAGGCTATACATTTTTAAGTGATTAATATGTGGCTGCAAATACTTACATACCAGTCAGAATACGATCTAATAACAATTCTGCGACTACAGCTTTGTTTTGTAAATGAGGGCCACTGAATCTAAAACTAGTGGTATCTGTTTTTAAGATACAACCATGTGTACATTTTACAGCTTCTCTAAGGTTGCTAAAACACCCACGTTCCCACCCACTACAAGATCTCTGCTTCCTCAGTGGTCCAGTAGCTACAGCTCTACATGCAGCGGGATTCTTCTGTCTGAGTCTCACCTCGTAAAGGTAGTCAAATATCTCCAGAATGGTGAGTATGCTCGCCCCGATAAAAAGTCCCATCTGACCACCGATATCACCTGGAGCAATAAGACACAAGCGGATTAAAAACTTCATCTAACATAAAGACAGAAAGATAACTTGTTCACAGTGTATAATGGAACTAATGTACCTAGAAGTCCAGCCACTTCATAAGCCTTCTTCTGTTCAATAGTTTCATAGTTGAGAGCCTCAAAAAAGATGTCTAGAACCAGAATGTTCTCCCTGTGGAGAAAAAGTCGGACATTAATATTCCACTGTAGGTAACAACTTTACTTTAAGTCATGAAAGCACTTATTAAATGTTTCTATACTGCTTATGTATGCTAAAGAGATGGTCTTAAAGTCAAGTATTAGCCCATCATATATTTGCTTTGATTCATAAATGTATTGTCTGTATTTATGAATTAAATATAGAATAATGTATGTGACATTTTTGCTTTTATATCTTGTTTTTTTCCCCTTTAAAGCCAAAACATATATTGTATAAATGTCTTAAGATTAAAAAAATAATGCAATGTCAGCAACAGAAAACTTTCATTTCATCATAAAAAATAATACTTCAGTTCAGTGTTTTCATTTAACCATAATGGCTGATTCTTACTTAATATACTGCTCAGATTTGTTGTATTTCTTTGCCAGATATTTGGCGGAGGCCTTGCTGGGGATCTTGACGAAGGACAGCTCTTTGCTGTATCTGGTCATGTTGCAGGGCGTCTCACACACGCAGAAATCATTGTCTCTCTCCACCAGGAAATCTGCAGAGAAGGAAACCAGAGCTCAGCTTGACCTTTTGAGATCAATGCGGCTGTGACTTTAAGATGGCATGGGATGATGTGTGTGTGTGTGTGTGTTCCGCATGTGTTCCTTAAAGATTCAGACCAGACGTGGACCAAGCGTTTTTCTTACCGAGTGCTGGGTCAGCACATTCTTTGTACAGCTCGGGGGTGCAGTAGGGAGCGTCGCCTGTAACCAAAGCAACACACATCCAGTCAGTGACATTTTCTACAGTAGTTTTTCACTTACAACGTCAATGATATAACACACAGTTAAATAAGTCTTTTCCTACCAGGCATGTGCACCATGCGACAGTTGCAGTTGTCCACCAGGTAGCGTGTTTCACAGTCGATGCGACAGGCTGTGATGCTGTAACTGTCAAAGAAGTCTGAATCCATCGCTGTCACCTTACAGTCTCCCCAGGGTGGAGGGAGATATATCAGCTGCAACAAACAAGCATCACTTACTATACACAAGCAGTTTACACACTTAGAAAGAGTGTTACCGATACAAAAATAAATGCAATGTATACAGTTGTTGTGAAAACTGAAAAAAAGGAGTTAAAAAAGCAAATGAAAGCAAATGAAGAACAAATATTCATGAATCAAAAACAGGATGCTGACAGTTTCAGAAGAAATCATGCAAATAAGAGACAAGAATAAAACAGCTACATTAAATTTAATTTGAATTTATTTCTGTTTGAATAGACAAGTGATTTTCTAATATCTTTTAAGGCTGTAACTAACAATTATTTTCATTATAGATCAATCTATCAATTAAGTAATCCATTATTTGAGTAAGTGATTTCTTGTTTGGTCTATGAACGTCATAAAATGATGAAACATGTTGATCAGTGTTTCCCAAAATCCTGCTTTGTCCACAACCCAAAGTTATGCAGTGTATTGTCATAGAGGAGAAAGGAAACCAGAGCATTGTACGGTGTCATATTGCGCTCTCTAGTGGGTGTGGTTGGTCTACCTGTCTCTCTTTCTAGGAGTGCAGCACCTGTGAGCAATTAGGGGGACAGGACAAAAGGAAGCTGAGGGGCGGACTGCGAGGAGACACACTGAGACACACAGCAACACATGCCTGCAGTAGCAGCAGCGCTGGAGTAGTGGGGGGGGTGGTTTTCTTCCCATTTAGTTCCCAGCATGGATTAGATTTCTTGGCTTTGTTATTTTAGTTTGGGTTGGAGATTACCACTAGTTCAGTTTCTGATTTTATTTGGATAAGTTTAGTTCAGTTTAGGTAGTTAGGGGGATGAGCTGGGTCCGACAGCTCGCTACATGATTGGCCCAGCAACTTCCCCATCTTTTGTTTCCTCCTTTGAGTTGTAAGTATTGTTTCATTGTTGTTAATAATAAAACTTTGTTTGCCTGCATCTGGCGTCCATTCATATGTTCGGTCTCTAGCTGAGCCTTTGTCTGCTTAGAGAGGCCATAACAATCAGAGAATGTTAACTTTAAGAATTTAATAGCTGACAACTGATAAATAATGGATTGACTGTCTTAGCTCTAATATATATGGCCATGTCCTAGAAAACCTAAAAAACTAGGGTGTCTCCAGTAACAGCTGACGGAGGGATCCCTCCTCAGTCTCTTCTCTTTTTCCCGGCTAACAGGTTTGAATATTTATTCTTCGAAGTAATAATAAAATTTTATTCACTGAGTTAATTCCTGAGAGACAGCCACAAAGCAATACAGCGTTTCTAGCTTGAAAACATTAAACATTTTAAATAGGCCCCTTTGAATTTCCTGTTGCAATGTTTGTTAATGCAGTCGCTGACATGAGGCCAAATCTGTTCCCCTAGCAACAGAGTAGCAATGAAAAGGTCTATGCTGCTGAAAAGAGGTCCAAGAGGGCGAGAAACACGAGCAGTCAGACTATCATACAGGTGTTAGATAAACACCAGGTTGGGCAAACTTATTTGATAAATGTCATGTAGGTAAGATATATAAAGATGATTTAAGTGCAACAGTTTGTACCCTCTGTTCCTGGCAAGAAACAAACGTCTGGAACCCGGGCGCCACTCCAAACCCGAGTTGGTCAATGAAGGACGGCTCATCCTGACTGTGGATCTGAACTTTGACTCCGGCTTCAAATGAAGTCTCATCTGCAAGGAGTCAAAGAACGTGGGATCAGAGCAGCGAACTGTGAAAATGTGTTTCAGGAATAAATCCAGACACTTTGCAGAGTTGTGTCCCTGAGTTTCACACTGCGGGGTACTTACACCTGCCCACACACCTGCCCACACACACTGTGACAGATAACCAGATCTGCCAGAGACTGAATGAAGTAAATGACGTCCCCCTCCCCTCACCTGTTTCTCCCCACACAGGCAGGTATTCATCCTGCTGAATGTCCAGCATGAGCTCGAGTCCATTACCCATACCACCCTTGGTGGTGATGAGGGGAGGGCGTCCATCACCGCCAGCGTTAAAGGTGTAACACTTCCCATAGCGAGTGAAGACCTGAAAGAGACATGAAAGAGATTTCTTTCTAGCTTTGCAAAACTGCAAAGGTTTCTTAACAATCCACTGGAGGTCAGTGTTTGACTCCATTTCTGATGTGTGTGTGTGTGTGTGTGTGTGTGTGTGTGTGAACATGTGTGTGTGTGTGTACGACAGAGATGGAATGAGATAAAAGGAGAATGTGTGACAGGAAGAGAAAGAGGTGAGACGGGGAGAGTGGAAGAGAAAAGGAGAGCGAAGAGGGAAGGGAAGCCGTCCTGTGAGGTTTGTGGGTTACACAATCAACCCAGTGAGGTGATGGAGACTGGCAGACTGGTGATTTAACATTCCCTCGCACGCTCTTTATGGCACTTTATAATGGACCTGACGTTACCATGGAGACCAGGCATTCCAGCCAGGAAGAATGTAGCCTTAATTTTTTAGGAAAGCCAGGACGTTAAGATGTTAGAGTGAAAGCTGTGCGAGATAACAGCAAGAGCCCACATGACATGTTTAAACAGCCATGAGTGCACGATAGTAAATAGAGGGATGAATATTGAGCTTTCTTTGGCGGAGAGTTAATCTTGCATTAGAGCGTTTAGTATCGTATGAGTCACATAACCCATGCAGGGAGGATAAGGGAGAGAGTGGGAGAGCAGGGAGTAACGGAGAGCAGGGATGTAAAGTGAAAGAGACAGACAGAGAGAGGGGGAGAGAGAAAAGGGGAGTTTAGCTGCTAACGCTTGGAGCAGGCTATTGTTCAGTGTTATGGCACAGAATGACATATCTATGATTAGAAAGAACAAACCAACCAAGTAATTGTTGAGAAAGAGTTTGGGTCCTGCCAAGGGCAGTTTAAACATTTCGCCCATCTATCATGTAAAGTCAGCCAGAGACTGCTGGTTGTAGGAGCAAAACATCAATCTGTGAGTGTGGAGGAAAAAAAACATTCAGCGCCATCGAGAAAGGCAAATGAAATGCACGACAGGCCACAAACAATATGTGTGCAAACAAACTGACAGACCTGTTTCTTTGAGAGGAAATGTTTGTTTCACGTAAACAAGACTGAAGAGTCTGCAGCTGTGAAGCCGTACCTAAGGCGCCACTATACTTTATCACAACTGCTTGTCACATGGTTGAATAGCTTTCAGAAACCCCTGCCCTCCTCCACCTTTCTGGCATCTGAACCTGGCAGGGCGGTGGCCTTGCTGTGTCCGACCATTTCTGAACTCTCTGAAACCGACACTCCAACATTCACACCCACTTCACACTGTGACCAGCCAGCTGTGCAGAGGTTAGAAAGGAGCCCTCGGTTTTTACATGTTACACAACTATTTCTGTCATTTTTCACGTGAACAAACGAATGCAACACGATTTATTCCCTCCAGGGGAGACTCTTCAAACAAACTCACAAATCACAGAATCGCCTTTGAGTGCAGCTGTTCAAAATGAAGCTCTGTCAAAAGTTTAGTCAGGAAGACAATACGTTTGAATATTTAGGCCTGTAATTTATTTCTCATACCATCTGACATTCACTCCTCACACACATGCTCACTCATAATTTCCTGCTGTCACTGTCAGAGGCTGTCAATTAAGACATCGGCTGTTTTATCAACACATTCTCAGTCCGATCTCGTCACATATCGACGTTTCGTCATGGACTTTCCACATCCACATACGATGCAAGGTGCAAGGTACCCTGGGTGCATTGGTTGTTGACATTCTGGGACACCGTTTTGTCAAGTTCTGCCTGTTACATGCATTGTCTTCTTTCAAAATACACTTCTGTTTTCAAAGGAAATTTACTGTTTACATACAGTCTCTTTCAAAATAAAAGCACTACATCAGTAAAACACCACAAATTGATGTTTTTTTTCCATCAACAACAAACACGTGGTTGGGTTTAGGAAAAAGAACAGGTTTGGGTTTAGAGTCTTACGGGATGTGAACACCGCTGTCTTGGGTGAAGGACAGCGTTTGCTGGACACTTCCACCACTGCTCCCGCCAGCCCCAATTGGACTTTCACCACCTTCACTTTCATCCTTCTCCTGCCACGTTTCCCTCTGATGCTGCCAGGCACTGTTAAACTATAACCACAACTTCCACTTCTTCTGCAGGGTGTGACCTCCAGATCTCCACTGATCCCCCTGCTGCTGTCTGGACCTGAAACTTTAAAGTCTTTTTGATACAGACCTTGTTTTTTCACAGGTTTTTAAATGAATATTGTACTATGTGAATCCTTTGTATTTGTGTGTTGACACACTCAAGAGGCATCGTGCCGACATGAAAGGAGAGCTTTTTTCATTGGAGTGAGACCGAGTTCACCTTATCAGCTGATCACAAGGAAAGGGATACTTTGCCAATTTCTAACCAGCTTTGTAACATACTGTAACAATGTCCGCCGTAATTGTAAATGAACTGGGGTAAACTTCCCTCCATCGAACCTGTGCCCCGATCTCCCTGCTCCCCTCCCAGCAGAACTGCGTCATCTGGCGGAGTTTTGCTGCCTCTTAGGCTGCTGCTAGAACTACAAGCTGTACTTTTGCATTTTCGTATGGCCCACACCACAGACACAAGGAGCATAAAGCTGGATTAAAAGACACACCCAACCCTATTTCTCTTTCTCTCTCAGACCAAACTCAGATCAAACTGTGCTGATCAAATATAAACCAAGATTACGTTACTGTTTTGCCTATTTCTTGCCTAAAATGTCTTCAGAAACATATTTTACTGTACTGTTTCACTGTAAGAGTGAGCGTTTGTGAACAGGAAGTGGGCTCCATACTGTTTCCTGCATAGTGAAAACGGAGGCTGAAAAAAATAAACCTAAGATTTATTCAGCCAAGATTCTGTTACTGCCTATTTCTCAACTAAAATGTTTTACAAACAAGTCACCATTTAGCTGTAATACGAGATTCTTTGTTACGAGCTGGCCGCCATTATGTCAATTGCATGAGTTCCCATTATGTCACCCACCAGCGGGGGTATTTATTGGTCAAGTGCAGTGCTGTGCATTCTGTCTACCTCTTCTCTATTCTACCTCTTGAGCAAAAGAGAATGTTATAGTCCTTTTTCTTTGTTTTCTCTGGTCATGTAGCACCAATTTCATAAGTCCAGCAGTGAAATACTTCTTTAACCAAAAGCACGGCGACACACCTTTATTGTTAGTCTATCATCATGCTGCTCCTTTTTTGTGCACCGTCCACCGTGTGTGTGTGTGTGTGTGTGTGTGTGTGACAGAGACAGGGGAAGACAAGGTGGAAAGTGAACTATTGCACATAATGTTTCTATAAGTCATTAATAACAATGTGATTCACAACAGCCAATCGACCAGCGCATCCCCAGTTGCCCAACCTTACAGAAGGACAGTAAATGCTGTCAATCAATCAGTCAGTCAACATTAGACTGTCACTGCACACAATGGCCAATATATCAGATCAGATAGATCAGGCAATTTGAGCTTGCTGTCCTGGAAATATGGACTTTATTTTTCCCCTCTTGAGATCAAGGACAAATCAGACCTATAGTGGTGAGCTGTGGTTTATGTGCAGGACTTGAATTGCTGTGAAGGTTACAGAGGATAAACGTCTGTAGAACAGACCTACTAAAACACATCTATTGTGTTTTACTACTCACTTTTCATCATGGTGATAATGGGTACAGGCATAGATAAAATCTTACAGTTGACTTTTCTCTGACTTCCACAGCAACACTCAAAAGTGTGCATTGATATGAGAACTGAGGCAAATATTTAAAAACAAGGCAAAAGTTACTTTCCCATGTAACTAATTGCTTTCAAATGCAGTAACTGGTGAAGTAATTTGATTACTTATGAGAAAAGTAACTAATAACTGTAACTAATAAGTCATTAGCCACCACCACCTCCAGTATATGGACTCTATGGGGAATTTATTTTGCTGTTGCACAAGTTTAGCCTGGTAAGACCATCCTGATGACATGATCAACATTGTGTTTCACTCTCTGTGCCAGTCTGAATTCAGTGAAGCTCCAAACACTTTCAGGGAGTAAGTATTCCCCTTTCCAGACAAACTCCTTCAGCTAATCAGTGTCACAAAACACCAGGGAACATCTTCTTCATCTCCAACAGAGCCAGTTGATACATCAAGCTTTTGCCAAATCCAGTTGGAGGAATGATAAAAAAGTTTTTTTCCTCCAAGGACCTTCATGAGTGCACACTCTTGTTCTCGTTTAATTGTTGTTACTGAGTCTGTTTCTGCCATAACTTCACTCATTGCTATGTTTATTCTGCTCATGTTAGCGTTAGTGTTTGTTGCTTTGGGAGCTGCCATTATTGTTCTGCAAGCTGCAGCCTGTGTCAACTACAACGCAGTCCCTTAATGGCTGCTTATGTTGTCAATTACAATACAGATGCCTGATTTGCACCGATTGGATTTTAATTTTAGAAAGCATTTGGGCCGGCATCGAGTCCAGACTGATACAGAGTCATCACGCCACTGGTATCGTCTCACCAGGCTCTGATACCCCTGGATGACAGAATTTCCCCATGGAGTCTAAGCACCAAAGTCTGTCTGTCAAATCTTAATCATCACAACATCTGTTATGTCTGTACACTTGTAATTTGTAATAAACATTTGTCTCTCCTAATTGATTGATTGATTTCCACTAAACACAAATAAAAGCTGAAGCTATTTTAGTATTTAACCAAAATGTTGGACATATCAAAACACTGACTTGATGCTGCCGCAAGAGGAAAAATCTGAGGATCACCAGAGTCCAGTTAAATGCATGCTTTTTCAGACCTTTTATTTTGAAATAAATTTAAGACTGATTTTTGGGCAAATCATCTTTTCCTCATTCAAACATTGCAGGTAAGCAGTATATGTAGTACCATGCAGAGGCAGGTATTATGTATAGGTTCAGTGGCAGGTTAAAGATTTGTAACATTAGAAATGTGGACTTTCATGTATTAAGAGTTTGGCTCATTTTGATAAAAAGTAATTAATAAATGGAAAAATAAAATGTGATGAAATGTTTGTGGCAATAAAGACCTCACAATTTCAAACTTAATGACTTTTAAATGACGGTCACATGGTGTGAAGAGAACCATCTACAGCTTAATGTGACAAACACAAAGGAGCTGGTGGTGGATCTGAGGATGGCAAAGACGCCACTGACCCCAGTTTTCATCCGTGGGGTCATCATGGACATTGTTTAGGACTACAGGTGCCTGGGGTTGGATATAGACAATAAACTGGACTGGTCCAAGAACACTTGAGCCCTCTACAAGAAGGGCCAGAGCCACCTCTATTTACTGAGGAGGCTGAGGTCCTTCAACATCTGCTGGACAATGTTTGAGGATGTTTTATGAGTCTGTGGTGGCCAGTGCGACCCTGTTTGCTGCTGTGTGCTGGGGCAGCAGGTTCAGTAAACTGATTCAGAGAGGAGAGGAGGATGCTGTCTATTCAGTGACAGACTCATTCCCCCAAGATGCACCACAGAGCGCCACAGGAATTCCTGCCAGTTCCCATCAACCTGCACAACTCCTCCCTCAGAGTGTCAGCTGCTCTGAGTCAGTACACTGGCAATCTGGACTTTATTCACCTCCTGAATTTATAATTCATAATAATCTACTGGGTGCAGATATTCAACTGTGCAATAAAATTTCGAGTGGACGTCACAGCAGTAGTGTGTGCATACTCGTGGCAGAAAAACAATGGACATCGGAGAGAAACAGTTGACATACCTGGAATAAAAATGTCTACTTGTGCCGCTGGATGTCAGAACACAAATACAGAATAAGATAAGCTTAATTTTTAAAGATAACCGTCGCAGAGGATGTCATAGTAGAAAATAAAGTTTTGTCTCCAGTTAATTATAATCTTGATATTCAGGCTATAATCGCTGCTGGACGCTCGGTAGAGGAGTGTGTGTTTGGCTTAAATTAACAGAATTACTGATGTGGTGAAAAACAGTTCATATAAGGAATTGTAAAAACTCACATTTGTTAAGCATGAATTTGGCTTATTGTCCTAGGTTAAAACTTGTGGAGACGTCCCCATATAATATAATTTAATGGCGAAGTAACAGTTAACCAGTTAGCTAACACTGTCTGTTTATGAATTCCTTGATCATAACAGAATATAGTAACTTTCACCACTGCTCATTTTATAAAGGACACCACAAGAAAACATGTTTGTTGTTAAGTTAATAAACGGACAATGGATCATTGTTTGTTTCTATCTGTCAGCAGTCAGCCATCGGTGGCACACTATCTACTTTAGTTAATGGTAGCGTGCCTTTCATTTTCCCTGCCTGCATGTAGTTGGGAACCTATCTCAACGCACATTATAGACTATACATTAACATAAACAAAAACGTGTTTTCTTGCGGTGGCCTTTCTAAAGTGAGCAGTGGTGGAAGTTGATATACTTTGTCATGATCAGGGTGTTAATAAGCAGACAGCGTTAGCTAGCTAGCACGCTAGCACGTTCATAAACTGTACTTTCACATTAGGTTACATTATATGGGGACGTCTCCACAACTATTAACCAAGGACAATAAGCCAAATCCATGCTTAACAAACGTGAGTTTGTACAATCTTTACGATGATTTATCCTACGCCACGTCAATAATTAAGTAATTCAAATAAGCCGAACCTTTTTTTTTCCACCACACATCCTACTATTAAATGGAGACCCTCTGTCCCTCCTTCCGTCCCTCCGTCCGTCCGTCTGTCATCATCCGTTTTCCTCCTCACTGCTTTGACCTACTTCTCTGAACTTGCACATAGGCTTTCATCTTGGTCATGTGCAGACAGCCACAATGCTGTTTTTGCTTTTTTCTGACATTTCTACTGTTTATATTTGTGTTTTTGTCCACTACCCATTCATACTGTGAGCACCATTAGCAGCGCAAGCTGTGCATGCACGCTGGGACCACAATTTGGCTGGGAAGCCTTTATCTCCAACACTTGCGGATCGAAACCTATATGTGTGTACCTGTGTGCCCGCGCTCGCACGTGCCTCCATGCCGTCAGCCAAAACTATGCTCCATGTATTTTGCCATAAAGCATGTTTCTAAATACAGTGTGCATTGTTTGTCTTACATTAATATTTATTACACAGTGCATTTACAGTGCTCTGATTTTGCATCTCCTCTAATATACTGTTTTTGATTTCTTATTCCTCTATACATAACACATCCCCGGGTATGGACTAGTAGATCATAAAGTCAGAAATATAAAAATGAGTTACTGCAATTGGTTAAGAAATATAAACGTTATAGTGCTTTTTATGTTTCCGTTGGCGCTCACACTGACACCACTACTGTCCCTTTCTGCCACAAATTCGGTTCCACCCACAAAATACGTCATCACTGTTTACAAACACAAAAGGGTCTATAATTTTCTTACTTTATCATCATTATCTATTCTTGTTTATTCAGTTGATGTATATATGATAGTTAAATTTCACACTTGCAGCTTCAGCACAGACAACATATATTTATTATTTTTAACATTTTTATATCTTAAGTAGTAGTGTTAAATGCTGTAGCATTAGCAAGTTCTATTTTTTTATTTCAATGTACATTTTCATTTCCATTTTATTTTATTTCATTATATTTATATATTTCTATGTAATACTCTCTTTCTTATGTCTTATAATTCTTTATTCTCTAACTTGGAGCTACTGTAATGAATCAAAATTTCTCCTCTGGGATCAATAAACTACTTCTGATTCTGATTTTAGGGCCTAATATTTCTAAAACTGAATTTAAGACACATTAGGGACCTGCAGATACCCTGAAGTCATTAGGAATTGCCCTCTGGAGGCCATCAACGTCTGTACAAAATCTCATAGCTAACCTTTTAATAGTTGTTCAGATATTTCAGTCTGGGACAAAGTAGTGAACTGACCAGTGAGAAGACTGACATTGCCACAATGCCATCCTTGGAGTTACGCAGTTAACATGGCTGACAAACATCCAGTAAACAAATGCCTGGTTAAACTATCCACTCTCTCTGTTTTGTATCTCGTCTTCTTCAACATGCTGCATGTGGCCTTCACTACACACTCACTGACTTATTGTGAATTCTGCTGGCTCGTTAAACATCTGTAAGAACTGACCCAGCTGTCAGGGAGGCTCAGCCCATTACGCCATAAATGGAAGCATAAATGTGTCAGATCATACGTCTGCACTTACTGTACCTCATAAATAAATCAATCATTACATAAATGTAAAATCCATGTGAATGACAGGAACATGATGTTCAGCCGTATCTCGATCGATATGGAGGAGTGAGGTGACGTCGGGTGACACTTGTTTCTCTGCCTCTTTTTGAATAGTTGATGTGACAGAGGTGGTAAGAATGAAAACATCAAACATGTATAAGCCCGCACAACATGCATACTGCGGCTGCTTGTTCTGCTTGTTATGAGGGATGAATAAATCATTGTGCACGTATGAAAGTGGTTTTCTGCAGCAAAAATCATATGGAACATGAAGGGTTACAACAGAGAGAAACTCTGACAACTGAAAGTTCATTTTACTTAATTGTGATGTGAACGCTTTTAACACTCTTTTACAGATAGTAAGGTAAAATCAATCCATTTCGGACAGAATTTAATACATTACTTACTGACTGAAGCTTACACAGGCTATAATCTTCAGAGCTCTGTGATCAATAAAGCTGTCACTCACACACAATTTCCCATGTATTGAAAAGCACTCAACAGAGCTCTGCTGTAATTAATCATTATGCACATAATTACACATATCTGTTTTTAGAGCCACATCAGATTTTGAAAGAATCTCTGAAACACAAATCCATGTACTTTCCCATCCATTTAGCAAAGTCTTGCAATCTGTGAGCAGCTAAAAAATGTCTCAGCAGGGTAAGTTCAATCCATTAGTGCTCTGTTGTTTTATGGGAATGTTTTCAAAGACTTTAAAGCCGTCGCCGTTAAGTGCCAACACTTTCACTGTTATTATGCCGCACGCTTAAACAGCTATCACTGGGAAAATGCTATTTAAATGCAACAGCGAGCAGACAGCAGCCCACGGTGACCAGCACTAAAATACATCCACATTTGTTGCATCCTATTGTGCAGCTTGTGTAATTTAGGACTCCTTAATCCGACAAGGATTTCAGTTGACCTGGAAAAACTGTACTGGGTGCCTTCACACATGAATAAACTTTAGGAAAATAAATAAAGGGATTAATATTAATAAGACTAAGAGTCTACGGCCATGCCAGTAGCTCTGTGAGGTTGTACTCAGAACAGAGAGACGTCAGCATAAGAGCCTGACTCATATATCAGCTGGCCGATAAAAAAGGCCATTATTCAGCCTTCACATATATATCTGTATCAATGTATATGTTGTCCGATATGCAGCAGTATGAAAACTTTCTCTTTTTTTACAGAACATAATGCAGAAAAAGATACTTGGGATAATTTATAATGTTAAATCCCCAATGAAGTATAATGTTTGAGTGCACTCATGTCATTTTTAACAGTAAAGTTAATTGTTAAAATGTAAAATTTCCTGTCTCCATCACACATCTTTGACACAAGTGTATAAAATTACGGTGAATTAAAACTCCAGTACCAGCTGACCTCTAGTCAGCATGCTAACATGCTCACAATCACATTGTTAAAGGTATATTATGCAGGATATTCAGTTACTGTTTGTTAACACGCTTGCCAGCGAAAATGAAAGTAAAAGCCAACCTCAATTTCACCCCTGCTTGGCGTTTCGCTTAGCTGTATTTGTGTTTTTTTTGGTGCTGTGTCTCTTGGATGCCTGCTGCTTATCGTCTGGCACTCGATCACTACCTTTTTATAAAGCCACGACCTCAACTGAGTGCTGTGGAGGTACATGTCTGTAAACATTACAGAAAATATGAAGAAAATAAAAAAATTAAGGCAGAGTCTCTGCAGAAAAATTCAACGCCACACACTTCTGGTGATGATTAAGAGGGATTATGTCTATATGAGTCTATACAATAGTATACCTTTAACATGCTGTTATTCAACAGGTATACTGTTTACCATGTCCACCATCATAGCTTAGCAGGTTGATAGCTAAGTTTTGATAATGACTATTAAACACAAAGTACAGCAGAGGCTGATAAATGTCTGGTTTTTCAGGTATTTCATCATAAACTTAAGTATTGGGCAAAATCTAAATTTTCCCTCGGGTGGAGAGATGAAAAATACATTTCCAATGTTGTAATCTTGTGTCTGTGTTCACTGTTCATTCATCTTTTGTGCAACAATGGAGGACTCGCACACAGAGAAAACAAGAGATTCAGACTTGAGTCTGGATTTTCAAATGCTTCTATATAAATCTTAGTGCTATACAGACAATGAAAAAATGTGTAAACGTTTATGTAAAACAGAAGTGCAAATGTTACAGTCCATGTTGGACTTGTCTCAGTGCAAAATAAGGCATGGATGATGAGTCAATATGTGGGTGACTCTACAGGAGCACCTGTCCTCAAGGCTTGACTGAACCCACTTTAAGTCGATTGCCAGCAACTCGAGTCATTACAAACACATCAACACAACTCCATAGCATTCTGACACATTCACTTACACATACTAATAAATACACTGTGAATCACTCATTTATCTCTTGTTACATACTCAACATCTGTTAAAAAGAAAAAATAATTTTTGTATATTCATTTCAAATTCTCCCTCTCTATTCTCTTCCTTAAAAAGGTCAAAATATTTTGATGACTCCTCTTGAATTCAGGGGCTTCAGGGGCAGATACTAAAATTCATGAGCTCAAATGTAATTTGGATCAACAAACTAACTGCACCCATCACATAAAACCTCACTCGACTGTTACCCAGTTGGTACCAGCAGAGCAATATAATAGCCTGAGGTGGTTGTTTGGATTTGTGCTAACAAAACTTTTGTTTCCATTGCCAAAGAATGTGGTTAAGGTTTAATTTATTAACCTAACCCCTGAAGCCCAAAGAAGCCCAAACAACCTTAAAGTGTCAGACACACGTTTTGAAGTACACACATACATTTAAAAGGCTAAACACACACCAAAAGTGTTACGAAATGTGTCAGACTGCTTTGACGCCCCTTCTTCAAACCTTGTTTTTCGATTTTGAAGCGTCAAATGAGGACCCAGCGACCGAAGCTGTTTTTTCTGCAGCTGCATTACCTGTTTAGAGAGAGCTATGAAAAAAAAGTGAGGATATTTTTCCCTAGAGAATATTTTATTAAGTGTCTTGGTAGGCCAGACTGCCATTAATGCCGCGGGTCTTTCTTTTTGTTTTTAAAGTGTCGTCAGCACATTCAAAGCTTTCTACCACGTGTCTCTAACTGAATGTGGCACTGTGTTCATGGTGACACAGGACAAAACATTGAAATGTAGAAATGCAGCCCGTGGCCTTTTGCTGCATGTCACTCCCTCTCTCTCCCCCTTTCACACTCACGTGTCCTGTCAATTAAAGTCTAAAATGCCCAGAAAAATATCTTACCATACCATGAAAGTTGGTAGGATACATTGTCTAGGAACCATGAATGTCTGTAGAAGACTTCAAAGCAATCCATCCAATAGTTGTTCAGATATTTCGGTCAGGACCAAAGTGATAGACGGATACATGATTATTTAGATAGCCTGCTGTACGTGTTATAACCAAAGGAAATCAGCTACAAGCCAACAAAGCTTTGTGGACCGGTGACTGACTGCAGTTTACACTCTTTACAATGGGTGATTTTGGAGTCAGGTCACTAACATTTGCAGCACAAAGGTAAAAATAATTCAGGAATAAAAACATCGGAGCCAAATCACTTCCCTCCTGAGTTTGGTTCTAAATGAAAAGCTGACTCACCATGCTAATAAACAGTCCTGAGTAGAACAAAGAGCCACTCCAAAAAGAAAATAAACTATAGACAGGAGATTGAAAGCCAGGGGCACAGTGGGGATTGTGTGTGTGTGTGTGTGAGTGTGTGTGTGTAATAACGATGCCCTGAAGACAGAGTGAGACCCTGAGTCACTGGTTGTCAAAATAAAGAAGTCAAGAGGCAAACAAGAATAGGTAGAAACAAACCGCAGGGCTCCTCTGGGATTAAGGATAACCAAAATGCTTCATACAGAAACTCCTTCTCTTAATTAAGAGAGCAGAGACCAAAGGTCCGCCTGCACAGACAGAACTCTACAGAGATAACTGCTGCATGAATATCATCTTAGTGCCTCAAGTTTCAACATGGTCAGAAAATAAGTGAGAGCCTACGAGTGACTGCTTTATATTCATATCTATATTTTATGCAGTATGTATCTTTAGACTCATTAGCAGTGTAGCTCTAGGATGGCTGTCTGTCTGTTGAGTGGTTAGTCCACCTGTTTGGTCCAGACTGAATATAAAGGATAGATTGCCATGAAATTTTGAACATACATTCAGAGGATGAAAACAGAGGATGGAACCCAGTGACTTTCCCCTCACTTTTCCTCCAGTGCCGTCACCAGGTTTACTTTTTTGTTTTTTATTTAAATGTCTCAATAACTATTAGATCAATGGCTGTGAAATTTGGTTCATGCTCACCTCAGGATAGATTTTAACCTTGGTAATTCCTTAACTTTTCATCTATTTGTTGAGACATTGATCTTAAAGCCCAGTTCAGACCAAAGAATCGTGACGAGACAAAACCATTTTAGAACGCTGCAGAGAAAAGTTGCAGCAGTGTGAACTGGCTATCTGAGCTTGACTCAAACCAGCTGATGGTGTCACCTGCATCTCCGCGAGTCAAATAGCCGGTGGCTGGATTTAAAACGTAAAGCACGTCACCTGTTTGTACAACCAGTCGGCTTATCATGAAGTCCCCTGGTCAAGTCAAAATGACCGCAGACAGCGTGTTCACTTGCTGCAGCAGGTGCTCCGTTCCAGCTAAGCCCTCTGTTTCTGTCTTCACAGTGTGCCGGTGTCAGACGGTGGGTTGCTGCTGCTCGCTGTATGTGCTCATGACTGACTGATTATGAATACAGTCCATCTTATGCTCTTTATGTTTATGTTTTTCGCCATTTCATCACTACTACAAATGCAACTGTAGCTAGTATCTCACTATCACTATACTCATTCATATTTTAGGAGGCTACAAATTATATTCAGCCACTAAATAAACCTGAAATGCTGGAAATGATAACAAAAGTACAGAGAGTTGTTGCATAGAGATGCATTGCAACTCATCTCATCGCCAATCTTTTGTCTAAACTGGGCTTAAAGGGCCCTATCTCACTTCTAGCGCAAAGCTAGTTGGTGTGTAGATCTTAAAATGAGTTGTGGTCAGGCACATTGTTGTATTGCTATTTTTGAGGCAACAGATTGTGCCATTGACAAACAAAAACCTGCTCTAAAGTCAGAATGGCACTGCTATTTAAAGGTCGCATTATTCAGATAGTAAGATGTGCCTACCTGGCGGGTTCACAACGTGCATACACTTTGCTTGTTACACACACAGGCCCGAGCAGATGAGTTGCAAGTGGGTGAAATAATGCATCATGAATGAGGAAAATATTAATTACATTTTCTAAACTGTGAACACATCAGAGAGCAGAGCAGAGCAGAGCTGCTGCCCGACTCCCCATTAAGAGAGACGATACGCACATTTACTCACAAGGAGCACTGTAACTTTTGGACGTAACATTGGTTATTTCAGAAGCTGGAAGTTTAGTTCTGTTTCCTCTGTCAAGTTCGTAACTACAGTTTTAAGTTTTGCTACTTAAACGTTATCTGCTGCAGTGACATCACTGCTCTTACTGCTTTACTCTGAGCAGAAAACCACTTGCTTATCAAATTTGCCAAATCCACCATGTAAATAGCAATGTGCCAGCTGTAGGCACACTTGACTTTTAAAGGGCATGGAAGATGACACCAATTGGTTGAATTCAAGTTATACCCATAATCCACATATGATTAATTAAGGAACTAAAAAAAT
This sequence comes from Epinephelus lanceolatus, assembly GCF_041903045.1. Taxonomy (NCBI): domain Eukaryota; kingdom Metazoa; phylum Chordata; class Actinopteri; order Perciformes; family Serranidae; genus Epinephelus; species Epinephelus lanceolatus. Next base: position 14,570,045 of record NC_135741.1, on the reverse strand, counting down.
AACCCTTTATTCCTTATGTCTTACTTTGTGCCCTGATTATGTGCAGTTGAACTTGCAAAAGTGGAGATGGACACGCCGTAAATGCACTTGCACCATGCACTTTAGATTTAAATAGAGTGCAAAATCATGGTAGGATTTATCTTCTGGTAAACATGAATGTCTATACAATTTTTTTGTATTGTACACCACTAATTTACAGAAAAAGCTGGAAAATTTCCATAAAAAACCTGGGCACGGTTGTTTCTAGCAAACATACCTGAACAGAGGTACACTGTGTATTTGTTGGGGATTGTTTTCAGGAGTTAGCTGTGTCAGGTTCTGTCCACACAGTGAATATTTGACCAATATTCTGCAGAACTGTAAAGAGGCTGAACCCCTGTATTTTTTCTGGAGGTCAAAGTCTGAATAATGAGTGAGAATTGATCATGCAAATCAACACCATCATGTCCAGAGCATTGACTGTTGGATGACACCTTGGGGTGGTGCAGGCTGCAGGGCAGGGAGGTGTAATGATCACCTAATCGGTTCGGACGGCCGGTCCTCCTGTCGTTATTGACAACAGAGGAGAATACAGGGGACATGAGCTGTTGGCTAAACCTTTTCAGCGCTTCAGGGATATGAGTCTGAAATCAGTTTAAATGTCAGAATTCGATATTTCTAGGAAATCATCATCAGTCTCTATCTTACCCTACCTGCTGCTTTATGGATGAAATATCATAAAAACCTCCCCCACTGTCGTGTGGGGATTTTTTATCTATCATATTCGGGATTTCAACCAGCTCCCACACAATAGAAACATTTCTTTGCCTCCTACATTTCCTTCCTCCCTGGTCTGCATCGCTCTTCCCTCCCTTGTGTCTCCTGAACTATGATGTTCTTTCCCCCGTGGACTCCTCTCCATCTCCTGCCGCACTTCCCCACCCGCCCCTGCTTCATTTGATGAATATTTCACAGGCCAGTAGAGACAGTCCTCCTCCTCTCTCATCCTACTCTCAGACACCGTCCGGGCTCTCAGTACCTATCACCTTCAGAGACGATAGCATCATAACACCGAGTAAGGGGCACCTCAGGAGACCGGAGGAGAGCGGGGAGCATATCATATGAAGAAAAATGAAAGTGTGTATTCACTTAAGTTATATATGCCTCAGAGAACTGCCTCTATCTAAAAATCAGGACTGTGCTGACCTTAGCACTATCACAGCATGACAGAGTGAAGATGAGATTTGCGTTAAATCAGGCAGGTGTTATGATATAAGACCGCAACTTCCAGCAGGTGAGAGAAGAGGTTGTTTATAGCCTGAATGGATGCATAAGGATAATATCCAGAGGTGGAAGAAGTATTCAGACCTTTCATCTTAGTAAAAGTAAAGTCCTGCAGTCAGAATCTGAATTAAGTACAGAAGCATCAACAGCAAAATGTCCTTCAAGTATCAAAAGTAAAAGGAGTAATTCTGCAGAAAATTGCCCCGTGACTTATATATTATTACAGGTGTATATTATATATTATGTATATCAATGCAGTAGACTGAAATGCTCAATACTTTCCTCTGAAATACAGTAGAGTACAAGTATAAAGCAGCAGGAAATGGAAATACAAGTAGGCATGGGATGATACAAAAATTTTATGTCTCAGTTATTCTGACCAAAACGATTGTGATTCATGATATTATCCCGATAATCATCAAAATATGCTTAAAACTCTCACAATGGCACTAAAACACTTCAGGTATCACTTTTTAGTGAACATCCTTTTCAGTGAAAAACAATCAAACAATAGCCAGGTGAGGTTGGTGTGTATGCAGCCTGTTTTGCAGAGTCTCTTCTATTGTTGGGTGCCCAGCAGTCTCTCTTGGGATGCTGTTGGCCACAATATGCACAATGATTCTCAAGATGCAAATTCACCATTAGTTACACCTGTTCAACTGCTCATTAATGCAAATAGCTTATCAGCCAATCACGCGGCAGCAGCTCAATGCATTTAGGCATGTAGACATGGGCAAGACGACCTGCTGAAGTTCAAACCGAGCATCAGAATGTTGAAGAAAGGTGATTTAAGTGACTTTGGACAGGTGGCATGGTTGTTGGTGCCAGACGGGCTGGTCTGAGTATTTCAGAAACTGCTCATCTACTGTTTTTTTTTTTTAATCCACAACCATCTTAAGGGTTTACAGAGGATGGTCTGAAAAGAGAAAATATCCAGCGAGCAGCAGTTCTCTGGGAGAAAATGCTTTGGCAAGAGTAACTCAAATAACCACTGGTTACAATCATACTTGTATCAACGGTTCAGGCTGGTGGTGGTGGTGTAATGGTGTGGGGGAGATTTTCTTGGCACACTTTGGGCCCCTTAGTACCAACTGAGCATGGTTTAAACGCCACAGCCTACCTGAGTATTGTTGCTGACCGTGTCCATCCCTTTATGACCACAGTGTACCCATCTTCTGATGGCTACTTCCAGCAGGATAACGCACCATGTCACAAAGCACAGATCATCTCAAACTGGTTTCTTGAACATGACAATGAGTTCACTGTACTCCAGTGGCCTCCACAGTCACCAGATCTCAATCCAATAGAGCACCTTTGGGATGTGGTGGAACAGGGGATCCCTCCTCAAGTGCTGTTACCCCTCCCCAAGTGTTGTTACCTTGTTGGGGTGGGGAGGCTTGTGTGCTTCCATGACTCTGTGCCAGAGGGGCTCAAACCCCTGGCAGGTTCAACCAAGCTGGGCAGGTTCCAGGGGAGAGGCCTGACAAAAAACAGCACACTGGCCCTCCAGGTTGGGGATTTGGCGTGGGGCTAACAACCCCACCCCGGAAAAAACAAGATGTTACAGAAACGAAGACAAGGGAACAAAGAGAGAACTTTGACCCGGGAGGGAAAGGTTCTTCAATACGCAGACCTATGACGTTGAGTGGTGAAAGCCAGGAGCTCCTGGAAGCCTCAGAACTGATAACCCTTCTCTCAACCCAGGAACAGGAGATTCACATGATGGATGTACAGCCGACAAATCTGCAGCAACTGTATGATGTCATCATGTCAATATGGACCAAAATCTCTGAGGAATGTTTCCAGCACCTTGTTGAATCTATGACACGAAGAACTGAGGCAGTTCTGAAGGCAAAAGGGGGTCTGACCCAGTACTAGTAAGGTGTGCCAAATAAAGTTGCTGGTGAGTAAATTGAGTATTGTAGTATTTTCATCGTGGTCAGTGATTAAATTGTCTATTGTCCCATCCCTGAATACACGTACCTGACAACTGTACTTAAGTTTAACACTTGAGTAATTATACTTATACCACCACTGTGTAGAAAGTAGGTGTCTTCCACTGACACACTATAATCTGGCCTCTAGTTCAAGCTTCTCAAATGTGAGTATTTGCTAGCTTTCTTATTCTATTATAGTAAATTCAACATCTTTGCATTTTAGATTGTTGAAGAGGTCAAAACTCCAGCAACACTTGAAGTGTATTGAGCAACTTCAACGTATGATAAACACGTGTCGCCTTGTGGCATTCACTGGGGTCAACCCTGATCCCAGGACGACCCCAATGAATGCCACAAACCAATGCGCTGTTTATTATACTTCAAGTGCTGCTGGAGTTTTGATATCTTTCCCTTCTCCATGCACCTTGAAAGTAGGTGAAATGTTGCCAGAAACCCCGAAACTGCCTCTTCAGTTTTAGATTGTTGGTCGGATAAAACAAATTGAAACTGAAATTTGAAGACTTCACCTTGTTGCTCTGGGGAGCTGTGATGGGCATTTTTCACTATTTTTTCTGGCATTTTATAGCCCACATAAAACATGAATAAATCCACAAAATAACAGGTGTATTAATCTGCAATGAAAATAATTTAATAATATCAGAAAGTGGCAGAAATTTTTCATAACATTCGGATGGCTGTGTCACACTGGGATCTAAATCAGCAGAGAATTAAAGAGGGACCTTTCCCGAGGAAAACAGAGATTCACAACAAAACAATATAATAGCTGATGAAGTGGAAGCAGCAGAACCTGCAGGGCCACTATCTGTCTCTGAGGACAACTAATTGTTGGTTTAATGCAATCCCTGGTGTCTATGGTGGATGGAGTTGCAGTGGCTCCACATACTGAGAGGAAATAACACCCCGAGGGAAGGTTCTCTGTGATTCCTCCCACCTGCTATTCGCCGAAATGAAGAGAGGGGGAAATTTTTGTTCAAAGGCTAATTTGAATAACTATTGAAAAATGATGGAAATGGTCTTGTGAATTTCGATGGGGGACATAAATGTCTTAGAATTGTCAGTTCATATTCATTCAAAGCTGTTCAATTTTCTATAGAGGCTCTTGCAGTTAGCAGCCTCCCTCTTATTTTCCCCCAAGTGAGCAAAAGTAGAGTAGAGTGAGATGGTAAATGGCTACTCTGGAGGACGGAGACATTCACTATCAGCCAGTTATGTGATGCAGTTATACAGTACAATTTTACGATATAATTATATAAAATTAAATCGCTCTATGGCAGTTTAAAAGTACTTGCACTGCTTGCAAATTGTGACATGTAACATCAATCTCAGCATCATCACCCCTCTCCCCCTCCTCTTTCCCCATGCCTTGTGCCAAACCTTGATGTACAGCAGATCCATATGGGATGTTAAAACCTCCTCTGCATGTCTCAATCATCACAGTCGCCTACAAATCTCCTGCCTGTATGCTTGTGCCAGTCGTGTGCAGAACCCACGCTCGCAGGGCAGGCAGAGAGGCCATCACAGCAGCAGCTACAGTAGCTGCCCTATAACTCCAACGTGCACCGCCGTCTCGTCACGCACAGCTGAGTAAACATCGAGGGATAAACAGCCCCGGGCCCAGTCAGAGGCCACACTACAGCTGAGGGCACTTTAAGCAGCACACAGCAGGGTTAACAAGGATTAAATCCTCATGTGTCAAGTGTAATGTGTAGGTTGTGCTAGAAAAAATATGTACAAAATGTAGCGCGAGCAATGGAATGCAACATTAAAATGGAGTTTCAAAGCACAGCCAGGAATGAAGTGGCTTCATCATGAAATGAGGAATGAATATCAGACATTATAACATGACATTGAAACTGAACACAACCATTTAAAGAGCCTGAGAGAGGTAATAATGAACTTGAAATGGACTGCTGGTCCAGCAACTGACCTAATATTGTGACTAAGCATAAAGTCTCTAAGGAAAGTCCATGTAAAGGTGTCTGACAGTTTGAAGAAAGAAACTTCTCCACAGAAGCTTGCTTTCAAGGTGCAGTAGTGCAGCAGAGAGATGAGGCCATTGTTGGGTTGGCTGGTGTCTTTTTTCTTCCCATTGTCCTGCAATGCTTGTGGTAAATGTGGTAATGCAGTCCGGATGGAGTGCTGTGCTGACGGCACCACCCTCAGCAGGGCCTCCCGGGTGCTGTTCCCGAACCAGTGTGAAATGTTTCCTGTCAGGAAGCGCTCAGTGGTGGTGTTATGCCCACCATACAGTAGATGACTTTGAAAAGACATTTAAAGGACTAAAGCCTGACACCTTGTCATATCCAAAGACAATGTGAGTTTCCCATCCTGCTCCTGGTGGAAAATGTTACACCAAACTCTTTAAGAAATATGTCATATTAACAATTACTTACATGTCCGCAAAAACATGTAACTCTGGAAACACAAGATAAAAGTTGCCATATGTTGATAGTATTTTTGTAAATTCGGCATCAGCCTCCGAAAGTTACCTGTGCTATTTTAGTTTAAGCAGATGGAACCATGGACAATGGAAGACCATGGCAATGACAAGTGAACTGTTTTTTAAACAATTAAGACTTCTCACTAAATAAGTTGTGGTTGGTGGATCAGATAGATGCAGAATTAAGCACTGACTCTTGTTCACTTAATTACTTGACCAGTTTCTCCTTCTTTTCCACAGTCCGAGAGAACTCAGACTTATTGACGATGTCCACATCACCAAACTTCACTATTTGCAAGAGCCAAGACTAAAAACTTCTGATAACAGAGAGAAAACAACTGACTTGAGACAGCTTGGACTGAGTTTTATGATCACCTAACACCAAATGATCGCACCAACTGGGATAAACTTTCATGATTTTAATACAGCATTGGAAATTGGTCTGCAACAGTGAAATTGCTTGAAATGTCTTTTAGTGTAAGGCCGGCATTTATGACAACCATGCAAAAATCTTTGTTGGTTATTTTTCAGAATGGAAATGGGACTATAATTACATGATGTCACAAAAAGTACAACAGCTTTTGTCAACAAATAATAAATACACAACAACATGAAGGACAAATGGATGAATTATTGTTTTGATGCAAAGTCTTATTCAATGACCTGCATGCGTTTGCACCAACCACACACTCTATTGTATGAAACATATATGATATTATATACTGTGGTTAGGGAGTGTGTTCCTAACTTTGAAAGATGAATAGCAGGCTCTGTGATACCAGGACCGAGGCATTTGAGGTATTTATCATAGACTGCAATAACAATTGAAAGTTCAGAGACATAAAAAGGCCTGATAAGGTCACCAAATCAACTAGGACTGAAATAATACCCATGCTTTTATTGCAAATATATTATTTGATCTTTATATTATCTTATCGTTGGACCTCTGTTGCTGTAGCCCAGATGGGTCTCCATTAATTATCTCAATGAGCCTAATAATAACGGGTCATTTTGGGTGAGTTTAAATTAGTTTGCGCAGTCAGATGATTGGTTGTCCGTCTAGCTGCAGAGACCATGAAAAAAGGTCATCTGTGAATTACTAATGATTGGCTGTAATGAGCGGTGATGATATAGTTCTGGCAGTACAGCATGTACGTGTGTGCATACGTCAATCGGTCTGTCTCTGCAAGTGTGATCATTTGAATATTTAAATTTGTGTGAATGCCTGCTCAGTGCATGGCTAATATTATGCATTGTATAATAACGAGCTGTAATCACCCTCCAGCAGGATGGAGGAAAATTCACTCAGGAAAGCCAAAAGGCTGTCACCCAGCATTTTGCCTGACACCTGATTTTAATTCTCCAATGGCCCCAGAAGGGTCTCAAAATTGCAAGTTCAGTTTGCACGTTCATCCTGACTTTTCTCATAATTTACGCCGACTTAAATCGATACCGTCTTCACCCGCTTAATTAAATTGTATATCAGGCTTAAAGTTGCTTTTAATTGCTTTTTTCTGTCTTCTGAAGCAGACAAAATAACTTAAGTCAAATCCACCTAAAAGAGCCCACTTTCCTCACAGTGTTGCTGAGGTGCAGTGATGCCATTGTGCTGCTAATATGCGCTGTGAGAGCTCGACAAAGTGGACACCCTCCCTTTAAGAAACACGGTGGACGCTGTGCAACAGTGAGACGGCTTCCGAGGAAAAAGCCGCATCAATAAGTAAAACACAGTATGTTTTGTGGTCAGATGAAGACCATAAGTAAGCATGGGCATATGGTAATGTGTCAGACGCTAACAGTACACAAACATGTAGAGATGCACAATGGGGATGCGCTGACAGATGATGCGTGACATGCATGCATCTTCATTCCCTCTGGACTTCCCTCGTAAAACACACACACATAGTTCAGTTGGACAATAGAGTACTCATGGATTTACTTTAGGAATAGCGCCATGATTCAACATCTGAGTGGTTGTAATAAAGTAGTTGAGCTCCTTGGGGGGGGGGGGGGGGGGGGGGTGGGGGGGAGCTGAGACCAGCTCATACAGTAGCTCTGCCCCTGGATATAAACTGGACAGCAGGAAGAGTCACTGCAGCCCTGAGCTTTTATTCACCAGCCAATGTGATCACCGGGGACTGAATCCCAACAGAGGAGGAGGAGGAGGAGGAGGAAGCCATCACCCTCATTAGTTAGAAAACATCAAAAGACAGATAGAGGTGCTACTGGCAGAGCACCTTTTTGCTTCTTTGCAGCTAACAAACCCCTCTTTCATCAACTGTATTTCATTTCACTATTCCCAAAATACCACCCAGCGAAGGTGGGACGAACCTCAATTAATGAATGCATTCATTATGAGACTCCTGTCACTTTTTGGTGCAGTTTAGAGGGCGGGAAAACTGTCAGGAGGGAAAAAAGGCCCTGCAGCTCTTCCCCTGGAGTGAACCTCCTCCGTGTGACAAATTTCACACTCTGCTGGGAGAAATCCGCTGAGGCTTTAGATTTCCCAGCCTGTCACATGCTGTTGCTGAATACCAAGAGATTAATTCATTCCGCAGATGGTGCATGTAAGCAACTCAGACTCCCAAACATGCAGCGTTCACACCATCACTACCTGCCCAATCTCAAAGTGACAACTAGGGAAGTTTCAAGCTGGGAGGCAAGATAACAGACAGCTCACCCAAAGGTCAATGTGTCAAACAAAATACCCTGATTGTCAAATGAATCATGTTTAATATACAGTAGGCTGAATGGCCACAACATGTTGGTCAAACTAATGTAGCAACTTCAAGGTATAAATGAACAAACATTTTTATACTGACATTGTAAGGGGTTGCTTATTGTTGAACCTACAGAGAATTATCAATTGACTGTGCAGCTTCCTTCGGCTTTATGGAGGTTTATAGCAAGTTTCTGCTGTCCGGGACAAAACTTCACTGTTTTAATTCACTCTCAACACACTTACCTGTGCACAACTCATTGTGCACCACCTGTTTAACACCACACAGGATACAGACACAGTTAGCAGCTAGCTGGTGATCATAGTGGAGCATTTAGCAGCTAATAAGGTTTAAAGGTATTTTTCAACCTGGACCCTATTTTCCAACGTTTTTGTGTCTAAATGACTAATGGAGACAATGATTTTTGAAACTGGTCCAGTATTGATCGAGAGCACTGCAGCCGCCAGCAGCAAAACAGGCTGCAATGTAACTACCACTGCACCATCAAGTTACGACTAGCCACTTACATGTTCGCAACGTCAATTTAAGTCCACTTTTTTGCCATTGAAAGGCCTAGATTTTTACAAAAGTGTCTAAAAAAATTATCCCTACAGAAACAGAACTTTTTGTTAAAGAGTAAGATCCAGAAACAGTCCTGAAATCATTATTGCTAATCCCCCCTGACTATAGAACAAGCAAAAGACAAAGCAAGACAGCTCTTGTGAGTTTTATTTTATTTCTGTCATGTTTGAATGAAGTGTGTTTTATTATAGTAATAAAACTACTACAAGCCAAAAAAAGCACTTTTATACCCCTTTTCCACTAAAATAAGCATGTTTATGCAGGTTTTTTAAACATGGGTAAACTGGCTAAACTCCCTAAAAAATCCCACTGCCAATGGACTAGAGCATGTACAAGGCTCTGCTGCAGACGAGCATACTTTTCTGTTTGTTTTATTTTATTGGTGCTTCACATTCGACTTCATGGACAGGTCGGAAAACAGGTTAGTAAACAGTGGAAAGCATAATGGAGGCCAGTGAAAATGTTACAGTGTTATGTCTTTTTATATATGTCTTACTTATTCAGTCTCTTTAAAACTTGGTGCAGACTAATTTTGTTCGATGTTCGCTGCTTAGGCAGAGACAGATGGGAATTTGTGGTGGCATGTCATTGCATCTTGCTGGCAAAGAGGCTCAAATTAGTGCGTTCCCCTGGATGTTGTATTTCCATCAAAGCTGATCAGAGCCGGAGCTGATAAATATCTAAGACTACTGCAGAGTCATAGAGTGTGCATAGTAATGAGTCCTAAATCCTGGAAATGAGTTGCCATTTTACCGCTCACGGTTCCCTCGTCTCGAAGTCAATGGGCTCTTTGAATGGGTTTTTGATTAAACACCTGAAATAAGGTCTGTGGTTAACACAAGCTTAAGAGACTTTCCCGTTTTGTTCAATGTCATAAAATATGTCAGTAAATACCTCACTTGTGAACTTCAAGGCTTCTATGGCACAGTCACTACCTGGAGCTCACATAAACGGAGCCTGGGTTTGTTGAAGGTGGCAGTGCTGTTTGGGCTGAGAAAACCCGTACGTTTATCTTCTTTTTCTTCTATAACACTAACCTATATTGGAGTTATGATATGTAGCATGTGAAATAGAGTATCGTGAATGTGCTAGGAAAGGTAGTATCAGCACGGTCACTACCTGGAGCTCGCATAAACGGAGCCTGGGTTTGTTGAAGGTGGCAGTGCTGTTTGGGCTGAGAAAACCATGTGTAATGTAAGGTAAAGGAGGTTGTTGGGTTGGTGCAGGGAGCAGTGAGAGCTGGCATTAGGGGAGTGTCTCTGGGACGCCAGAGATCACTGTCTAGCCTCCTGGAGGTGTCGTGGGACCAACTAGACGAAACACTGGTGAAAGGAGGTTCCCACCTGATGACCCCAAAGACATGTTAGTTATCACTGCTCATTGGTCTGTATAGTTAAGCCTTGCCATAATAGCTTATCATAGGGCTTAGGAAGTTATTCACTGAGCGCTGATCCTTTATCTAGAGCACAAATTTCTTTTATTTATTTGAACTGTCTTGAAAAAGGTGGTTGCTAACAGGCTAAATGAAACTACATCTTGTTATGGTGGTGGCGTTAGGTCAGGCAACTGTAGTGTTGATAGCTTTTTACCTCTAGCGATTACATTTAGGTTTCAATAATCATGAAAATGGTGTTCATTTGTGAAGGTAAGTGTAAGTATCATAAGCGTTAGTTTGCCTCAGAGCTTATTTTCAGCAATAATGCAAAATCCAATGGTAGAATCCCACAGGCTTCTTGACGAGGTAACCAGTGTGATGCTGATTTCCACATCGGCCTACAGAAAAAAACGTCACCCCTGGAGCACTCTATTTGACCCGGGTGTGAATGCTGATTGTCACCTCTCCCATTACATTGAAAAGCCAGATGTTAGTGAGTGTTAGCAGGATTATTGTGCAGTGGGAAAGAAGCTTTAGTGGATGTAAACTGATGGTGCAAGTATACCCCGAGTGGTTACATTGCAGCCTGTTTTGCAGCTGCCAGCTGCAGCAATCTTGCTCAAAAATGGACCAGTTTTAAAAACAGCTGTTCCTATTTGTTACTTAGACACACACACAAAAAAAATAGGATCCAGGTTGAAAAATGGTTCAGTTACCCTTTTAATTACCAGGTCAACAGAAACATGACTCCGGACAGACTGTAATGTTGCTTCATAACTGCTGGATGTGAAAATAAGCAACCGTTTGCTAACAAGTTTGCCATATCAACTTCAAAGTAATAATATAATTTTTCATTTTCAGTTTGTTTTTTGCTGCCCCCAAGTGGCCAAAAGAATCTGTTACTGCCAGTACAATTTTTTAATGATTAACTACAGTTGCAACTAGGGTTGGGACTCGTTAGGATTCCGATTCCTTACCGATTCCTTCTTAACGGTCCAATTCCTTACCGATTCCTCTTACCGATTCCTACATTATATTCATTATACTTGCTATAATTAAACAAGTATATAATAAACACAAATGCAATCATACAAATACAAAAACTTTATTCTAACTGTTGCACAGTACAATTAGATGAAAATACACATTTATGTGTGGTGTGTATTTCAGATTTAGAGCTTGTATCATCTCCCTGAGAATATATAACAACAAAAAGTGATTCTCTGATTTCTACAGTAACAATATTACCTCAAATTAACCACAGCAATGTAATAAAAAATACTTATGTGCATTCATGCTTGGGCACTGTTATTTACGTGACAACACCTGAACATAACACACAGACACACATTGGCTGTTTGTTTCTACCGCTCCCCTCGCTGGAAGCGGACCTCCCGCTGCCAGCCTCCGCCTTGATTAAACGCTGAAAATTAAATAAAAGAGGGAGACAGGTTTTCCTATTTTATCTTATTTTGTTATATTTCTCCCGCTCCCCTCGCTGGAAGCGTCGGACCTCCCGCCGCCCGCTCCCGTCTCAAACACGGAGGTCTCCGTCCCCACGGTGCACGCCCGGCCTGTTAAATAGCCTGTAACCATGACAACTGTGTGACACAAACCCAGTACTTTAGTGGTTAGATAATGTCGGGCTCGGTCGGGTTCGGACAGAAATATGCGGCCGTGCCGCACTCTAATGGAAATGCACGTGACGTTTTTTTTTTGTTGTTTTTTTTTTACAATCTAGGAACCGTTTGCAGGAACCGTTACGCCAAATGTAATGGAACCGGTACTGGAACCGGAACTTTGGACCCGGTTCCAAAAAAGCAACAATCATTACACAGAATATAAGTGTATGCCTTGTCTCTTTTTCTATCAATTGAATATTAGACCCACAGAGAGTTTTATTAAAGACTCCATCATGCTTTACACAGAAGCAGAGCTTAGACAGCAGTCAAAGTATATTAGAAGATAACCTTTCAAAGTCTTTGGATGAATGTTTCTCCCTTTTAAAGATACATCAGTAGTCTACACGTCCACACCCTTTGGCCAGCTAAGATTTTGTGTTACCCCTATGCTGGAGAAACTGAAAGAAAATATGTTTTACTTCCAAGAGGAATGAGCCATAGTTCAGCCATTTGTTTTTGTGTTGTGCATGGTGTTTCAAATAATCAATCCTTTTTTTATTTGCCTCACCCTGCGTGTGTTTCTTTTGTTGGCTAGATGGATGTGAGTCTGTGGGGGGAAGGCTGGTGTGTTTACTGAGGACTCAGAGAAATAAACACTCAGAGAGGTGAAATAGGCCACCCTGCTGTGTCCTCTCAGAGACAAAAGGAGGCAGGCCATGACACAAACAGCAAATGTGTACTAACAAACACTTCACATTTAGTCATCCCTTCCTGCAATCAAAAATATTGTTTTGTAAATGTGTTGATAATTTGTATTATTAGAAGAGAGAAAAATAAGTTGCTGGGGAAATATCAGAAATGCTCCTTTTTGTCCCAGATATCTGGAGAGGCGTGTCAATGTCTGTGTTTGATTGACAGCAGCAGGCAGGCTGAGCACCAGAAAAAGTAAACTACCTTGTGCTGCAGCTTACAGGCCACATGCAGACAGAGTAGCCTCTTTCTCATGGGACAAAATAGCCTACTATCACCCACTAACATCTGGCTTTGGTATTTCATGGGAAAGGTTACAATCAGCATTCTCTCCAGTGACAGATGACTCTGCAGTCGTCACAGGTATTTATCGGCTCCAGCTCCGATTGGCTTCACTTGGTGATGGAAATATGAGGTTCATTTTGACCCCTTTGCCAGTGGGATGCAATGACGGGCCGCAACAAAACACTGTTGGTCTCTGCCCAATCAGTGCTCGAAGGTGACACACCAGAAATAAAAAAGAGAAAGGCACACTTACCTACTGCAGAGCCGTGTATGGCTCTGGTCTGCTGGCAATGGGAAAAAAAGTCCATCCCATTTAACGAGTTTTCCCACTTTTAAAAAACCTGCATAGATGTGCTAATTTGTCTACAAGTACCAGACATTTACATTAATGCTTTTTAAGACATTTTCAAGATCATTTTAACCACATTTCTGACAGATTTTTGAACACGGCTTTTTTTTCCTTATTCAAAGATTACAGTCCCCTGTAGAGGTAGAGGTAGGTTGTGGGAATATGATTATTAAAAGTTAGATGATTTAAAGTCATTTCCATTTTGCCAACAGGTAACTGCAAGTATAAAGTATTAGGCTCAGTGGTAGGTTTAAAGATTTACAACATGAAAAATGTGCACTTTCGCGCAGAAGATCTTGACTCATTTTTACAAAAAGAAATTACAAGATAGAGGAATGACATTAGATAACATGTTTGTGGCAATTAAGCCCATGCAAATGTAAATTTGAGACTATTTATAATACATACTTCATAAACTCCAGCTGGTCCTGAATTCAGCTGCCCTTATCATTACCAAAACCCCCTCCATAGATCATATCACTCCTGTGCTCCAGCAGCTTCACTGGCTTCCTCTTAAATATCACATTGATTTCAAGATTCTGCTTCTCCCTTTAAGGCCCCTCACAATCAAGCCCCTTCCTACTGTACCTGTCTGAACTCCTTCATATCTACACACCCTGCTGTACTCTTAGATCCTCTACTGCACTCCAACTCACATCACCACCTCCTTGCTTGACTACCATGGTTTTTAGAGCCTTCAGCCATTGTGCCCCCTGCCTCTGGAACTGTCTCCTCCAAACTCCCTCTCCACCTTCAAATCCCATCTGAAAACACACCTTTTCAAGCTGGCATGTTCGGTCTGATTTAATGGTGACAGACATACTGAGACTTGCACTGATGATGACTTTATGATGATGATTTCATACCTAATATTTCTAATTATGATTTTTGTCTGGGCATTTTATTAGAGTTAGAGTTAGATTAGAGTTGTTTGATTTTTTGATCTATGGATACACTGCTGCTTGTTTTTTCAGCTGTGTCTTGTAAGGTGTCCTTGAGTGCTTTGAAAGGTGCCTATAAATAAAATGCATTCTTTTTCTTATGAATATTATTGAATGACGTTTAAGGCCTAATGTTTATAAAATTGAATCCAAGACATTTTAAGTTTTTTACAGGATCTGCAGACACTCTGCACACCAGCATCTAAACATACCAAAGTGACATTTGCAAGCAAGTTTCTCTGGTGTTGCGTTGCAGGATGCGTGTTTCATGCTTTCTTTCTCACCCTGCCATTCACTCCTTGCATGCATGCATGCTCTCTCACTATCTCTAGGTGTCATTGTCTGGGTAGGTCAATTGAGTCATCAGCTGATTCACAGTCCACCACTGTGACACACCTTCTCTGCCAGCCTATCATCTTACTGCTCCTCATTTTAAATATGGTTCTTTCTCTGCCCTAGCTCTTTCTTGTTGCCATCGTGCCTGCCCTCCACCTCCCCGTCACCACCTGGTCTTTACGGATTCATCAGCCTCATATGCCTCAGCAGTCATCAGCCTCAGAGTCAGCAGCCACCACCACCAGTGTCTGGACTCCACGGGGGGGGATTTATCTTGCTGCCGCTCAGATGTCCCTCAATCACAAAATATCTCCCTCTGGTAATGTTCCTTTGAATTAATACAAAAACAGGATGACGCCATGATGAAACCAAAAAATATCCCTTTTGAATTCGGATTTTTGCTGAAAGGAAAACACAGGACGAGTGATTTACAGATCAGACATGTATGCTGCTGTGACAGACAAAAAAACCCCACGCAATATGATTTGAGTTGGACAGACACAAACAGTTTCAACATACAGGAGGCATTCAGGCTAACAACCACAACTGCACTGTCAAATGAGTCACAAAGAAAGTCAAAATAGTTGCGTGGTTTAAAGCTGGAAAAGAACCCTGATGTGAAAGTTACACTAACAAGACAAGGAGTAAAAAAAACAACAACACTGCATTTGTGACTGCGGGTGTTAAAGATTCAGTGCAAAACAAAATGGCAGAACTATCCAAGTCCATTTGCAAAACATTCCCCCCCCAAAAAATGGAAGCTGTAGAAAACCATTTCAAACAGTATTTCACACAACCAGTAAATGATAGAGGGGAGCAATTATAAACAGAGGCATACCAATCTGTGACAAATGGATATGAAATTGATTTGCATCTGTAAACGACTGTCTCTTATAAATTAGTTCTCCTGATTTGTCTCCCTCGAATGGCTATTATGGATTTCAATTCTTTTCTTATCAGTTAGAAATGGTGGGTGGAAAAAAAGCTTTCCGCTGCAGTGCTTTTCATTTTTACTGGGAACTGGTTCATTTTAGAAATCCCACTGAGCTTACAGCAAGTGAGTAGTGTCGGTGAAAGTTGAGGGTCAGGTCTGTGCTGCCTCTTAACAGGCTAGGGTTGCCATGGTGACCTAAAAATGGGGGGATATTGGGAGGCTAACAGCTCGTTTAGACAGAGGTTCACCGTAATCCTAAACACCAATCCTCCAACAGGTGTCAGATTATTGCAGGAGGGCATCTCTGTGTCTATTTGTTCATTTTCTGTGAGTAAAGATGTTTTCAAGGTATCCTACGGGGGCTGAAATAAAAGAGACACTGCAGCCATCCTCCTTGTCTGGAGGAGCAGCCCAGGTCTGAGGCGCAGCTAATGAGAGGCATCATTCAAGGCGATGGCATTGAAATACACGATGCAATCAAATGATGACTTGATGAGCGCCTCGCTGCTGCACAAATCAAGGGAGGGAGCACAGACACACAGCACTCTCTCTGGAGCAGCATCTGCATATTGACAATTTGCAACTGCATGTGATATTGAGGCATGTTCTGAACAGAGGGGAAGTTTGAATCCAGCTCTTATTAAAAACATCAGGATCCAGCATCGAGACTGTTAACGCCAGCAGCGTGAAAACTAGCTCAACACTGCTGAGGATTGGATGAATTCTCTTGAGAGGAGAGCAGGAAGAAAGCAGAGAGATTTCAGAAACATATGAGTTGTTGTCCATCGGTGGTTTTTACAGGCCTGGCTGCATATAAAGTACTCACTTCAGCTGAAGCATCAACTGGCTCCTTCATACGTTTATCTGTCGTATCTGCTAACCGCTGTTCACTTTTATCACCACATTGACATTCTCTGAGCGTCCGAGAGCAGCGGTGCACAGTATCCTCGCTGAGCATATGTCTGAACCAGTTGGTCACGAGCTGGTCTGACTGTTCGTTTACAGGAACTGGAAGGAAACCTGAAACTACTCTGAAAACTAGATAAAAAAGTCCTGCTCTGATTTTTCTTTTTCTAGACGACTGCGAGATGTTTCTTTGAAGCTTCATGCTTCTGTAACACATTAATGTTCTGCGCAGTATGGTGGCTCACAGCAAGACAGTCCTGAGGGTATCCCAATGCATGCTGGGATATACAGGTCCTTTCCCATCTATGACCGTGAATAAAAATAATCTGGTATAAAAAAGAGATATACAGGATTTTTCAGGTTTTGTTAACCTTCAGTTTAATCCTTTTTTATTCTAATTTAAAAGCCTTGCACACCTACTCTGTTTAACTTATTCTGGCTGATTACACCTCTGCTCTGGCTGAAGAGGGGTGCAGCTGATGCTCGCTCCACACTAGAGAATAATTGGGCAGATTTTGAGTCTGATTCACCTCTCCTGACAATGGCAGCGCTGTTCCCAATACAAGGCTGGCCTCAACAAAATATGATCCTATAGTGAGAGGGGTTTGCAGACATAATCTTAATGTACTGACTGGAGCAGAGCCTCCATAATTTCAAATCATCAACTAAATACCGTAGTGTGAAAAGGCCAGTGATGGAATATTAAGCAGAAACCCGCAATAGCCAATGACAGCCAGCTGACCGGAAAGCGTCCAGGGTTCCCACACATTTTCATGGACAAAATTTCCATGACTTTTCAATGACCCATAAATATTTTCTTTTCATGCCCAGCATTTTTCAAACTGATTCAAATTATATTAAAATATAATCTCTCAAGACAGATTCTGCAATTTACATTGTAGAGGAAGAAAAAAAAAATCCTTTTTTTTTTTTTTTTTTTTAACCGATGGATTTCCACATTGAGCCTTGCCATAATAGCTTATCATAGGGTTTAGGAGGTTATTCACTGAGTGCTGATCCTTTCTCTAGAGCACAAATTTCTTGCGTTTATTTGAATACAAAATTAAAATGAAAAGACATAGAGTTCAAGTTAAATTTCAATCATGTTTTCCTGGTCTGGAAAACTCATAAAATTAATAAAAAATGACTGAAAGTTTCTGAAAAATCCTAAAATTTTGTTGTGTGTAATGAAGTTGTTACAGTAATCATGGATACCCTTCTATGCATAGGCATTGGTGCTGAAGCACCCCTAAATTGAATCCCAGCACCCCTAAAATTTGAGAGGTTTTTTTTTTTTACTGTATGTCCCTTTTTAACAAGCTAGAAAAGTGTCAAAACCATACAGTACTTGGTTGCACCGTAATATTTTAACAACAGAAATACAGCAGCATCCCCCTTGCCTCAAAAATGGTTTGATCCACCCCATCCCTCCCACCTTTCCCGACTCGGGCTCTGAGCGCTCTATCTGCATAGAGCAATGCACTGCCTTCCAGAGTGGGTGATATGCAGTAGTGGTGTAAGTACCTGGCTTAAACCAGGATACGTGGCACATTTCTTAACTTCTACCACTCAATACCAACACATTATTGTCATTACCAGTCCTCATTTTTGCTGCATTTAATCGTAGGTCACTGTTTATGTTGTTAGGTAGGCGTTAGCTGACGTTTTTTCTAGCTAGGAAACGTTACAGGTGGTCAGTACCACTGTCCTCTGTTTGAATTGGAATGAGAGAAGCTAGCTGTTGTGTCATGTGCATGTGTTAATATTAAAGCCAAGGTGCTACTGACTAGCTAACTGACTGGATGCCCATTAACATTATAACTCCTATTGTGTGTATTTATTATTATTATTTTGTAGATTTCAAGCACTTTTCTTTTTTGAAGTGTATTTTTATTTATGTATTTGTATTATATAATACAGACAAGAAGGAAAAAAGCAGAGACAAACACTGAAAAAGTCAATTACTGTTAATATGTTAATGTTACATGTTGTGCATTGCATTTCAAATAAAAGTCCAAAAAGTAAGTCCAAGGTCCATTTTTGGTATTTTTGGTACTCACTATAGGGGGCTGGTTTACTCCAGAAACATACATACTGTTTATGTGTATGTTGAGGAGCTGCTGTATCAAAATGAGTTATCCTCCCCCAGAAATTAGGGTTACGATATGTTTCTTTTATGATTCCAATCCATTCCTCTTTTGCTGTGGCTCAGCATTTAAATAACCTTTATCAGATTTGATGGTTTAGTCACAGACTTTCCCAAAAAGTGTTGTGCTTTTCTTTCACAAATGTGGGAATGAAAATGAGTTAAAATGTACAAAACAGTGAAATTTATCTTGCCTGGCCGGGCAGCTCTCTGGGTGCTCAGCACCCCTAAACCTCTGATCCTAGAATCGGCCCTGCTTCTATGTAATGTGTCGGTGAAGATTCTCAGTCATCCAGGTCATGGTAATCAAAAGTGTTGTATCGTAGGCAACTGGACTTGCTTGCGTTTCTTGAAGACGTTTCTCTTCTCATCCAAGAGGCTTCTTCAGTTCTAAAGGACTGGTGCAGAGTTGCAGGCTATAAACCCTGTGTGGGTATGAACCCTTGCAGAGTTGTAGGGGTCACATGTGTCGTAGCCTTGCAAGGGTTCACACCCACACAGGGTTTAAAGCCTGCAACTCTGCACCAGTCCTTTAGAACTGAAGAAGCTTCTTCGATGAGAGGCGAAACGTCTTCAAGAAACGCAAGCAAGTCCAGTTGCCTATGATATTAGCACTTATGATTACCATGTAATGTAATATAATGGCAAATTTATTTTCTGTAGCTATCAACTTAACATAATTTGCGTCAATGTCGGGCGATGCTTTATTTACCATCACGTTCATTTCTTCATTTTCTCCCCACGTTCTTTCTCTCCCTTCATGTATGCCAGTCAGCTGGAATGATGTTGTTATTTTATTTATTTATTTATTTATTTATTTATTTATTCTAGAACTTCATTTTTTATTCAATAAAAATACAGTGAATACATTTCCTTTTTGGATCCATGTATTGTATGTGGGAGGTTCTGGTTTCAGCCATCTGATGGTTACACACTGCTGTAAGTAATATACTGTATGTAGGAGGTATTTCTTATTCCTCACATTCAGACTTTCAAGGATAACACCCAGTAGTACTACTGCGGGGTCTTGTGAAATATCTTGTTGAAAGACCTCTTTAAGGGCATCAAATATTTCTCTCCAGTATAAACCTAACTTCGGACATTGACAGAATATATGTGTGTGATTGGCAGTGCATGTTCCACAGTTTCTACAACACGAGCTCATTTTAGATACTTGGAATTATATTTTAATCAATCTGGAAATCCATTGGTTAAAAAAAAAAAAAAAATGAAAAAAATGTACTCATGAAGTTGCAGTGCTATTTTTGTTGGCTCTGGTTCTGGAAGTAAAAGTCACAATAATTTTCTCTAAAGACAACGTACAATCGGTACTAACTGCATTAGAAAACACGTAGTTCTGTGTACCTACAATAAAAGGTTACGACCGCCAAGGTGCATTTTGGTAAGAAATATCCCATCTCAGAGCTTATAATTCTGGTGCATGCCCCTTTAGTTGCCCCTGGGTGGAAGCTTAAGATTACTTGGTTGAGAAAACTGAGGAAACAGTCTGCAGCCCCAATAAATTCACTTCCAGATTCTGGGTCAGCTTTGGATGACTTCAGCAACTGTGACACTGTGTGCAACAATAAAGATATCATTAAAAGAACATTTTGAAATGGGAATACAGAATGAGGAAAAACACTTCTGCGACCGACTCTATAATGGTGCCAAAATTCACTTCCCATTAATTTTTTATGTGGAACATGGCAAGACACATGCGCTTCCTGTCACTAATTGACCTCGCTTCTTTCCTTCCACGCCAGCTCGAAATCACAGGGCTCTCAGATGTCCAGCAAGGTTGAGAGAGGTTCATTAGAGTTTAACTTTTATCAAAGAAATATTGATTATATTCTTGCTTTGTAACTGTGTGATGAGATAATATGGGCAGCTGAAAGGACAGTGACAGTGAAATTAATGAGTGAAGTGTGTGATAAGAAGCTGTGTTTATTGTCGTGGGCTGGTCTTGTTAGACTGATAGATATGTTAGCTCCTGCAGTTTATGTTTACAGCTCGATATTCATCTGTGTGTTCTTTTATGAATCTGAGAGAAGTTTTTTATTAGATGTTACCAAAAGGTACAAACTGGACTTTACAGCAGAGGCTATCTGATGCTTTCCTTCCTGTCACCTCTCTTCTTTCCCTCTTCCCCCCTGTGTCTCCCGCCCATCCCCTCTGCTAGTTATTATGCAACCCTTTCTCCCTTTTCCTATCTGAACCTGCGCAGCCCACTTCCACAAAGTGGAACTCATTTGTCTGTCTTCAGATGCTAATAGAACACATAATGAACGCCACTCAAAATTATCTCCACTCGCTGATATCAGTGTATAATTAAAACAACAGTGTCTTTAATAAGGTGTCAGAGGTGATAACGCGGGGCACTGATAACTCTTTAAAGACACACATACACATGCATGCACCCAATCACTCCCTCGTTACCAGGCAACAATAGAGTTATAATGAGAGGGACCATCAGGCCAAAATTAATTTCCAAGCATAAGGACTAATGCTCTGATTGCTCAGTGGCCTTCCATAAGTAGGTTATTGTCTTTAGTTATTTACTATTTTAATTAACCTTTTTTTTCTCCCCAATACATAATTTCTCTTAAGCATACTTTACATTATGTTATGGCTAATTTCGAATGATGGTAATTTTGGCTTAACAGTTATATTATTAAGCTCTTAGAGTTCATATAAACTGCTATAATCAATATTTCTATACTAATGAAAGATTACGTGACTACTTGCATGTGAAAAGGGTCACTCGAATAGACAAACCCACAGAAAATTATCATCCAACTTTCAGCTTGTAGTTTCAGTTTCCTGATCTGCAACTGTTTTAGTTCACTCTGAACAAGGGCTGGCACATTATCAGATTTCCACTACAGGACTACAGGCCATAGCCATTCCGATAGGAAGACAGACAAAGTAAGCGACTAGCTGGTGAACACAGTGGAGCATTTAGAGCCAGATATTTATTCCAGGAGTCAGTGGAGCTCAAAACAAAGATAAAAGAAGATGCAATATTGGACTTACATTCATCAAATGGACAGAAACACAACTTCAAATAAATACTGATCTTAAGATAAAAAACAACGACTGGCCAGCTCACTCAGTGTAAGAGGCAGTCTAAAAAGTGCATCTGAAGCACTCTGACTGAAGTTATAAATCCTTGACACCCTGATGAAGACTCTCTAGTTGAAACATGGTGGTTATCCATGTATTAATAAAGGACTCTGAGTGAGCTGGCCAGTCTTTGTTTTTTTTATCTTTATGTGACTTTTTGCCCCATCCTTGAAGAGGACCTGATTTTTTTATAACTAACTACACAGAGCCTTCACCCAGTGCAGCACTCCCCATTTTTTTTTACCTCAAATACTGCTGGATGTGTAAATGAGCAACTTTTTGCGAAAACGTTCACTGATACTAGATTTTTTTCTGCTGTCCCCCAAAAATGATTAATGCAGGCTGCAGCTTTAGCCAGTTTCTGCTTCCAGAAGTAAGAAAACCTCATTCAAAATCCTATTGAAACTAATAAACACTATTAAGAAATACAGGCTTGGTGCGAAATCTTATTCAACAGTACGTTGTGTGGTTAATCCTATATGTTGAGACAAAGATGGTAATTTTAAAGAGGGCAAATCTAATATTGTTGTTTACACAATATTTCAGTATTTCAGTGACTTTTAATGAACAGCGTTTTCCACAAGCCCTAGACCATTGCAGGTTAAATGTCACAGCTCCATGGAAGAGATGAGTCCATGTCAGCTCAGACATTATCTGTAATAACAGCAACGTAGCGAGGTCTGAATGCTGTATAAGTTTTATGCCCAGCTCAGACCAAAGATAAGCGATAGGATGAGTTGAAACAGGCAACTGCTTGCAATGCTCCATTCTGCAACGTTCTAAAACCTGCCGGTTCACACCAATGCAACTAGATGAGATGGTGCATCATCTCTATGCAACAACTCTCTGTACTTCTGTTTTCCAGCTTTTCAGGCTTATTGTGTGGCTGAATATATTTTGTAGCTTCTTAAAATATGAATGAGGATAGTGATAGTGAGATACTGGCTTCAGTTGCATTTGTAGTAGTGATGAAATGGTGAAAAACATTAAACGAGCATCAGATGGACTGTATTCATGATGTGCGATGATGAACGTTCAAAAATGGTTTTGTCTCGTCGTGGATCTTTGGCCTGATGTGGGTTTTAGGCAGCACAGATTACAGCTACAAAGTTTAAAAAATGGCTTTAGAAGAGAGCGTACCCATGTACAAGTACCCATGCTGTTACCCTTAAATTACAGTTAAACAACATTAAACAAAGCTTTCAAATCCTGACAGTAACTATGGACTATGGAAAATAAACTCCAGGGAGAACATGCTTCATTCTTTTATAAAGGCGGATAAAATTACCAAAGGAGACAATACTGAGCTACAGAAACTCTCTGTAACCTTCTAATATCAGGTCATCTTGGGAAAGGGTGTTAACTTTCTTGCATCACTTTGCTGACAAACACTGGGCTTTGAGGGCTGCTCACAAGATTTAAAAGGCAGAAGCTCTGAGTCATGTCGGAGGTTAGAGCCAAAATTACAACCTGAGGCTGCCTAAGAAGTGTGACACACCGTTCCATCAACCTTGTTTTCTGCTGTTCTGACTGAAAACATATTGCTTGATGCCTTAATTGAGCAATGAAGTGTCATTGAGGTGGAGAGGACGGAGAGTAGCTGGACCGGTGGGGTCTTGCGGGGCAGACAGCAGCATCTGCACCCAGCGAGGACTGAAGACTGGAGGAGCATAATAAGTTTCTGCTGCTACTTTAAACAGGTGTGTCCCTGTCAACCGGAGGACACCAACAGAGAGAGAGAGAGAGAGAGAGAGAGAGAGAGAGAGAGAGAGAGAGAGAGGGAGAAAGAGGGAGAGAGAGAGAGAGAGAGAGAGAGAGGGAGAGAGAGGCAGAGAGAGGGAGAGAGGGAGAGAGGGAGAGGGAGAGAGGGAGAGAGGGAAAGGGAGAGAGAGAGGGAGAGGGAGAGAGACAGAGAGAGAGAGAGAGAGAGAGAGAGAGAGAGAGAGAGAGGGAGAGAGAGGCAGAGAGAGGGAGAGAGGGAGAGAGGGAGAGGGAGAGAGGGAGAGGGAGAGAGACAGAGAGAGAGAGAGAGAGAGAGAGAGAGAGAGAGAGAGAGAGAGGGAGAGAGGGAGAGAGAGGAGAGAGAATTTTATAAACACCTTAAAACAAGTGACCCCAACTCCTACCACTACAAAGCTCTGCAATGCCAAGAGGAGAACATGGAGAAGAGCCCCCTCAGCCAGCTGGTCCTGAGGCTCAGCTCCTCTAACAGCACAAGACCTCAGGACAGCCCTCACACAATCTGGACCCACCAAATTATAGAGAAACAAAAAGAACATTACATTAACTATTGGACATCGACCACAAAAATGCAAAGCAAACTTCAGTGTTATTTGGTTCTAAACAGACAGTACACGGTGGCAGAATATCTGAGCACCGTGACTGATGAGAAACTGAGGAAGACTTTGACCATGTACAGACTCAGTGACCACAGCTTGGCCATAGAGACGGGCAGACACAGGCAGACCTGGCTGCCCAGAGAGGACAGGTTGTGTGAGCTCTGTCCACACAGACAAGCGGAGACAGAGACACACTTCCTGTTGCACTGCAGCAAGTATGAATACATCAGAGCCGACTTCCTCTCAAAAATAAAACATAAAGTCACTGACTTTGATTCTCTGCCTGATCAAACTAAAATGCAACACATCCTTGGAGAGAACAGAGTCAGCAGCTTAGCAGCAGCAAAATATGTCAGGTTATGCCACAGCCTGAGGGACAACCATCACAACACCTGACACACCTGTCTATATTTACAGTCCTTGTAACTCATAACCTACATTTTTCTTTATTCATTTTTTTTTTCTATATTATATATTGGTGTATTGTATTGTAGATTGGTGTATTTTGTATTATATATCATATATTTAATCTTTTTTTTTTATAGTTTTCTGACTTACTTTTATTATTGTACTTTATTTGTAAATTTTTAATGTCTTTGGCAATATTGTTAATCTACAGTCATGCCAATAAAGCTTATTGAAATTGAAATTGAAAATTGAGAGAGAGCCCGGCCAGACAGCACACACCTGACAACTCGGTCACGGCTTCAACTTCAGCTGCGCTCCACTTATCAGAGCAGCAGAAAAACAATGACCAGCAGAGAGTAAACAACAAAACGCAAAGCCAATTTACTTTTTCAGATATACCTGTCATTCCCCACTGAGGCCGCACACCGCAGTGACTGATGTCCTCTATTCTGGGTGGCTGTCTGAACATCACTCACTAAGTGGTAAAGCCTGTTTTACCTTAATGCCAATGCATAGCTGGATGAGTGATGCGTTTCATTTAATTCATTACACAAAGAGAACAGTTGTATCATATTTACTGTGAGCGTGTAGGAGGTAAACGGAGGAGAATGTTCATTCATCCCAGTAATGTGTTTGATATTCAGAGATAAAAGGACAAATCATTTCTCCGCTCTTTGTTTGTATCTCACCTTGATGAAAGATGTGATTGTTGTACAACACTGGTGAGCCCACGTATTTGTCCTCAGTGTCAATCCAGAGTTATTTCAGCTCTTCACATCTGACATGAGCAGTGTATGGATCCACAGAATAACAAGGAATAATAGCACGTTAAAAAGTATTTGTACACATGGAGGTTAAAGGGTAACCTTTGTTTTTTTCAACCCGAAACCTATTTTCCAATTTTTTTTATGTCGAAGTCACTAATGGGAGCATACATTTTTTAACTGGGCCAGCATTGAGTGAGAGAGCTACAGCTGGCAGCAGGCTGCATGTAAGCACTTAAAGCACTTGTGCACCATCAACTTACATCCACTAGAAGTGCTTGTTTTGCCGCTGACAGGCTCAGATTATTATTCTAAGTGTCTGACAACACTATGGAAAGGATCCCTACAGAGATAGACCTTGTTGTTAGAGAATAAGATTGTTTTTATTACCAGGAACAGCCCCCAAATTGCTGCTGCCAAACCCACCAGGCTCCATTTATCCATCCATGCATCCATCCATTTTCATCTCTTATCCAAGCCAAGCAAGGCACCCAGATATCCCTGTCATTAGTGACGTTTTCCAGCTCCTCCTGAGGCGCTTCCAGGCCAGATGAGATATGTAGTACCTCCAGCATGTTCTAGGTCTGCCCTGGGCCTCCTACCAGTGGGACATGCCTGGACAACCTCTAACCGGAGGCGCCCAGGAGGCATCCTGATCCGATGCCTGAACCACCTCAACTGACCCCTTTCGACGTGAAGGAGCAGCGGCTCTTCTCCGAGCTCCCTCTGGATGTCCGAGCTCCATTTTAATAAACAGTAATTTTATCATCCAAAAACACACTTCATTCAAAGGTGAGAGCAACAAAATAAAACTCACAAAAGCCATCTTGGTTCGTCTTTCCATCTTTCCAACTTGCACCAACTCAGGTTTGGTTGAAATAAACCCCTAATTCCCAGAGTTAGATATTAATATTTGTCTGAATGGAGTCTGGTGAGGCTGGTGGTGGAAATTTCAGAGCTGTTTCTGGTTAAACAAAAAGATCTATCTCTGTAGGGATCCTTTCCATAATGGTATCAGACACTTACAATAACAATCTGAGCCTGTCAGTGTATAAAACAAACACCTTCAGTGGACGTAAACTGAAGGTGCACAACCACCTGTGTGTTAACACTGCAGCCTGTTTCACTGTTGCTCACTGCAGCACTCTCACTCAATATTGGACTAATCTAAAAAAATGTTGTCTCCATTAGTCACAACACAAAACATGCAAAAAGGGTCACATAGTTACCATTTAAGTGGACTAAATTGTTGTGTAAGCTTTCTTTTGCACATGTTATGATGAAAGACACACACATGTACTTGTTATGATCAGTAATCAGAGGAGCAAAGAAGAGTAACAAACCACACAGATACAGGTTTGACTCTGATTAATCTTTTAGAGCTGTTCAGTCACCACACTGCTTCTCCTTCTCCTTATTTAAATCTGAATTTACAACCTGTAAATATCTAAAAAGTTGATAAAGCAATTCCAATATTCACTCTCTTTTAGCGCTGAATTTGCTCTCCACAAACCCCTGAGGGAAATACCTGGCTCCACTGTCTTCAGCAAGTAGTCTCTAAAGGTGTCTGCATGCCGTGTGATGCTGGACAGGTAGTGCAGACTCAGCATTGAGGGCTTTTATACTGAAAACAGCTGGGCCACAATGGCACATTTACTGCTGCTGCAACATGTTGCAGATCACACCCTGAGGACGGAAAGCATCTGCAGGACCATGTAGATCTTTCTGCAGAGAGTGACGAGGGCAAGCCCGTCCCCCTACAGTGGTCAGCGTCTCTTTTCTGTGTTTGACAATATACATTTTTTTGGCCTAAGATTTGAGATTGACGTGCTCTTCACTGAATACAGCTTTCACTGGACAAGGACGAGCATCCCTTGCATCTTTTTTTTGGTGTAATGTTTTACCCGCTACTGATGCTACTAAATATGACAGCTTGTTTGGCATTCACCTCCCGCAGAAGTGCCCCCACTTTAGATCTATTTAAGTTTTTTGTTTGGCATCCAGTTCCCCAGACTTTGGGGCATTCTTGACTTAATTCTCTTAACTTCTCTTTTCAATTTTTGTGTGCACACAGCCCTGCAGTCTGATGCCCTTTAATGGGGATTTGTGGGGTGTTTACCTATGATAATCAGGATCAGCTGGCACAGACTTTCAATTTACGAGGACAAGGGGATTCACCATTATAGGAGCACAGGTGTGAGCAATTCTGCAGTTTAAGAACACGTCATGAATCTGACGTAGACTTTCTTGGGACTTCTCAAGAAGAAATATAAGAAGACATTCAGAAAGATATTGGTGTATGTATAGGTTATGAATATAAAACAGCTCATTCAAAGGTCAGTAAAACACAACAATCCTTATTTTCAAGTAATCATACACTGATGAAAGCATAGTTATGAATATTATATACAATTTCTGCCAATAGACGCTCCTAAATCCTACATACTGGACCTTTAGTAGGATTTTGAATGTGTGACTTTTGCTAGAAATAGAGTATTTTCACATTGTTATGTCAGTACTTTTATTTAAGTGAAGGATCTGAGTGTTGCTTCCACCCCTGTGATTAGTGCAGTTTGTTTTCATCAGGTGGATCAGGATGGTTAAAATCTCTGACATGATGTGCTGTGATGTGCAGGCGGTTATTGCAAGCCCACTGAAGTTTATGTTAAATTCAAGAAAGGACTGAATGTTTCCAAGGTTACCATGTCAGACTGAATCATAATCACAAGACTTTTTCATTTTGATGTAACAGCACAGCCATGAAAACATGACACACTGGGTTTTAATATTTCTCTCAGTGTAAATGTGATACTGCTTTAATGAAGCGCAGAAACGCGCAGATGCAGAATATATGAGATATTGTTAAACAGAGTGGAAAAAATGAAGCTGCCTAACAGGAATTTAAGAGGGACATTAGGAGCATTTTTTATGGTTTAAAATAGGTTATCCAGTCAGATGCACAGGAATGCGCAAACACACACACACAAACACACAAACAGCAGCTCCTAATAATCCCATACTGTCGGGGAACACGCACGGTAAACACAGCTGAAAGATAGCAGACAAGCGCAAAACCTGTAAACAATCAAATAATCCTGCCACAGTACAAACGGCGCTGACAGAGACACAAACACACAGAGAAGAAGAGAGTGAGAGGCAGCTGCAGAATAAACATGCTTTTATGTCTTTCTGTGTAAATTGCACAAGAACTGTGTGCAGACAGACGGGGGCTCAGTGTGTGACGAGGTCGCAGAAATGGACGCAGGGCAGGACGAAGTGAGAAAAGACAGATGGGAGCATTTCTAGTGACAGGTGAGGATGCAGACTGTAGTCACTGTAGGTGTGAAACACAGTGCAGAAATGAACTGAACGAGGCAAGGACACATGGATGAAAGAGAGGGGAGAGAAGAAAAGAAAATGAGCTGGAGGCATGTTATTTAGAACAAAAAAATGAATGTTATAATGAGGTGGTTTTGAATGGAAGGAGAAAGCGGCGGGAGATGGGAACAAGTAGGGAACAAGGACGACTCCTCTCTGCATGTCTTACTCTGACACCGCTATAATGAGTCATTTATTTTAATGTGCGGGGAAGATCCTGCCCAAATTTACTCTGCTCATATTAAAGGTTTTTATTATTGTCTGAGGGAAAGTAAGCGATATTAATTTCTTTGACAGTAAGATCATACATAGGTGCACTCATGCAACACACACAAACACAAACCTACACACAGATAAAATGCTGTGTGCAGGAGGCGGTGGCATTCACAGCAACAGCAGCAGCCTCCCGGGAGAACAGCCTGGAGACTTTGATTAGTATTTCCTGGATGTGCTTTTGCACTTTTATATCAACCTCAGACTGGCATTTCCACCACAATTACTGAGCTAATCAGTTAACCAGCTCTGGCCTGCAGCCTGAGTTTAGCAACATTTCTCTCTGTGTTGTTTTTCTTTTTTTTTAATGTGTCTGTGGGAAATAACGGCACGTCAGCAGGAGCCACAGTTCAACGGCCGATGTATGTGTGTGGTGTATTGTTGATTGTTTGAGGCCTTGGCTCCTCTGAATGCTGCACTTTCCTGAAAGATTATCATTGTGACATTTTGTGATTATCGCACAGAATACAATGCAGGCTGGCAGGAGAGTTGGGAGACAGATAGAAAGACATTTACAGGCTGACAGGGAGGGGGAAAGGGAAAGGACAAAATGGCTCAGGGAGACTGTTCAATAACTATTAATAATGCCTGAAGTTCACTTATTGGCTTAATTAAAAATTATCTCATAAGAAAAAAATACATTTCTTTTTAATTCAGTGCAACAGAATTCAAACTAAAGTTACCAAACTTAACCTGTTCAAATTTTACTGACGTTAGGCACTTAAGGTGTTAACTGCTCATGCATGTGCTCAGAACCTTTTGCTGAAAATCACATATGGTTATTGACACTTTCGGTAGATATCTACACAGGGAGCAGATCCTCTTCCAGGGAGTGCACCTTGCTGTTTCTACAACACACTCTCACTCCGACCTCGTCACATATTGACGTGCCAGAGAGGCCAGAAATATTGGAGGCCACTGGTTTAATCTTCAATAATACACTGTTTTCTATAATGTAAAATCTTAATCTGAAGAGTAGCTGTCAGACAAATGTAGTGGAGTCCAAAAATGCAATCTTTCCCTATGAACTGTAGTCGAATAGATGCATTAAGTAAATGTTCTTGGTTATTTTCCACCACCCAGCCTCTTTGTCACATCAGAGAACTTTATGTCTCCCAGCCAGCCTCTGGAAACACACAATTAGACTGATTTCGGGGTCAGACGAGTACAGAGGAGCTCGACGGTCTGAACTGCGGCATCATCCCTCCTCGGTCTCCTCCTCCTAAACCCCATCCAGTAGTCTGAGTCACAGCTAGCCCTTTGCCAGCCTGCCTCCAGCCCACACAGAGCTCGGCCCTCAAGTCACCTGCACTAATCCTCAGGATAAATAAACCATGTGCAGAGCAGTGCAGCCAACCCGGGCTATTTTCAGCCCTGCTGTGCTCTTTTTCTTTCTCTCTCTCTCTCTCTCTCCCCCTCCTCCTTCTTCCCCGGTCCAAAATGTCTTCATAAAAAGCGTTTCCCCCTCTCAGGCCCGGGCAAATAGAGCGTGCTTGAGCAGCATTACTGATCCGTCTAGAAACCAGCTGGAGTCATGGAGATGCTGTGTGGCTGTCCGCCCTTTAACAACATGGGATAAGATATCTCAGGGGTTTAAGATGAGCAGATTTGTTTGGGGTTATTAAAGTGGGAGTTACAGTGAAAGCATCGAAAAGAATGATTAGGCTGTTAGCATGCTAAAACAGCTGGTGATGTTTTGAAGCTCGCTGATTACAGATGATCAATCTGGTCCTCCCGCTCTCAGTGAAAGCTGATTTTTGCCTTTCATGATAAAACTGCACACCTCCTACCTTCCTTCATCCTTTTATTTCCTTTTACCTTCACTGCTTGATGCACTAAACATCCCCCGACTATTCCTTAAAAACCCTCTGTGGGTCAGTTTCCCTGGTTTCTATAATGGCATGAAACGAAATTGTTTTTCTGCAATACGGGGAAACAAAGTAAGCAATTAAAAGACAGAAATGGAGAAACGGAGAGGAAAAAAGACAGTAAATGCGTTTCCATCCAGCTGTTTTCATACAGATTTTCAATTTGCACATAAAAATACCTGATTGAAAAGCCCAGACATTAGAAGAAAAGTCAAAACATCATATTAGTGCATGAAGAGTCTACTTAAACGTAACTCGCCATTGAGGAGATGAAAAATGGTACCATACAGAGACATCTAATCTGTGTGGACTAATGACGAGACTGCAACCTTCCTGATAATAATACATGAATCAAACATGAATGCCACATTTTTCAACATTTGAGGTTTGACTGGTGCTCTTTTAAAAAAGTATTTCACTGCAGGAAAGATGGTCTTTTCATAAAACCAAGCTGTGTGCAGTAGAAAGATGCAAATACTTTTGAAATTGGTGCTATGTGACCAGAGTAACAGAGAAAAAGGGCTGTGGCATTCGCTTTTGCTCAAAAGGTATAAAAAACCTGCGACTAACAGAATGCCTGCACCCCACCGGACCACTTAACAACCTGCTGGGAAATGAGAGTTGCCAAACAGCCACTGGCAACAAATGGTCTTGAATCACAGTTAAACAGCGCACAAAATATGTTTCTGAAAACTGTCTAAGAGAGAAATACGCAATGCAGTAACAGAATCTTGGTTTATATTTGATCGGCACTGCCTAGTTTAACCATCTGATCTGAGTTTGATCCGAGTTTGAGAGAGTAGACAGTGGGAATGCGCGCGATTAGCGGTCTGAACGATTAAACGTCTGCCCCCTTGCTAGTCGGCATCAGAAATATTAATCGGTTAAACCAGTTAGTGTTTTAATCACGTACAAGGCTGCTTAACTGTCATGCAGCCACCCGCCACTAATGGGTGCTACAGAGCTGTCAGACAGCAGTCCCCGTCCCTGCGGTAATGCTCGTGTACAGCGCTGGGAAATTGGAGAGATGTCCTCTCGCAAAACCAGCGCAGTTTAGTAGTACTTTGATGGAGGAGATGAAAACAATGTAGGCTGTGTCAGAAAAAAATGGCATATAATCACTCGATTGCAACCACATTCAACTCAAGCATTTGGATGTTAACCTGCACGGAATGACGGCCGCTGCTGCTGGGTCCATGTCATTGATCCGACAGCCCATTGGTCCGACATCCCATTAGTCCGACGGTCCGCGGTGCTGAACGGCTCCCGGTGGGCGTATTTCTACCTTGATGGTGCGCCGCGACCAGGTCAGGGTCAGCTGGGAAAGGCTCAGGAAACCCACACCATGATCTTTTCCTGACCCTAACCAAGTGGTTTTTGTGCGTAAACCTAACCAGACCTTAACCACAGGGCATCATGATGATTTCAGAACAACAGGACTTCGGAACAATAGGTTTAATATGGTTGGAAAAATGGGATATCGGACCAATGGGCTGTCGGACCAATGGGCAGTTCCCCTGCTGCTAGCGGTGCGGGCCACACACCACCCAAATTGACATCATTCACTCAGAGACGCTGTGATCCCACCCAGTCTGAGAGGATAACACAGCCCATCACGACAATGACCTTGCAAGATATGCTTCCACTTAACTTTGTTAAAGGTAAAAGCTTCAGGAAGTTAATAGAATATGTTAAGCCTGAATACACCGTGCCGGGACGCAGAATGATAACCTCCAGGCTGGAGCACATTCACCATAAAGTGTGTTCGTCTTAATTAAAATTTTCATTTAGTCAACAGGGAAATTAGTTGCCAGGAACATCCCTAGTAAAAAGGGGTGGGCCTCTCTCAGTTTGCACCTCTACTGTTTGTATCCGGGTTGGCAAGCATACCAAATTGAGGAAGTACAATCTGTAGTTCAGGTAACAGCCCTAGAGCGAGTGAAGGATATGAGCACGGAGATCTAGGCACTGGAAAGATGGAGGGAAGTTTCAGTTCATTAACACATACTACCTACATTGTTATGATACAAAGCTGGTTGAAAATTGATGAAGTATCCCTTTAATTACGTCATCTCATTAGGCCTCTTCTTCTGCATTGTTAAATGGCACCCGACTGGAGAATTAGCTCCACCAGCTGTATTCATCACTTTGCCCAACTCTTAATATTCCTCAACAGTCCTGGATGGAGACACACATTAACTCACATTTCCTTTTGACACTTTTCTGGAAATTAGGTTAAAATTTGTGCTACATTCGGATGGAAACTTGACTGCTGAGGTTTTCTCCGAGTTTAGGGTTTCACATAATAACTGAAGTGGCACGAGGGAGGCTGGCAGACTTGTAATTTAATATGGCTTTAAAATTGTATGCATGATGGGTCTAATCTGTCGGGATGTAAGGAGGTGAATGTTTATTAAAGTTCCTTTTTTAAAATACGCTCAATAAAGTTGCACTTGAGCTCTCCTGCTGCGTTTGGCAGTCTCACTGCTGACAGTCGGCTTTCGTGTACAGGATTACTCTCCATTATGAGCCCTGAGTATTCACCTGCTGATCTGGGTAATATGGTTACTCTGGCCTTCAATCAGTCTTTGGAGGTGGTCAGCACTAAATACCCCTCGTTCAGCACTGTGGGGCGAATATTAATTTAATCCTCAAAGTGTGTTCATACGTTCATCACAGTGGGAATACATTTAAGAGGCTGTTTAAGTGATTCCTTGTGTACTTATTAACTTTACCTATCCTCACTTCATCAAAATTTCTTTTTGCCTCGTATTTTTTGTTTTCAAAAAGTCAAGGTTCTCAAGTCAGGGAGTGAAAGGGGGATGTCATGGGAGCAAGGAGAACAAAGGAAAGGGCATAAGAGTGAGGGAGGGAAAGGGAGAGGGAGCGCGAGGAGAGAGGAGAGAGCACGACATGAAAACATAATGAGGATTGTCATGCCCATGGGGGTTGATGTGAGGGATGTACTGCGCAGGGGTTGAGACGGAGGAGGAATGCAGAAAATTGCTAAAGAAAGGAGGGAGCGAGAGGATAAAAAAATGAGGATAAACACCGTGACCGAGAGGTGACATAACTTTGCTGGCTCAGCGCATGAGTATGCGACAGGTTCAGGAGCCAGGATGTGGAGCGCAGCTGTGCTGACCCACACGCCGCTGGGCCGTGTGGGTGGTGGCTGTGCTTCACATCTGTCGCTTCAGGCCACAAAACCCAGAGGAAATGCAAGCCTAAGTATATTCTTGCCAGAGGAAAAAAAGGGCTGTTTCCCCCCCAGGAGTCTGGTTCTTTTCCAGCTGCCAACATGGCCGGAGTTGTCGGAGAAATCTGAGCTCATCGTCACCCTCTGGGTTGCTTTTAGAGAGTTCAGGTTTGGGCTAAAGACCATCAGTACGCAAGCTTTATAGCAGTCTAACTAGACGTGAAAGCACATGGGATGTGTTGCAGCTGCAATCCTGCACTCCAGTGACAACATCACAGAGCAGAAATGAAACTGTATTTTGGATTTCAAGGGAGCACAGCGGTGGTTTTGTATGGTTTGTTCCATCCCTTGAGGGTTAGGGTATATTTTACAGTACTGCTGACCATTTTTTCCACAGCATACCATACATTTTAGATTTCCCACCTTTCAGACAGCCATTAGACTCAGGTCATGGCAACACAGTTTGAAAATCGACTTACTGAAACTTGAGGAAAGTGATCCAAATGTTCACCTTTATGTATTTATTTAATGTCAAAGTTATGCAACTGTGAGCTGTAACTACTTTTAAGCTGCAATGCTTTGGGAAATCGTCATTAGTAGTCTAATTAAGATATACAGGATTTATAGGGAACAGGCTAAAATATGCAGGAAGGGTTATATAACTGTATTTCTTAAACAGACTCCCTTATACATTTCCAGCAGCACAGCTTTCAAATGATAAAAGTGATACAATATGCAGTGATTCTCGTACTGCCGAGCTGTCTCATCCCCTCTCCGAGGTACAGCATGTCTCACGTTTTGTCTACAAAATCTACAAATGCATGTTGCCTTCTTGAGACATGACAGCAGCGATCAGAGTACAGAAATTATAACACAACTGTCACGACAGCAGTGTGCTGGGAGCTCGCAGACACACACACCTATTCCCTGGGTAGAGCTGTCAAAGCCGGGGTTTGACAAACAAAAAAGGGCCAAGCATCAGACCAAGGCAAGCGCTCGTCACGAGTGGGACTCTTGCTCTGTTCTACTTTGCTAGAGTTCACTGCTGAGTGGGTTTTTAAATAAGCACAGTTTGCCGTCTACTTCAGAAATACCTCTGAGTCCAATTAGCAGTGATGATTCTCTGCAACTGTTGAGGAGCAGAAGGGGAGCGCTGGGTGCTTTCGATAACTCCGTAATAACTGCCGGAGCCATTTATCCATTTCTCAAAGTGCTTCTCTGAGTAAAGGATCGCAATAACTTTTCACACGAGTCTGATTGGCTTTCCTTTTCACTCTCTTATAAAATTAAATCAATCAACAGAGGAATATTATGTAAGAATGATGGAAAAACACAACAACAACAATGAGAACAGTTCTGCCTCTCTTGCTTTGAAGCTGTAATGAGGTGTTAAACATTTGGGGGATTTTACTCTCTGGTGGAGAGTAAGATGAGGGTAGTGACACAACCCTCATCTTACTCTGCATAGTATATAAGAAGCTGCAGCCAACATGAAATGCCATATTTTGCACTTTGGTTTTTGTCCAAGTTAAAGAGAGAGCTATAATGTGTTAATTAGCAAGTTTTAGAGGTGCTGGTACGCTGATTTTGTTATCTCTGGGCAGTGCCAGGCTACCTGTTTCCCCTGTGTCCAGTCTTAAAGCTGAGCTAATCTAACCAGCTTCTGGCTGTTGTTTCATATGAACCATACATAGTGGTATTAATCTTTTCATCTAACTCTCATACATACAGTAAGTGTATTTCCCAAAATGTCCAACTATTCTGCTATAATTATGTACTTTCAGCCTGGGCTCATAGAAATACACAAAATGGACGGTGAGCACAAAATGTGTGAAAATTAATTGCTGGCAACACTAAAACAATGCAAATGAAAAGTCAATGAGGAACTTTTGTTGTCAAATGAAGTACATAGAGTGAGAAAGTCCATGTAGGGCGGACAAGAAGGGTGCTTGATGAGTCAAACAAACATAGACTCTCAACCGGGAGACTGCTGTTTGTGTTCTTTGTGAAACCAAAAGTCACCATGGTTACCTGACTTTCTGAACTTAATGGATAATTTCACCATTTTTCAACCTGGACCCTATTTCCCCGTGTAAATTGATCAAAGAGACTGATGTGAACAGCAATTGTTCCGGTATCGGGGCAGTTGGCAGTGGGCGGCAGCGGTAGAATGAGCTGTGATGGAGGCACATGGTTATTTTTCCCACAGAGCAGCTCAGATTGTTATTATAAGTGTCTGAAGTGTCTCTTTACCTTTCACTTGATCCCGTCTGTTTGTTATTGCCTCGTTTAGCAGAGGTCTCATTCGTAAATATCACAAGATATCACAAGATGTTACTTGTTGCAGGAAAACAACAGTGGAAGCTTGTGTGAGTTCTAGAGAGAGCATTTTACAGTAAATGTAGTTTTGTGTTATCTAAAATATATTTAGTGTCATGGATGATTATTTATCTGATTTCAACAATGTGACAGAGGCTTTTGAATTTGACCGCTGCCCATATTTATGTGAACATAATAGGGTCCAGGTTGAGAAATGTAAAAGTTATCCTTTACTGTAACGACAAAGTTTGTAAGTTTACGTCACTTGCGTCCCATTCAAATTTATTTTGACCAAAACCACAAACTTTTCCTAAACTTAACCAAGTCTTTGTTGTTCTCTAAAGTGTTTTTCTTTCTCTATACCTGACCAAACTGCGACCACTCGTAACAGACTTTGCAATGGCATTGTTTTCTTGTCACTAGCATGTAATTTTAACACATTTTCGTGTCCCCGTCATGCCTTGTTATGTATATTCCACAAAATGAATGATGATGTGTGTCACTCGTAGTGGTGAATGCCACTCATCAAAATCTGCAGCTCCTTTTAGCTTTATGGAGCTTTACTTTGACTTTCAGCTCATGTTTTAGCTGTCAGGACCTCAGCTTTTCTAAACTGTTTCACTAACACTGCTCTCATCTGGTTAAAACATTTTGGCAGAAAGAACAAGAATTCTTTATGACAAAACCCCAGTTTTTAATTAAACTGAAATATAAAATCTCAGAAGAATCCTGTCAAAGCGAATCTGGATTTTAATTGGACACAATCAGGTTTTAAGTTTTTTTTGTGAACAGCAGATGTTCAAACAAATGCTGCTAATAATTCCCTTTTTGGGGGCCAACTCTCATCACACTGGTATATCATTAAAAACTACCTCAGCAGAGGAGCTGTGAAGACACAGAAATATGAACTGGTACATTTGTAATTCTGTGACAGGAGATGACAAGGTATCGTCAACTTTCTGTGGTTGCCATCAATTGGAAAAGTTTCTCCCTGAGGCATCTTACAGGTGAAGAATCGCTCCTTTGTTTTCCACATAATATGGTATGAAATTATTGTTTAAAAAAAAGAAGTGATCCTGTCAATTCAGTTGAGCGCCGAATCTGTATTCTTATCAGATACAGCCTGAAATAGTTTCTTATCTTTCCTTCTTTTGATCTTTTCACAAAGAACAGTCAGTTGGGATATACCTCTTTCCTTATTCATCAAGCACTTTGCAATGAAACAATGAGAAAAGATTAACAATGCAATGCATCAAAGACGGTCTTCAAAGGAAGTGCATTTTCCAGTTTTCTGGAGCTGTGCGGTGATGTAGATAACAAAGGGAAGTTGAGAGGAGAGAAATGAAGGCCTTAAACCTCTCCAGGGGAAACACCTCTCTGCTGCCACTATGTTCTGGCCAGATGCAATTTCCTGAACGCCGCACTGCTCTTCAAAGAGAAAAGAAATTGCTCCATCACAGTAGAGAGCTGAGAGGAGGGGGTGGTGTGTGGGGTGGGGGGCAGTTTAAGAAACAGTCTTGGACTTGAGAGCTACATAAATTAACTACTACATAAATTATCCATCCCCCTCAAAGTAGACAAAAACACGGAAAGGTCAGTAAGACGCTTGAGTGGGTGTTAGGACACCACACACACACACACACACGCCCACACACACACACACGATAAACAACCATTTACATGCTTAATATGTGTGCATTTCATATTCCACTGCGGAGATGAATTATTGAGGCAGCAGTAACCAAATGTTTGGGAGCATGTGCTCAAAACCAGAAGGCTGTGTTGAATCCTATCGGGGAAAAGTCATGATGCAATGTTTGGGTTTCGGAGAAGGGCACTCTGCTCAGCCAACAACTACTGCATCATTAAAGTGTCACAGAACCACAATCTTCACCTCTCAGTGCAAGGGACTGTTGTGTTTTCTCTTCTTATTTTGAGGATCGCAAACTCATTAAAGGCCTTGTTGTGTTTCTGGTGGGTGGGTTTGAAGGTGGTCTTGGCCAACATAGTGTTATTAGACAGCAGATATTTTGACTTGCTTTAGTGGGAACAACTCATTAACCATGGCTGCGCTCCCAGTCAGTGAGCCAGCGTGCAGAATACCAGGACTCTGAAAACTGAGGCAGCTAAATGGAGTTCAGCCGTCATTAATTTTATTTTGTAAACGGTTTCACTCCTTGATTATGATTGGCTGTTTGAAGCTGTCATAAAATACTCTATAAACACACAGCTGTGACTGCATTGCAATTTCAGCATTACTGTGCCAGTTAGTCACCTATTGTCATATGGGACGCAGAGCAAAAGAGGGCAACCGCCAACTGAAGCGCAAATCATTTATTATCTGCCAGGATGAGAACAGTCAGCGTTACGCAACACTGTCATTCAATGAAGGTATAAAAAACCATAAAGATGCTGCTAAAGAAACAAAAACAGCCTCCAAGGATTTTATGTTTGAGCAGCCAGGGAACTCACTGTGTCCTGTCACTTCGTTGGAGAAATACATGCCTCCATCCTGTGTGGACAAACTACACCAACGATCTACGGCAGTTAACAATGTAACTTCAGTTCGCTCGCATGTTATCTGTAGCCTGTAGACCCTGGAGGCAAAACCTGACTCTCCACCACAGGGCTGTAGGCTACATAGGAGTCATAAAATGTTGTGTTTTTGGGAGCCAGAATAGAAGGAGTCATGGAAACTGGTTAAATGCGATAAGACGAAAGGACTGGACGGAGGTGATTATCGAAAATAGTTGCATGAGCTGCGCACACTTCATATCAGGTTAGGGAAGGAGTATTTACTGTTGTAGTGATGAATAATG
Source organism: Epinephelus lanceolatus (assembly GCF_041903045.1). NCBI lineage: Eukaryota > Metazoa > Chordata > Actinopteri > Perciformes > Serranidae > Epinephelus > Epinephelus lanceolatus. The sequence goes on along the minus strand of NC_135741.1, from coordinate 14,530,951 downwards.
TTATGTATATTAAAGGTTATCACCTAATCAGAAATAGAGGAGGTATTAAGAGGAATATTGGATTTCTCTGTAACACTAACTTTTTAGCGCATTAGCTTATGTTAGCTTCGATAGCAAAACAAAACTAAGGAAACCACTCAAGTGTCGTCCTCCTTTGTAAGATTGGCATAGTAATCAACCACAAAGCCGGCCATCCAACCTTCAGCAATCCTGTCAATCAACTGAGTGAGAGCACACGGGTCGGCCAGTCTGGTCTTGCTGGTCGGTGTGAACGTTTCCAAGTAACACTTGCGGTACCGGAGAGTTAGGGATCTGACCTGACTAAATTCAGTCTGATGTTCGACACTAAAATGAGAGCCTTGTTGGTCAAAGAAACTGGTGTTATATTTCTATGTGAAATAACGAATGGTTAAGTTAGTCACACATTCACTCCGCTCGAAGCTCTGCTGCTGTGAGAGTGAGAGCACCGACAGCACTCCGAATTTATGAACGGTCCAGATTGTGCCAGAGTGTGCTCTGAGTGCGCTTTTTTGTGTCTTATCACAGATAAGAAACAATAAATTGCGAAGATAATAAAGATCCCACAAAATAGCATTTGAAGTCTTGTGTGTGATTTATCCTGGCTTTTTATGATTAAAAGAAAAGTCTGTTAGCTGCTAGGCTAATTTATGCAATGGGAAATGTTGTAGGCTTATGCTAATACCAGAGATGGGGACTCGAGTCATTGTGACTTGGACTCGAGTCGACTCGAGTCGCTGTTTTGATGACTTGTGACTTGACTTGACAAAAAATAAAAGACTTGAGACTTGACTCGGACTTCGAAGTTAAAGACTCGGGACTTGACTTGACTTGAGACACGATGACTTGAAAGACTTGAGTGTTATTCACATCATGTTTTCAGTTAGAATATAAAATGAATAAATTCATTTAAAAAATAATGTCGCTTACCTGGTAGGAGCGCAGGCTGAGAATGGTGTTGTCATGATTGGATCACTACCCTGTCAATCAGTCATGCCCTCTCTACGTACCTTATGTGTTTATTGGAGAAACAGGCCCTCTTATATCAGATAGCCTGTTTCTCCAATAAACACATAAGGTACGTAGAGAGGGCATATGTGTTTATTGGAGAAACAGGCCCTCTTATATCAGATAGGCATCAACATGTCAGCGGGAGGGGTACCGAGAGTCATCGTCTTCGGCTTTCGGAATTATCATTATTACAGCAAAAGACGAACAGCACAGTGCAAGACATGCGGCATAAACATCTCGGACAGCCAGGCGACAACTTCAAACTTTGTTCATCATTTGAAGAGCCATTCTGCCCAGTAAGTGCTTGTCAATTAGCTAATACTATCTGGTTAGTTGGTAGTTAGCCAACGTTAGCTTATACCATACGGGGGTGGGGTGGGCGGGTGGGTTGGTTTGGTGGAACTTGTTTTTTAATTTATTTGCTAACATTAACCCCAGAAAACGTGAGCAAACATTCCGACCGGTTCATCACAGGACCGGCTGTACGTTTTATGAACGAGCAACACAGGGTTAAATGAGCTAAATGGGTGATTTTGGCCGCTGCCTTGGTTAGTGTGTGTGTGTGTGTGTGTGTGCGCGCGCACATGCATGGGGGTCGTCCCTGCAAAGTAAACATTGCAGCAATGAAGTCAATGTTTACTGACAGTTACTTATATCTTGTCTTTTCACTTTATTAAGATCAGATTCTGCAGGTAAAATTGCAATAATAAGGTGACTTGACTTGGACTTGACTTGACATAACCTGTGACTTGACTTGACTTGACTTGACTTGACTTGACTTGCCCAAGAAAAAAATGACTTGGGACTTACTTGAGACTTGAAGGGTAAGACTTGAGACTTACTTGAGACTTGCACATGTGTGACTTGGTCCCATCTCTGGCTAATACCTTTAGCATGTTGTATTTGTGGAGAAAACATCTTAAGCAAAAGACAAGCATTTTGTCTCTAAACCTTGCAAGTTATAATGCAGCTGAGGTTTGTATTTTGTTTCAAGTTATCCCTAATTTTGTGATATATACATGATAAATTTCCATTTTGTATTTTAGGTGTTTGTTGAATTAATCATACTTTATTGTCCTTCACAGAAACACAACACAGTGGCAGAGAAGCTCCACCTCTAACTAGGGTTTTGGCTGTGTAATTTGGCGACCTAAACACACCACTGCACAGATCAATCATAGTACAAATGCTCACAACTGGGTAGGCCACTTGTGTAGGCTACAAACATTAATCAGCCTTTACCAGGCAGAGCAGATGAGGGGTAGCTTGTGTTAAATCAAGCAAAAAGGAGCTTGATGGGTGGGTACAGCTCCACAGAAAGCATGTCCCCTCTGGTGTGTGACTTTGTCTAGTGTTTTGTTCTTTATTTTAAAATGCATTTACATAAATTTTTCGCCTGGGCTGCAACAGTGGGGCCACCTCTGACAGTCCAGTAGGCGGAATAAAATATTGGCATTGTATGTTTCTGAAAACCATGGATGTGTCACATTTGTATGTGTCATATAAATCACATCAACATGTCTACAGTGACATAGTTCAGATTACATGTATATGAGCTGAGTGTCCCATAAGGAGGAGGAAGGGATGGTGGATGGCATGACACTCTGGCAAGATTGCCGCCAAGCTTCAGAGAGCAGCAAACCAATGTTAAAGAGTGACAAAAGCGGGTACCTTTTAACCACACATTAAACATAGCATTGTCAAAACAAAAAAATGAAAATTGAAACATAAAGAAATGTTAAGTTTTAACATAACCGCTACATTAGACGCATACAAATGTACATATCCATGGTTTGCAGGGATGTACAGTGCAAACATTTATTCTAGCGATTGGGTCTTGTCTGACTGTGTAGAGCTCTAATAAAAAAAAAAAAAGACTAGAAAGAGCCTCGAATTGAATTCTAAATTTAAAGAGGAGCCGTTGCAAAGAAATCAAAACACATCAGAGTTGGTACTTACTAGCAGAAACATCTAATAATTGAGGTGATCCAGACTGATATCACTACTTCAAACTGCATACAGAGACATAAAAAAGGCTTCCAGTGGTTTTCTTTTCACTGGGTTAGTGAGAAAAATAGTAAAATTGCCCATGAGCAAAAATATCACTTCAAAGCTACTTCAGTGCAGCTGCTCCAGTAAGTGGCAGCATGTAGAGCCCCTCTTTGGTGTCACTGTGGATGAATGCGTGTATTAATGTTCCCCCCCAAAAAATAAATCTCTGAGGCCAGCCTGTTCTTAGTCAACTCTGCTGGTTAAATCGAGGTAAGGACCATTTTGTGCTATAATATGTATAAGAGGATCTACAGCTGCAGATGTCTACTGAAGATAAACAGGAATCTTCCTGGGGAAAGAAAAACTACCAATAAACTTAATCTAATCTATTCAGCGCGGCTGCTGTGTGGAATGATCAATGTTCAGCTCCAAATTAAAAACCACGTCTGATGCCAGTGACCGTTGGCAACAGTCTCTGGGTGCGCCAGCAGCAACAGCAGGCGTTTATGGCAGACATTACAGCCCCTACTTTCTGCTGCAGGAAAAACTTACATGGGCATCAGTCACTCACACATGTATATATACCATCAGTGGAACGTTCAAACACATTCCTTTGACCAGCTCCACTACATTATTTTGCATCTTTTTTACACAAGGGTTTAATTTCAAAAGGACATAGCTGCACAATGCCGCCTCTCCCTTGTTTTAAAGTACAAAATTATAATTAAAAGATGAAAAGGGAGATGTAAACATTTACTCAGAGCTGTGGGGATTAGTTAAATAAATAAATAAACAGCTCAAAACAATGTTTGATCATAAATTTTAACAAGGACTTGTTAACACAGATTCAAAAAACACATTTTATACGCAGACTGCCATCAACACACCCCAACGTTATTATCATAAACTAAACTAACTGAATCACAGAAGTGCACTACTGATTTTGTTTCGTAAATGTGTGGGGAATAAAAGACATACATGTTCACACAACAACACGTACTGTGACATATTTACACCAGAGAGGGTTTCGATTGAAACCAGCGGTGTCCACAGACAAAAACACAGCAGGTATCTCCAGGTTAGAAAACTACATGTCTTTCCGTTCAGTTCACTCAGAGGTTTGCTCTGTCTTTGCTGTGGGGGGGGGGGGGGGGGGGGTGTCATTCTTCAACCCACTATAAATAGATAACCCTATGATTTATAGAGTATGTGTCGTCTGCACTCTTCCATTCAAACACGGAATAAAATGCACTATATGTTTTAAAAATGGCCTAGATTTTAAAAGATAAGGCTGCTGATCTTCTTTAAGAAAATCTCATGAAAAGACCAAAACAACAATGTGTTAATCCTCCACATAACACTTTCCGCCTTCCTCTTCTGTAGTGCTCAAACCCCAAACTGATTTGTCCTACTGAAGATATAAATCTTTAAAAACAGGTCATAAAAATATGTTTTCAGAAAAATCCTAAAATATCTGGACAGTGTTATTTTTAGAAAACATTACTCAAACAGGATTAAACTGTGCTTTTGATGAGGACTATTTTCGTCATTAGATTTGGACCACTATCATTAACCTTTTCTTAGTCATGTCTGTCATTTTAACACTCCCAACTTTACCTCATGAGTCAATTCATTGCTTGGTGTTGTGATTTACATCATGGGGTTATGTAGAGAACATCTGGTGGGAATCAGTGCTAACGTCAGAGCTGCAATGATTAGTTAATCAATCAGTTAATCAATCAAGGCAATTATTTTGATGAACAAATAATCGTTTTAGTTTTTTTTAATGCAAAAAGCCAAACATTTGCTGGTTTCATGCTTCTACATTTGTCAGAATTTGAAGCTTTTCTTTGTTATACATGATAATAAACTAAATTGCTTTTTTTTGGACTGTTGGGCCTAGTCTGCTATGATACACCAAGCCCCTCCCCTTCTCTCCTTCCCTCCTTCTCTCTCTCCTTAGTTTCTGAAAAGTTGGTTCTTCTTCATCTGCTAACATTCATGTCCTGTTACTGCACATCGCTAACTCGGCTTTACTGCATGTCACTAACTCGGCTTCTTCTCCGGAGTCTTTGTGCTCCACTGTCTTGCAGGTTCTCTGTATCACAGCTACGCCTGGAACGCGTGACGTGGTTGTGCTGCTGCCGTGGTCCTGCTGGTGAGTTCAGGAAATTACATCACTTTACTGTAATGCAGCTTTTAAAACCAGAAATAGAAAACATTCACCGTATTACGTCACCCGAAAAATAAGAGGATATATAATCTCATATTACGACATTGATACGATGTTGATATATTGCCCAGCCGGAGCTGCAGTGTCATTTGAGTTTATATTTCCTTTCACATAAAGTCTGAAGTTAGTTTGACTTTAATGGGAATAAGAGGAATATTCTATATCAGACTTTGACTACACAGATTAAGTCACTGTTGGTTTTGGTCTTAAACAGGATTTGTTGACAATCACCAGACTTATCCTTTAATCGTGATTGGATAAAATTTTCACAGGAGACAACTCACCACTTTGAAGTCCTCCGCTCTGCACTCGGTTCCATGAAAGTGGCAGGCGAGCAGCATGTCATTTATGTCATGTCCGGTGCGGTCGTAGAATTCCCGCATGTTGAAGGGTCGCGGCTTGAAGTTATGGAAATCAGCTTTAACCTTCAGGCTCTCCAGGACGCTCTCCTCCACAAGATGTATGTCCCTGATCTCATACCTGGGCAAACAGACAGACAGACAGAGAGGTCAAAGAAATATTTCATACTTTTCAAGTTCAAATTTTACGTCCAGTAGGCTGGTATGGATGGATGAATTTCCTTGAGCAGGACGTCTTCACAGTGAATAATCACTGCCTTATGATAAAGTAGACTTCATATAAAGTGAATCTCAGCCTTGGAACATTTTTTTTGCACACTTCAGGAAGGTTTATGAGTCTTTATCTGTGAACCCTCGCTCCTCTCAACCATAGCTAAAAATAATACAGTCCAGAATGAATCACAAGAGACAGAAAACAGACAGTAAAAATGTACGAGATGGGTTTTAGGTGGCATTTTCCAGCTCTGAACTGATGGTACTACCAGAGTGTAACGCTTTATTGTACAGTACATAATAAAGTTCAGAGACAAGACCTGTACAGGCCCATAAAGCTAGTCGTCCATTTACTGTCAATGCAGCAGCTTCAGGCTACACTTCAACTCCAGTCTCACTCATCTGGATTCAGACGTTGAGAAAAATGTGTTTATGTTGATTGGATTGTTTTGGCCATGACATTTAACTTTCATGTGAGTATTGTAACTTAGAGGCCAATCTGACTAAAATATTAAAGGTATGGCAAGAAGAGACAGTCTTTTTTAAGGGAATCGTGTTTCTTTGGACTTGGAGTGAATTCACTCATTACAAGAATCTCTGCTCATTATTTTTGTCAGTTTCTTTAATACATGATACATTTCCATGAATCAAGGTATATGGTGTATGTTATACTTTGATGAAAGTCCCACATAAAACTAAATAAGAACATGTATGCATGTATTTATACTTGGGCAGTGGTGTGTCTGTGTCACTCTGCAGTTACACTTCCAAAACACTTTTCGGTATCAGGGTTTCTGTGAAGTGCTGTAAAATTTAGTTGATTAAAAATGGTTTAATAGAGATAGTTTATAACACAGGTACACAAATCAGCTTCACTATAACTCGCAGCATTCACAGACAAAGCGCTTGTCTTTATCTGGACAAATTTTCCCCACAAATACAACATGCTAATGTTATTAGCACAAGCCTATGGCATTTTACATTGTATAAATTAGCCTAGTGACGAGTATAAAGTACAAATCCCCAAAGGATAAATCACACAGAGGACCTATAATGTTATTTTTGTGGAGGCTTTACTGTCTTCACAATGTATTGTTTCTTATCTGTGAAATTAAAGCAAATTAAAGCTTTGTTTCTACTAGAGGAAATGGTTTTGGTTTACAAAAATAGACATGATGTCTATATCACTGCAACGTATAGTTACATTTCTGGGGAGGTGCACATGTGCTCTACGTTGATGCAGAGCCTTTGTCGTAAGTACGGTATCAATGCGTCGCAAAGGTATAAATCCTGTATTAGAAGTCCTTGATCATGTTTGTTTGTTTTTTGTGTATCATTATAGATTTTTTACCATGGGTCTAAGGACTTCAATGTTGGTGTATCAGTCTACCACTTTGTTCCAGACAGATATATCTCAACAACTATGTGACAGATTGACATGAAATTTGGTAAAGACATTAATGGTACCCAGATGTCAGATCCTAGAAACTTTGGTGATTTCTTGGCTTCTCATCTAATGACACCAGCAGGTTAAAGTTTTCACTTATTCTGAGAAATAACTCAACATCATTTGTTTCCTCGATTATGTCTCTAATTACTCTCATGATGCTTAGACTTTTCCTGTAGCCCCACCATGAGGTTGACATTTATGGTCTTAATTGTCTTGATATTTATTGGAAGATTTGTCTTGAAATTTGGTAAAGACCCCTATGTCCCCTTCAAAATGAATTGTAATTATTTTGGTGATCCCTTCCTTTCATCCTCTTGACTGTCCAATACTTTATTTAATGACCAAATACCTGACAAACTAATGACGTAGTCATTAGTCTCTGCTGTACTTTGTGCTTGAATCTGCAATAATAATATATCATCACTTTTTAATTTGACATGGTAAATTTGTTAGCAAACGAGTACTTAATTACACATCCACCGGTTACAGAGCAACATTAACATGCATTTGGAGTCGTGTTTCTGGCCACCTAGTGAATACAAGTCCAGTATGCACTCTCTCTTAGCTCTGTTTCTGGTCTCATATATTTCCTGAGGGAAATATCCTGAGGGAAATATCTGGCTCTTTAGCTGCTAAATGCTCAATTATGCTCACCAGCTAGTCACTAACTGTGTCTGTCTGCTGTTTGGTGCTGAGAAGGTAGTGTGCAGCAGGTTTTGATAGGGTTTTTTTTTTCCTTCTGAAAATAACGCTATAAACCCTTTTCCGCCAACAGAGAACTGGTTCTGTTTCAGCTCCCGCACCTAATTTTAAACCTTTTAGAGAATTTCAACCAAAAATAAATTGGTTCAGAACCTGAAAATTGGATTCTCAGGTGGAACCAAACTACACAGCAGGTTTGTCTTGACCTGAAGTGCCAACTGTGATGACATAAGTGGGCGTGTCATATTCTACAGGTTGGAAAGAGAAGATGGAGAGAGTGAGTATGAAATAGTCAGAAAAAAGGGCGTGCAGTGGTCTCAATAGTTCGTCCATGCTTGGTTTTCATCTGTAATAACGGAACAAAGTTTGCAGGTAGTCACTGTAATTTTGCTTCTACTGTTTATATCCGTTGTGCATTGTGCAACGCCCTCCATTGGTTATACATCCTTGATTACAATGGTTTTACTCATAACTGGTGGAAATGCGGGCACTAACAGGAATGAAAACAGTGAAGATGCAGCAAAACAGCTCAACAATGTGCTGAAACTCACTATAAAGCTCCGTAAAGCTGAGGGGAGCTGCTGATTCAGGTGATAATTATCTGTAGGTTCATTTCTTCCAGCGACCCGCTTCACATTGTCACATTATTTTCAAGTTGTCATTTGATACATTGCTATGATAAAAAAAAAAACATAGACTACAGCTGCTTTAAGTTGATTAGCAAGTGTTAGCATGCTAGCACCCTAAATTGAGATTGGTGGTAAACATTACACTAAAGATGAGGGGAAAAAACATGCAATAAAGGATTTTTAACTTCAGTCAGAGTGCCTCAGATTTGTGTACTGCCTGCCTGTACCATGGATTTTAACACTGAGTGAGCTGACCAGTCATTGTTGTGTTTTATCTTTATCAAACCAAAGATACTCTATGACAAAAGATGAAGCATTACAAGCTGCTAAGTGAGTGCAGTCGTCTCTCTCCCACATCCCCCCACCTCATCATGAAGCATTGTGAAGGTCGTGTGGATGGATGAAAGCGTATTCAATACAACACTATATACAGTACAAATTGAATGTTTGCTCCTCATTTGCCACTCGTTTTCATCTGCAAGCTTAACATCTGATATCAGTAGAGTACAAGATCTTATCAGTTGTTGCCAGATCTCACAAGAGTGTGTTGCTGAGACAGAGACAGGTCACAAACAAAGTTAACTTTCTACTGATTTGTCTGGAAAATGCCATTCCAGTATCAGAATGTTCAAAAGATATGTGACTGAGGTAGACTCAGGACATGCCGCAAGCCTGCTAAAGGTGCAAGGCAGGGGCGAAACCCACATGACAAAGTTACAGGAAATGCCTCTAAAGTGAGCTGTCTCCTTTCTGACTGGTCTCTGATTACACCAAGCCCGCAAGAACAACCAACCTCTAGGTCCATTATGTGATGCCACAGGGCCCAAAATAACTTTTTCCCATTGACTTACATTGTGTAGGAGTAAATCAGCAGATACTTTATTTTTGAGCATCACAAGCCCTGCAAAATGACTCATTTTAAGATTGGGATATGATCCTTTAGGTCTGCTAACATTATGAAAGTCTAGAAGAGCCGCACCATTAAATCATTTTATCCCGATTCAAGTTAGCGGCAAGCTAAACCAGAAGTTAGCCACTCATCCACCGTCAGTCTCTAATGTGTTTGCTCTACAGGCCCCACAGTGTGGAGGATCTGGGTAATTTCATACTGCAGGGGCCGAGCTTTTTTGGCTTCATATGGTACTGAGCATCTTTCATCGGATAAACGGGCCCCAGTTCCCTTCATTTATCCATGAAAGTAAGCGGTATCCTTTCTGATCTCTGATTACACCTGCTAAACATCAGCATGTTAGCAGAGCTAGCATGGGTGTATGTTGTGTTTGTCTATTAGAGAGTCTTTACAAGCAACTGGAAGGTTTGTTTTTTATATCTGTTGTGCTTATTTAATATACATGTAAATATGATATAATATTGAGATGTTAAGGTGGCCTTTCCCTTGTCTTACAGTAAAGACTGTATTATTGTGAAATGATATAATGTTTTCAGTGTATTAGATTGCTCAATGAAAGCAGCAACGAGCGTGCCCTCATGTTTCATCATATATCTATCACTACTGATACATTCTCAATGGTTTTCTTGTGTGGTAACAGCCAAGTCCTCGACATCACCACATTATTGATAGCTTGGTATTCTGTTACACTTCTGTAATATTTCATTTTGTCTGCATCACCAGCTGCAGCCTTTAAAAAAAAAAAAAAAAAACTACATTAAGAATAAAAGGCGAGTAACTGAGTGGCGAGCCAGACAACCCACATCACACCCGGCATTATCGGTGGCACTGGGAAATTTCCTTTCATTTAATGGTGCTCGCAGAAATCTGACCACGCTGCCTCGTATCAAAAGAGAGCAGAATAGCTGTAAATGCACCCAGCCTCTACCCTCGCTGTGATCTCCCGCTGTGCTATTATTAAAAATGTCACCATTTTAATGGACTCACCAAAGAGCAGACTGTGTGAAGGTTCTTTTTTTCAGAGCACTGCCTCAAATGAAATTTTCTCACATGAATGTAGCCACTCCTGTATGAATATAGTCCTTATTGATCTTTTGTGTGACATACTATTACTGCACCCCATGTGTTTTCATGCACCACATGAATAAAAATGACTTTCACTTTTACTTATACAAGGGCTTTTAATGTATGATGCATAATTACAGCATCGCTACTACATTTCCTGTAAAATCTGTAAGTAAATGCAGTAATCCTTTTGTTTTTCATGAGGGCAAAGGGACATTTAACACTGTAAGTGAAACATTTCAAACATTAAATCAATAATAACAAGCCTCATTCAGGTTCAGAAATTAGTTCATAGATTATTTTTGTGACATTAAGATCAGACTGAGCTCCATTATAGCAGAGGCGGGGAGTGTTTTTGTTTGATTGAAAGAGAACTTAATTGAAGAGAGGCAGTCGCTCCCTACTGTTTGTGTAGTGGACAAACCTGCCAAGAAGGCACTTATGAGATAAAATCCCCAAAGAATGAGCCGACAGAATCAGCGAGGGCTGACACTTCAGGATGTGTGCAGCTTAAATATCATGCCACAAGACATTTCCCAGACCAGTGACTCCAAACATGGGAAGTGGGCGGAGAACGGTTTTTAAATGGATTCATGCCACAAGCACTTTCATTTCTGGCCGGGGGTATAACAGCTAAGTGTGCCGTTGCATCGCCTCTCTACCTTGCCAAGGGAGGCAGGATAATGAGCACTAAACCTACTTCAGAGTGTAAGAGTTGAGATGAGTACATGGAGAAGGAAACTCAGCCCCATTTAAGCTTTGGTCTCCAACTTTGAAAAGTCTTCCTTGTGAACCACTGCCTGGAAATGTGAAATTAGGAGATGTATTCCTAAAAAAAAGAAAGGAAAAAAAAAAAATCCAGATGGCAAGTGTTGATCATCAGTCACACCAGCGTCACAGAAAAAAAAAATGCTAATTTTAGTGTTCATTCTGGGATCTTCATTAAAGATTTAGTATAGAAGTTGGCTGTATATCCTCATAAAAGCAAAGCCACCAGGGGCCTTCAGCACTGTATGCTGCTGAGCCCTGTCCTTGATCTCTGTAACTGACAGCCTGTCAGACGTCCATATCATCTGAGGCGAGTTTTTGATCACTCAGATGATAGGCGCTGGTCATCAGATGTGGTAAATAGGGATGGGACGATATATGATTTCATCGCGGCTCTCGATTAAAAAAAAAAAAAACACTCACAAGGTGTCTACACATCAGACACTTAAATGTAATGCTTTCTATGACCTTTTCAAAACAATTCTTTGACAAAATGTACGCCTTACTTTTGGACAAATCACCTTTTTGTTATTCAAGTACTGAAGGTTAAGTATATAGGTAAGTAGTATATATGTGGTCCTGCACAGAGGTAGGTTTTATGCAGGAATATAGTTATTAGAGTGAGTTAAGTTAATCTACACTTTGCCAACAGGTGTTAAAAAAAAGACAACCTGCAGACCCCCTGCTCTCAACACGTTCATTGTGATTAAGTTCCATTGTTGAGACAATAGTGAATATTGTGTCAGGTAGCATCTGAAGAGACTGCTGGGCAACCAACAACAAAAAGAGACTCTGCAACAGGGATCCTCAGCTTGCAATGCCTGAGGGTCACTTTTGCAAAATGACAGGAGGCCGGGAGCAGTAGCAGCCTGCATTTGTATGCAGGGGCATTTCTAGGATTTGAGAACATTTGGGGCTTAGCCCAGACCTCTGTTGGAGAGTTCAGGGGATCCTCCTCTCGCACTTTTTTAAGAAACAAGCTCTATTTTGATACTTTTTAATGGCATTAGTAGTAGGGATACACAATTAATTGATCTATCATCAAAGTCGTAATAGGCTACGGCAAAGTGCAATATCAAACTCACAGTAGCTGCAGTTTTTTTGATAAAGGTACAATGTGTCACAACAGACCATATAAATGAAGCATTGTGGTGCTACAGAGCTGCCCAGGCCTACAAATCATATTCCAGACATAAGGAAGTATGCTTGTTTGATTCAGACCCCAGCAAAAATCCCATCATCATCATTTTTATATTTTTTAGTGAAGATGTAATGCGAAAATAACCACTCCCAATAAAATCGTGACTCATATCGCAATATCTGTCAAAAATAATAATTACAACAATTTCTTCTCACTGTGATTTAGAAAATGGTTATGGGGGCCACCCACCACTCTATCAGGGGCAAAATTTGGCCATAAGCTGGGTATCACTGCTCTGCAATAACAAGCTGCATATGCACCAAACTTGAAAAATACAAAAGATCTTAATCAAGAATTGACATTTTTCATATTGAAAAATATGATGCCATTTCAAATAGTTATATACTAAATAAATACTAAAAAAAAGTCTGTGATGCAAGATTTATTTTCTTTTGCTAAAATGTGAGGTACAGTGATTTTGGTGTTTTGGTGCCATTTTAAGAGTTTAAAGTATGGTGGTTGATGACTATCAGGATAATATTTTGAATTATAACTATTCTGGCTAGGATAATCGTGGCATGAAATTTTCACAGCGTCCCATGCTTAGTGGCAAATGACAACATTTTGCTGATTTGTTTCATTAACGCTGCCTCTGCTGACATTTGGGACAATATTACTACACCACAGGTAGAGCAACATGTTTATCAAACAACTTTCAAACCAGGAATAGTCAGTTTCTCTCTGGGAGGTCCTTCCTCATTCACCTCGGCCTCTCTGGCAGCCCTGTGCATCATCTAAATCAACTACCAGTCCAGAGAAGTAAAATCTGTAACAGCTCAGAAGCAAAGTGGATTAAATGTGCAGCAGTGGAGTTTTTCAGCAGCCCTGCTGAAGCGACAGTTACATGAGGATTTAAACGCATAACCGACAAAGACACCCAAAGCATCTGCCATTTCACTTGTAATCAAAGGAAGCAGTCTTTCTGCATCTTTTCCTCCTGTGCATACACTACACGCTGTTGCCAGCTCCAGTATCCAGAGCCCTCAACTGCACCAACAAGACGGCTGCCGTTCTCTGATTATGATGCCTCACTTAATTCAAGCTTGACAAGCCTGCTCTCCAAGCACTGAATGACTCAACAAGGTAGAAACTATTAGAGCTTGCTGGATGAGTGGGACACAATTACCAGTAGTGGATGAAGTACTCTGATCATTAACTTAAGTAAAAGTAGAAATGCAGCACTATAAAAATAATTCATTATGATTAAATGTCCTGCATTAAGGATATTGTTAAAATGTATGTTATTATCAGTCAAATTAAATGTTTAAAATGCAATAAATGGCCCCTGTGATGGCTGAAATGGAGCTACTTTAACAATTTTGTAACATTATTTTACATAAATACTGCAGGTTTTGTGTCTGGATCTTAATATGCACAGTATCTAGTAACTATAGCTGTCAAATCAATCTGATAGTGGGTCAATATCTGCCTCTGAATTGTGGTGGAGTAAAAGTATAAAGTGGTATAAAATGGAAATACTCAAGTACTGTACATGCAGTACCTCAAGTTTATACTTGGGTGCAGCACTTGAGTAAATATAGTTAGTAACATTCCAACACTGACATTTGCAATATGAAAATAGTTTATGTATTTATAATGACAGGGGAATGGGTGGCAAGTTTCTAAGAGGATACTCTTCCATATTAAAAGGGAATATAAAGTATTGATGATAAACAATAAATAAATAAATAACCACATGCAGAAGCAGCACTGAATTATGGGCTTCATTTTGCACTTTTTTAAAACTGGTTAAACTGGTTACCTCTGGTTGAGCAGGGCCAGCAGCTCCCCTGCGTGGTACAGGTCATTGCGCGTCACCCGGCTGAAGCGGAACGCGTTCAGGTTGCAGAAGGTGACCGCGGGGAACGTCATGATCGGGGTCGCGACCTCATCCAGTTTGGTGACGTGCGGGTACTCGAGGTAGAAGTGGATCCTGTCCACGCACACGTACAGCAAGAAGGTCAGAGAGCCCAAGAAAAACACGACCCACAGGCAGCGTTTGATGCAGACCCGCTCGTACGTGAAAATGTGCGAGATTCCGTGCAGAGTCGAGCTGTGCGCAAAAACTTCTATGGGCGGCGGTTGATTTGTGTCCATTTCTTCGGTTTCCACTTTGAGATCCATTGTCACTGTGCAACAAGCTCGATCTGAATGCCAGAGTCAGAGAACAGCTTCAAACACCCCCCTCGCTGTTAAGAGAAACTGAGCCGATATTCATTCACCTGTGGCATAAACTGTCATTATCCACCCGGACAGGTGCAAACGTGCAGATAAACACTCTTGGAGTTTGGTCGCCATCCCTCATGCAGACAGATGGAGAAACATTTTGAGCATCCGCCGCTCTTTGAAAAAGTCACACGAGCAGGAATTGTGTGCAGAAGTGATGCATTTCACAAAAGCAGGGTGACTGACAAGCGTGCATCACCAAGATGTCAAAACGAAGGTCCATCACCGCTGCACTATGTGGTGATGTTGTGCAGGTTTCTCGCTGGGTTGCAGTAACGCAAAGAACAAGGA
Source organism: Epinephelus lanceolatus (assembly GCF_041903045.1). Classification (NCBI taxonomy): domain Eukaryota; kingdom Metazoa; phylum Chordata; class Actinopteri; order Perciformes; family Serranidae; genus Epinephelus; species Epinephelus lanceolatus. The sequence continues at coordinate 14,515,883 of NC_135741.1, read as the reverse complement.
TTGGCAAAGTGTTTCATCAGCCTGCGAATCGGCTGCTCGAGTCCAGTGAAGCACGCATCATTCCTGCACGCCAGCCAGAGGAAACCCGGAGACCGAAAACACAGAGAGAAATCCTTTTGACACTTCAGCTCATTTATTAAGAGTTCTTCTGTGGCGGCGCTTTACGCACGTCCCTCTCAATCCGCAGATTACCAGGTCAAGTCTGGAGATCTTCTCTACTCAGGAATCACAAAACGTGTTTAGGAGTCAGACGCTTGGTTATTCTGGTCGGTGGTGAGTCGTGAGCTTTTCCTCAGCTCGTGAGTGTGTGTCTGCCTGGCAGCAGCGGCAGTAGACGGGAGATGAGAGGAGAGAGGAAGAGGAGAGGAGGGTGGACTGGACTGAAGCGCTGCCGTTCACCTGTGAGTTAGTTTCACATCTTCACTACACAAAACCGCAGCCCGGGTAAAAACAGAGAGAGGGAGGGAGTTTCTTGAAGGGGCTTAGAGCATGTGGCTGGATTTACTCCCATTATCTATTGTGGTGACAGTTTGGACAGCATCCTTCTGCAACATGTTCTCATAAGAGGGAGAAAGATGGAGAAAGAAACAACCCAAATATAGCCAAGGAAAAGGAAAAGGAAAAGGAAAAAACACCACCAGGCATAAACTCAAATGCTATATTTAGATCTAAACAGATGATACCAAGAGGAAGAAAACAGCAATAAGGGGTCCAACAACAATTTAGTTTTGCATTTCCATAAAGTTGGGGTCCTCACAAGAGATGGATTTAACATAGAAAAGTCAAAATAGAAGCAGCAGAGGCAGAAATATCCTGACTTTATTCTTTATTCCTGTTAATAAGAGTCCTGCCCTTCCCATCATGCAACTCAAAAGTGTTTTAACTTTAATCATGATGATGCAGCCTGTCTGTAAATCAATGCAATCTCTCATTCAGCATTTCTTTAATCTGAAAATCTGAAATCTGTGACGTCACCCTTTGTTTTGTTTTTTGACTGCTGTTTTTGAACAGGTACAGATACAGGCAAATTAAATTTAAGACTTTTTAAGACCTTTTTAATACCACCTAATTTGAAATTTAAGACCAAACCTGCAATGGAAATACACATTATATAAGTGTGTTTGTGTGTGTGTGACAGACATGTGTAAGTACTCTTTCCAAGTAAACACACTGATGTCAGTTCAAAATGAACAGTAAGGAAAAATGACAACAATTGGATGAGTTTAAGTTTAATGTGTTTAATGTAAAAATAAAACAAAATCTCATGGCAGTCATAAATGCTATTTATTGTTGCAATTCTTCGGTCTGTCCAATGATTGTGAACAGTCATTGAGTCTGTCAGGCTGCAGAAATTTTCGTGATAATGTGACGTAAAATATTTAACACCCATCGAATCTGAATGTAAGACTTTTTAAGGACCTGTAGACACCCTGTTGAAGCATCGAGTTCAGCATTTTGGCGATTGCTATCTTGTTTTTTTGGAGCCAGGAATGAAAATGTTTATTTTATTTTGGGTAAAAGGTTTGAGCAGTGGCGGAGCGAGGGGTGAATTTGACTTACAGACTGTAGCGACGCCTTGCAGACGCCTTGCAGACAGCCTGTCGCTCAAGTGGCTCCACCCGTACTTATGCATAAATTCAAGCCTTAATAAAATGCACAAAGGTGAATTATATAAAAATACATCCCCCATGGAGTTGTCATGAATGTTGAGATTAGCTACAGACCAAAACAGTTTTTTTGTACCAGGCTGTGAACATGTTTATTTCTGATGTAAATTGGGCATTTTAACACGAGGGTCTATGGGAATTTACTGGTTTCTGAAGCCAGCCTCAAGTGGCCATTAGAGGAACTGCGGTTTTCAGCAATTCACCACTTCCAAACAGAAGATAGAAGATAGTATTATCTTGGAGCCTCACAGTGGAAAGTTTCTCCTCCTCTGTGACGGTGCATCACATCTGCAGCTGTCTGTACACAGCAGAGCACTGAGGGGTCTCTGACTGATGATTCGAATCCCCAACTTTCAAGGGGCAGCCCTACTGCATTGGCTTAATTTTCCAGCCTCAGATGTTGATGCTCACTCATGACGAGTAAACTGAACTTCATGTGTAAAACTGGTGGCATGCCCCTTTAACCAAACACAGACCGAGTGCCCACTGCCCTGGCCACTGAGACTGGTGGACCAAGACAAATCTGGCATCTCATAGTAAACAGACTGTGTCAACATATGCCAACTATAAGAGGCAGAGACAGAGCAACACTTCCTGCAGACTGTAGAGACATTAAATATAACTCAGATACCAAGAATTCAACACACTGTCACACCAAAACATAATTCTATATTTACTATGGGGCAAAAAAATAACACTGCAGTAGATTTAAGTCGGAGCATGTCACAGCCTGAAGGAAAAACAACACATGATTAAACTATACTGAGTTCCTTCAAAGTCTATCTACTCAATGTTATTTTGATTTTATCTGTTTTCTTCTATGGTTTTGATACTGCAATTACGACATGAATCACAGTTTTAGCGGGAATGGTATTTTTTGCATTTAATTTTCACTGAAAAAAAAAATACAAAAATTAATGATGATGTGATTTTTGCTTGGGTCTGTACCTCACAAGCACATACCCTCATATCTGGAATATGATTCGTAGGCCGGGCCATCTCTGCAGTATCACAATGCTTCATTTGTAACGGTCTATTGTGACACATTTTACGTTTATTAAAAAAAATAGCAGCTCCTGCGATCTGGATATTACATTTGGCCTTTTCGCAATTTTGATAAATTGTACACCCCTAATTACCATTTTGTTACTAAACTATATCTCATTTTGTAATGTATACTGCGACTGCCACTGATAATTATTTGCATCATCAGTTAGTCTGATTATATTCTCTATTCATCATTAATTGTTTGGTCTATAAAACATCTAAATAAAATCTAGAAAATCTGGTCCATGAAGTGAAATAATCACTTTACTGTTTTGGACTAAAAAATGAAACGATATATGAAAGGATATATTTAAATCTGAGAAGGTGGAAGCAGAGAATTTTTGGCTTTGCTTAAAAAATAGAAAAATGATTTAATATTTTTCTTTCCTTATAGTATACCATGCAGCAAAGTTGCACAGTATAGTAGAGTTTCATTTGTTTTTTAGTCTATATGACAGTCGTGACTTGTCCTTCTTTCTTTACATTCTTATTTAATCAGAATTGTACTGATGAAACAGAAAAGGAGATTTGCATGTGACTTCACCACACAGACTTTGATTGCGAGCCATACACATCTATCAGAAGTGCAGAGAGGTGAGGGTGTATTAACAGCTAAGCTCCAAAACAAAGTCATCATCAGGCACTGCAAAGCAAAATAATGATATGTGCTATGTTTAGATTGGACCATGAATAAACAATGACATTTAGTCCCCAGCTGGATACTGGCGTGAAAAATGGAGCCGGCTGTGCAACAAGGCTGAATCAAGCTTTGTTAATATAACGAAATATTTATTGCGTGTCATTAAAGATGCATCACCCATCTTAAATGCATCAGCATGAAAAAAAGATTCTTATCTGTGACATTAAAAGTCCTCCTACAGTTACCACTGTGCCCAGGAGCAAGTCTTATCTCAGATCCAGCATAAACAGCTGTAAGTAATGCAGGGATGTGTATTAAATTTGATATATTTATAAAGCCCGAGCAAACTTTTCCCAGAGCTGTCTGGTTTTAGATATGCGACTGTAACCAAGTCATTTAATCAAGCTCTGTATTTTACTTAACTAAATTATCTTTATCTGTCCTCCACTGCTGCTGTAGAGTAACAAACAGTTGTAATGATAAAGCAGAGACAGAACCATACTTTTTGTTATCAAATCCAAACATGAGTTTTAAGTATTCAACAGCTGTCCTAACCCACAATCCTCTCATTTGAAGCTGGCACTTAGTATGGATCCCCACTGCTTTTTGTTTACAGCCAAATGCCGAACATTACCTCTATGCGATTTTCAGTTTGCAGCTGCCAGCGGGACTCTGAGGTCATTATTTTTTTGCTGTGAATGTGGGAGTTTTCAACAACCTGGGGGGAGATTACACTCTGCAGTTAAATACTGCCACTTGGTGACCATTCCTTGCCTGGGTCTAGACCTTTGAATCTGTCCACTCCACGCAGATATGTAACAGGCAAGAGTATTGAAGACTTTTTAGATTCAATATCTCTGACTTTGACTACTTTTAGCTCCATTAAATGAACAAATGAAGAACCAAAACATAACTTTTGAATAGCTTTGAAACAGCATTTAGATCCTTTCGGTATTTTGGGAAATAAAATGTTAAACTTTATTTTACAGGTCAGTATAATTTACTAAAAATATCCAATAAGGTTTGGATGCAATCTGGTTATTCTGCTGCCACAGGTTGATTTCAGTTGAACGTTCTGTTGCTAGTAGCAACCACTACTCGCAGGGTGCAATAGCAGTTGAACTGACATTATTACATTAAATATTTTGTCAGTTGCCTAAGGTCTGAACCCAGGCAATTTTATCAGATCAGTGTCCAAGCAAATACTGACAGGCATTTTTATCTACTTCCCAAATGCTCTCGTGAGAGTGTTACTGATTTGTATTACAGCTGTTATGCAGTTGTTGATTTGAGATTTAGTCAAAATTTTTGCTTCATCAGTTTATCACTAACTAAGCTAGTTACCACACTTACCTAGCTGTCTGAAGCTAATGTGATGCCAGTACAACATTATAAGTGACTGTTGAACTACTGTTGGGATAACTGCTCTGTATTCTATTTTTACTGTTATGGACTTAATGTATATGTTTACTAGTTTTTAATACTTGACTACTGTTTAGCTCGCTGCATAGCTGTTTACCTGCGTCATAATGAAGGCAGAAGGTACAAAATGCTGGGGAAATTATAACAATGTTACCTGTGAGACTGTTATTCTATTTAAGAGTTTCATTAGTTGAGTTTGAGAACTCATCACACCGTGACCTCCAGCATGCACTGGGGCGGTTTGCAGCCGAGTGTAAAGCAGCCAGGATGAGTGTCAGCACCTCAAAGTCTGAGGCCATGGTTCTATGCTGGAAAATGTTGGACTCCCCCCTCCAGTTTGGGAGTGAGTTACTGCCCCAAGCAAGGGGGTTCAAGTATCTGAGGGTCTTGTTCACGAGTGAGAGTAGAATGGAGCATGAGATGGATTGGCGGTTTGCCACTGTGTCTACAATGATGCAGGTGCTGTGCTGGACTATCGTGGTGAAGAGGGAGCTTAGCAGGAAGGCAAAGCTTTCGCTTTTACTGGTCCATCTACGTCCCAACCCTCAGTTATGGTCATGAGCTCTGGGTAATGATGGAAAGAATGAGGTCGTGGATACAAGCGGCCAAATTGAGTTTCCTCTGTGGGGTGGCGGGGCTCAGCCTTAGAGACAGAGTAAAGAGTAAAGCCGCTGCTCTTTCATGTTGAAAGGGGTCAGTTGAGGTGGTTCGGGCATCTGATCAGATGCCTCCTGGCCACTACCTGTTAGAGGTTTTCCCGGCACGTCGAACTGGTAGGAGGCCCTGGGGCAGACCCAGAACATGTTGTGGGTATAACATATCTCATTTGGGCTGGGAATGCCTCGGGGTCCCTCAGGAGGAGCTGGAAAGCGTTGCCATGGATAGGGGAGTCCGCAATACTTCGCTCAGCCTGGTGCCCCCGCAAACCGGCTTCAGATTAATGGTTGAAAATAGATGGATCTAGTTTAGAAGCAGTTTTGAATTCCAGAGAACTGATCAATATAACCCCTTAACATCCAAGTGTTCCCTCTTTATTTCCCTTTAGCTTTAAGGTTGTTGAAAGCATCTTATTGTTTGTATCATACTATGGTATTACACTGTACATTCTATTTCAGCTTTATGTCATTCATTCATTCATCCATTATCTGTAACCACTTACGTACAGTGCTGCAGGGGCTGGAGCCTATCCAAGCTGACATTGGGTGCAAGCCAGGGTACACCCTGGACAGGTCATTAGACTATCACTGGGCTGAAGCTTAGAGACACGCTCACAATCACATCTACAGGAAATTTAGAGTCACTGATTAACCTAACATGCATGTCTTTAAACTGTGAGGAAGCCAAAGAACCCAAAAAAGTCTCATGCTGGAGAACATGCAAACTCCACATGGATTCGAACCCAGAACCCTCTTGCTGTGAGGTGACAGTGTTAACCACTGCATGCCATGCTGCCGGTAGCTTTAGGTCATTTTGTGAGCAGAAATGCCAAACAATAACTGGCTTCAGCTGCTCAGTTGTGAGAATTTGCTGCTTTACTTTTATTTTATGTGATTATAAATGGAATATTTATGGGTATTGAATTGTTGGCAGGACAAAATAGGCAAGCAAATTACATCATTTTGTGATGTTTAATAAATCTAAGCATTAATCCATTGTCAATAAAACAATTAGCAGCCCTGAAGTTTACATTGAGTTAAACTCCATGCTTTTTTTAAGACCCCATGTTTAGTTTTTATTTACTATTTGTTTCAAGACTGCTGTGCTCAAAATTCAGTCAGATTTATTTAGTATCTTTGGGAGCTTTGGCATCTCTACTAGGAATTTAAATACAGTTGTGTGGGTTGAACAGTGTTTAGCTGTGGGTCAGGGGGGTTTAAGAGGAGTACTTACTGAGAAGTGCAACTCTGCAAATGTTGAGACATCACAGTTTTGACAGGCTGTCTGCTGTCCTTGGTGCTGATGTGTCTCATTGGTCATGAGGGTCTGGGTGTTCCCCTCCGGGCCTGCAGGGGGTGGCAGAGTGCGCTGCTGCTACATTTCCATACCCTGGGGAAAAAAAAAAAAAAAAACAGCATGTGAGCGGCAGCAGAGAAAAACATGGCGATGGCCGCTAATGCAGCCCGTCTCTGTCGCCTGGCAGGACGGAGTATCACCTCCCTGTCGGTCACCACACACAGGCGAGCTGTCAGCCTGCAAGCCAGGAGATGCTATACTGCCACACCAGCGGGGAACAGTGAGTGATGTTTTGTAAACGTTAAAAACACAGAGTTGTTAGCTTCTGAGCTGCTCATCAGAGGGCAGAGTCCCATCTGACAGCTTATGATTTATGTGTGTTATTGTTCTAGACTTCTCCTGTTACAACCTGCCCTGCTGCTGCAACAACAAACTCAGTGACTGGGCTGCAGCCGTAGTAACAAAGCAACAGTTAGCACGTCTTGTTGGCAAAATAAATAAGCAAATGAAAGCTACGGAAGTTGAGGAAACATTAAGCAAGTTTGCACGGGTGGATACATTTGTCAGATCTCTTTGAGCAGCTCCTCAGCTGGCATTGTAGTCTGAAGTGTGTGTGTGTTGTCCCTAAAACTGAGTGGATATAGTGGCGGTTTTAGGCAGGAAGACAGGGTGGGGCAAATAAACGTATTTCGACAGATACAGCACTAGAAAATTGCGCAATATTACAGTTTTACATAATGCGCTAAGATGTGTCCCACACAGTTTAATACAGATGATGACGTTAGTCCGGCTGGGCACATGCCTGTTCTCAGTCTGCTGTTCCAGTTACTCCTGGTATGCGCTGTCATTTTGGTCAATTTAGCAAGTCCAATTTTACCACGCTGCCATGCTGCTTTCATGTTTAGTAATTCTTTCAGACAGATATGAAGTACTTAAAGTCTGTTCTTCATCAGATAGCATCCCCTTCGGATAACACGACGGCAGGAAAAAAGCGTCTTCTCCGACAAGCTAGCTGTTAGCCATTTTTTCACGGACAACTACTCCACGTTAAATACGATTTTTTTTAACCAGCGGTTTGATTTATTATAATATCCCGCAGCTGATGGACAACGAGATATGAAATCTCAAATTTCTCTTAAAAAAAGACTTTAAACTGAGTGCTGAAGAAGCTAATCTACGTCGTTCATCGTTCAGCTACCAACGTCTGTCAACTACCGGCAAATGACGTCAACAGGCAAATAGCCAATGAACTTGCAGATGGGCAGTTTGGAGCATGCGCATTGCTGTTTTCCCGCACTCGCTGCACTTGGCATCACAAGCTAGCGGCCAAGTATAATAACAACGTCATTTTATAGCTAATGTTCAGCCCTTAAAATTGTAGAACACTGGAAAATAACGGCAGCAATTGAGGAATTTTTTATAGCATGCATTATTCCAGAATTATATTAATTTCTAAGTCACTCAGCGCCACTAAAACCAAACTCTTTTGTGCCGCCAGCAGGTGGGGCTTTACCCAAAATAACCAGAGGCCACTTGATGAAATTTGATGACTAGATTTTGACAAAACCAGAAAACCCTGCAACGTGAATCTTTGTAAATTTATATTTAATTTAACATATTATTACTCTCAAAACAACTCAAAACTCAAAGTTTAGGACTTGGGACTTGAGACGTACTTGTGACTTGCCATAAGTCATAATCCTACCTCTGGTGGCCTCTAGCTAATACATGATGTTTACGCACACTGGTGGCTCAATGAGTGTTTGGTTGTTTAGATTTTCATCTGAAAATACATTTTAATTAACAGCTTTTTTGAAAAGGGATGTGTCCTGATTCCTGACTTTCCTACGGTGCTGTGCACAGACTGTATTAGTGACAGTTTGTCCCTCTCTATATAATACGGTATTCATCTGAAATAATAATTAACAGTGTGCTAACAAGATTACAAAACAAAAAATACAAACAGGTAAATTACCCAAAATACTATGTTGAAAAATACACACTTATTACAGCTGTCAGCGTGACCTAAAATGTGATATGTGCAGTGGCAATTGAAGTGAAATTCCAAATCAGGTCACAGACTGTGTTGGGTCATTAGTAACATAAGGAGTCCAGTTTTCTCGAAATAAGATTCAAGAATATGGACTGTGTTTCTTTTAAACAATGTCTCTCGGTATGTTTTGTGCAAATGAAAAAGGCAAGTAAAACTTGACAAACTGACAGTTACTTCAAAGGTTTTGACCGATGTGTTCCCTTACATTTCTGTCCAGACTTTGGTGGTAACAAAGATACCAATGAGACTTCTAAAGCATTTTGTCTTCTTGTTATTCTCTGCAGATCTTCAGTTCAGGCTTGATGAGCGAACAGCTCACAGCAGTCTTGACCTCTTCAAGAAAAATACTGGCGTCATCTACCGCATGCTGGGCCTGGATCCCAGCCACGTGCAGGACAACCCAGAACGTTTCCGTGACTGGGCCGTGGTGTTTGGCGACGAGAAGATCAGCAGCGGCCGACACTACTGGGAGGTGACAGTCAAAAAGTCTCAGGAGTTTCGTCTGGGTGTGGCTGAGGCCGGGATGTCCAGAGAGGACTGTGTTGGCACCAACAGCTCCTCCTGGGTGTTTGGATACGCTCAGCGCAAGTGGTTCGCCATGACCAATAATAAAATAGCTCCCGTGACACTGGTGGGCAAACCAGACCGCATAGGCATCCTGCTCGACTATGAAGCAGGCATCCTGGGGCTGGTGGACATCAAAAAACCCAAAATCATTCACACCGTAAGGGCCCGGTTCAAAACACCCCTCTGCCCCGCTTTTGGACTTTGGGACGGGGAGCTGCTCACACACTCAGGTCTGGAGGAGCCTGAAGGCCTGAAGTGAAGCAGGATGAGTGGTGATGGTGGTGTTAGGGTTTAGGGGGGTGTTAGGTGTTGAGGTTGTGTTTGGTATCAGGCAACATTTATCACAACAGTACATCAAGGAAAGCAATATCTCTGCAGAAGTCATTTACAGCTTAATTACAGGTGATGGTTTATTTTCCGTGGTCCAGCTGGTGCATAATAATGACTCATAACAATGCAAGTTCATACTTTGTGTATGTCATTTATCCTCAGGCAATTGTATCACAGACACGGCATTGTGTGTACCTCATGCATTACCTCTCAGACTAACTGATGTGAAACGAATGTTTCTGAGAAGAACATTAACTGCCAAGTTTTTTTTGTTCTCGTATTACTCAGTTACAAAGCTGAAATCAACACAAAACCTTTTTCAGTCTCATGTTCATACTGTATATTGTTTAATAAAATAACTTCAATTAAACTACTTTGACATTTCTTGTTTATTTACAGCAGGATGATACATATTTACAGTGACGACTTAATCTTAAGTTGTGTCAAGGAATCACTTCACTGAGTTAAATGAAATAAAACACAATGAATAAAATGCAGTCATTTGAGATGACTTGCAAAATAATACATTTTTATCACGACTTAGTCGAGGAGGTTAACTTAGCTGTGTCTGACTCTCTCAGTACACTTCATACTAACAAGCAAAAGCTTTGATTTAATTATGTCATTTGCATAACTTGAATTATACATTTTTCATTAGAGTAACCCAGATAGGCAGTGTTCCCAGGGCCTGAGACATGCAGATACTAATGTGATACACAAGTGACTAGGGATAGGAATTGAGAACTGGTTCCAAATTGTCTGATCCATCAGAATTGTATACCTCTGCTCTTATGAATTCCTGTTATCAGCGCCGGCATGTTTATTTAACAGTTGCGCATTGCAAAACAATGACATCAAACTCCTGCGTCTACGCTGCTGGAAACAAGGAACAAGGAGCCATCACAGAAATGCAGAAATGGTCCAAAGTGAATTTCAGGGATGCCATTTATTTGACACTACGCATAAGTGCCACAGCCTCCCGACTGAGCAGCACTGCAGCTACTGGAGTAAATATCCTCTTATATTAACATCAGTGCAGCGCAGGCAGGCTTAGCAGGTTTTTTTTTAACAAAGAAAACCTAAATAAAACAAACGCTGTACAAATATGCTCTCTTTTCATCTATACTGCATTCATTCCCTGAGATAATTAAACGGCTGCACTGACAATTAAACCTGTGTAGGCCTTCTTTTTACCACCACACAGAAAACTGAGCAGGAGCCAGTAAAGGAATTAAAAAAGAGTCAGACCAATAAGAATCAATAATAGCATTGGTATTAATAAATACTTACCAATTCCCATCTCTACAAGTGACTAATGAAAAGAGTTCACATTCCTCCAATAATAAAACAATCACGATGTTAACACAAGGTATCAGCAGTGAATAAACTGGCCTATGAGCCTTAATGAACTGATATAAAGTACAATCAAACAGCCCTTCCACAGTTACAGGCACAAATGCAACTGAATCACCTCCCGCTGACTGAGAATAATTAATGAAGCAGCTTTGGGAATATTTATACAGTTATTACAAGGGGAGCATAAAAACCCCTGATTAAACAGCATACTGATAAGGCAAAATATATTTCAATATATTAACAATAAATAAGCAAAGTATATTAGATATTTACATCACAGTGGCATTTTCTATCAGAAGCAGAGCACAAAAACAGTTCATCAATATTGCAACATGAGCTAAATCATGGCTTACATTAATGTCATTTTTTTCCACACAAGCAGCAGATTGCCTGATTATACCGGGCTTTGTTGATACTTTACATTGTTAAATGATTCCTCCAGCCTGCAAAATAAAGGACCTAAAGGGACAGTTCACCCCTAAATCAAATATACATACTTTTCCTCTTATCTGTAGTGCTATTTATCAGTCTAGATCAAGGGGTAGGCAACCTGCAGCTCAGGATTTATATGGAATATATGGAATATATGGAAATGAATAACAGTTATTTCTTAACATTTTAATTTTCATTCATGATTATTGTAGCCATAAAGTGATTCTTACATTTTCCAGATGTATTAATGAGTGGCCTATACACTGTATAAAAAATGTTTTAACATCTCATCAATTATGCCTGGCGCTTTTTCCTAGAATTTGCTCAATCTCAATAGCGATGACTGAGCTTGAGTCTCCTTAGTGAGGCTAGCTATTGTTTCCAAATCCAAAAAAGAAAACGTCCCAAAGGAAAATAGAAAATTTCATAGTGAGTGGACAGATTTGTTTGTTTTAACTACAAACGCTGTCAAGTTAAAGTACCAAATAACCATAATTAACCCACTGCAGAGTAGCTATTTTGTTGTAAAACATATTTTGAACAATCATTCAGACCTATTAGGAATGTTTAAAGGCTAATTTAGATTAAACAGGCTGCGTTGCCATCATTATCAAGGCACAAATATGTTTCGTGGCTCCAGACAGATTTTTAATTTTTTTTTAAATGGCTCTTTTGATTGTAAAGGTTGCTGATCCCTGATATAGATAATTTTGGTGTGAATTTCAGAGTGTTGGAGATATCGGCTGTAGAGATGTCTACCTCTCAAATACAATGAAACTAGATGGCACTTGGCTTGTGGTGCTCAAAGCGCCAAAAAATACATTTAAAAAAGTCAACAGCAATGTCTTTGTCCAGAAATCACAACCTTGTTGTATAGAGTTTTCATGTAGGAACTATTTTCTTTCTTCTGAACTACACCCAGCAACTGTATCACCACGCAGAAGGAAGCGTGCATCTACTGCTAGCTCACCTAGCACCACGGAGCTAGGTAACGTTACAGCTCAGCTGAGGAGGACGCCATTGATGTTTACATCTCATGTTGTCACATCCATGAGTAGATGCACACTTCCTTGGGTGAACTGTCCCTTTAATCCTGGACTTCAAAGTTTTTCAACAGTCTAAATATATAACCTCTATTATCATATTAAAGACATTTATTCATCAGGTCTCTCCATCAGACTGTGTCCTTTCAGTCCTCTCATAATAAAACAGATATATTTCCATTACAAACCCTCTGATGCCTTATGGTTTAGATGATGCTCTTTAACGTGTCTAGTGGGGTCTTCTGCTCCTCTCTGTCACATGGTGCCTCGCTCTCAGAGTAGACACGCTGGTACTCTTGCAGGACTGAGACAACGACATCATGGCCAAACTGCATGGCGTCATCTAGAGGTGTGTTCCCCCATCTGATAGATAGCAATGTAATATGGAGATGTTTGTTAGGGCTGGTAATACGGAGATGGACATGTGTTTATACTATTTCTAATCTAATATCAGATGAATTTATGTTTAAACCCCTACCTGTCTTTCATGTAGGGATTCACTTTACATACTTCAGTTAGGAAGACAATAGCTTCCACATGACCTGAAAGACAAAAGGGAGCAACCCCCATGCCATATTTAATTTATTCTTGATTTCAAAGAAGACACTGTTGAAGAATGAATGAACTGGTAATGAAGTGTCACCTTCTGCAGCAGCAATGTGGAGTGCCGTGCGAGAGTCGTAGTCTCTCTGCTCCATGTTCACAGCTGAAAGAGCAAACCTGGAGGGATAACAGAGGAACAGAGGGAGCGCACATGGAAAGGTTGACTCGAGTGATGGCAAATTATCAGAAACCCTGCTGAGTCACCCGACAGTGACATGAGTAAAGAGCTCGTTAATATGAAAGCTGACGTGTTTTAAAAGGCAGTGAATGAACTCATGAAAGAATACTTAAACATTGTGGGGAATAAGCTTCATTGCTTTCTTGCCAAGAGTTCCCATCTCTCAAGTCTGTATGGTAAATATAAAGCTATAGCTGGGACGGTATGCGTAGCATAAAGAACATAAAGAAGAACCGTATGGTAAATATAAAGCTATAGCTGGGACGGTATGCGTAGCATAAAGAACAGCTAGCCTGGCCCTGTCCAGAGGTAACAAAAATTGCCTACCAACACCTATAAAGCTTAATAATTAACATGTTATATCTTGTTTATATAATCAAGTGTATAACGTCTAGTTGTGATTCTATGGGGCCGGGTTATGTGCAGGAATAAATCTGTAACTACTATAAATTGTGGAGGACATAAAACCTGGGATCAGAATCTTCACTCTTACTCAGTTGGGCTCACTTCTATAGTAAAAAAATATTGAAAATAAACTATTCCCCAATTTTCAGGCCACTCCCTGGATCTCCCTCAAGGACCCCTGTGGGTCCCCGGACCCCTGGTTAAGAACCACTGGTCCATTCTTCTCTAAATGGGACAATAATTCAAAAAATGAACATCACGCTGGATTGAATAAGACCTGAAACTAGCGACTGGGACCATACATTCATTAGAGAAATGTTTACTGAGGTCATAAATCAAATGAGAATACATTTCATTTTCTTATAGACTTGTATTCAATCAGACTTCTTTTTGCAACCAGTGAAGTCACCCCCTGTCGGCTGTTAGAGCTGTTAGAGAGAATGCTGGTTTAAGACACTTCTACATTGGCTTCACTTTTCAGACCGCTGAGAAAAGGCCTTAAAAAATCTAATTTGTTCGGAAAAAGAAACAAATTATAATAGATTTAGTTGTTACATTTAGACAAAGCTGTTTCCCCTGTGTTCAGTCTTCTAGGCTAAGCTAACCTGCTCCTGGTTCCAGCCTCATACATAACAGACAGTGTTATTGATCGTCTCATCTAACTCTCTGCAAGTGAGTGAATTTGTGCATCAATGTCAAACTGTTCCTTTAGGATTGCATCATCCAGCTGATGTGTATTCATCTGGTGTCTGCGCTTTGTGATGAAACATGAAAGGCGACATTTCTGTTTTTACTTACCTCCTCAGAGCGGAGACGTCACCGCTGAAGGCTGCAAACATCAGGTTTACCACAGACTTGTTCTAATGAATCAACGGGCAAAAATCATATGAGTGTGGACTGTTTTGTAAACATTTTACATACATTTTCTCTGCTTTATTTTAATCATTCACTCCAAGAAGCATCTATGTTGCCTTGTAGCCTGAATGAGAATAACAACCTCGACAGCTGTGGGGCTGAACTTACTGGATCTTCATCTGATCTTCTCCTGGGGTCATGTTTCTTGGTAAAGTGTCTCAGATTGTCATAATTGTGGAAGTTGAAGTGAGACACCAGCTCCTAGTGGATCAGAAGAAGATTAAGATGAAATATTTAAACCATGCATATACTGACAAATTGGATAAAGACATAATTATGCAATTGTGATGGTTACAGCATACCTGACAGAAGTGAATGCCACGAACACTGTTTCCAAGCCGATCCAAAGGTGGGGACCAACACATCATGCCCATGACGTTGGGTACAACCAGCAGAACAGCACCTGAAACGCCAGATTTAGCAGGCAAGCCCACCTGAACAAAAAGGAGCAAACAAAAGGTCACAGTTAATCTCACGACATGCTACCACTCAGAGCTACAAGAGTCACAATGCTATTAAAAAGATCCTTGAATTCCAGGCGGCTTACATGGAAGGCAAACTGTCCAGAGAAGTCATACATGCCACAAGAATGCATGAGGCTCAGGGTGTTACGAACGGCTTCAGCACTCAGCACACGCTCGCCTGTGATTGGACAAATGCCCCCGTTGGCCAGTGTGGCAGCCATGACACTTCCTGACTCACAGGTCACCTCAATGGAGCACAGCTGGAATGGAGAAATACAAAAATCAAAACTTTGTAAACTGGGGAGGCACACAGAACGGTTTAGAATAGTTTTGCTTCATTGCCCAGAGTTAGATGCGTACATCTATAGCTGGTTAGCTTGGCTTAGGGGGCGGCAGTAGCTGAGTCCATGGGGACTTGTCTTGGGAAGCGGAGGGTCACCAGCTCAAGTCCCCATTTGGGCCAAATATGGAGTGTGGGCTGGTAGTTGGAGAGGTTCCAGTAAGTCTCCTGCCAAGGTGCTGAACACTGAACCCCCAACTGCTAGGGCACCTGTCCATGGGCAGCCCCCTTGCTCTGACCTCCCTCCATTTAATGCATGTATAGGTCCTGTTTGTGCATGTGTGTGTATATTGGGCCTGTGTGTACATGACAACCAAGGGAAAAATTGAATTCCCCCCCCCCCCCCAGGCATTAATAAAAGATATCTTCTTCTTCTTAGTAAAAAGACGAGAAATAGCTAGCCTGGCAAATAAACACTATATCTGTATAAAAAACAAACTGTAAAATCAAAAAGGGTGGTGCATGGACTTTATGGAGTCCTGTTGTAACTGTGACCTGCAACCAGCAGATGCTTTAAGCTACACTAAACTAAACTAACCAGCTCCCACTTGCAGCTTCATATTTATCCCACAGATCATACAAAGAGCAGTACCCATCTTCTGATCTAATTCTCGATTAGAATTTTTTTTTTACTTATGTCCTAAAATATGGAACTATTTCATGACAGTTTCATCCACAGAATACTACAATGCGAAAGACAAAAGGTGGGTTACATAAGCAAGGATTAATTTCAAAATATGATCATAGTTTAAATTTAAATCATGTTGCACCAAACTTTAAAACTATCATAAATTAAGGTAAGTTATATTTAAGCCTGTCTTTAAACATTAGTTTAGTTTTTTTTTTTTATATTTTATTTTTTCAAAATATACAAAGCACACAGTCACAAATTGACAGTACACAGACACTGATTTACATTACGATTATGATGTTTCAAAAATGAATTAACAATAAAATAAATTGGCACATAACAATGCAAATAAAAATGTAACTAATAAAATCAAGTACTACACTACAAATATGGAGGACGCGGAGTTTGAGAGATAGGGTAGTCTTGTCCACAATTGCATGGTCTCTTATAAAACTAGTGTGGCAAAAAAATAGAACATGTAGACATTCAATCATATTGGATGGAAAATTTTCCATTTAATTAATAAAAGGTTGCCATATTTTATAGAAAGAGTGTATCTTATTCTTTAAACACCAACTCTTAAAACTTGTGATCCAGTGTAAACTTTAAACCTTTGAAATCACTGCCTTTTTGAGATGGACTGAGCAAACTCACCAAGTTCCTCAAAGACAGTTAAAGGACAGACTATACTGAAGTTTTATGATTGTGATAAATTTCTCTCAAGATATCGGTTCAGCAAGGAAACCATTATGGAACTGAACAGGAAGATTGGACCTGCTGTCAAACATGACAGGGAAAGAAAGAAAATATGAAACTGTCTGCCAGCTGCTGTCGGGCAGTCTCTTTTTTTCTTTACTGTGCTGTTGTCCATTTTTTTATCTTATCTTTCATCTTCTTTTATTATTTTGTTTATCTTCGATAAGTTTTCTTCTCAAAGGAGGAGAACCTGCTGAGCCATCATGAGTTAGTAGCCTACTTACTAGGTCTAGACAGCATGCAAATGAATTTACTTATTCATTTAATTTAGGTAAGCGAGTATCGCCATATTGATTTAACTCTATTTAATTTGGGTTTACATTTTTAAAAAAACCTCTGGTTTACTAAACATAAATTAGATTTTAGTTGTGCATTAGAGCTTTAATCTAGATTGACATTTTTTAAACTCTGATTACAACTAATTACAGATTAAATTAATCCTGGTAGGTGAAGCCCTGCCAAAGAGTCTTACCTGAAAGTAGAAGTCAAGAGCTGCTGTCATATCTGCATTCTCTGGAAAGCACTGCAGGGATTAAGATCAGAGTCAGCATATAATCAGGACATTTATTTTTTCTGAAAACCTGAGCATGGAACAAGCACTTGAAGTCATTGTATTTAAACATAAGATACACCATAACTCACTTTTTTCTCTTTGAGATAATAACCAATCGCATAATTCCTATCACCGGTCTCCCTCTCGGACTGGAAACTGCAAGAACATAACAGGTAATCAGAGAGTTGCATTTCGTGTGACGCAGGACAATAAGGTTGCATTCCTTGAAGCGCAGTACTCACGTTGCGTTGCTAAAGCCCACAAACTCTGTACCAGCCAAACTTTTCAGGAACTCCATCACCTGAAATAACACCATGGTTCAGCTGGGAGACCCAACAAGTGTGTGGCATCAAGAAAAAGTCTGGAAATTAAAAACTTTTACTTACATAGTCGAACCTTTCGGCCTTATTTGAATGTGGCTGTCAACAGAGAGGGGCAAAAGTCACGTCCTGGTGCCAATTTTAAGTATGCCAACAGCCAGTGAGTCTCTATAGATGGCAGTGTTTGAATACTTTGACACCAAAGTGTACATGATGTTTTGTGCCTGTCAGTGCATGGCAATGTGCACACGGTGGCCCGTGGGCTGTTTATGGCTGTGCTTGGATTTCACAGACCAGTAAGGGATTATTACCAAGTTGTAAAGTTACCAAATAGGGACCGTAGTCACATTCATATTTAATGGCTCTACCTTTAAAGGTTAAAGATGGTATCAAACATTACTGAGAGTTGAAGGGTGACCTGGGGCTAAACCTCATTGCCAATACAGGAGTTGATTTTATTTCTTTGCAGGTGGTTACTCTCCAGGTGCTCTGACAACTAGTTTTTGAACAAAACATATAAATTTGTGACATTTAAACTTTTGCAGGTACAGCTGTTCCCACCGGGGCATGAATATTTCAGAAAATCAAAAACAGCTTTTATCAGCTTTGTAGTTTCCCCATTCTGTGTAGAAAATTATCAACCTTCTTCGTATTGAACCTCCTCAGTATGCGTATAAATTATATGCAAATTTAATATTCTCAAGCAATATTGTTCCCCTCCACACACACACACACACACACACAAGCGAGGGTGGCTAACACACCTTCTGTTTCGGGGGCTGTTATTGGCCAGGAGCACACACACGCCCCTGGTGCCAGGCCCACACACACGCAGTTCCTCCCTCGCTGCTGAACCTGACCCACATATGATAAAAAGTCCAGAGTATCTCTTCAGTCAGCTGGAAACATTATGAAAACTCCATGGAGGAAAAATAAACAGCCATATATGGATAAACTCCACCCCCACAACTCTCACAGTAAGGACAAAGCTCCCAGATAACTCTGACGGATGGTCAGTCGGATGTTAATGGCCAGAGTCCAGCTGCTGGGCGCCAAGTGACCAGCTAATAGATGAGTGATTAGACAGTACGACATCACCGATAGCTTCAGCTTAGAAAGGTTTCACTCTGTGAGCCTGAACTCAGTCCAATGATTCAATCATTCAGGCCTTTAAGACCATAATAAATGTATAAATAATATATAATCTAATATATAATCTAATTTTCAGAACCAGAAAGCTTATGTTTCACAGCAGAAAAGCAGTTTACAATCACTTCTTTCACACAGACCGCAAATAGTGGCAGTGCCATGTTTCACAATGATTTCTGAAAGCATTTTTCAAATACATTTGTGAGTCCTGGAGGGTACCCACATGCCCATGCATGAATCGCAAATGCAGCTTTTGTTTTGATGAGTGAAATGTGGTTTCATGTTGCAGATTGCAGCTTTCTTTTTGCAAATTTGATGAAATGGGTCCCTGTACTTTTTTGCTTCTACTGAGGTTGTAGCTAAAAAACAGTTATAGAGCATCAATTGTAGTCCTTTTATTAGTGTAACACAGAAACATATCTGATTATCCTATTTAGTTTCTTTTTTCTATTACTTTTGAAGGACTACATCGCTGATTCTATTTATTTATAGTAAGCCTATATCTCAGCATTTTATTAACATCTTTGAAGAAAAATCAAACTTGTTGTTTTAAATGTTTAGCTTATTATCCAAGATATAAACTTCTCATAAAATCTCACAGGATACGGGCAAGATGAAGACCTGAACACAAGCAATATTCACAGAGCTTACGCAGTTAAAACAACCAATGAGCTAATAGAACAGTGTCAAGAAGAAAATAGATTTTTTTTTTAAAGCTTACTAAATATGTATGATTGTTAAAAAAAACAAATAAACAAAGAAAAAAACACAATACAGAGAGATTTGTATAAAAAGTCCCAACAAATCATCTCCAATGAAGTATTCACAGAAAATAATCTAATCAAAATTCATTCAAATCGCTCGTTTTACGAAAACATTCTGCAGATGCCACATTCACTAATGAAGCTCAGTGTAAGATCAATCAGGAAGACTGTCTTTATGCTGTATCCACTCACAATTCCCTCTCTATCCCACTCCCATCACTTCCACCAATCAGCTGACGATGGGTGTTCCCTCTCCCAGTTAGCCAATCAAACTTTGCCACAGTGTCCTTCAGCCATTTATGTTGCTGCTGCCAAATTTGAAATCTGTCCTCCTCTCTGCTCCTGTTGACTGTCATTTTAGGCGGAATCATCTCGCCCTCCTCCACCCCGTTAACCTCCAGTCACCTGATCCTGAGCCCAGGACGAGCTCATCAAAATTCCTCTCACACTCCTCTTCACATCCAGATCCTCAGCTCCCTCTTCATCTCATCACCAGCATTACCACCACCAGCATCTAGACTCCACAGGGGGGGCTCCCTAATCTACTGTCTTTACCACCCTCCTGCAATAGATGACATCACAATGGTGCCAAAGACTTTTCACATTTCCCATACCTATGTACACATGTAAATAAATATTCTTTTATCTCAGAAGAGTATCTCCTGATTGAATTTGGGTTAACTGTACAGTTTTTCAGTTCAGTCAGGAACACTTTAGTCAAAGAAAACTTTATTTCCATTTGCAGTATTATATTTGGTGGTATGGCTCTCTTCTGGGGCCCCTCTGCCTTTCCTCTGGCCTACGCAGAAAGCCTCTTCCACATGCCTACGTGGAAAGAAAGAGAACACACCTCTCTGCCCTTCCACGTGCCTGCATGGAAAACCATAAGGCAGAGAAAGCACACCTGTCTGCCCTTCCACGTGCAAATGACGAAAGCCTGAGGGAGAGAGGCAAACCCCCCCTGCCCTTCCATGTGCCTACATGGAAAGCCTAAGGCAGGGAGAGCAGCAGCAAAGACCCCCCAGGACTGGAACAGAGCAGCATCAATGACAAACAGAAATGACATTGATAAGTCAGACACAGCATCAAAAGGAGGAGCTGGGGTGGAGGCGGGTTGCAAAGCAGCTTGGAGGGGAAGCAGCAACAGTAGGCAGAGATCAGCTGATGTAGCTGGGATGTGAGCTGAGCTTGACATTGTGTCCTGCCTGAACTAACGCTATGATGAATTTGTTCTGTACTGTTATAGTTATGCATTTCATTTAATATGAAATATCCATTAAATATGCCTCTTAATTTGGGGTTGTCAGTTTACTCAATGATAGAAAAGTGGTCCCTTAAGGAAGACTGTCGGGAACCACTGGCCTACATTTGATCTGTGTAGTGAGAAGCTGCAGCAGAAAGCTACATTTAACATTTAACATTTAATAAGGTCTCAATTCCAAAACAGTTTTTTTGGCATAAACAGATACTTCCTGAGATTCCACTCTTTGTTTTTTACCCTGACATCCTAATTAATGACAAATGACTGTTAGTAAGTATATTTTGTGTGTGTAGTCTAAAATGAAAACCTCTGTATCTACTGTCATATCAGTGTGTTCATTACTGACAAGCCTTCAGATTTTACCTTAATTAAAGAACTGATGACGATAGCTCCGGCATTCACCATCGGGTTGTGTGGTTTATCTGCATGAGAAACGAGAGAATGTATTACTCATTTACTCCTAAACACGAGAAATAAAGTGCTGAGATCAGAGAGGATATTTCATCACAGTAACTGATGAGCTAATAAACTGAGTACATAAAGTACAGTTCTGTTTGCTTCAGAGGGAATGTAATAGAAAATTGCTTCAAAGTTATGTGTTTAAATAATAAAGTCCTTCTGGACAACTTATTTTCCAGTAAATTCTTGCAATATCTTTGTTCTGTCAACAACTAGAGACTGTTGAAATTTCTGTTTCCAAAATTTCGCAATCACATTCTGGGGGAGAAGGTGTGTTTTGTGGAGTTTCACTTTTTACAAATCCAGGATTAATCACATGTACACTCAGTATTACTGTTACTGTTTGTTCTCATGTAAAAAGGATAACTGGAGTGAAAGTTTCAATAACGCTCACCACTTACCGTCCTCATTGAGTGACAGCTTGTTGAACTTGAATCCACTGGGCTCTTTGCCCACAAAGTGGTGAACGTTGTCACCTCCGAACTCGTGCACAGCGATGGCATACTCCAGAGGTTTCACACACGACTGCAGACAAAAGGGAACCTTGGTGTCACCAACAGAGTGTCTGCATGGCATGATGATGTGATGGAGAAGCATGGAGACAAAACAAAAATGGAGGAGTGTTAGTGAGGGAGTACACACAGTGGAGGTTTTCAGAATGGAAACATGATGAAGTGATGATGTCACCGTACCTCTGTCCGTCGATTGTGCACAGAGATACACCCCAGAGATCAGGGCTGAACTTAGCCAGCTGAGGAATGTAATCAGCTACCTGCATGAAGACACACATGACAGTTACTGTAACGAATGAGCACACAATGGATTAGTATGTGGATTAGTTTATCACAGGGCTGCAAGTAACACTTATCCTCGCTGTCGATTAATCTGTCAATTATTTTCTCAAATAACCAATTAGTTGTTGGTCTATAAAATGTCAGGAAGTGTTGAAAAAAAGCCAATCAGTGTTTCCCAAAGCCCAAGATGACGTCCTGAAATTTCTTCTTTTGTCCACAACCCAAAATATTCTGTTTAATGTCATAGAGGAGTAAAGAACCCTGAAAAAAGTCACATTTAAGAAGCTTAAATCAGAGAACTTTGACGTCTTTTATGAAAAAATACTTAAACCAATAAAATGATAGTTAAAATGTGTGCCGATTAATTTTATAGCTGCCACTTAATGGATTAATCGCTTACTCTCTGCAGCTCTAGTTTATCACAGTACTCACTTGTCCTGCCTCCTGCTGTTGTGCAGCCTCATACATCCTGTCAACGTGCATGGTGAACTCTTCAAAGTTCGGGATGATGAACTTTTTTCTGAAAGCCTTAGTCAGCAGCATGATGTTGTTGCCCACACATCTGTACTAGGACACATTATTGAACAGACGTCATGAGGAGAATTACAAAGAATTTCAAATACAGATCCTGCAATTACAAAAACACCCCAGACCGAAACACATACACATAACAATAAGTTGAAGTGAATTCAATTTTGTTTTTGGTGCTCAGTTCATTTACAAAGTGCCTCTCAGTGTCTTTGTCCCTGGTTACTTTGTGTGTCTTGTGGATTGTCCATAGAAACAGTTACACTGTTTGAGGAAACACATCATGCTGTTGAAATTCTGAAAGTAATTTCATGAGAAATTTCACTCACTTCCATTGTATCACTGGCGAGACAGACATCTCTGAGACAGATGTCTCTTTTTATTGATTTTGGTAAACTAAAATAAGCCAAACAACCACAGTTCATAGGCTACTAGGCAGTAGGCTTGGATGGTATCAAGGTATGCGGTTTACAAATCCTGAAGGTATGATTTTCAATATCGTCACAAA
Organism: Epinephelus lanceolatus; assembly: GCF_041903045.1. Lineage (NCBI taxonomy): Eukaryota > Metazoa > Chordata > Actinopteri > Perciformes > Serranidae > Epinephelus > Epinephelus lanceolatus. The sequence goes on along the minus strand of NC_135741.1, from coordinate 14,492,745 downwards.
TACAGACACAGAATCTACCTCTTCGTTTTCTCATATTGTAGGATATTGTATTGTGAAGCACTTTGAAACTCTGGTTTAGAAAAGCACTACAGAAATAAAGTTTAATATTATTATTATGAATAAACTGATATGGAGATGCTGCATTGAGGTGATGTAGTGCACAGCATGAGGTCAGTCTGTACTGGTGGAACAGGCAACTGAAGCTAAGGAGGCTGGTAACAGTGAGTGGTGGAGATAACATTACAGGGCTAGTGAAAAAAGTAAGACGCCTCTGCCTCTGTTTGGGAGTATTGCCACATATAACATTATCTTGAGATGACTTCTTTCAACAACAAAAGCAGTTTATAGCCATATGATTTTATTCAACACATCATCTTTGTTCAGCCAACTGATGTGCTGGTATCCGCCACAGCAACGAGAAACTGTGTGTGAGTCTATACATTGTTTTTAAGGAAAATCCTGCATAGTATGCCTTTAAGAACAAGAAACCAGAGAAGGACATAATCCTATAATAATTTACTCACATAAATGGTAATGACTTCTGCATTTATTAATTAATGAAATGACCATAGCATTCAGAGTGCTGTGCATATTAACTAGATGACTACAGGCTAGTATGGCTGATTGACCCTTCGCTAAGTCCTGCCCCTGGACGCAGACTGGCCAATCAAAATGTAGCTTCAGGCTGGATCAGACCAGGGTCATTGACTCTGATGCAATCGTTTCAGATTTCCTTCATTTTCAGGCTGGTTTTGTGGATTTGGAGCTAAATGTTGTGCCTGAGGCACGTCGTGTATTGATGATACTCGTTACCTGGAGAGGCTGGAAAAAGATGTTTCTTCCCTGTTCCAAAACCAAAATCAGACCCTGAAAAGTGTAGGGTTAGCTAGCTAGCTACTGAAGATATAGCCTACTGAATGTATACACATGCTGCTTTTGCTTTTTAATGATTATAACAGTGAAAAAAAGACCAACCCTTCTGTACAGGAACCAGTGAAGGGAAGCAGGGAAACTTTGCTAATATTCAACCAGCTGTGTGTCATCGCACTTTATTTGACTTCCCCCAGAGATCCCTGCCTGTCCGTTAGCAGAGGTCTGTGTACTGGTAGTTCCACGGGGGCGAAGCCAAACACCGTTCATCTGCACACACAGTGATGCCACACAGCTGGTTCAATTTCAGCAAAGTTTCCCTTTATATTCATTGTCTTGTGTGGCGATCAGCAGTGATGTGGTGGTTCACTTTTACACTGTGATCTGTAGCCTATAGTTCGGCTTTAGCTTCTAACTATCTTTGTCTTTTTAACCTGTTGTTGCTGCTGAGTCAGTTTGACATCCTGGATATATCCTTCAAACACTGACTGTAGACCCCTCTGTCTGCTTCTCTCTGGAATCACTCTTTCATTTTTCCAACAATATGATAATATTTCTTCAGGGAGTGCAGTTAGTTACAGTGTGGGCTTCTGCTTATTTAGCTTGGACAATCACAAAGGGGCGGGGCTTAGCGAAATGTCAAGTTGACCTCTGAAAGTGAGGTAACAGTTATTATGAGTTACAGTTATATGGTCCGATAGCATTTTTTACAATTAGCAAGAACACCAGACAAAGTTTTGCTTCTCTGACTCAAACACCACAGCCTCAATCACTGAGAGCAGTTCCGCCTAAAAAGTGTTTGTATAACTGAAGATCCAGTCAATATAATTGACATGCTCAGCTCCTCACTGGGCTTTCATCATTTTGTTTTCATCACACTGGAGTCAAAGCGACAGTCAACGACAGTCAACTAACAAACACGCCTGCCCATATCAGCAGATCCTGATAGTTATTATAGATTTTCACTACTATGATTGGTCAGCAGTGTTGTATGCTCTCAAGGAAAGGTCTGTGCATTCTGTCACAGCTGGTCTGAACTAAAATATCTGGCCTGCAGCCCTCACTAATCCAAGGCGATGCTAGCGTGAGGTTTTGAGACACCAGGAGAAGAGAGTGGAGAGTGCCTGCATTATTCATATGGGTCATTTCCTAAAAAAAAAAAAAGAGGAGATAGCGCTCTCTATTTCTAGTAGCATATTTATGGTAAGCTCTCAAGTGTTCTTCAGGAAAGGATAGCCTCGCAAATCAAAGAAAGCAAGCAAAAAAGACGGACATGGCCAATTAAATTTGATGAAGACTACCAGACTGCGTAACCCTCTGCTGTTCCAGACCAAAGGAGGAGATTGAGTGAATTACACTTACAAATGATACTGCTCTGATCTGTAGAGTGCACTCATGTAATTGCCACAGTGTAGACTGGAACTCAACCAGAATGATGCCCTTTTATTAAGAGCCCCTGAGACCCCTATGTCTTTCTGCACTGTCCACTGCTTTGACTGCCATGTGTGCATGTGAATTTGGTTAGCAGCAGCTGTCGGCCGTAAAAAGCCTGTCTCTGTCAGTCTCTTGGACTCAAATAGCGCTGACCACAGTTTACTCCTCCTGTTACTCCTTTGCATGTCCACAAAAAAGTGTGAATAACCCCTAACCTCACCTAACCTTACAACTTGCATCATCCTTTTTCCTTTGCCTTTTCTGCAGATCTGTTGGTTTCACAAACTAATTTGAATATGCAATTTCCAATTGAGAAGAAATGTATGAAAAACATTAGAATAAAAACCAAATTAGAAAAGCACTCGGAGAGCGCAGACCTCCGCCAAGCAGCTTGGATTTTATCCACTTCGCTTCAACCGATCACCATTTATCATCTGTTCCTTGTCCCATTATCAACCTTTCCTGAAAATTTCATCACAATCTGTTCAGAACTTTTTGAGTTATTTTGCAGACAAACAGACAAACAGACCAATGTTGGCGAAAACATAACCTCCTCAGCGGAGGTAAAAGTGGTTGTGCAGCAGTGATAGGAATCAAGTGTTCATATACATATATATGTAATTATAGAGGGTGTTCTTTCTACTTTTCTCTTGCAGGTGAAAGTTGAATACTCCCCCTCTGTGCATAACTATGTCTCCATAAATACACAAAGCTTTTCTCACCTTCTGAAGAGCTTCTTGTCCATCATGACAGGCCCTACAGAGTCACGTGAGGATTGTCGCATCTGACGGACACAGTCACGCAGCCGAGGGTCAGATGTTAACAAACCAGTTTTTCTCAAAGCCTGGAGAGGAGGTAGATAAAGCAGGTTTTTAAGACGGAAAAAGTGCAAGTCATAGATGAGACATTATTCATAAACATTTTGGATCATCATGCACAGTAGTGTTTATGTATTTTCAGTTAGCAGGGTATTAAACAAGTAGATGGATATAATTAGGGGACTTAAAAGGCTCAGGGGTGCCCACATGGGATTTGGGAGGAAATACAGGCGTAGACTGGCTCACTGGAATCCTTCTAGTAAATCACACATCAAGCTAACAGTCACTGTGTGATGCATGTGCGTCTATTTTGGGGACACCATGTGCATGACTGATCCGACCTACGAGGCCCCAGAGTCATCTCATCTGGTAACTGTAAGCAAACGGACCAAAAAGCACATGGCTACAAGCCCACTGTTGCTGTTGTTGAATGTCTGTGAGTGATTCTTTGCTTCAGGGCAGGAAATGCTAAAGATGGGGCTTCCCTCGTCAAGTTTTATCCTTCGACTGAATGTATGAGAGGGTTTTGTGTTCAAGTCTGTGGAGTTTTTGAATAACAACACACAACAGACACAGATAGGCCTTGTGAAAAATAGCTCAATTAACAAGATATAGTGCAGGGGTGTATGTCTGTGGGCCAGAAGCAGGCCGCAAAAGGGTCCAACCTGGCTCACTGAATGACTTTGCACGCCTAGTAATAATGCACTTGCAAAGGCCAAGTGGTGCCAGGTTTCAGGAGTACATTAAGACTGAGGTGCCTACTTTATGCAAAGAGCTACTTTAGAGACTTTTCCACCCTGAACACAATACAGTTATCTGAAAAAACTACAACAACAACTTATCGTGGTCATTAAACATTGTGCAAAACATTGTCAATCTGCCACCTAAGTACAAAAGAATCTGTATCAGACACTGCCAAAAACTTTAGATTTGTAAATGGTTTGGAACGCAGCAGACAGCTTAACCTGCTTCCTCAACAGCTTCCACTTTAATTTGGTGTGGTGATGGTAGAATTAATACACAGGGGTGGAAATGTATGTAAAAATGCACATGTAATGACAGTGAGTAGCAGAATGACTGAATGTGGAAAACTGAGACATATTGTTGGAATTGTATATATTCTTCTTAGGACACGTCATGCTGTTCATCATCCATTTAGTAAATGAATGAACATTTTCTTCGTGTTTTTCTACTTCTTTACACTGAAAGAAAGAGAAACATTTGGAGGTGTTGTTACTTATGGGTTATTATGCAATGGTTTTACTGGTCCAACCCACTTGATATCAAATTCACTCATAAACTAAAATTAGTTTAACCACACTGACATATTGTTTATTACATGATATCTTAACTAATGAAATAATGATGTACCATGTATGCCTGAATCTGTATATAATGAATAAAACTGTTATTAAATACACATGGTCGTGTAGAGTTGACACAATGTTGATTATTTGATTCAAGTCATTTTAAAAATAAACATGATATAAATACATTGTATCTAGCTGAGCGGCAAATGCGAATATTTGCTGGTTTTCTTAGTCTTCTATGATAGTAAACCAGGTATTTTGGACTGCTGGTCAGATTGAACAAGTAATTTAAACAATCAAACCTGAGCTTCTGGAGGGTGTGATGGACTTTCTTCTTTACTATGTTCTGGTGTCTTAGAGATCAAACAATTCATTGATTAATAAACAGTACTGAACAATCAGTTACATTGTCAAGGGCACTATAGAATATATCAATGTATGCCTCCACGCACCAGTCAAGCTGCAGTTATAGTTTACGTCAATGTTTGTGAAAACATGGATGCTTCAAACACATTTTCAACCCGGCAGCCAAGAAGATCTAAACAATCAACACAGTTTCAAGGTGGACACGATGATTAGTGTCAAGGTTTTGTAAGGTCACAGTGACCTTGACATTTGACCTTTCAACCACCAAATTCTAATCAGTTCATCACTGAGTCCAAGTGGACGTTTATGTCAAATTTGAAGAAATTCCCTCAAGACATGTTCATGAGAATGAGACAGATGTAAAGTCACAGTGACCTTGACCTTTGACCACCAATATCTAATCCATTCATCATTGAGTCCAATCCATAAAATTTGAATGTTTTTGATGGATTTGCCAAACAGATCACTGCCAGGTATCTCCATCTTAACCAGGCATCTTAATCAGTCGACAACAGTTTCAGCTATTTAAATGTAAATCAGCTACTTTCCACATCTTTATAAAATTCAGTGTCATTTCCTTGATACTATTACAGTGATTTCCCATCTTACGCTGCCATTTCTACAACAGAAACTGGATTTAACTAACTAACTCTGGCTTTAAAAACAATTATTTCTTTCTTAACAAGAAATATTCTTGAAGGCTGACTATGACCCTAATATGACTTGTTAGGAAGAATGTTTTGCAGTTATCTACACGGAAGGACACTAACACCTTCACCATCTATGCTCTAACCCGGTCACCTCTACAAACACAGCCAATCATCCGTGGCACGACAACAAGCCTCCTGTGTTGACACATGTCTCTTCTCCTGAATGTGTGCTCGTTTTTAAAATTACTGAGTTGCCATAGACACTGAGCTCAGCAGATGTCCATGTCTGCCTATCTTTTAACGTGACTGTGTAAAAGGTTGCACCACGTGAAGCTAAATGAGAGTGAGATTAATTTCAAGACAAAAACACCACACAGTATATGTCCTGGTCACCTTCTGAGTATGTAAGGTACAGAACGTGCCCCTTGCAAGACTTTAAAAAGATGAACTGTGGCACAGATTCAGAAAAGCTCAACATCTTTTCAGTAATATGTGTGTGTGGGGTGCCAATGTATAAGGAGGTCTGTGCCTTACAGTCTACCATAGTCACTCTGTAAGCTCTGTAGTTAAAATTAAATGCCTTTAATCTGGTTGCCATCACATCTGGTGGTACAATCTCAAAATTAAGATACTGTAATTAAAGCCCCAAAGTAATTAAACTTCAATGTTAAAAATGCATGTTCCTCTGGTGCTGATTCCCTCGGAGTCACACCTACTATATTTAGTCCTATTACGTAAGACAGTCTTTAAACACCTTTTAAACTTGACCCCGTGTTCAGCTGGAGACACTCTGGAATCCTGTCGCGGGCTTCTATATACTCCCCAAGGCTGCTTTAACATAAGCCATAGGTGTTTTATGGAAATACAATACTGCTGTAGGGCAGAGTGTGTTTGTATGTACATCCATACACGTCATGGAAAGTCAAAAGAGTCCATGGCGTGACAGAGAGTGTGACTGTGTTGTTGACTCACAGAGATGAACTGAGACAGGGGGATCATCTCCTTGCCTTCAGTGATGGTGTAGAAAAGTAGGTCCTCCATGCTGGACATCAACCTACTTCTGCCAAAACAAACAGCACACATAACATGTATGTTGTAATCTTTGATTTTGGACTGGCTCCAATGTATCAAGTGAAAACCATGACTGGTGTGCCAATGCTTGTGTTGACAACATGGCCTGGAGTGAAAATACTGGCAAACATCCAGCTATTGACCTAGTTCTTCACACAAAGTGTGTTTTAGAGGGGCCATGACCTCTATACCATGACTGTATGTATATGAAATATACAGTATGTTTTCTCAGGCGCCTTTGGGTCTAGCATACCTAAAATACACATGTACTTTGAAATATTATTCACCTTGCCAATTTAAAAAATGATAAACACATTTTTTTTTACCCAAACCCTAATTGTGTACTTGTAACTCATATACTCCATGCCAATCATAAAATCTATGAATAATTCAATTTAAAAAATGTCGTTTTGTGGGAGACACTGCTTATTTGCTTTCTTACCAAGAGTAACTAAAGGACAAAATTGATACCACTCTCTTATCAGTGAGTTAAAGCGATAATTCAGTTTTTTTTAAGTGGGGTTGTATGAGATACTTATGTTTAGTTAGTGTATTATTTATAGTAGATGTCATTCGGCATGCCCCTAATTTGGAAAGGAAAGACTGGAGTCCAGCAAGGAAGCTGCGCACTTTACTGCTTTGGAGGGGTCAGCAACAAAACATATTTTAGACACCTAAAAAAATCCCACCTAAAACAATCAATAACAGTTCAAGTGTACGTTATATTGAGAGTATTTTAACCGCTTTACCTTTCTGTCAGACAGCTCGTTCCAACAGGGAAGTCATTAATGGCTTCAGTTGCATAAGTCTAGTCTAGACTCCATTGACAAAAGCAACAATTTTGACTCATTGAAAACAGGAGCTGCTGGTCCACCGCTGCCTCACTCGGTTAGTTAGTTAGTGTTATTGTGTCACTTTGGTTAATCAGAAATAGCCCATTTAAATGCCAAAGTCACACAATTACACAAACAAAATAACTATTGAGGCAGCGGTAGACCAGCAGCTCTTGTGTTAAATCACTGTTTTTCTCAATGGAGTCTGGCTTTGAAGAGAGTGATATATTGGCTTCAGTTTTCAGTCAGAAATTTCTGTCTGATGCAAAGGTAAAGCAGTGAAAATACTCCTAATGTAGCGTAAACTAAAAGTGATATTGATTGTTTTTGGTGGCTAAAATACATTTTATCGTTGATCCAATCCACAGTAGTGAATTACTTAGCTTCCATTGTGGAATTTCTGCCTGTTTCTTCAAACTGGGGGCATACCGACCACCATCTACTGTAGGTAATCAACCAACTATGGATAAGTACCTCATACAACCCCACTTGAAAAATCAGAAATATCCCTTTAACATAAGTAACTAATGTTATGTAATAATAGCTAGAGACAAAATATAGTTAGCTTAGCATAAAGGCAGGAAGTAGGGGGAAAAGTAAGCCTTCCTCTACCCAAGGATGAAAAAAAAAACACCTACCAGCACCTCTACTGCTCACCGATTAAAACATTAAAGTATATCTCGTTTGTTTAACCTTTACAAAAAGGTATGTAAAAAAAAAGAAGACATTTTGTGGATTTACCTGGGAGCACTTCTGGGACCGGACTGGCTGAACGCAGTAACGTTAACTTCCTGGCGCCATGTCGTTAGTCTGTGGTTGCTAGGCAACCAGCGGAATGATATTAAACCGCATATGCTAACCAATGCGCTAACTCTTTAAAACTAATACATATACGCTTTAAAACCGCAACTTGTTTTACACTTTAGTTTGTTTATTAATTAAAAAAACAAGTACTGGGCGTTGTTTTTCATTTCATTTATTTATTACTTTTGAACAGAACGGGCTAGCTGTTTCCGTCTCTGTGGTTAGCCAACGTCGTCTGCTAGCTTTATGTTTGGCTAACGTTAACGGACAAATATGACGGTGGGATTGCTCTTAAAACGCCTCGCAATAAAGTGAATAACGTTACTGGTAAGAGCTGTTGCCATCAAATATTTAACACAAAAAGTTAAAAATGATAGTGAATGCTGAACTTAAGAGATGTTTTAGGCTTAAAACATAAAGTTGAACAGCCAGTCAACATAATAGGATAGTCAGAGCCGCCGTTTCCATCTGTTTCTATGCTTAAAACAGATTTTAGTGTGGTTACTGACCACCATTATTCTTGTTATTGTTAACGTTAAGTAGGTGTTAAGTTTTATGATATGGTAGGAGTTGCTAGTTATAGTAGCATGAAATGTTACAACCACACAGTTAATTACATCTGACATCTCTCAGGAATTTCATTGTTGTAAATTTATGAAAAATATTTTGGCTAATTAATGGTGATTTATTCGTTCATAGACACCCTACTGTGACCTACTTGGGGTGCTCTTGGTCCACATCAGGGGGCTTCTGTTCGTGAAAGGCTCTGTGGGTGTGCGGTGATGCTGCAGCCCAGCAGGGGAGATGAACAGGTTGCTGCGTCCTCGACCAAACAATGTTTTCAGCTCCAACTCTGGCGGAGATCCCTGCATTTTTAAATAGCTGCAAGATTCCCGGGTTAGCTGTCCTCAGACTTTTCAGGCAGTGCATTGTGATAAGTAGGGCTTAATCTTTAATAATTCACAAGAGTTTATTTTTTCCCCCCCCAGTAGCTGATCTAGAGAGATATTTGTGACCAATACCCCTTGGTCCTCAGAGCTTTAAAAGCAGCTGCTGTCTTGCAGACTGGGTCAAGTGAAGGCTCGGGGGGCGGGGCTGTGACACAGACAGCATGTTGGTTCAGACGGTGGGGTCAATACTGTAACTAGCAACTACTGAAACCACTCCACTGTTTGGTGTAGGTATAACTTTCAAATGCAGCTGATTATTAGGTGGAAAAATCACGTTCATACTTAGGTTATATTGCTTTTAGCACTTAAAGTCTACTCTCTGATCATTGGGTATTCAGCTTTTTCATCCTAAATAACTTGCAGTGTATTACGTTTCAAATTAAAAGAAAAAAGCAACAGACCTGGGGTGACAGAGCTTTCTCCATAGCCGCCCCCTCCCTCTGGGACTTTCTCCCCAAACACGTGTTTGTGGAGTGATTGCATCAACCTTTCCGGTTCAAATCACTTGTCAAAACGTTTCAAAAGAGCTTTTAATGTGTTAATAATGTTGGATGTATTTTTGTGAATTTCAATTTTATGATCGTTTATAACTAATGTAAAGTGTCTTTGAGTGCTATGAAAAGTGCTCTATAAATAAAATGTATTATTATTATTATTATTATTATTATTAATAGATGAATAATGTCACTGTGGACAGTGTAAACATAAAATACTGTAGTGATAATCGTGGTCCAAATTTGAACGTAGAATTGTGGTTGAAATTGCTAGGAAGAGCTCAAATATCACTAAACAAATTTTACTCTCCAAACATTGCAGCATTTAGCATCAACTGGCCTTGGACAAGTGGACATATGTCAGCAAACAAGTGTATTTAAAGGAGTGGTTTGTAGGATTTAGCGGCATCTAGTGGTGTGGATTGCAGATTGCAAGCAGCTGAAACTTCTGCCCTGTGCCAAGTGTGAACCAAGTGTAGTTAGCAGCCTCTCTGTCGTTACAGAGAGGCTGCTAACTACAGTGGCTAACACAAAAACCTGGATGGTCCTATCTAGAGCCAGTGTTTTTTTGTTCTCTTCTACCGTAGAAACATAGCAATGCAACATGATTCGTATTTTCAGGTGATTATACACTCAATAAAATATGCTTGTATTCTGTTTCTAAAAATGTATCTCCCTAAATCATACACTCTGAAGCTGATACTGATATTTCATTTATGTTATATTTTCTTTTTTCTGCAACTTTATGTTTCGTTAATTATGTTGCTTTCCAAAGATTTGCTGTAGAAGAACTACTACTAGAAAGACATCTTACTATTATTATCAATAATTACAAGGATGGTCATGATGATGATGGCAAAAAATGCTGATGATAGTAAAAATAATAACAGTCATTAATTATCTACTATTAGCTCTGTGGATATTTAATGATCTGCATCTCAAACATCTGTGCTTCAATGTGACATTCACTTGGTGAATCCCTTATCAGTATCACAACAGGAATCTATGATTAAGTGTTTCAGCTGTATCTGTCAGTTAAATCTAATCTTATATGGGGTGTCTTTGTCGTCTAAATAGGGCCTTAGTGGATAGAGCAGGCGCCCCATGTACAAGGCTGTTGCCGCAGGAGCCCGGGTTTGACTCCAGCCTGTGGCCATTTCCTGCCTGTCACTCCCCCTCCCTCTCCCCCTTTCACACTTGTCTGTCCTGTCGATTAAAGGCCAAAATGCCCCAAAATATATCTTTAAAAAATAATAATAATAATCTTACAGTATTCATTGAATCTAAATATGGACTGGTGTAAATGTGTGTTGTTATTCAGTCAAGTAAATGATGTAAATAGTGTCAAGGTGTCAAGAGAATTATTTCTACTGCTGTTAAGTGGCGACACCCCATGGTGAGTTTCCCACACTGACTCACTGAAATCTCACTGTCTTGTCCTCTAGGTGGCGCACTCACTCCAGGACCACATATTCAGGTTAGTCTCTGTTCTCTGACTCTGCTGTTTTGTTTCGAGGACACATCACAGTCGTGTGTCTGATACCCTTCCTCCCCACATACTGGTTTTGGCAGGCTTCCTGGTGCTTCAAACACAATTTATTGTATAATTTGTGATCTCTTGAGGTAGAGCCCTGGCTTCCTGTCTTTGATGACAGCTGCTTTGTGAGATGCTCCTCAGCATGACAGAGGCTTACTGTGATGGAGCTTTTTAAAGCATACTCGAAAAACAGTTGGAAATTTGTTTCTTTTTTTGCCAGTTATCCTACTTTTTGAACTATTTTTCATTTTCCTCCAAGGCAATCCTTGTGAAGGCAACTTAAATCAATCAGGAGATCAAGGATCCTGGTGATCCTCCACCACACCTACCTCCAGTTTCACAGCACACATGCTAATCATTCACCTTCTACCTTTCTAATGCTTGCAGACTGTGCAGTATTAATTTCCAAGCAGACTCTAGAGGGTGACATGTTATTATCTCCATTACCAATTAAACAAGGCCCCACTAGGTCCTGGTGGTACCCTCTGCATTTCTAGGCGTGTGACTTCTCCAAAGGGGTACATGCTAACCGATGGCCTCCCCGCACTACCTCTGCCGGTTGTAGCTTCTCTGTTTTCAGACGAAAATGTTTTCCATTCCTGGGCCAATGAATGCCACCTTTGTCCCTTCATCCTCCATCTTGTGTGAGAAAGCCCCCCTCGCTGCACCCGCCAAGCCTGCACAAACTTAACCTCTTCCCCCCTCCACCTCACACAGGAAAAGAAACATACCGGGTCTGGTGCTTTGATTCAGGCTCAGTAATCTGGAGGTCTGGATAAAGCCCTGGCTTAGAGTCCACTTTGGGCAGCCAGTTTGGAAGAAAAAGGTGTAGTAGCTGCTGAAATGTGATTGGAACAGCATTTGGATTAATCAGATAAAAATTTGGGTTAATAAAACAAATTGACGATACAGACTAACAGCCTCTAAGAAGTTAAAAAGAGTTGGCTAAAGATGTAGAGTCATTATTCAAAGTTAAGTTAGAACAGCTAGTTTATGCTTGAAAATGTGTGGTAATAAACATGGTAAGAGATATTTATTAGTTCTAAACCAACTGAAAGCATCCGGACACATTACATGAATTACCCTGCCATTTTCATAGGATTTATTCATGCTTATTTTTCCAAATCACCCAAAGCCCCTCTGGGCCTCGAAATCCTCCTCAGGCTACCACACACACCACTCATGTTGGACTGAATGTTTTATTACCACAGAGACAACGTGCCTAAAACACCTTAATTGAATCCATTTCCAGTCTCAGTTAAGCCTAAAGCCTTTTACTTTTCCACTGTCCTACTGTAGAGCTGCATATTAATAATTTGATATTAAGTAGAGCCATGAAATAAGAACAGTACGTGGTGAGGCAAAGCTCCTTATTGGAAACTGTTAAATGCTTGTAGAGATTTAATGCATCGTTTAATGCATCTCTCAAATTAAAGGATAAGGGCCATTATCCCTGTGCCACCCAGGGAGAAAGGAATTTCAATCTCTTCTCCAAAGTGAACCTCACCCACATAGTGAAACAAACACACACACACACACACACACACACACACGTACCCACACACACACACATACAAAAGGGAGAGTGAGAGTATAAAGGATCTATCCATCCACCTATCTTTCCTTTTATCCAATAGATAGTGGTTCCCAAAGTGGATGTTGGGGTGCCGAGGGTGCTGCAAAATGTGTTTATTTCAATTTCTAAGTTGTGCATTTTTAATAATGTTTTACCACCTGAGACAAATGAGGCAACATTTTCATTAACAACATTATTACATTATGTTTTTAAACAAATTAACAGTAAGCATACAAATAAACACATTAAAAAACATGCAACTATGATGACTGATGACCTGACAGCTCTACCTTTGAATAAGACTTAATCAGAACAATTAACCAATTAGTACACTTAAACGGGAACACCACCGAAATCAAGAATTCTAGTATGCTATTTCCATGGCATAAGAACCTTTATCAGTGTTTGTGAACATGAGCTGCTCTTTCTCAAAACCAGAGAGGTGAGTCTCAAACTGGTGATGTCAAAGGGTATAAAGTCTGTAGCTGCTCCACAGACAAAGAATGGGAGCCTGATTTTGTGAAACCAACTAATGTTTGTTTTCTTTTTAACCAAAATGAGTTTTATTCTACTGTAGTGTTCTCAGTTCTGAGACAGAAAATGTACCCATATATTCAGTACATTTTCTTGGGTGCTCTCGGTTTCATCTTGAACATTTTTCCCAATCCAGTTTCAGACAAATCACAATTATGAGTTTTAGCACTCTGGTATTTGGATTTGGGAGAGTTGTTCATTCTTACTCATATTTTTGGACTACCTCAGACCATAGGAATAACATGTATGAATTTTGAAAATGGGCATAGTTCACCTTCAACTTTTGTTCTTTGTTCAGTTTGTCAGTATTTATCTCCAGTCCACACAGAAGCACAGCTCAAAACTGCTGACGTCTTTTTGCCTGAGTGGTTGAGTGAACAGTATTATTTAACTTAATAATGATGTAAAGTTGTCACATAATTTACTCTTGCAAATGTATGCGTGTTCTGTCGATCAATCCAGCTATGATTCAGTTACGTCAAATTTACTTTAACACTACAGGGATATTTTGAAATTAGTTATTTTAGTCTAAAGTGTTGCCTCTGCACTTTGTCAGATTTCAATGTCTGGGAACAATTATGGTCCTCAGAGGACGGATCCTACCTTTACAGCTAATGACCAAATTGCAACATTGGCAAAAGCAGCTATAATCTATATTTTCATCAAAACAATGTAATGTGGCAGGGTGAATTATCTTAAGCTCGAAGGGTGGCTGCAGATTTGGGTGATTCCGGAGCTGTACAGTGGGTTTCATCTCAATATTTAGCTGTTCAGCCTGCAAACTAGGCCACACAGCAAAACTACTGTTTTGGTTCACTCTCACCACTCTCACAGCAGCAGGCAGCTGTTTTCAGCGAGAAAGCTCTAAAAACTCCTCTGTACTGTACCTGCTGAGTGAATAGCAAACAGACTAGCTGCTGAGCATAGTGAAGCATTTAGCAGCTAAAGACACAGATATTTACTTCAGGAGCTGAGCTCAAGTCTGACAAAGTAAAGCTAAAGCTGACAAATTCAGTCTCAGACGTCCTAAAATGGCCACTGTAGTAAGGATAAACTCTTCTGATTGAGGTAGTATCACAGCCCTTCCTCTGGCACTGCCCCAAGGCCAAACTTCACATTTTCTGCCCCAGCAGCAAGACAAGAGAAGCAAAATTGTTTCTGCTTTTTCATCTATCAAGCGATTTCAGATTCAGGTGTGTAGTGAGCATCACAGCCTCATGGGGGTGCTGGTGGTGCTGTGTAGTAATTAAACCAAAGTATTTAAATTTTCTGTACATTCATTTTTGTTCTCTACATTTCTGTTTTGTCCAGTTGTTCATTTAACTTTGGTTTAATTTCTTATTTCCATCCTTTTGTCAGAACAAAGTTGATGTTAAAACAGTAACAACAGTCCTTGAGCGTGCTGCCACCACTGGTGTCTTATCTGTCCTCTGATGATTCTCTGTGGGTTAATTACAACCTGAACATTTCGTTAGTTTTGCATGAGGGATAGGATACATTGTGAAACTCTGTGAGCCCTCAGGGCCTGTCTGTCCTCTCTTCTCTCCCAGGTGGGGGCTGACTACACTCCCGTCACCACTTTGTGTGTACACAGAGGACCACAGCCACCCCTCTGCTGCGGTCACTGTGCCGAAACCTAGACACCCTCTAGACCCCTGGAGCCTCTGTGCACCCGTACAGTTGTGAAAGGTCAGCCCCCACCTCATCACCACCCTCCTTCCGTCACTGCCATCTCTTCCCCTTCCCCTACACTCAAACCGACCTCCCCACCTCACCCCACCCCTCCTCCTTCATCCTCCTAGCTTCCACACCCTTCCTCACCCACCAACCCCCATCCTCACCATGCAGCTATCCCACTGCCCTGCCATCTCGCAGCATTCCGCGGCCCGTGCACACAGAGGCCTATTGTGTGTGCTGGGAGACGGCAGAAGGCAGTATACAGTCAGAGCACCAGAGAAAAAGGATGTGTGGCATTGAACTGAGCTCAGTATTCCTCCTGTACATTGATACAGATCTGCAGTTGCCCTGGTATTCAGTGACATTACTGCGACATGGATTTAAAGAGAGCGGTGGCAGATCAATGTTGAATGAGTGCTCCACATCTCTCAGCTGTGCTCTTGTTTTGAGATTACACATCCTCTGCACTTGTAGGATGCTATAAATGGTGGCACTCATTTCGTTATTATCCCTAGATTCATGTTGATTTATGTTTTCCCTCAGTGTTCTTCTGAGGAAGCATAATCAACTGATCCTTGTAGTCTCCATTTACTTTCTTGCATGTACGTATCTATAATTTCAGGGTGGTTTGGTTCCTCTAGCTATTTTTACTATTTTGGTTTCCTTTCCAAGAAGAGCTGCTTTAGCTTACCAATGTTAACATCTGCGATGAAACAGGCTCTCAGTCATTCCCCAAGTTAAAGCCCCTTCTAGCAAAACTGCAACGTCATCTCTCTTAACGTGACACAGCAACAAAGACCTGACCTGACACAGCAAACTGGACACAGTGTTTGTGCACTGTATACTCCCTCTATTGTCTAAAGGCCACAGAATATTTATTCAGCTGGGTAACTGGCTGTTTAAATTCCTGAAATGTCTTCGTTGCCAGTCTCATTAGCATTATCACTGCTCGCAATGTCCTGGTAAAGTTGAGATTACTAAAACCAGAAGATCCTACGATACTGGGACACTGTACTGAGCAGCTATGATGATCACTCCTTATGGTCACAGACAAACAGGACAGCAAGAAAGTGAAATCAAAGCATGCTGCAGTTTTCCACCAACTTTTGTCTTAAACATATTTCCAATATACCAAACAGCTATATGAGAGCTAAGATGGTGGCTTCCAATCTTTCTTTCCAGTATGTGGAATGAGGGGGGCTCACTAGAAGGTCGTGACCCTGGGATTACTGTGCCTCTCCTTATTACAAAGACCGTCTTTCAAGCCCACTCACCTGGGCTATCTAGAGAGAGGTACATGATAAAGATCACACAGACGTTTCATCACGCGTCTGGCTCAGCTTCACAATGGATAATTCTGGCATGTATGTGCTATTTTATCAGGAATGTTTCTATGAAGGTAAAGAAATCCTGTGACAGAGCTACTGGGCAATTAAACTGCACATGAGCAAGTGATAAACAGACTAGGGCTGGACAATATTTTAATGTTATATTGATGACGTGATATGAGGCAACCTATACTTATTCCCAGGTTGTCAAATACTGACGCTTTGTCACGCTCTTTGGTGTTTCATCACAATGCACAGGGCACACTTAAGCATATGTGACATTTGCTCCGTGATTAAATTTGGGCAACAAAACTACTTAGAGACAGACAACCATTTACGCTCACATTCACACCTACGGGCAATTTAGGATCACCAATTAACCTGCATGTCTTTGGATTGTGGGAGGAAGCTGGAGCACCTGGAGAAAACCCACGCTGACATAGGGAGAACATGTTAACTCCGCACAGAAGGGCTGGGTTCAAACTAGTAACACTCTTGCTGTGAGGTGACATTAATAACCACTACATCACCGTGCCGCCTGGTTAGACTTAGAAAAAAGGTAATATTTACAGGTTAAAAGAAGCATGTTCGTTACGTAACTTTAGTAATGTCAGTATGTAAATTAGGGGCGGCACGGTGGTGTGGTGGTTAGCACTGTCGCCTCACAGCAAGAGGGTTGCCGGTTCGATCCCTTCTGTGCGGAGTTTGCATGTTCTCCCCGTGTCAGCGTGGTTTGTCTCCGGGCACTCCAGCTTCCTCCCACAGTCTAAAGACATGCGGATTGGGGATTAGGTTAATTGATAACTCTAAATTGTCCGTAGGTGTGAATGTGAGCGTGAATGGTTGTTTGTCTCTATGTGTCAGCCCTGCGATAGTCTGGCGACCTGTCCAGGGTGTACCCTGCCTCTTGCCCGATGTCAGCTGGGATAGGCTCCAGCCCCCCCGCGACCCTCAAGAGGATGAAGCGGTTAGAAGATGAATGAATGAGTATGTAAATTACAACCGTACATAAATTGGGCGATGTCACTATGAACTATGGTTTCACAGGTTTGGTTTCACACAGGACACAGACTATCGTCTCCTGGTTGACAGTCCAGTTATGTTTGATCCATCCACCTGCATGGTCTTTTTCACTCTTTATACACATCAGTTGCTCTCATAGTGCCATACATGGGTTTAAATTAGTGTTAGTTTGCGTCTGAGAGACACTAAAGGGTGCATTTAGTGTCAGAATCACATATCACATCCTTTTGCGTCGATATCACGCATGACAAAGCAACAAGACTTGACACCCAGGGAGTGAGAATGGACTGTCTCAGACTAGATATCGTCTTAGATTTTGGATATTGTAATACCCTAGGTGTTGTTTCCCTGGTTGTAAGGCTCCATTACAGTAAAGTGATGTAATTTGCCTTTATCCATTTAATCAATGTATCCACATTACTGATGATTATTTATCAAAAATGTCATTGTGTATATATTTTGTGAAAGCACCAATAGTCAACCCTACAGTATTGTCACAATATTGATAACGAGATACACCGTAATATTTTATTTTCTCCATATCACCCAGCTCTAACACAGACATAAATGTAATATATCGTTGCTGAATGCAGGAAATGAGCATCTCTATCTCAGGGGAAACGTCCTTTTATGTGGGCCACAGTTGGATTGTTCTTTTAACTGGATCTCACAACCTCTTGTCAATGGTCTTTGTCCAAACAGACGAGGCCCTCAGAAAAGTTTGACAGCCATGTGATCATGACATAACAGCACTGTTGATTGGTCAGCTCAACACTTAAAGGTTGTCTAAAGTCTGCGGATTAATCCTTAATCCAAGGGACTAGACTGAAACAAACAACCCCGCTGACCCAGTGCTGAGTTCCCATAATCGTGACTTTAACTGCACATGGCACCTCATTATTCTAGATGGCACTTTTTTTGTCCTTGTCCCAGTACTTGAGACTTCATATATATATATATATATGTATATATATATATATATATATATAATCTAACTGTTTCTAGCAGTTTCCAATTAGAGGAAAACTAGTTTTAATGACACAATGATTTTGTGTCTATTATAATTGTACCAATATTTTATGGGTAGAAAAAAAACAGATTCATCAAGTTTTTCCCTTTGTTTGTGAAAGTTAGAATTTTTTTCTTATAGTTACTTTGGCTTATAGACTTCTAGCTATATATATATATATATATATTTTTTTTTTAAAAAAAGCACCAGATTCAGGTCAGTCTTGGGAAAAAAGTGGATTTTTAAGTATGTAGCACCCAATAATGTGATAATTTCCTTAATGTAATAACACTTGCACTAAATATGATCGAACATTGTAATAACTTTCAAGTGGGTCTTTTTTTTGTAAATGTAAAATGTGCAGGTACAAAATTCTAACACTGTTAGCGTCACGTAAACCTACTGAAAAACACTGACATTTGACTCTGATTTCATGTTTCAGAAATGTAAGGCTTTGTGTAGAATTTGTTATTACAACAAATAGCAAGTGGTACTTTGTTATCAGGCAATGATGCATCAAACTAAAATCCCTATCAGAGGGAAATGAACCCAGCCATACCCATGTGGATTGGTTGTTGTGTAAGGATCATCCATTAGACCAGAATGGATCTTAGATTAGACACAATTAGAAGATGACAAAAGCTGCAAAAGATGAGCAAGTGATGAAGGCAAAACTGTCGCTTCAATCTCCACAAAATGTTCTTTTTCATCTGAGTCAAAGGTGATACTCATTGAATGAAGTGTCGTCTTTGCCTCACCTGATCTTACGACTTTTCTGCCTTCAAAACGTTTTTCAAGTCAAACTTAGAACTAAGAAAAAAGTTTTCCGTAATACATTTGTATCTTTAAAAGTAGAAACGTTTTGACTGTTACCAATCTGCTCCACCATGAACTACCATGGGTGGTCCAATCACAGATTTTCTCGTTATAAAGGGGAGCCTGACCATAAGAGTTTGAGGGCCACTGCTTTAACTCTTTTCAACACTTTTTTTTTCAGAGTGTGTTTTACACCCCTGATGATTTATGTCCTGATAAAGGCAAAGTCGGCATCACTGTGCATTGTGTATTAAATTCACAATAATGTAATGAGGTATTAAATTATTGGTAACAATATTATTACAGTAACAATCAGGTCATTTTATTAAATTATTGGTCAAGTTATTACATTAATGGGTTTTATTACATTTTCAATCAAGTTAAGTACAATTTTTTTTACATTTTCAGGAAATTATTATATTATTGGGTGCTTCAAGTTTTGTGACCTACAATTTGTGTCTAGATTTACTACTTTATATTTTATATTTTTCTAATTCTGACATATATCTTTTTTTTAATCTTTATTCTATAATTATTCTATTGCCATACAATTTGCTTTTTCTATCTGCGCTATTTGAGCTGCTGTAACATGGGAATCTCCCCGGTGTGGGATTGCTAGTTTTTTTTAAACTAATCTTAACTAATCTTTATTTTTTAAAAAGCTATTATTTTTATCAACTTACAAATTGGTCAATTGGAAATTAACTTTTTTAGCCACCTGCCACTGTGGCTTGTGGATTCCAAAATCTATCAGCCACTCAACAGATTACCATTGCTTTTTTTCCACTGGTGAGTAAAACAAAACCACTTGCATATTTTACTGGCATTTTCTGGTGGCTGGTGCTAATTTCCAACCCTGTTGGTCATTGCAACACCAAGAATTTGCCCTGAAATTCATCTTAAGTTCTTCTGGTAGAGTCAGAGCTTGACCTGTGCTCTACTGCTTGTAGCTCCTTTTCTAATGTGAGTGAAGGTGCATCTCATGGCCACGCCAGGCCAAGCAGGTCAAGAGAGGAAGGAGGGGTTGAGTTAAAAAAAAGAAAAACCCTGGGAGAGTAGATGCTGCTGAATTGAGGGGAGGGAGATGAGGTTCGGGTTTCAGCCTTACAGGGGGTCTGGGGGAAGGACTGGTATTTTGGAATATACGAAGATCCATACAAGGCACAGTGGACATAAAACCGCGGTGCTTGCCCTGACGCGGTGGGTGCAGAGTGCCAGCTGGGGCCCCGCGTTGGATTCCACTTAGATTTTTGGAGGGTTTGACTGCATGGTGCTATAAGGCTCTGGGACCAAACACCTAACACACCACTGACTGAAAGTCTGGTCAGACCATCTCTTCACTTCTCACCCAAGCTACTGCATGTCTAATATTTAGACATGTTCAGCTTTGTGGACTCAAGGACTGTTCTGCTACTTGTAGCATCCCAAGTTGTTTTACTATCCGTGGTCAGATGTCAGGAAGAGGACGACCGTAAGTTGCACTGTTTTCCTTGATTTTTTACTTTTTACTTGCAAAAAGAAATGTGGACTGTTATTCTGATGACATTACCGACTTCTTGTTGTCTTCAAAATCATCTCTACCTGATGTTTCGGAAGGAAGGTGGAAAGTAAATCAAAACCCGGTGTTGTGAGAAATGAAGAGCCCAAAGAACCAAACTCTTTTTGGTTTGCTGCCATGACCAGTAACATTACATGCTATTCACAGTTATATAGTTGTAACTGTTTCTTAGAAAGTGAGTGCATAATGTTAAGCAGGCTACCTACGGTCTTTTCAAGTAATCCAGTGTATTTCTTTCTGAGGAGAGAAGAGGTGAGGCTGACAAGGCACATCTGTGAGGGATGGAGGACCAGGTGAACAAGTGTCCACTTGTCCTCACCTGGGTCCTGCTGCTCAGCCTCTCCTACTGTGTATGCTCCTACTGTAGTTCTCGTTTTCAGCTGCAGATCTGCACATAAGCCTATTGTGACCTTAAATGCCTTTGGATTACTTTTTTTGTACCATTAAGTGGCAGAAACACTTGTCTGTAGATTGCAAGGGCGTAGGATTTGTTACAGCTTTGGAGGGGACACATATGAAACGGGGTTTGGGGTCTAGAAAATTTTGAGCGGCAAACACCTCCATTCTGGGGATCAATTTGCGCATTTACAGTGTAAACATCTTTAATTTTGTCAAAGTGAAAGTCCTCTGCTACTTTTCTGTTTTTATTGAGGGGGCCAGATGCATGTATTCTAAATATTGAGAGGAATGTGTCCCCTGTGTCCCTCCCAAAAAAGATCTATGCCTATGGTAGATTGTGTAACAAATGAGGATTTCTTGAAAATTAATCTCAGCAAAGTCCTGTAGACAAAATGTGACCGTCACCCACAGGGTTTGGCTGAGCAGATTCAGGACTTTTCATGATCTGAAGTGACAGGGTCAGACAGTGCTTGACCCCAGGCTAGCAGGCTCAAAGGGTAGCAGGAAGGAGAGGACAAGGGTCACAGCAGGGAGTCAACAGATGATGGACATATAGCTGTATTTATAGATGAACTTTACTGCTTCCAATTCCCTCTCTTAGAGCATTAATCAGCTTTTAGCATTAAATTAACCCTTGACTTGTAATAAGAAAGAAGTGGTGGAGGAGTAGAAAGCAAAGCTGCAAGGAGCCTCATTCCTAAATACAAGTCTTTGTAACATGCAAGTGCTAAGAATCACTTTCACAAATATGCCTCAAAAACAAACAGCAGTTAGTAGGCCCGGCCCTGAGCTGTATACATTAAACAAATCACCCTCTCTTAATTCCCCAAAGTGTTTGCACTGGCGCTTGACACAGCTATGGGATCCAGATGGAGAAATTTAGAAGGAGCCCGTGTTTACTTAAGGCAGCAGCTTGTCAATTGGGCACAGTATCCCTGTAAGAGAGGTTCATTCATTCAAGGAGGAGAGCAGGCCGGTGGGGTTAAATATACTCAGCCAGCGACGTGAAATACCTAAACCAGGGCCTCAGACACAACTGTTAACTGTGGCTCTTGTTGACATTACATTTTATCCTGCTGTAAAAATTCTCTTTACTATAACGTAGAGCATTCTCTTGCCTTCTTGATGAGATATTTTTAAAACTAGTCTTCCACCGCTACTGATTTGCACTAGTGCTACTATTTTTGGGTCAAACCACCACCTGTTCATCAGCATCAAAGCAACAAGGCCACTTCCTCCTTATTCATTAACATGCAGTCACACTCAAACTGTTTTGTGTTTTTGAATGCCATTTTTTGTGTACTTTGCACTACTTTATGAAGGGTTTTTTTTTGACACAGGATAACTTTTATCTTTCTCCATCCCCCTTCATTCACTAACCACTCCTCCTCCATCTTACCCCCATACTGCTATTACTCCTCCTACTTCCTTACTGTGCCCCTTGACCCCCTTTCATCCTCTTCCCTCTCTTAAACCAACTTTTTTTAACATCTGCTTTATCCACAACACTGCATAATCCCCCAAAACCGTCTCCTATCTAATTCTCTCCTCAACCATCCTCCCTGTCTTCCTCCTCTGTCCACCTGCCACGCGCCCCCTGCTGGCCACCACAGAGGAGGCAGGTGGCTGCATCCAGGACGGCCAGCAGTATAATGATAAGGATGTGTGGAAGCCCGAGCCGTGTCGCATCTGTGTGTGCGACAGCGGAGCGGTTCTGTGTGATGAGATAATCTGCGAGGAGATCAAAGAATGCGCCAACCCTCTCATCCCATCTGGAGAGTGCTGTCCCATCTGCCCTGCTGATGCCAGTGCCCCCATTGGTTGTAATTTATTTATTCACATACCCATAAATAAATTACTCTTTTAGCTTGCGTTCATCTCACCCTGGCTAACACTTTTGAATGGGGAACTGCCTCAGGACCCAAATATCCTGCCTGATCAGGGCTGCAGCAGTCACTGATTTGATTTTAATAGTTTTGGCTGCTCTGAAACATTTCAGTTTTATGATTTAGAATCAGTCAATAATGATGTTCCCCATTCCAAAGTGGCCCTCTACATGGTGGTTTGGATGGAGACCAGATAAACAACATTATCAGGATCCTCTCAGTCCCAATGAAGGTCTGCTCCATGTGGAGTTGGATGGATCCTGAGACGTGTTGTCTGGTTCTCACCTAAACCAGTAGTTGCTTCTGCTCATTTTAACTCAAGATGAAGCCTTTGTTCATACTAAGCCTCAACTCAGTGATATATTTTACCCATTTGAAGGTCTTCTACAAAATTAATGTCTTTTCCTGACTTTTTATGTATAAGGCCTCATGTTATGACTAGATAGATAAACATGTCAGAGGTCCAAGGCCTTGTAAAGAGCCACTGTATCCCTGTGATGTCCTAAATGACCTCCTGGTATATGAGAATTATTTGACTGATTATATATAACATTAAGGAGACAATACATACAGGTGTTTTTATATTTAAAGTAAGAGTAATATTGCAAATCACAACTTTTGCTGACATCTGACTTCCTGCTCACATTTGGATCACCCAGGCCATCAGATATAGAATAAGTTTAAGGTTACAGTCATCATAAATTCATTCCCTTAAATTTTGCCAGGCTTTATCCAATAAGCTAAGCTAGGCTGCTACAGCTTGCTTACCTCTTACTTACCTCTTACTTACTTTCATATTTAGCTTTAATGACTGGATCGAAAACTACTTAACTCTCATCTCCTAGTCCTTGCTTGCTTCTGCTTCATCCCTCTCGAAATTACATTTCACCATTAATATAATCTGGATGGGTTCTTTCCCTTGGGTTTGGTGAATGGTGTTTGATCACTTTAGCATCATTAGATTTCCTTGCAGGTCTCCTTTCCTACGAATCACAAACTAGGATTCAATCAGTGAAAAATGTTTTTACTTACTTGTACACTTTTAATGTTTTGTTCTTTTTTCCTCCTCCTTCACACGTCTGTCTGCAACATCAGAGACTATTGGTGGAAAGGTGAGGCAGTGGGTTATGGGAAAATACTGATATCCATTCACTCAATGAGTAACAGTATGGAAATATCTGTGGCATCAAGTAGTTTGTTTTTTGATAAAGTGTTTCAGGCCACTGACATCACTTTTGTCTTTTATCGATCAGGGCCAGAAAGGTGAACCAGGAGATATTGCAGATGTAAGTATGAATCCTTTAGAGTTGGTCATACTGAAGTAATTTCTCACTGTACAAGAGACTCTGAACTGTTTAATACACATACGTATTATTAGCCTGTGTGTTAATCCATCTCAGAGAACAAACTATCAAACAGACCTTTTCTTCCTCTTGATTTTATTTATACTGAACAATTACACAGTTTTGGGACCGTTCAGTGTCCAACAATGTGCCCATTCATGCTAGTGTTATTCACCTACACAATACACATATTTCTCAAGATCTTGCTTTGATGATTTTGATATTTCTCTGTGGATATGACATTATCTTCTTACACTGAGAAAGTATCCATCATTTGTTATTCTTCCATAATCTTTTTCCCAAGATTTAAAGATTTTGGATCATTACAGGAGCAATTTCTCGCTCATAAGAGGCTAACTACAATGTCCGACAATCCCTCAATGAACTCTCTATCACACGAGGAAAAACCCCACATTCCTTGGACATAATGAACCCAATCAAATCCTCTTAGATCCTCTCAGCAACTTTGCTGCAAGTGCACATGTCAGGTGAACAAAGTCAGCCAAACCAGAGGTTAAGAGGAGGTTATGTTTTTAACAAAACTTGTCCCTGTCAAACGAAATCCTCATCAGATAGTGTTTTTAACCTGATTTCCACCTCCTACAAAGCAGGAATGTTCAGGAAGTAAGACGACTGGACAAAACGAGAAAGATTGACCTTGTAATAAAGAGGCATTGACACAAGCTTTCTTTTTACCTTTGTGCAGGTTGTAGGACCACAAGGACCACCAGGCCCTATGGTAAATATTTTCCATTTTTACTAATTTTAGTGAGATTTTTAAAATTATCTTGATTACATTCAGTCTGCACTTGTGCAGTGAGGATGTTCATTAATAGACAATAATAGTATTTACTTTGAACAGGAGTTTTATCCATCTCAGGAATCTTACTGAGACAAATATCTTTGTTTTTGCAGGGCCCCCCAGGTGAACAGGGATCACGCGGAGAAGCTGGCCCCAAGGGTGATAAGGTGAGCAACAGCACATTGTGTCACAAAAACCACCCCCCCCCACCAATCTGCTCAGTGCAGCACTCAGAAGAAACTGTTCAGCATTAGGCTGCCAAATATTGGGTCAAACAACAGCAGTTCTAATCACTAGAATAACTGAACTGACAGACTTCTGTTGTAGTTTGACTTTACAGTGTACCTGCTCAAGGTTGAAACATCCAAATCATCATGCAACAGATACGAGCTTTTCCATACAAATGTTTTGTAGGTGCGAACAAAAGAGCAGTTATTATTTCTGACCTGAAATCTCGGAGAAAATCACCCTGTCTCTTTTTCCCTAGGGAAATCCAGGACCTCGTGGAAGAGACGGTGAGCCCGGCACCCCTGGAAACCCCGGACCCCCCGGCCCACCTGGCCCACCTGGCCCACCTGGACTTGGAGGGGTGAGTCTGAGGGCACCTCTGTAACACATGGCACAAACAACAGTTGGACATAAACTCATCTTCTTTTCTCAAATTTAAGTTTCAAGTTCTTGATTATCATGTGCACAATTACAGAGGCAGTGTGGATAATGACAATGAAAATCTTTGATCAAATATGTATTAGAAAAGAAAATCACGCAAGTAAAAGCAAAATGAGATCTGTAAACAGAAATAAAATATAGATAAAGGAATATAAATGTGTGTAGACAGTATATGCAAATGAATAAACTGAATGTAAACAGGACTGTGGTAAACGTATAGATGCATAATGAGAAGTAATGAATACACAGAGGCATAAACAGTTTGTAAAACAGTAAGTAGAGTACATCGGGTCAAAGTGACCATGACAGTGTAATGCTTATATCACAGTTTTACTCCCACACTCCTATATCTATACTTTACTCCTAATCATATCACACTGTGATAGAAATGTTTGGCTAAGCATTTAAAACAGAGGTATAAATATTCACTTAAAGATGACGTGGTGGTAAATTGTTCATGTAAATCACAGACATAATTAGTGTCTTTACCATCATTACATCCATTGTTTGCTCTATTTGCCAAGTGCAGGATAAATTGAACCAATGAATGACTGTTTGTGCTTTGAGACTTTGCTTTGGCTACATTTGACTTGATCCATACATTAATTTTTCATTCAAAGAAAGAAGAGAGACTATGAATACACACTAGAGACCCACTGTCCTGGATGGACCGCAGCATTCTTGTATAGCATGCTTTCACAGAGACATTAAGGGTGAAAATGATGCTTATCTTTAGCAGGGAGCAGGCGAATCTTTTCCTCCTGTTTTCTTTCATGCTAACTGAAGCACCATTACACTCATTAATTCGCTTAATGTTGTTCACTTGCTGCTGTGTGTAATGGCCCACTTAGCTCGGGCAGCTCAGGCAGGATAAACTACATTAACTGAATCTCAGTCTCTGTCTGTTTTGTGCTTTCACAGAACTTTGCTGCTCAGATGGCTAGAGGTTTTGATGACAAGGCTGGAGGTGCTCAGATGGGTGTGATGCAGGGACCAATGGTGAGTAGCACAATGTACAGGAAGAGTTTATGTGCTTCATGTGTTTATCTCTTACAATGACACAACATCATGACTGACACTTAGCTTGTCTCAGTGTTACTGCTGAGGATAAGTGGTAAAAATAAAATGTGAATGTTCATGAGATGGTTGCAATGCTGCCACCATGTGGCCAGCAGTTTTACTCTAACACAGAGATTTTAGTTGACTTTTTTTTTTTTATCGGATTCCTCCCTGATGTTAACACTGAACTGGAGCAGAATTTTACTCTTCTTTAAAAGGACTATGATCCACATTAAAATCTGCTTTAAAAGCCATTTTTAAAATTTATAGCATATCTTAAAATTCCTTAGAAATATGTTTTGTAGAGGTTTTGTAGGAGAGATATTGTACGGGGATCGCAACTTCAAATTGAAGAGATAAGTTTTCAAAAATCTTCTGAGCTCAAAATGGAGTTAGGTTTACATTTTTTCCATCACTCTCAATATGTAAAAAGAAATCAAGCTATTTATTTAATTAATTTGTCACACTGTGGTATTTATGAAATCAGGTGAACTTACTCTGTGTTTCTCTTTCAGGGTCCTATGGGTCCTCGTGGTCCCCCTGGACCTAGTGGAGCTCCTGTAAGTACATTCATTACAGCACAACATCATTATGAGATTATTTATCATAATCAAACAGCCAATGTGGAAATATACTGTATAGTGAGGAATTCTTGCTATGACTTAATAAATCCCTCATACTTTGCTTTGTTATTTGCACCTATAGGGGCCACAGGGTTTCCAAGGAGCCCCTGGTGAGGCTGGAGAGCCTGGTCCAGCTGTAAGTATTAACACATATCTGAGAATGCACCCCTTCGCTTCACAGACTGACTTTAAAATGCTGTAATGCAAAGGGGTTCACCAACATTATCAAACAGTATCATGAGCGTATTTAAGTTCATCTCTCTCACAGTAAAATTTATTGATGTTGTCACAAAATTTGAACTGTAGCTGCAAATTTAGTTTAACAAAATGGGCAGTTATGAAGGTGATGTTTGCATTTTGCAGCACAAAAGTCTTTCTTATTGTCTTCGGAGCAACTGTCACTAATGAATTACCTTTGTTTTTACAACAGGGATCAATGGGACCTCGTGGACCACCCGGACCCTCTGGAAAACCTGGAAGTGATGTAAGAGTCGAGACTTTATCTTCATATATAACCCACAGCTCAGTAAAACACAAGCACAAAACTAAAGCAAACCATAATGTTTATTAACGGAATGAAATATTTCACAGTAAAAAAACGTTTTATCGTCATATGTCCCAAATAACAATGCAACTATTTCACTTTTTTGTCATACCATTATCTCAGTGATGTTCCAATCCAACATATAAGCAACTTTTTATGGAGCTCCCTACACTCATACGTACCACCAGGGGGCACTGTATGTCTCTTAACAATACTGATGATGACTTCACAAAACACAGGCTGCATCATGCTTATCTTTGCAGTGAAGTGCAGTGCAGCTGATCAAACAGGCACTGTCCACTGGTTTCATAAATAACCATTCTACTTCCTGTTTGTTTCCAGGGTGAATCTGGCAAACCTGGCAAACCTGGAGACCGTGGACCTGCAGGGCCTCAGGTGAAAAACTCCAGGATTACACCACTTCACAGTCAAGAGAAGAAAATAGAGCGTAGATAAGTAATAGTTTTAGTGTGTAAATATATTGTGCTTTTGTATCTTAGGGAGCTCGTGGATTCCCTGGAACTCCTGGACTTCCTGGAATCAAAGGACACAGAGTGAGTGAACCTTGCAACTCATGCTTGTACATTACACCTGAGGACTGACTGATGTGTGAGGTCCTGATGAGTCCTGTCTGTGCTTGTCTTTAGGGTCATCCTGGTCTGGATGGAGCTAAGGGAGAAACTGGTGCCGCAGGAGCCAAGGTAAAACCACCACATGGATTTTTTCGTTACAATATAACCAGATTTTAATTGCTTAGCAGTTGTTTCTATCATTTTCTGCTCACATCTTCTAATTGTCTGATCTCTGTTCTCATCAGGGTGAGGGTGGTGCTGCCGGAGAGAATGGAGCCCCTGGACCCATGGTGAGTCTCCAGTGCTTTATCTGGTCTGCCATAAAATAGTTACAGAGTGGGATGCTCGGGAATATAAATGAGAGGTATGTAAATTCAAGCTGTATGTTTCATAATAATCAAGATAAACTGAGTGGTATCTTCTGCTGCAGGGCCCACGTGGTCTGCCTGGTGAGAGAGGACGTTCTGGAGCTGCTGGAGCCGCAGTGAGTAACAAACTCATGTCTGCTTCAATCCACAGTGTCAATATGTTTCTTGTTTTCTGTATAATGTTTGTTAAAACTTTAAGGACTCTTCATCACAGTGTACACAACTGACTGTCCTGTCTTTCTGCTCCTCAGGGTGCCCGCGGAAATGATGGCTTGCCTGGTCCTGCTGGTCCACCTGTGAGTATTATCATCATTACTTTGCATCCAATAGATGTTTTT
The DNA here is from genome assembly GCF_041903045.1 of Epinephelus lanceolatus. Lineage (NCBI taxonomy): Eukaryota > Metazoa > Chordata > Actinopteri > Perciformes > Serranidae > Epinephelus > Epinephelus lanceolatus. The sequence continues at coordinate 14,463,484 of NC_135741.1, read as the reverse complement.
CTTTGGTAATGTTTATAATATTTTTCGTTTTTTATTTAACTTTGTTTATTGTGATTTATGATAAGCGGTATAATACTGTTTGACATATTCAGTGACATTATTTACACAATAAAAACAAAAAACAGAATGTAGTGATGATAACAAATAACAATAATAAAAGCAGCAAACCCTCAAACGTCAATTAAATTATATGACATATTACAGAACAGCAGGTCATTGAATTTTTGCTCATATTGTTTTATAGTATTATTGCCTTTGATAACACAGCACCAAAGTGATGAGAAATGAAGCTGCAGATTTTTTAACTTCAGTTTTTACTGATGATTTCAACATGTAAAAACATATAAAACTCCTAAAAAACAAACAAAAAGATTTCATTAAGTAGTTGCATTTTAAATGTTCATTCATTCTCTGTTTCATCAACTAAATCCGGTTTCCTTTCTGTAGTTTTCGTCGCTGAATTGTAGAGCTGCAACAATTATTTGATTTGTTTTCCACTATTAAATTAATCACTAACTAATCTGATGAAAGCCAAAATTCTCTTAAAGTCCAGCTTTTAAATGTGAATATTTTCCAGTTTCTTTACTCCTATATGACAGTAAACTGAATATTTTTGGGTTGTGGACAAAACAAGACATTTGAGGACATCATCTTGGGCTTTTGGAAACACTAATCAACATTTTTCTCGATTTTCTGACATTTTTTAGACCAACAAATTAACCAATAATTCAAAAAATATAATTAACTGATTAATCGACAGTGGAAATAATCATTAGTTACAGCCCTGCTGTTTTGGGAAGGGAATGATGTGTGTTTCTCCTACTTAATTTCCAATCGGTGCATCTTGCAATCTCAAACAACGTTTCAGTTTTTCTATTATGTAGATTTCCTCTGCTGTCTCTATGTATTGTTCCTGGGTAGGAGGTTCCTAACCTGTAGATTTGTGTTCTGTCTACAGGGGCCTGTTGGTCCTGCAGGAGCTCCGGGTTTCCCAGGATCTCCAGGAGCCAAGGTTTGTACAGATCATACCATCATAAACTAGATTTTTTTTGTAGCAGACCCAAACATAAAGCCTTGTGAATGTCACTTGAACTATTTGTGGTAATTGCACCTCTTGGTTGCCTGGTTCTTGTTGTAACTGTTTTTTTTCATACACAAATGATTTGTTTCAGTAGTGTATTCTACAAACTACTCTACAATCTTCTCAAGAAAGAAAAAGATGCTTCAAGAGTCATATTCTGTTGGCTAAATTAAAATAAAGGTCATGTTCCTTTAATATACATGGGAATCTTATATGGATGGACAGAACAGGTGCAAAACACACCATTATCTTCAGCTGTGCTATATGTGTTAGATTCACAGGTAAACAAAATGTTTTTCTACCTGCTGCTGAGAAATTAAATGTGTCCTGTCCTGTCAGGGAGAAGCTGGTCCTACTGGAGCCCGTGGAGCTGAAGGAGCACAGGGACCCCGTGGTGAGGCTGGTACCCCAGGATCTCCTGGACCTGCCGGAGCATCGGTTTGTTTATTTTGATTTACTGCAGAGTTATTATAGTTTTGTATCTTTTAAATTAGTTTTCATTGTAATTTCTTTTTTCAGTGTTGGTTCTCAATTCAGTTTAGTTTCAGTTAGTTTCCATTTCAGTTTAGTTTTTTTGTTTTAATATAGTTATTAAAAGTTTTGGTATTTGAAGGCAATGACTCACAGTCATGTCTAATACAATTCTTACACTGTGCTGGTTATTTATGGACTTATGGACCACAGTATGATGCATTGCTTCTTCTTCTCTGTCTGTGTAGGGTAACCCTGGTACTGATGGTATCCCTGGAGCTAAAGGATCAGCTGTAAGTTCACTCTTTGTTGATACGTGGTTTTTGCGTCCTCCATCACTTAATGTTTCTTTATAATTCATAATATTACTGTTTTACTTTATTCTGATATTTGGTTATTTCTCTCTTCCTTGAAGGGTGCTGCTGGTATTGCTGGTGCTCCTGGATTCCCCGGCCCCCGCGGCCCACCTGGACCACAGGGAGCTACAGGACCTCTGGGGCCAAAGGGACAGTCTGTGAGTCACTTGGGAATAATCTAAAACTCTGTGAAACCTCAGTATTTGTTTGTGGTATGATTGTTTATTGTTGTGTCTGTTTTCTCTCTTGTCTAGGGAGACCCTGGCCTGCCTGGGTTCAAAGGTGAAGCTGGACCCAAGGGAGACCTTGTGAGTTGTTTCCACCTTTTGACCATATATGGCATAACAACTGTGAAGCATCTTGTAGAATTAAACTGAAGAGAAAAATTACTTACATATCTTAATTCTTTCAGGGCCCTGCTGGTCCCCAAGGCGCCCCTGGCCCTGCCGGCGAGGAAGGAAAGAGAGGTGCCAGAGGAGAGCCTGGAGCTGCTGGACCACTCGGACCTCCAGGAGAGAGAGTAAGTCGTCAGGGTGTGCAATAACATCAGTAAAAGGTGACATGACAAACTTTCCTTTTAATGCACAGTCTAACTAAATTCATCTCTGTGACCCTTTTCAGGGAGCTCCTGGTAACCGTGGTTTCCCAGGTCAGGATGGTGTTGCTGGTGCTAAGGTGGGTGCTGACTGTAGCTCACTGACACCGTGAACTTCATTTGCAGCACAAGAAAAATGATCAAAAACTAGCCATCATATTTCTACCCGATTGATACTTAACTAGCTGATCTTATGCTCTTTAGGGTGTTCCTGGTGAACGTGGTTCTCCTGGTGCTGCTGGGCCCAAAGGTGCTTCTGGAGACCCTGGACGCACAGGAGAGTCAGGCCTTCCTGGAGCCAGAGTGAGTCAGAACAGTCAGACAGAGTTGCTCACACGTCTCAAACCAGATTGTGGTTGGTTTGATGTGGCAGATGTTATTTCATTTTGTTGAAATTCATCCCACTTCTTGACTGATGCTGATGATCATGTGTGTCTGTTTCAGGGTCTCACTGGTCGTCCTGGAGACGCTGGTCCTCAAGGCAAAGTTGGACCCTCTGTAAGTACAATATTAATCCTTAGATGTCACTTCAAGTCATGCTCAGAAAAGGATGCAGCATTTCACTTCTTAAATAATACAAAGCATTTTAAAACATCTTAAGAAAAATAAAGAAACACATCCTCACTAGTAACAGTTTGATTTGTTATGATACACTGGCGTCATAATTTATCAGCTAATCAACTAATGCAAATTCCACCAATGCCCAGGAATTCTATGTGACCTTGCAATTTTTTTTCCAATCCCTACAACTTTTCCACAAATTTGACCAGTCATTGTAGTTTCCCACGAGTTTCATCAATCTTAACAGCCCCCCAGCGTAATGTCACCAAACTCATTTCCTTGTCTCTGGTTGTGAAGATGCGGACATGTGCGACACGAATGTCTCACATGTACCAACCCCAGTTTTTCTGCACAAAAGCAGAGGTAAACTGTTTTGGACCACGTGCAAAGTTGTGGTGGAACACAAGCAAAAGTCATCGACTGAAAAAAAAATTCAACCACAAAACACACCCAGAGAATGGCTGTAATGAGTTGACAACAGACACGATAAATCACTATGACAGAGGCTGTTGCATCCAGATTTACTGCACGCATTGAAAAACATCAGGAGAGTTTGAGTAAATATGCAGGATAGTGGTAATGTTAGTGTTAGTATAGATAACAGACTCACAACAATGTGACTTTATTCTCATTGCAACAAATTGCCTTCAGTTTTTAATGAATTATACAAAAACTATTCTTGCAACTTTCACCTGCTCCTGCAAAGTCATGGCAAGAAAACACCTCAAAACACTGCATCATGCCTCACAATATTTTAGTAAAGCTGCTGTTTGCCTGATGAAGGTCTAGTCACTGAAACGTTAAAGCATTAAAATAATGATTTTTGCAAGTTAGACAGTGTGTGGAAGTCTTTTCTACAAGTGAAGCTGCTGTGAAATCAGGCACTCTAGACCACAACAGTCTGTCCCCAAAAAAAGGCTGTGAAATCCTGGAGCATATAGCAGCAAAGTGCACACAAAGTTTCAAGGTTAGAGACTTCAAAATGGGAAAAAAAAATAAAGCAGATGACACATTCAAAGTGGCTTCCCAGCAGCGATTTAAACAGATCATCACTTAAGATATGACAACACTACTTCCCATGTGCTCACAAACACAAGAAAAACATCAGTCAGGTGGCACAGCACATCAGAGAGTCAGTTCCTTTACATCTTCAATACATGGAGACCACACTTTAGTAAACGTGTCACAGGACCCACTCAATGTTTGACGTATTTTCTCGAGCTGGAGCAACTAATATAAAAACCTTGATGTATATGCAAGCAAGGTGTACATAATAAGCACACACAAGTTAAACTCCCAAGTTAATATCTGTTATCTCAGTGTTGTCTCAGTGCTGATGTCTTACCTTGTGCCATTGATAGGGTGCCCCTGGTGAAGATGGTCGCCCCGGTCCACCTGGTCCTCAGGGAGCCCGCGGACAGCCAGGAGTGATGGGATTCCCTGGACCAAAGGGAGCCAATGTGAGTTTTTATAAGAGCAGAGTACAGACAGATCAGTAATACAGCTTTTCAGTGGCCAGATATCACCACTAACACTAGTACTCTTGGTAACCTTGTAGCATTCAAAGCTAAAGAGACTTTCTAAGGATCATTCATTGTGATTTCTCCTCAACAGGGTGAACCTGGAAAGACAGGAGAGAAGGGTCTTGTGGGTCGTCCTGGTCTGAGAGTGAGTACATTGTCTCCATAAATACTTCACTCACAAGTGGATTCATTATTTTTCTGTCTCTGGATCAGTTTCTATAATTTAAATACTCTCTGAACAGGGTCTGCCTGGAAAAGATGGTGAGACTGGTGCTGCTGGACCTTCTGGCCCCGCTGTGAGTATTTCACTTTAATTACATGTTGGGAGATACAACTTACACACTGCTGCTCTTTGTGTCCTTGACTGATCATTACCTGTGTTTGGGTTCATCATAGGGACCTGCTGGAGAGAGAGGAGAGCAAGGACAGCCTGGACCCTCTGGCTTCCAGGTCAGTTTATTTTCTCATCAAATATCAGATACACCAGCCTGGGAATGAGAAAAATCAATAATATATTGGTATGATTCAGATTCTGTAGTGAGGAAGAGGAAAACCAGTTGCATTTGTTTTCTGTTATCCACATGTTGCAAGTTTGTGGACTAATATCCAAATTTAGCTACACCCACTCACCATTCATTATAAACCAACACCTTTCAACACCCCAAATAGTATATACAGTTATTCTGTTAGCACATGTTTTGTTTCAACATTAATGAAGACAAATTTGAAATGAAGGGGGGTGTGGGAGTCCTCCATCAAGCATCAAACACTTAATTTCTTGTACTAAATTGTGCATCTTTTGCATCATTTTATGGAGTATATGTCTTTAATTTTGTCAAAACAAAAGTTCTCTGCTATAATGTTTTTATTCTTCTAAATCTTGAGGGGGGCATGTCCTGTGCAGCCCCCAAAAAATCTACACCATTGTCTGTTGGGTAAAATATTTATATTTAAAGCTCATTAAAGAACTAATATGAATCTATGTTTGCTAAAAAAAAATACATTGTGAAGTCAAATTGTTTTAGAAAATATACTTGCAACAGATCATCACAAAGTAGCACAACATAACAAGTATATTTCAGTTTCTAAATGTACTGATACTGTCAATGTAATTATTTGAATTACTGAACAGATCCTATTAATTGTATTTTGACCTTTTTTCAAATGTATTTTTATTTACTATATTTATTTATTTTGTCCATTTTTTGTATGGTTATAGAGACATATAATCATATTGTCATGTGTGTTATTTGCCTATATTGAATAAAAGTAACTCAAAAGTTATTCAGGAGTTGAGGCAGATTACTTTGAAATGTAGTCAGTCACTAAAAACAAATTATGTTGCAATTTGTGTAATCAGTTAATCCATTGCATAGCAAAAAAAATGTAATCTGATCTGAAAATGTTTGATCATTTCAAAATCAGACACTGAAAATATTGCACCTTTCACTGAAACAATTGATGCAGCCACAAAAATTTGAGTTCCACAAATATTATTTTTTCTCTTTAAACATCTCAAAATTATTTCAGTGCAAATAAAGAGCATTTTTCACAGAGCATTTGTTATCAATAAAAAGTTTTATCATTTTAAATTTGCCATATTTTAAAGATGTAATTAAAAATGTCATCAGGTAATCCTTGACAATGTAACTGTAATTTATTACACATTTTTAAAATGTAATCTTTGCTGATTATAGTAACTTTTTTTGTTTTGTTTTTTTTGTAATGTAATCCAAATTACATGTAACCTGTTACTAGCCAACTCTGTCAGCCCTATGACATCACATAATTAATCCCTTTGATGTTGTTGGACAGGGTCTGCCTGGACCATCAGGTGCCCCAGGAGAGCCTGGAAAACCTGGAGACCAGGTGAGTGAAACTTAGTAATGAACCTGTTACTCTGGATTTGTTGCACGTGTATGTCTGTGGTTGTCGCTGTTGACAAGCTTCTTCAACCTTCCGGACACAAACTACAAGGAGTAGAACTACCTAAGCAAACCACTCCTGGAAATACCAGCAGATGTAGAAATTAAGGGAGTGAAAAAGTGAAAGATGAGCTAACACAGTCTGTGGTTCAAGATGGTAAAAATAACTTGGTGTATTTCTGTAGCAGAGAAGCCACTTAAATATTCTGATGCTAATGATTAATGATAATCACCAACTGGCTGTTAAACACACTCATCAGTCATTTTACAACTTTTTACATCTATGTGAAGTGGCTCCTGTAACAACATTTTACCTTTTGGATTAATAAAATATTGATCTATATAATACAATACAACATTTTTGCCAAGGTTAAACATCTTGATCATATATCTATAATTTAGTTAAGATTTCTTACTTTTTGTATTTAATTTAATTCAACAGATTTTTCAAGTTCATCAAAACAAAATTATTCTAAAAGCCGAAAATACAGTTTATTTTCTGCAGGTCATAAGTACTTTTCTGCAGTTCAGTTGTGTAAAAGTTGCAGAATGGTTTTTGAGCCCAAATGAATGACTTTAATTACAATGCAACACTGAATTAAGGTTATATTCAGATTAATTGTCTTGCCTTTTGATATTAGGACTAACAATGAAAGCTTAGAAGTTTAGATGTTTGTAATAATTTGCTTTTCTCTCTGTGCAGGGAGTTTCTGGAGAGGCTGGAGCTCCTGGTGCTGTTGGACCCAGAGTAAGTTTCCATGTTAAAGCCTCATGTTTTCATTTCCAGTAAATATACACAGTCAATTATGACTGATCTGCTGTTCTGCATATTTTTACATACGGCCTTACAAGCACTCCTCACAACACATACCTGAGTTGATTCAGTGTCTTCTTGCCTCCTAACAGGGTGAGCGTGGTTTCCCTGGTGAGAGAGGTGGTGCTGGAGCTCAGGGTCTGCAGGGACCTCGTGGACTTCCTGGAACACCTGGAAGTGATGGACCTAAGGTCAGTGGATGACTTTGAGGCAGTTTTTAGATTCAAATAGTTGTTTTTCTGCCTTTCTTACATGTCAGTGAGCATATTTACCAGGCCACACAACAGCAGCTCCCCCACAGCTGTTTAAACTATTCACCATGTCTGATGTGCAGCTTGAAAGAACCTGTACATGAATCTGAGGAGACTGGATTTACATTTGTAAGACAGATGCACAAAATGAACTTGATGTAGGGGTGGGAATCTCTCTGCACCTCTCAGCTCAATTCAGAATCAGAGGGAGCGATTATTATCAATTCATCTTGATGCATCAATATTTTGAATTTCCATCTGTGATTCATATTTTCTCTCTGCGTGACTACTTTTAAAACATAGCATATTTGTTAAGATCAATTTTAAAATAAACAGAACAATTTACTTCCATTATCTTAGATTAATACAACAGAAGTAACAAATAGAAGAGACTTAATTCTTCCATATGCTTGCTTTTAAGCCAGGGGGTGCTACTGGGATTGTTTCCATCTGTGGTTGCTCACCACTCAGCAATCCTTACCAAAACTTAAGAAGCAGCCTAGCTTAGAACAAAATCACATTGCATACTGTCATGTCTGTTACGTTTACCATCTGACTGGTTCAGCTGTAAGGAACGTACAGCCAGGTCTTATGAAAGTTATCATAATGTTGAGAATTGGGTTTCAAATGTCGATTATTCACTTTTCTGCGTTGAGACATCATCTTACAAGACAGTTCAATTTTTCCCCCACCCCTAACTTCTTGTTCTACCGACTAGTTTCCTCATTGTTCTTGAAAGTTCAATTACACCTCATTGTTGTTAATTCAAGGATGAAAAGAACGATTATTAATATTCTTTTAGCCACTCAGGATTGTCCTAAGATATCCTTGTCTAACTGACTTCCTGGCGTCTCTGCTGGTTGCCTGGCTACCTGACAGTGACAGCAAGACTCCAGGAAGTTACTGCTTCCAGCCAAGAAATAGTCTGGCACATAACTCCCTGTCAAACACAAAGTGTTGTTTTAACGCTTTAGTTTTTGTATGGATTAAACAAACAAGACATTAATTAGTGAGCTTTGCCTGCTGGTAGGCAGGTCCGTTACCTTTCGACAGAGCTAGGCAAACTGTGTCTGTCTCCAGTCTTTATGCTAAGATTAACCAGCTGATTGTAGTTTCACATTTACCGTACAGACATAAGAATGGTTTAGACCGTAACAAAAAAGCGCATTTCCCAAAATGTCAAACTATTGTTTGAAATTAAATGCAATGAAGCTGTGAAGACCTCTCTGCTCTAGACATGTTTAATATGAACCTGCAGCTTTGGTCAAGCTCTCATTTTCAGGGAAATTACGACATATGTTAGATGAACAGTGAAACTTTATCAGGATATATTTAAAGCTTTTCACAATATTTATAGAATAATGTATAATCAAAGGACTAGCATGCCCACACTGAAGAGCAGTATATTTCTGTCAAAGCCTGAAACAAGTCCAAGACGAACTCGGACTTGGTTTGACAAACTCAGTAGGAATTCTGTCTTTATCTTCAAACCTGTTCCAAACCCGATGCAGTTAATGCAAACACTCTGCTTCGGTGCTGCTGCTGAAACATGCAGACAATCCTCTTTACACTGCCCCCTCTATTTCCTTTTGTCATTTGGACAACAACCTGAAAGGCGACATAGTGAGGAAGTGGATATTAACTGGGAGGTGAAGCATGAAGCTTCATGTCAAGTGAGCTGAACCTGACTTGAACCCGAACACCATTTGGGAAAATTTGTCCAGACTCGGTCTGGTTCGGCTTGCGTATCCACACTCAGGTTCAGTTAGTTCACAGGAAACTAATCTACATCAAATAATTTGACTGACAAGTTATCTCCTGATTGTTATTCAGGGAGCTATTGGACCAGCTGGCGCTCCTGGATCCCAGGGACCCCCCGGCCTGCAGGGTATGCCTGGAGAGAGAGGAACCGGTGGCATCCCAGGACCCAAGGGAGACAGAGTGAGTAGCAGATTCTGTTGAAAATGGACTTTTGTTGTAATATTATGGATTATTTCTTGAGTTTAATCGCACATGCAGTATAACAGAGCAAATGTAATGACCGAAGGCCTCGTAGTTTCACCAATGATTAACAAGAAACGTTCTTTTGCAGGGTGATAACGGACAGAAAGGACCTGAGGGAGCTCCTGGAAAGGACGGTAGCAGAGTGAGTATAAAATAAATCTCTTTGTTGACGGTCATCAAAGAAACAAACAAAAAAAAACATACAGTGACACACAAAGTCTCGATAACGTGTTTCCATGCTCTTTCCTCAGGGTCTGACTGGTCCCATTGGTCCTCCTGGCCCAGCTGGACCTAACGGCGCCAAGGTAAGAAATATAGTGCTACACTTTGGATCATTAAAGGGAAATGATATCAATGAAGTTGAATGATTTTGTTTGGTTTGACTGACTGGTTCTCTCCTGTCCAGGGAGAGACTGGACCCACTGGTGTTTCTGGTGCTCCTGGCGCTCGTGGTGCTCCTGTAAGTACTTCTTTTTGTGTCTCGTGCACACAGTATGCAGGATACACCACAAACTGATTTGTTTAGTGAAAACTAGGATCGTAGTGAACCAATCTCAACTTCGATGGTGTCACTATTCTATAGCCATTACATTATGCAATCAACATTTACTTCATAATAAGTTAAAGCAAAAAAAGAGTCTAATTCCATTTTAATATTATCGTATATTTTCAAATGTTTTCTCCTTTTTCTATATGAACAAAAAACAGTAAACCTTGTGTCAAAGAAGAAATTTTAAAATAACTGATAATATAAACAGCATCAGTATCTCACCCTACGCTCGCCATGACCAACAGTCTCTTCTGTCCTCCTGCAGGGTGACCGTGGTGAGGGCGGACCTCCTGGGCCTGCTGGATTTGCTGGACCTCCTGTGTGTAAAGTCACCACAGACATGACGTAACTGAAACATCAAATGTTTTTAATATAATAACATTACTGTTCTGTTTACAATCTCCAGGGTGCAGATGGTCAGCCTGGTGCTAAGGGAGAGCTTGGTGAGAGTGGACAGAAGGGAGAAGCTGGTTCTCCTGGACCTCAGGGACCATCTGGAGCTCCTGGACCTGTGGTGGGTACTTATATATTCACATAAGGAGTCACATCTCTGTATAGTTACAGTGCTTTAAAATCACTCTGGTTTAATATCTACATTAATTATTGTTCTTTTCTTTCAGGGACCTACTGGTGTAACTGGACCTAAAGGAGCACGTGGTGCTCAGGGAGCTCCTGTAAGTAACGCCTATCTAACTGAAATGGAAGAAGTCTCTGTCTGTATGTTTGTCCTATAATTTTCATGACAATTGTTCCTCAGACCAACTTACTGGATGTATTGCTGAGGGCTCAAGGTAGTGCAGTGTTGGGTGTGAGCTCTTGAGAGCTATGGGACACATTTAGAGAGTGCTGCAGGGATGAGTGCTAAAACCCAGAAATGATTTAGCTGGTTTGCTCTCCTGTTTCTCTCGTCTTGAAGGCAGTGGGTTTTGGGTGAGAATAACACAAGCTTAAGAGACTTTCATGTTTTGTTGTATGACATAAAATACGAAACCAAATACCCCACTTGTAAATTTTGAAGCTTTTAAGTGTCTTAAAAAAGGCAGTTGCTAACAAGTGGCTGAATGACACTAAAAAGGCTGTCAGGAACATTAAATGTCATCATGCCAAACACGGCTTTACAACCTTGTTGTTGTGGCAATGCTGAAGTCATGCACACCTCAAAAAGTATTAAAGTGGTGTCTATTTGTTAAGATTATCTTGCTGAACAAAACATGTGACTATCATAAAGTTTTGTTGCCACTGAGCTTCATTTCTGCAGTTATACAGAATCTAATGGAAAAATCCCATTGGCTTTTTTTATTGAGGGAACCAGGCAGATAAAAACTTAAGGGTTGGCCTACAAAAAATGTAATCCCAGCAGTACTCTATTAGTAGTGTGTTATGTACACACTCTGTAGTGTATTAAGGGGGAACCCATATTAACTGTTAAACCCTGAACAGCAGTTTCGCTCTCTGTTGCTCACTACAGTACATCAGCAACAGAAGCATAAAGAGACTGGAGATGTTACATTGAAGCAAACTCAAACTTTCAAGCATCAGTGATGGATCTTGACATGTGTACTCAAGCATTGCTAGGGGACGCAACTACCAGTATGACATGGCAGGTTTATTGATCAGGACAACAGGAAGCACAGTTTTGAGTGTAAAGTTTTTTGGATGAGCGATTCTTGAGAAAGCTACAGTGGCAATAATGGAGGCTGAGCAATCAGCCTGTTTAGAACAGGCAGGTTTTAAATGGGCACTACGCTATTAGTGACTTAATTACATGAACTTAATCGCACAATACTTCTGCTGAATGCAGATACAGATATTATACATTGCAATACATATACGGTGAACTTCAAAGTTCTAGACCTTGACTGACTGATTTGCTCATTGATTCATTCTTTAATTTGACTGATTTAAGAGATAAGTGGTGTGGTGTAGTGTAGTGTACACTTGTAATTACTTTTTTTGTCTCATTTAATCCTAAAACAGTAATATTTGGGTACTAGACTGTTGGCTGGACCAAACAATCCATTTGAACCTGGAAATTGTAACCAGTATTTTATACTATTTTTGGACATTTTATTGATGGTGCAGTCAATCATGAACAGTAAGAGTGATCAGCAGATTAACTGATATGGAAATAATCATCAGGTGCAGCTCTAAAGGAATTTATAAACATATACAGACAAAATACAACATATATAATGTCAGGGGTAGCTACGTTGAATAAAACAAAGACAGTAATGCTGACATGGACTAATTTACATACAATATATTTCTATTTTCCATTAAGAATATTACCAGAGCTAGCCTCCCTAACAATGTGAGCTCCAATACTGAGGAGCAGGTGCCTTCAGTCAGATGACATTTATTTGCATGAGCTAATATCAGGCCCACAGCAGTAACAGTTTCTGTCTCATCCTAAGCTCTCAGATACGATAAGAGAAACCTGAGCACCAAAAGCAAAAAAATGATGTTGATGTCAGATAAATATATAGGAGGAGAACTGTACAACCAGCTGTACCCAAAACTGGCAGCATAGCAGGCCATTTCCAGACAGCAGCAGACATTTTGACTCATAGCAGGAATAAACAGTTGTTACAGCAATAACATTAGTGACTGTTCCATTTCATTCAGGTGTCCCAGTTAAATGTGACAGTGTGATAGTGAGCCCATATGCACAATACCAAGAGCCTGAAGCCAAAGCAGCTAAATGGAATTCAGCTCTCATTCATTACTATTAATTACAGTTATGCTTTTCCTACTTGCAGAATGTGGGCCTTTTGCATTCAAGTGAATCTCTGTTACAAGTTCTCTGCTGAACAAGTTCATGCAATGCTGATTAACTCTATTGCTAAACAAAAGAATTGATGTGCTCGACTCACCGTCTGAAAAATCACAGGGTGCCGACCCAAAACTCACAAACTGAATAAATCCAAATGTCAGCACTCACAAATATCATATATATCAGTCTTTTAATAAGGCACAGCAGTATCACAAACGGACGCATTTCAGCACTTGGCTTTCCTCAGCGTGATATATATGATATTTGTGAGTGCTGACATTTGGATTTATTAACTCTATTGCTGCCAGGAAAAGCTCTCTGTATTTTGCAAGTGGCAGCTTCTGGGGCGTAGAAATGAAGCCAATACTGAAGTGTCAAAAACTGCAGTTCCTCAAATGGCCACTTGAGATCAGATCAGATCAGATAGCGAGTCAATCCCCATAGACCCCATATAAAAATGCCCAACTTTACAGCAGAAATAAACATGTTTACAGCCCATAGCTACTTTTCACAGTTCATGACAACTTTATGGAGAGTAAATTTTTATGTAACTCACCCGTTCATATTTTATTAAGGCTTAATGTTACTCATATTTAAGGGTCAGGCCGCTTGACTTCACTACAGTCTATGGGTCAAATCCACCCCTCGCTCCTCCCCTCTCATCCTAATATAGTCACTTTTGGCTCCAAAAATAAAAGATGGCGACGACTGAAACACTGAACTAGAGGCTAAAAACTGGAAGTCCCCAAATCAATAGGTGATGTCATGGTAGCTACGTCCCTTATTACATACAGTCTATAATATTTTGCAGTCTACTGGAGTAATGGTGTCCTGTGTCTGTGGTGACTTTTGCTCAAGAAAATGCAATGAGAGAGTTAATGATCAGAGTAGACTTATCTTTAAATATATCAGGTCAACAGGTTGGGTATGTTTTGGCTTACTGAACTCTTTTTCCCTTTGGCAGGGTGCTACTGGTTTCCCTGGTGCTGCTGGCAGAGTTGGACCTCCCGGCCCCAATGTAAGTGTTTCATCAATAACAAATTCTCGGAGTGTAAATTAATTTACTGAGTCAATTTAAAATGATCTGTGTACATTTTGGAGTGTACGTCATCTCTTACCCACTGAAATTCCTCCTCGTCCCATCACAGGGTAACCCTGGCCCTGCTGGCCCTGCTGGTTCTGCTGGCAAAGACGGACCTAAAGGTGCTCGTGGTGATGCCGGCCCCCCCGGAAGACAGGGAGACACTGGGCTTCGTGGACCTGCTGGTGCACAGGGAGAGAAGGGAGAGCCTGGAGAGGATGGACCACCTGTGAGTTCCTGAGAAAACATCCAGTCTCAAATAAACTAAATGAGAACTTCACCTTAACAAGAACATTTCATGACATCTCTTTCCTCACTCTGTAGGGTGCTGATGGGCCTTCAGGTCCTCAGGGTCTGGCTGGATCTCGTGGTATTGTTGGTTTGCCTGGTCAGCGTGGAGAGAGAGGTTTCCCTGGTCTCCCTGGACCTTCTGTAAGTGCTTTCATCTATACAGAGGCCAGATCAAACCCAAACATTCTTACAAATTCACACAATTACATAGGCCACACAGCCTGTGTGTGTGGTGCCATCTCAACAAAACTAGACAGTGAAAGTGTTTTCTTTTTTTGTCATATTGACATCATACCAGCAGAATTACACGTCACTACAGTTTCAGTATCTATATCTATAAAATATCTCACAGACATGTAAAAAAATATATATAAATATTTATTTTTGACTCAACAGTTCTTGTTTCAGTTTCAAATTAAAAGCCTTTAACTTACTGTAGTTTGTCTTAGGTTTGCCTTAGACGTACTCGTTAGTTACATTATCCTTGAATAGAGGTAGCAGTGTAATAAGCAAGATAATCTACAGCATTGGGTCATTATTAATATATATTGATTTATTCAGGATGAATCAAGACCCCTCCACTTCACATGGGGGTCCTGCATCACCCTGACCTGCTCGCTGTACATCATCTCTCACTCAGCCAACAGAAACAAAATACTGATCCAATGAAAGTCAGATGATTATTCTGTCTGCCTTCTATGTCGACTACTAAAATCTAATAATAATATGTCCTCTGTGTGTAGGGAGAACCTGGTAAACAGGGAGCTTCTGGTTCTGCTGGTGACCGTGGACCTCCTGGACCTGTGGGACCCCCTGGACTTAGTGGACCTGCTGGAGAGCCTGGAAGAGAGGTCAGTAACAACAACATAATGTTATAAATCACAGCATCAGGACATCAGTTGTGCACCAATCTATTGCTGTAGAAACAGGGATTATAATTACAGTGGCAAAACTTCCACAATCAATCATTCACTGCTTTATAATCGTCCACATCTTGCTATCTTGATCTATCAAATCAAATGCCATATCATTAACAAAGATGTTTCTGTATCTCAGGGTACCCCTGGATCAGATGGACCTCCTGGAAGAGATGGAGCTACTGGAGTCAAGGTAAGAGACTTCAGCCTCAAATAAAAGTCCAGCAAATCACACGGAAATCTACACGATCTGCGAGTTTGCAGAAGTTGTTGTTACCCTGACTCATCCCCTCATGTCCTCCTGTAGGGAGAGCGAGGTAACACTGGACCTGCTGGCGCCCCTGGAGCTCCTGGTCCCCCTGGTTCCCCTGGACCTGTCGGACCACTTGGCAAGCAGGGAGACAGAGGAGAGAGTGTAAGTAACAACACAGAAAAAAGACACAATGTCAGGTACTGATCCATATTTTTAATGTTATCACGAGCAAACACTCATACTGTTATTTCTGTCTTTAGGGTGCTCAAGGACCTGCAGGACCCGCCGGACCTGCTGGCGCTCGCGGAATGGCTGTAAGTATCATCATAAGTATCATTACATTTTTTGGATTTTAATTTGATTTAGGTAATTAAAATCACTACATGTATGCGGCCATGCATTTTAATACATGTTTAACATTTACTCAAGGGACCCCAAGGACCACGTGGAGACAAAGGAGAATCTGGTGAGACCGGAGAGAGGGGACAGAAGGGTCACCGTGGCTTCACTGGTCTGCAGGGTCTTCCTGGACCTCCTGTAAGTAATCCAAATCTAATAGTCCGTCCCTGTGGTACCATTTTTCATCTCACTCCCCTTCATCTGTCCGTTAAATCTGTTACTGTCCTCATCCTAACAGGGTCCTGCTGGAGATGCTGGAGCTGCCGGACCTGCTGGACCAAGCGGAGCAAAGGTGAGGAAACTGAGCAAAAGAGCAAACCAGAAGAGAAACTCTTATTACATTTCCATCCCGCGGCTTAAACGCCCCAGATATGTGATGGTAATGAAGGGCACAGGTTAGTCTTTTTGTAATTCTCAAATCACCTGACAAGGATGGGGACAGGAAAAGGCCAACGTGCTTTAATTACTCACCACTGTGATAAGATGGGCAGCTGAGGCATTTTGTAATTACTCTCTGTGAGGAAAAGAGGCAGACAGACAGGAGGGACTGCGATTTGTGAAACCACTCCTGCTGAGATCAGAAATGGACTTCAATATCTGTTCTAGATTAGCTGAGCACTGCGCCTGATAAGGAAAATGAAGGGAAATGTCACCATACAAATAATCTTCATGCATAATAAGGCAAAGGGTCTGGAGGTGATTGGGGTAACAGAGAGGAACTGCTCGCACATTTGAATTGCTTTATCAGATTTTTTTTTCTTATTCAGGCCACATGGTGGATCTAAAAAAAATAACTAGTACAGTGTTTCACTTTGAACAGAAAGTTCAGTACATGCTTCAGATTAATGCAGACATGTTAGCAGCTTTTACTGTAACACTCACTGTTTCTGTAGGGACCAGGTGGACCCGCTGGACCTGCTGGCAAAGACGGAGCAAACGGACTGCCTGGCCCCATTGGACCACCTGGACCTCGTGGACGCAGCGGAGAAACTGGTCCTGCTGTACGTAACTTGTCCTTAAAATTAAATCCACAAACCTGTGCACTGTGCTTTTTCAGTGCTGTCTTGTATATGAATGCCCTCCTGATCCGTTCCCTGCTTTCAGGGTCCTCCTGGTAACGCCGGACCCCCTGGCCCTCCTGGTCCTCCTGGCCCTGGCATCGACATGTCTGCCTTCGCCGGTCTGGGTCAGACCGAGAAGTCCCCAGATCCTCTCAGGTACATGAGGGCCGATGAGGCCTCCAGCTCCCTGAGGCAGCACGACGTGGAGGTCGATTCCACACTCAAGTCCCTCAACAGCCAGATTGAGAACCTGCGCAGCCCCGACGGCAGCCAGAAGAACCCTGCTCGCACCTGCAGAGACCTGAAGCTGTGTCACCCTGAGTGGAAGAGTGGTAAGTAGGATGAAAAAGACAGCAGAGAAAGCTAGTCTGATGACGGTTTGCCTTAAAAATGTTAATCTTGCGTACAGAGGCTGTGTCCTTATCAAAGCAGCCTAGGTTTGCTTCCGACCCGGGACCCTTTGCTGCATGTCGCCCCATCGTACTATCAATAAAGGCCTAATTTGGATTATTAAATTAACAGCTTTACTAATGCTGAACTGAATCTTCAGATTCATTTTGTTGAGTGATACTGGCATAAGGATGGCTGCATCACCTGCAGCATCAAGACAGAGCTACAGAATCAGAAAGAAAGTTTACAGATATCATTAAATCTGATCCTTTTAATTAAAGACTGGGCCTGTAAAAGTTTCCCTGCCTGAATAAGATCACAATGAAGGTTATTTTTCTTGGACAGGGGGCAGAACACTAAGACAGGAATATCATCACCACTGTGAACAAGATCAGCTTTTTCATATCTTTAACAAAGGACAGTAAAAGTCAGACACCTTGATGTCCATACATCTCATTAACCCATGTTTCTCATTTCTCCAGGTACCTACTGGGTGGATCCCAACATTGGCAGCATAGCCGATGCCATCAAGGTCTTCTGTAACATGGAGACTGGAGAGACCTGCGTCACCCCGAGCATCGCCGAAGTACCAAAGAAGAACTGGTGGACTAGCAAGAGCAAGGACCGCAAACACGTCTGGTTCGGAGAGACCATGAATGGAGGATTCCACGTGAGTGCACTTTCACAAAACAAGGCTTTAGATACTGTCTTTGTCTTTAAACTTCTCTTCAAGTAAAACTAAATTATCCTTAACTTGAACACTGCTAATGAATTCCCCAACCTGTCATTCTGATCGTACAGTTCAGCTACGCTGAGGACGGCCCTGTCGCCAACGCCGGCAGTGTCCAGCTGACCTTCTTGAGGCTTCTGTCCACTGAGGCATCCCAGAACCTCACTTACCACTGCAAGAACAGCGTCGCCTACATGGACCAGGCCACAGGCAACCTGAAGAAGGCTCTGAAGCTGCAGGGCTCCAACGATGTGGAGATCCGCGCAGAGGGCACCAGCCGCTTCACATACAGCGTGTTGGAGGATGGCTGCCAGGTGGGTGCACACAGCTGCAAAACAGAGCCAGAGGAAATAATCTCTCTTAAAGTTTTAGATATGTATGATTGTCATCGTATCATGAAGCCCAGTTTAGACCAAAGATTCGCGACAAGACTAGCTGAAACAGGCAACTACTTGCAATGCACCATTCGGCAACGTTCTAAAAACCTGCCTTAACACATTTCTGTTTGTCTCCACCAACAGAAACATACAAACCGATGGGGCAAGACTGTCTTTGAGTACAAAACACAGAAAACCTCCCGCCTGCCAATCGTAGACATTGCTCCCATGGACATCGGAGGAGCGGATCAGGAGTTTGGAGTGGAAGTAGGCGCAGTCTGCTTCTTGTAAAGTGGAATATCACAATGGCCCCCCAAAAAAAACACAGGAAATAAATA
Source organism: Epinephelus lanceolatus (assembly GCF_041903045.1). Lineage (NCBI taxonomy): Eukaryota > Metazoa > Chordata > Actinopteri > Perciformes > Serranidae > Epinephelus > Epinephelus lanceolatus. The sequence goes on along the minus strand of NC_135741.1, from coordinate 14,444,743 downwards.
AACTCAACCATGAAAACATTACACGCACACTTCCACAATAAAGAAGACTGGAAATTGTAAAAGAAAAATTTTTCTCTCACAACGAAGTGCTCTCCAAGTTGTACTCCCTGGATGTTAGCACTGAAGGGCACCGGCAATATCTGTACACCACACCAGCATTCTCTGTCAACCCGCTTCCTGAGATCCAGTCATGTTTCCCATGGCCCACTGTTGACGGGAATGAGTCAGAGCCAGGAGGAAGAGGGACCAAGCAAACAAGTTATGGAGAACAGAAACATGACTTGATGTCACTTATTTATTGTCTAACCTGAGTGGGCAGAGTTGAGGTAGGACTGGACGGGTTTACTTTGTAAGTAAGACAAGCCCCCCTTTCCACTACAGAACAGCCGCACGACCTCTGTCCCAGTCCTACTCCAGCTCCCTCCCTGTTTCCCTCCTGACACACTAATACGGCATTTTGAATCAGTGTAGACCAAAAATAAACATCCTCAGTAAAACCAAATCCAGGTGCTCCATGCCTGTCCATCGAGAGCAGGAGTAAAACCTTTACTGTGTATTATAAATCCTTGGTTCTATTGTTGTAAAAGTCTGTGTTTATAAACAACCAGATGGTTTTATATATATTTCCACATTATGTGTGTACATGTGTCTATATGCACACCAACACTTTTTGGAAAGTGAGGTTACATTTGGGATGTATGTTTCGATGTCCTGTCCCCCTTGACTGCCCATCAGAGGAAGGCCCAGTTCTCATCCAAAAGAAAAATAATAATACGTTTTGAAAGAATTTGAGGGAAATTTGTTTTGCTTTTTTTTATTGTAGTCATCCAGATTGTTAAAAGCTACCTCACGCTGAAAAAACAAAGTGAAAATGTTGAGTTTAAATCTGAGCTGACCAAAAATTAGCTTTCAGGTGGATCTGGGGCTGAACGGCCATCTTTGCTCTCTCTTCAGAAGGTGCTATGAGTTCTGTAATTCAGTCCCCCCCAGCCCTCCCAAACCCTAATTCCCACTAGCCTCACACCACACACTCACACTCCACCCTGGAGGAGGGGTACAGTCGGGTTAAGACAGGGGAGACAGGGGCTACTTGGAGGCCTCCTCTGGAGACCCACAAGCTGAACGCGGGACTCCGAGGACGGACGCTCACAAACAACCAGGGTGGGTTGTCTGTGTGTGTGTGTGAGGGCGTGTACATTTTTTTAATTAATTTTATTATGATCATTTTTTTGTTTTTTTTTTTTGCTACACTTCTAATTGATGTAAATTGGAAAATAAAAGGAAAACCGAATTAAGAATGAAGTTGATTTTTAATTGACTTTTGAATAAAAACAGAAATGGCGTGGGGACGTATTTCTTCTTTCAACAGAACCATTCATGTGTGCTTAAATGTTTTTTTTATTCTACTTTTTTTATTTCATGAGGTCAGTTACTCTTGACTGTGAGTGCATAGGCTGTGTGTGAGTGTGTGTGAAAGTACGACTGTGATGAAAGTGTGTTTTCATATGAGAGAATCTCATACCAACAGGAACTAAAGTACTGTAATCGTTGTGCGGTGTCAGGATGGGGCCGGGCGTAATGGCTCCTGATTGTCTGAACTAATAGGCATAAATAAAGAACATGTTGTTGACTGGAACCAAGTATTTTGTAGAGTAATGATGCATCTGAATTGCTGCGTCTTGTGCTGTGGCCAGCTTCTTCTCCGGTCTGTCCTGAGTAATAAAGCTTGACTTAAGCCTTTACAGTGACATATTCTTTAATTATTTAAATATGACCATAACAAGCCAAACGTATATCATTATTATTATATTATTCTGATTGTTATGGCACCAAAATTAATGGCAATTATTTTACAAAGAACAATAAATTAGATCACATTTTAAGTGGAACGCTGCAGATTTAACACATCAGAGTTATTTCACAGGTCTTGTAGGTGTATATGTCACTTGAGTCACATGTCACATGTGGGTTGGGCTGAAGACTACAAGCTTGAAATTAAACTAGAATGGCAGCCTCACGGTTGAATGCCTCCGCAAACTAGTCAAGTTACAGTAAACTACAGTTTATATCCACATCTGACCAGACTCGTAGTTTCGACAGCTGACAATTCTTCAAATATGGATGTCGCTGCAAAGACATTACCTAAAACATGGATGCTTTGCACACATCTTCCTCCCAGCAGCACAGATCTAAACAATCAGCAGTTTCAAGATGGACACCTGAGATCAGTGTCACCAACTAAGTATGACAGATGACAGCTTGACAGCTCAGTGACAGCTGTCAGATAGATGACAGTGCATTCAGGTGACTGATGACCAGTCGATAACACAATATTAATTATTTAACTGAATAAAATAATCAAATATAACCAACAGCATAAGTATTAAATAACAATGACAGGGAAATGAATAACCAACATAATATGTTACAACCTACAATGTATGCAGTTATAACAATGCAAAATAACACCAGAGCTGTCCGGGTCTCTGGCGAGCTCGGTGAATGGCATTTTGTTTTTTCTCCTGGACGTATGTGTCAGAGGATCAAAGTTACAATTGTCATTGTCTGGGAGATCACGGTGACTTTTGACCACCAAAAACTTTTCAGTTCATTGTTGAGTCCAGGTGGATGTTTGTGCCAAATTTACAGAAGTTCCCTCAAGGTTTTCTTTATATAACCAGTTCCTAAGAATGAGACTGATGAGGTCACAGTGACCTTGACCTTTGACCACTAAAATCTAATCAGGTCATCCTGGAGTCCAACCAGATGTTTGTGCCAAATTGAGGAGATTCCCTCAAGGTGTTCATGAGATATCATTTTCAGAATGGGACGGACAGACCGGCAGACAACCCAAAACACAATCCCTCCAGACCATAGACTGTAACTAAACTTTAACTTACTTAATAATCTGGGGGTACAAAAAAGTGATTTGACCAGATCTCTGTCGCCTTTCCTCATCTCTGTGTGAGGCTAACGGCTACATTAGCTGCTGCTAGCATAACATCTGACCAAACGGTCGGCGGTCGACCGTTGACAAGAAAAAAAAAAATGTAAAAATGCTTCACTGTGTACCAAATAGACATAGATACATTCTGTACAATATGTAGAATATACTAAATCGTCATAATATGCTGTTTTAGCAGTGAATATACAAAAAAATAGCCGACATTAGCCACTACTAGCTCAACACACCTGAATCTTTTGGACCAGTTGCATTGTGGGTAACCCTGGGCTATTAGGACTGAAATAAAATTAATCAATAAATCAGCAAAGAATATCTTTCTAGCCGTTATTAGACAAAAATAAATTAGTTAATAATAATAATAATAAATTAGGCAACATTAGCCGCTACTGGGTCTGTAAAGACTGAAATAAAATTAATAATACGTAAATCACCAAAGTATACTGTTTAAGCAGTTAGTATGCAAAACAAATACAGTGTGCCATTTTATACTGACAGGAAATGATAAAACATGGTTGTCAAAGTGTGACTTTGGGAAGCTGCTGCCAACTAATCTAAACATATAAAAAAGTGTTTTCCCCCACATTTAATACTTTTTGTTTCACAAGATTTGTCCTTTTCACTGGTTTATTTTTCCTGAAAGAAGCTCCTGCATTTCTTATGTGCATTGCATTAAGGAAGAATTGACTGTATTTATGTTCTGTCTGCTTTCAGTATGCTTTATTTTGTCACTTTTCTATACACACTACAGACAAAAAAACCTCTAAGAAACAGTATATAGTGTGGACTTGGATATGGGGGATGTCTCTGATGCACACATTTTGAGCCTTTTCTTAACTGCATATTGAGAGACCAGTGTTATTGAGATGCAACACTTAAACTGGTGGAGTTTTCTTTTTACTTAAAGGTATATTATGCAGCATTGCAAACTTAGTCACCAGCAAAAATCAAAGTAAAATCCAACCCCATATTCACTCTCAATTGGGGTTTTGACTTGCTATATATATTTTTTTTTCTGAGTTGTGTCTCTTGGATGCCTGCTGCTACTATCTGGCACCTGGTTGATACCTTTTCATAAAGCCCTGAACTTAGCTGAGCGCTGTGGGGGTAAATGCCCGTAAACGTCCAAAAAACAAGAAAATCCAGGCAGAGGGCAAAGTCTCTAGAAAAATACACCACCACACACACAGAGTGGGTCATAAGTGATGATTGAGAGGATTTACCTCTGTATGAGTGTATACATTACTTCTTATGAAAATCCTACATAGTTTATCTTTAGTAAGAAAATATTTCAGCTTTGGAGCACATCTTAGCTGTTTTGAGAAATGAGGGAGCTCATAAGTCTTAGTTTAGCAAGTACTTTACAGGTTTATTAACAATCCATGATGACAAAAATGATTTGTGAGTGTGTGACGGTGAGTGTTGGTCGGTCAGGAGATGAGCTCTGTAAAGAGCGACTGATTAGCAAAATCTGCAGGCCTCTCCTGAGGGCGTGGCAGTGACGGACTGCCGCTGAGGCCAAAATGGGGCACGCCAGCACTCAGGAAGTAGAAAGGCACGTGGGTTATTCTTCCACTGGACCAACACTGTGAACAGAGAAAGACAGATGTTACTTGGGATTAGGTAGAGAGTAACCAGTATGATTCCTACTGTATCAGGGATTCTGCAGGTTCACCAAGTTAAATTTGATACATTAAGTCCTTTTTAATACCACACGCAACACACATTAATACCTGTTTCACCATCATACCAACTTAAGTATGAAAGTATGAAGGAAAACCAGCAGGGAAGACATGATCTTATATTATTTATTATCGATATATCACATTTTTCAGTACTTCCCAGCAGTTTCTAACAATAATTCCTAATAATATTAATCAAATGAATGATACCTGGACCCAAACAGCCAGCCCAGAATAGATGAACACATTACCAAATAAAAAATGATTAATTAATTGCAAGTTTTTGCAAAAATCAACACATGCATATTATGAATCGATGAGCTTCCTATCTACTGTAGCGAGCAGCACTAACAGTATTTTCGACGGGTCTGATGGTGCTGACTCCACAAAATAAAGTTTAAACAGCCTCCTGCGTGTCTTCACTGTCACAACAATCCAACTTTTAGTTTAAAAGTGTATATCATCTCCCGACAGCCCTCAAACAGTTAGTAAAAAGTTTTCTCTTTCCTTCACAGCAGGCAGGAGAAAATATTTTGAAATTTAATTTACTTCAATGCTTTTTAAGACTTTATAAAAACCCACAGAAACCACAACATTATTTACTGAAACATAATATGAGAGTAAAAAATACAGGGCAAGACTGACCACAGTGAGCAGAGCTCCATGCTGGAAGTTTGGGTGGAATTGCATCAGTCTTGGCTCTGCACCGGGCTCCCCCTGAACAAAACCACTAAAAACATAAACACAAGAAAAAAATCAGTACACTCAGAGAGGATGTGCAGTAGGGCTACACTGGGAAATGCAATATTGTTGAGCTCTACTAGGGCATGAAATGTAATCACATGTCAAAGTACAAACCAGGGCAAAAGCTCAAAAATAGGGTTGGTTCTCGTCTTGAACACGGCTATGATTGCAGGCCGACCGGCTGCTTGTGGATCACCTGAGAGAGAAGATCAGATACAGAGACTCAGATGAGTTTTTAAAAATAAAAAATAACGTAACACTGATCAGGTTCATTGTGATGAAGAGAAGAGGTGGACCTTTGAGAAGCACTGCGAGCCTCTCTCCTGTTGGGTCCCAGGCTAAAGACTGGATCTCTCCACCGACGCTGGCAGACAGAGCAGACAGTAAGTGACACTAAGCTTGACTTTTCTGTAAGTGGCTGTAATGTTACAAGCAGGCAGGAAGCCAAGCAGCGCTGAATGCTGCCTGAATACTCAATAAATGCTTCAAACAGTCTTGTTTGAGCCTTTTTGGAAACCAAACTCATCACTGTTTCTGATGTAGTTCAGCTGAAAAGCAGCTAATTAGCGAATCTAGTTTAGAGCTCTTACATGATGTCTCCATCTGCTGTGTTAAAGGTTGTCTCTGATAGGTCAGCCACCACTGCTGCTGCCTGTGGCCCTTTTGATGTGCATGTAGGTACGCCTGCTGAATAACAACAACATCATACAGGTCAATTTAAGTTATTGAGACTCTTTAAAGGGACAGTTCACCCAAACATGAAAAAAATAAACAAAAAACTCTGCAGGCAAACATTTTCCTATTATTTGTCGACCACAAACATGACGTATCATCTGAATCTGAAACATTTGGCAGGTGTAGTTCGGTAGAAACTTTATACCAGTTTAAAATAGGAACTATTTTCTTTCTACTAGACAGATAATAGTTCCTACATGAAACTGCTCACAACAAGGTCTGTGGATTATCTTGAGTAACCAGGTCAGGATTGTAGGGAAGAAACATTGCTGTTGAGTTTTTCAGATGTATTTCTTGGCGCTGTTGAGCACCACAAACCGAGTGCAATCTTGTTCCATTATGTGCAAGAGAAGGCAGACACCTCTATGGCCAATATCTCTAACACTCAGCAACTTACACCAAAACAATCTAGATTGATGAACAGCACTGCAGGTAAGAGGAAAAATATGGGGTGAACTGTCCCTTCAAGTACTATAATCAGTTTGTTATTCAACTTTAAACAAATATAATTGAAGCTGTACATCAGTTATGAACAAGGCTGAATATTCCACAAGACAACTGGTTATTCTGTGTAAAGACTGTGGACAGATAACCTGGTGAATCAGTGAAGGTCAGAGCGTAGATGACCATCTCTTCCTGTACGGTGAAGAGCAGTCGGCTCCCATCTGGACTCCAACAACCAGACTAACAAAAACAGACAAACACACATTCATAACCATTTAATAAAATACATGTTACCTAATTAAACATTAACTTTAAAACATGGTAACAAGTTTTCACCTGGCAGCGCCCTTTCAAACATGGCCAACGCTCACAGGTCCACATCCTGGTCTCCCAGACCCTGAGGAAAGAAACTTTACTTATCGATGTGTAAAAACACCACGTTCTATCCACTTATTATCTTATAACAGCTGCTGAACTCCAGACTGTGCCACTAATCCCTCACATGTTCATAAATATTCATGAAGCTTGACACTTTATTGTAATACAGCATCGACTCCGTACACACTAATCATGACAGGGACATATAGTCACTGGCAGCTTGACATATCTGTTGAATAACATGTGCTATTGTAGCTCTAAAACAAAGGTAGATTAGAAACTTCAGCTATCTGAAGTGTTGTCTCTGACCTGAACAGTGCAGACGGTGTAGAAGCCAGGACGCGGCTGCCATCAGGGGACCAGGACAGGAAGGTGACCCCGCCTCCTCCAACACGGTGAAGAGGCACACAGTTTTCTGAAGCTACATCCCAAATCTGAAAGATACAATGAATCCAAAGATACAAAAGCCCACAATCACTTTGTGAATCACTTTCTTACGAGATGAATCAGACTTCAAGACAAAGCTGTTGCCTCGTACCATCATCGCGGTGTCCATAGGTGAGGCCGACGCGAGGAGAGATCCGCTTGGAGACCAGGCGATGGAAGTGACGGGAGAGTGACCAGGATGAGACAAAACTTGAGCGCAACCAGATGAAGGCCTGGAGGGGTCGAGAAGAGTGCAGCACGAGAAATTCCACTGTTTAGAGATGTATGTCACGTCACAAAATTCAGCAGCCACATGCACAAAAAGTTAGAACTAATTTTCAGTGTTTTTTGAGAGAACTGACTACAATCATTTTAAGACTGTTTGGAGTTTACGTACCTGGTTGACAGTGAGCAGGGGTCCACATGCCAGACCAGTAAACAGTTTTGACAGGCGACAGCGAGAGCAGACGCACACAGCGGCTTCCACTGCACTGCTGCAACATTCCTCTGTAGACGGTGCTTCAGTGTGGGAGTTGTGGCGCTGAGAGACACGAGACCAAAGGGAGACAGAGTAGTGAAAATACTGTCCCAGAATAAAAAAGAACAAGGCTGCACTATGAGGCTGACGTGCACTCAGATTTTGTGTTTCTGTTTACAAACTGTCCTGGTGACATACAGCTTTATTACCTCAGCCGAAGAGATTATGTTTTCAGTTCGGTTTGTTTGTTTGTCAGCAGAATAACAGAAAAACTACTGATCAGATTTTCATGAAACTTGGTGGAAGACTGCAGCATGAGCCAAGGAAGAACCATCACAGGGTGGACACACAAATTATTTCTCACTTTTGTTAACATTGTGAGATAAGGCATGTGGCCATGGTGGAATAAATGCCATACATCTGAAAATCCTGTCGATGGTAGTAAAGTTCAAGAGTGATAAAACAGCCAACTGTAGAAATACAAATACTCCACAATCCACATTCACCAGTAGCCTGGGGTGGCCTTCACATGTAGCTGCTCAAACTTGACACAGAAAGCAGTCGTCAGGAAGCACTCGGGGACAGACAGCGGTTTCATGGAGGAACAAACACAACTGTAATGCCATTTTTTTCTCAAACTAAGGTGTGGCTATAGAAACATTAATACACATATATTATGCAACTAATTAAACTCACATCCAAATGTGAATTGTGTGAAATAAACTACACCACAGATATTGTTTTAAATTTGACTCCAGAAAAAATAACTTCTTGAATATAATTTTTTTTGTAAAAACTGTTTTTGATAACAGCTGCTGATAAAATTTGGTTTTCCAAATGTTAATTATGTAAATTATTTCCAATGTAGTGGTACATAATTAATGCACAGCTGAGATGACGAGGCTACAGCTCAGCACAACCATATTTTGACAAATTTGGAAATATAAACAAACATATTTGGTGGTTGTGTTTTCATATTTACACATCATAGAGCAGTAGTTTTCAAACACACCAAAGGGCAAGCCAAAATCTCAAAGCCAATCCGTACTTATATCTCTGCACAATAAGTTCGATAACATGTGGCTGGCAGTCAGAGCTTTTGATGTGTCACACACTAGTAATTCCCACGTGTAAATTGTCACAAAGAGGTTCCTGGTGAAGGTTTTTAAAATTAAATTCTATTTTTAGCTACAGTTTGCCTCTTTATTAGGGAATGGGTGTGCACAACACACTGATGCAGTAAATTACAAATTCATTCAGAACTTTTTGTAGAGGCCCAGTTGAATATTGCAATAATAATGTGTGTGTCTCACAAAATCCCACAGTGCACCTGGACTGACATCATGGCACACACAACATTTGAGAACCACTGGTATAGAAAACTGGACAATAGGAAATATTAAGTTGATATCACGTCTTGTTGAATTGTCTTGTGAGGTACACATCCTGTTACCTGCGCCTGCTATGGTGGTCTCGCAACAGTATCTGGACAAAGAAGATAAATCCATATGACCTGGCAGCCCAAATCTGGATTACAGACTGCAATGCTTTACCTTCACTGACGTACCTGGTCTTCAGAAATCTTGTTTTTTGACTGAGAGTTTTTACTTTGGTATAGAGTTGCAGCAGAATGAGCGTGAATGTATACACTACAATTACAGTCTTAGAAAATATCACAATTTCATGGTATTTGGCATCACATTATTATTATTATTACAGAGCACATATCTCACCCGAATGTGCCCCCACCCCCCCTACTTTCACATTCTCTATTGACCTTCGTGAATGAAGATCTGTGCTCTCCGAGTGCCCCTCTACTTGTTATTGAGATCAGAGGTTCACAGTTGCATCAAAGTATGTCTACAGACTAACACTGACATTCTGTTATTATAAAAAGTGAATGTTTGGACGTGTTCCAGCGCTGGATTCTGCCTCAGTATCAGAGCACATTAACATTTATATACAGTATACTACCACGCTGCTGTTTGAACTGTTCCTGCTGCATTAGTGTTTCATGTCATTGTAGCACTGTAGAGCTTTGATCAGCAGTAATCTTTTTAACTACAATTATGCAGCGTAGACTTAATTCCACAAGTTGTTCTGTCTGCCTTCTTCAGAGCTTAGTTACTGTACCTTTTGGGGTTATAGATCTTAATGGAGTCATCCAGTAGCGCTACGGCAAATTTATCTGTATGAGGATGCCAAGCGAAGGCCCGCACCACACAGTCAGACCTGGAGAAGAAAGAGGGATGTAAGCAGAAAATATATTATTTATATATATATATATTTTTTTTAATATCTATTATTAAATTTCTGTTTAAAGTACTGTTTCAAGCCAATGCTTAAAAATACTGCACATGTATAAAAAGATCCCACAGTTTTTCCAATCAAAACGATTGTTTTCTTTGTCCTTTAACCTGATGGTTATTCCTTCAATCTATTGATTCATTGTTTGGTCTATAAAACACCAGAAAACCGTCAAAAAAATCCATCACAATGCCCTAAAAGTCATTAAGTGACTTTTTTAATTCAACCGACAGTTGAAAACTCAAAAGATATTCAGTTTACTTTAATGTAGGAAAACAAAAAAACAGCAGATCCTCATATTTGAGAACCTAGAACACTGAAAAATGACTTAACCAATTACAACCACGATTCCAAAAAAGCTGAGACACTGGAAGGGAAGATTCTCCGTCCAGTTGCATTTTTTTTTTCAAAATCGTAGATAAGCAAATGTACACAGTATGGTAACTATCAACTTTTATATCACAGTATACCTTCAAATCGCTATATCGCTGCAACTCTAGTCCCAGCTTTTTTGGAATTGGGGGTTGCAACTTGATTGTCAAAATTGCTGCAGACTAATTTTCTAACCGTTTCAGCTCTACAGTTATATTAATATAATAAAAACTCTCAGCTCTTCATCAGCATGTCTGCTCACAACCAGCTTATTCATAATACATAATATCTTTAAGCATTTGCCCTTTGAAAGCAAAAATAAATGCCAGATGACAAAGTTGGCACTCACCACTTCAAAACTTGTGAAAATTCAGCGAGCATGTCCTCACTGCTCATCTATAGAACAAATGACAAACAGGTAATACCCATTTGACAAACATCTGGTGATTAAGTGTACTGCTGTAATCAACACATTTAACAGCAACTTACTGTGAGGTGAGGAAACAGGGAGCCGTGAAAGGACGAGAACCATCTCAACAACGCCAGGGTACAACCAGAAATCACTGACATCCATTTAGGCACTACAAGAGCACAAGATACAAGAGAGTTGATGTATAAACACATCAGTGGATAAATAGTGAAGGAGCAGGTCATCACTGTATGTGTTAGAGCAAACAGAAGATTTTGGCGTACCTTCTGTATTTGAGTTGGTAATTTCATCGAGTAGTCCTGTGAAACCACCGTCCCGCCTGAGATGTACAGAGAAAAGTTGCATAAATGATCTTTGTATGTGAAAGACATTGGACAAACTTTATTCCAAGGCCTACATGAAAAGTTTTTTTTTCAACTACAAGATGTCCTACTTGCCAAAACGTGCCTCGGAAATCAAGTTATAGTTACAGTGAATGCACTATAACTTGTCTGTTATAGCAATGTTATTATGGTCCGACCAACACAGGATTTGATTTGATTTCCTGCCAGTTTATTAGGTACACCTGGGTAAAACACAGTCTAATGCAACAGTCCTGCAATAAATCACACCAACATGTAGGTCAGTAGCTGTCCATTAGTCATTCACTCTACAGCAGGAATTGGCACTTTGAAATAAAAGCTATACGTGAGAAATTCACTGTACCTCAAAATAAACTGTGGGTTTTACAAACTTGACACACTCTCAAGGCACTGATGTTGGTTGTAGTGTTCAGATTTTTGTTGAAAGTTGTTGATTCAACTACGATCATTTTGTAAACTGCAGGTTGTGGTGACAGGTGTCTCTATTATTTATGTTAACAATGGTAAGCCAAATAAAAGAATTATCTCTCTCTCCTCAGTTTCTGAAAAGTTGGTTCTCCTCCATTTGCTAACATTCATGTCCTATTACTGCATATTGCTAACTGGGCTTCACTGCACGTCACTAACTCGACTTCTTCTCTGGAGCCTTTGTGCTCCACTGTTTCGCAGGTTCTATCTTATGGCAGCTACGCCTGGATCGTGTGTCGTGGTTGAGCTGCTGCCGTGGTCCTGCCTGAGGCCTCCTACTACTGCTGTTATTATTAGTCATATTTCTACTATTATTATACACATAAGGGGTTTTGGGGGAGTTTTCCTTATTCTCTGTGAGGGTCCAAGCACAGAGGGATGTCATACACTGTAAAGCTCTCTGAGGCAAATTGTGATTTGTGATACTGAGCTTTATAAATAAAACTGAATTGAAACTCTGTGTGTGTTGCAACATAGTCCAACAGCACCACAAACTACAGCCTCTAAGATGATCATGAAGTTGCATCAACAACACTGCTCTAATACACTGAAAATAAAAACAACTTTATAACCCTCAGGAAGGGAATATTTACAGGACTGCTGTATTGGACTGTATTATTCTTAGCTAGATGTATCTAACAAAGTGGCAACTGTGTGTACATAATGTAGTCTGTGTTGTAATTCCTACACCTAATCTGTGTGTGTGTGTGTGTGTGTGTGTGTGTGTGTGTTACCTACCATGCTGCTGCGCTCCTCATCCACAGTGTTTCTGAGTGATCCAGGAAGGCCGCCTTGCTGCTGCTTTCTGTGCGACTGTGGAGCTTCAGAGACTCTCGGGGGAAATATAAACTCAGAGGACTGGACTCCTGCAGGAAACACACAACACTATAATGATAACCTTTCACTAGGCACAGTACAAACACACAAGAAGATACTGTACATCTCACCACAATACATTGGCATGTTGTGAGAGATTATCAGTTGTGTGTTAAGTGACCACAGCAGCTTTGACTCAGACCTGCTTCAGTCGGTCTTCAGTACTTGTTCCTGACAGCAGCTCGTTGTTGGACTCGCACAGAGTGGTCTGTCCGGAGGGCAGCGGAGGAGGAAACAACACCAGAGAGCACATCTTCAACACGATGGAGCCTCTGGACCCTGAAAACACACCATGTATCAGTCAGGTAAACACAGAGGGACTTAGTGGAAGCCATGTTTACATCTATACAGCGGGCTAACAGCTGGTTAGCTAGCACCAACGGTTAAAGTTAGCAAGCTAGTTCAAGCTAACTTCTTTTATATCGACCTCGTTTTAGCGACAACAGTTTCCCTTCGTTTATAAGTCGTTAAAGTTACCTTGTAGTATGTTGTGTCCTGCGTAGTGTGGTCAGTTATCACGCGCTGTATTTCCAAACAAAAGAAAAGCGCATGCTACCTCGCTGTGACACTTTGGGCTAGCTTCAGACTTCAAGTTAATCGCGCGGTGTGGGCTACGGCAAGTCAAAGGGACAAACGGTGCGGAGTCGGCTACAGAGCGCTGATGTGCTGCCCTCTTCAGGACTCAGAGCGACATTACATCATTGAAACAGACACCGACTGTTGTTAGTTATGATGCTTTAAATACACAAGGCATCTTATTTAATTATACAAGTCGAGTTGTTTCCACATGGATTTTCCCTGAAGTGTTTTTCCTCCACATTAGCCGTCTATCATCATGTTTTTAGTTAACTGAGTTGAGTTGAGTTTGGTATGTTTTTTTTCCAACTTATAAAACTCATAATGCACACGACAACAACAATAAGGCATTACTTTTGAAGCTGTGACAAACCAAAGCAAATTTTGATGACCAAAAGGCCCTTTTAACACTTTATTTATAAAGATTTTCCATGAACATACAAGTCATTACCATGAGTTGTCTTCCAAGTTGCAGTAATGTGCAAAAAATAAAATAAAAATAAAGGATACTGGAGACTAACAAAAACCAAAACAAAGAGATCATATTGAGAGAAAAAAACAAAGCAAAACAAAACAAAAAACAAGGAAATGATTAAATAAATCTATAATAACAGTCTATGATAATAAAAAAAGGTACCTACCCTTTTAACATGAATTGTTTTGTACTGTTCTCTTTATATTTATACATTGATAGTTAAAGAAAGAAGCAAAACAAAATAAATGTATATAATGTGTAGGCCTACCAAAAAAAATTCATACACACACACTCACTTCCATTACTCTGTTTTATATCTGCCAATCACCTTATTTTAAAATGAGTTTTAGACATTTTCGAAATATTCCACAAATTAACTCCTTTGTCACTTTTGTTTTGTCTTTGTTTGTTTCTTTATTGACCACATTATAAGCATTAAAAAAAAAAGCATAATCAAGTATGGTTTAATGCCAAGTAGGTTTAACATAGGAGGATTTTTTTGTGTGTGTTTTGTTGCATTGACAAGAAACATAAATATAGAATAGGGGGAAACAAATACAATAACAATATTAAAAAATACAAATTAAATTCATTTATTCTATTTAATCAGGAAGTCCCATCGAGACTGAAAAAGCCGATAAAAACACAGTTAAAATGCAACAAATACAACATATAGCCTAATACAACAAAAATCCACAATAAAACAACAACTATTCAAAGATAGTGGCCTCTCAAGAAAAACAAGCACATGTCTCTGTCACCACATTCTTTATGATGCCTTTAAATTCATCAGTGGATGAAAGTGTTTTAGATGCTTTTTTAAAAGTGCTCCCACTTTTTTCCAGTGTATAACTGTTTAAAATAGCTGGACAGAGACTGTGCAGATATAGTATGGGCTGAGCAAAGGTTCAAAGTATTCAGAGTAAAAAGATTTTTAAAAAAGCTGATCCGTGATTATGACTAAGATAATGATGCTGTCTCTTCATCCTCACCAGGGAAGGAAGGGCAAAGCGCATGGTCAGTTGCACAGCAGCCTCTCTGGAGCCGGCGGGGACCGGTGTGTCTTGCTCAAGGACACATCAGCAGCAGCAGCAGCAGGGTGTAGGACACGGGGTGGGATCCTAGTTGAAGCTCAAACATATAAACCAGTGAATGAAAGGGCACATTTTGGGACTGGAAATAATGGATGTGATTATAGAAAACTGATTCCTCTGTGTGTGTGTGTGTGTGTGTGTGTGTGTGTGTGTTTGCAGAGGGTGTCGGCAGCGCCCCCTTGTGGTGCAACTCGCATTTCCGTGACGTCAATTCAGCACTGGGAAGGAGACAGCTCCCTCCCCCAAAAAACCCAGCGCGCCTCACGTTGCATGGGTCCCCGGTTATTGATAACACAATTTGCCCGATGGGATCCATCCCGGTAACGTGAAAGTCGTGGATCCAGCGGCTGGAGAGACCACAGAGAGCCAGGACCGAAGGAAGAAACAAACGATCTGCTCATTATCGCCGACAAATAGCAAGCCGAGCCCACCCCTTCACTTGACAACGCGACATCAAGCAGGCAGAAAGGTATGGGAATGTCATACTATCCGGTTAAATGCTGATAAAATCAGGTACCACAGGACGGTGAGGTATGATGCTCGGTGCTTGGTGCGGTTGCGTTCACGCCGCTCACACTGCACCACTCAACTGATGCTGCCAAGAAACCAATCATCGTCGATGAATGCTGGAAAAATCATATTTTTGCAGCACATTACGAAATATGTGTGTTGATGCCAACGTTGAGTAAATGTTGAGACGCTGCGGCAGTTTGACTTGGCATGGACCATAGTAGGCATCGGGCGCTTGCAATTCATGCACGTCGGTTATGATGCTGCTGAGTGTCATCATCACATCCTCGGTTATTTAAAGATTGATCTTCCTGCGTTTGTGTGTGTGTGTGCGTGTGTGTGTGCACTACTCCTTCGCACAGGCCCGGTGCTTGTTTATTGCCCGTTTTTTCACGCTCTCATTTCGCTCAGTCGTCGTGGCTCCTCTCATGCAGTGGTGCAGTACAAGAAATGGAGCTGGTGTAAGATATGTGAATTGGGTACATGTGCTCTCTCTCCCTCTCTCTCACACACACATGCAGGCACGCACGCACGCATGCACGCACGGACGGACCGACGGAAGGACGTACGTACACATCCACACCGAGGCGGTTATGCAATTCGTCATATTCTTCAGATGCACACAATGCTCCTCACTTGATGCATGACGAGCGACATATGGGAGCTGCTGAGTCGCTTTGCTGTGATGTTGTCACACGCTGATGCCCCTCAGAGAGACACTTAAAGAACAGGTGACAGCCTTGGCCGTGGACTGCACAACCTCCTCTGGTAGATTCATTCATAAAGCCCATCTCCACTCCGGGTGATGGCTCCACTGGGCAGGCTGGTTCTCCCATTCATGCTGTAGACACACAGAGAGATGAGGCTCCCCTGCATGATTCAGACAGGACCTGGTTGTGGAGATGGAGTGGTTAAACTGGGGGACTGGCTAGATGCCCAACTCACAGCACGACTCCACTGTTGTGGTGTTTTGCATTGCTTGAGTAAAAGAAAAGTTAATGCACACTTCAGTTATTTCTTGAAGGATCAAAAGAGACTGTAGAAGTCAGAGTTTGGAGCAAGTCTTTATTTTGCAAGTCACAATTCAAGTCAAGTGTCTGCACTCAAGTCCCATGTCAAGACAGGCAAATCCCAAAGACTAAACTTTGAGTTGCGAGTCTTAAAAAAGTCATCATGTGCTCTTCAACAAATGTAATGCAGTTTAAACAACAGAGTAACAATATTGAATTCACAACATACATGAATACCCTTTAAAATTTGTATTTATTTGTTAAAACAAGTTTGTTGGATGTTGTTGCGTCTCTGCACAAACAGATTTACCTTTCATCTAATTTTCCCCAACTGGAGTTAAGTACCATAACGTTAGTTCTTCATGGTTCTCTCCACCAACTTGCCAGGATGCTGTCAGCATGCGTAGATTTTGGGGGACATGCCCCCCTCAGTACTTACAACACATGCATTTGTCCCTTCCAGTAAAAAGAATGAAGTTGCAGAGGACTTTTCTTTCGAGCACGACTCATTGACGCAACATTGTCTCTTGTAAAGTACGTAGTGACAGCATGCAACCTCAGAAACAATGGTTGCTATTTGCCATGAAATGGAATGAAGATGAAGCAGCTACACATGGTAGAAACAGGAAGTAGCAGGACATTTCCAACATAAATTGATGCAGAAAAGGCACGTTTAGGTGCCTAAAAATTCACAAGGAAATTTATGAAGGCAGGACCTTCAAATACCCCAGTTAATATGTGCCCCCCCATGTTAAAACAAAAGTTGTGCCCTTGGCTGTTGGATTGGTCCAAACAAAGTGAATCTGGGGAATTAAATGTCGACTTGCTGGGAATGAAAAGCATTAATGTTAATTGATTCAAGAAATGGAGGGAAATTATTTGATTTGTGGCACATTTTTAGAATAACATACTTTTAAATCTTTAGGCTTGGGGGATGGTATCAAGTATTTTCAAGTCAAAAGGTTGAAATTAAGTCCAAGTCTTTTTTGATTTTGTCAGGTTGAGTCTAAAGTCATCAAACTCAAGTCTGACATGAGTTCAATTCATGTGACTCAAGTCCACATCTCTGGTAGATATGCTTAAATGGGCCTAGCAGGCACAGGACCAGGGTATCCTCTGGCCTCCTCCTGCAAAATGTCACTCAAAGAGACATGTACTGACCAGGAAGAGACTTAGAATAACCAAAAACAAACATAACATGACAACAAAGAGACACAAACAGCTACAAAGAGATGTAAAACAGCAGCAAAGAGACACAAACAGTGGCTACAAAAAGGGGCAAAACAACCAGAAATGAAACACAAGAGATGCAAAATGAGTACAAAGATACACAAAACCACAGAGAGATGCATAACAACAACAAAAAGTCTGTGTGTCCTCTCCTGTGTCAGAGAGGTGGTGGGGCCTTTTGCATGCCTGTGCCCAGAGGCCCATTGTCTCATAATCCGCCCATGCTGGTAGAGGTAAAGGGAGCAGTCGTTCCAGCATTGTGTCCAGAGCTGAAGTTAATCCACGCTTGTTTGTAGCGTGGGAAGCAGTTAGAATATCTTTAACACAGAGATTGAACATGGCTGATGATTATAAATCATTCTAATGCATTTCTTGTCATTAATCTTCTCTTTCAGGCGTACGTCTCATCTCTCCACCCTCCATCCACCCTGACCTGCTGTGTTGGGGAAACCCCTAATGAGTGGGACCTGTATCCATGAGCCCCGTGCCCCTTCCCCCTCCCTGTCAGGCTTCAGCACCCCCATCTCAGAGCCCCCCTATCGAAGACTCGATGGAGACACCCCTGCCTGCACCCCCGAAACGGACCTGACCCCCACACAGTGTGTCCTCCGTAACGTGCTGTCCATCGACACCGGTGGACCGGGGGCGCCGGGCGGCAGCAGCCCCACTCCCAGTGATGGACCCTCAGCCCACTTTGACAACAGCGTGCTAAAACTACATGAACATGAGGCCTGCCAGTGTGGCGGCGGGGCCGAGGCGGGGCACAGTCCAGAGGCTGGTGCCGTCAGGAGCCAGTCGGAGAACATTCGGCTACAATCAGGAAGTGGAGGTTTTTTGGAGGGACTGTTTGGCTGCCTAAAGCCAGTGTGGACCATGATTGGAAAGGCCTACTCCACTGAACACAAACATAGCCATGAAGGTATGTGACAGTAAATGTTTCACCTCTGTGCTATCTGACATGACCCTCTGCTGTGCTTTGGATAAACACCACAGAACAAAGTCAAAATTTTGTGATTCAAACATGATATCCATTCACTACATGATTTATTATGGTGCCTTCGTAACCATGGAGATGCACTATAGAAAATAAATCTAAGCTCATGGATGAAGCTTCAACTCCAGAACTGTTCAGACTCTTTATTTAAGTACCAATACAACACTCCAAAAATACACCTGCATTTAAAATCCTACCTCAGTAAAAGCACAGAGATTTTTTTTTTTAAGAGATTTTTTGGGCGTTTTTTGCCTTTAATTGATAGGACAGCTGAGTGTGAAGGGGGAGAGAGAGAGAGAGGGAATGACATGCAGCAAAGGGCCACAGGCCGAAGTCGAACCCGGGCTGCTGCGGCAACAGCCTTGTACATGGGGCGCCTGCTCTATCCACTAAACCACTGACGCCCCAAGCACAGAGATATTATTAGCAAAATGTACTTAAAGCGTCAAAAGTTAAACTACTTGTTCTGCAGAGAAAAATACACCTGTGACAGAGATATTATTACACAGTACCTTATTAGACTGTTAGTGACGCATCAATGCATAAGAAGCTGTTAGAGAGTTTA
The DNA here is from genome assembly GCF_041903045.1 of Epinephelus lanceolatus. NCBI lineage: Eukaryota > Metazoa > Chordata > Actinopteri > Perciformes > Serranidae > Epinephelus > Epinephelus lanceolatus. The sequence continues at coordinate 14,425,625 of NC_135741.1, read as the reverse complement.
TCCACTTCATTAAAAGTGTAGTTTAGTCCAGTAGTTCCCATCCTTGGACTCAAGTGCCTCTAAAGGGTCACAAGATAAATGTGAGGGGTCATGAGATGATTACTGGCTACCATAGCGTCACCCATTGGTTTGTGGACTCCCGTTTTGAAGCTTCAAGTTTGGCATTATGGCCGTCGCCATCTTGGTTTTTTTGTAGCCAGAAGTGACCGTATTTGGGTAAGAGGCTGTAGCTGTGGAGGAGTGAGGACTGGATCTGACTGAGAAGTCAAAGACACTATCGGCAGAGCTTGTCACTCAAAGCAGCCCGCCCTTAATTATGTGTAACTTTAAGCCTTAATAAAATGTAAACAGTGAGTTAAATAAAAATTCACGCCCCATACAGTTGTCATGAATGTTGAAATTAGATGTAGAGGCCAAAATCATTTTTGTACCAGGCTGTAAACTTGTTTATTTCTGCTGTAAAGTTGGGCATTTTAACATGGTGGTCTATAAGGACTGACTGGTTTCTGGTGCCAGCCTCAAGTGGCCATTTGAGGAACGGTAGTTTTTAGCTCTTCGAGGTTGACTGTTGCCATAGTTTTTGCAGTGTCCCCCGCTTTGTTGGCACTAGTCGGCCCTTGTCAGCTGTTTCTCAGCTGATTCAGCGTGTTGAATCTGTGTCAGAGACAGTGGAGCCTGTCAGTTAGAGGAATCATGGCAGTTCAGCTCAGTGCACAAGAAGAGAAACCGAAGTGAGGAAAGTAAACAAATGACTAAAGAGGGTGTGAGATCGAAGCAAACTTGTTAAATTAGGTATGATTATATTTGTAGCCACTGAGCTTTCTAGCAGAAACTGTAATCATTTGTGGCATTGTTCATTAGCGCATGGTAAATATTCTTTGATCGTTGTGTTGTTAAGTGGTTACGGGAATGAATGAATGAATGAAAGTCCTAGCAAGCAGAAAAATAAACTAAGTTATCCTCTTGTACACAGGCACAGAATGTATGTGCTAGCTGGCCATTGGCTGTGGTGTGTTCAGGTGCAACTTTTTGGCTGGGACACAGGTGACGTGAGTCAAAGCAACAGTTGGTCTTGGTTGCCACTAGTTGTTTCTAAATTTTTTTGTTAAATATTGGATGATTTTACATCTTTGGGCCTTCAGTTGTTATTTAAATGAACCATGTGAGAGGTTTAGGAGAGAAATGTCTCTTTGGTGGTACTATAAGCTCAGACATCTGCAACATGACATGAGGCCACACTGCTTTATTGTGAGGGGTCACAAGCCAAAAAGGTTAGGAATCACTGGTTTAATCTTAAACATTTATTTATTCCTGATCCATAACTGCTTGTCCTGGTTCAGGGTCGCAGGTCATTTTTAACAATTCATTGTATTTCTTAAGCTTATCAAGTAACTGCAGCTGTCAGATTAACATAGTGGAGTAAAATCTACTATATTTACTGCTGAAATGTTTGAGAGAAGTGGCATAAAGAAGTGGAAAACACAAATACTAAACTACAATCACTTCAAATTGAATTTATGTACCGCGCTTGGGTAGGTTTACTTAATTTTCCAACACTAGAACTCATTATTTTCATTGCCTCCATGTCCTGCTGGCAGCATCACTTTGTTTATGAGTCGGTTCATTCACAGTCATCAGCACCAGTGAGTTTTCACAGCTGGCCAAGGGGAAGCATCATGTGCATCTGCCTGGGCTGCAGCAGCCCCTCAGAGATCTCGACACTTCAGTGGACCTCATGAAGAATTGATCTGCCTGTCTCTTTTATTCTGCCCAGCTCGTCTCTCTTTAGCGACCATGCTCTCACAGTCGTTTAAGTCGTGTCAGTGTGACAGATGACAGACAGATTAGACTGTGAGTGGATTGTTGTTTCCCTTCTTATCTCTGGATGGAACTGTAATGCTCTACTGGATAAGTTATCAATATACCATTTGTTTGAACATGGCAGGCACTTTGTATGACGCAATGGTGTCCTGCCAGCCCATACTAATGTGTAGCGTGGACGTAGCATTTGCTCAGCAAGCCCCCTGATTCCTCCCGGCCCAAACTGGCAAGCATGCGTTTTGACATTTGGAGGTTTTGCAGTGTGTGATGGATATAAATTAAGTCATTACTCAAAGAATGCTGCTAAAAAAATCTGTTGCAATGCCTGTGTCAAAGTGGAAACAGGCAACTTTTCATTCCCTCCTCACGTTTCCAAGTAGTGTTGTTTTTGGCCAGTGTTGGGAAGTAGTTAGTCTCGCACACCAGACCTTTCTCAAGAAAAGAAAGGTCTGGCTGGGCCGACTCTCACTTTAAGATTGGAGAAATAAACGCCCCGGCTGCTTGTATTTCTTTCAACCAATCACAGTCGTTCTGGGCGGTGCCACAGCAATGGTGCGCTTGCAAAAATATTGCCGGGGGGAAACAGGTTTTGGTGTAACACGCCCACAAAAATATCGCCTACAGGACGCGAACCATGGCAGAAAAATGGCTACATCCCTGCAAGATCAAACACCGCAAAAGTTAGTAAAGGACGTGTTGAAAACTGCAACCGGAGGTGGTAGGGCGGGACTTCAGCGGGTGGCTCATTCCGCCCAATGAGAGGCTGATCTATGCAGCGAACTTCTGCCCACTCAGACTAGGAAGTAGTTAACTACATGTAGTTCAACTAAAAGTTTAACTACTTGGGTGTCAGTTTATTCATTCATTTACCTGTAACCTCTTATCCTGTTGGGGGTCACAGGGGGGCTGGAGCCTGTCCCAGCTGACACTGGGTGAGAGGCAGGGTACACCCTGGACAGGTCACCAGACTATCACAGGGCTGACACATAGAGACAGACAACCATTCACACTCACATTTACAGCCAATTTTAGAATCACCAGTTGACCTGCATGTCTTTGGACTGTGGGAGGAAGCCGGAGTACCCTGAGAAAACTAACACTGACATGGGGACACATGCAAACTCCGCACAGAGGGGCTCCCTCACCCTGGGGTTTGAACCAGTAACCCTCATGCTGAGAGGCAACAATGTTAACCACTGCACCAGGGTGTCAGTTTAACTACATTAATGCCACGTGCTTTGGGACATGTAGTTTATGCAGTTAATTATAAACTACATATTCATAGTATTCTCATTATGTTTTTTGCCGTAAAATATGGCACAGTGCCACAGCTCATTGGCCGCAGTTGCAGTTTTCACCTGGTATTTGACTACAATCACCTCTGGTTTGTAGCCAAGGTGTCTGTAATCAAATGCTATAAATTTCCCAAGATTGTTAGCATTGTCCTGATTCTGACCCAACAATCGCTCCTTATCTTCTCCACAACACATCCTCAGGTTGCCGAGGTGAGGGCTTGCCCACACTTTTCTCAGCGTCAGTTCAGTTGTACCTCTGTGTAAAAATATGAGACTCCAGGCTAAGATTGTAATCATTTCCCATGATGTGGTTTGGATAAAGTTAAACCACTTTTTGAAGCTAGTTTCACCTTGACAAGCAATTTCTTTTTATCAAATGTCATTGTGAAGTAGCTTGAAGTTTGGTAAACATCAGTTTTAATGCAGTTTCTCCAACACTGTTGTTGGCGACGCTGATGCAAAGACAACTGGTTCACTTTCTGTTTTCCTCAGAACCCAGCAACAGGGCTCTATTTGTTTTTCTGGGTAGTGTTTCCACAGTTAGGTCTTTGGGTGGCCAGGGCTCGGAGGTAGAGCGGGTTGTCCACTAATCTCCTCTCTTCCAGACTATGTCAAAGTATCCTTGAGCAAGATACTGAACCCCAGTTTGCTCCTGATGGCTGTCCCATCGGTATGTGTGTGTTAAAAAACTAAGGAGCAGGTGGCACTTTGTAAGGTAGCCTCTGCCTTGAATGTGTGTGTGAATGGGTGAATGTGACTTGTAGTGTGAAAAGCGCTTTGAGTGGAAGACCAGAGGCGCTATACAAGTGCAGTCCATTTACTTCAGTTGTTCCATCGTACACTATTTCCGCTACGGGGGATAGTACCTGCAAAGAACTTACACTGATACTCTTTGGTAACTGGGGATAGCTACCATGGAAAACAACAGTGCTATCCTCTTCCTGTTTTGGTTGTGCACTGGCATAAGCGTCAATTGTGTATCTTCAGTTCTTTTTTTAAATAAATTGAAAATTAGGAATTATTTTCCCGGTATTGCCTCAAAATTGATCACGTGTGTTCCACAAATCTTCCCTGGGTAAACAGAGATATATTGCACATTTTGAGCATTTGCACGTGTTCTTGTGATTGTGTTACGTATTAGCAATGCGTAACACATAAAACGGGTCCACAAGATGGCCATCAGTGAATATGAGCGAGTTAACTTGTTCATTCCTCCATGATTTTTGATCGCATGTTACGGAAACACTTTGCCAAGCTGCTTTAGATAAGTGTCCAACTGCCTCTACAAACGATTTCCATAATTTTAGGTGCCTTAATCTCTGGTATCGAATGAATTCAATCATGTTATTATGACTGAAAGTACCATAGCCATGTGCTCACTTTGAAACTACAATAAATGTTCCTATTTTGTTCCTGTTTGCCTTTTGTCTTTGAAACTTCCAGCATGTGATTCAGTGCACTTCTTTATTTTCTGTGAAGTCTAAACAAATGGCTGCATGCTCTTTGTCCATGGTGCTGACATACGTGCCAAGATAGAAAAAATTAAAGGTGTTTTCACTGCTCTCGTCGTGCATTACCTGCAGCATTAAGCACTGTGAATGTGAGAGAGCTGTGTCTGTTAAAACAGTTTTCAGAAGCATGGGAAGTCCTTGAGGTCATGTCACATTGCTATACCTTGACATTTGTTGAAACACAATGGTTGATGCACTTCCTTTGTGCCTTAAATCCAGCCTTCATTTTCTGGGAGATGGTACCCAGTGGCAGATAGTAAAAGCGAGGCTTATAGGGAACCAATCTAAATGCTGATGGTGTCATTATTCTATAGCCATTACATTAGGCAATCAACATTTATGTTATAATGACAAGTCTGAGCCCAAACGTTGCTATTTCCACTTAAATCCTGTATAATGCTTCATGCTTTTACATTTATTCATTGAGTTTCTTTTTGTGGACTTGTTGGTCTGAGTTTAGAGTCCTGGGAGGTCCCTTTTGAGGAGATCTCTGACCTGCAATGGGTGGGCAGCGGGGCACAGGGGGCCGTCTTCCTCGGCAAGTTCCACGGAGAAGATGTGGCTGTGAAGAAAGTCCGGGACATCAAAGAGACCGAGATCAAACACCTCCGCAAACTCAAGCACCCCAACATCATCACTTTCAAGTGAGGAAACTCCCAATATCCTGCAGGGTCATCCTGCGTCTAACTGCATCACTCTCTTGTGCTTTCCCTTTCTGTACTATGTTATCTGACTGCCGTGCTGTCTTCCAGGGGCGTGTGCACCCAGGCTCCTTGTTACTGTATCTTGATGGAGTACTGTGCCCAAGGCCAGCTGTACGAGGTGCTGAGGGCGGGCCGTAAAATCACCCCCTCCCTCCTGGTTGACTGGTCCATGGGCATTGCAGGTGGCATGAACTACCTGCACCTCCACAAAATCATCCATCGAGACCTCAAGTCCCCAAAGTAAGTCCACGAACTCAACATGAAAGATTCATCCAACACCAAACCTGAACATTTATAATCGATTCCTTATTATTTCCATGTAACCTGATGTAATCTTGCTTTTGCAGCATGCTGATTACACATGATGACCTGGTGAAGATCTCAGACTTTGGCACTTCAAAGGAGCTCAGTGACAAGAGCACCAAGATGTCATTTGCCGGCACCGTAGCTTGGATGGCTCCTGAAGTAATTCGGAATGAGCCAGTGTCGGAAAAGGTGGACATCTGGTACGTCTGACATTTAACAATCTCACACACTGATCTTTTCTATTTTACAAATACATAAGCATGTTTTTTTCTTGGCTGGTTGCAGCGATTCAGCATTTATCTCAATGTACTGTACTACAGTAGGAGAGCAGATATTGTATCAATATGGTTAGTTAACAGTTTATAGAATAAAGCTTGCCTTAAAGGGACAGTTCACCTCAAAATCAGAAGTACATACTTTTCCTCTTACCTGTAGTGCTATTTATCAGTCTAGATTGTTTTGGTGTGAGTTGCCAAGTGTTGTATATATCGGCCGTAGAGATGTCTGCCTTCTCTCCAATATAATGGAACTAGATGGCACTCAGCTTGTGGTGCTCAAAGTGCCTGAAAAAATACCTTTTAAAAGCTCAATAGCAATGTGTCCTTCTACAGATCAGTTTGCCAGTCTGTCGGCTCATGCTGCATTTGAAGATAATTACAAGCATGGCTGTTCTTGGCTTTCAACATCCGATAGTTGACCACGAACATTTTCATCACGTCTTGTCTCGTCAACAAAAATGAAACATAGATTTCGTCTTGGTTTTTATAATCAGTATCCATTTTTAGGTCATCATCATCTCGTTTTTGTCATGGAAAAAAGGTTGTTGACAAAAGATTTTCATCATAGTTTCCGTCAAGGAAAATAAACTCTTTACAGGTCACGACCCGTTTACTCAAGATAATCCACAGACCTTGTTCTGAGCACTTTCATGTAGGAACTATTTTCTTTCTACCGAACTACACCCACCAACAGTATCAATGCTGTAGAGCGACTATCCAAAAAGCAAAAATATAGTCGCCAAGAGGCTAAGTAGGGGAAAAACTTTACTTGCCGGACACGCTGGCATGTCAATAAATCTTTGCTCCAAAGATGTTGCGTTTTACATATTTATTGCTGATAAAACAAACAGTGAAACAACTTCCCAAAGTCTAAAAACAATTCCTTTTGCTAGTGTTGAGCGATCAAAAGCATCAAAGCGATCAAAGCGGTCAGCAAAAGTGAGACTTCCCCCCTCACCCTCTCAGTTCATTCATAAGAACCGCCCGGTGAAGAACAGCTGATTTTACTACTACCGCTGCTGACGTACCACCAACACCACGTGACACATCCTCATAAGTGACCAAATATGGTATGCAAAGAAACTTAATACAAAATACTACAATAACAATAGCTGGCACCTACAAATGCAAAGAAGGAAGCATGCATCTACTTTGACAAGAGATGCTTGTTAGAGTGCGAGATGTAAACATTAATGGCGTCCTCCTCGGCTGAGCTCAGTGTTGCTAGGTAAGCTAGCAGTATATGCATGGTTCCTTCTATGTGGTGATACGGTTGGTGGGTGTAGTTTAAGTTTAGAGTAGTAGAAAATAGTTCCTTCATGAAACTGCTCACAACAAGGTCTGTGGATTATCTTGAGTAAACGGGTCATGATTCCTGGAAAGAGACATTGCTGGTGAGTTTTTTAGATGTATTTTTTTTTTGGCACTTTGAGCACCTCAAGCTGAGTGCCATCTAGTTCCATTACAGTCAAGAGAAGGCAGACATCTCTACGGCTGATATCTCCAACACTCAGCAACTCACACCAAAACAATTTAGACTGATAGATAGCACTACAGGTAGAGGAAAAATATGTATTTCTGAATTGGGGGTGAACTGTCCCTTTAACTTTAAGGTCCTTTGGAGTGGTGCTGTGGGAGATGCTAACCGGAGAGATCCCTTACAAAGACGTGGACTCGTCTGCCATTATCTGGGGTGTGGGAAACAACAGCCTCCAGCTGCCCGTACCTGAGAGCTGCCCGGACGGCTTCAAGATCCTCCTCAGACAGTGCTGGTGAGTAATGCCTGGAAATGGAGAAAAACATAATGAGTGCAGCAGAGAAGACAAGAGAGGCAGAAAATGAGCAGATTAGAGTAGAAGTGAGAGTTAAGAGTAGATGCACGGAGAGGCGTTAGTCTGTGGTTTAAGGACTTTATTGATTTTACAGTGCCTTGTAAATGTGCACAGCTGTCTTCCCTGTCTTGGACTTGCAGGAACTGTAAGCCCAGGAATAGGCCCTCTTTCCGTCAGATACTTCTTCATCTGGATATAGCGTCAGCTGATGTGCTGTCCACTCCGCAAGAGACGTACTTCAAGTCACAGGTATGGTTGCTTCCTCAGAGCCCCTGTGTGACTATGGAAGATGTGTAGAAGCACCAAAAGACACACAAGTCATACATTTAAATACACAGACAAATACACAGGCTCCCACATCATCCAGACTTTAGCTGCCATGCAAAACAGAAGTGGTTTTAAAGTTAGCTCTGGCGAGACGGAGCTGGTTAACAGAAATGTGCTCTCATCAGGCTGAATGGCGAGAAGAGGTGAAACAGCACTTTGAGAAGATTAAATCTGAGGGTACTTGTCTCCACCGGCTCGATGAGGAACTGATCAATCGGCGCAGAGAGGAGCTCAGGTCTGGATTTTTTTTTTTTTACTTTTGGATCTCACATATATGGTCAGATTAGTTGCTGTATGTAAAAATGAACGACATGTCTCCAATTCCTCCTACTGTACAAAAATGAAACCTGAATACAGGCCGCTATCTTGCGCTGGTGACATCATTTGAAGCCAGAGTATCCCTGTAATACATAGCAAGATGAAAATTGATCATTCCAGCATGATATTCCCAGGTTCTCTTCTAAATGTGTCCCAGTGCATCTGCACGGGGAATTAAAGATGAAGAGTGAGTGTGGTGCCGTGCAGTATGTATAAGGTGCATGGAATGGAGAGTCCAGTTTAACTGTTAAGCATCCTAACAGCCTGTGGGAGGAAGCTGTTAAGCAGTCTACTAGTCCTAGACTTGACGCTGCAGTAGCGTTTGCCTGATAGCAGCAGTTCAAAGTGCCTGTGGAGAGGGTGTGAAGGATCCCCGATGATGCTCAGAGCCTTGTTCCTGCATCGACTCTGAAAAAGTTCCTGGACAGAGGGTAGTGGCACTCTGTCCATTGATCCTCTCTGCCGTCCTCACTAATGTCATACCAGTGTTTCATAGCATGACTAAATGGAAGTAAAGTTATAGGAAAATAAACACTTGAACAAACACCAGTGTGATAAGCACTACCTAAAATGACAGAAACATGGAGGAGGCGATGTTTATGACCGCAGCCAGCCACCAGGGGGAGATTGAGATGCGATGGCTTCGCTTTTAGGCAGCTGTCATGTCATCCATCTTTATATACAGCTTATGGTTGCAACCAGTGAATGATTGTACTTTTACTATGTTAGCTGACATGTATGAGGCCACTTTCACCGTGTCCCATTTCTCTGTGTCATTCCTTTGCCCGCCCATGTGGATGAAATAAGTGCCTTGAGTGCATGTCTATTGTGGAGGATTCAGAGTCTTTCATGCGGATGCACAATGATGGTAATCAGAAGCCTCTTTTCTTCTCAGGCATGCTTTGGACATCCGTGAGCACTATGAGAGGAAACTGGAGAGGGCAAACAACCTTTACATGGAGCTCAGCGCTGTCATGCTGCAGCTGGAGCTCAAAGAGAAAGAGCTGCAGAGGTACATCCATGAACACACTGGGTATACGTTCTTTACGTATTAATAAGCCACAGTGCATTTACACTTTGGTGTCTTTTTTTCAGGAGAGAGCAGTCTTTGGATAAAAAGTATCCAGGTTTGTTTAAGCATCACAGCTCCAGGCAGAGCAGCTCCTCCAACTCCATGGACAAACTCATCAAGAAGAGAAATGTCCCACAGAAACTCCCCTCGGGAAAGAGGTGTGTGATCTCATTTCAGTCGTTATTTGATGAAAGATTGATGCTGAAATGAATATTCATCAGGTCTGTGGATTGTAGTTGTTGACTAATCCTTCCTACTCCTCAGGCCAGACATCCTCAAGTCTGAGGTAATCATTCCCAAAATGGACTCCTCAGTGATGCAAGTCACAATCCCAGCCTGCCCCAACAGAAGCTCCACTTCTCCCAGCCGGTCTCGGAGGGTAAAGACCCGCCATCGCAAGCCTGGGAAGGGCAGTAGTGGGGACCTGGCTGGACTTAAGGCGAATCAATCCTCCCCTAACAGGGACACAAATGCCCAGGCTAACAGCTCCACCACTAACACCTCCAAGCAGCTCCTGGAGCCCTCTGCAGCCCTGCGAGGCCTCAGCCACGAGCAGCAGCAGAGGCAGCTATCCTCCTCCAGCCCTGACCTCATCTGCACTACGCTGGAGGCAGAGGGGCAGGGGAAAGGGGAGCCCTCTGTGGGCGGGCTGGAGAGAGGGGGGAGCCTCAGTGCCTCTGCAGGGTTAGGGGGATCAGAGGCGGGGGCAGCTGGTCTAGATGATCTCACAGAAACCCCTCCGCGCAGTGACACGCCGAGTGAGGATGCTGCATCGTTCCCGTTCTCCAGCAGCCCAGACTCGCCATGTGGGAGGGGGGCGGCAGCAGGGCGGGGGTCTCTTGGATCGCCACGTCTGCCTCATGATGGGGAGGATAAAGAGGAGGGAGCTGGAGCTGTCAGGTTGCCCCGTGGGGCATCAGGGGGGATTGGGAGTCAGCACCTCACTCCGTCAGCCATTCTGTACAGGGCAGCCATCACACGCAAACAGGTACAGAGATATCTGTACGCACTCATCAGTGTTCCTCTGGTAATGCTTTGATCATTCTCACTCGTGCATCTTTCCTGTTTCTGACTACAGAGGCGTGGAGTGTCATCAGAAGAGGAGGAGGGTGAAGTTGACAGTGAGGTTGAGTTACCACGGAGACGGTGAGTAACTTGCTGTCCTTCGTCATTGGAAAATTCCCTCAAGCCATCTTCCCTCTCTGACAGATTCACTGATTTATTCAGAGAACAAAGAATCATTTTGATTTGCATCATAGCTTTACAACATTAATTCACTGAATTTAAACCCAGTTCTGTTTTTAATCTCTCCAGACGTCCGACGAGCATCACCAAGTGCCAGTCGGTGTCCACCTTCAGCTCAGAGAACCTCTCGGTGTCGGACGGTGAGGAGGGCCACACTACTGACCACTCCCACAGCGGCACCCCCGACGTGGTCAGCACCAACACAGACGACAGGTTGGACGACCGCAGCGACGACCTCCTCTCTCAGGGGTCGGAGATCCCAGCGGACAACACTGATCCTGCTCAGGCTTCCGATGGCCTGTCAGAGAGAGATGGAGCACTGGGACAGGCCAAAGCTCAGCTGGACGCTGGGCAGAATCCCAATGAGGTAAAGCAGCTCCTCCACAGAGGATCACATGTGTCAGTTTGAGTCATCTGAGACTGAGGTAAAACAACAACCTAATACATGGCTCACAAGTTGACAAAATATAATACAAACAAAGACAATAATGAATTAAATTAAATGAGGAGAGAGGGAGAGAGACAAAAAGGGAGGAGTTAAAAGGCAGCATTCACTAAGTCAGCTTTATAGGGTCCTAAATCCTTGAGAACAGGTCAGTTTTGCCCTTAAGTAAGTATCTGATCTTCTCTAAGCTCAAAGACATCAATAGGTCTCTAACCCAGTGTCTTAATGGTGGAGTGTCAGGGGATTTCCAGTTAAGCAGAATAACCCTAGCTAGGCTACTGCCCTACACTGGGATCCAGACAGTGGTGAGCTCACTGGTAAGACTCCAAATAGAGCAATACATGGAGAGGGTTGGATATTTGGTTTGTATATCACAGAGACATTTAGATATTTTATCCCACAGTTTAGCTACTCAGGGGCAGTATAAAGAGACAGGTTCAATCCTGCATCTGATGCAGGTGGCGTCAAAATTAGGTGCAAGAAACACTGATTTGTAATGTGAAACTGCTTTATTTGGTGTTCTTACTGGTTTTAATCACCTGCCGTGTTTGTTTAGAAGAGAAGGAGACCTCTGCGGATAATTCGGCTCCTGGTAAAAACCTCCTGAACAACTGAATGAATTCTAACGCGTAGAAGTTTCAGCTGGTTGCAGTCTGCAAACATCACCACTAGATGCCACTAAATCCCCCCAAATCTTACACATTGGACATTAAAAAACACACTGACAACCAAAGAGATACAATTATACATTATTTCATATAATAGCAATGATCTGAGGGTATTCTACATTTTTGTCTTGGTGCTTTTACTCAAGAAAAGGATCTGAATTCTGCCGAAAGCACTTAAAGGCACCAGGGATGCACAACATTGGATTTTTGCAGATATCCGATATGCCGATATATAACAGCTCGACAATAACCGATCCCGATATCGATATTTCCATATATTATGAAAAATTATGCAACTCTATTGCCCAAATCCTCTGACTGGATGCTTGTGCACCAGTTTATCTATCTACTTTATGGTGGTTTAAGAAATTTGTAACCGACGTAAAAACCTTTAAAACTCTGACAAAGACCTGCAGTGGTCGAAACATGTTGTTTCTTTTAATGAATTAGCTGCTACAATAAAGACTTTTTAATATTTCCTTCCTCATTTTCTATATTTTTGGAGTGCCTGGATTGCCTTTCTGAGTATCCTGTCATTTCCCGTTCTCCACGCAAGGTTTTGATCGATTCTGATATTTCATTATAAAGCCATTATCAGTTGATACGGATGGCGTGCCGATATAATCGTGCATCCCTACAAGGGACAGTTCACCCCAAGATCAAAAATAGATATTTTTTTCTGTTACCTGTGGTGCTGTTTATCAGTCTAGTTTGTTTTGGTGTGAGTTGCCCAGTGCTGGAGATACCGGTCATAGATGTCTGTCTTCTCTTGAAAGTTATGGAACTAGATGGTACTCAGCTTGTGGTGCTCAAAGTGCCAAAACATTTTTTTAAAAATTAGACAGCAGTGTCTCTTTACAGAAATCATGACCCACTTACTTAAGATAATCCACAGACCTTGTTGTGGGCAGTTTCATGTAGGAACTATTTTCTTTCTACCAAAATACACCTGCCAGCTGCATCACTGCACAGAAGGAAGCCTGTGTATTGGATTTTGGGATGAACTCTCCCTTTAAACAGGATTTTGAAAGCAGAATCTTTACTGTACTTAGTATTTCTACATTGTTGTATTGGTACTGGATCTGATTTCACACTGATGTCACACTGACTGTCTGCTGCAGGTCATGTATGACATCATTTTTCCGTATCCCTCCCTCTTTAGAGTCGGGCCCTGTGCGATGACTCCGACTGTGACAGTGCTGAACTGGATCAGTCAGGAAGTGGAGAGCCCAGTCGTCCTCCCAGTGCTGGAGCGTGGGTGTCGCCATCTCAACCCTATCAGGGGTCTCCACAGGCACCCCACACGGGACCTCCATAGATCACTGGACGCTCGTAAAGCCCTCCAGCTACCATCACAGGCGTACACCAATCTGTCAGTGCAGTACATTACTGTTGTCATGAGGGATCACACCTACTACACTCAGACTATGACAAGTTGACTTATGGTGTCTCATAAGTTTGTTGGCTGGCAAACCTACATCAGATGACATAGGACATTTGTCATAACCTGACATCAGATATTTTGGCAGCTTGTGACATCAGATAAATGTCATTTAAGTTCAGTAGGGTTTTTGTTTTAGGCAAAACTGTTACCAAGGTAACCTTAGGCCACTGCTCCAGTTCAGCAAAAACCCTTCCACAGACGCACACGCACGCACAAGATACCACACTCGTTGTCCTTTAAACACTCTAATCCTCACTCTGGGAGCATCCTCCATGATACTCCACACACTAATGCATCAAATACTAATGAATAATAATGTAAATATCCATTACATACCACATGAGAAATATCTAACTTTATTTTATTTGTAAGATAAAAATGTAAGACTAAACGGTATGCAGCCCTGTGAACAAATGCATGACTACATGTTTATAATTTATGGTTCGAATGTGTCAGTTTTATATTTTGTGAAAGTTTACACTTTTTTAATCCTGAAAGTATTACTTCAGTTATTTTGTTTTGGTTCTTTTGTTAATAAATGTCAGCACTCAAGAAAAAAAAAAAAAAGGAATGAAAATTTCACCAAGACATCGATCATGATGCATAATTAGGATTCTCAGTAGGTGATATATTATTTTTTTTAACCCTCCTACTACTGAGTTTCAAATACACATAAGACACAGCTGAGATTTTTTATCAAGCTTATCAAATTTGTGACAGGACGGGAGACCTGCGGGTTCACTCAAATGATTGACTTTTAATGTCTTCTATTAGTCGGATGTACATTTGAAAGGGAGTGTGTTCATATAAACGACCTCTGACATGCACTAGCACTGATAACCACGGTATTATCTGAGCATAAAACACCACTGAGGGTGCTTCAGTAAAAGAGTACTCCACCTGTTTAGCATTACACTCCTTTACAGTGAGCAGTTTAAGAAACAAAAATGCAGCAGAACCAGAGATATCATCTGTTGTATTCCACACTTCCTCATTTTAAATAACAGGTGCCTACATTACCCACAATGCAACCCAACCGACAACAGTTGTGTTGGAGATGCAGTTTGTGTTATGCTAGTGGCAGCTAATATGTAGCCAGAGACGAGCAGTGGGCTACAGAGGTCAAGTGAATTCACTTCTTTTTAACTCCACACCTCCTTCAGACCAAATCAAGGCTGACTCAAATGACATCACATGAGGCAGTTTATTTGTATAAAAACCACAAAAGGATTTATACAACTTTTTAAAGGGTGGGTCCATTATTTTTAGATTTTAGTCTTAAAATCGTTCTGTAGCTCCCCAGTGTGGTTCCTCATGAATTCAAATCCGAATATTCAAATTTTGGTCGATTTAAGTATGTTATAGCGTCAAAATGTTATTTTCCTGAGCCCTTTTTGAAACGTTTTCCCGTGTGACTTGACGTCAGAGACCTGCACCGTTCCAGTTTTGCAAACCCGCACCCCCAAACCTCGGTATTGTAACCAAACCAGATCTGCCCTCATCCGTTAATACAAGTCCCGCGACCTGACACATGATTAAACAAACCGTTATGCCGTTAGGACATGGTCGCATGAGTGAATGCAGGGGAATGTCCATCACTTGCTGAGGAGGTATTCACTCTGAATGTAGGCGGTGCCAGGTGTGCAACCACAGAGAGCTAGCTTGCTAATAAATACAGTGAAATATGATGTTATCAGTCCAGTTTCCATTGTCTTAGGCTTTGCCACGGAATGTTTTATATAGCCTTTGAATAGAAGTGAACGGAAGGCAAAAATTCACCAATGTTAATTGCGTGCATGTGTGATCATGTCTATACTCCGTTTTGCAAAATGTACTGTGCCATGCAGATGTGCACTCGCTCAGTCAGCTCCCACTTGTTGTAATGTAAAGTGACACAAAGATGGCCGGTTTTGAGGTTATCATCCGTCCACATATCATAAGTAACTGTCCTGTTGCTGTCAGTCAGCTGCAGCCTCAGCTCTGGAATGTTGTGTCAAACATCCTCTGCATATTTAATCAGTCTGCCAGGAGATATAGTTGGTGGATCAGGCAGAAGCTGCTGAGCTCAGGCACCTATGGTTATTTTTGTTCTCACCATATGCCCACCACATTTCCATGCCCCACAACTATTTTGCAGGTTACCCAGTGGGTACCAGGTGAAGTATTATAACTCTGCCTGACGGGTTTCTGCATGATGACGTAGCCCACCTAATGTGCCTCTTTGTGACTGAGCCAAGCCTTCTTTGAGAATTGTGTGTCACTGATCTTCCAAATTAGCTCTTCTAACCCCCTAACCAGTGCAGAAACAAAAAAAATGTACTGCTGTGGACGCCACGTTGGTTTAGATCTTAGACTCACATAATCACACAAACTAACTTCACTGTCGAGGCAACGGTAGACCAGCAACTCCCGTGTTCTGCCAGGTAAAAGCATAGATACCCAGCTTCAGTTCCCCGTCGGGAAGGACTATCTGATGGCAAGGAAAAGCAGTGAAGACATCACACTAACAATGGATAAGTACCTCAAACCTCACCTCAAGAAATCCAAACTAACCCTTTCAGTGCTCACTGCTCTACATCCCTGCTTTTTGCTAACGCCTGATTGGGTGTTTCCATTTGAAAGATCTAGAAAAGAGCAGATAGGCCCGCCCTTTACATCTGGATGTGTAAAATCAGCGTTGTTCTCCTTTAAGTAACGAACCAAAAGGACTCCTGTAGTTCACGATGTTGACGAGCTTGATAAAAAACCTCAGCTGTCCCTTTTACCCTTTAAGATAACTACGGAAGTAGCCAGATAAGGAATAGAGCACTTCTCTGTGGTGGTTACTTGTAGAACAGTAAGTATCCTTTGGGTTTGAATAGAAATGTTTTGTTTTTATACAGCATTGCACATTGTACCTGTAACATAGGAATTATATCGAAAGCAAAATATTATGAGCAACAATAAATAATGTATTGGTTAAAAAAAAAAAGAAAGTGTGATGTTTGTTTAAAGAGACGGGTCGTGTCATAGCTACAGTTTGTTGCTGCATCACATCGTAAGACAGCTGAACGAGAAATAAATGACTATTTTCAATGACTTTAAGCATGTCCGAACTGCTCCAGTGTCGTTTCTTAACTCACAACTTTCATATGGCTATGTTTAAATAAAAGATTCCCCACAATAACACAAACTAACCAACCGACTGAGGCAGTGGTACACCAGCAACTCCAGTATTCTGCAAGGTAAAATTACTGTGTGTATCAATGGAGTCTGGTGGCTTTGAAGAGAGTGATATCAGGGCTACAGTTCCCCGTCACAAAGGGCCATCTGACGGGAAGGCAAAGTGGTAAGAATATTACATTGACTGTGGTTGAGTACCTCATGTGACCCCAATTCAAAAAATCTGAACTTAGCCTTTCACTTAATGTACTGCAGCTCTGACCTCGGTCACTGCTTTCTGCTCATGGCTAAGTGGGCATTTCCTTTTGAAAAGCTTGGAATAAAATGCAGGTACATATACATAATATACAAAATGCAACTACAAATACATAAATAATATATTGTGTAAAAAAACCCTGTATATTAAAAAAGAGACGGGGCTATGTTTTGGGTTATTAAAAAAATCTGAGTTTGACAACAGGGTTCCTCCACATTTCCCTAGACAAAATTTAAAAACCTTTCAAGTACCCATAATAAAATTTTCATTGCCATTCACAGCGTATAAAACCAACTTTTAAAAGTAGTAATGGGGCAAAGCAGAGCAAGATTCATGGCTCTACATGTTAAATCACACTGTCACATTATTTCTCTTACATAATTCCAGCTCACCGGCATACAAGGAGGGAGAGAAAATGAAGATGCATGAGTGATGGTAAACAAAATGTCACACATTGGTGCATATTAGAGCTATGCTATGTCAATAACTAGCTTACAGAAAACACAATTCCTGTTAAGTTCCATTATGTGGAGGGTTATCCACGCAAGATTACTATAACAATTCCTTTCAATACACACAACAAAATTCCAAGACTTTCCCGTGCCTGGAACATAGGTTAGCAAATTCCATGACTTTTCCAGATTTTCCATGACCATGGGAACTTTGGGTGGGGAAAAAAAAAAAAAAATCGATACAGCATAATGTCGTGATATTTTGCATGGCGATATGGAATCGATTCATGGACACCAAGTATCGATCTTTGTATAATTTTTGCAAATACACATTTTAATACAACTTTTGGTACTAGAATAATAAATAATTGCCTTTTAGTCCGCTAGATGGTGCTGAAGCTTCTTTATTCCTGGCGAGGTCAGCAGAGGTCTCAGTCAGCAGCATTTGCGTTATCACATTACCTCACAGAGGACTGGAGACTACTGTTGCACATTATTCAAACTACAGCAGAACACCAAAGACCTTCTGCCAAATGCAGCACAAGAATGTCACAAGCATTCAGTTAGCGGGATATCTGCATGTTAAGTGTTTAACTTGTGCTTAATCTGGCCTCAGAAGGCGTTAAATATGCCAACAGTTTAGTTTGGCAGCTTTTATGATGGTGTTGGTCAGTCTGTCTACGTTGCATCACATTTTGCCGCAATAAAAATGATTAAAGTCAGATAGACAGACTGAAAACTTTATCTTCTGAGGTAAAACTGACGTTGACAAAGATTTCCTTTGGGGAAATAATAAGCAGTTGGGAAAAAGGTAATAATTCGCAATATATTGTATCATAATACTCAGCATATCACAGTATCACAATAATATTGATCGTGACCTAAGTATTGTGATAAAATCATATTGCCAGTCCTTTGGCGATTCCCACCCCTAGAGGGAGCCCTGATAACAGCGTAGTCCAGTGAGCTGCCTTTGTCAATTAACGTTAATACAACATTAAGAACGAACAAACGACTGTTTAAGCATTTCACATCTTTTTTATTTCTGCATTTCATTTCTTCAACAATTTAATTGCACCCAGATCTACAATAGTTTGAAAACGTGCACAAAAACGTGAGTTTCTTCATCCTGCAAAGAATAATAAAAAATAAAATCTGACCCAGGCAAAAAAGGATAGCAGGAAACTAGTGTTAATTCTATAATTCTCCTTCTAGTTAATCATAATTTAATACCTCAGCATAATATACTTATAAAGACCAATATGTCTTCTTGTAGTTTTGCCCCTTGCAGCATTCCCCAGCCCTGCAGTTAAAAAAAATATTTTCTCTATTTAAAACAAACATTTCAATGTTATTTTCATCATCATCGTCATTACTATGGTCTTAGTAATTTCAGAGAAAAGAAAATATTTTCCTCTCATTCAGGCCCACACCTGGTGACCAAGGCCCACCCACCCTTATCAGAATCCAATACACAACAATGCTCAAAAGTCCTGATCGAGAAATAAAACGGATGGAAACACAGGAATGACACAAAACAATTACTCAGCAAATTAGAGGTGAGACAAAAACGTAGCTTAAAATTCTCCTTTGAACCCGCACTCGACAAGGGATAAATTACCTCCTGACTAAAAAGGGTTTTTCCTGCATACATCTTCACCTGGAGATCATTTACACCCACTGAACCCGTTAAACCCACAATGCCTCATTCAGGAAGTACAGCTTCAAATAGAAGATCGCAAATATCAATGACTTCTACTCTTACAAGGAGCTGTGTATTAAATAAAAATAAATAGATATTTAAAAGGGAAAGAACAGTCCATCTATAATGTTATTGTGTTTCTTTTTTTCTTCATTTTTTTACATTTTCTAAGAAAAATCTGACATAAGAAAAACATTATTTATGCCTTTTCAGATTTTTCCAAAACTTTTTACCTATATCAAGAAGTTCATACAGATATACAGTAAAATAAGAGGAAAAATACAACAGAAGGAAGTCTTTAAAAACTATATGCAATGGGAATTTAAAAACATAATAAATAAATAAAATACCAATATCATGACGATGGTGTAATTACAACCGAGTAGGTGTCTAACCAAAGCAGAGGAGAAAACAGTGAGTTTATAGTACTTGGTTTTTGCATTAAGTTCAATAAGGGACCTCTTGGTAAAAAGTAGGGGGAGGGGTTACGTTAGGTGCTGATGAAGATCCTCCATGTCAGTTGGCTGCGAGTCCAGTAGCTTCAGAAGAGAGCCTGAAGAGCACGACACAAAAATAGGAAAACTTTAATACCTTAATATCTAAATAAAAAGCACAGTTAAATCTTTAGACACAGACATATTGCTTGCTGTGGTGTCTCGCATAGTCATAGGCAATTTGAGTTTTGTGGCACATGATTTCACAGCAGAATGACCTTGACAATTACGAAGTACCTTCTGCATTTGGTAATAATGAAAATGCTGCCCCCAAAACGATGATAAGTCAGATAATTCAGGAGCATGACAAATATTCTATCATCCACTTCCTCCTGATATTTTTATCCTGTCTGAGTGGGACTTCCCGTCTCTAAAAACTGACCTGTCCAATGCTCTGGTAATAATAAATACATTACCCTCATCCCACTCTAATGCCTCAGTAAAATCAATCACATTTTATTTTCACAGCACCTTTCATACAGGCTAGTGCCACTGAGAGTGCTTTACAAGCAGATAATAAGATAGTAAAAATGTTAACAGTTAAAAAAAAAATCGATTTTGAAAGAAATCGATTTGAAAACTCAAGAAAGCAAAATAGATAGTATTATAGATAGTAGAAAGACAATAAGAAATATAAAAGATAAGAGGGAATAAAAACATTTTAAAATATGAATGAATTACTTTCTAATGGGCATAAAACATATAGTCTAAAGGCCAGGCTGAAGAGGAAGGGTTTATGTTTACTTTATGTGTACTTAAAACCTACATACTTACCTACATACCGTATGGGGCTTAACATTATTTTCAGAAACATTTCACATTTTACAGTTGGCTGATGTAATAAATAAGTACCGGAAAGGTCAGTTTTTACAGTGGTTGACTTTGAGCACCAGTCAAGATTCTGCTGTCTTTTACCTTCAAAGTGACCAATAAAATCTGCCTCAAGTAACAGTAGTCTGGTGAAAAAAAAAGCCTTAGTGAACACTGACCAATTTCATTTCCCAGTCTTATCTCTTATTATTATTAATTAGCATGAAGGCTTGATAGTGTCTTTAGCCCCTTTTCAACAGCCTGTTCAACGCGGGAAATGTAGGACTGTTATTCAGCCTTGCCATCTTTATCAGAGATACAATCGTGTAATGGGGGACAGAGTTGCCTCGCCTTTAGGCAATGGAGGTAAAGCGCCGCAATTTACGTCTGTGTAAAAGGGACAGCTGACAGGATTGGACCATGGACAGGACAAGTGTGACTTTTTGAGGATGCGTTATGTGTGCAACCCACTGGCCAGAGATCTTAAAAGCAGCTAGCAGCATTTGGCTATTAATGCGAAGAGGAACAGCAGCTGGAAATGTCTGCAAACTGGGGAGACAATGAGGTCAGGGAGGTCCTTAACATTTGGACTGTGCCAAAGTAACTAATGCTAGTGGTACCTGCTGCATACATACAACCATACGCAGCTGTAGAAAACACCAAATTAGAGCATGTATTCAAACTGTCTGAGCCCCACTACAATGTTCCATCACATGTGCATTTTAATCTGTCCATTGTACCTGCTCTGTATAAAGGACTGAAAGCTGCCGTAAAGGACGGCACAGGTCGGAGCCTTATGATGGAGCTTTACTGACCTTTGTTTTAAGTATTTTTCCGTATTCACAATGTGTCAGTATTTGAGTGCCTTCACTGTTACAGTAAGAATTATGGCCAATAAGCAAGTGGTGAATATTTACATTTTTCAAAATAAATATAAAAAATTAAATTGTGTGTATCGTTGCATCCATAGTGAATGTTGATTGTACCTTTGTAAACTGCACTACAGAGAGTTTTAGAACTACAGATACCAAGTGAACAGTCAGGCCTAAAACACCACTGTGCTCCTGTCGATTGGCTGCTCTGTGATGGATGTGTTGCGGCTGCATAAAGCCTCTTACCGGGCATTGATCAGGTACTCAGCCAGGCTGATACTGGCATGGGTGCCAGTGATGGTGACCGTTCTGTCAGTGGAACCCTCCACCGGGTTGGCAATCTTGATCTGAGCCCCTGACATCTGACGGATCTCATTGATCTTTGCACCCTGACGGCCAATGATGCAGCCAATGAGCTGAGGAAGGGGGGGAAAAAAGAGCACATCATCACTGTGAATCTCACAAACAGCAGGAAAACAAGCTGCTTAAAAACTGCATCACATTTCTCTGCAAAGAACAATAAATAGGAGATAAATGCGACTTACATCGTTTGGAATGGTCAGCTCATGGGAGGCAGTTTGTGCAGAGGCGTCCATCCCAGCTGAAGAAACGCAAAGAAAGCCCATGAGACTGTTGACGAGGTGGATTATTACAAATCTACAGTAATCACATTCCCTCGTTCAATCTGTCCACCTACCCTGGAAGCCCTGGTTGCTATGTGCAATGGGGAAGGGGCTCTGCTGCATGGCCAGCTGGTGAAGTTTGGTGAGCTGTTGAAACAATGGAGGAAAGGACGCGGAGAGCAAACAAACGAAAAGCATGAATGAGGAAAAATCTAGAAGACATTTCAAAGCTGAAATTTTGTAATTATTTCCCTTTTGTAAGTGGTGACGGTGATGATGGGAGGAAAATGTGAAATGCAACATGGAGCTGGTGATTTAGTCTAGAGGGGTAAAAAGAAATAGTCGTTAAGATGTTAAATAAGTTTAATGTTTGGAGTTGTTACATGGATATCAGGCAGTGGGAGGAAAATTAAAGAGTCAGTGGGATGAAATAAGAAGGTGGCATGACTTCCCAGGACCGAAGTTGCAAATATATTGGATCACTTACAGAGGGCCCTTCACTTACATCAGGCTGTGGAATGGCGTGCTGCCCTTGGACAGCGTATGCCTGCAAGGAGAGAACAGCACTTAGGAGGGTGTGGCAGTGTCACACACAGTGTACTCCAATATCCATCAGTCCCCTGTCCTTGGTTTGCTACAAGAACAAAGCCAGGCATGCTACAGACAGCACAGACGCAACCAGAATGACATCGAGTGTAATTAAATTCTTTTGACCAGAAGTGCTTCAGAACAAAACAGTGGACACTGCTGGGACTGGGGATGTAGCAATCCCATACTAAGTATTGGTACTGGCCTGATATTGGCCACAATCTCTAGGGATGCAGCATTGGCATCAGCCAATATTCTCCTTGTTGGCTGCCATCAGCCTATCGGCCAATTAAACAACATTATCCAATGGCAGTGGCCAATGTTTTTTCCTTTGTGTCACATGTATTTTGCGTGGGTTAAAAAGCAGGGCTCAAGACTACAGCATCATGTCATCCCGGGAACAACAGAAAACATGTTGGGGAAGAACAGAGATCTTCCCAGGGACGCCATCGGTATGAAAGATGCAGTAAACTCACTATCGACACGACAGGAGATGCTTATTTTCCCCTGATAATGCTACACTATGAACGACAAATCCGTGTGAAATCGGCAGCAGAACAGCTAGTCGATCTTAGCGGTTAGCAGCCGTAACTAACTGCTGACTGAGGTTGCAATGAGTTGCATATACTGGGGAAAGATAAATAATAATATTCTCATGATGTGTTCAATGTACCTTGTAAAATGTAGCTTTTAGCTAGAAAGTTGTACAGTTGTTGAAGGAGAAATTTGTTGATTTCATGGCAACATAAAATTGACATTAAAGAGGGAATTATGATATAATATATGTATAGTGAAAAGGCTTTTGAAGCAATTATGAAGAAATGCTTGTCGTGTGAAAGGTTATTTTAAATATCACTGCAAAGATATGTATGATTTTTCTTGTGCTTCTTAACAGAGTTTTGTGCGACATGCCTTAAAAGAACATGCCAGATGTAGAGTTACTTTAGAGCTTGCACTGTCTACCCTTTTTTAATGCAGTTAACTTGGTATCATGTATAATCATACCATAGAGTTTCAGCTGTAAGTGCCTTAAAGGACCAGTATGTAAGATTAAGTGGCATCTTGCATTGAGTATGCACAACTTAACCTCTCCTGTGTGTCTAACATGCAGGAGAACTACGGTTGCACTGTGAAAATGCTAATGGCCCCATCTAGAGCCAGTGTTTGGTTTGTCTGTTCTGGGCTACTGTAGAAACAACATGGCAGCCTCCATGGAAGAAGAACCACTCCATATGTAGATATAAATGGCTCATTCAAAGGTAATGAAAACACAACTTTTTTTTTCAATGGTGATTATAAACTAATGAAAACAGTTATTAACATTATATTCCATTCCTGCCAACAGATGCCCGTAAATTCAAACCACTGGACCTTTAAGATGCCATGTCTACTGTTCTGTACTGTGTCCTACTGTACATTTTATACTGGAGATGTTATTATTTTTATGTTAAGTTATTGATGTTTAAGTTATGGTACACTACAGTCCCTCAATTGCAAAAATTAACGCAAATTCAGCCAAACCCAGTGAATTCGGTGTGAACTTGCATCTTTGTCCAATCACTGCAACTTTACTGCAAATTTGACTGTTTAAAACAGGTAAAATCTCATTTTATTGCAGAGCTGTGCGCAGCGTATTGAATAGCTCAGCCCCTTTTTCCTCTCTGTTTATCATGAGATTACTGCTGCAGGAGCAGAGCTCTCTGCATGGGACAAAGTCTCAAACACACAGTGACAGGGCTTACTGTTAGCATAACATGAGGCCTGTTTCCACTGAAGAAGTTCCTGGTACTATTTAAGGGACAGGAACTACTACAGGAACGTTCTCTCGCTCGGCCCTCTCAACCGCCGTGTCTCCACTGAGAGAGCGGAGTAGGAGGAAGGTTCCTGTAAAGTTACCGGGCTCTGGATGTGACGTAATCGTTGTGCGACCATTTTGACCGGGTGACGTAGGGACGCCGTTAGCTGTTAGCCGATAGCAGTGTCTGTAATAACTCACGAAGTGGCCCGGGGAAAAATATTTTTTCCAGCGGATGTCTTAGTTACAACATGATTGAGCTAACTGGAATAGTTATGTCGTATCCTACAACGGGAGGCTTTTAACAGATGACGTCCTGATGTTAGCTTTGCTGCTGCTGTTAGCTGTCCCTGTCAGCTGCAGCCACTGATGCTTTCTAGACATCGTGATTTCCCAAAACTGAATAAATACCACACATAGCAACACAAAACTGCTTTGCTAGCTCAATCATGTTGTAACTAAGATATCCGCTGGAAAAAATATTTTTTTCCACGGACCTGTTATTGAGTTTGTTTACATGGCGGTGGAAGCTATGAACAAGCTAACTCTCGTCTGCTGAGTTTTAAAAATGCCGGCTATTTTGTTGCTTTCTGTTGACGTCACATCCCCCCTTGAGTATATCCAATCAGCACCAAGTAGCCCCATAGCCCCAGCCAGGAGTTTTTCGGGGTCGTTCTGAGTACCTACTCCAAGGCAGGGACTTGTTTAGCCCCTGTGGTGGAGACACGCACCAACAGCCCCGGCCCCGTAAAATTACCCCGAAGTTCCTGCGGTGGAAACGGGCCTATGGCTAACACTACCCAGCAGTTGTTAATAGGTTTAGCGAGAAAGTCGGGCTGTTTCGGTGTCAGTATAAGATCAGCAGCTCAGTATCATATGTTAACTGCTACTGCAGTGCTTCGGCTCAAGCGGCAAAATAAGATGAGTAGGGATTAGATTACGTTGTGTTGTGTTGTGTTGTGTTAGCTCCGGAAAACAGCTAATCATCTACGAGCTGTTGCTGCCCCTGTCCCCCTACAATCACCAATAGATTCTAATTCTGGGGGAAACACTGAATGCTCATAATAAACACGCTCTGAATGCGTGACAGCACCACAACCATTTCACTGCAAAAAAACATCTATAAACACCGCAACAAGCATTGCAATTTTTTTTAGAAAGGCTGCCATGAAATCAGGCTGCAACAACTCCAAAAACAGCTAGTGAAATTCGAAGAGACTGACACAGCAACTTTTGTTCTGCTATGTTACTGAGGCTACATTATGTGTTGTGATATATAAAGCTGAGTGTTTGAATGGTGCTGACCAGTCAAAAATGCTGCTAAAAGTTCTGTGTACGGAAAAAGGTTTAAATAAAAAGAAGCAGTAGAATTGCCTAACTGAGTCCTGTTGTGTGCTATTTATTTCTTCCTCTAAGGGACTTAAATATTTTTTCGGTTTGAGCCTGATGTTTTTTAGATAGCTATGTTAGACGAAGTGCATCCATACAATGTATTAACAGATTTGTTGTTTAAGAGAGGGAGAAAAATGGGCGGATACTCAAGGTTACTGTATCAATATTGGTACTGAACAAGAAACAGTGGTTGCGAGCCATCCCGAGGTGGGACAAATATTGTAAATGACAATCTAGAGAACAAACATTGTTTACCTGACCACCTGCAAAGATGACGGGAGAGCCTGAGGGTTTGGGTCTGTACGGGATGGTCACTCCCTTTGGTGGAGACTAAGAAAGCAGAAATATCCACCATTGGCTATTGAAGAAACATCAACAGTAACACAGAAAATAACAAACCATCAGGAGTATCAATAACAGACATCACAAATTCCCAAAAAAGTCAAAGCAGCATTACAAAAGCCAGCGTCTGTACCTCAAGCATGACGACGCAGATCTGCTTGACACACTCGATTATGGACTGTGGGGTCCCTGCAACGGTGATGGCACGCTCTGTTGAGTTGGGCAACATGTCCCCTGCTACTTGTACCTGAGCTCCTGCTGACTGCAAAGACACAAACAAACAAATAACAAGTGTTAGGACACATCAATTAACAGACACACACCTAACAAATGATAAAGAAATATGATGACGCACCTCTCTGATTTCCTTGATCTTGCAGCCACCCTTGCCAATGAGTGAGCCACACTGGCTGGCAGGCACAACGAGGCGCATGGTGACCGGTGGTTTGCTGGTGGCTGTACTGTTAGTCATTGAGGTGCTAATGTCCTGGAGAGAAGGTGACATGACAAGAAGAGTTAGACGTTTCAAAAACTGTGAATTCTGTTGTTATAACATGTTGTAACATGATGCAGGATGCAGTGAGCAGATCTAACCTCCTCCAGTTTCTCAATGATCATGGAGAAGGCTTTAAAAATGGAGGTGGTGGGTCCCGCGAGGGTTATGATCCTCTCCGGACAGTTCCCCTCTGAGATGTTTATGCGAGCTCCACTCTGCATGGACGGGGGAACAAAACAGGAAATATCCAATCAGTCACAGCGTTGTCATGTGATGCGATATGATGAGCGTGTCCTTTCTTTTTTTTTTACAGCATCTTACCTCCTCTCTCATCTTCTTAACCGACTCTCCTTTCTGTGAGGGAAGCACAAGTACACAAATGTTTACTAAACACACCGAGGGGCAAGATGCAGATAGCAATCACTCTGGCAGAATAAACAACTCACCTTGCCAATGATGCTTCCAACCTCCTACAGAAGAACGAAAATGCACGTTAAAGCAATAAAATCAGTGAAACAGATGTTTGTGTTCATCGAGCGTGCTCTAATTAAACTCAGGAGTGAATACAGACTTAAAGTGAGGCTCACATTTGAACTTGTCACCAAACAAAGCATGCAGACACACTCACCTTCCCATGCATGAGTAGCCTGATGGTTAAGGTGACATTAAGTCCTCCTTCAACCAGACTTGAGTCCATTGCTGCAGTGGAATCCAGAGTTAAGCCGGCCAACAAAGTGGGTCTTTGGTCACTGGTTGAATGTCTGCAATAGAGTGGAAAATGTGACCATCAGGGACAAATATAGCAGCTGGAAACTATGAGGACATCTCAACAGAAAGCCTTGTTTACTAAGAAGCTGCTGTCAGTGCAGATCAATGGAGCAGTGCATGCAGCTAACACGGTGCTGTACTTTGATAACGTGAACCAGCCACGTTAAAAGAATGAGGCGTTTCAGTTCAGTAATTCACGTTAGACTGGTCCGGGTCCACTCATTCACGTTAGCACAATGACCCACTGTCTCCCTGGGCCAATGTCTATTTCCTGGCATTAAACAGCTGTGGCGACATAGCTTTTAGATTTATATTAAACACCAAAATGCAAGCTACCAAACGTCCTCTTTATGTTACAGTAAAAGTGTGTCGAGTGTACATTCATAGTAGCAACACAGGGCTCACAGGATAACATTAACATCGCAGATCCTGCTTCAGAATGAGCATCACAGCTAGTCACGCAAGCAAGATTTGGAGGCTAAGTTAGCATCTTTACATTCCCACCGTAACTTCCTAAATTAATACCTACAGGAAACACTAGGCAGCGGGAGTATTTAACCGCAACATCCGTAAAACACGCGTGGAAAACCAGCGGCTAGCAACTAACTCCTGGTCGGCTATAAAGTTAAATACAGCTCTGTAATTTTCCATCCAGGTCGCTAGCGTTAGCATCGCCTGATCCAGGAAATAGCCTGATCCCGCGGCCTACGGAGCGCACTGAGGCACGCCGAGTTATCCCTGTCCTTCACTCCGGCGGGGGGGGGAGGCAAAGAGAAACAAAGCCGTATTTCTGGAGGTCTTACCCGAACCGTCCCTTGAAGAGTGTTCAGGGGGTGGGTAGGGTGGCAAGGGTAGAAGGGGAGAGGTTCGGGAGGGAGTTTTAAAAGGATCCGGGGAAGAGGGAAGAGACGCCGCTGTTCGATCGGACTCCACTCTTCTGCTTGGCACAAAAGACAAAATGAAATCAACTTTGACCTCTCAACTGCCCCGCCCCTCTGCCCGGGTCAACCCCGCCTCCCCCGGAGCGCTGCCCCCATGGATGTATTCAAAGAGCGGCCCCTCCACCATCATGTTTTTATTTATTAGAAAATAGATTTGAAATTCAGATAAGGAAACATTTTTTCTGTGTTTGAATTATTTTTCATTTTCGACATATGTATATATTTTTTAATCAATGAGTACAATGAATATGCTGATTGATTTATTTAATGTGATGTATTTTGTGATAATCAGAAATACTTAATTGATGCCAGAGGGGAAACTGTGAATCACTTCATTTGCTCCAATGTAAAAAAAATAAATTAATTAATTAATTTAAAAAAATGAGGAAGTGACTTAACAGTATTAAATAAGAAGTAAATATACTGTAAATAAAGAGTAAAAAAATAAAATAAAATAATAAATAGAATGAGCATTATACTACAATTTTTAACATTAGTGCTATACTATACTATACTATACTATACTATTACACTAGTATTATACTATAATATATGATTATAATAATCTAACATTTTACTTTCTGTATAATGTTAGTTAAGTTCTTTTGTCTACTTTTCTCCTTTTTTTGTCATTGTCTTTGTTGTTATTTTATTTATCTTTTTTTTACTGTTTGGATTCTATGCAGTTTTATGAGTGTATATAAAAAAATAAATATGTAAAATATTAAGAATATAAATATGCAGTCTGTAGAGTGTATAAAAATCTACAAATATGTGCATTGTGCTACATTACACTGTATAAACCAGTATGTTACTTACATAAATTACATACACTTACATAAATATAGAATATGTAGTATTATGTATATGTAGGCTATTATTATTAGATATATATCATTATTAAATATTATCAGTAGTAACTGGAAGTGAGCATTTCCTACATGATTAAGTTAATGATCATTCTGGGTTAATGTCATATCAAAAACTCAAAATGGACTGGAGTCAAACCCCAGTTTCATTATTTCATTATTTGCTTTTAAATTGGCATTACTATACTCAGAATTACTTCAAACCCCAATTTCACTATTTTATTGTCAAAAGGGTAGTATGGGATCATACTTAAAGATGTGAGGAACTAAAAACAAAAAGCCAATCTATTATTATTTACAGTATTTTGCTGTATTGTATATTTATGGACTAATATAGCATCTGTATAATGACATAATTATCTGGAAAGGGCTTTTCTACATAAAGTCAGTTTGGCTATGTTGTGTTGGGATCAAGCTTTTGTTTCTTTAGTGCTTGGTTGACCCGTTAACTAACTTTTGTCTAACCATGTGTTGTATTAGAATTCATTCACTTCCTTCTGTGCTCGTCTAAATTTAATCCAGTTTAAATTACTGCATCAAATGCATCTTTGTAAAGTTAAACTTTCAAAATTTTATACTGAAATGATAAATGTGATCGATGTGTGCAATCTCCAGCTGATCTAACCCATATGTTCTGGTCATGCCCTGCATTGTTAAATTTCTGGTCCTTTTATTTTAAAATGATCTCTGAGATTATTGGGGTGGAGGTTCAGCCAGGTGCAGAAACTGCTATCTTTGGAGTTCCTGATACGAGTAATAATTTTACATCAAAACAATTAAACATTATTTCATTTAGCTCCCTCCTTGCTTGCAGAAGGATATTATTACTTTGGAAGTCCTCTGCCTCTCCTTCATCCTCATCACTGTTGGAGGACCTGATGACATTTCTTAAACTAGAAAAAATCAAATTTGTCATTTGAGGGTCGGCCCACAAATTCTATTCTACATGGCAGCCTCTCTTATCTTATTTTGATCAATTAGTTGTCCTTCCATCAGGCCATTTGTATGTATGTGTATATGTAGGTATGTGTGTGTATATATGTTTGTATGTATGTATGCATGTATATGTATGTATATATATGTGTATGTATGTATGTGTATGTATATATATACATATATATATATATATATATTATTTTATTTTTTGTGTGTAAGCGTAAGCTTAATTCTACTTGGGTGCTCTGTCTCAAAAATATGTAGGCCTACCTGTGTATATAAAAGGGCAGTACTTACGTGTACATGCAGGTACATGCATTTAAATGTGTGCATGGTGCACATGTATTTAGGGAATTTTATTTTTATTTTATTTATTTATTTATTTTTGCATCAGCAGTGGGTGGGGTTTGGGTGGGTGGGATCAAAATCAACAAATGGAGGAATACTCTGAAACAAATCTATGTATGTATTTATCTGTACATTTATTCCTGCATATAAAAAAAGTTAAAAAAAAAAAAAAAGAAAGAATTCATTCACTTGTGTCATTTGTTATCAAAGTTTGCAAGTTTATAAAAGCAAACTTCTTTTTTAACCAAAGAAAAATTACCGAGTGCTCACAGGTGAGAGGTAGTAGACTCCAGATGAGTGCCACATGCTCTTGAAGTTGAAAATAGTCAATTGTAGAAAAAAGCACAAAGCTTGCTTCAGGCACACAGACACACCCAAGGATATTATAAAATGCCTTTACTGATTAGGGCATGTCACTATAAAATAACTACAAAACGCCAACCGGTTTCTTTTTTAACCCCTTTGTTCTTTGGTCTTTTTGCTTGGTCCCTGACAATTTTCAACTGTTTCAACTTTAATTTTAATCTGTTTTTAAGTCATATTGTGTATTTCTTATGGTTTCACTGTTTGTTTTGTATTTTTTAATTTATTGTAGTACTGTGTCCTTGAGTGTGAGAAAGACGCCTTTAAATAAAATGTATCATTATTATTATTATTGGTTTACTTTTGGTACTGTAAGATTTTACTTATAATACTTCTCTCTGCTTCAACCTTTAGTTTTACATTGAGGTATTTCCACTATCACGCAAGTAAAAGATGTTAAAACCTTTCCTACAATTGTACAGTCCTCAGTGAATAGTTTGATAACCTCAATACTTTTTGACCTCTAACATATGTCAGGCTGCCAAAACTATCATAAACATTGTAATACAGTGTTGAGTTGTGTTGCTTTTAACTTGGCATTACTATACTCCGAATGACTTTCCACTAAATTTTGCAACTCAGAAACATGACTATGACTGAAGCATCTGCAGCTGCAGCCTTTAATGATCATGCTTAAACTGCACCCTGAGAGCAAACAAGCCTAAAAGAAAGCAAACAAAAAGTACATTTGATGTTGTTGCCTGTGACTGGGTTAAATTTGTTCTCCGTAAATATAGTGAAACTTTTACTGGAGCTGACTCGCTCTGCTGTAGTTACCATAATTAAGATGCCAGTTTAAAGCATACTTTGTCCAAAATTATTGTGACATTGGTTATCAATGCAAAAAGTAACTGGATGAACTGTGGAAACAAAAAACAGACAAACATCAGAACAACAAAACAAACAAAAAATGTAATTTATAACTATATAGAATCTCAGAAACCCATGTAAATCAAATTATCTAAACCTATTACTGACATTTTGTCATCAAAATACAGTAGAATTCATTATTTCCATTAATTAGTGGGCCTCATAATCCAGAATAGCACTCTAACATCTTTAATAATAAGAACATCAGACATTTATCAACTCACTGGTGGCAGTTCCTTTAATGAACATGTCAAGTACAAATCATTCATGCTTTTTAAGAAAGACAATGTTGTTGGATGTGTCTCCACTAAAAACACAGTGCTGCAGTTATCTGTAAATCCAACAGATGGCACAATGACTCTGTGAGTGTCAGGAATCCGAACTCAGCTGCTGTGTTCTCTTACATCCAGCATCCTCTCTGGAATTTATAGAATAATTAGCATTAACCATTAAAAAAACCAAGCATTTCACTCAGTTAAAGATAAAAATCTAAATGTATTAATGATGGCAAAAAGTCCTCACTCACAGGAACATTATGTTTAATGAGTCAGCACTTGAATTTTACATTTTACAGAGCAGGACAGATATAATAACTCTATTAATTATCTTTCTGTCATTAATCTCTCAGTGTAGACTCAGGCCACAGAGGCTCCTGTGGGCTCCAGTGTCTCTATAAATGTCTGATGATGAGGAGCAGACAGTTGGTCAGTAATTGGATCATATGGTCAAGCGAGAGCAGAGCTGCTCAATATGGCCATAAAATTGGCTGAAAATGTTAAGCTGATTTCACTCAAATCCAGGGACATATCCACTGGAGAATTTAAAATATACAATAAGTCAAGGTCTGATGTTTGCACCTGCAGGTTTTTACCCCTGAAGATATTTGAAAGTGCTGATACAGTATCAGCGTGGCCTAAAGGAAGACCTCAGGAATTCACCTCCTGACCTGAACATAATGAGCTTCAGCTTTATTATTTGTTTATTTTTTCTTAAACAAAGAATATGATTGATGACTTTCCGCCTCATGATGGATTGCCTTGTTTTCTGCGAGGGTTGTTGTTTTGTTGTGTTGTCACATGATTGATGGGATAAATGAGGATCTTAATTGTGGACTATAGTGTTTATTTTGAATTAGAGGAGTGGAATCGAAGCGCAGTTAAATCCTCAGACTCACAGTGTTATATTTGAGTGCTGTATAAGCCAGGAGAGCAGCAGAGACAGATAAGAGAGTGTAGCCCTATAGCCATGTGTTCATGGTCTGGTTGACAGCGTATTCTGCCTGAACTCACTCAGCACATGTTCATTAATCTGGTGCACATCAGAGCATCCACAATACAATTAGTCAATGGTCAGAATAGCTCGCTATTGTCTGTAACTAATCTTCCGTCTCCCTGAATCGTTAATCTTATGAATCCAATTCTCCATCAGAGCTGATGTCCTCCACAGCGAGCTTTACACACTCTTGTTTACATGCGTGGCTCATGAATCATGGTTCAAAATCACTCCGCGTTCCATAGATTGCCTCCACGCTGGAAGAAATTGAGCTCAGCTATTCTGAAAGCAGTTTGTCTCAGCACTTCCTGTTTTTAATTTTATCTCAAACATGAATCCAGGCAGTAGATGTTGGAGCTTGTCTTACAAAGCCATCTGCAGTGCTGCCTGAATGGTGCCAGGCTCACAAGGCTGCTGGTGTGTTTCTTAAAAATAGAAGCATAGCTGACAAGATTTGCCCCAATGAGAGGCTGTCATGCTTCTCGTAACAGGTAAAACATTTACTATAACTAACTACTCCTCCTGCGTACTACGCATGGGCAGATTATGAGACAGTGGGCCCCTAGGGCACAGATATGCAAAGGCCCCCACCACCTCTCCTATGTAGGAGCAAGACACTCAGACTTTGCAGTGGTTATGCATCTCTTTGTCGTTATTATTCATCTTTTTCTGATTTTGTGTTGCTTTATGAAGCAATTTTATGTGTCCTTGTGGTTGTTTTGTGTCATTTTGTAGTTGTTTGGGGCTCTTTGAGGTCATTATGTGTCTCTTTAAAGTGATATTTTGTCGTTTTTGTCATTTTATTCATTTTATTTTATGTTTGGCAGTCATTTTGTGTCTCCTGGTAGTTGTTTTGCTTCTCTTTATAGTCGTTATGCATCTTTTTTTTTGGCTTTGCTTCTTTCTTTCTCTCATTTTGTATCTCCTTGTTGTTTTGTCGCCTTATGTAGTCATTGCAGTCTCTTTAATGTAGTTTTGTGTGTTTTATTGGTCATTTCGTGTCACTTGGTTGTCATTTTGTGTCTCCTTGTAGTTGTTTTGCTTCTCTTTATAGTCGTTATGCATCTTTTTTGTGGCATTGCTTCTTTCTTTCTCTCATTTTGTGTTTCCTTGTGGTTGTTTTGTTTCCTTATGTAGTCATTGGAGTCTCTTTAATGTAGTTTTGTGTCTTTTTTTTTGGTCAATTTGTGTTACTTGGTTGTCATTTTGTTTCTCCTTGTAGTTGTTTTGCTTCTCTTCGCAGTTGTTATGAATCCTTTTTGTGGTTTTGCTTCTTTCTTTCTCTCATTTTGTGTCTCTTTGTGGTTGTTTTGTGTCCTTATGTAGTCATTACAGTCTCTTTCATGTCATTTTCTGTCACTTGGTTGTCATTTTCTGTCACTTTGTGGTTGATTTGCTTTCCCTTGTAATTATTATGCATCTTTTTTATGGTTTTGCATCTTTCTTTCTCTCATGTTGTGTCTCCTTGTGGTTGTTTTGTGTCTTTTTGTAGTTGTTTGGGGCTCTTTGAGGTCATTATGTGTCTCTTTAAAGTGATATTTTGTCGTTTTTGTCATTTTATTCATTTTATTTTATGTTTGGCAGTCATTTTGTGTCTCCTGGTAGTTGTTTTGCTTCTCTTTATAGTCGTTATGCATCTTTTTTGTGGCTTTGCTTCTTTCTTTCTCTCATTTTGTGTCTCCTTGTGGTTGTTTTGTCTCCTTATGTAGTCATTACAGTCTCTTTAATGTAGTTTTGTGTCTTTTTTTTGTCATTTTGTGTAACTTGGTTGTCATTTTGTGTCACTTGGTTGTCATTTTGTGTCTCCTTGTAGTTGTTTTGCTTCTCTTCGCAGTAGTTGTTTGGGGCTCTTTGAGGTAATTATGTGTCTCTTTAAAGTGATATTTTGTCGTTTTTGTCAATTTGTGTCACTTGGTTGTCATTTTGTGTCTCCTTGTAGTTGTTTTGCTTCTCTTCGCAGTTGTTATGCATCCTTTTTGTGGTTTTGCTTCTTTCTTTCTCTCATTGTGTGTCTCTTTGTGGTTGTTTTGTGTCCTTATGTAGTCATTACAGTCTCTTTCATGTCATTTTCTGTCACTTGGTTGTCATTTTCTGCCACTTTGTGGTTGATTTGCTTTCCCTTGTAGTTAATATGCATCCTTTTTGTGGTTTTGCATTTTTCTTTCTCTCATTTTGTGTCTCCTTGTGGTTTTGTTTGTGTCTTTTTGTAGTTGTTTGGGGCTCTTTGAGGTAATTATGTGTCTCTTTAAAGTGGTATTTTGTCGTTTTTGTCAATTTGTGTCCCTTGGTTGTCATTTTGTGTCTCCTGGTAGTTGTTTTGCTTCTCTTCGCAGTTGTTATGAATCCTTTTTGTGGTTTTGCTTCTTTCTTTCTCTCATGTTGTGTCTCCTTGTGGTTGTTTTGTCTCCTTATGTAGTCATTGCAGTCTCTTTCATGTAATTTTGTGTCTTTTTTTGGTCATTTTGTGTCCTCCTTGTGGTTGTTATGCCTCTCCTTGTAGTCATTAGGCATCTTTTTGTGGTTTTGTGTCTTTATGAAGCAATTTTGTGTCTCCTTGTGGTTGTTTTGTGTCTTTTTGTAGTCATTTGGATCTTTTTGTTGTTGTTTGGGTCTCTTTGACATACTGTTCTGTCTTTTTAAGGTAATGATGTATCTTGTTTGTAATTTTGTTTCACTTTCCTTGTGATTGTTTTGTGTCTTTTTGTAGTTGTATCCCTTTGAGATACTATTGTGTGGGTTTTGTGCTTGTTTTGCATCTCGTTGTAGTCATTATACATCTTTTTTGTGGTTTTGTGCCTTTATGGAGTCATTTTGTGTCTCTTTGTGGTTATTTTGTGTGTCTCTGTAGTCGTTTGAGTTTCCATGTGCTTGTTTTGTGTCCTTATTATGTGTCTATTTTGTCAGTTTGTTTCATTTTGTAGGTTTTTTTTGTATCCCTTTTAGATGGTTTTACATTTGTTTGTTTTTTGCGTCCTTGTTGTTATGTATCTTTTTGTGGTTTTGTGTCTTTATGAAGTCATTATGTGTCTCTCTTTTATGTCTTTTTGTAGTCCTTTGTATCTCTTTGAGATAATTTGTGGGAGTTTTTGTGGTCTCTTTGGCCTCTTGTGTCTCTGTAGTTATTTTATGTCTCCTTGTGCTTGTTTTGCATCTCTCTGAAGTCCTGCATGCATCTTGTCTTTTAGTAGTCAGTTTGAGTCTTTTTGAGGTAATTTTGTGGGGGGTTTAGGTAATTGCAGGTCTTTTTTTGGCAATTTTGTGATGTTTTGTGGTCATTCTGTATCTCCTTGTGGTAGTTTTGCCAATTTTTGTAGTTATTTTGTGTCTTTTAGCAGTTCCTTTGCATCTCTTTGTGGTAATTTTGAGTCTCTTCTTGGTCAGTACATGTTAATTCAAGTGATACTTTGCAGGTGAAGGCCAGGGGGGGGCCTCTGACACTTCTGGTTCCTGTGCCTGTGCCTGGTAGACTCGTTAATTGATCCATCCACGATACTACATGAACCATGTTGGTTTTATTTTTTCCTATAAGAACACTGACAGGTAAATAAATAAAAATCAAAGACGGAGAACAAGTGTTTTTTTCTGTTTTAACAGAAGACGCTTAATTAGAGTAAAAAAAGTGCCTGTTCTTTGATGTGAAGAGCGATCACTGAGAGATGGATTATACAGAAGAGAGGAGGTGCAAGCTCTTCAGCTTTTTCAATCAGCACAGTTTTCCTGGCCTTTCATGTGTGTCTCCCCCTGTCAAGTAATTGCTTACATAATCATCTGCTTACTTTAATCTCTGAATCTTTCCCACAGTTTGTGCTCTTTTACACATCCCCACTTTTCTCTGTCATACCCCCCTCACCAATTTCAATGCAGCCTCCTCCTGTTCCCTGTTGTTCTCCTTCAGTGCTTTTATCTGACATGCCCACTGGCACTCTCACTCTCTCTGGTCCCTCTTCCCTCCACCAGTGAGTGGTCATTGATTACCGTGCATGAATTGTATGATGAAATGCCACTCGCCCACCTAACATCCTCTTGTCAGCTGCCCCTGACATCCCACCGCCTCTGTGCATTGCAGACTGTCTTTGCCAGCCTGTTTAATGCTCACAATGTTGCATTACCTTTCTATGATAAGGCTTCACATCTGGGATCACTTTTGTGTTTTGGGAGGGCAAAGTGTTGCGTTGCTGAGCCTTTAGCTACAGTAATAAGCACATATTTGCTGCACATGTGCAGTTTTATACAGTGGAAAACACTATTGTTTACAATGATAAAAAAGGGAGCCTAAATCCAATTTATTCTCTTCAGCTATAAATTGTCTGCGCATATTAAAGTAAATGATCTGGATTACAGTGTGAAAACTGATGACACACTCAAAGCCAGTGAGAGGGGTATCCAATTAGTCACCTAATTAGCAAGTGAATGTTGTTTTAAAATTTAAAGGTCTTGAAAAGCGAAGCAAAGCAAATGCAAAGCATGCATCCCTAAAAAAGAGCATGCACATCTAGTATTGCGTGTTTTAAATTTGGTATCATGATGCCATGACAGTAGTTGTCTTCCCATTTGTGATTTGTGACATCCAAAACAGAAAAAAAAACAGACTGTGTGTGTTTGTGGCCGAAGAAAAGGTTGGGATTCATGTTTGACAGAGCCATGGGCAAGTTGTTCAGATCTGTTAACTCACTAAAATGGAGATGCAGAGCTGCACAGTGGGACTGAATTCTCTCTGCAGGGGTGTGAACAGAACCAAAAGCCTGTGCTTGTATGGCGACTGCAACGTCACTACCTTTCCACAGCCGTGGTTAGATGGGCCTGCGGGGTCGCAGTGAGAGCTGACACGTGCCCACGTAAACTGTCCAGTCAGGAACCAGAGAGGATGTAGAGCGGCTGTGACTCCCCACTCTAATTTTAAGAAGATCCTCCGCAAATAGGTTGCTCCCACAGAGACAAATAATTGGCGTGATATCTTGGGGGCACGAGCATGATGAGCAGTCTGCATTTCAATGCCAATCCTCCACAGGAAGAACCCAGTTATGCATGCCAGTGGGCACATTCTCTGGACTCTGTGTGTTTAGGGAAACACATGCCATTGGAACAGAGCTTTAAAGGGACCTGTTATGCTCATTCTCAGGTTTATACTTGTATTTTAGATTTGTACTAAAACACGTGTACATGCTTTAATGTAAAACCCCACTTTATTTCCCTCATACTGTCTGTGCTGGAACACCTGTATTCATCCTCTGTTTGAAACGCTCAGTGTTAGTGCCTGTTTCTTTAATTCCCTCTACCAAAAAATCCCAGTCTGCTCTGACTGGTCAGTGTTTCCTTGTCTTCTGCATTTTGGCATCTCTGCATCCTCAATGCAGCCAGGAGATGACTGTAACAGACTATAGCGGCCCTTTCTGTGGTGAAAAAAGACCAATACAAGCTGCTAATACAAAATCTTTATAACTTGACATGTTCTAGCAGAAATATGATCTGAAATTGTGGAGAAATTAACAACACCAGCAACCAAAATAACATGTTTCCCTGATGTACCATGTAGCTACATGTAGCAGTGTACTGTCAGCCAGGAAATGACTGTAACGGACTATAGCAGCCATTTCTGTGGTGAAAAAAAATGCCAGTACAAGCTTCTAAACCAAAATCTTCATCAACAGGACA
Organism: Epinephelus lanceolatus; assembly: GCF_041903045.1. Classification (NCBI taxonomy): domain Eukaryota; kingdom Metazoa; phylum Chordata; class Actinopteri; order Perciformes; family Serranidae; genus Epinephelus; species Epinephelus lanceolatus. The sequence continues at coordinate 14,387,356 of NC_135741.1, read as the reverse complement.
TGTTCCAGCCGTTCCAGCAAGAATATGATCCGAAAATAGGGAGAAATCAACGGCATCAGAAACCAAAATGACATGTTTCCCTGCCATGAGCATGTAGCTACATGTAGTAGTGTACTTTCAGCCAGAGAATGACTGTAGTAGAGTGGAGCCCAGCTGCATTTTCTGCAGTGAAAAACACCAATACAAGCTTCTAAACTAAAATCTTTATAACCGCACATGTTCCAGCAGGAATATGATCCAAAACTGGGGTGAAATAAACAACATTAGCAACCATCATAACATGTTTCCCTGATGTTAACATGTAGCTACATGTAGCAGTGTACTTTCAGCAGGAAATGACTGTAATGGACAATGGTGGTTCTTTCTGTGGTGAAAAATCACCAATACACGCTTCTAACTTGATCCAAATCTGGGGAGAAATCAGCAACATTAGCGACCAAGATAACATGTTTCTCTGACACTAGCATGTAGCTACATGTAGCAGTAATGTAAACACTTACAGTAGCGTGCCTGTGGTAGATGACCACGTAAAGAGATCTGTCACGATCTGACGTCATCTGGTAGCCAAAGTAGAACCACGTTATCTGAAACTTTAGCCACTTTTAATGTGAACTTCTGACATTGTAAAAATGTATGTATGAAGCAAATTAAGTAAGTATAGAAGGTCCCCTTTATGACTAAGAATATGGAGTTTAAAGATATATCACATGTGGTGATTAAAACTAATTATAGTATTTTATATTAATCTTTGTAGAGTAAAACTGTGGAACAACTTTAGAAATGGGGCACTACCAAATATCAGCCGCCTGAATTTACATTAAAAAAATAGAATATGTGCTGTTCAATTAGATCAGTCAATTGTATTTAATTATATTTGTTTATGATCAACTCAGTTCTTCGTTGTTTTTTTTATGATAACCAGTTAACAACAGACTACCTTACATTAGTGACTCTACAGAGGTCAATGTTCAAGGTTCACCATTTTGGTTCAGACTGAAATATCTCAAAAACAACTGGATGGATTGCCATAACATTTTGTGCAGAGATTCTTGGTACACAGAAGACAAAGCCAACTGACTCTGGTGATCCCCTGACCTTTCAACACCATCATTATCTTAAATATATCATATATTATATTTGTTTTTAAGTGAAATCTCTCAACAACTATTGGATAGATTATCTTGAAATTTGGTACAGACAGTCCTATTGGCCTCTGGTGGATTCACTGCTAAATAGCAAATGTTAGCATGCTACACACAAAACTGAGACATGGTAACCATAATATCTGTTAAACACCAGCATGATAGCATTGTCACTGTGAGCATGTTAATATGATGACATTACCAATTTGCTCAAGGCACCACTGTGCCTGGGTAGGTCCTCACAGAGCTGCAAACATGGCTGTAAAATCTGTCTGGTTTCAATGTCATACCGTCTGTCTCCACCTTTATTCTCCGCCTGTGTAACTGAATACAACAAAAATATATATCATGAATTAAATCTAAAAATGAATCACAGGTTCTTAAGCAGCTGTAAGCATCAGAAATATGGAGAGTGAAAGCAACACACACACAAACACCTGCCAGTAATGCTTTCTGAGTAATCTGAGAAACAGTTTGTTAGTCCTGGAACGAGCACTGAATATGGGGATTGTTACATGAAACAGATTGTGAATGACGGAATGGAGCGATCTGATCGAGCTCACAACAGAACTTGGCAGTTGATGGTGGAACAGCTTTCTCCCTCCTCCAAAACACTCACTATACATCATACACTAGTCACAGGGAGGCCAGAGACAAAGCAAGAACTATCCCACTATTTTCACTCCCTCTGCCAACAATGTGTCACGATTCTGTGCGGGTTACTACGCTGAAAAGGAACGCTTACAAACCTCATTTTGTTCCATGTTTAATTTAAAAGGAGAATAAAAATGCTTTGCTTTCATTTGATATTCTCACATGTGGACCCAATGAACCACTCAAAGCACACTAACAATGATGGATGGATTGTGAAAGCAATACCTATTTTAATCTGGAATACAGAAGAGGAAGCTGACCAAACAGCTGAATCTTTAAATAATTAAACAAAATGCTAAATTGAGACTGTAAAAATGGTCTGTTTTGCATCTACCTGACTAGATCTATGTTGACTTATACAGGCTGTCGGTGCTAAGCTGATTAGACATGGTCTGTTTATCTCATAAGCATTTACTGAAGAAGAAAATAATTTACCACATTAAAGCTGTAAAACGGTATTTAACTCTTTGCTCTTTTAGTGTTTTACTACTAGTTAGTATTCTAATTCTAATGCCATTGGCTACTATGGCAGTTTATTAGGTTTTAAAGGAGCAGTGTGTAGGATCTAGCAGCGAGAACTGCAGATTGCAGCCACTTGAAACCTCTCCCATGTGCCAAGCGTGAACTCTCAGCTAAGATACCTTCAGTGAGCAGGTTTTTAGCAGCAGCAAAATCATCCTCTCCAAAACAAATGAACCAGGTGATTAAAACCGGTAAAAATACTGATAAAGCAGTTTGGTGTCACAAATCAGCGTTTCTCCTACGCTGTTTGGCACGTCATAGACAGCTGCTAGCCTAGCACCTGCTAATGTGCACCCACCTATTTTCTCTGATAACTTTAAGATCCAGACATTCAGGAGGTTTATACCAGGAGCTGAAATATCCACAGAGGTCTCGTCCTCTCCAAAACAAACAGACCTGGTGATTTAAACTGGTAAAAACACTAAATAAAGCAACTTTAATTTAAAAACCAGTGTTTTCCGACACTGCTCGTCATAGAGGGGATTCTAACTACAATGTTTGGATTGTCCTTTCTGGGCTACAGTAGAAACATGGAGGTGCAACATGGCAGACTCCGTGGACGAGGACCTGCTTCCTGTGTAGCTGTAAAGAGCTCATTCTAAGGTGACAAAAAACAACTCTTATTTTCAGGAGGTTGTACACCAAAGAAAACACACTTATAAAAAAAACCCAACACATTTGAGCTCCCCCATCTTATTTTACAACACGTGTTACTCCCAAACTAAGATAAGATAAGATAAAATAAGATAAGATAAGACTGTGTAGTGCAGGTGTATTGTTGTAAAGTGGGATGTACATCATTCAGCCAAATACTGGTCTATAGGTAATGTTCGCCTCTCTGTCCCTCCCTTCATTTGCATCCAATTTTCTCCATGCTTATCCATTACTTAGGAACTATCCAGACTTGCCACGCTTGCTGTTCCGTACCTGTCCACCAGATGCCCTCAGACTCGTACACCTGTCACCTGCTCATCTGTTTCCACTTTCCCCAGTCACCCCTGCAGTGTATAAAAGGCCCATTTCGTCTCATTTCCAGTCAGATTGTCATGGGGCTCTTCTCATTTCTCTTTTGTGCCTCTTTGTCTCCTCTATCCTCAGCCCTCCTGCCTGGGACTCAGGAATTGATCTCAGCATGCAGTCTTAAAGGATGTCTCAAAAATGCATTTTGAGTGAGAGAAGAAGCTTGCTGGAGCTGTGAGCGAGAATGCGTAAATGTTTCCTCTCTGTAAGTCTTTTCAGCACACGTGAGTGACCAAAACGCAACCTCCGCTCAAGGCAACCTCCGCTCAAGGCAGCCAATATTTAAGTGCCAAAAAATGCAGTTCCTCTAATGGCCACTTGAGGCTGGCTCCAGACCGAGTCAATCCACATAGACCCCCATGTTAAAATGTCCATCCTTAAAGCACAAAATAAACATGTTTACAGCATGGTACAAAAAACAGTATTGGTCTCTATAGCTAATTTCTTCTTCATGACAACTGTACACGGGGTGAATTTTTCTATAACTCACCACTTACATTTTATTAAGGCTTAAACCCATAGTTAAGGGCTGCTTTGGGTGAAAGGCCGTCTGTGGAGATTGTCCTCCGCTTCTCAATCAGATCCACCCTCTTTTGCAAAACCTCTGGCTGCAAAAACACAATATGGCGATTGCAGTCCACCAACTAATTGCAGTCACAGTAGCTACATCCATTATTTTATACACTCTATGCCTGTGACTTTTTAAAGAGGTGTGACACACAGCTGATGATGCAGCCATGCCACATGTTGTGTTTAATTGACGTCACTTTAAAATGACAGCCCTGAATCACTGATGTCTCATTTTGTTTAATGCCTGTTGCCTCAACTCCTCTTTTCCTTATGCGTCTCCCTTGCCTCCTGTACTCACATCCCAGGAGGAGGGGACCAGAAAAGGGGGTGAGGAAAGGAATCAAGGATGACCAAACTGAGGAATGAGAGGAGGAGATTGTTGCTTTCCACTTTCATATTCAAGCCTCTGAAACCTGAACACTGTACCTGTACCTGCTGACTATATTCTGAAACCTGTATCAGGATCTGTACCTGCCTGCTTGCTCTTTTACCCTGCCCCGTTCCTGATACCCTGTGGATTAAATATTTCCTTTGTTTGGACTTGTTAGTGGGTGTATGTATCTTTACCACTCTCAAACAGGGAGGGGAGAGTCTTAATGTCTCATCACGTACATCCTCGTCCTTTTAAAGTCATTGATTGTGTGGCACACAGTCAGGAATGCAGCCAACTGATCCACTGGCTATTTAGATGGGCTTCAGCCTAAAGCCTGTTGGTTCATGTCACATAACTCACATCCCATCAGGCTTTGCAGGATGCTGAAAGACACTTAACGTCATTAAATAACTGCTCAATCACCTGGACCAAAGGCTGTTAATGTAACAGCCAGCTAAATGAAGACAAGTGGAACTTCACCATCCATGCAGGTAGAGTAACAGTCCTGGGAGGCTGAACTAATTGTGTGTCTTGTTGGGAGACAATATGCAAGGAGATTACTGTCAGATAACTTAGCTCAGCCCTTTGGAAATGGACAAGCTCAACAACAACAATAACAAAAAAAGGTATTCAGCTTACAACACAACAACTGGCTGCCTTGGTGCCCCTTTGGATATCCACCCTTGGATCAGATGCAGAGTTATTAGTCATGGTCTTATCCAATCAGCCATCCTTAATGCTTGTGCTACTGGGCATTACTCTGGAGAGGACAGATTGTCTTTTATTGTCAGTTTGATTTCAAACTGGAGATTAGTCATACTCATGCAGTAGCTGGTGGCACAGTCCTCTCATTGTGTGTGCGTGCGATATAATGTTTGCATTTGTGACTTGGAACACCTGTGTGGCCGTTATTCACTTCAGCAGACGTTCATGAGTAGACATAGATTCAGAGATTAAAGGGAAAATCCACCTTTAATTGACTGTCACATATTGTGCCTATATTATTAAGACTAACAGCTCATAGATAGAGTGTAGCAGTGATGTCACCCATCCATAACAGCGTCATGGGCATCATGAGAAAATATGATCTTCATAATGTCCTCTGTATTTTTTCTCTCTCAAGGAGTCAGGTTGGTTAACAATTATAAAGACACACTTTCAGATTTAATATATTTGAATTTTACTACTTTAGGCTCACATAAAGACATAAAGGAGTATTTAACATTTACCCACCAGAGTTTGCAAAGAGAGGACTTTGAAACAGGCTTTGGGAAATAAATTTACAGAAAATGTAATTGAACAGTTGACCGAATAAATAAAATATGACAAATAATTTAGAGGAGCAAAATTAACTTAGACAAGTAATGGAAAAACTTCATATTTTAACACCCCATTTAGTATTTAAAGGAAGTATATAAACATACACAGTATATAAGGATCAGGTTATTGCCAGGTAGGTTTTCATGTATAGGAATTTGCCTTGGGGTTTTGGTGCATAATAATAAAAAACACATTTAGAGAAAATAAAATAAAAATTGAGTGAAAATAAAAATAAAAGTAAAAAATAAAAATAAAATGAAATAAAAAAATGAAAATGAAAAAAAATAAAATAAATAAAAAATAGAAGTACTGCAAAGCCAAAAAGCATAAATATAGAATAGAAAAAAATATATAATTAAAAAAATGATAAAACAGTACTGAAAAGAATATGTACAGTGGGCTATATCTGTTTTTAAAATGAGAAAGCTGTACTGTTTTGTCCAGGGAATCTCCAAATGTTCACAGTATGAAGAATAAAGAATATGCACAGAGATAAAATTTCCAAAATTTCCAATATTTGTATAAACATATACACCAGTTTATTAGGTACACCTTTCTAGAAATAACACAGTCTAATGCAACAGCCCTGCAATAAACCACTTTCATGATGGATATAATATAGCCTTTGTTTGTTAGTGTATTGAAATTGCTGTTGGTTGAACTGTATGGTCATTTTGGAGGATGTTTGTGATGTTGTTGAACTGTGTTGCATTATTTTGTTATTTAGCCTACACTCATAACTATAAATGGGGTGGACAAAATAATAGAAACACCTGTTCAACAAACCACAACCTCCAAAGAGATCATATATTTGAATCAACATCTCTGTGGAACAGTTTCAACAAAGCCGGGATAATATGACCAGAGGGAAGGATTTATCACAGTTCTGTTGTATAATCCATTCAGATCCTCCGTCCATTCCAACAGACATATCTGGGATGTGTAGATGTATGATTACTGTCCTCTGACTCCACCCAAGTGCACAGATTTATTTGATGGGATGTGTATAAACCAATCACAGTGTTCACATCATGTAAAGTGGACTACAGTAGAGCCACACCCCTATTTTAACAAGCATAGAGGGACTGTCAGTCTATTACTTATACATGTCAAAAAATCATATGAAGGATTTATTCTCAGGATTAAAAAAATCAGCATATCTGAGTGTCACTGGAAAATTTAAATTTGATTTTCTAATGAAAAAATCAGCCTATAATGCATTTTATTGATTATGAACACACAATATTCATCTCAGGAGGTTTTCAACATACTGTTTTCTGGAGATATTCCGGAAACTGAGGATATTTTGACTTGTGATGATGAACACAATGTAAAATATATTTGCAATGTGTTTTAAAGCATCATTTTATTCATATAAAATATATGATATGCATTACCCATTCATGAAAAATAAAATAATCTCATGATTTTTGTTCACAAAAAGGTCTATTAAGACCATGTATTGTAATTTTTTTTTTCTGTGTTAAGAATCTTTATCAATTGGAATGGGAAAAAACCCCAACACATTTAAGTATCCTAATAAAACGTGTTATTTATGAGCACATTTAGAGTAGAAATCCATCATTACATTTTTTTCTGTGTGTTTGGAACATATTGGGTTCTTAACTGGATAAAACTGTGTTAGTTTTAGCTTTAGTTTGGTGTATTTAACATACTGTATGCATATTTCAATTGTTTAAAACGTATTATACTGTAGCTGTGAGCTGATACGAGGACATTGTAAACCATGCAATATTATTTGGCCACTTGGGGGCAGTGTGAACACGCAGTAAACACTATGTTGACCTATTACGTTGACATGGCTAACTCGTTAGCAAACAGTTAATAGTTGACACATTCTGTGGTGATGGAGCAACATTATCATTTTTGGAGTCGTGTTTCTGGACAACAGATGAATGTAAGTTCAGTATTTACTCTATTTTAAGTCTTGTTTCCTCTCCACCAACTGCTGAGGGACATGGGCGGTATGTCTCTTTAACTGCTAGCTTAAATGCTATATAACAGATTAACACTTTAAAAAAGTTTATTGATTCCTGGGTGAAGCTACCCAGCAGATTAAGTATACCAACTATTTAAAATTAAGTAGTTCAACATTGAAATGATGTAGATACTCACTAAAGCATCAATAAACATAAGTCAGTATATCTTTTTGAATTGACATTTCTGCAGGCTTTTTTGGTATTATAAGTATGCTGATACTTTTGTACTTTTACTAGTAGACATTTTAATGCACGACTTATTTTAGCAAAGAATTTATGCACTTAATATACTTTAACTTATGTTAATGGCCCAAACACTTCTTCCACCTCTACCTCTATCACATTAGACATAGTCTAAAAAAAGTTATTATAGCCACTTAATTATTGTTTATTAATGTATTTTTCATTACAACCAGTTATAGATGCTTCATGGATGAAGCATCTATAACTGGTGTATATACATATAATAAATAATAAGCAGTGCAGTTGACACAATTGTAATGAGACTTCAATCTCTATGACCAGTGAGTTAACTCCATCTGCTGATGAAGGCCACAAGATGCGGCTAAGAGCCCCAGAACAAATCTAGTAAGTGCACTGTTTTTGGTCAGAGTCTTGCCTGTGAGCCTGCCATTTGTACATGTGTGGAAATAAATGATTTACAACACTTTGCTTGCTCATGCAGGTAATCATATTAATAAATGTGATTACAGCTAGTTTTATGTTATAAAGCATCCATTTAAGTATTTACAGTAGTTACAGATGATTCATAAGAGATGACAAATACATGAGTCACCACTTATGATTTCCTTTTATCTGAGTACAACTACACTAGAGTATGTTGTGAAGTTAACTATTCTTTAAGTGCTTATATAGGCGTACAGTTTATAAATGTTAATATAAAGTGTTACCACTGAAACATTTTAGAGATTTGTGGGCCTAGATTTTGTGAGTGTTTGAGTCTTGATGTCAGTATTTCTAAAAATCCTGTCTGCAGCCCTGTGGGACTTTTTTCTGACTCACATTCACATAAAACTCATTTAAAAGGAACATCTCAACAAAAACTCCCTGAGTCCATGAGTCAATCACTCAGACAGTGTTGACTTGAAAGTACTGGTGGATGAATTGATTAGTTGATTGGCAGAAATGATGGATATATAACTGAGCTTCTCACACTGTACCACCCAAACAGGCCCCTCAGGTCTGCTAATCTGGGTCCTCTAACCGTTCCAGAGTCCAGGTCAAAGACAAAGGGTGATCAAGCCTTTTCAGTTCTTGCCCTTCGGCTTTGAAACAGCCTCTCACTGAGCATCAGATCAGCTGACTCTGTTCATGTCTTTAAATCTCGTATGAAAACTTACTTTAAGAGATTGTCCTTTCCTGACAGTTGGTAGACTTATTGTGTGTATGGGAGTGTGTGTATGTATGCAGCTGTGTGTATATATGTGAATGATTTTTTCCACACATGAACTACTGTCTGACCAGTTGGACTCACACAGGCAGAACTACACTAAAACCAGTAGAAAGACTGAAACATTGGATAAACAGTCACAAACATATCATCATTGTAAAGTTTTAACTAAATATGATTTTTTAAATTGGGAACATATGCTCAAATTGTATATAAAATTCTCCATGGCTCCATTGTGTTTTTATCTGTGTTTTTATCTGTGCTCATGTCTTTCTGTGCTTTTGTATGTTATTTTGTCTTTTTCTTAAATATATTTACACCAGGGGTGTCCAGACTTTTTTGAATGGGGGCCAGATAAAACAACGTGAAAATACCTGGGGGCCAACTGATTCTTGCATCAAATGGGTTTAAAAAAAAAAAAAGTGAGACCATGCAACCATTTTTAACTTCAATGAACTATTACTACTTGATGCCTGTCTACAAACTGTATGATAGTCCTATTATTGTGAGGTGAAGGGTAAAAATGCAAAGTGATCTTGCTCAATTAACCATTATTGTGGAAAAAGCCACATTTGGTATATTTTGAAAGTCAAGCCGAGGGCTGATTAAAATTGGTCTGTGGGCCACAATTGGCCTGACTTACACCATCAACCTACCAGGGACTGCAACTGAAAATTAACCTGTGTGGCTAAATCTGGCAAATTTACGTGATGTAAGTGATCATGTTGATTAATGTGCACTGTCCCTTTCTGAAAAAATAAGCATAAACGTGTTTTATTAGTATCACTTTTGTATTTTTATCTTCTTGGAAAGTACTTCCTGCTTTCAGCTCCTAAAGTGCTCTACAAATAAAGTTATTATTATTACTTTTTTGTCATGGCCTATACAACAGTGAACTGAATAGGATTGTTTGGACACAATAAGCAATTTGAATATGGAGGATATTGGATTAAAATATAAATTAATCAGCAGGTTAATCGATGACAGTTTTCTGACCTTATTGTCTAACATCCAGAAATATTAGACAAAAATGTTAGATGTATTTTTGAATGAATTTTCCCTTTAAAGTCTCCCCTTGAATCATCAAAGAGCATCACTCCACAGTCACAGTCTACGGAATTGGGAAAAAAAAACACGCGCGCATGTTGCCTCTCTGTGCGCATAATGATTCATCAACCACCGTTTGCTCACGAGACAGTGATTTCGGGTCCGACTAGTTCATTTTACAGAGCTGAGTGTTTTGTCGTGGGCCCTCGGATGCCCCCACCCCCACCTCTCTCATCCCGCGTCTCGACGGACCAAACGCTGCTGCTGCAGCATCACCGGCAGCCTCCAAACTGCGTTTTCCCTGCCGTGATGGATCCCTCTGTAAACCGGTGAGCTGCTACCAGAAGACCGGCTCAACTGTGGGCAACAACCGACGAGCAATAACCGCGGCGAGAATGTGCCATATATCCAAGGGATAAAAAAGAAAGATATATATTTCTAGCAATGTTATAGGAGCGTCTTGTTTACCTTCCCGACAGATAAACAGCCGGGTGACAGTGATATTACGGCCGACATGTAAGAGCTGGATAACTATTCCCGTGTGACCGACACCCATCTGCAGCTGCTCACAATAAAATGAAAAAGGTAAGCTTGTTGACACGTTCAGGATTTACATCGGGCGTTGCGGGGTTTCAGTCAAAAAACCTGACGGCTCGATCGGAGCTCATCATCAGGCTGCATTGTTGCATCGTCAGTCCCCCCCTCTTGAGTTAAAATTGACGATTTGCCTGTTTTTAAATAGGTCGCTCTTCACCTGTCGACTCATGAGTGTGCCTGTAGCTGCAAGATGCCGCTGTATGACTTGTGAAATGTCACGTCAACAGCCTGGTTTTTACCCATGATTTTGACTCTGGACTTGAGCTGCCTCCAGACAGCCAAAGTCAGTTTACTGAGGCAAGTGGAATAGGCTATATGTAAATCTCCAGTGATAATATGTATGTGTCTAATCTGTGTTTGACAAAGTTATGAAATCCTTGCTTTCATGATTTCTTCAGGGGGAAAACAGCGAGTGTATTTAGAGTTGTGAAGGGGGGAGAAACACGTCTCTTTTGAGAACAATTAGGCACATCTCTGTTAGCTTTTAACTCGGTGCAGATTTTGAATTAATCAGCACTAAATTATCATTACTCGTACTTGGTTGCATGGCTTTTTTCCTCTGGCTTTTGATGAGTACAAAATCAAAACCACAGCAGCATACTCTTAACTGCACATCTTCCCTTTGAAGTTTCATCACTCTTGCTGCTTGAATCATTAGAAAACGTTAGTGTCTTTGGTATCTTAAATGTAAGTAATATGTGAGAAACATGTTTTAGGCCCCCCTGTGTGGATGCTCTCTTCCGATGCCGAGGATGAGGCTGCATCTGGGGAGGGGGGGGTTGATCGATAGCCAGTTTGTATCGAGGCCTGTGTTTCAGTTGTTGTCGAACAGGAGTCCCTACAATTAAAAGCCCATTTTGTTAGTGGAAGGCTGATTAATAATTCATCCGCAGCTCAATGGAACCACAAATGTGTGGATGGCACACTGAAGGATGTCAGTGTAGCAGTGTACAAGCCTCTGCTGCCGGCAGAGGAGTGCTCGGGCAGCCTGATGGGTTTACTCATCACAATAGAAAGCTGAATGGTAAATACCCCCCTTTTTTCCTGTTTTCCGAACCTGTTCACGCTTTTAACTGTGTGCTGGATTGTTTGCTCTGGTGATAAACAGCTGGAGAATACAGGCACACAAACTCAGCACACAGTGCTGGAAAAGCTCTGGTTATCCTGTATATAAAACAGCTCTGTTGGTGGTGGACTGTAGGCTCTCACTAAGGTGTCAATGTCGTATCTGCTGCCAAGGAGCCAACAGCCATGATGATACTGTACCAGAGAGTTTGAAGAAAGCCCAGCTGGCTCTGATCCAGGATGGTGGGTGTTTTTTTTTAAAACTGGCTTAGTCAGGACTACTGCAGGGAGTGATTAGACAAGATGCTGTACTGTATCACACACACCAGTATGACGTCAAAGGGCACTGAGCTTTAAAAGTCCTTCATACCGACACCCTGTGGAGTCCTGCAATAACTTGAGGACTGCGCAAACAGTCATACTGAATATAAAGTTGACATATAGATTACTGTCATGCAAATTGTCTGCATGGACATTTGAAAAACCTCTGAAGAGGGTGTGTTGGTGGATTGTGTCTTCGGAAAGCTCGTCATAGTTTCGAATAACCAGTGGAGGAAGTTCACTTGCTGAAGTACTGTCCTTGAGTACAGTTCTGAGATACTTATATGTCACTTAAACTTTAAATAGACCGTATATTTTTGCTTTAAGGTGTTATTATGAAGTGTTGATTGCACAATGTATTGGCTATAGAGTAATGACACTATGATATGGAGCTACATTAGGGTCAAATGTTTTGTACTTGAAAAAATAAAATTTGAAACTGAAAATTCATGTGTTGATCTTGAATTTTGAAAAATACAACAATGTATTCAAAATAAAAATAAGTGTATGAAATGTTTTTTTCAGGTTAAATATAATTTTGATTCACTTTGGTAATTCTTTTGAATGAATAATTTATTTTCACTTTTCACTTTCATATATATTTTAACATTTGGGGTCTTATTTTTTTCAGTTGCATGTTTTATCTTTTCAGATTCAGATCTTATTTTTTACAGTTTCAAATCTTATTTTTTCACTTTCAAATCTTTTTTTTGGGGTTTCAGACTTTTGACCCTGATGTGGCGTGGGGGGCGTGGCATCAACTGAGAGGGGTGTGGAATCATGAGTGACAGTGCCTTCAGGGAACGTAGGAACTAAAAAAATTCTGACTCAACACTTATATACAGCATATTCATGTGACTGGCAGTGTAAAAATTGATGCCAGTGACAAACTTCCATTTAGAAATCTGTTTTAGACAGTACTGAGCACCAATTGCGGTATAAGAGTGATAAATTATGTCAGATTTTGCAGTTCAACAGCCACATTTTAAGTGCTGATATGTCCGATTTCCACATAGCACTGTGAACGCAGCGTAGTGTCCGTTTTGCTTGCGATGATGGCGTCCGGTCGGTGGGGTCAATCTGCTGTACTGGAGCCCATACATCCAGCACACAGGTGAGAAATGTTAACTAAGTTTTGGGAAAACATAACAAACATTAAGGGGTCGTTTTTGTGACAACATACTTTTTTTGTGACGTCTTTTAAGCGGCGAATTTGTCAGAGCTGCAAAGTGTGATTGTCCACAGCTCCATCATCACGGCCCTATTGATGCTTCCTCGCCCGGTAAACGTGTCCCCCTGGTGAGTAGGGAGGTGTTTTAGGATTGTTTCCTTTTCCCCAAGTGCAAAGGTTTCATCCAGGGGACACGTCTGGATGTGGAAGCATCAACAGGGCCGTGATGATGGAGCTGTGACAAAGTATGTTGTCACAAAAACGACCCCTTAATACTTGTTATGATTTCCCAAAACTTAGTTAACATTTCTCACCTGTGTGCTGGATGTTTGGGCTCCAGCAGATTGACCCGACCGACTGGATGCCATCATCGCAAGCAAAAAGGACACTACGCTGCGTTCACAGTGCTATGTGGAAATCGGACATATCAGCACTTAAAATGTGGCTGTTGATCTGCAAAATCTGGCATAATTTATCGCTCTTATACCGCAATTGGTGCTCAGTACTGTCTAAAACAGATTTCTAAATGGAAGTTTGTCACTGGCATCAATTTTTACACTGCCAGTCACATGAATATGGTGTATGTAAGTGTTGAGTCAGAATTTTTTTAGTTCCTACGTTCCCTGAAGGCACTGTCACTCATGATTCCACACCCCTCTCAGTTGATGCCATGCCCCCCACGCCACATCAGGGTCAAAAGTCTGAAACTCAAAAAACAGATTTGAAACTGAAAAAAGAAAGATCTGAAAGTGAAAAAAAGATTTGAAAGTGAAAAAAATAAGATCTGAATCTGAAAAGATAAAACATGCAACTGAAAAAAATAAGACCCCAAATGTTAAAATATATATGGAAGTGAAAAGTGAAAATAAATTATTCATTCAAAAGAATTACCAAAGTGAATCAAAATTATATTTAACCTGAAAAAAACGTTTCATATACTTATTTTTATTTTGAATACATTGTTGTATTTTTCAAAATTCAAGATCAACACATGAATTTTCAGTTTCAAATTTTATTTTTTCAAGTACAAAACATTTGACCCTAATGTAGCTCCATACTATTAGCATTGAGAGTGGTTCCCTGTAAGCCTCGCTTTCACTATTTAATTCTGTCGGCCACTGGGTATGATCTCCTGCAAAATGAAGTCTGACTGGTGATCCAGTCAGGCTGACAGTCTTTTGCTGGTTCTACCTGCTTTCATGTCTCCATTATAGACTAAATTAATGAATTAACTTGTGCTTTTGTCCTGCGTTGTTGGTAGATGAGACTCTGAGGAAAACCAAAAGCAATTCGGTTGTTTTTGCCAACGATAATACCACTTGGAAACACTAGAGGGGAGATTATCTTGTCCATTTTAAAAGCTTTAATTTTATGTTACTTTGTACTTCAATTCCACTACATTTCAGAGGGAAATATTTTAGGCCAGTGGTTCCCAACTGGTGAGTTGCAGTCCAAAGGTGGGTCGTAGATCCATTCTGAATGGACTGCAAGTGACTGTGAAACACGTGAAGTTTATTAAAAACACAATTTTTTTTTAAGTACAGTGAATTTATGGCTCTGAGCTTTTATTTTAAAGTGCTGTTTCCTGCTGTAGAGTGGGTGACAATTGGACAGCTACTTAACAGAGACAGCAAACTCGCTAGAGAACATGGCCAAACGCAAGTATAATGCTGAATGTATTAAACTGTGTGGACCTTGAACTGATGACTAAAGAGAAATGTGGACCCTGTGGCCGGACCAGTTGGAAACCACTATGTTAGGCCTATGTGTTACTGCAACACATTGATTCAGTCGTTCACTTAAGTAAAAGCAGTGGTATCACAGTGTCGAAATACTCCAGCAGCCAAAAGGTTATGCAAGTAAAAGTATAAAAAGTATTAGCATCAAAATATACTTAAACTAACAAAAGTAAAAGTACTGATTATGGAGAATGGTTCATTTCATAATAATGTAGATTATATTGTGGGATTATAATTATTGATGCAGTGATGTGTTCATTACTTAAATTTTGCAGCCAGTAAAGTTTAGGCTATTTTAACTACTTTATATTCTGCTTTTTTAATTTATAATTGTAAGTAACAGAGCTGAAACAATGTCTGTGTAAAATGGGGAAGCTGTAACATTAGATGCCCGGTATTGTAGTGGAGGGTATATGCAAGTATGCGGGATACCCTCCACTTTTTCTGGCTGTTTAAGTTATACCCACCTATCAGCCAAAAAACCATTGCAATATAGTGTGCCCACTTCCTCCTTGGTAACCTTCCCATCTACTCATGATGATGTAATCACACAGCATCAGCTACCATTACATCAGTGGTCATGCTTCTTTTTCTTCTGGAAAGTCGGCATGCTAGCTAAACTCACGCACTGGGGCAGCATTGTGCTAGTGTTTGGTTCCGTGTAAAAAAGCAAACCTGGCGTCATTGCAGATCTTCTTTACAGCAGTATTGTACAATCTCTGTATAAATAGGGCCTATAATTCAGTGTTAGGGGCCCGATAGCCTACAAACGGTTTTCAACATTGAGGTGGCTGAGTTGTCGGCTAACGCTAACAATGGCAGCAGTGCTGACAGAGTTAACATAACTACTCTGGGGGAAGGCCAGAGGGTGGACACTATGCTTCTGCCACAACACTATCTCTATAGCAGTACTAACTTCCGTATGAGCGCTAGGACTGGCTATACCAACATCAATACAAGTATGCGTAAAGTGTTACTGACACCAGCAGAGTACTTTGATACCTTTTTTTTTTTTTTTTTTTCCCTTCATGTTATTTCAACCATTTAGATGCGTAAAATGCTACTGAATGCCACAGGCGTGTAGTATAGCCATACTTTTGAATGTTTCCGTGGCATTTCAGCTCACTGAACTGCCAACTCTGTCAAATTAACTATGCTCTGTTCTACCACATCAGACTGTATGGGTTGTAGCTGCTGTGGTAGTGGGCCAATAACAAAGAATGCCTGCAGTGTTTGGCTGCAAGCAAAACCATGCAAATAGTTATTTTTTTCTGAATCTGGTTATAAAACGGATCGAATACAGGTAACATTTGACTGGAAAAGTTTCCATACTACTTGGTACTGATTTATTTTAGTCAATATCTTGAAGGTATCGAGTACTTATACCCAGCCCTGATGAGGCAGTGCAGAGCAGTGGCAAAAAGCTAGCTAGTGGGACACACTCACAGACTCACATGCACTATAAGTGCTTTCAGACCTAGAGTTGTCTTGTTTTGGTCTGAATCAGGGACTAATTTTGTTACAAACTTGCATAATTGCCTAGAGAATGCTGCTCTTGAGTACAGTTGCAAGATAAATGTGACACTTTCTAATGTCACAATGGAGGGACAACTACGTAGTTTGATTTTAGTGCTGGTCATCGTGGACTATATTGCTGTCATTGTTCATTTTAGTCAAACCATACAGTTTGAAAATGAGGTGCGGCTCCAACTAGAAAACAATGTTTTGATGCATTGTGTGTGCTGAATGTACATATTAAGGCAGTACTGGAGGAGTTGGTTCAGATCGAGGTCAGAACACGTTCTCACCGCAAATGAACCGCCCTAGAGTTTGTTTGTAACCAGACTGAGACCACCTTCAAGCTTTAAGAAGGTCTCGGTCTGGTTGTTTTGGTGTGCACCTGAGTGTGACACCTGCCCAAACCAACTGCACTTAGGGGGCAAATGAACTTGAGTTTGATTAAACCAAACCAAACAGGGCAGGTGTGAAAGCACCCTAAAATGTACGTGCAGTTGGACCATCTACCACAAAAAGGAACAGAGAAGCTAAGATTACAGCACACACAGATAAAGCGTGACTTCATACTCTGCTCAGGACGCCATTACTCCACTATATCTTTACACAGCAAATAGTTGTTTGCTAATACATTAATGCTCTGAATGTCGCACACAGCCCCTTTAAAATCCTGTGTGTCTGACTTACTGTGTTAGAACCTCTGCATTATAAGGCTTCCTGAAGTATGACTGCCCATGCTGGGGCGCATTAGCTGTATCATGAGAAGAGAAAGAGCAGAAATGTCACAAGGTATCGGCCTAATTGGCATTTCAATGAACACAGACTCCAAAGCCCAGTCTCTTCTTCTCTCTTCTCATTCTGTTTTATTAGCTTGCCGGCCTCCCTCTGTCAGTCTCCCTACTATATTTGCTGTATAGTATGTGGTGGGTGTAAGGTCAGTTGACAAACACAACAAGGTAATTACAATATAGCAGATTCACCAGCCTTTCATGTCAGTCATCGCGCTGGGCGATATTGAATGATGTAGTGCTATAATTGAGTCAGTATGGATTATTTTAGCTTGCTATGTTATTATGTCAGCAGCGGTATGAAACTCATGTTATCAGTATGGATGATTGGAAAGGCAAAAAGACAATACTAATGTGTTTTACCGCCTGTGTGACTAAGTTTGACTCAGATGAAACAGTCTAAATACAGTAGATATACAATATCAAGCTGTTGTTTCTCTATATTTACCATAGCAACAAGCCATCAGTGTAACTTCAGTTCAGGCAGGAGAATGGCGCTCTGAGTCCAGCCATGTGTACACTTCCTCCTTACCATTGCTGAAGTGTCTTAGTGCTCCATCTGATCAGCTATTGTCTCATCGTCGCCTTCTCAGATTTGTGGATAAAGAGGACTCAAATGGAGAGCAAAATGGTGTGATTTCGTCCCAGAGGAGAGCGGCTCATCTCGCTCTATTTTACTTCAACAGAGAGAAAGATTTTATGACCTTGGTGATGCAGCTCTCAGTCCATCACATGCAGGAGCTGATGAAGTGTTTGGAGGTGATTAAAGTTTGCCTCCTCTGGAGCTGCTCTGTGCTGCTGAGTCAATGACCTTTCCTGCCATTAGGTCACCGTGCTCAACAATCCTCTCCTCTCCTCTCCTCTCCTCTCCTCTCCTCTCCTTTTGTCCACTTTTATCTCCCCCATCCCCTGTTTTCCTCTCACCCACTCTCCTTTTTTCTCGCCTGTCTCCTCTCCTTTTATCCCCTCTTCCTTCCGTTCTTCTCTCCCTTTCTTTTCTTTTTCTCTCCTCTTACCTCATTTCTCCTCCCCTCTCTCCTTCCTCCTCCTCTCTGTTCTCCCCTCTTTCATTTCCACCTTTCTCCCCTTTTCTCTAGTCTTTTCCTTTTTCCTCCCCCCACTTTCTTCTCCTCTCTTCTCTCCTCTTTTCTCCCTGTCTTTTTCTCCTCTCCTTTCCTATCCTCTCCCCTTGCCTTTTCTGTTTTCCTCTCCTATCTTCTCTCCTTCTTTCTCTCCTCCTCTCCCCTTTTCCTCCTCTCTTTTCCTTCTCTCCCCTACTCTCCCCTTTTCTCCGCTCTTTTCCCCTCCTTTCTCCTCTTCTCTCTTCTCTCTTTTCTTCGGGCGTCATTTCTTATCCTTTTTCCTTTCCTTTCTTTTCCTTTGCCTTCCTTTCCTCTTCTCCTTTATCTTTTTGATTTTCCTCTCTCCATTCTTCTTCTTTACCCTTTCCTCTCCTCTTTCTCCTTCTCCTGTCCTTTCTCCTCTCTTCTGATCTTCCTTGTTCTCCTCTTATATCCTTTCCTGTCATTTTTCTCCTCTACTCCTTCCTCCCATCACCTTCACCTCTACTTTTCTTCCTCTTCTTTTCTCTCCTCTCCTATTTTATCCTCCTCTTTTTCTCTGCTCTTCTCCCTCTTTTCCTCTCCTTCCCGTAACTTTTCATTACATCTTTTCTCCTCTCCTCTTTCCCTCCTTCTTTCCTCACCTTTTTTTTGTCTCTTCCTCTCTTCTGTCTCCTCACTTCTCCTCTCTTTTCCTTGAGTCTCCTCCCCCCTCCCTCTTCTCGTCTCCTCTCTCCTCCTGCTCAGCTGTATTTTAATGCAGTATGAAAATCAAGGACAAAGCAAATCAAATGATAAACAGTGCGCCACGTCAAACCAAAGAACTCTTTCCCCTTTGCATTTCAGTATTCGTCAAATCCAAGTTGTAACATCTCACATTTTCCACTTCTTGTATAAGAGCTCAAAATAGAAACAACTGTTTTACAGTGGGCCCCTGACAAGCGTCTTGTTATCTCCCTGCATGTGTCATTTTACAATAAGTCCCTGCCTGGGCTGCGTTCGCTGAATGGATCCTCTGACACAAATTTGCATGTTAAGCTGAACGTTCCTCACCAGGGACGATTAATCAGCACACAGCAATTAATGAGTCTGTGTCCCCTGGTGATTAATTATGTCTCATGTGTCCAATGTGGGGGAGATCCCTGCAACAGCTGTTTGTACATGTCAGTGTTTTTATGGCAGTCCGTATTTGTCATCCAACGTGCAAAGACTAATAGTTTTCTTGGGATATTGAGCATTAAAATTGGGTTTAAAGACATGGATATTAGTTGAGAGAAATTGTGTGTGTATTGGTTCTGCGTGCAGTTTACAATCAAATGCAGCTAAAAACTCACTGGTGTGGAGAAGAAATAAAACAGCCTTGATGGAGAAGCTGCCTAACGTGACTAAGAGAGGCATTTGCTGTGTGAAAGAAGAAGCAACACAGAGCAGCACCAAGGATGCTGCGGAAATAATGCAGGGTGATTTTCAAAGCTCAGGAATATTTTGTTTGCCACTACAAAGAGAATTTCTATAACCTTCGCTTGAATTTCTGGGGCAGTTCTTGGCGACTGCGTCTGTGGGCGTTTTGTGTGTATATATATATAAAGAATACTCTGTGGACAGGGACAGAGCTCACAGGGTTTCATTGTAATATACACTGCCCTTGAATCACAAGTTGGCTTTAATTATTTCATTGTAAATGTAAGAAAGCTGGTGTTGAGAGCAGATTTTTGCTTTTGGAAACCTGCTTCCCTCTGGCAGGTCCAAAACAAATGCATAAATTCACATACATATTCCAGAGAAGTGCAGGATGGCAGGAAAATACATGAGTTTTAAGTGTTGATGGCTGAGCATGTGGGAACACTGGGAAACAAGTGTGCAGACAAGATGGAAGGAAGAAATATTACTTTAATGGAAATCATGATCAAGTTTTTGCCTCATTGTGCAGAAAAAGAGATCAATTCCCGCCTCAAACTGCCTGCAGCAAGATTCTCTCTCATTAATGCCAAGTTAAATTGATTTGTCATCATTAATTTCAGAAATTTTACTCGCTGACTAGTGATTGGTTTCTTAGCAGAAATGTTCACATGTCACTTCGCTGCGAGGGCACCAGTGTGCACAGACAGTGGGCTTGATAGGGAGTTGGAGAGCAGATCTGAGCCCTCTGAAGATTAACACCATGGGATGGCTGCCTTCTGGCTTCTGCCACCGATTACATTCACTCAAACCGAGACCTGACCCATGGTGTGCCTGTGTCACAGCTCCAGCCCCGAGCACCATATGGACACAACATCTCGTGTTATCACGCCTGTTGCCATCACCCCTTCACACTCACCACACCAGAGTGTTTTCACCTTTTGACATATGTGACTCCACATTATTTCATGCACAGATGACAGTATCAGGGCCCCCAAGTAGATGCACATCTGACCAAGACTGATTTAGACTTGTAAATGTGCAAGTAGCATTTTTTATGCAATGACTAAGCATATTATTGAAATAGATACAGGGGCCCAGATATAGACAGTGGAGGCAGTGTGGTTACACAAGGGGGTCTGTAAAGTGAGTGGGCCCTCCAAACACAACGTTTCCTCATATAATATGTAGGATATCTTACAAAAATGCACACACAACAGTGAGTATAATATCCTTTGAATCACCGCTCTACCAATGAAGTTATGTCCTTAACATAAACGTAAAGTCATGGAGGTTAGGTTTAGACAAGTAAAGTTGCCGTGGTTAGATTTAAGGGAAAGACACATGTGAGGACATACCTTAAAATGACCCAAATTTAGTCAATGTGAACACCGTTCCGAACACCAGTCCCCTGGGGGAAAGTCCTGTGTTTTTTGACCTAGAGGGCTTTCTACCAGAAAGGGATCTCTTGGCTATGGATAGGGAAACAGGTTGTGGTTTGCATTAAAATTAATAGATTTCTATCAGAAAGGGGTTTCTTGGAATACTTCTTCCATGTGCTCTTTACTCCCATCAGTGCATTGGTCACGTGATGGCAGCCTTCCGAAATCCATGGGTTATGCATGAATTACTGGGTCATAATTATTTGGGATATATACGAATTCTGGTGTCTTCCTTTTGTGGAAAAACTTATGAACAGTGCACGAGAACAGCCTGTTCCAACAGTGTGCTGAGCAGGAACGAACCCCTGAGAGTGATTCAGATTGCAGACACATCACCAAAGCCAAAATGCATCAACTCTTGTTTGGCACCGTTCAGTTTTTCCTCTGTGAAGATTAAAAGTTTAGTTTTAAAATCGACCCCATTGCCAGATGACAAAATCAATATAGACTTTTCTGTGGCGACGTATTTATGTTCTTTCAATGTCAACATTTTAAAAGTTGTAATCCTAAGATTTAAGTCCTGGTTGATTTGGCGACACTCGTGGTTACTGTGGTTACAGTGAATGCGGTTTACAGTAATACTACAGCAAACATTCCTTGAGCAGCTACTTTGTAAAATACAAATACAAGAGAACAGCAGCTTGTCTGTGTGTTCACAGTGCAATCAAACAAACCTATAGAATTCAGTCAGAAAGACATGCAATCAACAATCACACAATTAGTTTTACACAGAGAGGGCACAGTTAAGTTTGTTACCTTGCAGAGGAGTTGGAAGTATGCAGGATGTTGCCTACAGCTGTTTATCCAACAGCTCACTGTGGCCACTTCTCTCTGCTCCATTATGTTCTTGCAAAATTTAAAAATGCTCTGCCCATGAAAAAATAAGGAAAATGCCTGTTGTCTTGTTTCGTAGGTGCATTTTTTAACAATTATCGCCGACAGCACTAACTGGCAAAAAACACATCGCCTGTGTCTGCTTTACAATAAAAGCCACCCCGTGTTCCACCAGTTGGACGCGTTTAATGTGAAGCAGGAGCAGTGTTGAGAGCAAACAGTAAACAGTGAGACTTTAATCAGTTAGATAAAAATGCACTGGATTACATGCATGCGTTGTTCTCCTGTGGATCCCTCGTGCCTAAGTGGGCGGTTTGATTTCCAGAGTGGGATTGGCGGACTCCGCCACTACCAATAAAAACCAATATAGTGAGAGATGCCCCTGAGAAATTGCCCATGTAAACACATTCAGTGGCTACAATGATGAGGTCTGATTAAAACCTTAAGGATTTTAACTTTACAATTCGTGCAATATCTGTGCACAGCATGAACATATGGCTAAGGTCAGTGAAAACCTGGTTATAGCAAGCACACCTGTTTATATCATGGTTAGGGTTAGGCAATTAAATCACCTTGGTTAAGGGTTAGGGGAAAATCATGGTTACAGTTAATGAAAATGCAGGTGTTAATTGCAGGTCTGAGATTAGGTGTGAACTTTGGTCTCCTGTATGAAAGTCACATGTGTTACACACCCATCCACCACCCACCTCCACATGTTAACTGCCTGCCTCCATGCATAAAGGACAGACTACTTTCCATATTGATACTGAATATAATTACTGGATAGAAGTGGCTAGGAGTTGTAGAATCATCCAGTACTGACATAATTTAATTAGGGATACTAGGCTGTTTGAAATATGTACAGAAGAAAACTACTCTTAGAATTACAGCCCAAAATTTAAACAAATTACAAGACTAAAAACAGACAGTAGATTCTCTATATTATAGTGATAGTGAATGTTAAAACTTGAGGTAACAGTTTTTCCCCCGAACTGGACATATGGCATCCAAAACATAACATCTGGACTGTGAGAGTTCCTCACGCCTTTGTGATTTAGCTGTTTCAACCCACATTAAGCGGGAGAGATTGTCAGAGTGAACAAAGAAATATCTAGGTCTTCATGTGCTAAAAAATGCTCCTCTCTCATTATCAGGCCTTTAATTTTAAAGAATCTTCTATTTCTCAAGGAGGACACCGACCTTTAATATGTTAATGTGTCTCTACTGCAGCAGCAGTAACCCGGCAGTCAGTATCCTACTCCCATTGAATTATTTACCGAAAACTACACTCACACATGAAAGTGGTGTACGTGGAGGGTACACACAATGTGCAGCTGTCGTGCTATGAGTGTGCAGAAAGCATCAAGCTCAACAAACTGACAGAAAACCTTACGTCTCTTCAACTAGCAGTTACTGTCTACGTTAACTTGTAATGATTCAAGGCTGACGTGCACTTTCACTGACACATGCACACACACATACAGTACAGTACGTACACACACATCTGAGTGGAGGATTTCAGAAAGGAATACTGTAGCCCTTTGTGAACTGCAGATTAAACTAAGCTTGAGTTGGAGACTGGGAAATCACACCACGGCTTCGCTTTGACTTAATCCTGCCTGTGCACAGTGTCAAGATCTTGCATAATAACGTAAAGTCGCTGCCATAGCTTGAGATAACAGAAAAGTTAGAAAACTGCAGTGCTATCATAACTTTCAGTTGTGGTGTGGAAGTGCCAACCCATCAACAATACGTGTAACCTGTGACAACCTTGTCAAAAGAAAGTTTTTAGTTTAACGTTGTCGCTTTGATTGTGCTCAGTGACAATGTTTCTCAATGAAGAAACAGTTTTTGCGCCACACACAAGTCATAAGTTGTTATCTCCTTCACACATGTAGCACACAACAGGATATTGTCTGTGTCAGAAGCAGTCTCACCTACTGGAAATACTGGTTGGTTGAGGTAAGGGGTGGCGCCTGGGTAGAGTGTGGACGTGATGTGGATTACACCCCGGTCATGTAGTCAGTTTGTAATTAGGCCATATACAACAGAGCCGTTCCTTTATTTTGTCTGACAATTGTGGCTTTGGCCATGACTGATGAAAGTTCCTGAATCTCATCATCTCTCCAGTTAGACTTTTTTGTTGCTGTCTTCATGTAAATGACCTGTCCTCTTCACTCTTGGATGCTTGTTTTCTTCTGCTTTTGTGTGAGCCTTGTGATAGAAATGTCATCAGCACGCCCACTTGCTTGCTGTAAATTCTCCGGACAGTTACCTGCTCTATTCACACATGGGCTTGATTGGACATTACACACATTTTGTACTAGGGATCTGGCAGGATAAGGTCCGTATAATGTCTAACTGATTCAGAAATTTGCGTTCTCACATACAACTCCTTCGGGTAATGTCTAGATAATTTCAGGTTTGAAGTGCATGTGTGAAAGGGGCTATAGTTTGGTGGTTAGGGTACAGTGTCTAGGTGCTTTCGTGCTATTTGTAAGTATTTAAATCAGGTAATATGCACACATTTAGTGCAGAATTGCTCCCTTTCTATACAGACCTAGAGTTGTCTTGCTTTGGTCCGAATCAGGGACTAATTTTGTTATAAAGGTGTATAATTGCCTAAAGTTGGTTTGTGTTCTCATGGTAGCATTTACAAGCGGACAAGATAAAATGCCTTGCGTGAGAAAGCTGCTCTTGATTGGTCAGAATTTCAATGTGGGAAAAATCCAGGAAGTAAACAAAACGTTGAAGAAGAGTACACATGCAAGATAAATGTAACACTTTCTAATGTCACAATGGAGGGACAACTACGCAGGTTGATTTTAGCGCTGGTCATCGTGGACTATATTGCTGTCATTGTTCATTTTAGTCAAACCATACAGTTTGAAAACGAGGCGCGGCTCCAACTAGAAAACAATGTTTTGATGCATTGGATGTGCTGAATGTGCATATTAAGGCAGTACAGGAGGAGGTGCACATTAATAATCCTCCAGGACTGTAACATGCTCATGTTTAACCCAAACAATGTGTCATGTGACTGCAGTTGGTTCAGATCGAGGTCGGAACACGTTCTCACCACAAACGAACCACATCAGAGTTTGTTTGTAACTGGACCGAGACCACCTCTTCAAGAAGAAGAAGGTGTTTTGGTGCACATCCGAGTGCGATTGCTGTGTTCACACCTGCCCAAATGAACCACACTTTTGTCACAAAAGAACTTGAGTTTGACTGAAGTGAACCAAACAGGGCAGGTGTGAAAGCACCATAATTCGCAAAGACCAGTGCTAAGAGCCACACACAGTCCACACACTAGTATACAAGATTAGCTGTGGACAGATGGATACACACACTCAGGCACACACACGACCAAATGCTGATCCCCTCCAGACTTTTGCCTGGTGGGGATGACAACAGAGCAGTGAGAGTGCATCAGAACAGTAATAGTGTTCACAGACAGTAACCAACAATTTCTGTTTAGTGTACCTTTAATGACAAAATATTAATTTACACATTATATTGATTATAAATGTAACTCAAGTTTATGTATGAGCTTTGTAGAAATGTGAATTCATGTCTAAGGTTGGACGGTTTCATGCGATTTGGTTTTAATGTGTTTTTGTAGCTGGTTTGGACACGTTTTTCTGCCCCCGCGCCGTGTTTATGACTTTAGTAACTCACAACATGTTTGGTCACGAGAGACTCGCAAGCGCACCCACACAGCCCCTTCACTGTCAGGGCCACAAAGAGTCAAGAACAACATTCAACCTTGTGACATTACACACCCGCATCCCCTCATCCCACACACACACACACACACACACACACACAAACTTTGACTGTAGCTGGAAGGAGTGATAGTGCACTGTGTCATCCTCAGCAGTGAGGCAATTTGAAGCCTGTCTCACTTTTCACAGATAGATGCAACACGTCCCCGAGGACTGCTAAACACAAACACCCTCATGATCACTCACCCTCACTATAACCTTGAAGCTACACAGAACAGTTTGCCACATGACAACAAGGTGAGCTACTATATTTTTTCTTATTAGAGTTTTGGTCCTTCACTCAGTTGTAGCCTCAGGTTGTTTCAGTTTGCTAAACACTGTGTTTCATTATTTGTTAATCCATCCATCCATCTATTTTCAACTGCTTATCTGAAGCCGGGTCGCGGGGGCAGCAGGCTGAGCAAAATATTCCAGATGTCCCTCTCCCCAGCAGCGCTTTCCAGCTTCTCCTGGGGGACCCCGAGGCGTTCCCAGGCCAGATGAGCTATGTAATCCCTCCTGCATGTTCTGGGTCTGCCCCGGGGCCTCCTACCAGGGGGATGTGCCTGGAACACCTCTAACAGGAGGCGCCCAGGAGGCATCTGATCAAATGCCCGAACCACCTCAACTGACCCCTTTCAATGCGAAGGAGCAGCGGCTTTACTCCGAGCTCCTTACCCTATCTCTAAGGCTGAGCCCAGCCACCCCTCTGAGGAAATTCATTGCAGCCGCTTGTATTCGCAACCTCATTCTTTCGGTCATTACCCATAACTCATGACCATAGGTGAGGGATGGGACGTAGATGGAGCATGAAATCGAAAGCTTTTCCTTCTGGAGAAAGAGTACCTCGCCCGGTATGGGGACACTGGGCCCCCCTCTGGAGCCAGACCTAGGGGGGGAACATACCAGCAAGCGTCTGGTGGCTGGGCTTCAGGCCATGGGGCCTGGTTGGGCTCAGCCCAAATGGATAAGATGAGCCACCACCACTGGCATCAGGGCTGGGTCCATTGTATGTTGTGTGGCAGGAAGGGGCAGGGACCTGGGCGTGCTGACCCCTGGTGTCGCAGACTGGCTCTGGGTACGTGTAATGTCACCTCTTTGTCAATCCTTGAGGTAAAAATCCTCCCAAACTGGTAGCGTTGAGAGTTGATACACTATCTAGTGCTCTCTGTTTCATCATACCGAATAGACTTGCAGGAGATTTGCATGACAAAGTGATCACACTCTTAAACTTAACATTATAGCATATGTCTGCCTTTTGTCCGTGTGCTTCAGTTGTGTTTGAGTAGCACTCAAAGTCACATGAATAATTGCTAGTGCACAGTTACATGAGATGTTGTCATATTTGCATCATACATTCGTCATGACCGTCTGCTCGTAGGTTGTACGCACTCTAACAAAATAAATATTTAACAGACAAAATAGCATCTAGTAATCAACCACAGCACTTAATAGATTGATTTGTTCCCTGTTCATTAACGTGGGCTAATGGACATCAGTGCTGTGTGTTTTCACTGACTTCAGAGAGAAGATGTGTGATGTAATAGAGAAACTTGTGCTGCTCTGCCACTGCGGCAGGATTAGCAACACAGGCAGAGAACTGACTTCTGCAGTTCCTCTGCTGTCTTGTGTTTGTGTGTGTGTACCTAAACCTCTCAGTCGCCACAGCAGGCTGTCTGTATTGCTTAGATTTCTCCAACATGACTTGACCTCCGGTCACACTGTCATCCTTCTGTGTGAAGCGTCAGTCGGTGAGCAGGTCACCCTGAGCTGTAAATTCCTGTCGTGCTAACTGTACGACAGCAGGAACAGCCTCCATCCTCACCCTACTGAGGGTATACGTCCTTGTTTGTGTTTCTACAGGCAGTGCAACCTTCATTGTAAACACCACTGTTGCATAATTCACAGCAGGAGGAAGGCAGCTGTTCCTGAAGACTGGCAGGTAATGGGGCAGCAAGATGCTCGAGAGCCTCACAGGAGGCTGGAGGGCAAATCCAAGACAACTTGGAGATGTAATGCAGTTCCAACCTTTTCCAAAGGGATCCTGTCTGGAAACATGACTGTTGGTCCTTGATAAAAGTGCTGCCTTGAACTTCCTCCTGTAACTATACTTTTCAATAGATATAGTTACAGGAACATGCACAGTTGAGCATTAGGAGCTGACTGATGACAGAACTGTTAGTCTCAGACTCACCACCTGCATGGAGAGCATCTGTCCATCATCGCAAGGCACTCTCACTCCATTAATCTGCTGGTGGTGGTGATGAATTCATCTGGAGAATTGCAAGGGCTCCCAAAGGTCACTGTTTGCTCTCTTGCTTCCTCCGTCTCTTCATCCCTCCATCTAATCCTCCTCTCATCTACTTTAATTTGTACATCACACAGAAGCACATACGTACAGTAAATATCATTGTGTCCTGTTGTTGTTATGTTTATTTTTACAAGCTGAGAAATACTTGAAGTTCAGCTCTGTTTATAGATTGGAGAGACTTGTTTTGGTGGGTGGCTTAGAACAAGTATTTGAGACTGGGGAAAAAAACATAAACATTACCAAAAATGTTGTATTTTTATGGATAGGTGCTACAAATTGATGCTCCTAAAAGGATATAGCACAGCGTCAATATGGCGACGTCACATCTTTGTCGCATAAACACAGAGAAGATCCACATTTGCCCTTCAGTAAATTAGACCCATCCTCACAAGAAGAGCGACAGTCATTCAAAAGAGCATGGACAGACATTGTGTTTTGTTGTTTAACTTGGAGGACTTGTTGAGCAGTTACTACAACATTTTGGGTGTCACTATATATTAGGGCTGCTCCCTAATAGTCAACTTGGAAGGTCATTAGTCGGCAAGATTTTATTCGTCGCTTAGTCGCAGAGAAAAAAAACAAAAACCAAAGGTGAAACTCTTTTAGGAGCTGTGCCTTGTCAAAATAAGTCAAAACCTATATGACTGGAATTATTTTGAAACGACAGACACAGGAAGTAGCCACGCTCAGCAGTCAGACAGGGCTGGTACCTGCGGTTATTCCACAGGCTAGTTAATAACATGTCGGGCAGGAAATCCAAAGTGTGGGATCATTTTGAGAAGGTGAAGAACGAACCCAAGGACATATGTAAACTCATCTTCATTGGTCGACACAAACATGACGTATCATCTGAAACACGGAAGTAGCTACATGCCCATTAGCCCACAGCATCATTAACAGGCGGCTCGCTCAGTGTGTGACGTGCACTTGTAGATAAAATATAGGCCTATATTAATGAAGGTTCATTAGTACGGTTTTGTATTTCTCTGTAATGTAGCACACTGTTAACAATGTGACTGATACTATTCTTTCTCACACCTTCAGCTCAAACCATTGTGTTGCCCCGCCCAAAATATATAATGAAATTATTACATTAATAAAGTAAACATGCAGGCGACTAGTCGACTAATGGCCCTAAATGACGACCATTGGTCAACAAGGAAAATTCTTATTAGCAGACAGCCCTACTATATATACTGTTGTTGACGAGAACTGATATTTAAAAAAATGTAATGTTGATATCATGTCAGTAATTTATAATATTGTTTAAATAATCCAGTGTAATTTCTGTTTCCTTCCTTTGTTGCTTTTTCAAAAGAGTAGGTTGTAGTTAGTTTCAAGCCCTGACACAGGACATGTTACATTAAGGTCTTAGTTGTGTGTTGTTAAAGCTCCATTATCATGGCACGGGATTTGACAGTATTTTCTCTCTCTTGGTTATGTGTAAGGCAGTGTCAAAGAAGCAAGAGAGCGCCAGGGATTCAGGTCAGCTAGTGTGTATCAGGATGAAGCCTTCACTAAATCACTGGCCTACTTGTGTAATTCATTTCAATCAGGATAGACAGAAGAATGATGTAAAGATAATATTTGATACAGAATATGAGTGTACAGATTAACAGATGATTTGTGCTGTTTAAGATTTAAGAGAAGTGCTTGGACAATAGAGGGAGATATTTTGCGATCGAGGGACATCTGAGCGGCAGAAGGATAAATCCCCCCCATGGAGTCCAGACACTGCATATGGTGGTGGTGGTGGCGGCTGCTGACTCTGAGGCTGCTGACTGCAGAGGCCTGTGAGGCTGATGAATGCGTAAAGAATAGGTGTTGATGGGGAGGTGGAGGACGTGCACCAAGAAAGAACTACAGCAGAGAAAGAGCCATATTTAAAACAAGGAGCAGTAAGATGATAGGCTGACAGAGAAGGTATGTCACTGTGCTATTGGTTTACTGTGAATCAGCTAATGACTCAATTGACCTACCCATTCAATGACACCTAGAGATAGTGAGTGAGCATGCGTGCAAGGAGTTTTCCTGACTGAATTTTTGCTTCAAGTTTTCTATATATGTCACAATTATGTTGTTACTGTGAATTCTTTTGGCCATGAAAACCATCTCGTGAGAATCTGATATCATGCCAGCTATACAACATATATGCTTAATTTATATAAAAGCAAAAACAAACCCACCTGACTCGTTACATTACTCAAAAAGATTTGGACACATAGTTCAGTAGTATACTATGGTTGGAAGAAAAGATCCTTTTGTTGTATGCTTGTTTAAGATGGAACCAGCTGTATTAAATGAATCTTTATGGAGCATCACTTCACAGTGCAGGTGTATTTCTCTTAAACGGTTTTTGCCTTCTTGCCAACACACCAAATAAAATATAAGAATGTGAGAACACTGTATTAGTTCTGACAGACCATTCGACTCGTACTGCCTCTCTTGTTGATAATATTGAATGAAAGGGGGTGTTTATATCCTGCCGTCATGCTGCTGGGGATTCTCTAGTGTACACACATACTGTGTAAACAGTTTGATCAAATAAAGATGTATTTCTCTGTCTCCAAAGACTCACTAGTGGATTAATTTTATTTAGATAATTTGTAATTGAACACGAGATGGTCTGCGCTCAGCCTGCAGCGTATTCTTGAACTAACTGACCAACAGTGGTTGTTGTTCCTGCGGTATCAAGATCGATGTGTGGTTGTTGTCGGGGCTGTGTTGTGAATGCTTAGTGTGCAATAGATTTGTCAAAATGTTTCAAAGGTTGAGAGGATTGAGATGGAAAGAAAAGAAAGCAAATAACTTTTTTTCTGAATGGTGAAGGGTTTCCGTGAGGCAATATCCTCTGTGGTAGCTGTGTGATTGTTTCTGCCTGATCCTCCCGCATACGCTTGGTCACTGCGCTGCGTAGAGTCTCATTAGTATGGGTGTCAGTGCCTCTCCTTCAGCTGAACCTGCCATGCCACTACTGTAGTAGAGCTGCTCGCCTGCCTGCCGCATTGTCCCTGAATGGCCGATGTGAGGCTGCCAGCTTCTGTCTCCTCCCAAGGATGACTGAAATGTGGGCGAGCGTCAGAAGCTGAATGTCATGATTCAAGCAAAGGAGATGTGTGTGTGTGTGTTGTGCAGCACAGCAAGGCATGTTTTATATAGACGTATAAAGAAGAGGGAACATGTAAGAGGCCTTTATCATTATCGCCGCTAACAAATGCAAAAATAAAGCCTGCGTTAGAATGAATGAATGAATGACAACTGAGGGGCTGTAAAAAACGATTTAAATGTATGTGAGGAACAAGAAAATTGTTCCTTCAGTCAAACTGATTCAATGTACAAATCCACTCTGTATAAATATACTGTATGTAAGGATTAGAGGCTGTAGTTGAAGCAGAACATGCTTACAGTTCACCTGAAGGAGCTAATTGCAATGTCCATGGTTAGATTCTAGGCTGAGGGACCTTTATTGCATCTCATACCCCCCGCTTTGTCTCTGCCATCGTTTGATGTCTCACTTTAGCCTTTCAGATATAGGCAAAATGCCCAAAAAGTCATCTTTTAAAAAATAAACAAACACACTGACCTGTGCCTTTGAAGTATGGCTGATACTGTAGATTTAACTCCAGTGTGAATTTTTCCTATTTTTGTAGCGATTCTGATACGATCTTAGTTGGAAAATGTTCAACTCTTCTCAGATGTGCGAAAACTGACAGCCCAGCGTATTTGTTTGTTTACCCTGACAGCTTTGGCTGTAGCTCCACCGCCTTGCCTCACAGGTGGTGATGTACAGTGCAATCCAAGGACGCAAAGCTGACAAGGAGAAGCAAAGTGACGTCATTTATAAGATCCAGTACCTGTCTTGGAACAAAACATATGTTTGTGAGACAGCTGAGGCGAAGCTTTTGGAAGCGAGAGAAGGCAACATAAAAAGAGTGTGAAAAGGAGACATCTGGAGTATGCACCTAAAAGAAAAAGCAGAAGAGGCAGAAAAAGACAGCCAAGAAAACCTGGAGTCGGCTGTCTCAGATCATTGCAAGGCAGCAAGCCACATCATGGGCTGGGAAGGGAACACTAAGGTACCCCTGGTGGATTGTGGCAGGCACAAATATCTGAAAACTGGCCCACAGGACAGTCAAGCAAGATAAAGGGGCCGTCCAAGTACCGAATCCTTGGGATACTGTCCTTAAAAAACTGCCAAGTAATGCTGTAATGCCTGTCATGCCACCGTGAAGTCATATTATGACCTGGTGGCTCATGTCCTACATGATGCCTCGAACAAAAGTGGTGAAGTCAGAGCCGTAGACTTCAGTCAATTTAGCCTTAAATCACAGAAATGAGGACTTAAAGTCTGACTTGGACTTGATTTAACTTACTTAATCTTTAAGGAATAGTCTGGGATTTTGGGAAATACAGTTATTCCCATGCTGAGTTAGATGAGTAGATCATTACCCCTCTATTGTCTGTTTGATAAATATGACGCTGCAGTCAGCAGCTTGTTAGCTTAGCTTAGTTTAGCACAAAGACAGGAAATGGGGAAACAGCTAGCCTGGCTCTGTACAAAGGTAACAAAATCTGCCTGTCAGCACCTTTAAATTTGACTTTTTAACACATTACATCTTGTTGATTTAATGCGTTTGAGAACCCTCGTGAAAAAATGATGAGTTTTGTTTTTATGGGGGAGTCTGCGCTGTTTTCCTGGCAACCGATTACAGCAATATTCCAGGAGGTCAATGCACAATGCTAATTTGTTTTTTGTTCAGAATAAACAAGGAAGATATCACATGTTAGTTACTGAGCTTTAGAGTTTTTGATAGGTTTTTTTTTTTTTTTTTTCAAATTTGGTCAGGCTGTTTTCATTGTTTATGCTAAGCTAAGCTAAGCTAAGCTAACTGGCTGCTGGCTGTCGCTTTGTATTTACCATACAGACATGAGAGTGGTATCAATCTTCTCACCTAACTTACAGCAAGGATGTGAGAAGGCATATTTCCAAGTTCTGACTTAATAAAATCCCATAACAATAAAAAACTTAATAGGCTACGTTCACATCACAGGACTTAATGCTCAATTTTGATTTCTTTCCGCCTTGACTGTTTAAATTCATGTTTGAGGTGACCTATATCTGGGGTGGCTGTGGCTTAGGAGATAGAGCAAGTCATCCATGATTCGTAAGACTGGTGTTTCGATGCCCAGCTCCTCCAGTCTGCATATCGAAGTATCTTTGGGCAAGGTACTGTAACTCAGATAGCTCCTGATGGTTCTTCCATCAGTGTGTGAGTGTGTGTAAACGGTCACTGAGTAGCAGGTGGCACCATGTACGGTAGCCTCGGCCACCAGTGTGTGAATGTGTGCGTGAATGGGTGACTGTGATTCATAGTGTAAAAGCGCTTTGAGTGGTCGGAAGACGAGACAAGGGCCATACAAGTGCAGTCCATGTACATCAGTGTTCCACCCTGAAATGCCTCACACGCAGCTACAAAAATGTCACCTTTGTGAGACATGCGGAAAAAATGATTGACATAGTGGTGCAAGCATTCATCTCCTGGCTGATTTGCCGCTGAGGTCGGATGGAAGTTCATCATATGTTGAGGATGAGGGTGAGAAGATGAAGGAATGCAAAGCCAGTACTTGCCAAAAAAAAAGGCAGAATAGGATGGGTCAGACCTTCACCATAGACAAAACGTCCGATGATGACATTCTGCAAAATGATTAGCCATGTGCTTCTGTTTGGGAAAGAGCCATCGGAGAAATTGCCTTTTAGAACACAATTATGGGCCATCGGAAAAATGGGCAGTCCCCAGTAGACATGGCTACGGCACGCGTCTGTAGTTTCAACGGACTGCTACGATGTTATATGGTGAGTGATTTGCTCCTGCGCAGTGAAGTATGAAGTGGAAAAACTATGGATGTATGGGAGAAACACTTCTAAATTCTGATACGACCCCATACAGTGGCTGCATGGCGAGTGATCGGATATGTATCAGATTTAGGACCTTATATACAGGAATATATGACCATTTACGGAAGTGGCTGAGATCTGATTGGAAAAGACAAGATTTCTGTCTCCACACTATTCTGGAAAAATCAGATCTGTGTCACATAATAGCAAAAAAATCTGGTTTGGGCCACATTTGCTTTAATGTGAATGTACCTCCTATAGCTCAGAAGCACATGATCTTTGTCTCATTCCCCCAAACTATTTACTGAGCAGCTTTGTCGTGATTTTCTGTAAAACAGATGGACAAACAGGCTGCTGGGCTTTCATCAAGAACCTCATTGGGACCTCATACACAGCCTGACGGGCTTTCAAGCTTCTTACCCCAGTGTTCAAAGCATTAAAGTAAAGCGAGGTTTATACTGGCCATGAATGGGAGAGAAGGGATGATTGTATAAGCATGGAAAAGAGCTGAGCTGAGAGATGTTTATATATTCTTTCTCTGTGCACTCAGAGCCATTGTCCTTTGTCCCTCCTCGAGGCCAGAGGATAAACTCTCCTCTCGCTCCCTGCTGCTATGTCATCACTCCTGGCCTTCATTCAATCAGTGTGACAATAAGATGAAACTGCACTGCCTTTGCAAAGTCACCTGATTATGCAATATTCTGTTTTTAGCCTTCATAGCCTTGGCTCATTAATTCATGTATCGCCGGGCTTAAAAAAAATAATAAAAAAACGCCACACAACACAAGAAATCACAGATAAAACTTGTTATTATTAGAGCTGTTACTTTGAGGTTCCTTGATGTAATATTACATAAATTGGTAGACAACGCTTGGCTTTGTTGTGCTGTGATTGCACCGAGGCCCTGCTGTGTGGTTTGCCATTTTCCCTGCTAAATCTAACTTTTAAGACATCACATTTCAGTCGTCATGGTTTCTTAGACCCCCCTCCTACCTACTCTATGTTAACACACGCCACAGGAGTGAGAGTTTCTCCAGGCATGACTCTGAGACACTGACACCTGCCTGTTTTGTTCCTCATGTGCTCACAGTAAGACATATTGACATGTTGTCTCAGTGTTTTTGATAATGCATTTGGTCCTGGTAGATAAGAGGCCCATACATCAAGCTCGACAGATCTGTCGCGCAGCAGTCTCACCTCATCACTTACATTCTTTCATTCACCCTGCACAATCGTTGTTGTCTATGGTACTCCCACTCACTCCTGTTTACCTACTTTTATTTTTCACTCTCGGCTGGCAGTTTTCTATCCTAAATGCTCCCTCTTCATTTATTTTTTCTCTCCCAAGGGTTTGTCCTTGTCTCTGCCCTTGTTACTGTCTGTTCCTTCTTTTTAACGTCCT
The DNA here is from genome assembly GCF_041903045.1 of Epinephelus lanceolatus. Taxonomy (NCBI): domain Eukaryota; kingdom Metazoa; phylum Chordata; class Actinopteri; order Perciformes; family Serranidae; genus Epinephelus; species Epinephelus lanceolatus. The sequence goes on along the minus strand of NC_135741.1, from coordinate 14,351,990 downwards.
GGCACAGAGTCTGTCTAACTGATGCTCGTCTCAAATTTCAGTTTGACTCTGACTTTCTCCTCTTCTCCTTTGTTGTTTCATCGAGGCTTTGATTAATGTAGTTTTTGATCAACAATAATCAGCAATGCCCCTTCTATGTCCTCTTACTGGAAGGAGCAGGCTGGATGAAATGGAAAAAGTAAACACCTGATGGAAAATGTATTTAAAAATTAGGGAGGCCTGGGTTTGAAATTAGCAGTGTTAGCAGGCTCCTGAGAGTAAACAGGGCAGGACAGGCTCATTTGTCACAAGCTTAAGCCTTAAAGGCAGAGTGGACTCGGACCAACAGGTGTAGCCCACAGAGGAAATGTCAGCTGAAGTAATTGTGGCAGTGGTATGGTGACTAGGTTGTGATTAAATTCTATTGATATCATATGGTAATGCTGCCATTCCTGGTGCATGGTGGTGAAATGCACCTATCAATCTCTTTCTTGAGAGTTAGCTAAATGCATCTCCCAAACAGCAGTAATATCTTACCAGCTTGTCAAGCTTTGGATTTCTTCACATAATGAAGCAGTTAACATGTTGCTGTACTAGAGTTATACTATCCACTTAAAAATATACTATGCAGGAGAGACAATGTATACACTCATACAGAAGTAATCCCTCTCAATCATTACTTATGACCAAGTGGCAACCTCGAGGGCTGAAAAATGAAGCCAATATGGCAGTGCCAAAAACTGCAGTTCTTTGAACAGTCACTTGAGGCTGGCTCCAGAAGCTAGTTAGTCCCCATAGACCCCCATGTTGAAATGCCAAACTATACAGCAGAAATAAATGTGTTTATAGCCTGGTTGAAAAACGGTTTTGGTCTCTATAGCTAATTTCCCCCTTCATGACAACTGTATGGGGGCAGAATTTTTATATAACTCATCCATTTACAATTTATTAAGGCTTAAAGTTACGCATAATTAAGGGTGGGTCACTTTGCTAGTGACAGGCTGTCTTCAGATAGTGCTCTCAGCTTCTCAGTCAGATCCATCCCTTGCTTCTCCACAGCTCCAGCCCCTCGCTCAAACATGGTCACTTCTATCTCCAAAAAAACAAGTTGGCAACGGCCAAAATGCCGAACTTGATACTTCAAAACAAGAGTCCACAAACCAGTGGGTGACGTCACGGAAGCTACGTCCATTATTTTTATAATCTGTGCTTATGACCCACTAGAAGTGCGTGAGGGTGTCTGTTTTCTGCCTGTATTTTTGTTTTTTCTTCTTATTCTCTGTGTTTAGGACATTTATGGGCGCCTACCTGCACAGTGCTCAGGTGAGGTCAGAGCTTTATTGTTACGTTCAGACCTTGTCTAGGAAGTTCAGGAGTAACTGTAATAATTAAATAAACAATACATACCGGAGAGGGAAAAATGAAGCGCTGGTAGGGTAAACGTAAGCCAAATATTTTATTAACGAAACAAAAATGTAAACACGAACACAAAACAATCCTCCAAAAACTGAGGATGATAAGAACTAAGTATAAACTGAAAACAGTCCACTCAAAAGTGATGTAAAAGTAATGCACAATCACTACACACTAGTATTACACTAACACACTGCGAGGAGGTACACTAACACACGTGGTGGTGAGACGGTTCCCAGGAGCACTAGCGGTCCACTGACAGCCGGCAGCCTCGGTCCACTCTCCTCTATCCTCCACCTGATTGGCACCAGCTGCGAAGCACCATTCAGGGAACACACCTGTAACACGCACCTGTAACAAACACAAACACACACACACACACACACACACACACACACACCACAAACTCTATGGCACACCAAAAGCAAAAGGTATCCTGGAGATACAGCACTCAAAAACCACATATATAACACAGTGGAAAACAAAACGAGAGTGAATATGGAGTTAGCTTTTACTTTCATTAACCAACAGTACTACATAGTATACCTTTAAAGAGTTTAGGATGGTGTCTTTTTTAAGACTCTCCAAAGCCACAAACACAAAAACTCTAATGCAGGCTACCAGTCATTAGCATGTCCAATCAGCTATTTAGCTTACTTCCAACAGCAGTGGCCAAGCAATAGCACATCAGAAACTAACTACGATATTTTATGGGGTTTGTGTTCACAGCGCCTCTTTCACGATGTGCACATCCTCTGTGTTGTATTTCCGCACTGAGTTTAGACTAACAATAACAGCTCTGCCCTCTGCTCTTTTTTGGATATGGGGAAGTTTACACTCTAGCTATCCCAAAAATGTTAGCTGAGATAGCCAAAAACACTACTTAGTCCTCATCCTAAGCATTTTGCCTTATAAAAGTGAAAACATACTGAGTATAAGCTAAGCAGCTAATCATGTTTTGTAAAAAAAACAGCAGTCTGATCTTATTTACAACCATATCATACTTATAACAGGAATTTATTGATTCCATATCTTATACAGGGATCATGTAACTTTAGACAGTTCTCATTCTACCTGGGAAAATCGACAGCTGCCAGCTTGAAATGAGAGGCTTGTCTACCTCTGTCTGAAAACAAGAACCCAGTGTTTCAAAAATGATTAAGAATTTGAACAGTAAATCTGCCATCAATGATAAACTGCATATGCGCCATGTGAAAATGGAAAACCTGACAGGCATGACAACAGTAACTAAGGGGGACGAGGCAGTTGGGTTTCCACACCTTGATTTTGTGCTTGTAAGTCTTAAAGTATTTTTTATTACACTTAAGGGTGCAGAAGAAAAATGCACAAAGAAAATCAATTCTCCAAAACTCACCAGCGTCAGTTCTGGCCCTGGTTTGATTCATGGGACACCTCCGCTATTGATTAAGCCTGCTTTGTTCTGAGATCAAGGCCTCCCCCCTGGCTCAACATGTGGTCAGGATTTGCATTCAGCATTCATTATCAAAGACTGTTCAGCATGCTGGCACCCAAAATGCTGATCCCTGGTTCTGAGTGATGTATCCTTGAACAAAGAAACTGTAACTTTTGCATTATTTATGTGTGCTTGGTGTTTGGTATGCTAATGGTGAACATTAATATTTTTTTCCCCATGACATATGGCTGTTCTCAACCCGGTGTTACCAGCTGACCGAGACTATCAGTGACCCAATTAATAAAAGTTTTAATGAGTGCTTTTTAAATAAAGTGTCTGGAGGTCACCTTGTCAAACTAACAACTTCGAGATCTGTTTTAAAACTTAAGTTCTGTTTGATTCAGTTTAACACTAAAATATTTTTCATGTTGTTTCTCCCCACTTTGTTAATATTCTGTCGAAACAGCTTAACTAAGTAACCCCTTTATCTTATCAGCACCCACTAACAGATTACAGATAACACACAAATCCCTCTCACTTTTTAACCAGCAGCAGCTTATCACTCGATGTATCATCATCTGGTCCCAGCGAATCTGCTCATCAGCAGAAACGACTGCAGGATATACATGAATTTTAAGTTTGCCTCAGAAGTAAATCTGAATCATTACCCTCTAACTAACTAGCCAGCCAGTTAGCTGACTCACAGCGTGTTATTTGATGTGATCAACCGGTAGTGCTGATGTCAGGAATTATTCCTCGCAGCTAGACTCTGCAGTCACTGAATCACGCAACACTTTTTTGTACTGTATAAAGCTTAAATATTAATGTGTTTCAAGCTGATTTGGAAGATTGTTTTTTTAATGTTAAACACACAACTTAAAGTTGGGGTATGCAGTTTCATTTTGGCTTCATCGAGCAAAAATCCAATAACACATTTTGAGCATATTATGATTTAAGTACACTGAGGGAAAACCAGACTTCTGCATCTCCTCTTCACTCTGTTTTAAGGCTTTAGAAATGTAGTTCATGATGGGAGACTTTGGTCAATCACAGGTCATTTTCTTGGCTGTTGTACAATTGCAGATCGCATGCATGTCCCTTCTGTGAAAGCCTGATTATATGGTGAAGAGTCCTGCAGAGAAAGTTTTATTCCTACGTTGGTAACAACAGCCTACACTGCAAAGCAACCCCCAAAAAGGAAGCAGAACTTATCAAAAAGTCTGAAGGCCCTGACACACCAAGCCGATAGTCGGTTGTTGGCCAGTGTTGGGCAGTCGGTGAGTAGGTGAGCATCCATGGTCCATTGCTGCAGTGTTTCCCGCACTGTTTGCCCTCCTTGGTGCAAGTTGGCTTTTTTACCAGTGATTTAGCATGTTGACTTGGTGTTAACGTTAGCAATGGCGGAGGCTGGTGAATGAAATCACTGTGACTTGCAGTTAAGCTCAGCGCACGAAAAGAGAATCGGAAGTGAGGAAAGGAAACAAAGAGCTAAAGTCAAGAGAGAATCGGACCAAAACAGACTTGTTACATAGTTAAAATTGTTTGTCTTTATTGAGCATTGAGAGCATTGAGCTCTTTAGAGGAAACGGTTTGTGACAGTTTGTGTTATTGTTCACTGGTGCGTGGTAAATATGGTTTGTTCTTTCAACACTGGATTGTGTTGTTAATGTGCTAACTGGCTAACTAGCATCAAGATGGTTTTCTGGTTTTGCTTTTTGAATGACGAGTACAGACTACCGCCGTCTGCTGGTGTGGAGAGTTATTTACTCTCATGCAAGCATAGAACATACTTGCTGGTTGGCCATCGGTTGAGTCTGCGTTCATGTACAACTTTTTGGCTGAGAAACAGGCAATGGGGGGCTTTTGTTGCTGCTAGTCCTCTGAAATCAGTTTGGTATGTCTGTGCCTTAAAAGAGAGTCTGATAATAAATGAAACGAAACACATGCCAATATCAAAGCATTTCATAGATTAAGAGAAAATGTTGCTAATGGTTCAGCCCTCTGCTAACAGGAGCCAAAGGTTCACAGCTTGAAAGCTAGTCAGCCTTTATTGTCATTGCATCGGAATACAACAAAATTAGCTGTGACACTCAAGTAATGCATCCCAACAAAAAATATAAAAACACAAGACACAGGACAGTAAATGCGCCGACAGAAGCACACAGAAAATGCACCAAACTAGAGAGCCAAGAGACGGTGCATAAGTTCACCACCATTTTTATCGCCATGTTTATGTAACGTTAGTTAGAGCCTTGAATAACAGTGTCCCCTGCCTCACTCCCCGCCACTACAGACCACCTCACTGGGAGGCGAGCAGGCAGCAGTGCCAGAGACCAGTCATCTGCCACAGCAACCCACATCTAGTCAGCGTAAACCCCAGCTAATAATGGGAGCACACAGCCCTATCCTCCTGCCAGATCAGCAAACTTTCTATTGCTGGTTAGACCAGGGCCCGTATTCACAAAGAATCCTAAGACTAAAAGTAGCTCTTAGTGACGTCATTCTAAGGAAAAATCTTAGAATTCCTCGAATTTTAAGATTTTTCTTAGAATTTTCCCTTGGTAAGATAAAAGTTATTCACAAAGCATCTTAAGCCTTAAAATTAATTATTTTTATATATAAATTAAAATTTAAAATTATTTTCACGATTACACATTTCTTAATACAGTCTAAATTCTATGATCGGTTCATTTCACTGTCCATTCATTACTAGGAGCGCATTTCTTTTTTCCTTTTTGTAACAACCAATCACAGCTTTTAGAAGACTGCGTCATACCTAGCAATGGGGTCAACCACACCTCCTCACTAGGATAAAAGTTTCTGTCCCCTCCTTGCTCAGAGTTGCTCTCAGAAACTTCCTGAATCACTCTTAAGCTAAGATTCCTTGCTAGGAATTTTTAGGCTAAGTTAGGAGCTCTCTGAGAGGACTGAGAATCTTTGTGAATACGGGCCCTGGTCTTGCTGCTGACCTCCAGCCAGCTGTGACCCCTGCTGCTGGGAGGTTCACACTGGCTGAATTCGAGACACTATAACTGCCAACCAAAGGTCTGTCTCTCAAGCTGCTGCCTGCATTCCTCTTAGGGTGGCAGTCCACAGCAGTGGGAAGCAAAGTGGCTAATTCTTGTCTTATTGGTGGTCTAATAGGCAGAGATAGAGAGCAGGGCAAGGAGAGGCTTAGCAAATGAGCTGCGGGCAACTGTGTGGTGAAATAAGATTAAATAAATCAGTGTATGGGAAACGCTGGGTTATTGTATGAAGTATGTTCATATGCCCATGTTTGTCTGGGGGGAAGGGGCAAAGGACAGAGAAAGGAGAGCTGTAGGAGGAGGTTGTATTTTCAGATTCTGACAGTTCTTTTGCCTTGTCGATGTGTGTGTGTCGATTTCTGCCTACCCCAGCTTTAAACCCAGTAACTGTATGTGTATAGATGTGATCAGTAATATAAGCACAATAGACAAATATCTGCTGTTGTGCTTGATAACAAAATGCAGACTAACACATTTGAAGCTCCATATATCATCAGCCACAGCGCTAAATACTTCATCTGAATACATACAGCCCCATTTATATTTTATTTTGTTTCAGCGTTTGTTTCCTCTACATCACAGAGGACATGCAATAAAAAGACATTAATTAATAATCAAACAGAAGCACATTCAGCCACTGGAAGCAAAAAATTGGCCTGTTCTCCGTATTCCATACAAGGGGGCTGTAAACATGGCTGCAGCCCAAGAGTGGAATAACTGCAGTAACAATGGCTGTCAGATTATCAGTTTAAGCCAATGCCACTTTGAGATTTCAGCACACAGCTATTTCCTATTCTTTGATTATTGGTATTAGAGCAATAAAAATGGTTTCTCATTATTCTTCAGTTTGTAATCCCCTCAATATAAAATCTCACTTTAAGCTCATAAAAGGCCAAGGGAGGCCCCGTGTGGTCTTAATGTCAGACGACAATGCCAAATCCCAAGGACTAAACTAATTGAATTCCTCTATTATCGCCCTTCTTTTGGGCCTGTCTTTAAAGAGACCTTATCAATCACATAATCAAATCTCTGTTCAGTCATTCAAGATATTTGAGTTGTGCAAAATAATAGGTTTAACACCTGAAATCTCTTTGAGACATAAATGTAGCAGAACATATAACTCCCCCCGTTGTGTACGCCACATACCACAACATTAATCCACATTTTCTACTAACAGTGTCAGTATTGTTTGACCTCTCTGACGAGTTGGTATCACAGTAAAATCCCAATATTACAAATTACCATTTGCCCAGATTTGTAAATACAGTTATTCCATGATAACAACAAAATATGTAATATCAGTTGCCTTTTTCCAGCTGTACATTAAATTGTAACTAAACTGTTGTCTTAAAACTTAAATTTAACCTGCATTAACAGAGTTTTGAGGCCACTCAGAGACAGAGTAATCAAGCTTTAAACACAGTATTGAAGTATTATCCCATTATAAAGTTGTTGTGACATTTGCAACATTAAAGGTATACTTCACCTGTAAATGATCATTTGTATATCAATTACTTGTCACGTTTTTAACTTAAATTCAAAAAGCAAACATTATTTTTTCTTGCCTGCTTACACAATGAACGGAGAATACAAAAATGACAATTCTTTATTAATTTAAGTAAATGGGCACCACGTTTAACAGCAAAACTATATCAACACATCTGTTTACAAACTCATACACAACTTGTGTAGTATAATCCAAGTGTCATTTGTCCAGTCATATGCTCAGTACTTCCCAAATGTGCATTTTTGCTAAAACATGATTTAAAACACACAAGTACAAACAGTCTCATGCACGGCAGAGTAGCGTGCCTGAGCATCAGCATGCGTTAAAACTCATACACATGCACTCACGTGTACTCAGGCACGCTTAAGGCACACTACTTGTGGGTGGAAGTGTTTTGTATTCCAGTGTTATTGCTGAAAATGCATGTGTTTCGGAAGTACTGAGCATACCACTGGATAAATGAGACTTATACTGCAGAAGTTGTGTGAGAGTTTATATGAGGCTTTTTCTGTTCCTGTTTACTTTAATTAATGAAGAAGGCTTGCCTTTTTTTGGATTCTCCATTCACAGTGGACACATCCCAGATAAAAAAAAAAAGTTTTCTTTACAAATTCAATGTAACACAAGGTGAATAATTGATATAAAAATGGTCATTTTACAGGTGAAGTATGTTTCTAATTAAAGTGTAAATAGTTTGTGTATCCGCCCTGTGATTTGGATCCGGTCCAAAATTTAATTAGTGTTTTCCTTGGCTTAGGATACGCCCATTTTCAGTAATGCAGTTTACAAGCAAGCCAACAAACAAACAAATCAAACTGAAAAGTTTATTTCCTTGGCAGTGGTAAATATGTGAAAACCCTGAACGAGACAGTTTCACTTGACTCCATTGAAGTTTCACCTCATAAAATGTCTTCATCAAAGTAAAATCTTAAAAAAGTGACGTGATTTCACAGCGGTGGGAGATTTTCTTTTTACTTTGTAATATTTGATGAATTAGTAGGTTACAGTAAATTGATCATGTGATGAGAGCAATACCGATTACAAACCCTGTGATGAATACCTCCCTGCAATGTCTGTAATACTGGTCGTCATGTACAGATGGTTTATATTGATTACATCATCAGCCACTGTCCAGTCAGTCTTTACTATTCCTTCATAAAGCTATAACTCAGCAGTGCAGACAGCAATCCAGTGAGACCAGCGACTTCACATTAATTTAGCGATTAAGATTTCTCTCATGACGTATGTGAGCGCCACTGATGCAGCTGATGGTAGTTTTTGACAGTAGCTCTCAGTGTGAAAGGCTTGGTGATAAGCTGTTACAGATTGCTCCCCCTGTGTGTGTGTATGGGTGTGTGTGTTTTGGTGCAGGTGACCTGACAGCAGTATGATGGCTGTGTGTGATGGAGTGCTCACAGCAGGCTGACCAGAGTAATGAGAAGTGCATGGCTGCAGCTGATACTCCAGGGCCTGGCTCACCTGAAATAGATACCCACTCACGTACCCACGCAGCCACAACCTCGCCCTAATACAATAAACTTTAAGCGCTTTAGAGGACGCTTGTATCACTTAATTTATCAAGCTTTTTTCTGACCACCTTGCCACTGTGAGAAAGATTTATGTGCAATGCTATCCAGGCTCTAATGGCACACGCCCTTCTTCACTTTGTCAGTGATACTGACCGATGTTTCATAAACGTTGCTGTGGAAAATTGACCAGTTTAAGAGGATTGCACCCTAAGGAGATGAATTCTCCTCTATTTATCATGTGTGTTGCCGTGTTGAAGCTTGCATGTAGCTCTTGCGGTCACGGACGCGGTGGCTCAGACTTCAGGCTGGTCACTCAGGCTTGATCTCACTGTCAGATCAATAAGATGTTCGGAGCTGTCTCCTGAGTGTTGTCCTCTAGAAGCCCCTTGGCAGACACTTGATCAGAGAGGGGGTTTGCCTTTAGTGCAAGGACAGATAGTGAGAGTGGTTAGTGTGGCAGAGTGACTCAGAGTGGGAGGGTCCATCCAGTAAGTGAAGCCTCATCATAGTAGCTTGATTAAATCACTGGGGCAGCCTGGGGCAGGCCGGAGGGTGGGCACAGTGTTTCCACAGCAACGCTGTTCCGCCACCGTGGTTTGGGACGGCAATACAGCGGTGGCAACGAGCCAACCAATGTAGCATGAATACCTTTGTAGAGTAGCTTTTCAGTAGCAAAATTAACCTATAGACTGGTTAAATATTGACATCCCTGCTGGTAACACGTTATTATCCTGATCTTATTTACGTCTATATGCCATCGTTGTCCACAAAACAAACACATGACAAATAAAACATGTTAAAGAGCTGTGCAGTTGTGTTGGTATTCAATGTAGGATTTAATGGGCCTTTTCCACTGTAACTTTTGGCCGTGCTGAGTCAAGCCATGTCGCGCCAAATTGCATTTCCATTGCCAGTTTAGACGTGCTGTGCCACGCCAAGCTGCACCAGAGATGGACCTACCCTAGAGTAGGTCCAAAAGCCGTGCTGCCTGCCTTAAAGCAGGTAGCAGTGATTTCTTGCCTACCGCAGCCTACCTGCGACGAAACCCGCCTCTTCCCCTCAAACAAGCCGCGTGTGGTACGAGACTCTACTCACCTCTGTCTGCAGGAGACCAGAGAGAAAGGTGTTTTTAAAACTGTGTGTTCAGCTCTCAGTGCTTTTGCAACTTCTAACTGAATCTCTGTGGTTTGGAGTTTAGTTTCTCTCCTGCGTCCTGTTTTTACTTTAGACATCTGCTTTATTTTACTGTTTCATTTTGCTATCAGCCGTATCAGAGGTTTTTGGAAGGTGCTGTTCGAAAACTCAACATTTCCTTATTTTGCTGCTTCACAATCAAAGTCTTTATATGACAAAATAACAGGGAACTTTTATTGTGAAGAATCTATAGAAAATGAAATGTGTTTATCAATGATTTAGCGGAACTCTGTTAGTGGCTTTTCTTCAATAAAGGCAAGTCTAGAGACAAGTAAAATCAGAAACAGCCACAGGGAGATGTTGATGAAGAGCTGCAGGCAACAGGCTCCTCTGCAAACAGCTCACCTCTTACAGGTAAACTTATTTTAGCTGCCCTGCTGTGGTAAAATACATGCAAGATAGCAGGGAACTTTAGCCGTGGACTTGAATGCCATCAGTGGAGACAAGCCGTCATCAGTTAAAGACACACCTTCAGATGGGTAGCCCTCTTGTAATGGAAATTACAGGTGTCTGTTGTGCTGGGCTGATGGCCCAAACCAAACCAAACCAAGCCAAGCCAAGCCAAGCCAAGCCAAGCCAGCCCATGACTGTCAAAAAGGGGTATTAGTCTCTTCAGAGTGGGTGTGGGGAATGTAAAAATGTAAAATAATTCCAGCTTTATCCTTTAAATGCAGTGATGGATTGTTGACCCAGCTAATGAACGGTTTAGAGAATAAATGAATGGATGATGATCACATTTGTTTTCATTTGATCTCATTGGATTCCTCTGCCAAATGGGCAATCTTGCAAGAAGATGGTCTTGTTCCACTAATAGGCTGTGGACTACACATGACAGCACAACCAGCATAGCCAGTTTCAGACAAAAAAAAGGACTTAGAGGCAGCTTGATTAATAGAAAAGTGACAAATGAGATGCAGCTTAACAAGTTAAAAGACAGATGACCAGCTCTTTGTAGCATATTAGGCCTGTCGCTTACTATGGGGCGTAATCATTTGTGTTGTACAAATTCTGTTTCACCTGCAGACCGTATTTTTGTCTGTCCATTTAGTGATGCATTACATAATGCGGCACACTTAACCAATGTTATTCAACTTAAATGTGCAAAGAAAATGGCCTTCATATCAGGTGCAGAGGGGCTCATGCTGGTGTTTGCTTGTAGCGCATGCAAGTCCCTTTTCATAGTGCAGCACAGACAACTTTTCCTCAGCAACATTCGGATATGACAACACCTTACACACTTTAACTAACCGACTGAATTCTCAAGTCAAAGGAAACTTTCTGTATGACAGCACCCAAACAAAAATGAAACATAACAAGGTCCTGGAAGAATTTTAGCAGTCTAATTGGAGTCAAAGTTGATCCCAGTGTTAGGTTTCATGCTCTGCCTTGAGATGATGAATTTAGTTTGCATTTTTAGGGAATCTGCTGCATTGCTACCCAGTCAAATCAATTTTATGCAGATAGCCCATTACAAATCACAAATTTGCTCTAAAGGGGTTTTACGATCAGTGCAGACTCTCTATTCACCCCCAAGAACCCCATTTAGGAGAAGAAGAGACAAAGAAGAAGAAATACTTTATTAATCCCTGAGGGTAAATTAATTTTTTCACTCTGTTGTCATGTACACACAAGCCTGAAATACACACACATGAACAAACAGGACCTATACATGCATGAAATGGAGAGATGTCAGAGCGAGGGGCCTGCCTTGGAAAGGCGCCCCGAGCAGTTGGGTGTTTAGTGCCTTGCTTAAGGACACCTCTGTAGAACCCAGGGGGGGAACTGGCACCTCTCCAGCCACCAGTGCACACTCCATATTTGGTCCAGATGGGGACTTGAAACATTGACCCTCTGGTTTCCAATCCAAGTCCCTATGGACTGAGCTACTGCCGCTCCCAAAGTCAAAGGTGACTGAGGGAATAGACTAACCCGCTACTGCATGACTTTTTAATTTTTGGGGAAAAAAATATTTCACCCAATTTTTGGGGAGCTTTGGGGTCCCTGATCAATCACAAAATTTGACCCCCCACTCCCCCCCAAACAGATATTGGTTTGTTGCTTCAAGGCAACATTGTGCGACGAGGGTAATAAAACACCAAGGTTTTCTATAATAAGTTTTATTAGTGGAACAAGCATAAACATATAATAATAATAATAATAATAATAAACAAACAAGAAATAAACAATTTCATACATTTCATATGTCAACATTTCATATTTCATAACTGACCCCTAAGCCCGCAAGTATCTCACACACACAGGGATCCGTCTTGTTTATTCAGTGTGGAACCTCAGGAAGCAGTTGCGGTCAGGGGTGAAGCAGAGGTGCACATTGCATTTGCGGCACATTGCGTTTGGTGGCACCCTGGCACCCTGCATCATCCCTTGTCCTCAGTCATGATGAGCCAGTGGGCTGTTTGATCAGACCAGAGTGCCCAGGAACTGCTCTAATTCATTGGTGGTAAGGTTTAGGGGCTTGTTGGGGTCACACTGAATTGCGTACAAGTTGGATTCCTCTACAGTAACTTCAAGAATGTCCTCAGAGAAGAACTCTCTGAAGTATTGGAGAGGGGGCATGATGTCATCAGCTGTTGGCAACTGGCCCTGCCATTCTGGGTAGGCATCGATGTTGGCGTTGTTGACTTTTCTCCATCTTGGGAGGTGAGACACTTCACCCTCCTCTTCATCTCCTTGCTCTTCCTCTGTCTCAGACTCGCTGTCTTGAGGCTAGTTTTCTCCTGAAAAGAAGGAAAAGGAAGCACATATTAGAAAGACAGAAATGCAACAGGAACACTTGCACGTGCGTGCGCACACACACACACACACACACACACACACACACACACACACACACACACACATTTACTTTGCCAACTGACCCCTAACTGACCCCTGAGCTCCTAAGTGTCCCTCAACCCTGATTCAGGGATCCATTTTTCCTGATCCACTCCCTCACTGTCACTGTCAGACAGCTCACTGTCCTCGCTCTCTGAGGGAATGTCCTTAACTGCACACTGCTGCTTTCTGCCGTAAAATGTTCTTATGTCCATGTCCTGTAAGTATCAAACATTGACTATGATCATTTAAATGCATACAAACACATCTCTACACACACATGCTAATGCATTATATTGCCTGAAAAAAATTGGGCTAACTGCACAGTGTTGCCTTGAGGCAACAAATGAAAATAAACAGTTTTACTGTATAAATAAAAACAAAATAAGTACTCACACAATCAAATATACATATTTACACATTCATGCACATGCAAGTATTTTTTTTTAATATACAGTTATTTCAATGTAAACATGTAAAATAGTGATTTTTATCTTACTTACTAGTGGCGATCTGTCCCATGTGGTGCTGCTTTCTGAAAGGGGGTTTCCCGCCCCCAAATGAATGTCACACCACCTTCAACTTATCATTTCATTGGACAGAGATGTGTCTGGTAGCATTATTTGAAAAAACATTTTGTTTTCTTTTCAAGGGCCAGTGTGAGGTCTGAAAATGTGGTTTGTTGCCTGAGGGCAACGCTATGCAGGGCTGCAAGTCCTGCAAGTTAAAAACAAAATACATACATGTGCCCTCTAATACCATTACATTAACATACACATTAACTTTGGAAAAATAAACATGATTTATGAAGTGACAGTGTTATGGTTGATTAAATTTAGGCTCAAACACAACCTGGTTAGGTTTAAGGAAATATGATAGTTAAGGTTTAAATGTTTTTCTAGGGTTAGGGGAGATTTGTCAGCATGGCTATCGAGCTATAATGCCGTCACCTGGCTTTCTCCTTTGCCCCCTTCATAATTACCATGGCCACTTGAGGACTGTGTCAATTGAACGTAAACATACGCCATTTTGGGGCACTTGCTGGGACAACTGATGCTGTCCATCTTTCACTAACAACACTGACATACAGGAAGGCCTTTAAATATAAACACTCTTTTGAAGCATCCCCTTATATCTTTTCGTTACACACAAGGTTTCCCACTATGTCTCCTCACACAACTGCTGTGGGGTCACACACAATCCATGCTTTAGGAATCAAAATCTTTGTTGCCTGAGGGTTTACTGTTGCTATGGCAACAGATGCTAGCTGACATAAGCATAGACAGAGTGAATCACAATGTTCATCCACAATGACTTCCGAGTAGAAAATCTTTTTGTTGCATACATTAAAATCAAACCGCGCTGAGCAGACTTTGCCTCAGTTGGTTCATTTTTAGCCACCTAAAATAGGACCACCCAAAATAAATCAGTATCAGTTTAAGTGTGTCCTATATTGAGAATATTTTCACTTTATGTTGCTATTAGATAGTTTTTTCTGATGGGTTACTGAAGCCGTTTTATCAGTGTCACCAGACTCCATCATTTTACGTAGCATAACAGTTGCTGGCCCACCGCTACCTTAGTTGTTAAGTGTGTAAGGTAGAGCAGAACAAATTTTCAAATATAGTGTACACTTAGACTAATATTTAATTTTTTAGGTGGCCGAAATGTGTTTTTGCTGTGATCCCGTCCACAGCAGTACACTGTTTAGCTTTCGTGCACGTAGATTTGGTTAATTAAACATGATAACAAAGTTCATGAAATAAGCACAGCAGAAACGTCAGATAGGTTGGACCACAGTGTTTAACTATGTGTCTTTAAATGTTAGAGTTACAGCTGAAAATGTTTGCCAATTTCACGTAGCTCCACAATTGTAATCAATTGCCAGTTTTCTACCCAGAAGTGATTTTTTGTTGTTACTGCGACATCACGGTCTAGTAGGTGAGCTTAATCTTCCAAACAGTGATACAGGCCTTTGCACACCAAGTCCGTATTTTTCGTCCGAAAATGTCGCACGTTTAAAAATACATATGACTTCTTGTTGTGTCAATCACATTTAGACACTGACTCTGAAACTTTCATCTGTTGAGGAACGGGGCACAGTTTAATTTCATAACTCAGATGGCGTACTTTGAACAAGTTAGATAGTAATATTCAGGTAGATGATGATGATGATGACGAGGAGAAGGACGTAACAGAGGATAGGACCGCGCACAGACGCGGGCAGAGTGGCAACAGCCAGGGAAGTAACTTCAGTGGCAAGAATTAAGGATACAAATGTGGCTATTTTGTCTGATATTGTGAATTGTGCCAACAAAGGGAACAATGAAACGCATCGGACTCAGTGTTCAAGATTTCTGTGCGTACAGATTTAACGGCCTTAAGCCACAAAAGTACAATTCAGCATTTTTGAACAAAACCAGTTACACTACCAACAGTCTTAGGACCTTAGCAATGTGTTGTCACAGGTTATATTGCCAAAAATAGAAACAAAAAGTTAAGATCTCCAGGAGCTACGTTAGCAGTGTAAATCCAAGAGCAAGGATTACAAAACTGTTTGCATGGATCTACAAGTTTTTTTTATATCATGTGACCCCAGCTGAGCTCCATACTCTTCTTCTCTCTCTCTTTCATTCCACCACACACTCAAGAAAAAACAGCCAAATATGTACACTATGTCAGAGCACCTTTAGAGAGCTGCCGCAGTTTACCCTGACAACATCAGAGGCGAATCGATTGTGCTCAGCTCCTCCGAGTGTGGGGATCATACACGGTTCAATCAACCTTGCACCTGCTGTACTGTATTTATTAGTGATTTCACTGCATGTGGAAGTTCCTCCTCAGCCAAGCACAACCGGCATGCCAGCAGGAAATCATTAAGGCTTGTTTTAATGTCGACAAGCATCACACACTGTAGGTGAGGCCGGGAAACATGCTGCATCGTTTGAGAGTGCTGCCATTTCACCGCCGCATCCTCTTCTGCTCTGAGTGATCTATTAGTGGTTCATGCTGTTACACTTTCTGTTACAATTTCTGTTGTATTCCTTTGTATTTTTTTGCAAACTGAATGTGATGAAACTTGTTTTATTGAAAAAAGCACAATGTTCTTCTATTTCTGCTCCGAACCACCCGCAGTGCCTGGCTCATTGGTTTGTGTTGCTGCTGCTTCCTGTTCCTTGTACACCACAGAAGTTGGTGCCATATATTTGTGTTCATGATGTAACTGATCAGCATGATGCCTGTGCAGCGCCTTGATGTTGCTAAGCTGTTTGCAGTCTGCTGTCATGTCCTCCAGTGTCATGTGCCTTGTCAGTGCAGTCTCTTTCTCTCTTTAAGATCTTGGCTCACTGAGTCTGCTGTCACTGACATCATCCAGGACTGCTTATAGATGACTGAGATAATGAATGACACACAGACCAGATGGCTGAGCAATTGCTTTATGTCCATGTGGTTTTATGGTTTCTTTGTCTGTGATGTGCAGGATTTATTGGAGGCAGTAAAAGAAAAGTGGACCTTCACAAACTATATTTAACTTTTTTTTTGCTCTGTCTCATTCATGTGTATAAGCATCATGAGAATGAGCTCATCTTACTTTGCTAAAATGTAATACAGCAGCGAAATAGCCATGTTGTATTACACTGAAGAGTTTTGTATTGCAGCATATTGATTTATGGACAACTGAGGCTTCCATCATTGGAGAAACTACATGTTGTATCTTTGCAGCTGGCCACTAACATTGTTAGACATTGATATATGGTTGACAGTAGGGTGTGACATTGGGTGACCAAAATTCGATGTCAGGACAACGACTACTGTCAACGTCAATTTGGTGTAGACAACTGACAACAGATGACGCTGCTATTTTGCTGGTTTTACGTTCTGTTGCGAAGTAACCAAACTGATGCTTTCCAAATGTCTTGTGCTAACATCATCCAAGGGGGGCAGTAGCTCAGTCCGTAGGGACTTTGGTTGGGAACCAGAGGATTATCGGCTGTCTAGACCAAATTTGGAGTGTGGACTGGTAGCTGAAGAGGTATAGAAGCTATAACAATAATATAATGAAAACAAACAACACCTGCAAATCTGAGATACATCATCAGCTTTAATGTGGTTTAAGTCGCACTGAAGAAATGAGTATATATATCCTGGATGTTTGTTTTTTACTTGATTAAAATGGTACTTCACTGTTCTCTGTGGGGATTGAATTTTTGGCTCTGACTGATGAATCAGTGCTAATGATAACAAGCTAACTATCTTCAAGTCTCGAAGTGGAATACACAATGGTTAAAGGTTAGACATCTTAAATCAAGATTCACAAAGAGTTGTTGCAATGTGTCAGTCTGGTGCTGAAACCTACCAGTTAGCACCAGTGTGACTAAATGAGGTGGTGTATTTCTCTATAGCAACAACTCTGTACTTCCATTCAGTCTTCTGACTTTTCATGCTGTTTTTTGTAGCTGGATATAATTTATAGCGTCTTAAAAACATTTATGAGCATAGTGGTAGTGGCATACTTGCCACAGTTGCATTTCTAGAAGTGATGAAACTGTGAAAGCATAAAAAAAACGAGTGTCGAGAATTTGGAGCTGTCCATGGGTGCTTCAAATGAATACCCAGGGGGCTTATGCAAATTTATGCCGTGATCTTGAGACAGGAGAGCTCCTCTCTTTTGTGAATTTCTTCCAGCTATTCCTGGAGCACTTCTGTCATTTAGAGGAGTTGGTGTCACCTCCAATCAGCAGAGCAAACATTAACTATAGAGACAGCATTTCACCAGGGGAACAGCTGATGGTAATGCTGTGCTTTTGGTGACAGGGAGCTATAGCCAATTGATACTGAGAAAATCATGCACTTTATAGGACTTTCCTGTATGATGTATCCCATTTATTATTATATTCCCATTAGTGTAGCCACAAGCTGAATGGCTGTTGAAAAAGGTGCTGTAGCGTACCTTCTTAAAACAGCCACTGGTGATTTGACAAACTAGGTAGCAGGCGACACCATTAGGCCCCGATCACACAGAAAGCGTTTAAGCAGCTGGAAACGGCTTTTTGTAATTGTTTTTAATGAGAATGAAGATTTTTTGCTTGCAGTTTTTGCGTTGTGGTGTGCCTCGTGTTACTGTGCCCTGAGACCAAAGCTCCCCATGTCATCTCTTTTTCCATCATCTTTTTTTCCCATTGTCTAGTGGGATAATTTGAGAGGTGAGCCTTCTGTGGTGGTTTACAGCTGGTAATCAATGGAGGAGAAACTGGTGGTAGCAGTTGCAGGATACTCAGAGCTATACGGCCCGACGATAGACAGGAGGTTGTCAGACTGCCCCAGAGTCATCCTTGAATATGCCTGGAAACGGCCATCATGGAGGCAAAACATCTGGACCAACTGGTGGTACTCCCCATGATCCACCCTCTTTTTTAGGGTCTCATGTACCCAACAAACTATTTGCTGACAGCCTCTCACCCTCAACCAGAGCTACAGCAAGTACCCTCTGCCTCAACATTATAGGAACCAGAAAATAATTACTGTAGATTGATTACACAGGAAAGTTAGAATAAGGAGGTGAGTCCATGGTTGCCCGGCAACAATAAAAAGGCGCAGCAAACGTTTTTTTCTCACTAGTGGCATTCAATTGGAAAAAAAAGTCAGTGTGGTGCACCTCGCGTTTTGCCACCTGTATAAGGCTTTCTGTGTGATCTTGGCCTTAGCCGGCTTGAATCAACCTGAGACACACCAGCATACTGTTCCAACTCCTTCCCGCAATGGTCTTAAACTATTTCATTTGTCTCGTCCCAAATCTGGGCTTTGAGTTGACAACCAACGATGGGTGTGCAAAGAGACCTGGGGACAGCATTGGAGGGCCCTATTCATTCCTATGAAAGTTGCTCAGTGGTGCAGGAAGCCAAAATTGTTCAACTGCCGTCTATAAGATTACCCCAATGATCGACTGATGTGTGGCCCAGAGAGACTGCCACTGGCTGAGCCGCCTCCTTCTGGTTTAGCTCTCTGCTAACTTGAATGGGGATAAAATGACTCAATTGCGCAGCTCTTCTAGATCTTCCCATGGTTGTCAGACTGAATGGATGATGGTGTAAGGAGTCATTTTATGGAGCTTGTCACACTCAAAAAAATGTATCCACTGATTATCCACTGCATCTTTTTCCCAATGTAAGTCAACAGGAAGAAGTCTTTTTGGGGCTGCAGGGCATCATGTGAAGGTGTAATTACACTGTTTAGCCACTATGAAAATTGGCTTCAAAGCCTGATGCGCTCCCTGGGGGCCTGTAACCAACGCTATGTGGACTTGAAAAGGCAGAAAAATGTCTTCTATCAATGTACATAAACAAAACAGGGCTAACATCTGCTCCAGTCAGTAAGTGCACCACAGAGGTTCACAGTGCTTCTCCCAGCAGTGTCGGCTCTCAAGTCTCAGTCTGCTGCTGCACAGTGGTTGGAGTATCATAATAGTTTATATTTTCTCACACAGAACGTGAGTAGAATTCACATTTCACTTTGAGTTTTAGGTAAAAATGAACAGTCCTTAAAGGTTTGTGCTGTCTACTCTAGACTTACTAAGAAGTGGTATCAGGTGCATGTAGCCAACAGTCCAATCATATCGAAAAGAAAGCCTGCCCCCTTTCTAGAGAACTGAAAGAGGCTCATTGTAATTGATAGATTTCCACCTTTTAAGTTTGGCATTTTTATTTCCAAATGTTGATCTTTAAAACTCCCCTGTCTCGCCAGCTGTTTTTATCTGCCATCCTTGAAGCACCTCTGCACTCCTGCTCTATTTTCTCTCTTTAACCCCTGACAAACAACATCAAATCCACAACAAGCGAAAAGTGGTTGAAATTCATCCTGGTGCTTATTTTGACACGTCAGACTTCAGCTCCGGATTTGAGAGGCTGCTTAAAGAGTCTGTGGCGTACAGAGAAGATAAGAATAGACCGTCTTTATGATGCTGACAGGGTTAACGTACCTAAATCATAATGAAGAGACTCTAAATGGAATTACCTCTCACACATGCATGCCCGCATCTGCCAAACACATGCTGTACCTATTTTCCTACAGAGGAAAAGTCTCTAGAGGACAGTGCCTATTAGTGCATGATTGACATCGGTGGAATTTCTTATGTAATCCATGGAGGGACAAGGACATTGTTATTGCTCGCTTTCCCTGTCATCTGAGTTTAGCGGCGGCTGTGAGTTTTTTCCCATTTTGGTTCAGCTCCCAGGGCCAAATGATTCAGAGATGCTGTCACATGACACAAGATAATGAGTAGACCGCGCTACTGCAGCATGACAGCAAGGAGGTCTGCTCAAATCCATTGCGGCAAAGTGCGCCTGAGCATCCAAGGACAATGCTTTGTCACTTAAAATGTCTGTATGCATTGTGTGTCGTTGCATGTGTGTGTGGGAATTTGGGGATGCTTGTGTATGTTTTGACCATACTGTGTGAGCACCTGTATGTGCATGTAGATGTGAGAAAGCGTGTTCCAAGAAAGTATATCCTGGCCTTCATACAAAATGCACTTTAATATACTGCCAAGGAGACCTGTCAGTGCAGCTTCAACTTGAGAGTCTGTGTCCTACATCCATATGAAATGCAAGTTTGGGTTTGTTTGATCCACACACCCCAGACATTGTTAGAATTGGAAGAGAATGCAATTGCATGCTTGGATAATTATCTCCCTGAACTGAATCCAAAATGAGGACCACGGGTTGCCAGATTGACACCATGTGCTCTTTAAAACGTCTCATTTTGTCTTACTGCACTGTGAGATGCGTTGTTTTTGAATCTCAGAGTCCCAGGGAGATGACTGTGGCATCAAAGTTCATCTCCAGTGGATTATCATCTTGCTTTTACAGACTGTTTCATCCCAGATTGCTGTAGTTTAACCTTTCTCTGAAGGATAAAATTGAGGTTGCCATTCTTGGATATGCATCATATGACTCCATTCATAAGCAAGCACCATTCAGTACATTCAGTCCTTAGCCTTTATTAAGACTTCCTGCCAAACCAGAGGAGGAGGGCTTACATTAACAGGGAGGTTGTTTGGTAAAACAGACAACTGAAGACAGCTGATTCTTAAAGGAGTAATCCATCGATTTGGCACTTCTGTAAAAGAATTGTCAAAATAGATGCAGCAGACCTTGAGATCTCCTGACCTGTAGTCTCTTGTGTTGGGTCAAGCTCCAAACACTATATTGATAGTGATATTTGATATTTATTTCAAACATGTATTAAAAAAAAGACATGAACATAAAAACAAGTAGACAGACAGAAAGAAAGTAGTAATTACAAACGATGAAGCAATTGTCAGTGTATAGTTAGTTTGATTTACACATTTGAAGGAGTGAGTGGAAGTATAAACTTTTTAAATCCCACCTCTTTTCCATAAGTCCATAATTGAGTGAAATGACACAGACAGCTTTCTTATATAGATAAACCTATACCTAAGACTGTTCTAAATATGCCATGGTTATTACCTTAAAACTTTGTTACACAAAATAACCCATGCCTATAATGTATATAATATAGTTTCCCAAATATCTATCTTACAAAAACCTATCTTAGTATATGATATAAATTACCAATTATCCGTGACTTACAAGTATAAACCAGGCTAAATGTATGATATACAGTACAGGCCAAAAGTTTGGACACACCTTCTCATTCAATGCGTTTTCTTTATTTTCATGACTATTTACATTGTAGATTCTCACTGAAGGCATCAAAACTATGAATGAACACATGTGGAGTTATGTACTTAACAAAAAAAGGTGAAATAACTGAAAACATGTTTTATATTCTAGTTTCTTCAAAATAGCCACCCTTTGCTCTGATTACTGCTTTGCACACTCTTGGCATTCTCTCGATGAGCTTCAAGAGGTAGTCACCTGAAATGGTTTCCACTTCACAGGTGTGCCTTATCAGGGTTAATTAGTGGAATTTCTAGCTTTATCAATGGGGTTGGGACCATCAGTTGTGTTGTGCAGAAGTCAGGTTAATACACAGCTGACAGCCCTATTGGACAACTGTTAAAATTCATATTATGGCAAGAACCAATCAGCTAACTAAAGAAAAACGAGTGGCCATCATTACTTTAAGAAATGAAGGTCAGTCAGTCCGGAAAATTGCAAAAACTTTAAATGTGTCCCCAAGTGGAGTCGCAAAAACCATCAAGCGCTACAACGAAACTGGCACACATGAGGACCGACCCATGAAAGGAAGACCAAGAGTCAGCTCTGCTTCTGAGGATAAGTTCATCCGAGTCACCAGCCTCAGAAATGGCAAGTTAACAGCAGCTCAGATCAGAGACCAGATGAATGCCACACAGAGTTCTAGCAGCAGACCCATCTCTAGAACAACTGTTAAGAGGAGACTGCGCCAATCAGGCCTTCATGGTCAAATAGCTGCTAGGAAACCACTGCTAAGGAGAGGCAACAAGCAGAAGAGATTTGTTTGGGCCAAGAAACACAAGGAATGGACATTAGACCAGTGGAAATCTGTGCTTTGGTCTGATGAGTCCAAATTTGAGATCTTTGGTTCCAACCGCCGTGTCTTTGTGAGACGCAGAAAAGGTGAACTGATGGATTCCACATGCCTGGTTCCCACTGTGAAGCATGGAGGAGGAGGTATGATGGTGTGGGGGTGTTTTGCTGGTGACACTGTTGGGGATTTATTCAAAATTGAAGGCACACTGAACCAGCATGGCTACCACAGCATCCTGCAGCGACATGCCATCCCATCCGGTTTGCATTTAGTTGGACGATCATTTATTTTTTGGAAAACCATTTCAGGTGACTACCTCTTGAAGCTCATCGAGAGAATGCCAAGAGTGTGCAAAGCAGTAATCAGAGCAAAGGGTGGCTATTTTGAAGAAACTAGAATATAAAACATGTTTTCAGTTATTTCACCTTTTTTTGTTAAGTACATAACTCCACATGTGTTCATTCATAGTTTTGATGCCTTCAGTGAGAATCTACAATGTAAATAGTCATGAAAATAAAGAAAACGCATTGAATGAGAAGGTGTGTCCAAACTTTTGGCCTGTACTGTATATATAATACCAAAATTTGCCTTACAAAAAATAAATATGAGTATTAATCTTACACATATATCTTCATCAACTTGTCCTGCTATTTTTTTTATATTTAAATAAATAAACCTACACCTCCCATAATGCATCACAGTAGCCCAGATGTGACATCATGACCTTGTCTCTGTATAAATTTGTGGTGTCCCAAGGCTTAACTGCAATAACCCTGAAAATAACCTCGTCAGGCTTATTTTCTCAGATCTGACAAAGTCCATCCAAGAACAAACATTAACATTAACTATTTTGTGCCCAAAGATTACGTTTTAGTATGACAAGTAAAAATGCCACATTTGTTCTGATTGGTATAAAGTCTTGAAATCTGGCATGGGCAACTCGGGGCAAGTATCTTAAAGTACAACTTTGAAATTTTTAATCACATGAAAAATCATACTTTTACCAATGATAATCCCCAGTAAAATTCCTGACATTTTCTACCATAAAAAAAAACAATGTGCCCAAAGACTAAATGCAGTATAATTTGAGAGAAACTCATGTTTCAGCCAAACAGTTTGACGGATTTTGAAAATTTCTTCATTTTGTGCTTAATGGGCAAATTTCCTGTCTACCTCTGTTCCCTTCTGTGTGTCAGCTCTGGTAGTTGCCAGCTACGCTCCTCCAAGTGGTATCTTTTTAATGAACCCTGGGTTTTAACAGATCTCGGGAAAACTGCATTCTTCTGCTGTGCATCTTGGACATGGAACAATCTTCATGAATTTAAGGGCATCATAAAGAATGTGTGAGACGGGATGTTTGAACGGTTGACTTTTTATCATGGATCTTGGTATTATATGTTGTATTTGTTGCATTTTAAGTGTGTTTTGATTGTCTGCTACCTCGCCCAGGTCTCTCTTGAAAAAGAGATTTTCAATCTCAATGAGACTTCCTGGTTAAATAAAGGTTAAATAAAATTAGGCAGTATCAATCAATCAATCAGTTTTATTTATAAAGCCCAATATCACAAATCACAATTTGCCTCACAGGGCTTTACAGCATACAACATCCCTCTGTCCTTAGGACCCTCACAGTGGATAAGGAAAAGCTCCCTCCCAAAAAAAACCTTTAACGGGGGAAAAATGGTAGAAATCTCAGGAAGAGCAACTGAGGAGGGATCCCTCTTCCAGCATGACACAGAAAACACTTCCACCAAAGTAAATTTAAAATTTCAGTTGTGGGCACAAAGGGGTTTAAAAAGGAACTGCAGTATCATAATAAAATCGAACACAAATTATTATTCATTTAGAAAAAAGATCACAATTAGATATTATTATTATTAGATACTGTTATTTTGTTTTCAAAATTAAAAAAAAACCTATAGATATTTATTATAAGAGTTTGCATATTATCCATAGTGTTGTAACAATTAGTTATCTTTGTATTTTATGACTGATAGGGTACAGACATAGTACAGGAATGTCCTGACATTTTGTTGCAGATGTGAAAAAAGACCTAACTACATCTGAATATAGTTCACAAACACAGAGCAACATTTAATATAGTTTATCTTGTACATAGATTTCTGAAGACTACTCTCAAACTAAGGAAGTGTGTTTACATTACTGTGATATAAAGAGTTGTTTGGTGACACCCTGAGCAATTGTAATTTTTATTTATTTTACATTTACATTATTTATTTGATGAATACTTTTAGTATTATTGCGGAATATATTAGACCATATTTATTTTATTACTGCAGAGCCACAGCGGACACTCATGAGCACTCCCTGTCAAAGTAAATTGACTTCAATGTGAAAAATTAGTGGCATGCCCCTTAAATTTTTCTCTTTGTCACATGGGCTCTATTGACAATACTTTTCAAGATTTGTGATGTGGTTGCCATCTAATTTCATGCAGCTCAAGTTATGGAGTATTATGCAACACCCTGTTAATCTTGAAAATGTCAGCCTATTTTCATCGAATCACTCTGGCGAAATAATGGTCTAAATATAGCAACAAAAATAATCACAAAAGGTATATTTCTGTGAAGTGAGACCAATGTCTGCAGCGAGGTATTGGCTCAGCAGTAGAAGGCCACTGTCGTCACGGTGTTTTTTCTGCATTTGCCAACGCTCCACTGAATCTTCAGACAGACAATTGGCCCATGTTCTCATAAATGTACTATACATGTCTGTGTTCAGCATCTTAGTCTTTTTCGGCACAGAAAGAGCAAGGGAAAGATCAGTCTGGCCACTCATGTGTATTCAGGCAGAAGGAACAACAGCCGGGTGCATTCTGTAGTGACTATAGCGACTTCTATCTTCCTCTCCCCATTTAGAAAAACCATGCAGAATTAACCTTCCTGCTCCGGAGTCGAGCACATCTTCTGTCCTCGCATTCCAGTGCAAGCACCAACGCTCACATATACAAACAGTATATAGAAACGCGTTTATGGCACAGCGTGAGTACAACACATGCACACAGCACGCGCACTCTGCATAAGTCCCCATCATGAATATAGATAGTAATGAGCTTTTCCCTCTGTATCTGGGCTCATGCTGCTGAGAAGGGATTGTCCCTTATGGCGGCGGTGGCACTGTCACCAAATGAAGATATGCAGTTCATCTAAAATTGAGTATCACCCTGGCTGGGATCCATAATTCATTATCTAAGTGAAGACGTGACTCTCATGAAGTGGAAGAGATTTAAAGGCTCAGTGGGAGGGGTTGATAGAACAACGGCCCACACCAGGTGCCCTCATTCAGACGGCAGCTGAGATCACTCCCTCTGTCTCTCCCATATCCCTTCAAGAGGTGAAGTTCAAGGCTTGTCATTCCAGGAGGTTATCTCTGTCTTCTAAAGAGCTGCCACCATCCCTGCCATTCAGTACTTATGCTAATGAGCACGAGGAAGCACTTAAAAGCTTTTAATTTGCGCTGTTTGACACCGTGCCATAGGTGATATGTCTAATATATAAGCACTGCAGTAGTAAGCAAAGAAACATGGCAGGAGTGTCAGTTTGCTTTTATTTGCATTTATTAAGGCAATGAATAAAATTAATGTGGCTTTTCGTGTTTTTCTTGGTGCTTGTGATGCTAGTGTGAATAAATAGGAGATAATGTAAATGTATTCTGCCACGTTATGTAACAAGAGTCTGTGAGGCTGTACTTTGGCACTGTGGCGCTTTGGGCTAAGTGCTAATGTCAGTACGCTAACATGATGATGTTTAGCTGGTATAATGTTTACCATCTTAATTTAGCGTTTTAGCATGCTAACATTCTCTGATAGTGCTAAACACAAAGTACAGCTGAGGCTGAGGAGTAAGTCTTTAGTTCTGCAGGTATTCTGTTATTAACATAAGTATTGGATAAAGTGACATTTTTACCTGATGATGGTGCTAAAGGAAAAGTCTGAGAACCACCAAAGTTGTTGCAGTTCTTTGTGAGGGTGATCTGAATGTCTGTATCAAATCTCAGGGCAATCCATTCACAGTAAGTTGTCAAGACATTTCACCAAAAAGACAAATGTAAATCTCCTGGTGGTGCGAAGATACATGATTTGTGAATGAAAGTACAATGTTGACCTGTTGGTGGTGCGGGATGATACGTCAAAGGATTTCACCAAAGTCAGTAAGGTTCATTTTCAGTAGATGACGAACACGAAATCTCATACCAATCCATCCAGTAGTGTTTGAGATATTTCATTCTGGACAAACAGAAACACGAATAAAGTGTTTCAATTACAAATATTAGTAGAACTTGTGGACTGCTTTAAACTTTACAAGATATTTTTTCTAAATAGTGTCATGGTCTCTGCTTTCAAATACTCTTACTAGATGTTTGAGGGGCCTAACACTAAATGGAACATATTACTGTTTAAACCAGAACAGGGAACAGGATGTTGGTGCATGCTACTGTTAAATTTGTGGTGCATCAGAACTCCACAAGCTTCTACACATACTGTATATCCAACCCCTTCTTATTTCAAGGTCGTCAAATACAGATGGCCCTCTGTGTTTGATATCGCCGCACAGGGCAACCATCAGTGTATCTATGTGACACACGGCTCAAACACATTGAAACATGTTGTTAATGTTGTAAAACATTAGGTCAGGTTTAGAAAAGGGATCATATTTTGTGTTAAAATAAGTTAATTTGCTATGTAACAATAATGTAACGTGACATGTGAGTGACATCAGTGCATGACAGCGTACATAAATTATGTGATGTTTTGTAAAAACAATGCTGACTTTTGGTTTCACATGGGATGTAAACCCAAAATTAACTTTATGACTCGCCACCCAAGAGGACTGGTAAAAAAATCAATTTGTCATATTTTTTACTGGCCAAAATAATGAAATGCCATGTAGTGTCACATACTGTATACATTTGTTTCAGTACATTTCATTGAGATGAATTTTGTTGAATATAAACCTAAATAGGCCATATTAAAATGACTTTAATATATTGACTTTGATACAGTGAAGCTGTAATGCTCTGATGTTGATAGTGTGGGAAGCAATAAAGAGTTTGCTGTCTTAGTTCTAAACATTTTGCCTCCATATTGTTATTTTATCACTTCTATAAATATGGGCGCAACTCAAAACTATCGGCTACACATTAGCATCACAGGAGCTAGCTGCAGACTGTCAGTAAGTGATAGCTTAGTGGATCAGTTGATTTCCTGTACTGTAAACTGTGCTGCAAAACTAGGAGCTCTAGAGACAGTCAATTTATCGGCACTGTTGTGTGGCTCTAAAAACACATTTTTTTGTGTGTGTTTTTGTGTGTCAAACTCCAGCGCTGATATGAGAAGAGCAACAGTGCAGCTCTTCCGTAAATGTTGCCAAAATACAGTGGAGACTCAGTTTAGTTTACTTATTACATTACTATTTTGGTACCAGCCTTCTGAGATTTACTCTCTAAACTGAAATTTTACCCTCATTTGGCACTTGGTGCGTGTCAGTTTCGCACCCCGTACATAAGTGATGTTAAACAACACTGACTTTTGGTTTCACATTGGACACAAACTATGGTCTCCGGGATGAAAGTCCTGTGCTTGTTTGACCCATCCAGCTCCATTCCCACCCACCCTATGCAGACTTTCTTGTTCTTATACTACGTCAGTTGCTTACAGCATCAAGTATTACCACAGCTAGGTTTACACTGGAAGCCCAGCGCGTCTTGTGAAAATGCTTAAGGGTGACTTTGGAGTCGATATCACAGGCTGAGGGCGTGATAATGCATCAATATTGAGAACATGTTAGTATTTCATCATAAACATGATTATTGACTTAACACATTGATGGCTTGATTTTCAACCAGGTGATGACCTGCACTGAGTTATTAATTAAAATATTGATTGAGAACTGTCATTTCATGTACATACAGATTACTGTTTGTGTATATTGATGAGTGCATGCTGCATGTACTGTGTATGTTGTTGCTGTATCTGACATTGCTGGCTTGTTCTGGAGTTACAATGTTGTGTTTGAGTTGAAAAAGCTCCTTCTGCATTCATGGTGAACGATTATTGAGTCTGCCATAATCTGTTAAATGTACTGCGGTAGGTTACTGTTTATTTGCATATTTACTGCTAGTAGAGCATCTCATTAATTTTGGAATTGATTTAATCCACGCCTCTGAATACTTTTATAGGACTATAATTCATTACGTGTAAGCAAGTTAAATGGAGTAATCTGCCCGACTGTAACTGTAACTCCGAGGTTTTCTCTCACCCTGTACTGTAGTAGCAGCTGCATCCAGTTTACCATTATGAATAATTCAAACGATACACAAGGCCACTTTTAATTTAGATATTCAGAGCGGCTATGTTTACTGCGTCATCCCTTTCACAGTCAGCACTTTTTTCATTTTGTGTTATGCTCTCAGTGAGGGGAGGGATGAGAGGAAGACAATGAGATGAAAGAGGAGGAGAACATGAGGAAGCATTTATGCAGCAGCAGAGATAAGAGCGCCTGTGTGTGTGTGTGTGTATGTGTGTGTGTGTGTGTGTGCGCGTGAGTGAATGCATGCGCGCTTGCAGCTCTCAGGTAGATTGTTGTTGAGATGTGCTGCCTGAGCACCTGCTCTCTGATGTCACTGTGACCCAATGTAACAAACAGGGAAACAGCCAGGGTGTCCAGCGTTCACATCGCTCATGCAGTCTGCAGCATCACTGTAGCATATCATTTGGCTCTCACTGTCAGACCCCGTAATTGATAGTCCTGCCCCCAATTAGAATAGTAATTATACCTGCTGTTGTTGTTGGAGCCGTCTAACTCTGGGGGTTAAAGGCGATGTTTTGTCTGTGCAATACACCCTACAAATTACCATAACATTTACTACACTGTACAGTAAAATAAATACACATTATCATTTGCCTACAACATAAATATTGACACAGGTTTTAATGCCAAACTGTCTGTAATTATTCATCAGATTTATTTTTGAGGGAACGTTAGATTGAAGCTGACCAAGTGAATGAGGTCTACTGTAAGAGATCATTGCAGGCAAAGTTGGACACGGGAGGACTTCTGCTTCTGTGAGCATTCACCTCTCACTGCAGGACATGTCAGCCTGCACTCACAGCTTTAATTATCCAGAACAATGGCTTTGCTGCTCATCAGGCTTGAGCAGGAGACAGGTGAAGGACACACAGGGTAGACGCAGGCAATCCATAACACATACAATGCAAAGCCACCACAGCCTGCCTCTCAACATGGATCCTGTGTCAGAAGTGACGGGATAAGTAAACACTGCAGCACTCGTATCGTCAGTCAACTATGTACGTTTGTACATGTAAAAACTGTCCATCTTTATTTTCAGCAGGCCTAAAGAAAGCTGCAGTGACTCATGTGGAGACTGTTTGCACTTAGAGTAAAACCGTAATGGTCCGAGGCCACGCACTGTGGCGTACTTTCCCTATAAGCCCTTTTATCAGGGAATATTTTGGACTGTCATTATTTTGGGGAACATAAAGAAAAAGCCCGTGCTCTGAATAATTGATAACTAACCCCAGATGGCTTCCAGTCTATAGTTTGTTTATAAGATGACACGAAAAAGTTAACTTGCTGAATGTCTAAACAGCTGAGTGTAGTGTACAGACAGACAGACAGACAGACAGACAGGTAAATCACAAGTGTCAGCTTCATACAATGTAATATGGATTCTCTGGACAACAATGTGATATGTGCTGATATCACAAAGTCTGCCACGAAATTATTTTGATTTGATTCAATTCAGGGGCCTGAGAGCCTGTTTAACACAATCTGTTACACCATAGCTTCATCATACCGTGACCTCCAGCATGCACTGGGGCGGTTTGCAGCCGAGTGTGAAGCTGTCCGGATGGGAGTCAGCACCTCTGAGGCTCATCTCATCTGAGGCCATGGTTCTCTGCTGGGAACCAGTGGATTGCCCCCTCTGGGTAAAGAGAGAGTTACTGCCTCAAGTGAGGGAGTTCAAGTATCTCAGGTCTCTCGTGAGGGTAGAATGGAGCGTGAGGTGGATTGGCAGTTTGGTGCGGCTTCTGCAGTCATTCGGGGGTTGTGCTGGACCGTCGTGGTGAAGAGGGAGCTGAGCCGGAAGGCGAAGCTTTCGATTTTCTGGTCCATCTGGGCTCAGCCTTAGAGATAGGATAAGGAGCTCAGACATCCAGAGGGAGCTCGGAGTAGAGCCACTGCTCCTTAAAGTCGAAAGGGGTCAGTAGAGGTGGTCCAGGCATCTGATCAGGATGCCTCCTGGGCACCTCCTGTTAGAGGTGTTCCTGGTACGTCCCACTGGTAGGAGGCCCCGGGGCAGACCCAGAACATGCTGGAGGGATTACATATCTCATCTGGCCTGGGAATGTCTTTCGGTCCCCCAGGAGGAGCTGGAAAGTGTTGCTAGGGAGAGGGACGTCTGGGGTGCTTTGCTTGGCCTGCTGCCCCCATGACCTGGCCCCGGATAAGTGGGTGAAAATGGATGGATAGAATGGATGTTACAGAAGAAGCTGCCACCCCTCTCTTTTTTGTTTTTAGGCATAAAAGAACACATAAATAATTGTCACCAGTGTTACCAGTTGACTCCACTTACACATATAAACCATGGCTTACAACAAACATTTCACAAAAGTTTAAAATTCAGCTCAATAATAACTTTCAAGGTTCATAGACAGAACAATAGTTTTTTACTAGTCCCCATTATTAGCTTGAACCTATTAAACTGCATATATTAGTGTAGTGGCTAGCGGACTTTGCTTCACCCACAGCTTAACAGATTACATTTATTATTTATGCTTTTTCATACTCACAGTTGGTTTAAGTCACTGTATGTACTGACAGAACAGCACAGTTGAATTTCAGCCTACATGCAAGTTTTTTCAGCCTGACATGGTTAAAACAGAGCAGCTCATGTTGCCTTAACGAGAGTAATCGATTCGTCATTCCTGAGTATTTTATGTCTTTACATATGGCATGTGCTTTATCTTTCCTCCGAAATCCAAAATATTTCCACATTGCTTATCTATTCCCAAAAAGGGAGTAAATATCCTCATCATCTTTTTCATGGCTGTTTGCTGTTATCTGCCTGGTGCTAGCAGAGCGGTGACACAGGGGGAATTTTAAAATCAAAGCTTATCTTAAAAACGATGCTGGATCCATGCTTTCATTTTGCATCAATGATGTTGGATTGGTGATCATTGAATCGATGCATCAACCCAGATCAATGGATCGCTTACCCTTTCATACAGATGTTATATTTAGAACAGAAAAGAGATGCTGTGACAGTTTATGCAGTGGGAAAAAAACAGAATTAACACATCTTGTGTGAGAAAGAACTTGAAAGTTTCTTCTCTGTTTGCGGGGGATCAGCCATTTCCAAACAAAAAACTGCGTCCTCTGCCTGCCAGAGCTCTCAGCATGACAAATAGTCTTGGCAAAGCCTTTGGCCCCATAATTAACACCAGCCCAATGAAGAGCGATCTCTGCCTACAACCTGACAGGCTTGTGCCCACATTGGCCTCACACATCAGGGCCAGTGTGTCAGAGCAGATCTCCATTCACACCCATTTCTGCCCATACGAGTCTCGTCTCTCTGTCCTGCCTGCGTAAGC
This sequence comes from Epinephelus lanceolatus, assembly GCF_041903045.1. Classification (NCBI taxonomy): domain Eukaryota; kingdom Metazoa; phylum Chordata; class Actinopteri; order Perciformes; family Serranidae; genus Epinephelus; species Epinephelus lanceolatus. The sequence goes on along the minus strand of NC_135741.1, from coordinate 14,319,967 downwards.
TCTCCACCCCCCAGGTGTTGCCAGACGTACGGTTTCCACCAAGTTTCATGAACTGTTAGATCAGTGCCATCATCGTTATTATCACTTGCACTCCCCATAATATGTTGACATCATGTATTCATGCTCAGTGTATTCATTTCCCAACCCCAAAAACGGCAAGGTAAATTTCACCTTGCACGTCTTTTCGTTGTTCCAGGCAGAAAACCACCATGTTGTTGTTAAATCAGCCATATCCTCCACCACTGCACTGCCTCTTGTGACAGAGTGCCTCTTTAGTATGGAGGTGGGAATGGACAAAGGGGACTTGGGAACTGAGGGCTCAGCAAGATTTGTCACATTTTGACACTCGCTTTGCTCCAGTAACCCGTGTCACACTAGGTCAACGTAATCCACCCCATTTCTGCAGAGAGATATTTCCCAGAGCAGATAGGATGATAGAGGTCGATGTGCAGCTGGTGTCTTTACGTGCGAATCAAAGCTGCACAGGTAGCAAGATCTGGCACTCAGGTGAAGTCACTCCTTGTGGACGAGGCTCTCAAGTGTTAGGAAAAGTCAAAACAGATGGGTTTGACCCATGCGTCAGCTCATATCCGGTGCCATCAAGTTTCTTTTGTCTTCTTTCTGTCATTACCTCTCATTACCTAGTTAAGCCCATCACTCACTGTCTCAACTGGTTATTTACTCTCACAGGAACTCATCTCTCTCATCAACATCAATCCACACACGTCCACACCTGGACCGCGCACACAGTGAGTTGCAAAGCTGAAAAAGTAACTTTGAGAAGCCGTCTCAGCTGCATACTCTGTGGCATTATCACCTCCCCTTGGGATGCTCTGATTAACTATTCCTAACCACAGAGATTTATGTGCTGCTTCTTTTACATAATTCCTTATCTCTGCCGCTATGAATAATTCATGTGAAACTGGAGAAGTGAGAAGACATTGAGCTAGAGAAGGCTGGGAGATGAGCGAGGACATTTTGCCTTGTCTTTGTTGTAAGTTTGTGACCTGAAGTAAATACTGGGTTTATAATTAGACCACTTTTTAGCGAGGGAAAAAACCCAAAGTGTGGTTCGGTATTGAACTTCAACTTCAGTGTATGCGTAAGATAATTAACAGATTAATTAACTAACTAACATTTACATAGTATGGTATACAGATTACTTTGATTAATTAATTTGTGTAATGAGCTCAAAATAACAGGAGCAAATGAGCACATTGAAAGCATGTTTTGTCATTTTCCTGCTCGCAGTGACTCAGGTCACACAGACACGTTTGTTCTTTTACCTCCCTTTCCCATTATGCATGGCTACACTTTAATTAAACTGCATCAGCATTTTGTGCTTAGCAGCACCTACTGTTTGTTGTGCCCCTGAGCAAGGCACTAAACTCGTACTGCTCAGAAGAAAGCTCAGTGAGCCCACTCTGAAACAAACCTACAAACTTCTATACCATGTTTCAATTTCTCAGGATAATAGTGTGACAATCATGTGACCTACGTGTATATGACATTGGTTATGTGCTGACAAGCAGTCGTATATGAGGAGGGGGTCACATATCCTGTCTGTATTTAAAGATTTTCGACTGACCACTACAACCTGCAAGGCAAGGATTAGTCAAGAGCAACCAAGTTGCCAGAAAAAAATGTTGCTATAGTATACTTGTATGTAAACCACACACATAGCAGATATGTTGAAACTTTACATTTCAACAACGCTGTCGTTAATGTGTGGTTATGTTTAGTCAGAAGACCACTTTGTTATGGTCTAGAAAAGATCATGTTTTGACCTAAAATACATGGGTTCAGGGGCACAGTCCGTAATGGAAATGCAGCAGTGTCTCAGTAAAAAACAACGAATTTCTCTGCTAATATCCCAGCAGGAAATGAAGCAGTGTCTGGGTATGAAACAACCATTTGTTGTAGCACTAGCCCCACTGGAAACACAGCAAACACACCAAGTTTGGTTCCTAAAAGCTGCTGGAAACACAGCAATGACTCGCTAAGTAACAACCATTTTTGTTGTTTGTTGAATGGTCTGTAGCTTGGCAGATGTCTTGCTGAGGTGACACTCCACTGACTCTCCCCTCCTGGTGACAAAGTCAGCTTATACCTCACCTTAGAAACATTGATAGGATACGTATGAAAGTAGGAACACTGCCAACATTTTCTTTTGGCAACTGGGCTGGAAGAAGCACATAACACCATTGCCCAGAGTTTAAACTCTGAACTTATAGATCAACTTGCTGTGTATTTTTAATTTTTACATGTATTTAGTTTGGACAAAGCAGAACCCAATTACTGTGAATGATGTAATCAGTGCATTTATATATATATGTATATATATATATATATATATTATATTATATTATAGTTGGCAAAGCTGTGGCAAAGACAGCTGCATTGCTTTCTGTTTTTCTCAGAGCCAAGCAGCTACCACAGTTTCCACAGTTACTTTGGTTGTTCCGCCGTCTGCCATTTATGCTTCTGGGAATAGTAACTGCAGAGACCTTCAATTGATACTCTCTGATAACTGGGGATAGCTACTAAAAAACAAAGTGCTACCCTCTTCCTGTTTTGGTTGATGCATTTCCTTTGTGCTGTAAATTGAGCCTTCATTTTCCTGGGAGATCGTAACTGGTAGCAGACAGACCTGCATAGTACAATCCAATTTTCTGTTCAGTTTTACTCATAAAGCCTAATATCTCAAATAATGATTTGCCTTAGAGGGATTTACAGCATACAACATCCCTCAACCTACTGTTTCCACAGTCAAAATGAACTTTCCATAATTCGAGAAGTGACTCAGAAAATAGCTGATTGGAATAAAGTCCAGTGAGTTGCCTATAAAACTGTCACATCAACTCGCTTCATGTTACAGACACAAAAGGTGGTCCTGTGTCTCCTGAGAGACATTCTCATTCAAATATGCTTACTGACTTTGTGTAATGTATTCAAAGGAGTTTTGGTGAAAGCTTTTTTTCTCTTTGAAATCAATTCAGAATCCTGGCTGTCAGAAAAATAGCCAAATGATTTTGGGTTGGAGCTAAGCCTTCTTTTGCTTTTATGCATTTTCAATCTCAACCTCTAAATCTTTCACACAAACTCCTTTTCTTTCGGTGGGCCTGCCTCTGTTTTCTCTGCCTGCTTTATTTTTTCCTTTCCCATTTTCTTTCCTGCCTTGAAAGTCATTGATTCTGCCATCTACCAGAGAAAATGTGTATGCAGAAAGAAGACATGAAGGGTTGGTGGAGACCTTGAGGGTCTATTCATACATATACAATGACAGGAGGTTCACTGAGGTCTCCTGGGTTTAATGTGTTTGTGTTTAATCCCCTCAATTTATGCAGACCATGAATAGCTTTCAAAGTAAAGTGTTTATTGTGCCTGTTGTTTGCTTTTTTGATTCTGTGCTATTAAAGATGTAAAATGCTTGGCGAAGGCTCCTGGTTCAACTGTTAAAAAGGAGGTGTTTGTTCAGGTTTAACAATTTGGAGCGGGACCAACTTGATGGTGCCTTTGCCATACTTGAGATTAATTTATCTTTCATAGCTAAACATCTTGGGTTTTAAGGTCCAATGTGTAGGATTTAAGTGGATATATTGGCAGACATTGAATATGATATAGTAAGGATTTTTTCTTTGGTGTATAATCATCTAAAAATAAGAACCGCTGTGTTTTTGTTACCTAAGAATGAGCCGTTTATAGCTGCATACAGAGCTTGTTCTCATGTACCGAGATTGCTATGATGCTACTGTAGCCCAAAATGGGCAAACTAAACAGACTCCAGATAGGACCGTTTGCATTTTTGCACCGGCCACTGTAGTTCACAGCCTCTCTGTGAAGAGAGCATTGGAAAAACACTGATTTTCTTTAACTTGAAACTGCTTTATTCAGTGTTTTTACCATTCTAAATCAGCAGGTCCGTTTGTTTTTGAGGTGAGCACACATTAGCAGGTGCTGGGCTAGCAGCCCATCTGCAACATGCCAAACAGTGTTGGAGAAACACTGATTTTTAACATGACACTGCTCTATTCAGTGTTTTTACTGGTTTAAATCACCGGGTCTGTTTGTTGTGAAGTGGAGGAGTAAAAAGCTCCTGAACGTCTGGATCCAAAATAAGGTGAGCACATATTAGCAGGTGGTGGGATAGCAGCTCGACTGTAATGTGCCAGACAGGGTAGGAGAAACATTCATTAGTGATATGAAACTGCTTTATTCAGTGTTGTACAGGTTTTAATCAGCTATAAGTTAATTTTGGCGAGGAAGGGACCTCTTTGGATAATTCAGCTCCCAGTTAAAACCTCCTGAACAATGAACACTGGCTTAGTGGGTAGAGCAGGCGTCCCATTACGAAGGCAATGTCCTTGCCACAGCGGCTATGAGTTCAGTTACAGCCTGTGGCCCTTTGCTGCATGTCATCCCCCCTCTCTACCCCTTTCACACTCACACTGTCCTGTATAATAAAGGCAAAAAGCAATAAGAAAAAGAAAGAAATTCCATGTAGATTTTTCAGCACTACTCAAGTTCTGTCCATTTGTTGTGTGTAAGTAGCTTTAAACCCTCACATAAGCTGGTTTGAGTTTATGGTTTTATTTATGACACATTTAGTTTAGGTTGAAAACTTGGTCTTTTTCAGTCTTTGCTTATTTGTCTAGCTTCTACTTTTTGCTTGGATGCATTAGAGATTTCAATATTTCTGATGAAACTTTGATGGCATCTGATGAGAGTCTCAGATGCTGTACTGAATTCCAACTAATGAAAATTAATTCCTATCAAACAGTTCAGAGCTGTTCCTAAAAAAATACATCTCTGTGCAACAAGATGATGCCCACATTCTGTTGGACATTTGTAACAGAACAGAACTGTTCTCTGCTTTAATAGAGTGAATATTCTTGCTGTTTGAATGCATCCAAATTCCCACATAAATATACCATACTAAAGCCACACTAGGTGTAGATACTCTGCAAAGTGTTGATTTGTACATTATCAGGTCTAGTGTAGTCCTCATATAGTGGCATTCATGTCTAAATTAAATTCAGCACTACTTGACGAAAAATTTGACTGGCAATATGTTTATTCACTTTCTTGCTGAGAGGTATTGATAAGCAGATTTTGTCTCTTTGGACAGAGCCCGGCTATTTTCCCCTGTTTCCAGACTTTATGCTAAGCTAAGTTAGCCAGCTGCTGATGGGAGTCCTATCAGCTGTCGAATCTGACTTCTCATCAACCCAAAAATATGTCTGTGTGTCATCCTGAGTAACTGGGACACTGTTTCTGGAGAGATGTGTTGCTGTTGATTTTCACTCTTGTGTTTGTTTTTTTGTTGTTGTTTGTTGACTGCTGCATGAATTAATCATTTATCTGGTGCTCTCTTAAAAAGACTTTCAGCATTTCTGAAAAGAGATGTCAAAGTTTTGAGAGTAAAATGAGGGATGTGTTTTTTTTTTTATCTCACCATGGCTGGATGCATCATGTTTTTGGGTTTTCCCTCTGAACGTCTGTCTGTCCATTCTCGTGAAAGCAATATCTCAACGCCTTAAGGGAATTTCTCCAAATTTGACACAAACGTTCACTTATATTCAGTGATGAACTAATCAAATTTTGGTGGTCATAGGTCAAGATTAAGGTCGCTGTGACCTTGTCTGTCTCATTCTTGTGAACGCGATATCTCATGGAAACCTTCAGGGATTTTTAAAATTTTGGCACAAACGTCCATTTGGATTCAGTGATGAACTGATTAGAATTTGCTGGCTACAAAACATGCTTTCAGCCATAAGAATTCCCACTAAGTATGACAAAATTCAACACAAATGTGTAATAGGATAAAACAATGAAGTGATGTCATTTTGTATCCAAAAGTTCAAAGGTCAAGTTCACTGTGACATCATAGCATTCTGCAAAGGAACAGAAAAGGAGACTTTTGGTCAGACAATGAATTGGTGACACTGATCTTGTAACTGCTGATTGTGTAGATCTTCCGTGTGGCCGGGGGAACCTGTGGGTGTAGCATCCGTGTTTTCACATACATGACTGGTTTGTGGAGGCATAAATCTTTGAGGCAGTGATTCTAGTTAAAAGATAAATCACAGTTCATACAGATTAATATACATCAGAAACATCCATGCAGTAAACTGTGATGTAGATACAGCTGCATGAGCTCTTTATATGAGTCTGCATGACGTGTCTCTGCTGTAGGAGGACCCATTATTTGATTAAGAAAAATCTATAAACACATGATTATTTATTAGTGAATCTATGCGACTAGATAATGGACTGGTAGGCAGATATAATGTACTTTATTTTTGTCACATAGTAAATGAACCTCTTTAACTGCTGACTGTGTTAATTTTGCTTTTCTTCTTGCACTCTGGTTGAGAGTTAACTGACCTCATGAAGTCTAGTGTATATAAAAGGCAGTGATGCAAGTGCAGGCTTTAATTCGGATGAAATTCATCCCAGGGAGATTAAAGTGAAGGCTGATATCTCTGGATCTTAGTGTCATCCTAAGTGTGATGAAGAGACAAAGCAGTGCGACCTTTGACATTTCAACCCAAAGGCACAAATGAGATACAGCTGGAGAGGATGTGACACGTGATGTGGCTGCGTATAAGCTGAGGTTTAGGCTCCACAGAGGGTTAGAGGTCGGCTCTTCTCTAATGCTAAAGTCGACACATGGTTTTCTTTTAACTGATTGGCAGAGAGGCCGCGGTTGGTGGAGCTGTCCAGGGTCCTGACCTTTGGTGCTGGTGAGGACCGGAGCATCTCTGAGCTCCTCTCAAAGTCTTTATAAGCTGAGTGGCACAAAGCACACAGCTATTTGAATGATTTAATTCGAGTGAAGTTGGATTTAGGTCAAATACTTTTTCCACATGCATGTTGTGATCCCAAATATTTATTACATTTAAAACAAGCTGCACAGCTCATGTCCACAACATCATGTTGTTTTGTTGTCAGCTATCTTGTCTTCATCAGGCCTGTTTAAAGTTTCCTTACATGAGGTCCATAGTCATGTGACTGATAAATCCTCATTTATGCAAAGTATACAATGTATACTTTAAATTTACTGGTCCATCTACGTTCCAGACCAAACCTAAGGTCATGAGCTCTGGGTAATGACCGAAAAAATGAGGTTGTGGATACAAGCTGCCGAAATGAGTTTGCTTAGAAGGGTGGCTGGGCTCAATATTAGATAGGGTAAGGAGCATGGTGTAGAGCCGCTGATCCTTCACGTCAAAAGGGGTCAGTTGAGGTGGTTTGGGCATCTGATCAGGATGCCTCCTGGGCACCTCCCATTAGAGGTGTTCTGGGCACGTCCAACTGGTAGGAGGCCCCGGGGCAGACCCAGAACACGCCGGAGGGATTACATAGCTTGTCTGACCTGGGAACGCCTTGGGGTCCCCCAGAAGGAGCTGAAAAGCTTTGCTTGGGAGAGGGACGTCTGGAATATTTTGCTCAACCTGCTTCCCCCGCAACCCGGCTTTGGATAATGGGTTGAAAATGGATGGATGGAATGGACAAAGTATACTATTATCATACTTGTCTTAAAGGGAAGCTCCACCAGTTTTACACAGAGTCTATTTACAGGTCTGGGGGAGTACTACTGCATAATAAGTTGTATAAAGCCTTTTTGTGGCTCCAGAGGGAGGTTTTTGAAATATGGTAAACACTTAACGCTTGAAAATGTATGAAACCTTTCGAATTTTGACACTTTACAAAGTACAATGTCAGTTTTTCTGTGACACTCCATTATAGTACCTGTATGTTCGACAGCTAGAGCTGACGAACCCACAGAACTTTTCTTCAATGAACTACTAGTCATTGCGTATAATTTTACATTAGTAAAGATAAAACATTCATTTTAATGCATTGATTTAACTATGTAAGGTCAATATGATGTTACAGAAATGTCCCTGACCAACCAGCTGTTGTTCTTGAGGGGCAGTAGCAGTCACCTCTGCAGTCTTGTGCTGCATCCATGTGGTGTCAAAATAATCTGAAAAGCGAGTTTCTGATCCTTTGCTCTTCATTATCAATCTGTTGTTTAAACACTCTGAGCAATAAAGTACAACCCGTCTTCTTTGTAGCATCCATGCTGTTTCTACATTGCAACTTAAAGCTTATGAACACACCAAAGTTGGAAAAAGGGTCATCCAAGGAGCATGTGTATGCACCATTGGTTTTGGCTGGTGAAAGTCTTGACTCAAGTCAGATTTAATAGGTCCATGTTCACTCACCATAGCCGACAGCTTGAGCAGTACTCTGCAATAATAGCAAGTGGGAAAGGTCAGGGATTAATGAGCACTTCAACATTTGACAGGATGACCTGGTACATACCAACACCAAAACGACTCATTCAAAAAGATTCATTCACGCATATTTCCCCCATCACTAATATCTGGGGTTGTAGAGTTAAAAAAAAAAAAAAGCGACCTTACCAGACCTCTGTAGCCCGCTCCCATTTTCTGCTTGAGTCCAACAGCTCAAGATAGCATTAGTTGCTGCTAGCATAACACACCTGAATCTCCAATGGAACAGTTAATGGTCGAGTTGCATTGTGGTTAATGTAGGTGCCAGACTTTGACCATGGAGAAGAATGCATGGAACAAAAAAAGATGATGTCTCTTGTTCTGCCTCATTGATTTTTATCCTTTTTTAACTGCCTGTGAGGCAGACAATGTTGTAAGTTCACATGGTAAACATTAAATGTGCTTAAAGTCCAGATGAAACAGCATTTTGAGAGTATCTAGCTTTAGTATCATGACGTGTTTTGGATTGAAACAGGATGGGCAGGCAGGATATAACATCAGGAGTTATTTGATTTAAGGGGTGTGCCATATCATCTCACTCACAATAATATTTTTGTCATTTTGATATGATAAGAAAAATTTGTATCATGATACTGAGTATTTTGACTCATTGACGTCATACTGTTACGCATGGCAACAACAAACATGGCTGAAAGCTAAATTATTACCAACTCCAAAAAGAGGAGTGGCTTCAGTAGTGTGGAATAAACTGTGGCATCCTGAATGTTTTATGAACAGCCCCGGACTTCTTAGACTCTTTTAGTGACTTACCACTCATTCAGCGCCTCCTCTGGCAGCAGCACAGCATCTTTCCCTTTCCTTTTTCGCTGTGTGCCCAGAGTCGGTGTTGTCAAGTGTCATAAACCTTTGGTAATGTAAACGTACGTTACGCAAAAAACTACTTATATATACGTATATGTGTGCGATAGTTCTGGTATCATAACAGCCTGTCACAGGTTACAGTGTGATGATCAGAGGAGAAATGGCGGAGCATCAATCATTTAGGATTTTGTTAAAGAAGGAAACCACCTGTTGATTTATATATATAGATCCCAGGGGACATTTTTATATGTGGGAGCTATTTAAAGGTTGACACGTAAAACCGTATCACTTATTTCGTTGCAATTCTATGAGAAGAGAAGAATTATGAATTATGATAATGTTGTTTTGTATTTTTGGTATCTATCAGTCACATTACTGATCAATGGGATGTTTTGTTGAGAGTTGTTGGGAGTTGTGCTGCATGTTCTAAGTTTGATGACTTGCATTTAAGATCACCCTGGTCGGTGTCTACATTCTCAAAGTCAGAGGTTGTTATCCTAAATTTGTCCTGTCCCTCTGGTCTGCTGTTAAGTCTAAATTTGCATCCCCTGCTCCAGGCCACAATGCTCTTGTGCTTTACACCGGCTGTATATATGTGAGTTTGCGGACAGACAACAAAGAGGGGTGTTCCTGGCAGAGCAGCAGCGCCACAGATCTTATAAGAATGGCCTCTGTGTTGCTGCCTCCTCGGAGCATTGTTCCTATTAATCAGAAAGCCATTTGTGATGCCGCATTAAACCCTCGGATGTCTAAAATGTGACAAATGATGATTACCTGGGGGAAATCGATGATGATCACCACACTATTAATGGTCCCTCTGCAGGAACAGCATCCATCGACGTACAATTCTAGCAAGATTCACCGGCAGAGAAGGAGCTCCAATTTAGAACTGGCTTTGTGTCAGGTGATTCACTTAATCACTGCAGTTTGAGAAAGGGCCCCTGGTAAAAAAGCAAACAACAAAAAAACTCCTCGCATCTGCTACCTCATGCCTCTTTTGACATCAAACAGACTAAATAAAAAGAAAACAAAACCTGCATTGTCTTATTCCAGCCAGTGTGAATACAATTGCTGCGTTCTGTGAGAGCGGCCGGTGAGTCAGACTCTGTAGTTTTGAATTGCAGATACAAAGAGAGAGGAAAAAGGGGAGGGGAGTAAAATACTTGATAGTGTATGGATGCTATATGATAGTTTCTTCAGGGTCAAAAACAGACTCAGTCAACACTTACCGCCCTTGGCCTCTGTCAGGTCAACGAGGGGCAATGAGCTCAGTGGCATTGGCTGCCACGTCTGTGCAGCCATGTGTCACTTCTCTCCAGGGGGATAAAATCCATATGTCACCTGCAATTTATGGTCTGCTTCTTTAATGTTCCAACACATGAATAAGTTATCGTATGAGTGTGACTGGTGCTTTGTGTCGGTTAGATAAGGGCTTTAATGTGTGTGTGTGTGTGTGTGTGTGTGTGTGTGTGTGTGTGTGTGTGTGCATGTATGCGAAAGATCAGGTGTGTACAGCATACAGAGGCCAGGGGGTGCCCTTTACTTATGCATGAGCCAGCGGTTTTCCAGCTGATCACTGATTTGATTTGCCATGTGAGATCGCTCCTGGGATTTGTCGGACTGCAGAAGTCATGCTGGATTTAAAAAAACAGAAAGGCCAATACAGTGAAAACATCTGTGTGTGTGTGTGTGTGTGTGTGTGTGTGTTCATCAGAATACATTTGCACCTTTATATATTTTTCACAACATTCAGTTTGTTTGCTTAAGACTGTTTCTTTTCTTTCATTCGATTCTGCTGTCATCACTTATAACTGTGGACGTCAACCTCCATGACCTTCAGGACTTTTTCTGTGTATGCGAGATACGGGGAGGCTATTTGCAGTTTTCTTAGTAAATACTGAAACTAGTGCTAACACAGCTAAGCTGCTCAGTTACTGATTAGTTGACTGTTGGTTTCGAGTTCTGTTATTTCTGCCATTAAATGTTAGTCCTGTCCAGTGTATGATTTTATGGAAACCACCTGGCATTTGTCATTCTGACACATTATGGCAAATTAAAAAGTAGCCTACATCAGCAGCCTGTGCCAACGGCATCACGACACTAAATCCAACTTATATTGCATTAGTAATAAGCAAATTTACAATGTGAGTAACCTAACAGAGCCACTAGGGTCTGAAAGGTTGTGCGCAATTTACAGCTAAGCCGAGATTATGAAGGAGATCAAATTTCAGGGGAGACGTGAGGGGGGAATATGTGCATGCTGCACTTTGTCTTTGTTTACCAGAAAATTGATGTGGTTTTTGAGGTGACAAGACGAAAAGGCTCTTTCAAGCAGTCAGGGATGTTGAGCCACCTCCCTGTTCTGTATAAAACATACAGACCTGGAATGGAGGGTATTGTTGCTCTGCTGACAGCGGGGGTAGTAACAGAGCTGAATCTCACTATGTTCAAATTGGTAACAGCTGCTAAGTGCAACAACGAGTAGTAAAACCTGGTGTACCTGTCTGTTGTTTAGCTTAATGCCACTGAAAAACTTTTACACCGGCCCAACCGTAGTTGATAGAGGTGTTATTGTCAGCAGTTTTGATAATGGATTAAACCTACATTCAGTAATTTTTTGGCCACACTGTGCAACGCAATAAACTGTAACTGCTTTAAATCACCATTCTTATGTGAAACTAGTGTTGCATAGCCATACCTATTTCCACACTTTGTTTTAGTGCTGTGTGTAAAACAAAAATAACAACCCGTCCTTGTTAGCAACCTACACATTAAAACATGTTAATGTTTTATGCAGCGTTTTCTTTTGCGAGGTTTAATTTTAAGGTTCGTGCCAGGGTTCGCCTCTGCAGTTGCAAATGTTCCACCAAAACAAGTTCCCCCTGCCTCTGTTTTTTAGCAGCACCATCGCTCCATCCTGAGCTCCTGAGCTTAGGAGCGCCAATGAAGATTGTGATTGGTTGGTGTGATTTTTTTCCCACAGTGCGAAATTGTGATGGGTTCTGCTAGACCTTTCTCCAGCACTGGCAACTTGCGATAGGTCTGGCTATGGAAGACTAGATAGAAGAAATACATGAAGACGTCACTTTGGGCTCTGTGAAATCACCCCACCATTTCCTTACATTAACTAAATGAGTAAAGGTGCCCTGCCCTGTTCTTACGTAAAGGAGGTTTCTATGTTATGTGAACCCCTGAAGTTTAATAACTGTTTTGAATGCATTCCTTTTTTTCTTTAACATTTATAAACCTGTATTGGGCACCCAGTAGCTTAGTGAGTAAAGTGAGTGTCCCATGTAGAAAGGCAAGGCTCCTTGCTGGGAGTTTTCTTGTTCCTTGCCTTTGCTGCCGCATTGTTGCATTATAGCCACCTGTACATCAGTGAATATCAGGAATGTGTATCAAGACAAAGAAAACAATCGCTACAGCACCACTAGTGGTCAAGAATGTTATCTTTTATATTAAAAAATCCATCTAAACTGATATTAACTATTAAAACTATGAGTGTGATGGTTAAATTGCGATCTCAATAGCTTAGTTCATCTGTGTGTGTGTGTGTGTGTGTGTGTGTGTGTGTGTGTTATTTGTTCTCCTATTGCTGAACAAAACTGAGTGGCTGAACCTCAATAAGGCGGTGGTGGTGGTGGTGGAGGTGTTAAAGAGGTTAGGAGAGAGTCTCATTGTCCTTCCGCAAAGCAATCACAGGGCCAGAAGAAGATTGTGTGTGTGTTGTGGAAACGGAGAGAGGAGAGTGTGTGTGAATTTACAGTTTGTGTACATGTGTGTGTGTGACAAAGGGAGAGAGCGGGCGAGAGGAGGCGATAAAGAGAGAAATAGGTATAAGAGAGAGGGAGGAGATGAGGGGATGGTGAGAGAGAAGGAAGAGAGGTGGCAGGCAATAAAGCGCCCCATCAATCTGGTAAATGAGTGTCCTTCCAGCAGAGGGTACTCCGAGAAATGCAGCCTGCTTCGTGTTCATCAGTCACAGGTTTAGCACTCATCCGCACGCTATCTCACCCTCCGCTCCAGCACTTCCTTATCGAAAGAAAGTAGCGACGGAACAAATGCTTCGTGTACGGGTCACTCTGCCAATTAGACCCCATTTACTTACAGTATGAACTCGTCTATGCAGAAGGATCGTACCATTATTAGTTAGTGAGGAGTTTGCTTAAATTGTCGCCCAATGCAGATTACACTTTTAGTCCATTTGTATGTTTATGTGGACAGTATTAGCTCATATACCTCACTGTTCACTCCACATTCTATTATTCTATATATATTTGGATTTTTGGAGCCAGAGGAACAGTGGTGACCATATTTGGATAGGATGGAGCTGGGGATTAGTGAGGAGGTGATCTGACTCACATGCCTAACAGCAAGGGTGTCACACAAAGCGGCCACACCCTCAATTATGTGTAAATTTAAGTCTTTTTAATTCACCCACCGCACAGTTGTCATTAAACAGGAAATTAGCCATAGAGACCTAAACCGTTTTGTATTTTGTATATCTGCTGTAAAGCCAGTGTGAAGTTGCCATTCAAGGAACTGCTGTTTCTGAAATTTTCCTGTTGGCTTCATTATTCAGCACTGCAGACCACTACTTGGTTGGAAAGCACGGTAGTTCAATTAAATGTACAGAGAATATCAGCCTTTTTTTTTTTTTTAAAGGTGTCCCTGCCAAATGTGCTTAAGAGTAACACTGATACCCCAGTAAAAGGTCTTATGAGGGTCAAACTGCAGATAATACAGCTGCACTAATCAATATTTTTGATTAACATAGAAATCAATTACTATGTGTAATGTGAAATGTAGGCCGCTCATAATGATGAACCCATGGAGAATTATCACCCGACTCTGCAATTCTTCTTTTAGCTCATTGTTTTGGTTTTAAAGTGCAGGATTTTTACTGTCCCCTTCAACCAGTTTTCACCTACAGCAGGCAGCAAACAACCTTTACTAATTAACTGTACACTACCTGCTCAGCACCAAAGAGCAGAAACTCAAAGTTAACGACTAGCTGGTGAACACAGTGGAGCATTTATTAGCTTAACAGACAACTGTTTGAGTCAGGAGGTGGTAAAGACCAGACAAGAGGTGGAAACTAATTAATATTGATCCTACATTCATCAGGTGGCCAGAAACGTGACTCCAGTGAAATGAGTAATAATGTTGCTTTGTATCTGCTGGGCTTGTACTGCTTGCTCACACTTTGGTTACTCTTCTTTTAGCTCTGTTTTTGGTCTCCACCAGCTCCTGACAGTAATATTCAGCTCTTTAGCTACTAAATACTCCACTATCTTCACGGTCTTGTGACTGACTTTTCTGTCTGCTGTTTAGCGCTGAGCAGGTACTAGGGCTGGGCGATATAACGACAGTGTATGATATAATGATATATTTTCAAGCAAGATATAAATTTAGACAACACCGGTTATATCCGTAAAGGGTCAAGTTGCGTTACATAATGCATATCAGTGTGCATCTCTCCTCTCTCGCACTTCACACAGCTCCACCCCACTCACTCACTCACAAGTTTTCCATCAACACTCAGAGAGACACAGAGCTGCTCCTCTGTTTAATCTGTCTGTTAATTAGCCTACAGTGAAACGTCGGTCTATATGCTGCAGGTGCTACGCTGTATCAGTCTGTTATGAATAAAATTACCGCAGCACTGTGCAATCCAGCGCTGCACTGCTAGTTTGTGTGTGAGGTGGATCATAGCGCATTGCAGTTCCTCTTGGTAGTCATAGTTTATTGTATGACACTAACTGCCTGGATGCAGGTGACAGATGTGTTTAAAAATTGTAGCGACAAAACAAAAGACGCATATAAAGCGGACAAGGTGTCTGTTGCTCCTTCCCTCCCTCTGCCTCTCTGTTGATGATATGTGCATGAATAAGATTAATATCCTGAATAAATAAAAATATTTAAATCATTTTCCAGCACTAGATTAATTTGAAAGGCCACGGAAAATGACTTAAAGATTTCTAATTATTCCAAACTACATTAGGCCTTCTTGATACTTTTATTCTCATGTCATAGTTTTGTGTCCTGTACTGCAAACCTTTAAATCTCTGTAGCTCCAGTGCTGTGTGCAAAAATGTTAATGTGCAGCCCTGCTTTTTGTTTTATATCATTTTTCATTTATATGTTGTGCAGCTGTATATTTTTTAAACAGGGGAAATATCAGTGTCTTTGCATTTTATTTTGATCACAGTCTGTTTTTATAAAAATGCTTGTGGCATCTCAAAAATGTGGCTCTGACTTGCAGCTGAACATGTCGCCTATTTCGTAGAAAATATCGAGATATATATCGTGTATCGCCAGTCAGCCTGTAAATACCAAGATATGAATTTTAGTCTATATCACCCAGCCCTAGCAGGTAGTAATCAGTCGGTTTTTAAAACTACTCCCTGTTGTGGCTGAAAATGGCACATTGAGAGCTGTGAGTGAACCAAAACATTAAAGCCTCCAAAAAGTTCTATAGAGCTGAGAGGAACAGCGGTAGTACAAATGACCCCGTTTACATATATGTAGTCCTGTGATTCATTGTTAATGCACAGGAAGTACATTGATTAAAGCTGCTTTATGGAAAGAAATGACGATGGCAGTAGAAACAGTAGCAGTGAGTACAATTTGCCTCAGTGGTTTGGGCGGACATCAACATGTAAGCCAGGGATCTTCCAGTTCAGTGCTCAGATCATTAAATGATCCAGGAAGAGTTTTGATTGTTCTGTGTGTCAACATAAATCAGCTACGAAGGGAACAGAAGGCGCACAAATGTGGCCGCAGATGGATAACTTTCATGAAAAACGAAATCTCCGAGGAGCCTCAGATGCACATTTGGAGAGTTTTTAGTGGCATTCTTCGCTAAATAAAATGTTCTGCATATTTGGGAGCTTTTGTAATTTATTTTTGTTCAGAGCAAAGTAGAAGGCTGTTGTCAAGGCCGAGCTTTGTTGGTGGAATTGCTTTGTGGTGATATGATGCTTGGAGCGTAAAACGAGCCAAGCGTTTGTCATTGTTGTCACGAGTATTGTGACTCGACCACAGAATCCCATGGCTGTTAGTGGTGGTGACAATGTGAGAATCAGTGATACACTTCTGAGATGAATGTTAAGACTCTATTCTGTGCTCACACAATGATGTGAATGCTTGATATCAGTGTCAGTCATATAGTCATAGAGAAAGAAATCATACTCAGATTAGAGTTTAATGAATGAGGAATGCTGCTGTTCATGTCTGCGTGTTGTGTTTTAATATCAGCTTTGTGTATATATCTGCTGGAGGTTACTGACGTGTGGTATTCTTCATTGTGCTTAGTCTTGACAGTTTCAAGTGCTGTATGTTTTATTTAACCACTGATGTAAAAAAAAAAAAAAAAAAAAAGAATCAGTGTACTTATCAGTGCACAAAACCTGAGTTAATGTTTTAAAAATCTCATTTTGTGTGTTTCTGTGGAAGCAGTACTTGAAAATGTCCCTCAGTCCAGTGAATTTTAAGAGATGATTTACTGAGTTCTTTTCCACAAACATGATATAGCGTTCTCTCTGTCCAAGAATAAGTTGGACTGTTCCCAGACAAAGAAAGAGAGAATTAACACCAGAAAGAAGAAACTGTTCCAAATTGTTCTTAATTTGTGTCTTCAATTAGGCATCTTTGAATAATAACACAAAGTTAAAGGCGCAGTCAGCAATTCTCATTAGGTTTGGGCAGTATCTTTCATATCTTCATGTCTGCAGTGTAACCCCAGATTGACCCCAAGTACTGTGCCGACTACTCTGCCTCTTCCCTGTCCTCACACATGCTACACACACGATGGAAATGAAACAAAAATAATTGGGTTGTCAGTTTCGGTTAATTTTGCTTTCAATAGTTTGACAACCATTAACTGGTAACTAAGCGGTAAATTTTTAAGAAACAAAAGGCAGTGAGCTTTACTGCTGCATTCCAAAGTGCTGTTCATTTAGAGGTGGTGATATTTAATGTTTTGTGATGTAAATGTCTTTCCTTGTATTTTATTTTCTGTTGGCTTTGTTGACAGACAGCTGGCTAACATGTGGTAACATGATGTCCACTGCCTACCCTTTGGTCTCCATTGGTTAGCTAATGTTAGCC
Source organism: Epinephelus lanceolatus (assembly GCF_041903045.1). Taxonomy (NCBI): domain Eukaryota; kingdom Metazoa; phylum Chordata; class Actinopteri; order Perciformes; family Serranidae; genus Epinephelus; species Epinephelus lanceolatus. The sequence goes on along the minus strand of NC_135741.1, from coordinate 14,302,727 downwards.
TTGGTTACTTCACACTGCTCACCACCTGAGTTGTGGGAGCTAGCTAGTGGTGCTGCTCCTATGGGGATTACCTCTTGTAACGCATGGTTAGCTAACATTAGCCTTGGTTGCTCTGCACCGCGCACCACCTGAGTTGTGGGACCTAGCCAGTGGTGCTGTTCCTTTGGAGATTGCCACTTGTAACACCATCCTAGTGATGGGACAGTATTGCCGCAGGTCTCCGCAGGTAGCCCCAGTGAATAAGCGGCTTCATTTTGGGCTGCAAACCCCCTTTAGCTTTGTTACCTATGTAAGCACCACTAGCCATGCTAACACTGCTAATGGTGTCAACAAAGCTGATAGTGATAACATAGAAAACAATGCTAAATGGGGTTTGCAGCTAAAAACTGAGCCATCCCTCACTGGAGCAATCTGGGGGAGACGGAGGATGGGTAAAAATTTTCCACAGCAACACTGTTGGGTCGAGATGGTGTTACTGGTGTTAATCGCCAAATGAGTGCCGTTGCTAGCTAGCTAGCTCCCAGTAGACCCGATTGGTGCACAATGCTGTAAACTGACAAGCAGCAAATAACCCACAAACTGACGTGCATAACCAGTCAAAAGAATTCTTGGCTGTTAACTGATTAACAGTTAACCATTGACATCCTTCGTAAATGACATCACAGATAATACCAAGCTTCTGAAGGAGCACTGATGGGAGGGGTGTAGTACTTGTTTCAGTGTTCAGTTCAAATATCAACAATCCTTCTCCAGAATTGCTGACTTCACCTTTAAACAACTGTAAATTATCGAAGCACATTGAACAGTAAGCACCATGACCAGCACCAAAAAACTGAAAAGACACTAATCATCAGGATATATCCTCTGCTTGAATGTGAACCTTCACCAGCAACAGCTTAAACAGAGGAGAAATGTGCAATAGCAGCACCTTACACTGACCTATAAAGGTTACACTGAGGGGCGTTCAGCAACGATCAAACGGGACTTCTTCAATCACGCAGTGACGTCAGCTCATGCAGATGTCTGGGCTCGTTCAAAATGCTTCACTGATAACAGTAATTTACTGGATGCTGTGATTGCTTTTAACAGTTGCTGTGATCCTGCGGCCCTCACACCTATCAACAACCCACAGCGTCTACATATGTCTGTGCCCAGCAGCAGGCTCACAGAGACAGGAGTACCCAGAAGACGGGCCTAGCTTGACACTCTGTCCTACAGCGTTACACAGTCCCACAGGGAAGGACTCTCTCTTCCCCTCCGCTTTTTTTTTTTAAAGCTGCCGTAGTGGACCATCTGGCTGCAGATGAAACAAGAGAAACGAAAAGTCAGAGTGAAATGAAATTGCATTTTTTTCATCTGTCATCTCTGTAACTCACATTTTCTGCCTTCTCCTCAGAGAAAAAACTGAAACCAAAAGAGACTGAAATATATATGGTATTTTTTGGTTTCATGATGGTGCCCCCTATTTTTGCATGAATTTGTCAGAATAATGTATATCGTCTACCTGTGTAGGTGGAGATCTTGTTTCCATACCATTTTCAATCAAATCTTTGCATAAAGCAGCAACATTAGTGATCTATCATGGCAGACGGTCACACTGACAGCCAGAAAGCCGTCTTTCACACAACACAAGAGCCACAGACTTTGAGCAACAACCCACATTAGCTTTCTTGCTCAAGTCTCCATCTCACTCACAAACATGAACACAAGTCTTGCCCTGCATCCTGGGTTGTAGAATGAGCGACCAAACTAAATTCAGGAAAAATGCATGGCCAACGTCAGAGCGCAGGCTAGACAGCTGATTATCTGGTTAGTTGCAGCACATGGAACAGCATGTAGACTCACCTGCAGATGTCACTTTGGTCAATTTAGATGCTGGTTTTGTCCCTATTTCTCAATACCATTGCTATCTTTGCTGTAGCAGCTCACGATTGCTTTCTTTTTCTTTTGCTCTCCCTGGTGGCGCTCAGCCTGCTAGCTGCTGTCAGTCAAACACAGACACGCCCTCCCAGTCGGCTGAGATTAAGACAAGCATTGCAATCAGGAGAGACAGAAGAATGAAGTAAAGATAATATTTAGTACAGAATATGATTGTGCAGATTAACAGATGATTTGTGCTGATTAAGATTTAACAGAAGTCTTTGGCGCTTGGACACCAGAGAGAGATATTTTGTGATCGAGGAACATCTGATCAGCAGCAGGATAAATCCCCCCACCAGACACTGGTGGTGGCTGATGACTCTGAGGCTGCTGACTGCTGAGGACAATGAGACTGATGAATCCGTAAAGACTAGGTGGTGATGGGGAGGTGGAGGACACGCACAACGGCAGCAAGAAAGAACTACGGCAGAGAAAGAACCATATTTAAAATGAGGAGCAGTAAGATGATAGGCTGACAGAGAAGGTGTGTCGCTGTGCTATTGGTTGACTGTGAATCAACTGATGACTCAATTGACCTACCCAGACAATAACAGTGAGTGAGCATATGTGCAAGGTGTGAATGGCAGGGTAAGAAAGAAAACTTACAGTCTCAGCATGAAAATTATTGTCTTCTTGACTGAAGTTTTGCTAGAGCTTCACTTGTAATATTTCCCCAGAGACATTTATGTCTCAATTTAAAGGTCTGTCATGTAGAATTTAGTGGCATCTAGTGGTGAAGTTGCAGATTGCAACCAACTGAAACTTTTCCTATGTGCCCACTGTGTAGAGAATGCAAAAACATGAATGGCTCTATCTATAGCTAGTGGTTTGGTTGGTTTGTTATGGGCTACTGTAGAACATGGGGGACTTTGTGGAAGTGTAGATATAAATGGCATCCTAACGTTAGGAAAACAAAAGGATTCTCTGTACTTAGTTACGATAGCATGAATATAATACACAATTTTTGCCAATATATGCCCCTTAATTCTACACACTGCACCTTTCATAGTAAAAATATTAATTACAATTCATTAAAAAATATTTGACAATATTTCGACTACAGAAAAGGATAATTTAATGTGATTTCAGTTGGACTTTTTATCAATAAACTTATATGAAATTTTAACTAAAAAATAAGAAGATAATTTCATTGCCTTAATACCAAAGGCTAATCTGATTTTAGCTAGCTCACCATAACAGAGTTACTGAAATAATTGCTTGATTAGAGATTTTTTTTTTTTTTTTTTTTTTGACCCGAAGAAATTTGCGCCTTTGGTTAGTGCTGTTGCCATAGTAACAGCCCAAAGCTTATTGGTAATGTAGTAGTAGGCGTATAAAATTAAATGAAATGCAATTTCTCAGCAACACAGTTGGAATATTAGCACATATATAGCATATGTGTATAGCAGATGGTCATAACATAACCCTGTAATCATTTAGTTTAGTGATCTATTATTGTTAAAAGTACACCGTCTTTACAGTGGGGGAAAATACTATAAGAACCAGTGGCGTCCCTAGTGCTTACATGTCTGACTATGGATTTAAGTCTGACTCTTGAGTGAGACCTTATTATTATTATTTTATGCTTTTATTCTTTTTTATTCTTAAAGCTTTGATCATAAAAGGCCTTTTCCCCGTAGCTCACCGGGTAGAGCGCATACCGTTAAGGCTGAGTCCTTACAGCAGCGGCCCAGGTTTGAGTCTGGTCCAGGGCCCTTTGCTGCTCTCGCCTGCCTTTCCTGTCGCTGTCTCACTATCAAAAATAAAGCAGGGCTGGCAATAAATAAATCAAAGGCCTTTTCTTTTATGAAACAGCTCTTTCCTTCATCACTGGGGAAGTTAAATATGTAGATGCTCTACTGTACTTTAATCCCAGTGTACTGGCAAGCACAACATGAGCTGTATCTATATTCTCTCCTACCAGTGCACTGTGTCTATCCACTGAAATCCACAGTACTTCAGGAAAAACAATGTGACTCTGGATACATTTATATGTTGGATAATATACCTGCTTCTTCCAAGTAGCAGGAATGTAGGAAGAAATGCTAAAAAAAAGCTGTGTACTATAGACTTAACCTCCAACCGCTTGAAGCTTAAAATATAGCACGTAAACCCACAGAAAGATGTTCTATTTTCACTTTGCTCCTGCTCCATAAGCTTAGCCACTCATCTCAGTTGCAAGATGACAGCATAGTCAAGGATAAATTAGTCTGACACCACACTGGCTAAATGCTGCCCATCATGCCCCGTCTTGGTTGCTACTGTTGATCCACGTTTACTCCGCTTCATGTCCCTTGGTGTCAAGCACGCATGGGATCACAGACCAGCTGGAGAGCACTGACTGATGAGCTTTGTCAGCAGTGAGATGGCAGCAGCGGCGGCAGCAGCAATGGGAGGACTCCCAGCACTCTCCCAAGATGGAGCTACAGTGTGTCATCTGTGAGACATGCACTGGCGAGGCAGCAGAGTAGTCAGTGTTTACCTCCAGTCCATCATCACTGCACAAGCTAACAGGTGTCCTCAAGGTGTTCTTGATATTATCTGAGAATTTGGAAGATGATGGCTGAAGCTTCTGCCAATCGGGGCTCCCGTTTTCAGATTTGATCAGACAAATTCCAGGATACACCTTTTGCCAGGATGTTCCTCTATCAGATGATGTGGTTGCTACCAACACCAGATTGTGCGAGATGCTTAAGGTCTAGAAAGCTTACCACACCTCTGGCCAAAAGTTTTGGGCTCCTTACTCAAAAATAATGTTATAACTTTACTCATTACTCTCTGCCAACAGGTATTCGTTACACTACTTGTTATATTACTTTACTGTTTCATCCTACAGAGTTGGTAATTGAGTACTTTCTCTTCAAAGTCTATTTTTTTGTCAGGTTAATCATCAGTAAGAACAGCTAAGGCTAAATAGCTATTTTCCCAAGGATCTGTCTGAAACATGATGTCATAGTGTGCACTTCCGACCTGCCATACTTGCCTTTCTCTCAATTAGCCCAGTAAATTTCCTCTAACCCCGCATACTGACCACACCTACTTGCCAGCCAATCACCTGTCCTCGCATCTCCCGCTCCTGCAGGCCCACCACACCTACCTCATCAAGCCAACTCTGCTCACCTGTGGCTCATTACTCCCCTGCCACTATAAATACCCCAGCTCCACAGATTGCCAGATTGTTCTTTGTCATATCCATGCAAGACTTTCCAGCGTTCATTCCCGGATTGCTTCCTTGTTGCTGACCTCACCTGTCTCTGACCCTCCTGCTTTGTCTGCTTCCCCCGTAAACCACTCAGCCTTCTGTCCCTGACTTAGAGCTCTTCTTCCACATTCCTGGTTTGTGTTTCTCTGTTTCTAGTGGCTGAGTGGAGGGACTGCCAGTCAGTTCTACGTCATGAGTGTACCTGTTTTGCTGCCTGTGATATCCTGTACTGTGGATTACTTTGCCGCATGGTTGCACATTCTTCCTTTGTGTGTGCGCCATGGCATCTGCTCATCACCATTGCTGGTTTCTCGACTCCTTGCCAGTTCCATTAGTTCTTTGTCTCTTATAGCCTGCAGCTGTCCACGATTATGTTTAGCCATTGTGGGGCTACAGCAATCTGCAGCTCACCTTTGGTGGGGTGTGTTTCCAGGAGTATTACGGTATTGTGCTGTCAGTTGTAGTAGGTGTTTCAAGGTTTGAGTATGTTTTTTTCCTAGTAGAGAGCATCTTAGAACTTCTACCTGTACACACATTTTGCAATGATGTTCTTGTCATCTCTCGTCACAACAACAATCTAATGGGGATATTTCCAGCCGCTGAATGTAAGCACTTCCATTCCATTGTGCAACAATTCCAAAAATGAATCTGGGGATGTGACTAATGGTTGGATTTCAGATCAGTCAGAGGGTGAAATCAAAAGTAAGGTTATTTATTGGAGGGGTTACTGTAATATTGTTGATGAAATTTTATCAGTAGTTGGTTACACTACTTGTTACTGTGAAAAATAATATTACTGTAATGCATTACTATTAATTTGTTACTGCTGGCCAGTGACCGGGAGCTAATGGAATATGTTAACATTGTTATAGCATGACAGCCAACAAGCTGGAGCTGGATTTGGTGACCCTCATAGCAAGACAGATTGATAAATTGACCAAGTATGTTGCCGTTGCCAGAGGCTGCATCACAGCATTAGTCATTGTTTGATTGGATATGATCACCCTTCAACACAAGGGCAGATAAGACCTGAAAGCATCCCTCTTCCTTAGCGACACATCATTCCAGCACGCTAAAGGACAGAGAGTTGAAATATCTTGTAGTCTCGACAGCAGCAACTTCCAACATCTTCCTTCTGGTTTAGAAGACAAGGCATGTTTACGCCTAAAAGAAGAGACAAGTGCAGAACCATGGCTTTGCTCATTGTGCCTCTCTCCAGCCCCAGAACTGTCCTAGCCTCGGCTCGGCTGGCAGTCAGCTTGCCCTATGACCAATGCTCCCGCTGCTGAATCTCCAAAGTCCCGAGGGTCCTACAGAATCACCAGCCTGCTCTCACAGCTGGTGAAAAAGAGGGCCTCTCTCATCCCCCAGCGGCAGTGACTCTGTTCAGAAATATTTCTTTGAATGTGTCTGATGTTAAGGAACTATTCAGATTAGTTTGATGGTAGTTTTATAATGAATGTGACAGATGAAGTGCCTACATCTGAAGTATCCTCGTGCTCACTGAATGTGTTTGAGTCAGAGGATTGTGTCACAGAGCATGTGAACAAGAGACTGACATTTATCTGATGTATACCACAGTTGTCTTTGTGCTTTGTTCTCTTCCAGACAGACTGCAAGGTAAATTCAGTTACCAAACGTGATGAAAATACTTTAGCTTAATTTCCCGATTGATTCTGCACCACTTACATTTACTCAACATTAAATTACCCCAAGAAAGACTGGCAGATTTTCATATTGCAGGCACCTGTAGGCCTGTCACGTTAACTACTTTTGTTTGACAATATATATGGCCCCAGAAATAAGTGTAATAAAAGATATTATTGTCATTTTGAGACATTTTTTTTGCCACAGATATAATGATAACATAATGACATATTAATCCAAGTACACCTTTTCAATGAGCAATTAATTTTTAATTCTTACAATTATTCAGACAGGGGAATTGGATGATTTTTTTTTAATACATACTTTTAAAACATAATTAACACCTGTTAATATACACAAGAAAGTGGCGACAAACAGCATATTTTTTGGCTAGTTATTAGAGGTTGTCAAGCTAACGACTATCACGACTGTGCCTCTTGCACTCCAAAAGTACAGATGTAGGCTACCAGTAAGCTACACTGTGTCGCCTTTAAAGTATGGTTTTGTTTTCCTTTAGACTTGTCTAAACAGGTGAGGGTGGAGAATAAAAAGGGGCAAAATGGATGCTCCCAAGTTTTATGTTGGTCTGGAAACCCTGCTGTTTATTCTAACATCATGTTGGCTAACATTTTGGTGACACTCTTATATAAACAAACGTGTAGCCCAAACACAAAGAACAATATCGAGATCAGCAAAATCATCAAGGTCATGTCCATATATCATACGATAAGTCGTTAACGTAATTATTGTGACAGTTTACCTTATGAGAGAATTTTACTCTACAGTCCAGAGAGGTTACACATTTACAGTCAGGCTTTACAGGGCACCTTTAATGACACATACAGGAGAAATATGTTGCCTTTGGAATAGGACATTACATTGCAAATGGACAGTAAGAGATATGGTCAGAGAGAGAAGCCATTTTCCTCGAATGACCCCGCTAACGTGAAAAATATTGATGTGAAGATAATTCATCTGTATCTAGCTTTATAATTTTAAAGTGACGTACAGGCTGGGGGTTGGAGCACATACATACTGTGCTGCTGTGGGTAGGGGGTGGAGGAATATTTTGTTGGCTAACATGGAGGTACTGTAGCAAAAGCCTGAGGTGGTGTTCAGGGTTAGGGCATAACAATAAGGCATTATTTCTGTTTTTATCTGTGTATCAGTATTAAAAACAAGTTCACGGTGTACTTAAGCAATGAACGAGAGCACCGTCTACACCGTCTTACCATGTTAAGACCTAACACTGCTGTATATTCAGTACTAATAGTTATAAATGTGATCCCGTGGCTTCTTCTGATCCTGTTACTTCCATTGCTGGCTAAACAAGCTTTGATGTTCACTCTAATTAGACCACTTTGCTGTGCTTTTTAGAGAAAAAAAATATCTACGCATATTTAATATGACCTTGTTGTAATCCTCTCAACAGCCTCTGCTTCTGTTTAAGAGTGCCTCTTAATGGACAGATACGGTCCTTCTCCAGCCCTCTGCTCTACCCCGTCTGACCGCGGCTGCTGCAGTTGAACCGCTCTGCCTGGTCATGTGCAGTACACACACTCAATCCTAAATCCTGATACTGGTGGATGCTCTAATCCCTTCACATTACTGAGAGCAAAACGGCATATTAATTTTATTTTGTTTTGAGTGCCGGGGCCAATTTGAGCAGGGAGGGACAGCTGCTGTGCGGCTGCCCTGATCTTGCCTCCCATAGGATTTACGTGAGACTATCTCCGAGAAATCCGTTTAATATGACACCCCGGGCTAGAATATGATGTAGCTGAAGCTCTTGTGGTTTATGTTAATGTAGCTGCAAACCCCCAGTGCAGCACTATGTTGCTTTTTATATTTACACACTAGGTGAACTTTCAGGGCATATATTTTTATTTCATTAAACGTATAGTATGCAGGAATTATCAGCTACAGTTTGTAAACAGTATTGAAAGCAAACATGAAAGCCAACTCCAGCTTTGTCTGCTTAGCGTTCCGGTTCACTTTATTTGTGTTTTTCTGGTGCCATGTCTGCAATGTGTGTAGCTTCTTCTTGGACATGTGCTGCTGATGGTCTGCACCTGCACCTGGGGCACCTGGTCACTACCTTTATGTAAAGGCCCTGTGCCCAGGAATGTCCCAAATACAGCAAAATAAGACAAAAATAAGAAAATACTAGGGAAGCACCAATTGCCAAATTCTGGGCTGAAACCGGTGTTGTTGTTTTTTTGTTGTTTTTCATTCCCCCTTTTGAAACAAAGAGGTCTTCATTACAAAAACAAGCTAAACTGCATTTGAATGAACACAAATTCAATCATACAGATTTATGAAACAGCCTTTTTTTGAACACATCACTTTATGATTTGCTTTCTCCCGTGAGTCATTTTTACTGAATTAAGCACAAATGCATCATAATGTAACTCTGTGCAACCTTCATGAATGATAAATTCTTTCCACCAGCTGCTAATAACTAATATTAACTTGCTTTGCATCTCTCGCTTTCAACATAGATTTGTTATCCTGAAGGTATCCCAGGGAAGACTGGCCACCGCCATCAGTTAATGTTGTGTCTTTTACAGATAGACCAATGATAGTCATGTTGTTGCTTGTTTTTTTTCCTCCTTTTGTGCTAAAGAAACAAGGAAGTCTTTATTACAAAACAACAAATACAAACTAAACGGCCCTTTACAACACAACCTTTACATAAACACAAATTCAATCATACAAATTTATGAAACAACCTTTAATATTACCTTCTTTCAAATGAAAAAAACCTGCCTCACAAACCTTAATTCTCTCGATAATATCTAGTTTGTATTGCTGTGAAAACATCAACAAATGTCTTCTTCAAATAACTGTTTTTATTCAAGTTTTTCACCAAAAACTAAATTTTACATGATTACATTTGAACACATCATGATAACGTTATAATTTTTACCCAGTAATCATTTTTACTGAATAGAACATGAATGCATCATAACTCAATGCAACCTGCTAATACCTAACATTAACTTGCTTTGCTTCTGCTGCTTTCAGCACAGTTTTATGCGTCCTTCTGTCGTGGGGAAGAGCTCTATTCATCCCAAACCCCGTTTTCTATCGTTTGCGGTACAATGGGATGGCGTTAGTTTAGAGCCCTGCTTTTTACTCAACACCAAATTGATGTTGCACAGACAAGCATTGGCCACTGCCATCAATGAATGTTGTCTTATTTGCAGAGAGACCAACGACAGTCAACAAGGCGAATAACGGCTGATACTGATGTTCAGATGATGAATTGGTGCGTCCATAGAAAAATCAGGCAGATGGCATGGTCTCTGCAGATTAATACACCGCCACACACTTCTAGTGGGTCGTAAGTGATGATTGAGAGGGATGACTTTTATAAAAACAGTGACTAAACTCATGGAGACATTGTTTTTGTGGGAAATTCTTGTGTAGTATTCATTTAGCCTTATTTTTATAACTAACATTATCCAGATTGGTTTTATATTGTCATCAGGAATCTTTTTTGTCTTTATGAAGAACACAATGCAAAGATGTAAGGACTGAGTGGACACAAGCCATCATTATTTTACTCTATGTGTACGTGATTAGATGATTTAAGGTCACTGTCCTGCTGCATATTGGAGAAAGTCCAGTCCCCCTCTGAGGTCAGCTTGCATTGAGAGAGATAAACCACACGCAGCTCACAATCAAACAGATGGATTTAATCCAGCCTGCAAAGAATTAACCCCAATAGTTTGAAAATGGATTAGAAATGCAAAGGGATATTAAGATTCAGTTGTGCAGAGCATGATGCCAGACAGCAGATTAGTTTAAAACTCAAACAAAGCAATTGTACTACTTCCTGTGGCAGTGCATTGTCTGTTTTGCCTTTTCTTCTCAGAGTAGACTGAAGCGTTTCCTCTCTAAGCCCAAGCCCCCGGGACTATTAAAGCTTTGACAGCATTTTAAACGAGCACTGGTGGAGGATTCACCCTGGCAGCTACTAACCAATAGCATGCAATAATTCCCCGGGGGCCCAAGGGCTGTGCTGAATGTATGGGTAGCGTGTTTTAACAGTGTATACACTGGGCTATGGATGCTTAGCATGCATGACACAACAGCACATGATTGCAGAGGTTAACGCGTAACACGCAGCTTATTGGGTGCTTTATGTCTTGTTTCACCTGAGACCAATACAATGTCAAAGTCATTTTGTCAGGGAGCGAAGTTCGCAGCTTTCAACACCCACCCTACAGCTTCTGCTACTGTTCTGCTTTACGAAGAGACAACAACAGAGATGCACATATTCAAAATCATGTCACTTCTTTTCAAACCCAGAATTTGCCTTTCGCTCTCAGGCCTTTTGTCTTATTAATAGTTCAGTCATACTAGCAAGTGATGATTTACACATCTCTACACTCACGATATTGCATGGCTATCCAATAAAACAATATTAGGGTTACATCCTCTTTTTAATTAAACCCATAAATGTTAACCCTTCTATTCAGCACTGCCATGCATTCAATCTTGCAGAGTCACTGAAGTGGATCTCTGTGGTCAGGCGGTGCTGAAGCGCTGGCACAAGATGTTACCAAATGAAAACATGCAGAAAGGAACCAGCAGCAGTACAGTGAGGATGGTAAATGGCCCAAGGGAAATGTGCAACCTCTCTCTCTAATTACACTTCAGTGCGTGCAGTGGTGAACGAGGGAGAGCAGTGCACTGGGATCGCTTTAATGGGCAAAGCACTGATGAGAATCCTATGAACGCCAAATGCTCCTAGCTCTGAATATTTCAGCAGGCTTCGCATTTTGAGAGCAGCATCCCCCCCCATGTTCAACAATGTGAAAGGAAGATGCTTTCAGATTTTGGAAGGCGCGCTTGCATGCCATCAACAAAGTTCCCACAGTTCTCTGACAAGAAAGTCACTGAATGAGATGAGCAGGTGTTTTGGAGCGCTTCTACCTACGGTAAATACAGGGGAGCAGGAAGAAAGCTGTCAGCTGCTCTGGCTTGTGCTGTAGTGTAAAGACGCCCATCTGCTGGACTATCTGTCTTTCCCATAGCCCTACGGTATACTCAAAACCAGTGGTGGAGTGTAACTAAGTACATGTACTAAGTACTGTGCTTAGGGCATTTCCATTTTCTATTAATTTGTACTTTTACTCCACTACATGTCAGAGGGAATTGTTGTACTTTTTATTAAACTACATCTGTCTGACATCTGTAGTTACTTGTTACTTCTCAGATTTAGGCCAGTGATTCCCAACTGGTGGGTCATGGTCCAAAAATGGGTCGCAGGTCCATTCTGAATGGATCGCAAATGACTCGCGAACATGTCAAATTTGTAAAAAACACACTGTTTGTAGGTACAGTACATTTCCAGCACAGAGCTTTTTTTTGAAGTGCCGTTTTCTTCTGTAGAGTGAGCGACTAACGGACAGCTACGTAACAGAGACAGCAGACTAGCTCAGTGATACAGCCAAACTCAAGTATGATGCTGTATTTAACTCTGGGACCTTGAATTAATGATTAAGAAGAAATCTGGACCTGTACGCTGGACCAGTTGGGAACAACTATTATTATGTCAGCAGCTGGCAGCCACCAAACAGGCTGCAATGTAACCATTAAGGGCATTAATGCACCATCAATTTACATCCACTAAAAGTGCTTGTTTTTGCCGACAGGCTCATATTATTATTCTAAATGTCTGAAAACATTATGGAGGGGTTCCTAACAGATTTAGACCTTTTTGTCAAAAAGTAAGATCCTTTTCTTAACCAGAAACAGCAACAAAATCACTGTAACCAAACCCCCCAGACTCCATTTAAATAATCAGTACTTTTATCCTCATATCCTTTCCATAATGTTGTCAGACACTTGATAACAATCTGAGTCTGTCAGTGACAAAAACAAGCACCCCTAGTGGACATAAATTGACGGTGCGCAAATGCCCTGAGTGGTTACACTGCAGCCTGTTTCGTGGCTGCCAGCTGCAGTGCTCTCGTTCAATACTGGACCAATTTTTTTTATTTTTTTTTTTTAAAAAAGCTGATTAGTAGACACAAAAACATTGGAAAATATGGTCAAGGTTGCAAAAAAACTGTAACCATTTTACATGTAAAACATTTAAGTTTAAAAGATCATATGCATTCTTTTAAATGAAACTACAAAACACTGTATTAAGTAGTTCTAATTATTCCTACCTTGACAACATTTAACTGCTTCTTACATAAATGCATCAACAATTATATTTGAATAATATATAGAGAGAATATATATAACACTGGTGGGGTCATTCTGCATATGTAGTACTTTTTGTTTGACACTTTAAGTACATTTTAATGCAAATACTTTTACTTGAGTATGATTTTGAATGCAGGACTTTGACTTGTAATGGAGTATTTTTCTACTGTGGTATTACTCCATTTACTTGAGTACAAGCCCTCACTCCTTCCATCAGTGCTGAGAGCACCCTGATGTCCGATGCTAAAATGTGTCATCAACTTTAAACATTACCAATGTTTTAAAAATGCTATCCATTCATAAACCCCTACTGTTAATCTAAAAAAAAGACACTGCAAACATCTGCAGGCCCACTGTAGACAGAAAGAAAAATATATGAACTCCTCCTACATGTCGTGTTGAGGAATACAGTTTTCCTGGGTGTAGTTGATTTTTTCTTCTAACCATTTTAACAACCTCTGCCTCCTCCTTTAATGTGACTGACCAACATTTGGCAGTTACAGCCCATCTGCAGAGAGAAATGTCCTAGTGATAAAGCCTCTTGGGCATATAAATGATGTTTGAATGGTTTGTTGGATATATATGCAGCTACACTGTCAGAATCACTCCATTATATCTCAGTATCTTTAGCTTCCAGCTTATTGGACACTCAATGGTACTTATAATCCTTGAAAGACTAAAAGCATTTTGCAATCATGGCACGCTAAAACAGAAAGAAGTCTTATTGTGTAACTCATTTCCCTCCTGGTTATGGACTTGGCCTTTTCAGCAACACAGACACAGAGGAGAGGAAGGAAAGTGTGTTTTTATCGTGTAATGGATGTGCATTTATTGGCCTTGCCTGTTTCGGTCATGTTAAAGGAATGGTTTGACATTTTGAGAAATATGCTTATTTGCTTGATGGCAGAGAGTTAGATGAGAAGACTGATATCACTCTCATGTCTGCATGGTAAATATGAACCTATTGCAAGCAGCTCTTTAGCTTAGCACAAAGACTGGAAATGGGGAAACAGCTGGCTCTGTCTACAGGTAATAAAATCTGCCTTGCAGTGTCTTAACGTGATCTCATCCCTATTCATCGTAAGTTGACGCTTGGGTGGAGGCTGCCTTTTGTGGTGTATCTTGGCACACAGGGTTGGCAACTAACAACTGAATAATGATTCACGACTGATGTGACAGATTAACTCTAAATTAGATTTTTGTTTCACATGGGACACAACCACTGGTCTCCTGGCACAAAGTCCTGTGGTAGTTGGACCCATCCACTTCCCTTCCCACCCGCCCTAAGTGAAATTTTGTGATCTTAGATCTACTTCAGTTGATCTGAACATTTAATTGTGACGCTGATGAGTTTACATTGGATTAGGTTGAGAGCCCTCTGCATCTCATACAAATACTAAAGATGCATCGTATGTCCATAACTGACACTGACGGCCACTGCCCTACTTTTTAATCTCAGTAATCCTGTAATATAACAAGTTACTTTTAGGGCTCATTTATGCTCAACGTTAAATACGGATCCAGCTACGGACGGAGCCTTCTGTCCATGCGCCGCGTTCATTTCGTCCGTATTTCTGCACGTTTCCATAAAGCTTACGAATACGGGCCAAACGGAGCAGTACCACCGGGAACCGTGGGGGCAGTGTTGCTGTCACTACATGATACGTAGCTCTAGTGAGACACGAAGAAGAAATAACAATTCAATTTCTCTCATTGGCAGTACTAGAGAAAAGAATTCTCCGTCCTCCAGTCGCGATGTATTTAACGGCCTCACCAACCACTGCCTCGTACAACGCTGCCTCTGTTTTTGTCTTTTATGCAAGAGAAACATTATCAATATCTCCTCCACAGTCGCCATGTTTGTTTTTGAGTTTGTTGTTGTCATAAACTCTTAATGCTGGGCTGCCTCCTGGTGGATATATTGGTTAACATCCATGCCAATGTAAAGGGCGCATGGAAGTATGTGGGCAGTGACGGTAACATCATTTGAAACGGACGTATACATTGTCGTACATAAAGGGAGCATAAATGAGCCCTTAAATGTAACATCACCCAACACTGGTTATTGTATAATGGAAAAGTATCATGTCTTGTGCTGGATAGCCCTGTTATCCACAGAAATGAGCCTTGTTGCTCTTGCATTTCTCCAGGCAGTAGAGAACAACACTTGCAGCAGTAAAGGACAACACTTGGTTTATCCACAGGAAGCCCTGATGACATAACTTTGTGACTGAAACACGCTATTAGTAGATTCTCACCCGACAGTGGGGATAACGGATGGCGTTGGCTCATCTAATGTGTTAATACAGGAAACACGGACCTTGTACTTGGAGTTGCTCGGAGGAAGAGACACATTTGATACTGGTTATACAACATTTTATTAGATTAATCTGAAATTAGTCCACTCAGGGGGACCTCTATGTTTTGCGTCAGTATCAGTGAAGTGATTTTAAAAGATAAAAAACAGGGATAAGACACAGGCTGATAAGACACAGAATTCTGTATGCAGTCAGTCACTGTAGTGTAAATGTACTGTACATGTGTCTCAAGGAGAGTGGATGCAGTGAGAAAAAAAAGTGATTATTGAAGGAGACTGCAAAAGCCAATACCCAGCAGCTGTATATTCACCCTTAGAACAAGGAGCAAGCCCCAGATCGATACCTCTCTCTTTTTTCACTCCCTCCCCTCCCTCTGCTCATCACCCAAGGCTGCAGGGGAAGTGCACAGCTACCGCACACATTTATTACAGGCCTGCTTGGTGGCTCCGTGGGACACAGCCCAGCAATTCTTGGCTCAGCTTGTTAGCAGGCCTTGTGTAGATCTAACAGCGGTTGTATGTCAGCGTTGGGCTATACGTGACATCACATCCCGATGGGCCAATGATGGCAGTTTTTGACAAAGTAGCAGCAATTTCAGCAGCCCTGTGAGGATGATTGTTTTGTCAAAGTACATTTATGTTCCGAGTGCCATCCCCATCTGTTAGATTTTAAACCTCTGTGTAAAAATGATCCCCAAATATTTCTTTTTATGTTTTATCTTCCCTTGTTTTCCACATAAAGCATTTTTAAAGTGACTAGCAAAAATATATTTATGTATATTTTTAGAATTTGCCATTTTCTGTTTAATTTGACTTAATGAACTAATAATGCTTGTGTGGAGGCACTGGAGGAAAACTCCAAATAATGAAGTCTAACCACAGTAAACAGATGCTGTAAAACTTGAGACTCAGCATTACTTTTCTTTCTTTATAAAATGCAGTTATAAATTATTTACTAGTTGTTTTGTTTACAGGTGCGGACTACCCATTGGAATGTTCAGGAATTTTCTCAGTGGGCCGGTCTTGTGAGGGTTGGTCTTTTCTTTCTAAGCTCGGTGTTATAGTACTTTTTTGTTAAGGCCCTGTTTTGAAAAATTGAGCAAAGCGTTAGTTCAGTCAGGACAACCTCAGCTCACATCCCAGCTACATCAGCTGATCTCAAACAACCCAATCAACTGATGGAGCAGCTGATTGATGGAAGTCAGCTGGTAGAGCACATGAGTCTTTTCTATGCAACCAAGTAGTGAATCTCATTCAGGATGCCCTATTTAAACTGCTCTGGCCTGTCTACTGTTGCTGCTTCCTCTGCAAGCCACTTTGCAACCTGCCTCCACCCCAGCTCCTCCTTTTCATGCTCTGTCTGACTTATCAATGTCATTTCTGTTCTGTTCCTGGGGGTCTTTGCTGCTGCTCTTCCCGCCTTAGGCTTTCCATGAAGGCGCGTGGAAGGGCAGGGAGGTTTGCACTGTCTGCCTTAAGACTTTCCACATAAGCACATGGAGGGGCGGAGAGGTGTGTTCTCTCTGCCTTAGGCTTTCCATGTAGGCGCATGGAACGGCAGGGAGGTTTGCTCTCTCTGCCTTAGGCTTTCCATGTAGGCACATGGAAGGGCAGGGAGGTTTGCTTTCTCTGCCTCAGGCTTTCCATGTAGGCGCGTGAGAGAGGCTTTCTGTGTAGGCCCAAGGAAAGGCAGAGAGGCCCCAGAACAGTCATACCGCCAAATATAATACTGCAAATGGAAATAAAGTTTTCTTTGACTGAAGTGTTCCTGACTGAACTGAACATAGTCATGTATGTAACCATTCACTGACATTGCCACATCTGCTGCTAGCTCTCCCCATCTGGAATTTGTGTTTTCTAGGACAGTGAAAGCATGACTTGCCTTACTTTGCTTCTGATTGGCTTACCCTGATGTTCCTACACTTACCAATCTCACTCCTCCTGCCTTCACCTAACCAACTCAACCAACAAAGGCAATGAGTACTAGCCAGTCAGAGAGAGAATAGTGCAGGTCATGCCTTTGCTATCCTAGGAAATGCAAATTTGCCTCCCTGTCAGGTTGACCTGGGCCGTCTGAATGCATTTACCATAAGTATCAGTGTACGGGTGCACTAAAGTTGCAGTGTTGGCTGATTTGACCACAGAGATGCGAGTGATGACTGGCTTGATCATAGTTATTGTACAGAATGTGCCCTGCAGGCGACTTATTGGCTCCCTCCAGGCGTCCAGGCCACCCCTGATAAGGTATAATATTTGATGGCCAGCCCAGCAATAAAAATGATTTGTTAAATACTTACTCAGTGTAAATATAGCGTGCTTGGTGTGGATATGCAGTGTAGTGTAGTGTGCTCCTGTGGATAGAGTCTGCTGATTGTTAGTTGTGTGGCTAATAAGTCAAATTAGGCGTCAGGTGATCCCTACATTAATTCAACTGAATTTTTGTTCTGTACAAACAAACGTGGAGGAAAACTTTGGAGAATTAGTTATATTGTTTTACATATTGGCCTAACAATATGTAAAACAATTGCCAAGGCTGGAGGTATTATGCTTTCAGGTTGTCTGTCTGTCCCATTCATTGTCTCCAGGGAATTTCTTCAAATTTGGCACAAACGTCCACTTGGACTCAATGATGAACTGATTAGAGTTTGGTGGGCAAAGGTTGCTGTGACCTCACAAAACATGGTTTTGGCCATAACTCAAGAATTCATACGCTAATTGTGAGAAAATTCCCCAGAAACGATTGTTAAGGATAAAATGCTGACATTATATATCCAAAAGGTCAAAGGCCAATGTCATTGTGACATCAAAGTGTTCGACAAATACAATATTCTGTCCATTATTTGAAGTCATAACTTACTGAATTGGTGACACTAATTTTGGGTGTCCACTGTGCTGATTATATAGATGTTATAAGCTGCTGGGTTGAAGATGTGTGTGAAGTATCAATGTTTTAGAAGATGTAGCTTTTCTCGCAGCAACCTCCATACTGTCATGGCTACATGAGTCTTGACAGACATGGATGTAAACTGTAACTGCAACTTATCTGGGAGGTAATTTTAGTTTTTTAAATTAATAATTCATTCATCAGCAAACGTGTCCGTTTGAATTTGGTGTGCCAAAGTGAGGCCGCTAAACAGCAATTTCCCAGGCTGCTTGTTGTTGCCAGTCCACCACTGTTTGTATGTGCTTATATTCATGTAGCAACACCTACATGTGTATTTTTATTGATATTTTTAAAGAATAAACATTAAATTGATGTTTCCAAGACTAAATGAATGTCATGGCTATGAGATGGATAGACGCACAGATGGACCGATACTTTATTCATCCCCATGAGGATATTCTTGTATCCAATAGCTCACATATTGCTAATCACAGTGATCTTAAAAACTGATGTAAGCGACTGAATTTTGTGGCTCATATGTAATTGATTTTAGCTTCTTAATTCAATCAGATTACAAAAACTGACATTGCACAGAACACTGCAGTAGGAAGGAAGTAAAAATACAATGCCTACTTTTACACCCTTGCCCAGCAACAGACAACATGTCAAGCTTGTCCCCATTGTTTTTTGTTGGTTCACCCGGAGTGCCCTAATCATCAAAAACATCTCTACCTTGACAGCTGAAAATTTGATGCATAGCCTCAAGGATACTATAAATATTATTCCTCCCCCTGGGCTTTTTTTTCTGTCACAGCAAGCTCTAGAAACATCATTACATAACTGCAAGGTACTTGGAAAGTCTCAAGCGTCTTCCAACAATGAGCATTATTCAAAGCCGCAGCCTCGATAACATTTGTGCTTGTTTATTGTTTGTCGTCTGGCTTTGATTTTCCTGCACAATAACATGTGACAGCCTTGTTGTATAGGAGCCAACTTAGAAGTCCCAGCTCTCAGACAGACACAGAAATACAGCACACAGTATACAGTAATAGCCAATATAGTGGGACTGCTTTACTGTAATAAATAAGTGGGTGGTTTGATCATCAGATGACCCCCGGATGATTAAAATTCCAGTTTTAAGACAAATAATTTCTGTGACGGAGGTATGAGTCAGTAAATACTGTCTCTTCAGACAGAAATATGCACAATTAATAATTTGGCATTGCTCATCTGATTGCCTCTTTACATAATGGGTCACACTTTTGTGTTTTAAATTTGTTTTAATCTCTGAATCAGGACATTAAACCACTTTCATCTATCCCCAGATGCCACTTTTCAAGGAGTAATTGAGAGAAGATGTTATGAGGGAGTTCATAATGACCAAATTTACACTATAACAACTCTTTGGTAGACTATAATATCTGAAATGGGCATGCTCATAATGTGACTGTGCTGACTGTGCCCCTCAGTCACAAGATGGGACAGTTTGAGGACAGAGGAGGGGAATTAAATAAAACAGATCTATCAGAGTAAAATAAACAGATGAGCAATCAGTTAATGACGTCGCTCTCTCATCTAATATTAAGATGCAGCAGCTAATAGCTTTATAAATGTGATGGATGAAGATATTTTGTATGTTGGTATTTAAAATAATCAATATTTTTATATTAACAATGGATCAAATGACTACATGTGATGTTAAAGGGGTTGCGGGTAGTGATGAACCCACTGAGAATTATTGCCTGACTGCAGTTCCTCTCTCTTCATCTCTCAGTTCATTGTTTTGGTTTTCTGGTCTAAAGCACTCTGATGAACCCAATGCACACTACCTGCTCAATACCAAAAGACAAAGGTCACTAAATTTACTGACTATCAGGTGAACAAGGTGGAGCATTTAACAGCCACAGAGCATCAGTATTGGACTGACATTTGTCAGGTGGACAAACACATACACCAGAATATATGTTGACTTTGTACATTTCTGCAAACCACAGATACCACTTGGTTACAGTTAGGAAAAGGTCATGTTTTGGCTTAACGCACTTGGTTTGATGCCACAGTCACGGCTGGAAATGCTGCTAATGTCTCGCTTAAACACACTCAGTTTTTTGTGTGTTGCTCTTGAACAGTGGTCTGCAGTTTGGCAGCTGTCTCACCTACATGTCACGCCATCCAGCACCCCTCCACCTCCCAATGACAAAGTCATCTCTGAAACATCTATGCAGAACTTGGTCACTTTAGAAACATTGATATGATGGGTATGAAAATTAGTGTGTAAGTGTAACATATTCATGATTTGCAGGAAAGTACAATGCCAACATTTTCCTCTGGCAACTGTGTGGCCAGAATGATGACTCCAAATGAATGCTAATGAATGCTAATGTTGCTGCATATCTGCTGGATATTTAATTTGGCAACTCTATACTAATAAGTTTGCTGTATCAATGTAAAAGGTGCTAATACGTCAGTGTTTCCTGCAGCCCCCAACAGGCTTCTAAGGGACAACCATACAGTCGAGGTTTGATGGATTTAAAATCTACAGACTATACACCTCATTCATCTTATTAAATTGCAATGTTCTGCTGGTCCTGGCATTCATGTGGATGCCGTGCTCCACCCAACCAAACACCCCACAATGGCAGTGGCACCCAAGCAGGACAGTGCGCCATGCCACACTGCAAAAACTGCTCAGAAATGGCTCGAGGATAGTGACAAAGAGCTCAAGGTGCAACCTGGCCTCTAAATTCTGCAGATCCCAATCCAATCACATGTGTGGGGTGTGCCGTACACCACCTCACAACCCACAGGACTCAGAGGATCCATCGCCAATGCCATGGTGCACATCCCCAGAGGTCCTTTGTCCATGCCCCAAAAGGTCTGAGTCAAGTCCGATCCATCTTTGTCACGTTCCCGAGCAGTTCTTACAGTGTAGCATGGTGCATTGGAGGCACTGCCATCGAGGAGCGCTGCTGCCATGAGGAGGGGTACTTGGTTATCAATGGTGTTGAGGTGGGGGAAATGTGTCAAGTGGCATCCACGTGAATGCCAGGACCAAGGTTTTCCCTGCAGAATACTGAATTCTAACAGGATAATCAAAGTTATTCACTTCATCTGCAGTGGTTTTAATGTTTTGGTTGATTGATGTATACTCATCCTATGTGAGCACTAGGGAAATATAGTTAATCATAATCATAGTTTAAGTGTATTTTCTGTACATGCACAGTAGTGAGTTTTTATACCTGAGTGCACCAGTGACAGCACACTTCTTCTGACCTGCTCTGACTCTCCGTGGAAAAAGAAGTTTTCCATGTTACGTATGTTAGCGCTTGATACATCACTATGCTTTTTAAAGGCCCTGGTGGATCCACCATCCAGGTTTGTTCTTTAGACCTCATTAGCACTGTAGTGTAGGGGGAATAGGAAAGGCTTTTTTGATCTGCTCTGTTATAATAAGACATTATTCATTATGTAATTTAAAATGTAGACGGACAAAACATTTTAGAAAATTATAGTTAAATATATATTTATTAAGAAAACTGGAGGATACAGTTATTTTTATACTTAAGGGGAAAATGAATAAAGAAAAAATTCTTATTAAGTGGAAAATCTATGTTATAAATCAACAGAGTTATTCATGTTTTTTTTCTTTTCTGAAGATATATTATTTCGTTTATGAAATTAGTAAGGACAGCTAGTAAGCCTTTTGTTTACTTTGCTACATAAAAAATCACTGCAGACACACTGGTCAAATCTCATTTTCCATGATGTTTAATGGTTGATTAATGATTGTAGCTGTCCACAGATCACCTTCACACACCAATCAACCAAATGCTTGCGTGAGTTTTTACCCTCCAAATGACCCTGGCAGGACCAGAATACACAAATAACTGTAAGATCGCTCTCGTTACATAAGTGCACTACAACTGCAACCAGTACGGCCCTTGCATATGAGATCATCTGAGGTTGTGCTTTTGATGATGCGTGTGCTGCATATGTAGCTGAAAGAGACGTAACGCTCCTGTTAGTCAGTGAATGTGCAAGATTTCTCTGAGATAATTCCCACAGCCAGTTACTGCTTCCCTACGGTGTGTGTGCGTGTGAAGCAGAGGCATATTTGCAGTCCAAGGATTCATTCACCTTGTAATTATGCAAGAGCCTGCTGGCCACCATCACACAGGCAGACAGACAGATGCACTGAACCTGTGACAGAATTACATGAACTGTGAACATTATTTCTTTCTCATCTTGGCCCTGTGATGCTCAGCACTTGACAGGGTATTCGTCGGTGCGGTGGATGGGGTGGGTGGGTGGTTAGCAGGTTTCTGCGTGTGTCAGTATGTGTTGGTGTGTCAGTGTGTAGGTGTGTGTCAGTTTGTCAGCAGTGGCGCCTACAGGACGTGAACACGTGGGGCTACAGTCAGCTCGGGGGGGGGGGGGGATGAATTACAGCAGGCTGCGCCGTTGTAAAACGCTGGTGTATTTGTCAGCACGCCGCTGTGCCCGTCCAGGAACACTGACTCAGATAAGTGGCTGCTCTCGCACTGTAGAGAGTGTATGGGAGGTCAGAGAGACGTAAGAAGTGGCAAACCAACACAGTGGAATGAAAATGCGTGCAGTTAACATTCCACATTCAGCTCCCAGGCAAGATTTCATGCTTTGCTGTGGGAGAGGGCTCTTACCATTGACTGATCAGTGAGTCACTCCACTGTGATACAGACAGCATCTGTTGGAGAGAATTTAATGCAGCATGGGTTTCTGCTGTGTGAATTATGAGTTTTCATAACCTTGATGCAATATGACTGTCTGTATAGTGAGTTTTGAGAGTGAGTAGGCTTGCTATAGAGGAGGATGAGACGGTCGCCTTAAAATATTTCCATTTCCTTCATTTATGTTTCTATACTGTCTGAGCTACTGAGCCAGGCCACCATGTTTTCCTTTAAGGCAGTGATACATCATATAGAGCAGAAGACAGGAGCCAATTAAAGGGATACTTTGTGGATTTTGAACCAGCTTTGTATGGGGCTCAGAGGAAGAGCGGGTTGTCTGCCAATCGGAAGATCAGCGGTTCGATCCCCGGCTCCTCCAGTCTGCATGTGGAAGTATCCTTGAGCAAGATACTGAACCCCAAATTGCTCCCATTGGTGTGTGAGTGTGTTAAAAAAAAAGTCGCAGGTGGCACCATGTATGGTAGCCTCGGCCACCAGTGTGTGAATGTGTGTGTGAATGGGTGAATGTGACTCGTAGCATGAAAAGCACTTTGAGTGGTCGTATGACTAGAAAGGCACT
Organism: Epinephelus lanceolatus; assembly: GCF_041903045.1. NCBI lineage: Eukaryota > Metazoa > Chordata > Actinopteri > Perciformes > Serranidae > Epinephelus > Epinephelus lanceolatus. The sequence goes on along the minus strand of NC_135741.1, from coordinate 14,279,246 downwards.
ATACAAATGCAGGTCCATTTATCATAACAATGTGGGTAGTGTACGTGAATTAACTGTGGTAAACTTCCTTGCATCTGTAGGAGTGCTCAGATCTCCTACTCATCTCCCAGCTCAAAGCGTTTTCGCTGGTTCTAGGGCTGTCAAACTCAGATCAAATGGTAAAACTAGGCAGTGCTGATCAAATATAAACCAAGATTTTGTCACTGTCCTGCCCATTTGTGTTGTTATGAATATCGATTAATTGATACACTTCCATTGTAAATATTTGAAACGATTTCAAATACACGATTACTCATTTTTCCGCAGTATCAATTCATACTATATCAGTATCAGCACCAGCTGCGCTTTCTCACTCTGTTTTATTGTTTATATTTACTACAGTAATTCTGCTGTTCTCTGCTACTAACGCAGGACAGAAAAGTTATCATTGTCATGTTATAGTCTTGTGATATTAATCTTTTGACAAAAAATCTAAGGGTTATGTATGTCCTCAGTTCCTTTCCCTGTGGCATTGAAAACTGTGTTAAAAATCGATATTTTTCAAGATGTTCTATCGAAGTTAGAATTTCCAGTATTGCCTATTCCTTGCCTAAAATGTCTTCAGAAACATCTTGTTTGAAATCATCTTGTTTGGCTGTAGTATGAGAGTTTGTGAACAGGACGTGAGCATCATACTGTTTCCTGTATTGTAAACACGGAGGCTGAAAAAGTGAGATCAAACAGTAAAACTAAGCAGTGCCAATCAAATACGAGCCAAGATTTTGTTACTGAGTTGCTTTTTTCTCTCCTTTAAATGTTTTTAGAGACATATTTTAGCTTACTGTTAAACTATCATATCAGATTGCCATATCGGTTTTGGACAAGGCAAAAACGGGCAGCATAGTGGTGCAGTGTTGATTCACAGCAAGAGGGTTCCTTCTTTGTGGAGTTCGCATGTGTTCCCCGTGTCAGTGTGGGTTTTTTCAGGGTTCTCCGGCCTCCTCAAACAGTCCAAAGACATGCAGGTTAGATTAATTGGTGTCTTTGAATGGTAGGTGTAAATGTGAGCATGAAGGGTTGTCTGTGTGTGTCAGTCATGTGATAGTCTGGCGACCTGTCCATAGTGTACCCCGCCACTTGCCCCCTGAGACCCTGAATAGGATCACAGACTCTAAAAATAATTTATGTAACTACCGTGACATCAACTGTCAGTTCAGCATTTTGGTTGTCGCCATCTTGGTTTTTTGGAGACAGAAGTGACCATATTTGGGTGAGCGGCTGGAGCTGTGGAGAAGCAAGGGGTGGATCTGACTGAGAAGATGAGGACACTATTGGCAGAAAGCCTGTCACTCAAGCAGCCCCGCCCTTTATTATGTATATCTTTAAGTCTTAATTAAATGTAAACGGGTGAGTTATAGAAAAATTCAACCCCTGTACAGTAGTCATGAACAGCAAAATTAGCTACAGAGACCAACTCTGTTTCTGCACCAGGCTGTAAACATGTTTATTTCCTCTGTAAAGTTGGGCATTTTAACATTGGGGTCTATGGGGACTGACTGGCTTCTGGAGCCAGCTTCAAGCAGCCATTCAAAGAACTACAGTTTTTGGCACGTTTCTCTGGTCATGTGGCACCAAATTCAAAAGTATTTGCATCTTTCTACTACATGGACAGCCTTTTTTTTTTTTTGAGAAGGCCATCTTTCCATTGGTGAAATATTAGGGCTATGTCATGATGAAGTTTTGTGGTTGCATTGGAAACTGTACGACATATTGACTAAGAGGCTATATTAGATTTGGCTTTATCCCAGGCAGGCAGTTAGAAAATGAACATTACTGTACATCTGAGCTGTCATCCCCTGTCAGCTCTCTGGTGAGCTATTTTCAAATCTTACCCAGCACAAGGAGCTCTGCCTACAAAAATGAAGGAAAGTATACATAGTCTGTAAATAATGACAGAGCAGTTAGGTGAAGTTTTATCAGATTGAATTCAGCATTTTTCCCTGCTTGTATCTAATAGAAATGCCACTGAAATACATCTATGAAATATTTGCTTTAGCAGGCATTAGAGAAGATTTATTGTTCCCTGTGGTTGAGAAAGGAAAGGATCACAGTTTATCCCACAGTTAGTGGATTCGAGAGGATGGCGAAGCACCAAAAATGATTTGTTGAAATGAGAGTTCATTTCCTGCTTTGGAACAAATAGCGCTCCTTAAATATGAAGCTCATTTACATGTGTGAGTCACAGAATCGCTCTCCTATGCATTGTCAGCGGAGTGGCTCCAGGCCGTACATCACTGTGGAGGTTTAGTTTGGGCCTCTGGCTTTCTGGTCGCCTGCTATGGTGGAGCAGTTCATGCATTATAGGCCATCCTTTTCAGTGAGAATAATCTGTGATTTAGTCTGTTTGTCTTTAGATTTTCATCCTTATGGCTCCATGGTTCGTCTGTGTGTAGTGGCGGCATGATGAGACAGTAAATCACACAAGAACTGTCTGAGCACTGTTCATTGTTTGCTTGATATAAAATATATTAATTTCTTAACATGCAGTGGGATTGTATAAATACACATATGATTCATTAAACCCATACATATTAATGTGGAAATGCATTTTAAGGCAATGTTTATGTGCCTTTTCCCCCACAGCCCTAACAGTGTCCTTTGTGCACTTGCTACTGGTGCACCACCTGGTGGTTTGTGTGCAAAGCAACTCATATGGGAATTTACTGTAGAGGACAATGGCTTACTTGCTGTGTTATGCTGCCTTTGTGAAATGCGCCACACAGCAGAGACAGTCTATAATGTCTTTTTTATCTCAATTACTGTACCGAAAATTCAAGGACACGCCGGGAAAAATGCTTTTAAATGGGCTCTAACTCTAATGTTTTCATTAGCTTTAAGTATTGATGTGGAGAACTCCCCCTCTGAGCCTTTATATTGTACGCAAATGGCTGTTTTACTGTTATGCACTGTTAAGTATAATCTCTGTAAGGGGACAAAGAGTCTCATTTTTATTAAACATTCCTGAGAGAATCTGCCACTAAACTAGGATAAAAACAGTTTAATCAGAGGAAATAACTAAAATGTGACAGGAGTATGCCCAGAAGTGTTGTTTTAGTTTTAAAAGTTTTATGTTAATGTGCTCCCACACAGTCATCAGATCTTTGACTTGATTTCCATGTTTAATCGATCGTTTCTGTCTTTCCTCGTTGCAGGATGGGCCCTTCAGGTCAGTAGACCCGTACTGATTGGAGACATGTTCTAAGGACGACATCTGAGCCACCATGAAAGGGTTAGGAGCCAACCGCAGTCGTCACCTGTCTGACTCGTGTGAACCACCCGGATGCCCACAGAAGCCTCTGTGTCCTTTGTCCTCTGACCCTCACGGCGCCTTTCTGTTGAGCCCCACCATAAACCACTATGGCACCCTGGACCCCCATCTCCACCAGTGCACACCCACCAGCCCCACCACCCTGACCCCTGACTGCCTGCTGCCTTTCAGCCAGGTGTCCAACAGCAGCACCTTCCCTCGTCTGCACTTCACCTCCCAGACCAACCAGGTCGACTGCTCCCAGGCCTGTATGGCAGGTGGTGGTGGAGTTGGGCAGGGAAGCAGAGCAGGTGCGCTATCCACCTCCTTATCTATGGGTATGGGTTTGGGTCTGGGCCTTACTGGTGCTCCTATGATCACCAGTGGATCAGCCACCATATCCTCTGCAGCAGCAGCTAAGATGAATCGGTTACCCTCCAACCTTTTGGATCAGCTTGAGAGGCACCTGCCACTGCAGCGTGATGGCTTCAGCACGCTGCAGTTTCATAGAGGACGTATGTCGAAGCAGCGCAGTGAGAGCCCAGGACGCATTCGCCACCTGATGCACTCTGTGCAGAAGCTATTTGCCAAGTCCCAGTCCCTGGAAAACTCTGCAATCAAAGGCAGCTTAAACGGGCGCTCCACTGGAGGACTGAGCGTCACCACAGGAGCTGGTGAGGACGGTGGTAGACCAACACGCAGGAGCAAGAGTAAAGACAGGGCTAAAACTGAGGGGCCAAAGCAGAGACCTAGGCCTAATGCACTGGGTCTGTGGAGCTCGGACGATGCCCTGGACACTGACACTACCAAAGCTGGCACTATTGCTGTAGGTTACCGCAACCCGCTGACCATGATGACTCTTGGCAGAGCGGTGTCAGACAGCCAGGCCCCTCCCAGACATATCCCACAGGGCTACAACACCATTTCTGCACATACTCTCAAGACCTCGAAAAGCAGCAGTGACCTCAAGTTCCTGGCATGCCAGGCGACGCAGGTAGGATCCAAGGAAGAGGAGGCGAGAACCAGGGGAAGTAAGGATGATATACTGGTGAAGAGGGGCTCCTGGTCCACTCTCACCCTCAGCCAGGCCAGGCAAGTGTTGCAGAAGGGCTCTGCTACAGTCAATAGGACCCTGCTTAAATCAAAGTCATGCCACCAAGACCTGGCACAACAGTTCCTTCAGGTAGGAGGATCAGTGAGTATTCATCTTCATCATCATTCTTTGTAAGTTTGCATGGATACTTTTATAATTTCTCTGAGGTTTATTGGTTTTATTGATCAGTTCTCAGCACTGGTTTCTGCTTTGAATGATAGTTTACCTTATTCTTTTTATCATATACACTTTATACTCACAGTTATAGATTTTGTCCCATAAATCATGTTCATCCAGTCATATTTTCTTTTAAGCACCACTGCTGCACATGCACAGAATCATACTGCAAATCTATTTAAACAAAGAATTAGAAACAAACCTTTGACATGCAGTGTCTAAGAAAAACACCAGAAGTATCCTCACACCATGCTTTAAGAGTCTCACATCAGTATGTGTGTGTTTTCATAATCCAGGTCCCACTGGGGGACTGGGCAGGAACTCTTGGTCGGGGCCGGGCCAGAGGAACTGAGATCCCCTGTCGAAGGATGCGCAGTGGCAGCTATGTGAAAGCGATGGGAGACTTAGAAGACAGCGAGGACTCGGAGGGAAGCCCCAAACCTTCCCCCAAAGCCACTGCCCGTCGCCAGAGTTACCTGAAGGCCACCCAGCACTCCCTGAGCGAGCAGCAGCCGCCTCCACCTCAACGCAAGTGAGTCCTACAGCATATAGAATCACATTTATCAAACTGGAATTAAAACCTTTATTATCATGCTCATTGTTTTACCATGGTTGTGTTTGTGCTCTCTTGCTTTTCATTCATTAAATTAAAAACAAGCACTGAAGAGGTATTTGTTGTTAAAATTATGGGAAGGAAAATTTCTCTCATGTCCTCAAAGGTAGTCAGCAGGTGGCAGCATCTTGTCACAAATAATTGTCTGGAGTAGCACTTGGTCAAAACAAGCTGAGTGAAGCTATTCATGGAGGTTAGATTATTGAGAGGAGAGAAGTAATGACATACATTATCATCTTTATTTGGTACAAAATCATCAGAAGATGAAATTTTGCCATGTCTTTTACTCCTACATCCACACGGACAGGCCTCGTTGCTACGCTCTCATGCGGGAGGATTATCTGTGGTCTCCACTACAGAGTGCATGCTCTATGCAGCATCTGAGGTCAGTGCCATCCATAGGCAGGCAGTGTGGCCCTCCACCTACCCTCACCTGCCCCACCACTACTACCCACCACCTCTTTTTTTTTGGCTAACCTTTCCAAGTACTTTTCCTCTCTGCCCCCTCTTCCATCTCTTCTCACCTTGCAGGTTCCCTGAGTGGTGTGTCAGTACTTTACTCTTGCCTGATGCCTGATTTCATAACATGCAAATTTTCCATGGAAATCACTCAACCACACCCTGCTGCTTATGCACACACATTTTCACTAACACCAGGTGCCAGAAGGGCAGAGACAGAACAGAGGAAACTTCTCTAAAATGTCCTAGATCAGTGATTCCCAACCAGGGGCACCTGTACCCTCAGAGTACTTCTGCAATTAGCAGGGGGTACGTGTTGCTCAACTGATTTAAAAAACAAAACAAAAAAAAAAACAACAATCTGGTAAAAATGTTTATATACATAAGTATATTCATATATTGAATCACCTATAACTTTAACACAAGGGGCCCTATTTAAATGATCCATAGTGCATGGCGCAAGTGCATTAAGGACATGTCCAGCTCCACTTTTGCTCGGTAAACAGTTTATAATCTGGTCACAAAGTAAAGTGCAAGGGGCAAAGGAGTTGTATTTGTTTACTTAATTAATCATAGGTGTGTTTTGGGCATGCCACGAATTTAAACAATCAGTGTGTCATCTCCCATTGTCTTTAAAGTCAAGGTGTGCACGCACCTGTTCCACTCCTATTTATATGGCATAACGACATTTGCACTTCGCTGTGCACCGCTTCGCGCTGCTTCATGCTGGATGTGAAATAGGGCTCAATGTTTTGCAAAGGAAAATGCATTAAATAAGTTAGTTAGAGGGTAGAGAAGTGGAAACAGTTGGCTAAAAGTGATGTGTAAATGCTAAAAAAAGTAGTTAAAAATACTTAATTTAAAGTTCAAATAGTAAGACAACTAAAAGTATTGTACATGCAGTTGAAATATTTAGCTATAAATATTGAATAAATGGTTAAAATAGATAAATGTCTAGCTTCTGTTACTAGTAGTACAAATGTAAACTTGACCAAACCAACCTAGACATTAACAAGTTAACTGTGAGAAGATTTTGGGTCCAGATGGGTGGTGATGATGAAGGGGAACTTGAGTTCATCTAATGCAGGTAGGGCTGGGCAGTGCATCACTTTCATATCAATATTGTAATATGAGACTTGATATCATCCTAGATTTTGGATATTGGCTTGTCTTTTCCTGGGTTTAAAGATGGTATAATAGTAAACTAAGTTGACTTTCTGAACTTACCAGACCTTTCTAGCCTTTACCCATTTACACTCATTATTCCCATATGACTAATGGTTATTTATCAAAAATCTCATTGTGTAAATACTTTGTGAAAGCTCCAATAGTCAACCCTACAAAATTGCTGCAGTATCACTACCAAGGTATTTGGTCTCCATGGAGTTATATTTGGTGTCTCTATTTTGCCCAGCCCCAGGTGCAGGGGTACGTCTAAAAGAAAAGGTTGGGAACCACTGTCCTAGATCAATGAGAAAGTCAGTTTTCACATTTATCAGTTCTACTCATAAATCATTGTTTCCTCTGCACTGCTATTTTAAACCCTTGCACATATCACTATCTGCACATCGCAAGAGTATTTAATTTAAAATACCCAGGGGAACTTTTTGGAGTGTGATTTAAATTTAAAGTTTCTCCTGGATATCATCAATTAAACACAGCCCTCACTTATTCTGCTCTCTGACTTCTGAGAGGCTGATTATCACGTTCACCTCCACAGCTCCCTGCCGTCCCTGAAAGAGCTGTCGACCAATCGGAGCCTCGATAACTTAGACTGCCTGGTGAGCCCGCTGGAGGCCCCTCCACAGTACAGGAACAATGATTTCAGCCAGTGCTCCAGCACGCTGGGCAGAGGCTCGGGCACTCAGGTATGTCTCTTATCTTATCAAATGTGTGTGCATCACATTATTATTATTATTCCACTGGCAAAAACCATTTTCTCCTGTGCGTCTGTTTAACTCAGGTGTTGTAGATTAGAAATCAAACAACATTTCCATGGCACCAATATTTAATGTATTTTTTTCTGGGTCATATATAAATATTTATACCATATGGAATTTCATATTTCCTAACGGCTAATTAGATCTTTTTGGATCGACTCCAGTGACACGTTAAAAGAAAAAAGTAAAAATCGCCAGGGAAGGAGCAAAAAATACATTAAAACAACTCTCCAATTCGGCATCCACTGTGAGAGAATATTTAACTGTATGTAATGTCTGCTGAGACAGTCTATCAATATGCCAGCCGGGAATAAGTTGGCGGAAAAGAAGTGATGCTTGAGAGTGTTTGCAGAATGTCAAAGTGGGACATATGCCTCAGTGTAAACCTGAGGGAACTTGTTATATATCTTCATCAGCAGGATTGGAGTGGGATGCAGAATCACACACCGCACTAATGCAAACATCTTTTCATAAAGACGCAGTGGCATCAGTCTCTACTTGTACGTGGGAGCTTTTACATTAATCCAGTAATGACTGAGAGATTCAGTTTCTTTTATGATGACAGTGAAGTCAATCAGAGTAAAGAATTTGTGGATACTAAACTACAATATTTTGAGTGAGTTGATTCTGAGGGATTGTTATTCATGTTTATGTACCACCCACGACACGCTCATGTTTGCTACTAAAATGCCAAACATAAAAATACTTCTACTGGTTGTTTCTACTTCTTTTTATGTCACTTGATCAAACATTTCAGATGGTGCCGGGTGTCAGCGCATATTCCCATGATACAGTGACACATCCATGCAGCAAAGAAATACTGAAACAAAGCTATTTTGAGTAACTCATACAATACTGCACAAAATTTGTATGCTGTCCCTGCTAGAAGAAAAGTCCTCTTTGTGTGTGCTTTTATATGTTATGAATTTTTTTTAACACCATTAACACTGAATAAGAAAAGTTGTCACACCGTTAGCTCATTAGACTTTTCCAAATTAACTTATACTTAAAACTCCAAAGTGACCTGCACCTTGATTCACAGGTATAAACAGTGGTGGAAGGTAACTAAGTACATTTACTAGCATTAAGTACCAGTACATGAAAAGTGTACATACATTTAATTGTTCTTAAATTAAACTTTACATTCCACTACATTTATCTGACCACCATAGTTACTAATTACTTTTCTGAATACGTTTTTCCATTAAAAAAACATATTGAGTTCATAAAATATAATGCACTGTAAAGGATTAATAATGTATGTATTGTAGATTACATAAAGTTTATTTAAAGGGGACCTATTATGCTCATCTTCAGGTTCATACTTGTGTTTTGAGTTTCTTCTTTAACATGTTTACACGCTTTAAATTGCTTTGCCCTAATAAATGAATTAATTAAGATGTATTTTCCTCATATTGTCTGTGTTGGAACACCTGTATTCACCCTCTGACTGAAACCTTTAGCACTTAAGTGCCTGTCTCTTAAAGACCTCCCCCCAATTGAAACCAGTCTGCTCTGAGTGGTCAGTCAACCTTGGTGTCTCTGTACTATCATTGCAGCCAGGAATGACTGTTCAAATTCTATTTGCAGCATGTTTAGCCATGTCATTCCTATTTCTTGTCTACATTAAGCTGTATCTAAATGTAGTGAATTGCAACACCATCAGTTTCAATGGTGAAAAATCCCCTGTAAAACTTTATGAATCAAAATATTCACAACCTGACATGTTCCAGCATAAACTGATATGAAATTGAGGAGAATAAACAACATCAGCAACCAAAATTACATTTTTCCTTGATAGTAGCATGTAGCTACATGTAGCAGTGTACTTTCAGCTGGGGGAATGACTGTAACAGAGAATAGCAGCACTTTCCATCATGAAAAATCCTCAGTAAAAGCTTCCAAACCAAAATCTTCACACCTGGACATGTTCCAGCTGGGGTATGATCCGAAATCAGGGAGAAGTTAACATCGGTAACCAAGATTACATTTTCTGATGTTAGCATGTAGCTACATGTAGCAGTGAACGCAATATAGAAGTGGCACACCTGGAGCAGATGACCATATAAAGAAATCCGTCACAAGCTAGCACAGCTTGTCTCGAAAGTAGAAAAAAACGTTGGCAACAGAGTGTTAAAAACAGTCTGACACCTGAGATTACTTTTATATACGTTTACCTCATTATTTGAAAGTTTGGCCATCTTTAATATAAACATCCAACATTGTCCCATTTTATAAATATATGACAGAAAAAAAGGAAAAGCATATTGGTCCCCTTTAAAGTGGTTCCCAGCCATTTTGACTTGAGGTAGTTGGATCTCCTTGTCATGTTTCAGTTGTCTATGAGTTTGCAGTCCCACCAAAGAGACGTTTCCCCCTCTAAACTTCTCAGATAATTTTGTTTGAATAACTATTTAAGGCCCAAAGAGGATAAATTGTCCAATATTTCACAATATAATCGAAGATCAGAGAAAAGGTTTTAAAAAGAACTGTAAATATGTTTTTCATTATTCCCTCTCCGATTAATCTTCTTATGGTCTCACCATCATGTGACCGTTTGGAGGGGCCCAATCCCCAGGCTGAGAACCACTAGACTTAACTACCTAACTTTACATAAAGCATATAAAACTAGCTTCACCTCAACCAGCTACAACAGAAAAATGCTACTCACACACTGGTGCATCTGTATTAACAGTCTAATAATATCATGTATGTTGGCATGTCAGTCACAGGGGCCATTTTACTGTGGAATTATTACCTTTACTTACTTACCTTTACTTCAAGTACATTTTGCTGATAACACAAGAGAGAGTATTTTTGCATTGTTGTATCAGCACTTCATCTTCCACCACTGGGTATATACCTGTTAAATGCATGCTTCTCAGTCTGCCCTCTGCCCTCAGCGTGTGAGTCTACACACGTTCTTTCAGGTATACGGGCCGGGCTGTGGGCACTCAGTACCGTACTGTGAGGGGGAATCGCAGGCAGTGGAGGCTCTGGATCTGCCTGCGCCCACGTGCTTCCGGTCACGTAGCCACAGCTACCTGCGGGCCATCCAGGCGGGCTGCTCCCAGGATGAAGATACAGCGTCTGTGGACTCAGACTCACCGCCGCCCACCACTACAGGCTACAGCTCCAACACCAGTGAGTACCAGTGAGGACAAGGTGGGATGGAGAAGATGAAGATAGTGTTTGATTTTAAAGGTATATGATGCAGGATTTTCTGAAAAAACAAAGACTCATACAGAAGTAATCCCTCTCAATCATCACTTATGACCCACTAGAAGTGTGTGCTGGTGTATTTATCTGCTCTTTCTCTACTTGACAGTGTTTATGAGCTTTATAAAAAGTTAGCGACCATGTGCCAGACTGTAAGCAGCAGGCTTCCAAGAAACACAGCAACTAAAAAAAAAAAATGCAAATATAGCGAGGCGAAACGCCAAGCGACATTGAATCAGGGGTTGACTTTTACTTTCACTTTCACTGAGGAGCTTTTACAAACAGTAACTGACAATCCTGCATTGTATACCTTTAAACGTATTAGCCTAAAGGGAGGATATGGTTGACATTAAATACCATCCTCACATCTATTAACTCTGCTTCATATTAGCAACATGAATGTTTTGTAGGGAACTGAAAATTGTCCTTTAAAGGAAGTAGAACAACTCATGGACTTAAATGAGTGCTATTAAATCGACATGAACAACCTGTTTATGAGGCTTATCCCAGTTAGGCTCATATTTAGGATATGGTGTTTACATGAGCACAGAGAAAAAGGGTTATTTATATTCCCTGTGTACATCCTAGTTTCTTTGGGAGTTTTCCTAGCATATTTGGGTTTCTCATAAACAGAATATGGTGTTTACATGCTCAAACCCATAAACAGTATACTCCAAAAACCCGATCATAAAGGGGTTATTCATGTCCATGTAAATGCACTCACTGAAATACATCAACCAGAATTTGTAACATATTGTCTTTTGAGGTACAATTGCTAACAATTTAACTTTGCATGTTAAGTTTATAGAAAACCTAAGGAGCACATACGCTAATCTAGTCAGTATAGTCTGCCTCTGTCTTTACTATAGGTTAAATTATTCCGCACATGGATCAAATATAACTTTACTGTGTTTTGTCTGAGATTACCAGGGTTGTTTCTTGCTTAATAAGTTTGCTTTGTGGATCATCTCTGTGCTGAAAGAAAGCTCTGGAATACACAACCTTTAACACGTGACGTGTAGAAAATTGTTGAAAATAGTTTTGCACTGCATAAGCATTAAGAGAGCAATTATATTTCAGTCTGAATAAGGACTTTTGGCTCTAACTTTATCAATGAAAGTACATGACAAAATATTTATACAGTGACAAAAACACGGAGCTGAGCAGCAACAGTACTCCTCTGAAATCGATGAGTACATGAATGCAACAGAAGAGTGAGACATTTCATGTAATCATACAGTGGTTGTAGAAGTTTGACCTCATTCAGCTGCCACCAAATTTGTGCATTGTTTTTCAGTATGTTGTTTAATTTATGACAAATACATTTGACTTACAACTATAACACCTCCTGAGAGTTTGATTAAATTTCCAACCATCTGTCCTTTTCAAATGACTACCGTTTGGTTTGCAACATCTCCACTGAGCAGCTCTATAATGTAGATTACATAAAGTATGGTTTGTGTTTGAAAAGAATGATGATCAGTCACACAAATGCTGCACCATTAAACTAAAATTAATCATATTTTATTGTTCTGGGTTTGAAAGAAATATGAGAGACACACCGCAATATTTTTCGCCTGCAGCCAGTGATCACTCAAAGCAGGGTGTCACTACCTCATTGATTGTTTTTGTGTTAAACTGAAGTGAAAATAATTTGGACTTTAAAGTGTTCACTGTGGATGCAGTGAATGCATTAAGTAAATTAGAGTATTTTACACGAAAAAACAGAAATATGTTAGATATTCTTTTTTAGCTTTTTCGTCCTAGCAGGTGTAATTGTGTCTCTTATCACTGTATAAAATGTCCTGAAGCTGGACGATATTATCTGAAAATAAAATTAAGGTATAGAATATGGCAGGATTAGTTACATTTTGTAGATTAAAAGTATTATGAGATTGTATCTACGGTGCCAAATGTCCAAATATGCCTGATGGTAATTCATTATGTTTATCATCAGAAGCATATTAAAGATGACTGAAATGATCATACAACCCAATAATAGTGAAGCAAGTATTCTCTCTGGGGTATCTATATCATAAATTGCAATTGTAGTCATACCTGTGTTATCTGTTATTGCGTCATGTGTCTAAATGCATTGAAATTTCATACATTAAAAGCCTGTATTTACATTGGATTATGCCTCACACAGTGCACATTTACTGTTACAATAATCTATTGATACTAACCGTTATTTTTAGTTATTTGCTGTATATACAGGATGCAACAGGTTCTTTGAAACTATCTTGGGTTAAAATCAGTGATAACATGAACTATTAGAATCAGAATCAGCTTTATTGGCCATGATACACACAGCTACAAACAAGAACAACAAAGCTGAACATGGACTTAAATGTTTGACTAGTATGTACAGATATATACAGTGAAATTTGCAAATATGATAATAGTGCAGTAGTGCAGAATGCAAAGGGTGCTGGGATAAATATAAAATGATTAATGTCACAGGCTGCTTTATATGCATGAGGTGGGTGGATATGACAGCATACAGTATGTACAGCACACCTAGATTTATATTTGACACTTAACGGTGTAACATTGGTTTGAGAAGTGGGAGGGACACTATAAAATGGGAGATACAGGGTCCTCCTGCAGAGAGAAATAGCAATTTGAATCTCATTTTCTGCATTTCTACATATATTTAAGGGCTATGGTGAGCAAAACAAAATCTGAGAAATAATTAAGTTGGTCATCAAAGTAAACTCTGCCAGAATGGTACTAAATATGCTAAATTTGATTGTCCAGTGTGGCATTTTTCAGCCAGGATGTGATGGCCGGCCAAACAGTAATATTAAGACAGATTTTTGTGGATAGATAGATATAGTGGTTATGGTAGGGTGTGCATTAAAAATAAAATGCGTCATTTACAGGCACAGTGGATGTCTGTCTCATAGGGTTATGAGGAAGAATCTGTTATTTATTGTCAGCCTAATCTTTAACTAGCAGGTGCAAATTTATAATATAGGTTTATCTTATTTATAAAACATTATATTGACTGATTTGGGGTAATCCAGATGGTTTTGTTTTGTCTTCATGCGCTGATTCATTATGATGCTCGCCTTTACGAAAACAGTGGAGTAACTGGAAACGCCTCCATTTCAATAGAGCCCCATTGTTTAGGGAGACGGGCGGTCACAATGGATCGAATATGTATGAGCTTTATGTCAAAGACTATAGAGCCCTTTCCCGCGGTGCCTGGGACCAAAATGAAGCGCACCTATCGCTAACACAGTCACAAACAACGTTATGCGGAGGCTTCAGCCAATCACGGCCGCGTTCGATTACATCGAGGAGCAGAACTGACCAATCGCTCGCAGAGAGCGGTTACGGCGAAAACGTGGACTCCAATCCTCGTCGTCAAGGGCGTGTACTACAAATCTTTTCTTCACAGCGTCGTTGTGTACGGCAGGATACCGTAGCCCCGTCTGCATCTTGTCTGCATTTCATGAATGACCAGAAAATAAGGATTTTACGAGCCAGCCGCCACACAGTAAGATTCTATCGCTTTTTCTACCAGTGAACGGTAACGTTGAGGCTGTCAGTTGGTGTAGATACGCTAGCAACGGCAAGCTAACGTGAGCTAACGTTGATGGTACGGTAGGTTAGCTAGCTAACGTGGATAAAGAAAGGGGATGAAACCCTAATACGAGTCGTTAGCAAGCAGGCAAGGCAGGTAGACAGTAATGTGGTTGATACAATGGTGGTAACGAGACAAAAATATACCGGCAGCAGCTCCTCTTTGTTGGCTCTCCTCCATTTCTGCTATACAATGCCTCCGGCTAACGTTAAATGCCCTGTGTGAAATCCCACCGTAATGAGCGTTAACTGGCTAGTAGCACAAGCTAACAGTAGCTGAGGCGTTAACAGCCGGGTATGGACAGCTCGGTTACCGGCTAGTTAGGCTAAAACCAACACGTTCACCTCTATTACAGCAAATAGTTCATATTTACTAATACAGTGTGTAATAAAAGCGATCATGCCGTAACAAGTAGTTGGATGTTGGAGATGATTATGTCAAACTTGCTGACACGGATCATTCATTAGAACGGAAAAGGAAACCCAAAATACACCTTGTTAACTCGCATTGGTTTACCTGACATTTACTTTTCCTTTTATGGATTAACATTGGCTTTAGAATAGAATAAAGCACCGTTAAACGATACTTCTGTCTCTTACCACAGACTCAACATGTGACAGTGATCTGAGCTCAGAGGCATGGAGGAAGCAATGAATCACGTTTAGCTTAACTTATCAGTCCATCTACTGAAGTCTAAACTGACAGCTCTTTCTGTAGCAGATTGTGATTTGTCTCACTGCATGGCTTTCTCCTGATTAGGTCAAAGAACATTTTTTTAAGGTTCACATTAATTAATGGAGGATAATCCTGAACTTTGTTTTAACATTTCACTTTTAAAGACGTGGCATGCATAGATTCATTTACTGACTAGAAATCTAGCCTGCTAACATGATTTTACCTCAGCTGCAGTTGCTATTTTTGGGCCACAGTTTCATGTGCCATTTTTATGCAGTAGCTAGCTACCATGTGTTAAGATCTGAGGACACAATCAATAATTTATCAGCTTCCTGTCCTGTGTAGTGCTTTGCAGTTAGGACACTTTACAGTGCTTTTATAAGGACCACCTGACAAGAAGGATGTGCACATAAAAGGAGTGTAGCACCACTGTATCTGTTTCCCGTTTCCATTATATCGAATTCAGCTCATCTTGTTTTATATTTTTTATTTTAACTCATGCCTAGGAAATAATTTGATATATTTGGTCCGTCAAAGTTTGAAATCATTCCACCAGACTGCGTAACAGGCTGCTGGATATCATTACAAACACTGACTTTAAAGCTTCATCGTGCCGACAAGGCGTGTTCATTGTATCCGGCACCATATTACACAAGGCATGGTGTGTCTGTGTATTGCCATGGATAGACTGTGAGTCATCCTCCACAGTATTACACACTCTTCCTCTCACTCTCATTGATGAGGTAATCTCTCGACTGAATGGGCAAAGCAACTGTAGTTTCACTGTAAGGTCAGCAGCAGACAGGCTTCCTGATGATGTGTGTGTGGTGCTATTAGTTAACATGGTTTGACAGTTGAGTCCAGGCCTATCCATTTCCTGTGCTAATGACACACACTGATTACAAAACGACTAACATAGATGGAAACATTTATTTGGCACCTGTAATGATATTGGCAGCCACTGAAAAGAATACAGCTGGTATAATATATTGTGAGTATATTACATATTGATAAACACTCTTTGTGTATTGAGTATGGCGCATTTTAATAGTATGCTCTATTCATGGAAATTTTTCATAGAGCTTAAACAAGTAGTGACTGGTCAAAGGTCAATAATGTGCAACTCTTAGGTCATTTTTAAGCAAAAATGCAAAATACTCCCTTGTTTTAGCTTGTTAGTTCTGAGGGTCTGCTGCTTTTCTTTGCCACGTGTGACAGTACACTTAATATCTTAAGTCTTTTAAGTGTTTGCTTGACAAAACAAACAATCTTTAACATTATCTTTGGGCTTAGGAAATTGTGATGGACATTTTTATACCTTTTTCTGACATTTTATGGAACAATTGAAATATGCAGTTTTTTCAGTAATGCAACTTAAACAAAAAAATGTATCTGGTAACAGTCAGACAGGTTTCAAGTATTACTGGTATGTCCAGTCCTATCCTTAGGTTTGCGAAAACTGAATTCAGGCATGTGTCGGGGAGACACAGGGGGAGACACTTCACTCCTCTAGAGCTGTATGCTATTAACCTGTCATGATGTCTTTCCAAAAATCATTCCTAGTCTTTTTGGAGCAGTGTAGTCTAAAAGTGAACTAAAAGTTGCTCAGGTACAAATACTCTACCTTAAAAGAGCTGCCAGTTTCTCATTCTGAAAGGTTTGACCTTCGAGACACATGCCACGTGTCTCTTCATCAGCTGATTAGGCTGTAACCCAGACTGTTGCCCCAGTGCAGTAGGTCAGACCAAGGTCTGGACCGCAGAAGGATAAGGATATCAAGGATATCAGACTATATAGTAGATAAGAATGCACAAATCAACTCTCCAGAAGTGCAAAGGATGGACTAAATTGATGGGATTTTGCCTCAGTTGGAATGGCAGCTCTCAAGGCAAGGTGTTCTTTTATTTTCATGGGCAGTTTTATATTACATTTTCTTTTGGATTGCTAGCCACTGTAGCATGTAAAGAAGAACAAATTGTGTTGCTCTTAATGAAATCGTAGGTGTTTGTTTTCCTATCCTGTTATTCATTTTTTGGCATTGTCTCTCTCTCTTTCTCTGTCTGTGTTGTGCTAGTGGTTTATTTTTTCCTATCAGTATGTCAGCATTGTCTGCTAAATGGCAGCCTGCCTGTCTTTCTGTCTCAACAGATAGCCCTCTCTGTCAAGTCTGTGCACCGTGCCCGTTGATTTGATGCGTCTCTACTCATACCTTCAAGCTCATTTCTCCTATTCATGAAGCTATTGTGGAAAACGGCACAGATTGCATATCTGATTCTTGTAAAATATGTAACAACAAAATGAATATAAATCATGTAAGACATCAATGACAAGCAGCAGCAGAGGGAGGAGAGCCAAAATATGTCAACTTGTCATTAAAATTTACACAATGATGTGTGCAGCAAAGGATTTACAGTCGTTCACCCTAGGAATAGGCCCAATGCAAAATCCCCTTTGTACACAGTATATTTGTAATGCATGGTGCCATACATAATGAAAATATGTAGTTTCCCAGCTGAAATGAGATTGACTCTTAGGCTAAGACACAGATTCAGTCAAACACTAACCTTTGCAGCTTTCTGATCAGATTTAAATATACAGTATTTTTTCTAATGTGCTTAATCTGTTAGTCAGCAGTCATGCTTAGCCATGTGTCATGGTCTAATCTCTCAGTCTACAACTCCAGCCTGTCAGCCTGCCATACTATCTTACAATAAGGCTGCTAATCTTGAACAGAGCTTCTGCTAGCCTACCACCTCTCTTCATTATACTTGGCTTATATCCAGAGTTTCACAAAGGTTCATCCATAATAAGACAGAATACTGTTTGTAAGACCTGGGTGTGCACTCTGCTTTTGTGTGTGTTGAGCTTGATGCTTTGGAAGAAACCAACGTTGAGCTGCACTGTGTCTCCACTTGTAAGGGATTCATTCTGCAGCCTAATTAACACACTTGACTGTAGGTCAAAATCACTCAAGAATGAGCTCAGCAGTAATCAAGACATCTTTAATCCCAAACCGGAGCACCAAACAGTCTCACCTAAAATGGAAGAGAAGCCAGTTTTTTTAAACAGTTTTAATAGCAACAGCATTGAATATAGTCAATCATGTACTCTCAAATTTTAGCTTGCCGCGGAGGGCCCATTAGTGGTTATCTGATAGCTCTCAGACAGACCTGCTGATGGAGCCAGAGCATATCCTGGGTCAGAGACTGCATGGCTTTCATAAGTGATGCAATTTAGCTAACATTTGATGATCTTAGCAATGTTGACAGGGTTGTAATTGATTTTAATTTGTATAAAGTGAGAGGAAGCATTTGGGCCCCTCAAATAAGTGACTCACAGACAGCTGCTGTCCACATAACATGTCAGCTTAAATATGTAAAGCAATGGGATTCCTCTTCCTTTTCTTTCGTTAGCTTAGCTGCCATGTTTCCTTCATAGCTGGAGAAACAGTTTCAGTTGTCAACCATGTTATCAATAATCAACAACTCATTAAAATTTTATGTAATACAAAAAGCAAGTTTAAGAAAAGATTAATTTGAAACTAGTTCTGTTTTTGAGGTACAGCACAAGTAAATTAGGCCTTTGAATTATTATTATTTTCAATAGACATCGATTCATTTTGAATCAGTTGAATAAGCACAAGAAGCTTGAACAAAATGCCAGCACACAAAACCGCTGCTCCTGCTCTCACTCATCCTGTTACTTTTAAACCGACAAATATAATAATTCTATGAAGCAGGAATCTTGTCAGCACATAAATTAGATGAGCTCAAACAGGTATAACACATAAAACAAAGCCTAACCCATCCTTCTATCAACAAAAAGGGTTGTAGCCTCTAGGGAAAAAGAGAAAGATGGGCTGCCCAAGCACAAGGCTATTAACATGATCAGATGAGTCATGTATCATCAGTTTACTGGAACATAAAAAAAAACTTGCAGTTTTGGAAAGGATTATATTGTAAATGTTGAAGAGGAAGCTTCTGCAGTGAATTGGTTAAATTAAGAGATGCAACTTCCTAAATTTAAAATTCTCTCATCTTCTCTCAGTTCAGGATGACATTTATGATTTTTGGTTTAACAGAAACATGTTCCCTAACTACATTTAGGAAAATAAAATCTTATCTCAGGACATGAATTTAACGACCATGTTAACTTGACAACAAACACTCTAAATTGGTCCCTTTGTATTTCCTGTTGGAATGTTTTGTATGTGAATGACATCGGCTGACATTAAGTAAACATGGACCCAAGCTGTTGCCTAGCAATGCAATTACAGTTAAACTTTCTGTAACAGAACCGCCCTAACTTAGGGATTTCCCAAGTTGAATGAATCCGCTTTTACGTCTGGAACCTCCTGTCTGCGATAGGCTTGAGACAAACCCTCGCTGTGGACTTGGCCCAGAAGTCAGGAATCCTAAAAAAGACTGACCTTGTCCTAAATTCAGAATAACTGCTAAAAATGTCAGTAGCACTGTTGTAGGGTCTGTATGGCCATGACAATGAAGATGGGGAACAATATGAAAACCAAAATGTAATGACTGAAAGGTTGCTCAGACCGTATGATTAAATTTCCCAGACCATGTATTAATGGATACATTGACCACTAACATGATTAATAATTAGAATAATATTTTGGAATTTGATCAACCACATCATTTGACAAAAGTAAGAAATTCGGCTCAATAATAATAACTGTGAAGGTTCATGAAAAAAAAAAAACAGTTGTTTTTTGCTGGTCACCATTATCAGCTTAAGCATGTTTACATTGCATAAATTAGCCTAGCAGCTAGCAGAGTTTTCCTCTACTCGTAGCCTAACAAAGTACATGTATTATTTGTACTTTAACATCATCTCTCCACAGAACAGCTCTGTTGAAATTCAACCCGCAAGCATATTTTTTCAGCCTGACATTGTTGAACAGAGCAGCTAAAGATGCTGTGTTGCTGCTAGAAGTTAGCAGAGTGAAATGCCTGACCAGACAGGTGCGTCCTGTTTAACTCATAACGGCATTGTTTACATGAGCCATTTGTTTTGTCTGTTGACCCATATTTTCCAAATATAAAATATTTCCCCACTGCAGATTTATTCCTGAGTAAATAACATTATCCTCATTGTCTGTTTCTTGGCTGCTCACCATTATCTGCCTGATGCTGTTGATGGTGACACAGAATTTCAAATTAGAGGTGTATCCTAAATATGATGATATGGATGGATGTTTTCACTTGGCATCGATGATATTGCATCGTTGATCATTGAATAGATACATCAATCCAGACTGCTGATTCGTTAAACTCCTAGTGATTATTTTAGCAACTGATCATTAACATCTAAATTGGACTGATGCTCATTCATGCATTCATTTGTCAGGCACTGACTGTGATGAAGGAACTTATGATGAATGAAGGTGGGTAGGATTCTGAAAAAGAAAAATAATGGGTTGAGCTGAAGGCCATTAGCAGGTACTGCCCCAGAGGTTTAGGGCCTGAGCAGTGTATCCATCTCTTAATCACCTCTTAGCACTGAGCCCCTAAGTAGGTGATATGGAGAAGGCCATTTCACCACATATTGCACTAGGACAGTGAAATGGATGGTGTTCTTTACTAAGGGTGCGAATACTCTGCAATTATAGCCCACTTCTACTGGATGGTCGTAAACAGCATTTAGTCTGTTTGTTGACGTTTCGCATAAATCATGCTATTGTAGAGCTGAGAAAGAATAGCACATGTGTGGGTATTTGGCATAAAAGAGGTGCTCCATTACTGTGGAAATAATCAACTTTATAGCTCTGTGTGAGTAAGAGACGTAGTGCAGCCGTGTAGGCGCAGCAAATGGGACTGAGGCATGTGTTAACTCGGGGTGTAGCTGGACACGATAATTAACTGTGGGAATGTGGCGCATCTGTGCTATGAGTACCAAAAGAAGTGTCTCATTCTTCGGGAATAAGTGTGCTGTTGTTAGTTGGATAGTTCTCTGAGAGGCCGGGGCTGCATGAGCAGCTCATGAACTATATGGAGTGGATTCCACAGCCATGTTTGTGTATGTTCATGGGATTTAATGAGGGCTTTACTGGTGCGGTGAGTCACTGGCTGATGACGGAAGTGCAGCACCCTCCCAATTACAGGGTGTCAGGTTGCTATTTAGATTGAAACCACTACCGGAGAGAATAAACACTACATTTTCATTATTGATCCAAAGCGGCGGGCCTTGAATTTCTTTCTTGGTCAGCTAATTTTAAAGAAATATTTCATCCATCATGTGTGTCAGTGAGGGCTGTAATTGGGCACAAGTATTTGTCTTTCAGTCATATGTTGACAGCCGGCCAGCTGTTTAAATAGCATCTACACAAAACCGCTTCAGCATCCCCTCAATTCTTGAAGAAAGCCTGTGGTTTTTCCTGGTTACTCATGTCGTTGTGCTGTAGTTAACTCTGTATCATCCACCACAGCCCTGCAGTCGCACTGATGACAGAAAAATAGGCACCAGCCCTGTTCCTTATCCCTGACTCAGATTGTCTTTGACCTCATTTCAGTTTCTGTGGAAAGAGTATATGAATCAGGGTTCAAATGTCAGTTAACGCCAAAATGTCACACTTACATTAAGTAGTCTGCTATGTGATGGCTCTGCTTTGATTTGAAGTAATACAATTCAATTGTAAGTGAGGACTGATTTTGATTTGTTAAAAGAGCTGTCAAATCAGTGTTTTATGCTTTAGGTTATCTGCCAATCATCAACATTAATAATGATAATTCAGAGTATTTACCAATCCCAGTTGGATTTGGAATCAATCAGATAAAAATGTGTAGATGTAGAGATAGGTACATGGTGCATTTCACATCATTCCTAAAATTTAGAACACAATTAAATGACAAACTTGTAAGCACAAATCGAGCAGTTATGGAGCAACATTAGCATTCATTTGGATTTGTGTTCCAGTCCACCTGGTGAATTTTAGGCCAATGTTCACCCTCTTTTATCTCTATTTTTAGTCTCTACCAACTCCTGAGGGAAATATCTGGCTCTTCAGCTGCTAAATGCTCCACTGTGTTCACCAGCCAGCTGCCAACTGTGCATGTCTGCTGTTTGGTACTGAGCAGGTAGTGCACAGTTGGTTTTTAGAGCTTTTTCATTCAAGAGTTGCCCACTGTGGCTGAAAATAACGCTTTGAGAGTGGTGAGATTGAACCAAGCAGTAAAGTTAGTGGTCAGACAACTACACAGTGAGTTAAATACCACTCAAAATCCACAAGCATATCTAAGGTAAGGCACACACATGCACATAACTACAGAAAATGTGTTGTGTGCAGGGCTGCTAATTCACATGCATTAACAGTGAGACTAATGCAAATGACGTGTCACATGCCCTCACACCACACGACTGATTTATCATGCAGTGAAAAACGATTTTTGAACTGATAACATCGCAGTGTGACACTGACAGCGCATGGACTGAAAGCAGCAGACCAGTCCTCATCAAAAAGGCTGCTGCTTGGATTTTGAAGCGCGTCTATTTGTGCTGTTACAATACTGTTATTTGGAGCGGCCAAAAAGGACGATCGTATTAGATTAAGTAAGTCTTGTTGAATCAGTGACATCACCAAAGAAGACCTCATGTGATAAAAACCGTTTCCATATTAAATAAGAGAGTGGTGGTCAAGAGAGCTAGTGAGGGAACAAGAGAGGATCAGTGACAAGAGCAGATGAGTGAAGAAGAGAAATAAAACTTTCTATGCGAATAGTTCATCGCTGTTACATTCTGAAGCAGAAATTAATAATCAAGCACTCAGCAGATTGTGTACTTTGGAGAGAGGCATGTGGAGTTTTAAATCTCCTTTTTCAACTCTTTAAGCCTTCTTTTGCGTCAATTCATAGCATCCACATATGGCTGCTCCCTTATTGTCAGTCGAGAAACTTTATCTCAAATCTCACTTTGTCAGTTAAATTAGTGCTTCCTTAGTTTATTAGTTGCATCATTATACATAGAACAACACAGGATAACAGCATGGCAGGCTATACTTTTACAAACTGAGTCTTTTCCCAGAATTACCTAACATCAAAACTAACTTGAATGTAAATAGGGGATATTGATGGAAATGAAGATAACGCGAGCAGCGCGACAGGATAGCTATGTGTTGTTTGCCTCGGAAATGCAAACAGGAAAGGGCAGAGGGGTCTTTTTAGTTCCTGTGGTTCCACAGTTCCTGGAAGTGTTTGGTTGAAAAGGGCTGTGATGAGAGAAGGCAGAGTTGTCTTGTCTGACAGTCCCCGGAGCAAAAGGACTGTGAAGGTGTGGCATGTGAAGGACTGTTCCCAGAGACACACTGACGTCAGTGGAACACAGCTACCAGCAGGTTTGCAGCAAACATAGAGGTAGCTTGAAGTGCAGCGTGATGAAGGCAGCAATAAGGGCAAAGTGCATGTTTGTTTTTCAGATAGGCCATGTTTATGGTTAAGTATTTATGGTTTTGTGTTTTGGCACTTTACAGGCACCAGCTGGTTTATGTCTAGTATCACAGTTTTATTTTACTTTTGCTTTCTTTCCAAAGTCTCAAGTGATGAAGAGCAGATTTCTCGCTCTCAGCTTTGTTTTCTTTTGTGTGTGTCTCCTTCTGTCAGCAGTCAGCAATAGAAAGGCTCCTCCTCCAGTCCCACCCCGCACCACATCCAAGCCCCTCATCTCAGTGACGGTGCAGAGCAGCACAGAGTCAGCCCAAGACACATACCTTGACCAGCAGGACCGTGGCAGTGAGGCCAACAGCCAGTCAGGCCGCAGCAACTCCTCTGACAGTCTCTGTAGCATCCGCACGGGCAGTTTGGCTAAGGGGACTCGACCTCCACCAGTCCCTGTCCCTGCTGCAGCTCCTGCACCCGCTGTAGGCTCTGTGCATCCTGTTCCAGCCCCTCGTGACCTCCCTCCCACCACCGCCAACACTGTCACCACTACTACTACTTCCACATCTACTCAGTCCCAAAATGACACCCTGAGCGTTAGTATCACCGTAGAGCAGCCCCCGACTGCAACCAAGAGGAAACTGTCCTCTATTGGAATTCAGGTACGAATTTTCTGCTTTTCATTAATGATACAGTCGTAGTGGAAGGAGCCACATTCACGGTTGTATGTGACGGTTTTGTTTTTGTCTGTGACGTTTCAGGTGGATTGCATTTTGCCAGTCTTGAGAGAAGAACCACTACCCCTGACTGCCCCCCTTAAGTTTCAGTCAATTGGAGTTCAAGTGGAGAACGGCAGGCCGTAAGTGTACACTCACATGTGGTAGGATAATGAAGAGGTTGTTTAGATCAAAACAAAATGAAAATCTTTTTAAAGGTACATTTCACTTTAATGAGAATGAAGCTTTTTGCTCGCAGTTTTTGCTTTGTGACGCACCTCGCGTTTCTGCGCTCTAAGCGCCTGCCGTTTTTGTTGGAGTGTTCTGAATGCCTCAAGTTGAAAAAACTTCAACTCAGAGCAGAAAAACGCCTCACATCATCTCCGCCTTCTCCCCATTGTCCAATCGGATGATTTGAGAGGCAGGCCTTCTGTGGTGGTCATGACAACAGGTTTACAGCTGGCAGCAATAGAGGAGAAACTGGTGGTAGTGAATGCTGGATACCCAGAGCTATACGGCCCGACGATAGACAGCAGGTTGCCAAACAGCCCTTGAGTCATCCTAAAATATGCATGGAAAGGGCCATTATGGAGGTGAAGCTCCTGGACCAACGGGTAGTACTCCCCGTGATCCACCCTCTTCTTTAGGGTCTCATGTACCCACACAGATCTCTGTTCCCCTGTGCCCAACAAACTATTTACAGACAGCCTCTCACCCTCAACCAGAGCTACAGCAAGTACCCTCTGCCTCAACATTTTGGGGACTAGATACTAATTACTGTCAAATAAATACAATAAATAAACAGTACGTTGATTACACGAAATGTTAGGAAGTGATGGGGTGGTTGCCTGGCAACAATAAAAAGGCACAGCAGGCATTTTTTTCACTAGTGGCATTCAGTTAGAGGAAAAAAAAAAAAGAAAAGAAGGCAGTGCGGCGAGCCTCAGGTTTGCAGCCTGCAAACCGCTTCCTGTGTGATCAGGGCCTTAGAGATTAAACATGGATGTTACTGTTGCTTGATTTAAAAATGTTTTAAAAATCGGCTTTGCAAATTTTTAATTAAAAAAGGAAATGCATTTAACATGTTTGTTAGAACTCAAGGATACACACAGTATGTTTTGGTCAGTAACTCTGAACCTAAATGAAACCTTTATGTAGAAATGCCCACACTGATCAACCGCTGATCGTTATAGGGTGATATTCAGTGAAAATATGCGATGGGGATTAATGCTTTCTACTTGCAGAGGGGGGCGGTGGTTTGGGGGGTGGATTATCAGCGACTACTACTCAGCTCTCCCACGTGTGTTGTATTTATTTATAGGTACTCTTTAGGTACTCTGTTGTGCTAATACTTACATTACATTACAACTGAACTCCCACTTCTGCAGCATGCGGCATCCTCTTACCTGCCCCACGCCACATATCCACACACCTCTGGGTCTGTGTGCACAATGCAACAGGAGGGAGAGAGAGGTCACAGTTCATACTTTAGTTGTTTTTCTACAAACTGTCATATAATACTGTTGTACCATCCTTTATAACAAATAAATGGGCAGATATGGATCTTTCAGTATCGGCAGCGAAAGAACATGATAAGGGCATTCCTACTTTTATTTATTTACAACAAAGCTCAACAGGGTGCCTGCCTTTATTATTGTGACAATTATTTTAACCCCACTGCTCAGCCCTAGACCTCCTGTCTGCTGTAGCTCTTCTCCTGCTTTTCCCTCCATAACTGCACACACTCACTCACTCACACTGTCACTCTGTCTTTCACCCATGTGGCTGGTGAATCTGCAGTCTGTGCAGCAGACGCTGCTAAGGTCATTCAGCAGTCAGCCTGGCAGCAGCACAGCAGCCCAGGGCTCTGATTGATGTCCTTTTGCTCTTGTTTTGACTGTAGTGAGCTGAACATAGTGAGAAACGCGCCATTTAAACTTTTCCAGTGCACTGTAATTTCCCTTAATCACATTTTGTTTGACAGCTTGCTTCCTTTTGTCCTGCTCATTATCTCTGAAACAGCAGTTTGCCAAGCTTTTATGTTGTATACCTGATTTGTTCCTAATTCGCTCCCTGCTTACCATCCCCGATACGGCGTGTTTCCTGACTCTTTGTGCTCCTGTGCGATACATGGTACTGCACCATCAGCAGCCGTAATGGCCTGCCAGTTAAGCTCACTGACCCCAAACTGTTACTGTGGAACATGTTTGACACATCACTACATGGTCTTATTTATTTAATTGTCTGTCAGAAACTGATGTTTATGCATGTCTCTGCAGTCTCAGCCGGGACAGCAGCATGGCGTCCAGACAAAATACAGAGTGCGAGCCTCAGGAGCCCCAGGATGCCGCGCCCACAGAAAACAACACAGCCAACTGCACCAACAGTCAAACAGTGAATGCCAGCGCACCCAACGGACAGGACAAAGCCATGGAACAGCAGCCCCTTAAAAACAGCTCAGCCCCATCCAGGATATCCACCTCGCCCCTCGAGACCCTGGATCCGGCATTAGACCCCTCCTCGCTGCCACCGCCAGATCCCAGCCTGGAGACCGCAAATTGCAGCTCCCACGGAGATGCTGTTCAGCCCAGCACGCCAGCTTGCCTCCGAGACGGGAACTGGTTTCTGAAGCTGCTGCAGGCGGAAACAGGGCGCATGGAGGGCTGGTGTCAACAGATGGAGCAGGAGACCAAAGACAACAAGCTGTCAGAGGATGGTAAGTGACCGAAAACAAAACATTAAAGCCTCATTTACACTTGGCATTTTAGTCTTGTATCCTGATAAAATGTAGATAATATTTGAGAATCTTTATTAACACTTAATAGGGCATTTTAAGTAACTTAGAGTACTGGCATTATATTATTATAGTAGTGTGTGAGAGAAAATTTAATGCAAGAATACTAATGTAAATGGATCAACAACAGAAAACAGGTGCAATTTTAAATTCTATTAAACCATAAATTCAAAGTTAACACAAGAAAAATCACCAAACTTTCTGTTGCTGCCTTACATTGTTTAAACAGTCGCTCTGCTCCCATTTAGTTCAATGTCTGCTTGGTTTGCATGAGCTAACACAGCAGCAGTGGCTAACATCAGACACATGGCTGCCAAAATGGCTTGACTCTGTCATTACACTTGTTAGTAACCATTAGGTAATGTAGCCATGTGATGCTAACGGTTAGCTCTGTCACTGTATGTGTGCGGTTGGACTCTCACCAACTGTTACCTGGAGTAGAAGTCACACTGTCACTGCAATAGTCTCATGATAGCCAGAGAGAGAGCAACGGCAGGGCAAGAAGGCACTGATCAAAGCAATACTCTACACACAGCTCTCCAATGAAATAAGATTTTACTTATTTTGAATAGTAAAAAAAATAAATAAATATAATAGTCAGGTTCACGTGTGGGAGGTTTGGCGGCGATTACTCTTTATATTGAACAAATACTGACGTCGAAATCCAGCACTTGCCAAGGGTTGTGAGGATATACCGGTATTGATGATAACCATCATACTTAAAAAATGAAATACTGATATCATGTTCATAATACACATGTGATAATATTGTGTAAAAACAATTTCTTGCTTTGTCTCCCTCCCTTAACACCATCTGGTGGCCTTTTTACTATCCATCTAGTGTAATAGCTCTTTTCAATTTTGCACATTTGTGGTTACAGACTCTCTCCACCTCCCGCTACACTTGTATTTTGAGTGTAATTCATTTGCCAAAAAAGAGACAAAATGCACAACAAACAAAATTCAAGATGAATTTGATTGATAGCTTTTTTCCTATATTTTCTATAGATATCGCTACAAGGGGCCGTACACATGTTGCGTCTTTATCCGCCTGGAAATTGCAAGGTCGTGCCCTTGGTGATACTTTTGTGCCTTTTGTCAGCCAGCTTTCAAGAGCACGGCGGCAGGTTGCGTCTAAGGTTGCTAAGCAACCCTATCAAGCACCTTATCATAGCCTGTTAACCTGAGTGCAGAGCTGATCTTCTTCAAGGCACTGTTTATAAGTGTGTGGGCCTATCGTTCATGGGACAGATGTGAAGCTCTGGCAGCCCTGCACCAAAATGATCAACTTTTCCATATTTACCACAGATATGATATTTACGGAAGAAGGAAAAGATATCTGTCAGTTATGATTGGTTGGTCCTCGTCACATGACATGCGGTGCGCGCTGCTGCATTCCAAAAGTTGAACTCAGTTTATCTCAGGGTGCAGCCGTCACGCCCTGAAAAATAGGCACTCAGGAATGCGTGTTTACCGCGACGGCATCACTCTGGCGTTTAAGCACGCCTGCTGGGCGTCTACATTAAAAACAATGAATTTGAGGGCGCAAAAAACTCTCAATGTGTACAACCCCTAATGGCATTATCATGAACTTTTGTGGCTGCAATAATGGTGTAGTGAAAATATGATATCGTGCCAGCTCTCATTTATCCATCCCTAACAGCAGTGCCATACAGTAAATGCAGCTCTGTTGGCCAGATCAGAAATCTGATAGCATTTCATCTTTGATTTCCTGAGCTATATGCAAATCAGAGTCACCCATACTCCAGTTCAGATTGTGGTGGTAAGAGAAGAATAAGGTTTTTTTAAAAAGCATCTTTGTTGATGAGACTCCACAGAGGTCTTTACAGTAAAAGACAAAAGAAAGATGTAAAATAGAACCACAATATAAACATAATAGACAAAGTACAGTAAATAGCTTGTTGAGTCTGTAACATGAAGAATTTAATTGATGTCCCTGTTAGTCCACAGACAGGGGGTTAGCTCAGGCCTCATCCATGCTGACCGTGGACAGTGAGCCACAGTCTCGACACAGTCATTACTGCCATCGACTCACAGTAGCGCTGCTCATTGGAGGGAGAGTACACTTTGTTTTAGCTGTGACGGAGCAACCGCAGAGTCATTTCAGTTTTTCATCTCCCAGAATACCACTCAGGCTTTTAGGCAGATCTATCTCTGCAGTGTCTTAAATATGAATGAGCAAGGAGCAGACTAGATGTTGAGGCTTCGTCAGATTATCATTCCTTCTGCTCTCTGCAGACCTGAATTATGAATTTCCATTTACATGCAAATATTAGAGGCGGAAAATAGCTGAATAAAGAGTAATTTGTTATCCTCCCCAAGATTGAGTTAATATATTACCTCTAAGAAAATCATTTACTGTCACAGAATGTTAATTTTAAATGTTAAGATAAATATTTCATTACTAGACAACAGGAATAAACCACATAGTCGCTCCCTCTTATATCTTGATGCAGCTCTCCTTGTCTGGATCTCAAAGTAGCTGCCTTTTTACATCCTTTTTGTAGAGTTACGTATCTTTTTTGGGCTCAAAATATTTCTAACTCCTCACATCTTGTTGATGATTTATCACATTCTTCTCTTTCAGTGTTGGGAACGATCCGCAGTGCAGTCGGCAGTGCTCAGCTCCTCATAACACAGAAGTTCGAGCAGTTCAGAGGGCTCTGTAATGAGAACTTGGTGAGTGGTTTCATTACATCCTATTGATTCTCTCTCTTGAAATGCTACCCCACTAACTACATGTTTGTGTTAGCCTCCTAAACTCTTACTGACCCAGTTATCTTTCATCTGTCTCCTGCCATAATCATTTGTCCTGCACACACTGACATGCAGAAGCCTTCCTGTTACACTACATGTAGAGAGGACGTGATCTTTTTTTAGGCAGAACCATGACATTTTTGAGGATTTATCTTGTCAGATTTACTGTGATAGATTTTTGTTCACTTATCTTACTTGACTTTATTGTCTAGCTGTTCCTCCCTGCAAGATTTTCTCTGTTACAGTGTTGAAATTTAATGATCTCTGCAGGTTGATTGGTGTCAAATTTAATTTCTCCTTATCCATTTGCTTGAAGGGAGGCTGCTGAGGAAATGTGTGTGGGGTTAAATGCGATTAAATCTCTCTGATTTGACCACTTTTCTGTACCGTCTCGTTTTCCCCTCACTAGAACGTAAATGCCGACCCACGACCAACAGCACAGGACCTCGCAGGGTTCTGGGATCTGCTACAACTCTCAATAGAAGACATCAGCATGAAGTTTGATGAGCTCTACCAACTGAAAGCCAACAACTGGCAACTTCCTGAGAAATCAGAGAAGAAGGTGATGATTGGTGCCAGACAGTTTTAATTATACTGAAGGTTTTTAGAGTAGAGAAGTAACTTGAATAGAGTTGTTTTCGATTTTGTATCATTGTAAATTAGTCATCTTTTAAGGATTTGAACTGTTTGTCCGATGAAACAAGCTATTTGATGCTGTCAACTTTAGCTGGGAGATAAAAAAGACAGTTTTTGATATTTTTCATAGACGAAGTGACTAATCGAGAAAATAATCAGCAAATAAATCAATAATGAAAAGCGTTTATAGTCCTAAAATCAAACTTTGGGGAGTTAAACTTTACACTGACTTGATAATCGAAGGGTAACTTTGACATTTTTTAAACTGGACCCTTTTCTTACATGTTTTTGTGTCTAAGTCACTAATGGAAACAACAGTTTTTGAAACTGGTCCAGTATTGAGTAAGACAGCTGCAGTCGGCAGCAGCCATGTAATGTCACCAACAGGGGCATTTGTGCACCGTCAGTTTACACAGGTCTGACAACATTATCAAAAGGATCCCTACAGAGATAGACCTGTTTGTTACAAAGTAAGATCCTTTTTGTGTAACCAGAAACAGCCGTTATATTGCTCTAACCAGCAACCATTTAAATGAACATTAATTTTATCTTTGTATCTTTGTATCATCACACTCGAGGGACAGAAACAAAATATAACTCACAAAAGGCGTCTGGGTCCCTCTTTTTATTTATCCAACAATCACCAACTCTGGATTGGTCAAAATAAACCCTTAAATCACCCTGGTAGATGTAAAGATACTCTACAGTCTGTTTTTGATGTCCCATCTTCCTCTCGCTCCATATCTGATACTTTCACATCTAACTGGGCAAATTAAGGGTTTATTTAAACCAAACCAGTGTTGGTGATTGTTCCAACAGTGGAAAGACGAACAAAGATGGTTTTTGCGGGTTTTATTTTGTTTCCATCGACTTTGAAATACTGTTTATTTAAATGGAGTTAGGTGGGTTTGGCGTTAGTGATTTTGAGACTGTTTCTAGTTAAACGAAAAGGACTTTACTCTTCAAAAAAAGGTCTGTTTCTGTAGGGATCCTTTTCAATAGTTTGTCAGACACTTAAAATAACAATCTGAGCCTGTCAGTGGCAAAAACAAGCACTTTTAGTGCATGTAAATTGACAGTGCACAGAAGGATTACATTGCAACCTATTTTGCAGCTGCCAGCTGTAGCGGTTTCGCTCAATAGTCCATTAGTCACCTAGACACAAAAACAGGGGAATATGGGGCTCATAGTTGGCATTTAATAGTTTACAAATGAGAGTTTATCAGCACCACTGGAAGTTGTGTTTTCATCTTGTACCACACCGTACCTTATCCCTTCTCCTTCTTGATGTGATCTCTTCAGGATGAAAACAAGCAGCTTCCATCATCTGTGCCAAAGAAGCAGACTAAACCCAAGCTGTCAGCAGGGAAGGAAAGGAGCGTGGACTCGGCCGTGGACAAACAGCGGCAAGAAGCCAGGAAACGTTTGATGGCAGCGAAGCGCGCGGCGTCAGTACGACAGAACTCCGCCACGGAAAGCGCTGACAGCATTGAAATCTACGTCCCCGAGGCCCAAACCCGTCTCTGAGAGCACCGATCATCAAGGAAAAACCCTGACTCACTTCAGACATTCATTGACACAAAAAAACACACAGACAGAACAGAGACGAACACACAAATGTACAACGGATGCACAGAGTCCGATCCCTCGTAGCAGCACAGCTGATGAAACGCGGGGGATCACAGGGCACCGAAACAATCCAGAATAATGCAGATCATCACCCTGCTGCCATGGGACAAAAATAACCTTGACAGATGTTTAATACTATTGTTATTATTGTTATTATTGACATTATAATAATTATTATCTCCTAAAGTATATCAGGACTGTCTTAAATGTGCAAGTATCTTGGATAAGGACATCCTGTACCTTGTGAGCTGAAGAATCTTGGTATCCCAGAAGTTTACTCTCTTAAAAACTCCCTTCACTGCTGAGTCTACCGGCAAGTTGTGGCTGCCTGGTTTACGAGCTGAGCTACCATCCACACACACTCAGGACACACATGCAGGTGTACTCACTGTCCACAGAGTCTTCCTGTTCTCTATTTGTATTAGGCTGCCACTCGTCGGGTGTGGCGTGCACGCTTTACCCTGTGCGCATCATGAGATGGTGTTAATGTACTCAGAGGTTTAAAAATGCAGAGAACCAGAGGAAGGCAGTAGCATATATATTATAAATATCACACTATTACAATGTTCATTTTGTAAATGTTGTATACCAGATTATTTGTTAGAAAGAGGTCAGTGTTCAGTACCAAGGTAGTTTTTTATAGATCGAGTACATGTACTGTCATGATATATTAGCACTTGATGCAATCATTCACTCCACCTCTCTCTATCTCTCCTCTTCACAAACGCACACTACACAGTCTGTGTCTGTGAACACCCATCGTTAGTCTTACATTTGTTTAGTTTTTTTTTTTGTTTTTGTTTTTTTTCTCTCGTGAAGGGATGTGAGGAATGACTGTCCTGCCGGTGAGCTACAGAGGAATGTATGAACTCGTATGCATTTACAGCTCATGTTCGACTTGATCACTGCACTTTTTTTCCCATTCACCTCGGATCAAGTTTGCTCACCTTCGTTTGCCTAAATCATTCAGACTTTCACTGCATCCGCACACGATGTAGGGGACCAAGACATTCACCACTCGATAAAGGCATTCCCATTCAACCAGACGACGTGTGATAGGGTAGGGGTTTACGTGCCACTGGAAACGAAATGGAATAGCATAGCAATAATAAAAATCGTACAAGAGCGAGCAATGCAGTAGGTACCCAGTCTTAAATTATTTAACATTTCCAATAAAACTTTCTTAGCATGAAGGATGAATGTTTATTTCTTGTATGAACTGACTGCCCTTGAAATGATTAAAATCTCAGGTTGAATGCAAACTCAACAGTAGAAAACCACTATGGATGGATTATTTATTGTATAACCACAAATTAACTGACCCAGTGCTCAGAGCCATCGACCAATATTTTAAATCCAGACCTATTAAACAAGAAAAGGTTTGGTGCAGTGAAGTAAAGGCTTAATTTGACTGCTGATATCGGCAGTCGTTGCCCTTTCTAGCAGCTTGAACTCCCACCCATTTGTTGAGGATGAACTGTGGTACATTATTTTTTAATTTAAATTTTACTGTCATTGACACGTTAGAGGTCGACCTAAACATGTCTTGACTTCTGTAATTATAATAATCAATGGTGCTGCGAGGGACTAAATATTGTGCCAAGACGGCAACGATCACCAACATTTCAGTGTCATTTGATGAAGCTTTTATTTAAAGTGATTTCTTTTTTATTTTATTTAATCTGCTCATAAATTGTCTGTGTGCGCATTCTCAGCCAAGTTTGTGTTTGCATCACTCCAGATATACGCTATGCCTCGTCTCTGTCTCAGCTCGTGACGCTTTGAGTGTGGGACTGAAATAATCTCCATGTTTCTCAAATGGAAACACAAGTGCCAAAGGGTACATGAGTGGAAACTAGGCATAGCAGATACTTGTGCACAAGTGTAGGTTGACTCACTAGGTTTTTGTTTTCTCTGTGGTGGTGTTGTGTTTTTTAAGTAAGAGCTGGCTCTCCCCCTACTGGTCAGTCCTTGCATGACACTCCAGACATCTTGTCCTGCTCCATTTTGAATCTTTTAGTTAACATCACACGAGAAATGACGTTGAACTGGGAATGCTGACACGACACCAAGTTGTTGATTTTCTTATTCTCTTGTTTGTATTACATCAACAATGGACATGTGCATTTCATTGTCCAAAGAAATCATTAAACATCCCTTTGCTACATGTCCTGGTCATCATTCTTGCTGTCGTTTTTTTAATAGCACTCATCCATGACACACTGGTAATATTAGCTGCTGAGTTAATATTACACACAGATAAATCATAATAAGCATTAGATTAGACCTTTCTATCGTTACTGTGTAATCTCTAAAAAGCATGGCCTTCTGACATATAAAAATATACAAAGATCCTTGCCAGTGAATTTTCAGTACTCCTTTAAATGGGTCTTGCAAATGATCTGAAACTATTCTATCTGTGTGAGGCATTCAGGGTATGTACTGTACGTAGGAATTTATAACTGTGACTCACGGTGGAAAGTCCTTTTTTTCATATCATTTGAGAGCCGGATCCCTTTATTTGCCCACATACTGAACTTTAAGAGAGCATGACCTGATCAGGGATCTTCAGACGGTTTGTTTACCAGTACTTCCTGAGTTTTCAAAGGGCTACAAAATGGACAAACGATGACCAGAACTTTGGAGGCAGATTAATGTGGACGATCCAGCTAGGAAAATGAGCAAAAACTATGTAGTTCCAGATTATCTTGTACTGACGAACATTATTTTACAAAATAAGCACATATCTTACAGACGAAGGGGTTGTTTCATGTTATGGTGTATTAGTTAGACACTGTGAGGCTAGTTTCTTTTCAGAGAATAAAGACTTGTGATTGCAACGCGTTACGTGGCATATTTTCTGTATGAAATAAGATGTAGAATTAAAGAGGAATGCCACTCAGCTTTTTGGAATGCATGTATGTTTTTCCTCTGATATATAAACAGATTACCTCAATTCTATCAATTGTTGTTCTTGGATCTGGAGCAGAAAAAAATAGTGTCCAGAAAACCTTTCTCTGTGATCCCAAAGCAGTGTTTGTTCCTTTTTGTGCTCAGTTGTTTTCTTTGTTTTATAACTTAAAATAAAATGAGGGTCAGTAAAACACTTTCATTTGGTCCACTTAGTACGTGGTCACACAAATAATGCTCCTCCTAGCAAGGACCAGAAACATACAACACATTGAGACATGTACTAATTGACCAAAAATATGTGGACACCTCAATGCACATACTTTGTCTTGTAGGTCAGTGGTTCTTAAAGGTCCAGTATGTAAAATTTAGTGGCATCTAGGGGTGAGGATTGCACATTGCAACCAGCTGAAACTAGAATTCTTTCAGTGTTCATTGTTTGGGAGGTTTTTATCAGGAGCCAAATTATTCGTAAAGGTCTCTTCCTCTTTAAAACAAACAAATGGAGAATAAAAATCCTTAAAACACAGAATAAAGCTAGTTTATGTGTTTTTAAGTTACAACGTCAGGCCTTTGCACACTGATTCCGTTTTTTACAGATGCATTTATTTAATTGTCCTTTGAAAAAAATCGACAAGAGCCTTATCATGAAGGTAACACAGCCTTATTAAGTCTAAATGAGCTTATCAACATGACTCATAGGTCTAATCATTAATATGTTTTACCATCAGGTGGCTACTCTGCAGTAAGGTATTTATTTGGTACAGTGAAAGTAACTGCACAGTGTATTATTAAATTCAAAACTGTCCTCCAAGACTTTTCCTTTCTGGATTTGGAATCCACGGTTACATTCACTAAGGAGACTCAAGACATGCCACCGCTTTTGATGTTCAGCAAAATTTGGAGAAAAAGACACCAGGTCGTAGACGTCGCTTTGACTCACATTTTAGTTGAAGAAATGTTAAAACAAAAAAACATTTTTGTAGGCCTATAGGGTACACATTTTTACAATTGGATCTTGTAAGAATAACTTTAGGCCTACAACAATGATAAATGAAAACAGGTTGCCTACCCCTGCACTAGACCAACGCATAAGAGCCTTCATCTATGGACCTGACTTAGCTGCACACAATTTGGAATTTTAGCATCGATGTTCATTTCTCTTTGACAAAATGTTTGGTTTGTCTGTTCTGGGCTACTGTAGAAACATGGTGGTGCAACATGGTGGACTCTGTGGAAGAGGACCCTCTCCCTGTGTAGATATCAGCAGCTCATTCTAAGGTCACGAAAACATATTGATTCTTATTTTCAGGTGATTATACACTAAAGAAAATATATTGTATTCTCTTTCTACCAATATATCCCACTAAATGGGAATATAAAATATAGTTTATCAAACTTTCATTTACATTTTTATTGAACTCATTACAATATAATTATTTTAAGGAATTATTAATGACTGATATTTCTTAAATGAACATTTTAAAAACATCACACATACCCCCTGCAGTACTCCAAAGCACCCCTAGGGGTACCTATACCCACACCTGAGAGACACTGCTCCTGTTTGGGGAAGGCCCTCTCCTGTTTCAACATGACAGTGCTCCCACACTCAGACAAGGTCCATGAGGAAAAGTTTCGCTCAGTTTGGTGTGAAACAATTTAACTGGCCTATACACAGAGCCCCTGCTTTAACCCCCTGCAACAGAGTTCAGATTAATAGGAACACCAGCTCCTAGCCAGGCCTTATAACCATGCGTCACTCCAACTTCGCTGATTCTCTTGTCACTGAATAGAAGGAAATTCCTGTAGTCAGGGTACAACATGTTGTGGAGAGCCTTCCCAGCAGTGTGGAGTCTGTTAGAGCAGCACATTAATGTCCATTGTCTCCCATGTGTGTAATGTGCAGGTCGTCCACATACTTTGGGAAAAAACAGAGTCACCAGACTGAAAACGAATATATAAGCACAAAAGAGCTGTTGTCAAACAAACAATGCTCAGCTCATCCCGGCCCCTGTATTGCATCTTTCTACATTCCCTCCTCCACCCATACCTCACCTTGAAGGATCCCTCACTGTGATAACACGTAAGATGTTACCCTTCGCTACTCCAAGAATGCTGGAGGCTTTAAAACCATGACCAGTACTGGAGAGACACTAAACAGAAAAATGAGAGCAGCCACTTACAGCAGGACTCAGTATGTGGTAGTTTCTGTCTACATGGAGTCATATTTGTGGGAGTGATTTACAGGTAATGTGCCACAGGTTCACGACCTTTTGACATTGTCACATAAAGTGTGTATAACACTGGCTAAATTAGGGCAAACAGAACAATAGTGACTGAAGTAGCTTGACTTGAGAAAAAGTGTGACACTTTACTCCAGCTTACAGCAGGGGTTTCAGAAATGAGTGAGTACATAATTTACAATGTCGTCAAGAAAGGCGAGAGAAACAAGAGAGATTGGATTTACATGACAGGTTTTGGATTATAAAGAGATCTTTAAATCTCACAATGTCCTGTGAAAGTGACAACTTCCTTTCTAAACCTTATAATGCTTTAAAACATGATTAACACGCCATAAACTCTTTAAATTTAGTGGCATTCTCCTTTAATATGCAAAAGATGCCGTCACGCGGGCCCATCTCTTTGCGTCACAGCTACTGATCACAGCGCCTCCTGCAGGCTTCATGATGAATGAGCAACAGATACTCTTCATCAGATGCATCAAGTCAGCTGAAGATAACCAAAAGAAGACAGCCTTCAAAATAAAATCATGTCATTGATTTAAAATCATTTGACGCCATCAGTCAGTCAACGAGTATACTCACAGAATTAAAAAGTTATAATCAAAATCAGCATTTTATTGAACAGAATTGAAACTGTGATAAACACAAACCTTTTAAACATCAGAAAGCATGGTAACTTTTGTGTCGGGCTTAAGTACAATACTGAGGAACATGTACTTTACTTGAGTATGTTCATTTTATGCCACTTACTGCTATTCCACTAAATATGTTAAGGGAACTATTGCAATTTCTACCACACTATATTCGTCTGACAGCTGTAGTCACTAGGCACTTTCTAAGTTATGATTTTACATGCGAAACTTTATACAAAACAATAGTATATAAATTGTTTAAATTGGTCACCACCTTGAAATACTACTACTACTGCTGCTACTAGGAACACTTTTCGAAACAGTTAAAAAGTGTTTTACATGTCAATGATTAAAACAGACAAGACATGAAAACAACAACTTTTAAAAGAACTCATAAAAACACTCTGGAATATAAAAACTGAGGGGGGCAAACAGTTTAAATTAACTTAAAAATCAGGAAAGGCTCTCAGATAAAAGTATGATTTAAGAAGGGACTTAAAAGAGATCACTGACTCGGCCAACCTGACCTCAGGGCCCTGACAGCAAACACTGTCCTGTTAAGTTTTCAGCCAGGCCTCTGGAACAGACAAAAGACCTTTGACAAGGACCTCAAAGTACGTCCTGGCGTGCATGGTACTAAGAGATCAGAGATAAAGCTGGGAGAGAGACCATGAAGAACCTTAAAAGTCATCACTATCTTAAAATCTATTGTTAAACATACTGGGAGCCAGTGTAAAGAGGTTAAAACTGGAGTGATGTGTTCATGTCACTTTGCAGCTGAATTCTGTGCAGTCTGGAGTGTATGAATATATGATTTATTCAGGTAAGAAAAGAGGCTGTTGCAGTGATCCAGGCATGAGGAGATGAAGGTGTGTCAAATTGACCCTGTGTCTTTAAAAGGTAAAATGCATTGTATTTTTGAAATAAAAAAATCAAATAAATATTTCTAACATGATACGTGTTAGTGTAAAATGTGTATTTTTGCTTTAATTTAATACTTATTGGGTTTTTTAAAAGGAAAAAAAAAGTTTTCAAAGAAATATTTTATTTTGAAAACACCGGAAGCTGTGAGGTTGAACTTCCGGCAGGCACCGGGGAGGAGGAGCTAAAACATCCGAGGAGAAGGAGTCGTCTCCGGCGGCGGTGGAAGTCAATTGGTGGCAGCACCGGAACAAAGCAAATAACCGAATATAACCGGCACCTGCGGAACTGTGGTAAGGTTATTTAATTTATGTTTTCATCCCCGCTTTGTTTCAACGTCTTTTTCCGTCTTTTTAAACGACTCTTTTTCACGTAAAAGCAGAAGTGATGAAGTTGGCAGGCTAACCGTTGACGTTAGGTACAGTGTTAATGTATCAGACAGCTCTGCTGAATGTGACAGGATGATACACTCATACAACTTATAACACATCATTAGCTGGTACTTGTGGCCTGTACACCAGCCAAGCATCTCTAATTATACCTCTAACAGTGTAAGGGCAGGGGGAGGGGATGTGTGGAAATTAGTAATTACTTTAGGCTACAACTAACATAGTAATTAAAGGAAAATAATGCCGAATTACTCTGATACGAGTTAAATACAGCCTACAGCAATTAGATGAACTGAGCAGAGCTGAAACTATCATTTAAATTATATTAATTTACTGATTTCATTTTGGATATTTGATGCTCTTCTGAGTCGTGTGATATTTAACTGAATATTTTGGTTTTGGACTATTGGTCACACTAAACATGACATTTTAACATGTCAGAGTGGGATGTGGGAAATTGTGGTGACCATTTTCTCTCTATTTTCTTACATTTAATGGCTCAAATCAGTTAAGTTACTAAATAGCCAACAGATTAACCGTTATTGAAAATGAGAAGTAGCTGCAGGCAGCCTTTGAACAAGAGAGCAAGCAGTTATTACAGTTTGCAAAGCTGTCACCAGCAAATGCTTTGATATGAAACAGTGTTGGAGTGTCATACTTGGAAGAGATGAACTTAAAATGTCCATTGACCAATGATTTGAGCACTGGTGGCTTTATATTTAGCTTATAAAATAGTCTGAAAGGGCTGCTCACTATGGAGAAATCAAATATCACAATATTTATTACCCAATATAGCGACACTGGATTGCAGTGATATTGTAGGTTTGACTATCAGTCCTTTCACCAAATATTTACTTAGTGAGATTTTTGATAAATAATCAGTGCTGTGGATATAGTGACTAAGTGGGTAAAGGCAAATAATAGAACAGCTACAACAGTCTGATAAGGTCGGAAAATCACATCACTTTACTATAATGCAGGCTTTACAAAAAGACAACTCTTACGATATGATATCAAAAATATATGAAGATATCTAGTCTTATATCATGATCAATATAATATCTATGTGTTGCCCAACCCTATTTAATTCTAATACTTTAATGTCCTGTTGTAATTGGCTTGTCAGTATCCTTCAAGGGTTTCTGTATGTATGTCGTCAGCATCCTAAAACGTATGACACTATCATTAATATCACCTTACATTGGATCTGAGCATCAGTTGGCATTTGACTGCACTGTACGCACACTTCGGCCTGCTGTATCAACAGGCAGCATTTCGCATGACACAGCAAAATCTCGTCCTCAACAGAGAGATGCTGAGCTCATCCTGCCAGTGACCAGAGCTCACCGTCCCCATACCAACCAAAACACAGCAGGATACAGACCAGACTCGCCATGGCTGCCAGGCAGCAGAGACCTGCAGCTGCTGCAGACGGCTCAGCAGAGGCCAGAAGGACAGACGTCAGGACCAATGAGAAGAAGTGCTGTGAGTGGTTTGTTTTTCCACTATGTGTGAAATGTTGACTCATTTCCTGAGGCTGTTCTGTAGTAACCACTGACCCCTGTGCACCACAGCTGTTACAATTACTTAATATAATGCAGCAGCAGCGTGCAGTGAATTGTCCTTTTAATCACATTTGCTGCTCTGTTGGCGGCAGGTAAAGAAAGGTGATACGGTTTCAGCAAGCACAGATTATTAAATGTCAACGCTGACACGCCTTCTGTCATTATTGGTATGTATACAGTGTGTGGGGGTATTTGCAGAGGCAGGTAATACAGCATGTACTGTACCTTTCTGACGCATGGTAATACTGCAGTGGGCAAGGTCAACATTCAGAGTCAGGAATAACGTCACTGAGCTCGGCTTAATTTTAATGTCACAGTCAGACTTCGAGGACTCTTTAATCAAGATTGTGGGATGAAGTAAGTATAGAAGTACCTCTTGAACACAAAACCTGCCCTCTGGGTC
The DNA here is from genome assembly GCF_041903045.1 of Epinephelus lanceolatus. Taxonomy (NCBI): domain Eukaryota; kingdom Metazoa; phylum Chordata; class Actinopteri; order Perciformes; family Serranidae; genus Epinephelus; species Epinephelus lanceolatus. The sequence goes on along the minus strand of NC_135741.1, from coordinate 14,238,186 downwards.
TTAAAATGTCAGTCACCCGCTCATAGAATCTCGAGTCAAGCCTTGTCTCGCCACGTCTTTTGTTTTGGTTTGTTTTCCCAGAATGAAGGATAGTCTTCCTTGGTCACTGAACAGAACGGAGAAAAAAAATTCTGTGAAGATATTTTCCATTTCTTGTTCCTGCTGACACGGTGGATTACCTAGCTGTGTTGCTAAGCAGCAGGACTTTGAGAAACATTAACCAGCCATCGAGAGATGACAATGGTATGACGGAAATGTTAATCTAAAATGTTAACCAGCAGCTAGAAGAACACTGCAGAGGTGACATTGGATTATTCCACAAGCCTTCCTCTCCCTGCCGTCAGGTTGTGTATACAGTAAGCATTGTCCGCCCTTTAACACAAATACTACGTTTTAGGGGCAAAAGGTAAAGTGAAAGTAAAAGTTCAACACTTAAAGGAATTTATCAGCCTGATTTACATCGAATTAATGAAGGAAAGTCAGTTTTCCTCACAGGCCTACACAGTGAGGGAAGAATCCAAAAACATAGAATCTTCTTGGTGAATTGGAGTAAAAGGCGGCCGTGTCTAAAAACAGCAAAACTATTTCAAAACATGCATTTGCACACTCTCACACAACTTCTAAGTCTCATTTATACGGTCGTTTGCTCAGTTCATCCCCAACACATGCATTTTTGTTAAAACCTCACTGCATACGCAGTCCGTACGCATACCAGTAGCGCGTCTGGACAAGCGTGTGCGTCTGAACTCTGCTCCTGCATTCCTCGACATGACATTCCACATGCGCTCACCCAAGCGCACAACTTGTCCCTGCCTGAGACTGTTAATGCCGAAGTTTTTTAAATACCAAGGTCCTGGCAAAAATACATGTGTTTGGGATGAATGAGCACTGGGTATATGAGACTGTTGTGTGACAGTGTAAACAGCAGAGGTGAAATGTAATAAAGTACATTTACTCAAGTACAACTTTGTAGTACTTTTACTTTGCTTGAGTATTTCTATCCTTTGCTTCTTAAAACTTTCACTCCACTACATTTTGGAGGCAAATGTTGCCCTTTAATACTCCATTTTAAATTAATTTAATGACTGACCCACCTGATGACCCCAATGAAGCTTTTACCCTCCCTGAACCTTCACCCCCTCCCCCCAGCATGGCTCTAACTTTCACTCACAATCCCAAGTATGTGCAACGACAATTGACCTTTTAAACTCCACCTTGATTTAACTTAGGGAAGTTTTTCAAAATGAGGGAGTTGGGGGAAGTCTAGTGTACAGCCCGGTTCGGCGAGGGAGAGTTCAGTCTGCACAGATGTCTCTCCTCGGCTCTGCCTTCCCTATGTTATCTCCTACTTTTCTAACTGTCTAACCTTAACCCTTTGGCTCCCACTCGGACACCTCCAGATGACACTGTTACTATCACTCATAGTTTCAAGTATGTGCATATGTGATTGTTAGTGTTGGGTACCGAAACTCAGTACTTTTTGTACTTGGTATCGATTCACGTCGATACTACCGAGTACCGATTCACTTAAAATGAAACGGTGCCAAATTTCGGTACCTGAGGTGGAGGCGGAGTGAGAGCGCATGACTTGCACCTCAGACTCAGCAACAATGGCAACAAAAACAATGTGCAGACAGAAGTTAATGTGCAGCAGTGTTCCTAAATGTTCTCAATAAAATGTTGAAACTGAGAAGTTTAGACTATGGGCCCGAACGACGCATAGTGCGTCCAAATTCACACCCGTTCTTCTCTGTGGATTTTCTCTGTGACCATGCGTCATAGCGAAAAGCCACGCATATCAGCGGAAACAGCAGAATTGTAGCTTTCCGACAAGAGTTTGAATGCTGGACCTTTACTTGTATCATAGTATTTTTGCTCTGTAGTGTTGATGCTTTTATTTAGTAAAATATCTGGATTCTTCTTCCCCTGCTGGTAAACAGATGTTATGATATAGTTTTGTTGTTGTTAAAGGCAGCCCCTTAACTTCAGTTTATAAAGAGTTTCTTCAGTTTTTGGATTCTTCTTTCACCGTGATGGCAATGGAAGAAAAATCGTACTCTTCATGAATTCAGCATAACATGGAGTGAGTTATAGATATACAAACTTCTCCAGACTACAGCAATAGTCTCCTCTAGGGTTCATCATCCAAAACTCTCAAGAAACTACTACATATCCAGAGTTCAGCTGCTCGTCTACTCACACACACTCGCACATGACCACATCACCCTCCGTCCTTAATAGCCCTCAACCTCCAGAGCAGGTTGTCCACCAACTACAAGATCGGCGGTTCAGTCCTCTGTTCCTCCGGTATGCATGCCGAAGTATCCTTGGGCAAGATACTGAACCCCAAATCCTGATGGGTGTTCCATCTGTGTGTGAGAGCATGTGAATGGTTACTGAGTTGCAGGTTGCACCATGTATGCTAGCTTTGGCCACCAGTGTGTGAATGTGTATGTGAATGGGCGAATGTGACGTGGTTGGAAGACTAGAAAGGCACTACACAAGTGCAGTCCATTTACCTTTTACCGCTGGCTCCCCATCCCCCAGCGTGTTCACTTCATCACATCCTTTAAATCCCTCTTTAACCTGGCCCCCACCCAACCTGTCTGAGCTCCTCCACTGGCACACTCCCTCCCACACTCTCAGGTCTGCTGATACCAACCTCCTGTCGCCACCGCCACCCCCACCCCCCAAATACATCAGAGACTCCCCCTCACTATCCATCCTCAAGAAATCCCTCAAAACACACCTCTGCCAGTGACCAAAAAAACTGCCTACAACCTCTAAAAAACTGTTTTCTTTCTGCATTGTTTCCCATCTTCTGGATTATTTTGTTTTTTTCTTTCGTTTTGTTGTTGTTCTTCTCTGTAAAGCATGTTTGAACATCCAGAAAAGCACTATATGAATCCAGTGTATTATTATTACTATTAAATGATCATTTTGTGGGTAGAGTTGTCCTTTGCCAGTTTTGAAGAAGATGAAGATCACAAAATGTCCTTGAATGCTTAATTAATAAAATCTCTGTTTGTGTGTATGTGTATGAACGGTGTGTGTGTTGTCTGTGTGTGTGTAAACTGCAGCTTGGGCCTCCTACATGACCAACATTCCAACTGTGATAGTGATGATTGGGTTGCCCGCCAGAGGGAAAACCTACATGTCCAAGAAGCTGACACGCTACCTCAACTGGATTGGAGTGCCAACTAAGGGTCAGTACATGTTTTGATTTTTAAGCAACATTCGATCTTTCCACAGTAAATCCAGCCAATAGAAAACGGGTTCAGATTGAGTTCAATGCCTCTGTGAGTCCTGTGAAATATCAGAGTGATGGTGAAATTAAAAATTGCTATTCTTGGAAGGAACACTTCAGAGTATTCAGTGCAGATGTGCCTCTGTAGGTGGCGTAAATCAGGGTGACACCATGATAAATGATACTTTTTATTAAGACTGAAATGGCATCCAGAGATTAAACCCTACTGAAAATCTTGTGCTTAAGGCAATGCTGTTTTAATTTGTAGTTATATTTATGTCACCACCCTCTGTCAGCTGGCTCTGTTTGTGCTTTTACACCTATGTTTTCACCTAAGTGGAACGCAGCAGGACTGGTTTGGCAGCATCGCTTTAGATGAATACCACCGCCTCAGAGCACAGACAGTAATCCTTTCCACTGCTTTTGCATGTTTTTTGACTTTGTCTCTTGTTTACTTTTCAGTATTTAACCTCGGAGTTTATAGGAGAGAAGCAGTGCAGTCATACAAGTCCTATGACTTCTTCAGACATGACAATAAAGAAGCAATGCAAATCAGAAAGTGAGTAAGAGTTTCTCTGCATGTTGACCACCTTTGGTGACATAGATTTACTCCTTTCCCACAATCGTCCCTCTGTATGTGTCAATTGTTGTGATTACTACACCCAATAAAAAAAAAACCCTGCTTACTTTGTTTTTTTGACTGCATCGTTTTTGTTTAACAAATGTAGCTACAATTATTACAGTACGTTATATCTTAAAGACTTTGATTTCCTGATCGAGTTTTCTCATGTTTCCGCAGACAGTGTGCTCTGACGGCACTGCAGGATGTCAAGACCTACGTGAATGAGGAGGGAGGCCAGATCGCTGTAAGGACACACAAACGCCACAGTGCATCTGTCGATATTTAGAATCGTAATTTGAATATCTAATGTTGTCTGTCAGGTTTTTGATGCCACCAACACCACCAGAGAGAGACGAGAACTCATCCTTAATTTTGCAAAGGATAACTCATACAAGGTCAGATTTACACCATTACACAGACGGCACATTTTGACGAGTCATTAATTTCTAACGATAACTTCTTTTCTTAGGTGTTTTTCGTTGAATCGATATGTGACGATCCAGATGTCATCGCTACAAACATCCTGGTAAATGATGCTTTTATGCGTTTGAGCACAGTTTTGACCTTGAGCTGTTAAGATGTCACGGTGAATCATCTCTACAAATGTCTCTGTCATGAAGGATGTGAAGGTGTCCAGCCCAGATTATCCCGAGAGGAACAGAGAAAGCGTCATGGAGGATTTTCTGAAGAGAATAGAATGCTATAAAGTGACGTACCAACCTTTGGATCCGGACGAACACGACAAGTAAGAAGTCATTTTTGATCAGGGATGCTACGAGTTTTTGTGCATTTCTTTACTTTTTGCCTTGATACAGTTTAATTCTTGTCAACACTAGACGTCAGTGTCCTAAATAATTCCCTTGTGTTGGCCTTGTAGGTTATTTGGGTTCTGTGTTGGTAGATGTAGTTGCAGAAATTGTCCAGCAGGTGGAAACAGGAGCTAGTTTGTAAAACAGATGGTTCATGTGTCAGGTTATTTACTGTCATGTGCACAACACACAACACAAAATCTTAGATCTCAGGCTCCCTCCAACAACACTTTAAAAATATGTATAAAAAATAAAAACATACAAGTAAAAATGGTGCAGAAGTTAAAATATAGGTATAGATTATTGGAAATGTATATGCTTAATGAAAGTTATATGCTCAGTTGGTACTAAGGGGCCCAAAGTGTGCCAAGAAAATCTCCCCCACACCATTACACCACCACCAGCAGCCTGAACCCTTGATACAAGGCAGGATGGATCCATGCTTTCATGTTGTTTACACCAAATTCTGACCCTACCATCTGAATGTGGCAGCAGAAATCCAGACTCATCAGACCAGGCAACATTCATGTAGCCTCAGTTTCCTGTTGTTAGCTGACAGGAGTGGCACCTGGTGTGGTCTTCCGCTGCTGTAGCCCATCTGCTTCAAGGTTGGATGTGTTGTTGGTTCAGAGATGGTCTTCTGCAGACCTTGGTTGTAACCAGTGGTTATTTGAGTTCCTGTTGCCTTTCTATCATCTTGAACCAGTCTGGCCATTCTCCTCTGACCTCTGGCATCAACAAGGCATTTTCACCCAGAGAACTGCCGCTCACTGGATATTTTCTCTTTCTCTGACCATCCTCTGTAAACCCTAGAGATGGTTGTGTGTGAAAATCCCAGTAGATCAGCAGTTTCTGAAATACTCAGTCCAGCACCAACAACCATGCTACTTTCAAAGTCACTTAAATCACCTTTCTTCCCCATTCTGATGCTCAGTTTGAACTTCAGCAGGTCGTCTTGACCATGTCTACATGCCTAAATGCATTGAGTTGCTGTCACGTCACGTGATTGGCTGATGAACTATTTTTGTTAAGGAGCAGTTGAACAGGTGTACCTAATAAAGTGGCAGGTGGGTGTATGAATACAGACCGGTTTCAAAAAATGCTGTTCCCATCAGTCGTAAAACATGGGGAAATAGGGCCCTTGTTTAAAGAATACAGAACTTCCCATTTGACTAAAAATAGTCCCACATATTTTATTTTGGACTTTTGCTTATAGAGAGGACGAACAGCTGTTGATCTTCTTGAACCTTGTCTCTGTCAATGAGCTGCTGACACAGAATGTTCTGAAGCGTGTGATAAATAAAATATTAGGATATTTAGACTACACCAAAAGTACAAGATATTCCTTCTCTTGACTCACTTTTCATTGTCTTCAGTTACAGCTTGTATTGACTCCCTTTCTGTTGTCCTCTCACTCTGACCCATAGGAACCTGTCCTTCATCCAGGTCATCAACGTTGGCCGTCGTTTCTTGGTCAACAGGGTGCAGGACTACATCCAGAGTAAAATAGTGTACTACCTCATGAACATCCACGTACACTCCCACTCCATCTACCTCTGTCGACACGGAGAGAGCTTTCACAATGTGGAGGGACGCATCGGGGGGGACGCTGAGCTGTCAGAGAGAGGCAGAGAGGTGCTTTAACAAATCGTCTCATTCTTACATTTGTAAACTCAAAAAAGACAGCAGCATCTCCAAAAATATTAAAGGAACTGTTTGATGCTTTGAGAAATGCTGCAATTTGATACCACTCTCAAATCTGTCCTTTTAAATATGAAGCTGCAGCTTAGCTTAGCTTACTATAAAGACTGGACTTGTGTGTTAACTAGTGTTTCTAGTCTTTGTGCTAAGCTAAGCTGGCAGGCTAGCTTCATATTTAATGGACAGATATGAGAGTGGTGTCAATCGACTCATCTAACTGTGGGTAAGAAATCAAATAAACACATATGCCAAAACAGGATTCCTGTGGATCCTTAAAAAGTCTTAAAAGATATTGTGTGTATTAATCTAAAAATAAGGCCTTAATTTGTATTAAAATGTCTTAAATCAGTCTTTCAAACGTCTTCAAATTCCAAAGACATGGTCAGTAGTATTTTAGGAATTTTATTTTTTTTTTTTTTTGTTTTTCTGAACTTGCATTGTAAAATTTCAAAATAATTAGCAAAATCTTTATTTTATTTTATTTTATTATTTTTTTTAAAAGATTTTTTTCCCCCCGGTTAGTATTATAAAACTCTTTAAAGTCTTAAAACTAACTGGCCTTATGAAGTAGAAAACCTGCAAATGTTGAACTAGTCCTTTGATATAATGTCTGGTACAGCTAAACAAGCTTTTACAAGTAGAGATAATGTAAGTAAAAAAAAAACAAAAAACCTCAAGTAACAAATTGGAAACGCACATTTTCTAGCATAAATCCAGTTAAATTGTGTGAATGAAATCCTGCTGCTATAAATGAGCAGATTTCAGAGCCATCCTAGGATGACGTACTTGAGTTGATCCACTGCATAAATTCTGTTTTTGTATCCAGGTGTCCGTTCTCCAGCATAAACGTCTTTCATGTGTTCTTTTTCAGTTCTCAGCAGCTCTGAAGGGTTTTGTGGAAGAGCACCATCTGTCAGACCTGAAAGTTTGGACGAGCCAGCTGAGACGCACCATCCAGACAGCAGAGGAGCTGGGAGTTCCCTACGAGCAGTGGAAGATCCTCAATGAAATAGATGCTGTATGTCCTCTGATATGTAATCAAAGAAGACACACACATACGTTGTGAGGGGGTGTGTGTTTTGAGTGTTTTTATTACTTTGTGTTTCAGGGAGTGTGTGAAGAAATGACCTATGAAATGATTGAGGAAAAACACCCGGAGGAGTTTGCCATGAGGGACCAGGACAAGTACCATTACCGCTACCCTGGAGGAGAGGTAATGGCGTTTTTGTTTCTCTTATGAGGGGCTATTGTGCTTCTGGCTGTTGTGTTTTTTCAAATAATAAACTGGAGAATTATTATAGTGGCCGTTTCAACATACCAAAGTTGCTAGTCCACTTAGTCTGCAAGGTGCCTCAGTTTTGACTCGTGTACCTGTTCCTTTTGTGAAGATCACAGTACTCACATGTAGCAGGGGAAAAGTTGAACAAGGTTTATTAAGAAAAAAAAAAACACAGAATGGCATGAACCAACCTTGATGTTATGTACCTTTTGCTCCAGTCCTACCAGGACCTGGTTCAGCGGCTGGAGCCTGTCATCATGGAGCTGGAACGGCAGGGCAACGTGCTCGTCATCTGCCATCAGGCCGTCATGCGCTGCTTGCTGGCCTACTTCCTGGACAAGAGTGCAGGTAAACATAAACATGACACATGCTTAAACAAAGGCCTAGTTCACACACACTCCAATATTTTTGAAAATGTATTTTTTTCTCCTTTGTTCTCCAAAAAAAAAATCCCATCCACATGAGTACTGTTAAAAAAAAATTGTTAAAATGAACACAATTGAAGCGCTGTCAAGACCATGTCAAACCAACAGATGGCGATATAACCCTTAAGCCAATTCAATCAGAGGCCTAAAAAAAAGCTATTCCCAGAGGGCGACCTAAAACATTTACCTCAGCAGTGCATTCTGACGTCTCTGATCATCAGTATTGTGTGAGAGCAACTGTATGTTTATATGTCAACATGTAAGAAGACCTGTTAGAACTAGCACTATTTTGGTTAGGTCCACCATGTCCAAAATATCACCTCATTTGTGACGCCTCCAAAAGGAGATAATGACGCACACTCTGATGTCTCAAGCCACAAACTCTGTTTACCCCGCCTGCATGTCAACACTGCAGACACATGCTCTGAAAATGTTCATCCTGGAGTGAGTTTTACGAAAGCTCCATTTTCAGTAACGTAGACAAAAGGGCCAAAACACATAGGAAAAGGTGTATTTTAAAAACACCCGTGTACATGTGGAAAAGGCCAAAGCCTCACATTATGAAGACAGTTACAGTACAGTGTTGAGTCACTGCTAACAGCTGTTTTTATCATTATCTAAAACTTATATGATCATTTTACTCAAGCACTGATTTAACAAAACAGCTTTGCCCTTTGAAACCTGGAGGGAGCAACATCACTTTTCTAAGTATTTAATGAAGTAGTTCAGGGCCAGATATAGTTCCCCTGAGTCAGTGTCATATTGCTGCTAAACTAAATGTTCCTGTGAAGCTGTTGAAGACGCACTGGAGAGATATTCAGCAGCACCTGAAGACCTTAATGAGACAGAAAAGCATCGGCATTCATGATCAAAGCTTAATAAATATAAAATGCTCCGGTCCAGTCAGCTGCACAGAAAGACTCTTGGCAGAGTGCAGTTTTAAAGGGTGAGTGGTACTTCATGATGACGAAACAAGTTTAAAGGTCCTGTTTTGTTGGTGTGTCAAGAGCACATGCAGCATTACAACATTTAGGTATTTTTGAGGCCTTGAAATCTGCTCTTGCCGTACTCTTAGACTTGCGATAGTGAGAGTAGCAGGGCAATGAATTAGAGCTGCACCTAAATGAAGGGAGGTGTGTGCACAATTACAGTAGCACCAGGCTCCTGCAAAATAGTCACACAAACTTTGGCGCTTTTGTCAAATTAGTAACTTGTAATTTGGTATTTTAGAGGCATCATCAGGTGTCAGTGGGTGTTCTGTCAATGGTGGGTAGATACAATGAACAGGATAAACATTAAGTGACAGCAGAGGCATGGCTGTTAATGTTGTGGCCAAATTTGACTGTAAATAGTGAGGAAACCATTTTTGTATTTTAGCAAAAATGAACTGCAGTCTGACACGTTGTCTTCTTGATGTCACCACCAGAGGGCGCCAAAGTCAGGAATCTTCAAATGCACATACAACTCAAAGCACCTGGCTCGACCCCAGGAACTGTTTAACTACAGATAATCTTTGATTACAGATTAAATAAATTTTGAACTTTAACACACATGATAAAAGGAAGAAGCAGAGATGTATCATTCAGTTCAGACGCCACTCTTGCTTAAAGTCAGATGAGAGGTGATTCATTAACGTGTGACAGTAATCAGACACTGAATCATGACTTTGGACACACTGTACCAACTGTGCTGTATGTCGTAAGAATCTGTGTGATGCTCTGAAAGAGTCAGAAACACTGACTCTTCAAATTCTGCCAAAGTCAGTGGTAGATTATTTATTAATTTATGGACAAAACAGTTAGAATGCACACAAGAGCAACGACATAGAAAAGAAAAATACAAAAATGTTGAGAGTAACATAAAGTCTTTCTATTCCTATATTTTATTGACAGAACACACCTGTCTTATTACAATGGAAAACAAACATCCATATGCAAATGTAAAGTCAAATAAAAAAACAACAACATAGAACCCAAAATAAAAAAGATGCTGGGAATGACAGATTCTTCAATTACTGAATTAAAGGAAACCAGATTTTGTTCTGCCTTTTTAAGTGATCCATTAAAAGTGAATCTGTGTTTCTGGTTTGTGACGATTTCCTTGATCCATTGTATAAAAGATGGAGGGCAGGCAGCCTTCCACCTAATAAAGAGGCAAATGCTTTTGTATTGCATGACAAAAAGTTTGACTGGATCATAAATACTAATACCAGTAAAACTTATTAGCCCGGGCCATTATTTTCTTCAATCCTTGAACTCAACAGGTCTATATTTGGGACAGGCCTTTAATTCCTTTTACAAAAAAATATTGCCCCTCAAAGTTGGGAAATACAAAAAAAAAATGTTTATTTGAACCAGTATTAATATTTCTTGTATAAAAGTTAGGCTTCAAATAACATATTAATTACAAATCATTAATTTGATCTAGCTCTGACACAGAGAGTGAGTGTTATGTTGCTTGTTTCATGGCACTCGAGGATTACAGCACCCGGCGTACCGACACAATACCACTTTATGCTGCTAAAACAAAACTCACAACTTGGATTCATTTTCATGAAAAACCCTTTTGATTCTTTTTATCTGAGAACCCAGACGGACGGAGGAATATGAATAACTTACAGGGTAATCAAGGAATGGACACATATTCTGACTTCATGACAGCTCCTGAGGAAGGGAGTCACCACTTGTTATTTTGTCATGCTGGTAAATCCGAATGACTTATCCTGTTTGCACCAGTCCGGCTGTTGTGGTCTTTAATTCTTCTATAGTCACTTTTGAGATTTTTGTTGTCCAACATTGCTCGGCCACCTGGTGGAAGCTCTGGTCAGCCATTCGTTGACAAACGAGCTGGAGCACCTTCTCATTCCTAATGGCTCCGTCCAGTTCCCGCTGTATTTCCTCTTCTCTGATAATAGAGAGGAACGTCTGCACCTTGTTGACTGACCATGAAATGTTTTGCGCGCTGACATTTCGAGATAACAGTGTCTACAACAATCTGCAGCAACTGATGTGATGTTTAAAAATGGCGGGTTTCTGCTTTATGCTTTAAGTTCTTTGTCAAGCAAAAGTGACTGATGACAATTCTCTATTGACCAATCAACAGACTGCAGTGTTCACAGCTCCACCTTTTAGTACTAGATCTGTGTGCTAGGTACCCCAACAGAGGGGGGGACCAAAAATGGGGACGGTATGGAACGGTTCCATTGGTACCATCCACAACTTTTCACAGTGTAGAGGGAAACAGGGCTTTATGGTCCTTTCTGGTGCTCATGGTTTCAGTTAAATGAACTGAACGTTTGAATTGTGGAGAGTCTAACCAAGCTAACAATGTGTAGCATCTCCAGATTGACAAAAATTTAAACATTTAAATTTGTGTGCACGATCTTAATAGCTAAAAAATCTTAGCTCCTGTGGGTAGCCAACAACCTGGTTTTATACATCCAAAGAACTTCTATAAAAATGAACTGCTTGGCAACCAGACCAGGTGTCTAATTGAGACAGGTCTTTATTAATCAAAATGTGTAGCCACACCGGGCTAGTAAAAGGGACTGGGCGTTTAATTTAAGTTTTACAATGTGTCTTTTTTTTTGCCTTTGGAGAGTTGTGTAGTCTTTTTTAAAACCAAACTAGTTCGGCCCTTTTACGCAGCTGTTAGGGACTGTCAGATGTGTCAGTCAGATATGCTGTGAAGTAACGATAATGGAAATTATCTGGTCAGCAGTTGGGGACTACACATGATCACTGATTTATCCATTTTGCTGAGCCAGATGCCTATTTTATTTAAATGTTAAAAAAGAAAATGCAGCCATTTTGCAGGTGATCATTTGCAAGTTGCTTTAGAGTACCTCTTGGATTGATGTGCCGTCTTATAATTATGTTGTCAAAAGAGAGTAAACATACCATTAAAAAAATCCAAAACATACTTGTAAGTTTGGACAAAGTGAAAAATAATAAACCTGAATAATGACTGGGCGGTTAGAGTGGAAAACGCTGCTCAAAATCAAATCCATAATTAGATGTAAGCAGGCGGAGGTTTTCGTCAGTCAGCAGAGGAAGTGGTCACATATTCTCGACCACAGTTTGATGACTGCAGAGACCAAACAGTGTGGGTGCAGCTGGCATATCATGCCGCAGCACATCTGTATGGGACATACAGCACCACAGTCTTTACACAGCTTCATGTACTGTCCCAGACATGAGGGAAAAACACAAACATGACTGGAAACAACAACAGCTCAGAAGATCTAATGTTTTTGTATTTTTGTTGGCACAGATGATCTTCCCTACTTGAAGTGTCCCCTGCACACTGTCCTAAAGCTCACCCCTGTGGCATATGGTAAGTCTCTCTACTGTTTATGAGTCATACGAACGCCTTCCTCTGTTGGGGTGTGATGTATTTTTCTCCTGTCTCCTGTCTTCTTCTTCTTCCAGGTTGTAAAGTGGACATGTTTGACCTGAAGGTGAAGGCTGTCAACACTCACAGGAACAGACCTTTAGTAAGCTTTGACCTTTTATTTATGTCATAAACATGCTGTGAAATTTGTCTGAAGTCGTTGCCATCCACCCACAGTTCGGTGTGTGTCCAGTGCATGCAGCCTGGAGGATCAGTCTTTCCCTATGGTCATGACTGGACATGCTGCTCTGACCACGGCTATATTTAGGAATTCAAAGCCAAATTAAACACTACTGTTTCTGGTTCAGCTTCCAGGAGCCAGACATCTGGTCTTCTCTCTCATTCCTGCTGCTAGAGGCATAGAACTCTGTGCAGCTTCATGACTGAAAGTTATGCACAGAGCGAAATATGCAAACTCATTCTTTTAGTCAGATATATACTGACTGACTTTGCTCTGTTTTAAAAAGCTCTGTCTGTAAGGGGTTGGTAGGCGGATTTTGTTACCTTCAGACAGAACCAGGCGAGCCGTTTCCCCCTGTTTCCAGTCTTTATAACCAACTGCTGCACAAGGGCATTGTACAAAAAGGAAAACAGAAAGACAAGGTGACTACGTGAGCCACGTAGTTAAAAGTGTACAACTAGCAAAACTATTCGCACACAAAAAAGAAGATTTCACACTAGACAACAACAATACACAAGACATGAATAAAATACAGATCTGGTGCATATAAGTTACCTAAACGCCTGTCTAAACAGGTGCGTCTTTAGCTGGCTTTTAACAGAAATCACAGAGTAAGCCGACCGTAGGAAGCAGGCAGAGCATTCCAACATTCCAGCAAAACCTCAATCACCATGTGTCTTAAAGGAAGTGCGAGGTAAGGAGAAAAATGCACTGCATTCGATCAAAGAGTGCCAGCTGAAGAATACAGCTGAAGTAGTTCAGCCACTTAAGAGGGAGCGTGAACGTGTAATGCTCTGTGAGTACGAATGGGAAGTTTGAACTGGATCCTAAACTTGACAGGGAGCCAGTGAAGGGATCTTAGTGTAGGGGAAATATGAGAGCATCTGTTTGATCTAGTTAGTAGTCTGGCAGCAGCATTCTGGATTACTTGCAGTCAAGCAAGAGCAGACATACTCAGTGAGGAGAAAGGTGTGTTACAGTAGTCCGTGCGAGATGAGATAAAGGCATGTATAATCATTTCCAGTTCAGCAGTTGAAATATTTCTCAAATGGAAAAAACAAGGTTTGTTCAGGTGCTTCATGTGGGTATCGGATGTCGTTGACTGATCAGATATTACCCATAAATTCTGTAGGTTTGAGTGAGCAGCAGAGGAAAGAGGCCCAACACTTGATGACAGGAAAAACCTTTTCTGGAGCAACAATAAACTGCTACCATGTTACAAGGACTGTGATAAATACAAATGCAGCTTCCACTGTTCTGATTGTATTAAAGAAAGTGAACTTTTTGTGCCTCCACGCTGATAGCTGTGGCCACAGGCATGATGTTTTCAGGTTGTCCGTCCATATGTCCTCATGAATGCAATTTCACAAGAACACTTTGAGGGAATTTCTTCAAATTTGGCACAAACGTCCACTTGAACTCAAGGATGAACTGATTAGATTTTGGTGGTTGAAGGTCAAAGATTTCTGTGACCTCATAAAACATGCTTTTGACCATAACTCAAGAATTCACAAGTTAATTTTGACAAAGTTTCACACAAATGTCTATTAGGATTTAATGATGAAGTGATGACATTTTATATCCAAAAGGTCAAAGGTCAGCTTCACTGTGACATCATAATGATCTGTAAAAACACTTTTCTGGCCATTACTCAATGTCATATCTCAGGAACAGAAGAGGAGACATTTGGTCGGATACAGAGTACAAATACTTGTATTATGAAAAGTATTTGGCCTCTTTCCTCTGCTGCTCATTGAAACCTGCACAATGTATGGTTAATATTTAATCAATCAAAGACATTTGATACTGACGTGAAGCACCTGACTAAATCTTGTTTTTCCATTTGAAATATTAGTAAACTGAGATCTCTTGTTTCAACTGCAGAACTGGAAATGATTATACAAGCCTTTATCTCATTTCACACTGACTACTACAATGCACTTTTCTCAGCATCTATGTTTTCACAGACATAGATGTAAACTATCAGTACAACTTGATGGATTCACGGAGGCATAAGCCCGCAAGACAGTAATTCTAGTTTTACTCAGATTTCATGCATATGGTGATGTGTTATGTATACTGTGACAGGTTTTCTAAAATGCACAGTGGTGCAGTGGTTAGCATTGTCACCTCACAGCAAGAGGGTTCCTGCTTCGTACCCTGGGTGGGGGAGCCCTTCTGTGTGGAGTTTGCATGTTCTCCCTGTGTCAGCGTGGGTTTTCTCCAGGTGCTCCAGCTTCCTCCCACAGTCCAAAGACATGCAGGTTAATTGGTGACTCTAAATTGCCCGTAGGTGTGAATGTGAATGGTTGTCTGTCTCTATGTGTCAGCCCTGTGATAGTCTGGTGACCTGTCCAGGGTGTACCCCAATGTCAGCTGGGATAGGCTCCAGCCCCCCGCGACCCCTGACAGGATAACTGGTTACAGACAGTATATTGAATTGTAACCCCTGTATCTTGATGCGTATCGTTTCACCAGATTCTTGCCAATACACAGCTGGAGACAGTAGTGAGATGACAGGAAATAAGGGAGAGATGCAAACCAGGTCCTTGTTGGACTTGAACTAGGGATCAAAGTCAGTGTAACCCCAAAGCTACAGGAGCGACAGTAAAAGATAAAATGAAGAGAACATGAAAACACAGGAAAATAAAATGATGTCTACTGTAAAAGATCATAGTAACATGGAAACATTTTCAAAATAGACTCTATAAATGTGCTTTTGCATTGGTATTGTCCAAACTGCTGTGTAAAAATGAAACATTAGTGAAACTGGGGAACAGCCTAAATCAATGTTTGTTATTCGTAGTTATTACTAATGTAATTATTATAAGAATCCATTTGCACCTGATCATATCACCCTCAGTTCTCTTTAGAAACCATCCGTTAGTGTTGAGGTATGTGTGAGGTGGAGTGTGCACATTTCACCACAAGATCTGTTTTCGCAGATACCAGCTTATGTGTGGGAAGTGGCATACTGTACTGTTGTTTGCATGGTGTTTGTGCACACTCATTGTTTATACATCTGGCCCTTGGACTTATCAATAACATTCCCCAACAGTGAGCTTCTACTCATCAACTGAGTGTTCATTAGTGAGCCCACTTGAGGTGCCACACAGAAAATGAATCTGTATTTAATCAGGGATTCCCACTGACACATACAATGCCTTTTGTCTTCATTTCCTAATCAGCCAACTCCATATCTGCTCCCTGGTTGTAGAGTTAGTGCTGTTGGGCGTTGAAACCAAGAGTCCTAGACGAGTGGGTGTTAACATATAAACACATTTACTGAGAAACCTCTTGTTAACTGGGCTGAGAAATATCCTGTGTGCAGAAACCAACATGACAATGGCCTTGATATTTATAGCTGTTTGTCTCAGTGGTTGTTTTTCCATCTTTGCTCTCACAGTCTCTCACACAGGACGTAGTGATTTCAGACCTTCAGCAGGAGAGGTTTAACTAGTAGAACATTAAAAAAACATGTGTTAATGACCCACCTTGTCTGCTCTTCTCTCACCAGAATAAAGTCAGAACAGATGTTGTGCATCCAGCTTTCCACCGAAGAAACAGCTTCACTCCATTGTCCAGCCAAGACCAGATTAAACGACCTCGTCTTTACAGCGTGGGAAACACTCCACAGGCTCACATGCCCCAGGCCCCACATTTACCCAGCATGCTGTTCTCTGACGTGTCGGAGAAGGCAGAGCTGCAGCAGAGCGAGGTCAGTGTCCTGAATGTTACTGGATATGAACTTTAGAGATGTTGTAAATGCAGAAATAAGTAAAAAGGATATTTTCTGACAACACGCATAATGATTGTACATCACTTAGTAGAAATGATAATAAATATATATATGATTTGAGCTTTATAGCCATCAGAAGATGGGTACACTGTGGTCATAAATGGATGGACACGCTCAGCAACAATACTCAGGTAGGCTGTGGTGTTTAAACCATGCTCAGTTGGTACTAAGGGGCCCAAAGTGTGCCAAGAAAATCTCCCCCACACCATTACACCACCACCAGCAGCCTGAACCCTTGATACAAGGCAGGATGGATCCATGCTTTCATGTTGTTTACACCAAATTCTGACCCTACCATCTGAATGTGGCAGCAGAAATCCAGACTCATCAGACCAGGCAACATTCATGTAGCCTCAGTTTCCTGTTGTTAGCTGACAGGAGTGGCACCTGGTGTGGTCTTCCGCTGCTGTAGCCCATCTGCTTCAAGGTTGGACGTGTTGTTGGTTCAGAGATGGTCTGCTGCAGACCTTGGTTGTAACCAGTGGTTATTTGAGTTCCTGTTGCCTTTCTATCATCTTGAACCAGTCTGGCCATTCTCCTCTGACCTCTGGCATCAACAAGGCATTTTCACCCACAGAACTGCTGCTCACTGGATATTTTCTCTTTTTGGGACCATCCTCTGTAAACCCTAGAGATGGTTGTGTGTGAAAATCCCAGGAAATACTCATCGTGCCACTTGTTCAAAGTAACATAAATCACCTTTCTTCCACATTCTGATGCTCAGTTTGAACTTCAGCAGGTCGTCTTCACCATGTCTACATGCCTAAATGCTTTGAGTTGCTGGCACATGATTTTCTGATTAGCTATTTGCGTTATTGAGCAGTTGAACAGGTGGGCCCCTTTCCTGCAGCACAGAGTAGGTGAATTTGAACATGTGTCATACCAAGGATACCTATTGGATCAAACGCACAATGAAATTTAACAGACCATTTTAGAACACTGGACACAGACTCATGCACTGAGTAACTGTTGGAGCTTTTTGACATGACAAACTATAAAGTGTCACAACGACTGTCAAGCTATCGATGACATCGATCGAGGTCCTCCCTCACATGATGCTGACTCTACTGTGGTGTGATGTCTGTCTTTGTTTTGATCTCGCTATGTTCAATAGATGACGCCTCTGTGTAATTAACAGACCCTATTATTTGATGCTTTTGTGTTACAATGTTTTGTTAATTGTGAATAAATTCTTTATATCAAATGGTAACTGCCTGAAAATAAGCATTATGCATTGCGATCCCTCCTCGAGTAATTCATGCAATAAATCGATCTTGAAAATGTTGCTGGTGTCCATCCCTAAACTGTATTGTCAATTGATGTATTCAGCTATATTTGACACCATAATCTTTTTCTTCTGTTTGGTTTCTGTATATTTACGTGTTATAACACAGATCAGGGCCTCGATACAAACTCCCTGAGATGTACAGTCAGGTCCATAATTATTTGGACAATGATACAGTTGTCGTCATTTTGGCTCTATACACCACCACAATGGGTTTTAAATGAAACAATGAATACCTGCTTAAAGTGCAGACTCTCAGCTTTCATTTAAGGCTTTTTTCCAAAATGTAGTATGAACCGTGTAGGAATTACAACCATTTCTTCACACAGTCCCCCGACTTTAAGGGCTCATAAGTATTTGGACAAACTAACATAATCATCAATTAAACAGTCAGTTTTAATACTTGGTTGCAAATCCTTCACAGTCAATGACTGCCTGAAGTGTTGGACACATAGGCATCATCAGATGCTGGGTTTCTTCCCTGGTGATGCTCTGCCAGCCCTTTACTGCAGCCGTCTGCACTTCCTGCTTGTGTTTTGGGTGTTTTGCCCTCAGTTTTGGCTTCAGCAAGAGAAACGCATGCTCAGTTGGATTCAGGTCAGATGATATGACTTGGCCATTGCAGAACATTCCACTTCTTTGCCTTAAAAATGTCTTTGGTTGCTTTTGCAGTATGCTTCAGGTCAATGTCCATCTGCACTGTGAAGCATTGTCCAATGAGTTTTGAAGCATTTGGTTGAATCTGAGCAGATAATGTAGCCCCAAACACTTCAGAATTCATCCTGATGCTCTTCTCAGCAGTCACATCATCAATAAATACAAGAGAACCAGTTCCACTGGCAGCCATACATGGCCATGACATAACAGTACCTCCACCATGCTTCACTGATGAGGTGGTGTGCTTTGGATCATGAGCAGTTCCTTCCCTTCTTCCTTCTCTTGTCTTCCCATCATTCTGGTAGTTGATCTTTGTTTTATCTGTCCATAGTATGCTGTTCCACAACTGTACAGGCTTTTTAGATGGTTTTTGACAAACTCTAATCTGGCCTTCCATTTTTAAGGCTAACCAATGGTTTGCATCTTGTGATAAACCCTCTGTATTTATTCTAGTGAAGTCTTGTCTTGCTTACAAGAGCAGCAGGATGAAAGCTGAAGTGTTTGGGGCTACATTATCTGCTCAGATTCAACCAAATGCTTCAAAACTCATTGGACGATGCTTCACAGTGCAGTTGGACATTGACCTGAAGCATATTGCAAAAGCAACCAAAGACATTTTTAAGGCAAAGAAGTGCAATGTTCTGCAATGGCCAAGTCATATCATCTGACCTGAATCCAACTGAGCATGCGTTTCTCTTGCTGAAGCCAAAACTGAGGGCAAAACACCCAAAACACAAGCAGGAAGTGCAGACGGCTGCAGTAAAGGGCTGGCAGAGCATCACCAGGGAAGAAACCCAGCATCTGGTGATGTCTATGTGTCCAACACTTCAGGCAGTCATTGACTGCAAAGGATTTGCAACCAAGTATTAAAACTGACTGTTTAATTGATGATTATGTTAGTTTGTCCAAATACTTATGAGCCCTTAAAGTCGGGGGACTGTGTGAAGAAATGGTTGTCATTCCTACACGGTTCATACTACATTTTGGAAAAAAGCCTTAAATGAAAGCTGAGAGTCTGCACTTTAAGTAGGTATTCATTGTTTCATTTAAAACCCATTGTGGTGGTGTACAGAGCCAAAATGACAACAACTGTATCATTGTCCAAATAATTATGGACCTGACTGTAGTTTCATGTTTTACAGTATGTAGCTGTGTAGGACAAACAGAAGTGTCCTTCACAAGCTCAGTGGATGTGATTTCTGTTGGTGCTGTTACACACAAAATGTCTCCCTTAAATTTTCTGTAGTTAAAAATGTTAGAGGGACAGAAGGGGAGTTATTCACTCAGGTTCAGTCAGTGCCAATCAAAACAAACGCCTCATTCCTCTTTTGGTTTGATGTTTTTCCTAATGCCGTCTCCCCTCTCCCTACATCCTGCAGGACTCTATCAACGGCTTCAGCGCAGCAGACCCAGACGAATGTGTTCAGGATTGAAGAAGCACATAAAGAGGTATTTTCAGCCTGTTCCTCTTGTCTTACATGTGACACATCTGTGATCTCCACCTCAAATGTCTCACACGTGTTGCTTTGGTCATTTATCTCAGGCTTTTCTCCACATGGATGTATCACCAGTTCTGAGGACCAGCAGTAAAATCCCCACCAGCATCAGTCATTACATTCTCAAGCACTGTATTACACACAGTATGTGTGTGTAGCAGAATGTGTGTTATCTGTTCAGTGTTTGTTGGATAGGTTATGTGCGTGTTAGTGAGTGCACATACATACTCAATGCCTTTGCACAGTAGCCTTCAAATCTAAGCTGTGATCTGGCTTGGATGTATAAAAATGTAGAGCTTTGTAGTACGTTAATACTCTGAAAACCCGTCCGTTAGTTTTTAGCACACTCCACACACTGTCGTCTACAGTCGTATTATGCTGTATTGAAACATGCTGATTGTGAATTGTATACCTCAATGGAAGTGACTGCTTTTAGTTTCAGTGTAAGGGAGTGCCTCTCTTGAAGGAAACCATGTACAGCCTTAGCTTCTCAGATTCTGTCTTTAAAGGGAACCTATTATTATTCTTTTCTTTATTTTCTGTCACATGTATAATGTCAGGGTGTCAGAGTTCATGTTCAACGTGGCCAAAGTTTCCGACAATGAGGTAAATGTATGTAAACATAATCTCTGTGAGTAAAAACCTCAGGCTTCAGACTGTTCTGAATTCTGTTTTCAACGTTTTTTCCCGCTTCTGAGACAAGATGGCGTCAGCTTGTGGTGGGTTTCTGTATTTGGTCGTCTGCTCCAGACACGCTACTAAGTGTTTGCATTGTTTGATTTAATAACGTAGCCTACACTGCTACATGTAGCTACATGCTAACATCAGGGAGACATCATCATCGATGGTCTCAGGAAAATAAAGTGTTTTTAACATTAAAGTTTCAACCTAAAAAATAAAAATTAATAGGTCCCCTTTAAGTTACTTATTTAAATATTCCTTTTCTCATGTGGTTTGATAAGATGTAGTGATAATTTTATTTTGAAGTGTAATTTAAGGCATAATAAGCTTTCAGTGGGCAGACACAAGTTAAAAGAAAAAACAAAATGTTTCGTCTGGCCCCTATAAAAACAACTGTACTTCTTTTCCTCTTCTCTTCAGTGATGCCTACCTGTGTGTTCTGCCTTCTCCTCAAATAACAGCTTTAATATATTCAGCTGTCTACTGTGAGTGATGATGTAGCACTGAAACTGAATCCACAGAAGTGATGCAAATATTTCCAATACAAAGTGCTCCTGAGTTTTAATGCATTTAAGTTTCTTTGTACAGAAAAGCAAATCATTTGTGCACCCCTAATGCATTATTCTGATGAAAATACACTGTATGTTATTTACCGGCTTCATAGCAACCATATGGACGACACTGATTCATGTGACTTTGATTTTGCTATCAGCAGTAAATCAATATTTGGAAGAAGTGCCTCTGTTCAAAGGACAACGAGACTGTGACAGTTGTAATCAAAAGTATTTAAATAAATGTTATGCAAAGGTATGTTGAAGGATTGGCGATGTGTTTCGATGTCTTAAAAAAAAGCTTGGATGTTATTGCACACTGTGCCATACATGTTTCATTTAATAAATTTGATTTAAACGCAGTTTTTACGTTGACTTTTGCTTTTTTCCCAGAGTGTTTAAAAGTGCAGTGTTTAGGATTTATGGGCAGATATGGAATATAATATTCATAGATGTTTTCATCAGTTTCTGATCATGTCAAACTAAGAATTGTTGTGGTTTTGTTGCCTTGGAATGAGCCGTATACATACGGAGTGGGTCCTTGTCTACAGAGTTTGCCATGTTATTTCTACTGTAGCCCAGAGTGGACAAATCAAACACTGGCTCTAGATAGGGCCATCTGCTTTATGCGTTGGCCATTGTAGGCCTCCTACGAACTTGGTTCATGGGAGAAGTTTGAGCTCTGCAACCTCACCGCTAGATGCCACTAAATCCCACACACCAGACCTTTAAGTGTGCACTATATTTATAATATTTTCACCACTTTATCTTGCCGACAGACAGCCCTTTTTGACGGGGAACTGAACTGCAACATCTATGCTCTCTTCAAAGCCAGACTCCATTCACAAAAACAGTAGTTTTACCTCACTGAACACAGGAGCTGCTGGTCTACCACTGCCTCCATCGGTTAGTTTGTATGCACATTTACCAAACAAGCTAACCAGTCAAGGTAGCAGTACACCAGTGTTCAGTGAAGTACAGCTACTGTTTTTATCAATTGAGTCTGGCTTTGAAGAGAGCATAGATAAGTTCCAGTTTTAGTTCAGCTACCCATCAGAAAGGGCGATATGATTGTTAGGTTAAGTAGTAAAAATATTTTAAACATGGCGTACACTTAATCTGTTAATGATTTGTTTAGGTGGGACATTTTTATTTCATCTGAAAATAAAAATCATGTGTTTTTCTTATCTAAGAAGAGCCCAGTTTCACTCTGAAGTCGTCGAAATTTGGCACTTGAGCGGTGACTTGCAGTGTCCGAAACAAAAGAACAAGCTGTCCTTAATGTCGGCTTGATATGTGTCTGGTTGCTGTTATAGTTTAACGGCGCCCTACGGCATCAGGGGAAACATGGCGGGACAAGGACAAATGTTAAGGTGGTGGAAGTCCGACTGAGGCGGGTGGGCGGGAGGGGTGGTGGATGGGTCCAACAAACACTGGCTTTCACCCGAGAGAGTGGTGTTCACGTCCTGTGAGATTATAAAGCCAAACCCTGTTCTTTTTTCCTAAACCTAACCACATGCTTTTGTCGTTGAAGGAAAACAAACGTCAATTTGAGGTGTTGTAGTGCGTTTATTTTGAAAGAGACTGAATGTAAACGTGAAATTTCCTTTGAAAATTTCCTGTGTATTTTGAAAGAAGACAATGCATGTAACAGGCAGAACTTGACATGGCGTCCCAGAACGTCAACAGCCAACACACCCAGGGTACCTCGCATGTCATATGTGGACGTGGAAAGTCCATGACCAAATGTCAATCTGTGACGAGGTCAGAGTGAGAATGTGTTGCTTAGAATGAGCCATTTATATCTACATACAGAGTGGGTCCTCTTTCAAGGAGTCAGCCATGTTGTTTCTACAGTAGCCCAGCACGGACAAACCAAACACTGGCTCTAGATAGGGTCATTCACCAGGTTTTCGCACCGGTCATTGTTGTAGTTGTCACCCTTGGCGCATGGGAGAAGTTTCAACCTCACCACTGGATGCCAGTAAATCCTACACACTAAATGTTTGAGGTTATTTTGGCTGAGCCTGTTAGTTTGGTGAAGAAATTGTGTGTGTGTGTGTGTGTGTGTGTGTGTGTGTGTGTGTGTGTGTGTGTGTGTGTGTGTGTGAGCTCACTGGGAGTTGCCTTCCTGTTTGCTAAATTTCATGTCCCTGAAGAGTCGGACACACCAGCATCACCACAGCTCAAAGAACAGAGTGAATTCTATATTCGTAAATTAGATGTTTGTGGTCAGACTGACTTCAGTTAAACATTATTATGTGTTACATCATGAGTGTGTAATATTTAATGCTCTTTTTAAGTGGATGACACAGAAATTGTACCGCCACTATTTTTTGGAACCAAACAAATGATGCAGCCTCTCACAGCCCTCTCCGTTAGTAAAGAAAATAAGATGCTGTCATTACTGAGTCTCTACTGAGCTCTTCACAAAACACAGACACATAATGCCCCATGGGACCTGTTAAATTCTGAAGCAGGAGTTATTATTTTTGCTCTGTTTACTGAGTGTTTAAAACCATGTAACGTTCTTTAATTGAAAGTGATTTGGTTTTATAGGCAGCGGAGTGAGTCATCTGGGAAACAAACTGAGGAGGAGAGGCTCAAATTATGAGTTGTATGTCAGAGAATTTAATCTGCGAGTTGATTTGACGCCAGAAATGGTCCTTGAATGAGAGGATTCAGATAAAAAGCTCTGATTAAATTCCACGCTGATTACAGATATTAAATAAAAAACAGGCCACTGAAGTTCTAAAGAAAGGGACTTGCGTTTCGGTAGTCATTATTACTTGTTTTAGGAGGAAAAATACATACTAAAACAATATGTGTAACACACAACAGAGTATCCAAACTAAACAACTCAACTCAGCTTACAGATCAGATCTGTAAAAGGAAGAGATTCGGGAATTACACACTATAAACAGAAATGAAAAACAAATGACGAGACATTACATTAAGCGCTTACAAGAATAATTGAAATATCCAATTTAATATAAGACATAAAAGGCTCCATGTTCTACGGAACACATCATATTTTGAGTGCAGGATACATGTCCAAAATAATCCAAAGAAATATATTCAAGTATGCCACTGTGCTTTAGTTGTAATTATGTCTGATATCCAGAAGTATATTTTAGACAGGTGTGATGTGGGAATCAGGCCTGTGCTGCTCAGAGTTGATCTCATCATCAACATCTGTTCTGTGAAGCACACATATAAGTAGCAAGGACTGAAACATCTGCTGCTGTTTTTATCACTTTTTATCATTATTTTTTGCACTCTTCTTATGTTTCGAATAAACCAACATTTTCTGACATTGATCTCAGCCTGTGAATCTTTTTTAGTGGCTGTCCAGCTCAGTTGAATTGGTGTGCGGGTATTTCTTCTGCCATCCTCTCTCGATTGTCTTTTGTACCACCCAAGATTAACTTTATTTGTTGCCCTAAGTGGGCGCAGTTTCACAGCAGCCTTAAGACTCCTATAACATCCCAAAACTTCTGTACATCCCGACGAGACCACGGGCAGTGGGTGAGACTACCTGTCTCTATTTGCACCTGAGGCACAGAGGGGAGAGGTCTGTATTAAAGATTTGGTGTTGGGAAGGGGATATATGAGCTCTGTGTAAAACCTTGAGTTGTATAGCTTTTATTCTGTTACAAACAGCTAGTCCATACCCGCTGGTAGCTTTGTCACCTTCTACCTATGCCAATCCTCAATGCCTATGTGCAGTTTCACATAGATTGACCACGTCAGTGAGTAGAAAAACGTGGGACAGACAGAATGACACACTGACAGTTTCCATGATTATGTACAGCATACCATACCATGACTTAGTCACACCAAAAATTAGAAGGAAAAAAAACACAGGGGCAGCCACAGCGATCGGTCGCATTTTAGCCATTTTTAAGCATTTTTCTGTTGTTATAGCGCCACCCAGTTGCCAATTAGAGTTACATTTCTACAGTCACCTTGAGGCGTCCTGTTCTACATATCTACAAAGATAACAAATTAGCTCTCTAGTGCCCCCATTTTGTTTGATGGGGTCAATAATGGGGGGGTCCCCTCAGATTATTAGTGGTCATATGCCTACAAAGTTGCATGGTGATGGGTGAAACCCTTGAGATGTTATACACCTTTATGTGATGAGCCACGCCCTCCGCAATATTCATTGCCTTATAGAAGCTCAGTTTTAGTAAGTTTTCCAACTTTTGCCAAGAGGGCACTTTAGATATTGATTATGTTCACCAAGTTTCATGCAGATCGGTCAAACTTCCTAGGAAGAGATCGATTTTAAGTGTTTTCAAAAAATTCAAAATGGCGGAAAATCTATAGCACTGGAGGTTATGGGTTCTTGAGGCAAATTTGTTCCTCATGAGGAGAGGCATCTCTGTGCAAAGTTTCATGTCTCTACGACTTTCGGGGCATGAGATATGCCCATTCCAAGTTTGCAATTTCAATCGGTTGCTATAGCGCCCCCCTTTGGCCAATTGATGTAATAGTGCTTCATTCGCATCCTCCCATGACCCTCAACCACTGTGCCAAATTTCACATGGATTGACCAAGTCAGTGAGGAGAAAAACGTGGAACAGACACACACACAGACAGAGTTTTCGTCATTGTATAGTTAGAGACTAATGTTTTTGCACATTCGTAGGCATCATCCCATTTACCATCTGTAATATTTATGTTGAGCTCCTTTTCCTACATTTTCTTCAAGTGTCGGGTGCCTTCAGTATCATGTCCTGTGCAACTCAGTGCTTAATCTGCACTTCTTTTCAAATGAAACTACTGTGCTTTTTACTCAGCTGCCTGCATTCCTCTGATGGCTGCACAGTTACCAGATACTTTGTCAAGTCAGATTTTTACATTTAAAATGTGGAGTGCTCAGAAAACACTGCTTCACTTTTTAAAATGGCCTCTTGTCACAGCCTGCATTCGTCTGAGTAACGACCAACCAAAGATTATCCTTAGAGGGAGGAGTTTTTAGAGGCTGGAGCAGATAAAACTATGCAAAATATTTTTAAGAAAAGGGAGGAAGAGAGAAAACTTGATCATGTCATGAGCTTTTAGATTTATCTTATAACCATTAAGGGGCTCCTGATCCCCAGGTTGGGAAGTACCACAGATGAAGCAGCTACGATAAAAAACACTGTTTACATGTAATGCATCCATAATTTAATGCTCTGAAAGGCACCATTATTTCCAATACTTTAATACTTAAAAAGCTGCTAATGAAGAACTTTTACTTGTAATGGTTATTTTTAGAGTGCAGTGTTATCTCAAGTGAAGGAGCTGACTGCTGCTGGGCGTACAATCACAGTCACAGTCACAGAAACTCAAAATACTGACAAAGCTCTGCTGTGACTGTGCAGGAACCACTCCAGGAAATCCAGACTGGATTTTTTTGTGTGCTGTAAAAATAACCAGAGATACAGAGGCTGAAGACTGTGACTGGGTCAAGAGTCTCACACAGTCCAATGAGTGAAATGAAAGACAAGTTTAAAACAAGACGGCAGATATACAGTTACATTTTAAATTATAGTTTGTGACAAGAAGACTGAAATGTTTCGTTTTTGTTGAAACTGTGGTGTTTATTTAACTGTATGATCATTTACAGAGGCTGCAGTTTGTTGTGCTGTTGAACTGCATTTATATTCAATATTCAGTACCTAATAGATCTTAATTAGGTGGACAACATTTTAGAAAAAGCTCTCAGTATAATGCAGTACAATCAATGATGTTCATTAGATTAGGTTTACCCAACTTGCATTCCAGTGCTCATTCACTGCTGAATCAACGTCACACACCATGACTGATTCACTGCTGAATTATGTTCTGATTTTGAAAGATGGATCAGCGTTGATTTTGCAATTCTGTTTCATAAAGTTTAAACCTTGTTTCAAAATTGTTTTAATGTTGAAACAGATCTTTCTGAAATTTTAAATGCTGGTTTATGAGAATTCTATTAACCCTTTTACAACCATCAGAATTAACCCTTCGCTAAGTCCCGCTCCTCAAATGCAGACTGGCCAGTCATAGCATAGCATCAGCCAGCTCCGACACACACAGCTGTGCTCCATTGATTCAGAATTCCTTCATTTTCAGGCTGGTTTTGTGGATTTGGAGCTAAATGTTGTGCCTGGGGCACGTCGTGTATTAATGATACTCGTTACCTGGAGAGGTTGGAAAAAGATATAGGGTAAGTTCAGGGTGAGTGGGACAGTTTTCGGTTTTCTGCATTGTGTGAGATTTCTGGCTATGGATATCAAAAAATAATCCAACATATGATACATTTCTGTAATGCTGAAGATGTTACCTATCCATTTGAGGAGGAAAGAAGATCTGATTATGTTCCATGGATGCATGGCATACCCTTTTTTGTGAACTGACTAAAATTTGTTTTTGTGTGTGAGATTTGGGTGAGTGGGACAACACATCTGATCACTGATTTAGCCTTTTACCTTTCCTTTATTGAACATGCCTAAAAACACAAATTCATGGATACATGTATCTGAATTCAGGTCAAAATTTCATAGAACATGGTAAATTATAAAAACATATGTCTGAAAACAACAATGTAACAGAAGTACAACATTTTTTCAGGTCAAAATTTCATTTAACACGTTACTCTGTGAAAACAAATGCCAACAAACAAAAACAAATCAGTCTGGGTACAGGCAATCCCTGCAGGTGAAGGTGTCTGAACTTAATTAATCAATTCAATGTGTGTGTGTGTGTGTGTGTGTGTGTGTGTCCCTCTATACATCCTATCATCACCAATAGGCTTGAAGAGTTGGGGACAATCTGCAAATTAGATCCTGGGAAATAATCTGTTATCATGCATCCCTAGTAGGCTGGGTACACTTGCTGTTTATGCTAGCTGTTTTGCTAGCTAGGTAGTCAGGCTAGCAGTAAAATTGTGGTGCTCCACCAACAATTGTGTGGTAGATTTTGGGTCTGCACACACAAGAAGGTTAGGAACTATTAATGTGGAACATATATAATGATTCCCTATGGCAGGATTGATCATTTTTATTCATTAAGAGTGCCTTTTGGTGCTGTCCCACCCAGCCAAACACAGTTTGGGTGGGTGGGACAAAACAAAAATAGCCTAATTCCATAAATGTAAACATAATCTTAACATTTTTTTCTGATTTTATTGTAGAAGTGCATCAAATTCATGTTTCCAGCAAATATTTCTGCAATATCTTGGTGAAAACATTTTTATAACCCTATGATCATAACAATCAAAATCTTATGCCATTTTCCTCACCTTGAGTTATGCAGGGTCAACTTCCTGATTGATGTTGGCCCCGCCCCCACATGTGACATCACACCAATGAGTGTAAGCAACTCTGATAATGTGGTTTCACAGCAAGGCTCAGCAAAAAAAAGTTTTTATTTTCAATGACCAGGGGAGAAAATACAACCAATTTACTTATACTGTCCCACCCAACCTGATGTCCCACTCATCCTGAATTAACCCTACGTTTCTTCGCTGTTCCAAAACCAAAATCAAACCCTGAAAAGTGTAGGGTTAGCTAGCTAGCTACTGAAGATATAGCCTACTGAATGTATACACATGCTGCTTTTGCTTTTTAATGATTACAACAGTGAATAAAGACCGACCCTGCTGTACAGGAACCAGTGAAGTGATGCCACACAGCTGGTTCAATATCAGTGAAGTTTCCCTTTATATTCATTGTGTTCTGTGGCGATCAGCAGTGATGTGGTGGTTCACTTTGACACTGTGATCTGTAGCCTTTAGTTCGGCTTTAGCTTCTAACCATCTTTGTCTTTTTAACCTGTTGTTGCTGCTGAGTCAGTTTGACATCCTGGATATATCCTTCAAACACAGACTGTAGACCCCTCTGTCTGCTTCTCTCTGGAATCACTCTTTCATTTTTCCAAAAATATGATAATATCTCTTCAGGGAGTGCAGTTAGTTACAGTGTGGGCTCCATGCTTACTGTGACAGCTTGTGGGACCATCACAAAGGGGCGGGGCTTAGCGAAAGGTCAATTTCAACCACATTTGAAAGTTGTCAGTCATGTGCCAGCTGGAAAGACATACAGGGCCAAATTAGCATTCTTATATTTGAGGAATCCTTTTGTCTACTTGGCTATTATCAGTTAAGATGTAGTTTGTTCCTTTAATTTAAAAAAAGTGAAGGTCATTCACATTTCTAGTATCTTTTTTTTAATTATTATTATTTATTCATATTTGTAAAAGACTTTTTCTCCCCTCTGGTTGAAAAATGTTCACTTTCACAGCACTACTGATTTTTTTCTGTTGAATCTCACATGTATTTCCAAAGTCTTGAAGAAAGGCTTTCATCTTTCTGAGTCTAACGTGGTGATGATGGACTCTTAAAATCATGTGAAGGTTTGGGACGTGTCTGCACCCAACATATGCTTGTTATGCCTCGTTAAGGATCAACTTTAAATGTTTTGCCCTTAAAGTTTTTCATGCAGATCACTAGATTACAACCATGGCTTCTGTTTGAAAGACGGTTTGCTTTGTGATATTATAATGTTCACAAGACTGAAGAGTGCGAGCACGTCAGGATAACACTTCACAAAACATCCAAATCAGTAAAGAACAAAATGATAAATGATAATTATGTAGTTATCTGTTATCCAGATTCAGCTTTCACAACTAAAGCTGGTTCTAAATGCTGATAAAACTAAGGCTACACATTTCTCAAATGCAAGGAAGACGCCTGTGAATACTCCTGACGTGATTACTGCACTGCGTGTAAGCGTGTACTAAGAGAGTGTCACTTGATACAAATATCTCAGTATTTGTCTTGATGACTCCCTGTCTTTTAAACCTCAGGTTGATAATCTTCATATAAAGCTGAGGCTGAAGTTAGTATTTTTTTTCAGAAACAAATCCTGTTTCTCCTTTAAGGCCAGAAAAAGACTGGTTGCTGCTGCGTTTTTATCAGTTCTGGATTATGGTGATTTGTCTGTACATTGTTTGCACATTAGATCCTGCATATCATAGTGCACTGAGATTTGTTACAGTAAAATGATAATAATATAAATAATAAAATGAATCACAAAACTTATTTCACCCCTGTTCAACTGCACAGGATGGATGTTTCTGACTGCAAATAAGATAAGGGTTCTTTTTATCACATGGTGCAGACCTGTCCTGAGATTGGCTCCACTGTTCACCGTGACCCAACATTGTGTCTTTTAAATTATACTGTTAAAGTTAACTGGTCAAAACACGAGTAAGATAATAATAATGTTCTCAATAAATCCAATTGTGTTCTTCTATCTCTTTCTTGAATGCTGAATGCGTGAATGCTGTGCACTACGTTTGGTCCCTGTCTCCTTGTTTTCCTGTGGGCTGTGCCACCCCTCCTGTATAAATTGCCTGATGGGAGCCTGCTGGTGACATTTGATTTGCAATCTGTGTTTGAGGATTTGTTTACTGCGTGGATCCACACGGACAAACACGATGGACGTCGGGTGGAATATTCTGGTTTTATCGTTTGCTCTCCTCGCCTCAGGTAAAATAAAGAAAACGCCACATGTTGCAGAATGTGATAGTTTTTTTATATTGTTGATATTTTAACTGTTGATTTTCCAAATTATAGCTCAGGTACCAAAGAAGTGTTCGGCACCTCCGGAGTACCCTCACACCAGGCTGGTGAGGAAATACAGCACCATACCGAGGTTCAGCAGCGGGGAGAAGGTTTATTATGACTGCGCTGAGGACTTCACTCCATCCAGAGGGAGCCGAGCTGTGCAGTGTCTGGCAGGAAGATGGACCAAACTCACTCTCAAGTGCGAAAGTAAGGACTCAGTATAACTTATTGATTATCCATTTTGGTAATGAAAGGACTAAAAAAACGATTAAATGTTGGTCTTCGTTAGAGATGAGTGATTTCATTGAGTTACTCTCAGCTGTATGCGATTTTAAATTGATTTAAAGTACACATCA
This sequence comes from Epinephelus lanceolatus, assembly GCF_041903045.1. Taxonomy (NCBI): domain Eukaryota; kingdom Metazoa; phylum Chordata; class Actinopteri; order Perciformes; family Serranidae; genus Epinephelus; species Epinephelus lanceolatus. Next base: position 14,207,104 of record NC_135741.1, on the reverse strand, counting down.
GAAGAAGGCTGAAGCCCCCTAACGGCCATGGAGGGAAGCTGCATGTTATTCCAGCACAATAATTGAGGTCACTAAAATTCAAAGAGTGCCACTAAAACTTTTTTTAAAAAGTCTAAATGCCTGCCGAGATGATTTAGAATATAAAAAGAGGAGACACTTAGTTATTTATGCAACTTTTTATTTAGGTGTACCTAAAGTTTCATTCAGTTAAATTTTATTTATAAAGTTCAATATCACAAATCACAGTTTGCCTCGGGGGCTTTACAGCATACGACATCCCTCTGGAGGAGGGATCCCTCACAGCGGATAAGGAAAAACTCCCCCAGAAAAACATTTAACGGGGAAAAAATGGTAGAAACCTCAGGAAGAGCAACTGAGGAGGGATCCCTCTTCCAAGGATGGACAGACGTGCAATAGATGTCGTACAGAACAGATCAACATGATAAATGTACAGTGATCCATATGACAAAATGATACATAAATAGAGGGAGAGACAGAGAGAGATACGCAGCAAACGGTAATGACAATAGCTACAATAATATTAATTTTAGAAATAATATTGTAATAATAATAGTATTTTGGTAGTATAAATGTTATGGTATATTAATATATGATGGTATATGTACGAGACATCATTACAGTGATCCTGCAGTAACAATCCAAAGTACATGTTATTTAACGACTCAGACCAGAAACAGAATTCTCTGCCTTCTATCCCAGGCCTAGCAAAGACATTCAGCCACAAAAAAAGGTTCCTTTTCTGAAACAAAACTTTATTTTTTCATGATCACCCAGCCATAACAAATCAACTTAGAGGTTATTTTACTGAAACGTACGTTCCTTTATGTCTTCATATACAGGACAGTAAGACAAGAAATGAACCTCATTCTCAACGTCACCTAAATAACACGACAAACTAATTCTATTCTCCTCTGGGTGGTGTTAAACCTTCCAGTCTCTAAGACTAATGGTAACGTTCCTGAGTGCAACTGTGCACACAGGGATCTTTGTCTTTTGTTTAGATTATTCTTCATGTAAGGTTCCACACTGTAAGTTCATAGTTTTGGTTTATACCAATTATCAACAGATAATTTTTCTCCAAACATGCAAAACATTTCACTCATAATCTCCTGAATATCAGTAAGTAACCTGTTCTGAAGTTGTGCAAATAAAATAATGATTTCAACAGCCCAGGGATGACATATGTGTATAATAATAGTACAGGTATGACTAATAATATTAGCAGAAGTAGTAGACATTAGGCAGGACCACGGCAGCAGCACAACCATGATCCAGGTGTAGCATACATTAGATTAAAGGATAGATTCACATTGTTTTCAGACTGAAATCATAACTCATGCACTCATGGGATTCATTAGTTGTAGGCTTCAGTGCAAAGAGACTTCAACACTATTGAGTCAAAAGGAAAAAAAGTTTTCCTTCTTGAAAGTTTGCAGACCTCAACGCAGGTGGTCACCAACAAAGTTTGACGTTGATATTAAGTTGATTTTATGTTGTGACATCGGGTGACCAAAATTTAATGTCAGAACTTGTAACGCCAGCGTCAAATTGATGTAGGATACTGACAACTGATGAAGTTGATATTTAAGTTGTTGTGTTAAGTAACCAGTGTAGAATAATGACATTTAGACTGGTTGTAAGGTACAGAGAACAAAACCTAATGTCTGCAAACTTCATTATGTCAACACCTTCACAACAAGAAATGGTAATATCACTAGACATTTAAATTATCGTCACACCAATTTTCATTTCAATCAAAATGTAATGTCTGTCTGACGTTATGTTGACGTCCGGTGCCAGCTGCGAGGCTGAGAAGCACCTGATTCAGCTGCATACTGCTGGAAGATGCACCTTTTCCCACTACTATGTACACAGACTAGTACATTGAACGAACCACTGGTGGCTGTAGTTGTTCCCCTGTTCATACCTGCTATGTAGAGACCATCCTTTGAACCTTAACTATGAGATAACATCTACATTTTAGAGTGTAAGACGCAAACAGAAACAAGTCTTAAAGGTTCTTGAAACTGGCTATCATACTTTATTTTCATCTTTTCCAACTAATTTTGTGGTGTTTGCTGCTGTTGATCAGTATCTGATGTCTGTCAACAGGTTTAGTTTTATTTCTTCATGTCATAAAGTGCAAGCACGCTTCATTTTCTAGACCTGCTGGTGCTGTTAGGTGTAAAAAAAAAAAATAAGGAAGTGTGCTTCTTATTATCAATGGGAGATGTCACATTATTAAATTAGGAGGTAGACTGTTGAAATTTCATGTCTGTCTTGTTTCTTTTTACTTAAAACACAACGAAATAAATGTTCTGATTTATCTTCATGTTATCATACATAATGTTTGATAAAGCCTGTAACTGTAGCTGGTTGATTTTCATCACCAGTAGACTATTGTCTGACCTTATTACCCCTGTTATAATTTAAACTACTTGTGAAAACACTCTTGTGAAGCTCATCTCTGTAGACTCCAGTACAAACTAATGCATAAAATATTTTGATCTCATAATAAATGAGACAAAACAGTGTGAAAGCCTCTGCGACTGTTCAGGGTCAGACAGATCTGTGTGGAGCTGAAAATCGTTTAGTGTTAAACTCAAGAACATTTAAGCAGACCAGTTTGCTGTCAGAGTCTTCAACCTGAGGCTTCTACGTTATTGTTCTTCATAATTAACTTCACACATTTCAGTGTTTTCAGAGAACGCTTTCGACACCTCTCAGGTCTTTGTGAGGTTGGCACACAGGCTTTGCAGCAGCTTATGTGGGTTGTTTTGCAACTCTTTGGAACAAAGGTGCTTCTGTCTTGTTTTTATTTTCATCAGGTAAATATGACTTCACCTTTGATCCCTGTTGTGATCGGGTATTTAATCTTGCTCTCATTTCTTACAGAGAAATCATGTGGCAATGCCGGAGATTTACCTAATGGGGAGTTCCAGTATGAAGGGAATTCATTCGTCGGGGAGAAAGTTTATGCTGTATGCAATGAGGGGTGAGTTGAAGCCTGACAGAAGTCCTGTAAAACTTGGTCACAAGAATCATCTGAAGTTGAGTCTGACTGTGTGGTTCATTTCCATGTCGACAGGTACACTCTGAAAGGACTCAACTACATGATCTGCAAGAAGTCTGGCTGGACTGGTGAAATCCCATCTTGTGTTGGTGAGCAACAGCACATCAGATCTCTCTGAAACCCTTTTGTATTCTTTACACACTGAGGTCGCTGCACCTGAAAAGGTGACCTAAAGTGGGTGGTGTTGTGTCAAGAATGAGTAACTGATGTGACGCACAGTGAAGGCTTGTTGTTTGATCCCTTAATTCACTTGAACATATTTTCCATAATACTAATAGAGTTGTGAAATTAAGGTTAGATTGAGTGCAGGTACTGTGACAATGAAATGCAGTTTACTATCTAATGCTGTGTGTGTGGCAGGTATAAATAAAAATATATGTAGCAGGTACAGATAAAAAACAAAACAACCATCATGGTATAAATGAAAATATATATGTGTACAAAAACATATCCTTAAAGCATAGCAGGAGTGTGAATTGTAGATACTGTGTTCATTAGACAGACAACATTTTCACAAGTATTTAATTTTAATCTCATCAGAGGGAGAGGCCACCACCTGCCCCACTCCTGCAGTGGCCAACTCTGTGAGCAGTGCTGGAGATGTTTCTGTATTCTGGGTGGGAGACAGCGTGACCTTCACCTGCAGTCAGGGTTTCCAGCTGGATGGAGCTCAGCAGATTACTTGTGACCCGGGTGGCCTGTGGAAGCCTCAGCCCCCTCGGTGCCTGCCTTCACCTAAAACAACTCCGTCACCCGTCAAAGAGAGTGAGTTGGTATCCTTCTGGATTGTCAGCTCTCTAGTTTTTGGCAGCACCTCAAACTGTCATCTGTTTATTATAAGAGGTGGTAAAATATTTTTGTCTCTAAACTGACACTTTCCTCTCTGGAAAATCTGTTCAGCAGGTGGCTGCGGTGTGCCAGTAAACATCCCCAACTCCAACGCCAACCTCGCCAACAAGTACATCACAATGACATCTTTTGCTTCTGGAGACAGAGTCCATTATGTGTGTGATGTCGGATACGTTCAAGCAGGCGGCAGCAGATATCGCAGCTGTATGAATGGGAAGTGGACACCACTGTGGCTGAGATGTGAACGTAAGATCAGTCTTTTTTATTTAAATTTAAACTGACATTTTTTATGACATTTTTGTGACAAACTCTACTGTGACACTTTTTTATGATATTTTTAGGTCATACTATGCTATGACATTTTTTGACATTTTATGAAACACCATACTATGATTACTACTATTTTTGTGACAAACTTTAGTGTGACAGTGACATTTTGATCTCACACCGTACTGACATTTTTTATGACATTTGTGACACTTTCTTGGACATTTTTGTGACGTACTAAACTATGACATTTTTTCATTTTTGTGACATAGTATACTATGACATTTTTTGATATTTAATGACATACTATGCCATGAATTTGACATTTTTATGACACAACATAATATGACATTTTTTATGACATTTTTTTGATAGACTTTACTTTGACACTTTTATGACATTTTTGAGACATACTATGCTCTGACATTTTTTTTCTAGATATTTTTGTCATACTATACTATGAACTTTTTTGACATTTTTATGACAAACAATACTGCAATTTTTTTGCAACATTTTTATGTCCTACTATACTATGACAGTTTTTGACATTCCTTTGTTATACTATACTAGGGAAGTTTTTATGACAGTTTTATAACACATTATACCATGACATTTTTATGACATAGTATACTATGACTTTTTTAGGACATTTTTTTGACGTACTATACTATGACCTTTTTTAGGACATTTTTATGACATTCTATACTATGACCTTTTTTTTGGTTTACATTTTTGTGACATATTATACTATGACATTTTTTGACATTTTTTGTGACATACTATACTGTGACATTTTTTGACATTTTTATGTCATATTATACTATGACATTTTTTTTACATTTTTATGACGTACTATACTATGACTTTTTTTTTTTTTACATTTTTATGACATATTATACTATGACAGTTTTTGACATTTTTGTGACATATTATACTATGACTTTTTTTTTTACATTTTTATGACATACTATACTATGACATTTTTTGACATTTTTGCGACGTACTATACTGTGACATTTTTTGACATTTTTGTGACATAGTATACTATGACATTTTTTACATTTTTATGACATACTATACTATGACATTTTTTGACATTTTTTATGACGTACTATACTGTGACATTTTTGTGACATACTATACTATGACTCTTTTTTTTTTTTTACATTTTTGTGACATACTATACTATGACCTTTTTAGGACATTTTTATGACATTCTATACTATGACTTTTTTTTTTTTTTACATTTTTATGACATATTATACTATGACAGTTTTTGACATTTTTGTGACATATTATACTATGACAGTTTTTGACATTTTTGAGACATATTATACTATGACATTTTTTGACATTTTTTGTGACGTACTATACTGTGACATTTTTGTGACATACTATACTATGCTATACTATGACATTTTTTTTTTTTCTTACATTTTTGTGACATATTATACTATGACAGTTTTTGACATTTTTGTGACATATTATACTATGACAATTTTTTTTACATTTTTATGACATACTATACTATGACTTTTTTTTTTTTACATTTTTATGACATACTATACTATGACATTTTTTAACATTTTTTATGACGTACTATACTGTGATATTTTTGTGACATACTATACTATACTATGACATTTTTTTTATTTTTTTTTTACATTTTTGTGACATACTATACTATGACTTTTTTAGGACATTTTTATGACATTCTATACTATGACCTTTTTTTGGTTTAGATTTTTGTGACATATTATACTATGACAGTTTTTGACATTTTTTTGACATACTATGACATTTTTTGACATTTTTTTGTGACGTACTATACTGTGACATTTTTTGACATTTTTGTGACATACTATACTATGACTTTTTTTTTTTTACATTTTTATGACATAATATACTATGACAGTTTTTGACATTTTTGTGACATATTATACTATGACATTTTTTGACATTTTTTGTGACGTATTATACTATGACATTTTTTGACATTTTTGTGACGTACTATAGTATGACATTTTTTTTTTACATTTTTTTGTGACGTACTATACTGTGACTTTTTTTGATATTTTTTTGTGATGTACTATACTGTGACATTTTTTGACATTTTTGTGACATATTATACTATGACTTTTTTTTTACATTTTTGTGACATAATATACTATGACATTTTTTGACATTTTTTTGTGACGTAGTATACTGTGACATTTTTTGACATTTTTGTGACGTACTATACTGTGACATTTTTTGACATTTTTGTGACATACTATGACATTTTTTGACATTTTTTATGATGTACTATACTGTGACATTTTTTTTTACATTTTTGTGACATACTATACTATACTATGACATTTTTTTTTTTTTTTTTTTTTTTTTTACATTTTTGTGACATACTATACTATGACTTTTTTAGGACATTTTTATGACATTCTATACTATGACCTTTTTTTGGTTTAGATTTTTGTGACATATTATACTATGACAGTTTTTGACATTTTTGTGACATACTATGACATTTTTTGACATTTTTTTGTGACGTACTATACTGTGACATTTTTTGACATTTTTGTGACGTACTATAGTATGACTTTTTTTTTTTACATTTTTATGACATAATATACTATGACATTTTTTGACATTTTTGTGACATACTATACTGTGACCTTTTTGTTACATTTTTATGACATACTATACTATGACTTTTTTTTTTTTTTTTTTACATTTTTATGACATAATATACTATGACATTTTTTGACATTTTTGTGACATATTATACTATGACTTTTTTTTTTTACATTTTTATGACATTCTATACTATGACTTTTTTTTTTTTACATTTTTGTGACATAATATACTATGACATTTTTTAACATTTTTTGTGACGTAGTATACTGTGACATTTTTTGACATTTTTGTGACATACTATACTGTGACATTTTTTGACATTTTTGTGACATACTATACTATGACATTTTTTTACGACATATTATACTATGACATTTTTTTTACATTTTTATGACATATTATACTATGACATTTTTTTTTACATTTTTATGACATATGACTTTTTTTTTTACATTTTTGTGACATACTATACTATGACATTTTTGTTACATTTTTATGACATACTGTACTATGACATTTTTTTTCTTACATTTTTGACATATTATACTATGACTTTTTTTTTTACATTTTTATGACATATGTTTTTTTTTTACATTTTTTATGACATACTGTACTATGACATTTTTTTTCTTACGTTTTTATGACATATTATACTATGACATTTTTTTAAATTTTTATGACATATTATACTGACATTTTTTTTTTACATTTTTATGACATACTATGACATTTTTTTTACATTTTTATGACATACTATACTATGACTCTTTTTTTTTTTACATTTTTATGACATATTATACTATGACATTTTTTGTGATTTCTGTGACATACTATACTATGACTTTTTTTTTTACATTTTTGTGACACTATACTATGAAATTTTTTGACATTTTTTGTGACGTACTATACTGTGACATTTTTTGACATTTTTGTGACATACTATACTATGACATTTTTTTTACGACATATTATACTGTGACATTTTTTCTTACATTTTTATGACATATTATACTATGACATTTTTTTTTTTACATTTTTATGACATATTACGACTTTTTTTTACATTTTTATGACATACTGTACTATGACATTTTTTTCTTACATTTTTATGACATATTATACTATGACATTTTTTTTTTTACATTTTTATGACATATTATGACTTTTTTTTACATTTTTATGACATACTGTACTATGACATTTTTTTTTCTTACGTTTTTATGACATACTATGACATTTTTTTACATTTTTTGTGACATACTATACATGACTTTTTTTTTTTTTTTACATTTTTATGACATATTATACTATGACATTTTTTGTGATTTTTCTGACATACTATACTATGACATTTTTTTTTTACATTTTTGTGACACTACTATGAAATTTTTTGACATTTTTTGTGACGTACTATACTATGACATTTTTTTTACGACATATTATACTGTGACATTTTTTCTTACATTTTTATGACATATTATACTATGACATTTTTTTTTTTACATTTTTATGACATATTATGACTTTTTTTTTTACATTTTTATGACATACTGTACTATGACATTTTTTTTCCTTACATTTTTATGACATATTATACTATGACATTTTATGTGATTTTTGTGACATACTAGCCTGGTTCCAGACCATAGACCCCGCCCACTCAACTGTGTAGGCTTGCATCTCTGGTCTAGCATACTCCAATGAATTTGCGAATTATCTCGTCCAAACGATGGACGGACCAATGAACGTCGGGGGTGGGGGCGGGTCTAGCGATTAGCCAATCGGCGCCATGCTGATGTCAAGCTGTACGCCGGTGGGTAACTGGTGAGGATAGCAACAATGGCGACTGCTACAGATCCTACAGACCACATTAACGATGCTATCGAGGTATTTTGCCACTACTTGCGTTAATGGAGGATCAAATTAAGGAAGCTGCTAAACTGGATTTAACAGCGATGCAGCTGGGCGTGCACGACGATGGAGACATTTTAAACGGGCAATGCTCGCTTGTTTTTGGCACCCCCGCGGCATGGATACTAATGATGTCAGATTCTGGGTGAGTCGTTGATCTCTACTGATTGGTTAGGGAAAAATCAAATTCCCTCCCCCTTGTAAATCGCCTTCAATGGAGGCGGTCAGACTGAAGGTTCTGAGAGCTTCAGTCTGACACTCAGGCTAGTGACATACTACACTATGACATTTTTATGACATTCTATACTATGACTTTTTTTTTTTTACATTTTTATGTCATACTATATTATGACTTTTTTTTGGACATTTTTATGACATACTATACTATGACTTTTTTAGGACATTTTTGTGACGTATTATACTATGACTTTTTTTTTGACATTTTTATGTCATACTATACTATGACTTTTTTAGGACATTTTTATGTCATACGATACCATGACTTTTTTTAACGACATTTTTCTGACATACTATACTATGACTTTTTTTAGGACATTTTTATGACATACTATACTATGACTTTTTTGTGACATTTTTGTGACGTACTTTACTATGACATTTTTTGACATTTTTGTGACATACTACACTATGCCATTTTTATGACATTCTATAATATGACATTTTTTTACATCTTTTTGACAAACTTTACTGTAACACTTTTTATGACATTTTGATGTCATACTATGACATTTTATGACATTTTCATTAATTACCATACTATGACATTTTTTAATTTTATTTTTGTGACAAACTTTAGTGTGACAATATTTTGATCTTATACCATACTATGACATTTTTATGACATACCATTCTATGACATTTTTATGACAAACACTGCTGCCATTTTCTCACGACATTTATGTCCTACTATATTATGACACTTTTTATGACATTTTTATGACATATTATACGATGACACTTTTTATGACGTTTTTATGATGAGTATGCAATGACATTTTTTATGACGTTTTTGTGACATGTATACTCTGGAAATTTTTATAATATTTTTGTCATACTATACCATGACAGTTTTTATGACATTTTTATGACAGACTACAACTGACATTTTTTGTCTTTTTTGTCTTCCAAAATCACTAAAAAACGTCATAGTATGGCATGTCTTCAAAAATCACGGAAAAAACATCATAGTATAGCATGTCGTCCAAAATCTCTAACAAACGTCTTACTATAGCATGTCGTCCAAAATCATTAAAAATTGTCATAGTATAGTATGTCTTCCAAAATCACTAAAAAACGTCATAGTATAGCATGTCTTCAAAAATCAAGGAAAAACATTGTAGTATAGCATGTCATCCAAAATCACTAAAAAACGTCTTAGTATAGTATGTCGTCCAAAATCAGTAAAAAACATCTTAGTATAATATGTCATCCAAAATCACGAAATATCGTCACAGTATAGCATGTCATCAAAAATCCTGAAAAAATATCATAGTATACTATGTTGTCAAAAATCTTGAAAAAAAATCTTAGTATTATATGTCGTCCAAAATGACAAAATATCGTCATAATATAGTATGTTGTCCATTATCACGAAAAAACATCATAATATAGCATGTCGTCAAAAATCATGAAAAAACATCATAGTATAGCATGTCGTCCAAAATCACTAAAAGACGTCTTAGTATAGTATGTCGTCCAACATCACTAAAAAATATCATAGTATAGTATGTCGTTCAAAATCACTAAAAAACATCTTATTATAATATGTCGTCCAAAATCACAAAAAAACACCCTAGTATAGCAAGTCGTACAAAATCACTAAAAAATCGTCATAGTATAATGTGTCATCCAAAATCATGACAAAATGTCATAGTACAGCATGTTGTCAAAAATCACGAAAAAACATCATAGTATAGCATGGTGTCCAAAGTCACTAAAATATATCATAGTATAGTATGTTGTCCAAAATCACTAAAAAATATCATAGTATAGCATGTCTTCAAAAATCACGAAGAACATCATAGTATAGCATGTCGTCCATGATCACTAAAATATATCATAGTATAGTATGTCGTCAAAAATCATGACAAAACATCACAGTATAGCATGTTGTCAAAAATCATTAAAAATCGTCATAGTATAGCATGTCATCCAAAATAAGGAAAAAATATCATAGTATAATATGTCGTCAAAAATCACGAAAAAATGTCATAGTATAGTAAGTGGTCCAAAATCATTAAAAATCATCATAGTATAGCATGTCGTCAAAAATCATTAAAAATCGTCATGTCATCCAAAATAAGAAAAAAAATCATAGTATAATATGTTGTCAAAAATCTTGAAAATACGTTAGTATAGTATGTCGTCCATTATCACAAAAAAATGTCTTAGTACACTATGTCGTCCAAAATTATGAAAAAACGCCCTAGTATAGCATATCGTCCAAAATCACTAAAAAAATATCATAGTATAGTATGTCGTTCAAAATCACAAAAAGTCTCAGTATAGTATGTCGTCCAAAATCGTCATAGTACAGTATGTCTTCCAAAATCATTAAAAAACGTCATAGTATAGCATGTCTTCAAAAATGATGAAAAAACATCATAGTATACAATGATGTTTTTTCGGGATTTTGGACATATCGTCCATTTCTATGTTATACTATACTAGGGAAATTTTTATAATATTTTTGTCATACTATACCATGACAGTTTTTATGACATTTTCATGACAGACTACAACTGACATTTTGAATGTCGTAAAAAATCATGACAAAACATCATAGTATAGCATGTCGTCCAAAATAAGGAAAAAATATAGTATAGTATGTTGTCAAAAATCTTGATAAAATATCATAGTATACTATGTCGTCCAATATCACTAAAAAACATCTTAGTATAATATATTGTCCAAAATCACAAGAAAACGTCATAGTATAGTATGTCGTCCAAAATAATGAAAAAATATCATAGTACACTATGTTGTCAAAAATTTTGAAAAAACGTCTCAGTATAGCATGTCGTCCATTATCACGAAAAAACGTCTTAGTACACTATGTCGTCCAAAATCATGAATAAACGCCGTAGTATAGCATGTCGTCCAAAATCACTAAAAAAAGTCTTAGTATAGCATGTCGTCCAAAATCATGAAAAAATGCCATAGTACAGCATGTTGTCAAAAATGATGAAAAAACATCATAGTATAGCATGTCGTCCATTATCACGAAAAAACGTCTTAGTACACTATGTCGTCCAAAATCATGAATAAACGCCCTAGTACAGCATGTCGTCCAAAATCACTAAAAAAACGTCTTAGTATAGCATGTTGTCAAAAATCACGAAAAAATGTCATAGTATAGTAAGTGGTCCAAAATCATTAAAATTCGTCATAGTATAGCATGTCGTCAAAAATCACGAAAAACATCATAGTATAGCATGTCGTCCAAAATCACTAAAAAACGTCTTAGTATAGTGTCGTCCAAAATCACTAAAAAATATCATAGTATAGTATGACATCCAAAATCATGAAAAAACATCATAGTATACTATGCTGTCAAAAATCTTGAAAAAACATCTTAGTAAAATATGTCCTCCAAAATCACAAACACATCATAGTATAGTATGTTGTCAAAAATCACGTTAAAACGTCATTGTATAATATGTCGTCCAAAATCACAAAATATCGTCATAGTATAGTATGTTGTCCATTATCACGAAAAAACATCATAGTATAGCATGTCATCCGAAATCACGAAAAGATGTCATAGTACAGCATGTTGTCAACGATAAAAAAACATCATCCTATAGCATGTCGTCAAAAATCACGAAAACTTGTCATAGTACAGTTAGTGGTCCAAAATCATTAAAAATCGTCATAGTATAGCATGTCGTCCAAAATCACTAAAAAATATCATAGTACAGTATGTCCTCCAAAATCATGAAAAATGTCTCAGTATAGTATGTCATCCTAAATCACAAAAAAAAACATCATAGTAAAGTCTGTTGTCAAAAATCATGAAAAAACATCATAGTATACTATGCCGTACAAAATCATGAAAAAAAGTTTTGGTATAGTATGTCGTCTAAAATCATTATAAAACATCATAGTATAGTTAGTAGTCCAAATTCACTAAAATGTCATAGTAGTATAGTATGTCATCAAAAATCATGAAAATGTCAGTCATAGTATAAAAATGTCATAGTATATTATGTGAAAAAATGTCATAGTATAGTATGACAAAAATTGTCATAGTATAGTGTGTAATGAAATATAATTGTATTTCACAAAAATGTCATAGTATTTGACAAAAAATTACATAGTACAGTATGACAAATGTTATAGTATGTAATAAAAATGTCAAAGTATAGTATGTGGAAAAAATGGCATAGTATCTCAAAAACTGTCATAGTATATTTTGACATTTTCTGTGATACTACACAATGCCATTTTTATCATACTCTATTGTATGACTTTTTTTTTGTCATATTACAGTATGACTTTTTTTTTTTTTTTTTTTTGGTATTGTTTGCCATAATATTTTTACGACAGACTATAGTCATTCCACCCTGATAGATCTCATTCTTACCAATAGACCAGGTCATTACACACATAGCTGTGTGCTTCTAATATATTTTTGGCATCACTGCCCTGTGGCCTGCATCAGAAATTGAACAACAAATATTTCAGGACCTCAGTGTATCTGTAAGAAGTCTTTCAAAAACAAACAGTCTTGCATGACCTACATGTTAGTGATCTCTTTCATAAATCCCATCCCAGATGCTGAACTGGCACTGCAGTGCTTTCTCACTGTTGTTATACTTAGGATTTAAAATAGACATCTTAGACATAACTGAACTAACTTACTCCCTCCCTCATCAGTTTGTGCTGGACTCTAAAGTTGTGACTGATAAAAAGGAGATTTGTAATACATTTAATGATCATTTTATGAAATCAGGCTTCCTGTTTGGCTCAATGGCATGTATGAGACACCAGAGCGTCATGATAATGTCTCCACTATCTCAGAGGAAGAGAGGGTCTTATTTTCAAGAAACATTTCTTTCACATTCAGACCACTTTACCATTTTGAAGTTTATCATGCTTTTTGTAATTCCAAGTGCATGAAAAGCTCCTTGGGCACAGACCAGTTAGACTCCTACCTCCTAAAGCTTGCTGCCCGATCATTGCGATGTCCTCGATGCCCCTCCGTGATCTGAATTGCTATAGGCCTATCTCCAAACTCCAATGTCTAACAAAACTGTTGGAATCTTTTGTAAATGAACAGCTCCGTACTTTTTTTCATCTGCAAATGCCACTTTAAGTCAGTCAATCGCACCTGAGTCATAAAAATTATAGTATAGTATAATATAAAAATGTAATGCAATGGTATGTCAAAAAACGTCACACAATCATAGTATAGTATGCCATAAAAAATTAGATATGTTGTATTTAGATTAAAAAAACAAACAAACCCATAGTTAAAAGAGGAAAACAACACATGCATTTTCATGTCTTTGTGCATACAGTTTGATTGATCAGGCTCCAGCATGGCTCTTTTGAGATAGAATTTATTTACATTTCTGCTTACGGATGTACTGTACTGTGTCCCCTTTGATCCTCTGTATATGAATATAAAAGAACATATTACAAGGCCATAATGACACATCAAACTCTAAAACTTGACTTTTTTCATCCTCAAAAGGAAAGCCATGTGGCTCTGCAGGGGAGATTACAAATGGACTGTTTACATACACTGGAGTGGAGTTTGGAGACACTGCTACAGCTGTCTGCGATGATGGGTAGGAAAAATTCCTTCATACTGTGCTGCTTTCTTTACACTTAAAATATTTTGTATTTTTCATCTCTGAAACTGCTGCATTTTGATTCATCCTTTCATCAGGTATCGCCTTGTAGGACAGGCAACCAGACACTGCATGAGTCAAGGCTGGGATGGACGTGAACCTACCTGTGAAGGTGCAGTGACCTACCGTAGCATCATTTTATTTAGTCACCTTTTTTCCTTTCACTTCAGCTGTGCTAAACTCTGTTTCTCCTCCAGCTGCGGCGTGCGACGAGCCTTCAGGAGTGACAAATGCAGTCATGACCAGCCCTAAAGAGCCACCGTACACATACAGGACTGTGATTCGCTATCACTGTCCTGTGGGAACTCTTATTGGACAGAGGGACATTTGGTGCACCAAGGACGGGACATGGAGTCATTCTCCTCCTACATGCAGAGGTTGGTGACAGAGCACTTTAATCTTTATGCAATGTTATTTAGTTTTGTTTTTTTTTTTTACCTGAATTAAAATAAAATCATCTTCCATTTCCTCACAGAAATAACAACATGTCCATCTCCAAATGTGCCCAACGCCTACTGGATGGGAACTCACAACAACATGTATCAAGAGAGGGACACTATATATATTGAGTGTACTGCGGGCTACACAAGGATTGGCCCCTACGCTGTTACCTGTGGTCGAGATGGCAATTGGTACCCTCGCCTGCCCTCATGCACACGTAAGTAACACATTCTTTGTTGTGGATGGGTTATTTAACATTTTTAGTTTTACAAAACTTAAAATTTTGATTACCACTTGTTGTTTTAGCACGTCGCTGGAGGAGCAGATACGGTCGCTGAAAAGTGAAACCACAGTATTTAATCAAACCTGGTTAAACAGCAGTCAGAGGAGGATGGGAATAAAATGATATCTTAGACTACACAATGCCTTCCTTCTGCAAGAAATAATCATCATAATTCACCTTTTTAATAAAGCACAAATAGTGATATATTTTCTTACTTGCTCATAAAATGTGTAAAAACATTATACAGACATTAAAATATGTTTGAAATGAAGCTGAAGTACAGTATGTTTATTTCGATAAGTGTTTTGGGCAGTAACAAGTACAAACTTGTTTCATTCACCTCTGTACATAGTTTTCTTTTTTTTTTTTTTTAAACAGTTGATAATGTTATGTGTATCATCTCTATAGACTAAACGGTGAGTGAGCATTTCATGAACAAACAAGCTACAAGAAAATAAGAACACCAATTCCATTCATTTAAAAAGACAATACAAAATCCAGACATTTCTTTACATGAGCAATAACAATTCAAGTGCAAATATCATTATCAACTCTATGATACATCATAGCAAACTCTCGTTAAAAGGCAACAATAAAAAAAAAAAACAGAAAACAAAAAAACTTATCAGGTTGCAGGAAAGAAGCTGATTCTTGGTGGGAGGGGGATTTTTGGGAATGAGGGCCAAGTGAGCGCGCTGGGATGCTGCCTGCTGGCGTATACTGTAGCACACGGAGATATTGGAGACTAAATGTACAGAATCTGAGAACTGCATAGAGGAATTTCAAACTGACATGAGATGGCTTGGCCCAGCATCGCCCTCAAGTTTGACAATGTGGTCAAAATCCCTTTGTGTCATCCTAAAGTTTAGGTACATCATATAAAGTGTACCACTTCACTTATTTTTATTTACATGAGTGGGGATGAAATAAAGTCAGAGAGCAAGCGTTGACTCAATTTAATTTCTTTCAGAGGGTTGAATGTACAGGATGGGGTGTTGGGATTATCTGTACCAATTTGACTGCAGTGGTGATGCTAATGTTGTTAAAGGAATAGTCCTTAGGTTTTGGGAAATACTTTTTACTTCCTTCCAGGGAGTCCTTCCTGCAGCCCGATACACCAGCTACATGCAAGTTCTCTCTTACGTTAGGGTGAAAAATCCACAGTGAATGATATGTTAAAACAAGTTGCACCTTGGCCCCCAGGAACACCGCTTAGCCTTACTTTGATTTCCTCTAGTGGCCACTTATTGCAGCAAAAAATGCCTGACAGGACACCTCAGACTGCAAACAAGGTCAATTATGACTTTCTATTGAGAATTTTTGACCTACGGAGGTTTTATATTCGAAAAATGTTCCTTGAGCCGAGAAAAGAGATTTAAAATCAGTCTATGAGCCAGGTAGTAACTTGTAGGCGTAGCCAATGGGGTAAACTCTACTGCGCATATTCATTGGCCCGCATACTGCGGAAGTAAACCTGTAAGCTAGAAACTTTTTTGGGAAATGCACCCGATGAGCAATTCCATTGGACAGACTGGGTGCCATCTTGGGGTCTGGTATCTAGTTGTTATCTATCTGTGGTTGCACCATAGAGACGCAAGGTTCAAGCTACTTTGGCATTAAGTCCACACTATCTAAATCATTGTTGCAGAAAATGACGTTTTCACTTCCTGTGGCCAATCAGTGAAAAGCACTGCTAGGCAGATGAAATTGTAATGTTATAATGAACGCATGATTACCTACACTGGCAAATTGTTAGAGGTATAATTATAGATGACAACTACACATTTCTATTTGCTTGTACAGGATATTTGTTATTGTCCATTTACTTGTGTTATTTTATGTGTATGCACTTGATTTCGCATGTTTACACCCCCGTTCTATTTCTAGCATTTCTATTTTGAGTATAAAAGACACAAGATCACCGAGGGTTTATTCTTTCACAAAAAACGTGTTGCCGATACAAAACAGCCGGTATAATTAGCTCCTCATACTCCAGTTATCCCACGTTTCAAAACTATGCAGCATGACAACCTCTATTTTACGGAGGACTTTAAACCTACCAAGGGCTAGGTGTAAGATTTAACATGGCTGTATTTCACTTGGTGCAACCCTTAAAATGTTAGTAGCACGTTAACTCAACCAATGTTACATTGATTTACGCTCAAACCAGGGTAAGTTTGAACTCGCTTGTAGCTGGTGCAACCCAGTGCGGTGCTGGAGTCTTTGAGGTTGCTAGGCAACTCCCTAGAAGTAGTGCTACAAAAACCCCTGCAATTTAACATTTAAGTTACTGTAGTGATTAAACAAACAAGATGTAATGTGTTGATTAGTGAGTTTTAGAGGTTCTGGCAGGCAGATTTATTTACCTTTTGAACAGAGCCATGCTAGCTGTTTCCAGTCTTTGTGCTAAGCTAACGGTCTCATGGCAGTAGCTTTATATTTACTGATCAGATGAGAGTGGTGTCAGCCTCATTTAATCTCCAGAAAGAAAGCGAGTAGGCGTATTTCCCAAAACACTGAACAATTCCTTTAACTACTTAGCAGATCCTAACATGAAGCAAAGTGTTAAATTTTTAAAACTTAAATCATTTTACCCTGTTTTGGTCGCTGTTTTGAACTCAAAGAATTTTTTTTTGTTTTACACACCAAATACTCAGTTTTTATAACATTTGACACTATACATATTTTTTTGTGTTTCTCTGGATAAGAGAGCAGTTACATGTTGAAACCTAAACATCTTCTGCCCATCATGACTGATAAATATTTAATACAATGAGTCTCAACAAGAATGCAACCTTAAACACATTTCACAAGCTTCGTTGTGGGTCTCAATAGTGTTTAAGAAAACTGAGATGTGTTTTTATTCATTGCACTTTGTACTCAAAGGTAGGATGATGGGCTTTAAATTTAGTGCACAAAACAAAGTGACCCGCCCCTTTTTTTGGGCGGTCTTTGGAAGAGCTGTCTTCATTGGGACAGAACAAAACATGAGCGGGGTGTTTGAAGGGGTCACTGGGTGTCTTTGGATTTGAGACTGGTGGGGCAGAAAGTGATTTTAGGGGTCCTGTGTAAAGAAATTTAGGATTAAAGAATTCAACCCTCGTCTAATTTATTTTCATTATTTACAAGATTGAAATAAAAACACGATAAAACTGGTAGTCCACAGACAGACAATGTGAGATTATCAACTTACTGTGTGTAAGAACTAAAGTATTTCAGGCATGGAGCTTCCTTTAGTTTTAAACCTAGAGTCTATTAGTGTGTCGAGTACATCAGAAAGACAATATGAGATTGAAGAATTAAAGTGACCTTTTAAAAGAAGCAGCAAACATAATGTCCCTCAAAGACATTTCTCTCTCTCTCTCTCTCTCTCTCTCTCTCTCTCTCTCTCTCTCTCTCTCTCTCTCTGAGACATGTTCCACTAGACATCACATTATCTCATTTCTGTGGCTCTCACAATTATAAGTTTGTTATTCATCTCCCAAATGTCCACTATGTTCCTGGAATGATAAACCACCTGTTTGTATTTGCTTTGAGTTGAAAAAAATAAAAGAGCAACAGAAATAATCTTAAGGTTGGAAAACGTCAGCACAGTCTAGACAGACGGAACAAAACATAGATTAACTGTTTTAACAGTAAAACCCTTGGAAACTGCTCTAAGAGCTCAAATATAGTAAGGCTTTGAATGACCTGGAACGCAGCTGCGACATGAATTTAACAACCGCTCCTCCTCGAGGACAGCACACAGACACTGAAGATGGAACCAGGGTTACACAACACTTACACAACACTTACAGTCATACTTAATGGTAGGAGTTGGAGCTGGAACTCACACTGCTCATTTTAGCAAATACAATGACAAGCTTGATCAAGCTCAAACCGCGCACACAAAACGTCACTCCTACTGTCTGAAATAGGCGTTTCTATTGTTTGGTTTTGTGGTTGCATTGCACAACAGAAACCAAACCCACTCACGTACTCTACATCCCCACTAAATGCTTGAGCTCGGGACTGCAGACCTGCGCTGAATGGAAACTGCCAAAAAAAATTCCTAAAACACAAATTGTCAGTATTTCTCAGGTCTGCATAGTGTTTATTGTCAAAGCCTATGGAAAATAAGAGAGTGTAAACATACTAGTATGTTCTTAAGTCCTGTGAGAGTTGTGGGATGTGGCCTGTAAGGTGGAGGGGGATGTCAGGGGGGAGGAGGTGGGGGTCACGATCCGGTGCTTCAGCAGCTGTGCGAGCTTTACTTGTATGGCCGCAGGAAAGCCGACACTTTGCTGCTTATGAGGCGAATGAAGGAGCGAGGAAGCATCTCGTTGGACTCCCGAGTGGTGTACTTAAAGTAGTTGTTTGGGTGAGCCAGCACATCAAAAAGAGTCTTAATCAGTTTTTTATCCTGTGGGGAAGAACAGATGGGTGTGAACGCCACACTTCAACGCATATCGTCATCCTTAATAATAGTTTGAGTAACATTTGAGGCTATTACACAAGGTTGGAAAACAAATTGCACACCTACTACATGACGATATTAGCAGATCTTTTCAATATTCGTCTGACTCATACAAGTACTAATGTTTGTTGGCAACAGCTTTGTTTATCCTAATAACATCTTAAAGGTACAGATTATTGGTTGACTGAGTCACCTCTCACAGGTGGTCTTTTGTACCAACATGAAATGAACATAGTGAGAAGATCTGCTAACCTTGAGGATTTCTTGATGGTTTTCTGAGGCGTAGAGTCTTCCATCTCGCACTATGTCCTCTACCAGCTGTTCATAGTCCTCTGAATTTAAAAAAAACACAAGACACAATTATAACTTGTCACGTTATGAAATGATGTAAACAGGCTGTGTGTGTTCACAACAAGTTAGGTGGTGAAATAAATAATAGGCTGTGTCAAAAAACATGTTGAGAAATTCTTTGACTTATCACCTGTTGGACATTAATACAGACCGTTTAAAGATGCAGTTGGTAACTTATAAAAATTGTTTTATTTGCTGATGTTTTTGGTGTTTTTGATGGCATTTGCAAGTGTCCACAGCATCTGAACATTAACAACCAATTAGAGCCAGGGAGTCTCTAAAGACCTGACAGCACACCGACAGCGAGTCAAAAAACCAGCCCCTATTTTCAATGTACAACCTCACATCGGCAGTGGCTAGACACATGTCTGCACTCCTGGACTTGCTGCCTCGTGGCACCTTACGCCACTGTCCTATATCCAGCCTCACCGCCCCCAGAATTAAATGCATTTTCCCCTCACTCACTCCTTGCTTGTACATACCAGCTCCCATAGCAGCTCGACTCCTTTCTTCGCCATGGATGCATAAAGAGAACTCTGTCGCTATCTCGTGTCTGACAAAGACTGGTTGACAAGAGACTCGTCGCTGAGGTCAAGAAATATCCCGAGCTAAAAGACCCACGATCCTGTCATTATAAAGACGATTACCGAAAAGATATTGTCTGGCAAGTCATAGCTCTGGGGAGCGGCTCTTCAGGTGAGCAATCAAGTTTAATTAGGGATTCTCCACACATGATTTTTACGCTAATGCAGAGGTGAAATCTTTCTCAGTAAAAGTAGTAAGAACTATGTGTGGTCGTCTGTTGAATAGCTACAGTGCGATGCGTCCAGGGGGAGGCGCCAGTGTATTTTTTAGCTTAATGCTGCGGTGGGCAGCGCTGATCAAATATGACACATGATATATGGCGGTGGTCGGTTTTGGCACAACAGTTTTCAACATTTACAGCTAAACAGTACACTACAATACGTTTCTGAAAACATCTGAGATAGAAATAGGTGATACAGATACAGAATCTTGATTCATATTTAATGAGCGCTACCTGGTTTGACAGTTTGACCAAAGTTCACAAGCAGTGACTGACAGCTGCGTTAGAGGCTCCTCGACTCTGACTGATTGTTTTCCTTCAAGCGCCGTAGAATTTTGCAAATGCCATTACAGGCACCAGGACAATGCTGAGTAACAAGTTTTTTTTCCACACACCGTCTTATTCAATATTGTGTGTATGTCTTGAAAGTTCAGCAAATGTGGCAGTTATTTTTTTAAAGGTTACCAACTGAAGCTTTAATTTGAAATCTACAGTGTAACATTAAAGAGACAGCAACAACAACAAAAAAACATTTACGTATGTCCATCAGTGCAGATGGTTTTGGTTTTATTCACACAGATTTTATCCAACTCTGAGATTTTGACATTTGTCCACATACAATGCAGTGGACAAAATTATTTTGATGCTCAAAGTTCTGAGAAATGTCTGTTACTCTGGTTGTTTTATTCTGTATGGAAGAGTCTTAGGACTGGGCACTAAGGGGGCAAATGCATTTTGAGAAGATCAGATCCCTCAACATTTAAGATACTGTGCAGGATTTTCCTTAAGAAAACAACAAAAACAACGTACAGACTCAAAGAAGTAATCCCTTCTAATCATCACTTAAACCCCACTCTCAGTTTGTGGTAATGTATATTTATTCAGAGACCCTCTGCCTGTATTTTCTTGTTATTTTCTGAGTTCAGGATGTTTATGGGCGTGCACCTCTGGCGCTCGGGTAAGGTCAGGGCTTAATAAAAATGTAGCAACCAGCTGCCAGCCTGTAAGCAGCAAGCATCCAAGAGATACACTGCAGAAAGAACATGCAAATATAGTGAGGTGAAATGCCAAATGAGAATTTGGGTTTGGCGCTTACTTTCACTGGTGAGCTGGATTCCTGCATAGTATACCTTTTTTAAAGTCGAACTTTTGAGAATATATTAAACTACTAGCGTTAGTGTTGGCAGCTGCCTCTAAAAAATGCTCTGTGTGCATGAATTCGTGAAACTGTACTTCAGAATTGGTTTTACTAACAAGAAGATTGTTTCTCTTTAATGCAAATTCACAATCTGGTAATAGGTATTAGGGCTTTAAAGAGACTGTGCTGAAAACTGCAGAAGGAGAATCCACAAATTTGGAGGGGGTGACTGCATTTGTGCAATCTGCAATAGCTGGTAATGGACAGATGTATGGTCGGGGTATCTGTGGTGACAACTGATTCAAATACAGGGAGGATATGTTGTATGATTGCATCACAAGACACAACTTGATGGACCGAAAGGAGCTGATTTTATTCACAAAATTTTGACTTTATTCTCAAAATGCAAACCAAATCTTCCTCCTCCGATTTAGTTTTTCTTATGCCTGCAAATCGTATTAAAGTCTGAATTTATTCTCTAAATGCAAAGTTAAAAAAAAATCATCTTCCAATTTTTTTGCCTGATCCTAATATTACAAAATATCAATTTAATAGTGGTGTGCTTCCACTGTATTTGTTCTTTTAAGTCTAATTAAATACATTTTTAATTATTTGTATTTTGTGTTTTATTTATTTTATTTTATTTATTTTATATTTTGTAATATATTTATTTGTAAAATAATAATTTTGTATTTTATTTCATCTTGTGATGTTCCG
Source organism: Epinephelus lanceolatus (assembly GCF_041903045.1). Classification (NCBI taxonomy): domain Eukaryota; kingdom Metazoa; phylum Chordata; class Actinopteri; order Perciformes; family Serranidae; genus Epinephelus; species Epinephelus lanceolatus. The sequence continues at coordinate 14,184,279 of NC_135741.1, read as the reverse complement.
TGTAACTGGCTTTAAAAATGCTATATAAATAAAGTTTTTATGACATATTGAAGTCAGAACTTTAATTAAAGTTGAAATTCAATTTTAGGAAACCGAAGAATTTTTGTGAACAATAGAAACACAAGCACACACAAAGAGAAGGCAGATAGGTGTATATACGCAGCTAGTGTGATAAATGAGCTGGCTACGTACCATCATAAGTAACATAAGGGATCTGAAAGCCTCTGGCGCTGTTGGCCTCATTGGACTTGAAGTTAATCCAGAGACGTCTGGAGCGAGCGGTGAAGGCAATGGGCCGCTCGTATGTCTGACACGTCTCGTAGGTGGTGATGGATGTGGCCGACCCTGGCAGGGGCACAGAAAGGACAATGGTGACTAATCAGGTTTGTATGACACAGTTATAAATCCTAAATCCCACTGACACATTGACCAGACAGAGAGACACTCACAGTTCTTCCTCATAACCAGCACATCTCCGCACTCATCCTCTGAGGGCAGGAAAATCTCCGGCACCACAATCAGGATCTTGCGCTTGCTGGGCGGGTTGATGTTCCAGATACACTCCACGTTAGCAGGGTAATTCCCGGGATAGTTAGGTGACTCAATGTAACCCATGAATTCACCCATCTCACCACCACATTGCCTGTCTAGACATACACAAACAAAACAAATTAATCTCCAACTCATGATTAAGAAATCTGGAAACTCAAAACAGTAATTTTCGTACTTACTCTTGCATTGTGAGACACTTGTGGCACCGTCGAAATCTGTGGTGGTGTTGCCAGGGCAGGAAATGCAGTAGTTCTGTCTGAACTCAGTCTGGTACGTCCCCACCGGGCAGCGGATACACCGGTGTACTGTGGTGTTGTAGTAATGACCCGGTGAACACTGAACTGCAGGGCAGACATGACAATGTACATTAAGTGGGAAAAAGTTTGGCAAATTATTTGAGTATTTACTGAGTGATTAAAAAGAGCACAAGCTGACCTTTGACTTCACAATCATGGAAGGAGCTGGCACCTTCCCGCTTGGTGCCCAGTCCTCCCCCACAGGGGAAGCAAAGGGTCCGTCCTAAATCTGGTTGGTAGGTGCCCTGAGGGCATGGCTGACAGGGTTTGAACCCATCGCTGGAGAAGTACCCTGTATGACACTGGCCTAGATTAGATTTGCAGAGCAGGGAGAGAGGGTTAACAAAGGACATCAGCCTCTCACAGGATCAGGAATACATGTTTCACATTGTGCCTGAGAGTTTAAACTAGGCTACCTGCACAGGAGGAGATGTTTCGTGCCCCGACAGGCCCGTGGCCGTCACTGCCGGGGCAGAGGTCACAGGCCAGCTGCCCCTCCTTCTCCTGGAAAGTGCCGGGCGGACACTGGACACAGCGCTCCTGCTCACCGTGGTAGTAAGACCCCGATGAGCATCTGACTGAGAGAATATCCACAACGGCTCCGGTCAGAGAGGACACACTTCACTTTAATCAGTTCAAAGATATAAGGGACAGTTCACTTCAAAATCAAAAATACATATTTTTCCTCTTACCTGTAGTGCTGTTTATCAGTTTAGATAACTACAAACTCAATGCTAAAACGTATAATTTAAAATAACACCGTTATGATAATGTAAACAGAAACTGAACATACTATAAACAGCTTCCTGACAGTTGACTTTTAGGAAGGACAGTTGTATTAGAATTCATTTAACTGTGCAGGTGTCCCTAATAAAGTGGACACTGAGTGTATACTACTGTCTCACAAGACATTAATGCAGCTTATGACACCATAAATTAGACTTGACATTGTACATACATAGCTATATGTCACTTCACATACATGTCATCCTTATTGTTAACCTGTTTGTTTTTTTCATTGTATATATTTTGATATTTGCACTCTTTTCTACTTTGTACTGTAACTGCTGCACAACAATTTCCCTCCCAATAAATACATTTCTATCTTATCTTCACTTGGGTTATATTACATTCAGGAAACGGTCATTGTTCTTTTAGTTCTTTAATCTAATACATTTAGACCTCACAGTAAAACAGCTCATCTAACACTCCCGGCACAGCTCTCTGGTCTTACCACATCGGCCATTGTCTTTCTCCCAGCCTGGGCCGCAGTTCTCCTGAATGGGAGCAGCCTGCGGAAGTTTCTGGGCCACCTCGTATTCCAAACCAGCGACTCGGATCAGGAAGCGCTCCTGGTTGATGGACTTCTTCAGAGCCTTGATATATGTCTTAACCTGCTTCTCCATGCGTTGTCTCAGGCAGCTCAGATTGCAGCTCCCTGTTCAAGGGTCAATAAAACAGTTTCAGTCACAAGCACACAGAGATCCTAAAATCACATATTTAGATTCAATCTTAAAAATGAGATATTACCATGTGCTGGCCATTTAGGTTGCTGTTGGCTGTACAGTCAAATAAGCACAAGGTCAACGCAGGCAGAAACTGCTGTAAAGGTACTGATTTTAATGAGATGACTGACCTGTAGTGTCTCCAGGTTTGACCTCAGCTTCCAGCTCCAAAGTAATGCGTGTCACCTCTTTGTTGGCGGGGTTGCGAGCACGTCGCCCTTTAGCTTTCTTAGAAGAGTCACATTTGAGATTAACAAATGTCACCAGGCAGTTGCTGCAGGGCTGAGCCCCTCCTGTGGACAGCACGATATTAGTAAACTCCAATCACACAATAATATTTAATGTTGATGAATGTTTGACAGTGAAGGTCTATAGTTTCTTGGAGCTTTGACTCAAGGGTAGCAGATACGACACAAGTATACTAAATACATTTTATTACATATTTACATATATTGTGGTTCACTATAGTTTTCTTCATTAAGTTATCTTTTGATTATTTTCTCAATTTATAGACTAATTTGTTTTGTCTGTAAAATTTCAGAAAATTGTGAAAAATACACAATATAGTTGATATAAGAGTCAACAAGCTGGTTCACAACAATCATCTTGGCAGATACATGGGAACAGATGAACCCACACACATTTTTGGGGGAATGTTACACTCATTCTGGGTCAGTGTGAATGCTACAATTAAAGAAATTCTGGTACGGATGCACAATATTGGAATTTTTGCTGATATCCGATATGCTGATATCGAACAACTCAGTTGACCGATAACCAATACCAATATCGATATATCCACTTTTTCTCCCACCTAATTTTAGTGATCATGACGTCTCTTTTATAGTGGAATTAACATCATATTGTGCATGTACACTCTTATCATGATGGCCCACCAGCAGATGGAGACATGACATACAATACTTTTCAGTGTATGTGATATTCATTCATTGTGCACATTAAGAAAAAGCATGTTGGCCAATTCTGATCGCATTTTAAAGCCAATATTGCCTGATACAGATGACGTACCGATATTACTATGCATCCCCAAATTCTGGTAGATGCAGGACCTAAGGGATGCAAAGTTATGTACCTTTGAAATATAAATGATTGTGTCACTGATGATTAAAGATATTTACCCAAGATATTAGTGATCACAAGCAAAAGGCAATCACAAGGATGTGGGACAAGACTGAACCCCCTACTATAGAAAAATGGTTTAAAATAATGGGATTTTTACTATGGAGAAAAATGACCTATCAGCTTAGAGAGAGAGAGAAAATGTTTTTGATAGTAAATAGAAGAAATGAATGGTTTATGACACAGTGGAAAATGCTCATGGACTAACTGATGTTTAAACTTCAAGATACTAGATTAATATGTTGGTGAAGATTCTCAGTCATCCAGGTCATGGTAATCCTAAGTGCTCTATCGTTTGCAACTTAAGTTTCTTGAAGATGTTTCACCTCTCATCCAAGAGGCTTCTTCAGAAACTCAAGCAAGTCCAGCTTCCAACAATATAGCACTAAGAACTAGATACATATATGACCTTCTTCGATAATGGACATTTGTAAATTTTGTTTTCTTTCTCTATCTTCTGACTGTATAAAAAAGTCCTGAATTAATATATATACTACTTGTGGTTGTATGCACAAACTCAATAAACATTAATGCTTAAAAAAAGAAAAGAAAAAGAACCAAATTACTTGTCTGGTCAAAGCAACAGTATAAAAACCAAAAATATATATCTTATATGACAAAGAAAATGGCAAATCCTCCCATTTACGCAGTTGGCACCAGCTGTTGGGCATTTTTGCTTGAAAAATTATTAAAACAATTATTTATCAAAATAAAAATTGCCACTATATGTATAGTTTCAGCTCTAAACTACACTGTACATCCCTTTAGATTTCTATAAATAATAGCATATGCAAACAGATGAAGACAGACCTGGTCCAAGTGTCCGTCCTCTGTCCTCTGTCCTTCCGGTCAGCTTCGGGTGCAGGTGACATTTGGCGTTTTTAATCTTGAAAGACGCCGTCTGCTTCACTGGAGGGGCCAGAGTCTCTACAGACAAACAGAGCACAGTGGGTAGGAGCACACAGTAACATCAAACTGCAGCAGCAGCAAAGACAGGCTGACAGTGACCGACTGAGTGTTGAGAAGTGTTTGATTCTATAAATCAGCGAACCTATGCAGCTCTGACTGCTGCTGGAGTTGAGCCTGGCAAGAGACTTCCCTCTGAGGATGGGGATACCACAGCTGACCGAGTAGCTGTTGTCAGACTCTGCAAAAGGTCACACACAAACAAAACAAGTTAAGCAGCAGTACATTTTTAATTAAAGGAACAGTGTGTAAAATTTAGGGGGATTTAGCGGCATCTAGTGGTGAGGACTGCAAATTGCAACCAGCTGAAACTTCTGGTTAGAATTTTTTTTCAATGTCATTTCCTGTTAGCCTATATTTGAAATATGAAAATTCTGTTTTCTTTGATTTGAGGTACAGTGACAAATTTAGGCCAAAGCAAGTGTAATTTTCAAGATAGAAAGATCAACTTGGGCTCAAACTGAAGCTTATGAAATTGGGAAGTTTTCTATGTACAAGTGAAGCAGTAACATTAAACACAAAGTGATGAAAATAATAATTTTTGATGAGAATTAGTCAAACGGACAGTCATTTGTTTTGGGGATGTTCTGTGTGATATTTTGTAATGAAATAGCAGCAAGCCCCAGAATTCTATTTTGCTAATTTGCCCTTTGTGTCAGGATACTCCTTGTCAACTTTCATACTTGTATGACTATTAATGCCATTGTAGTGCCCTGATATTTGCATTTATATAATTTTGCCAGAAGCATGTCCCAAAAAAAGAGGTTCTGGGCCCCCTAAGACCAAACAGCGTGAGTTGGCGGTGCTCATTACCAACTCGATCTTGGAGGATCTCATTGGCTGGCAGTGAGTGGCGAGGTGGCAGGTATCTTGGCGAGTTCCTGCAGCTGGGTGGCGATGCCGGACGTCTGCAGCAGTAATGCCTGATTGTTCTCGACCAGCAGACTCTGGTGACCAGCCGCGTTCTGCAGATCCTGGATCTGCTGGGAGCCGTGAGTTCCCAGAGTTCCGAGCAGTTGGACCACCAGGACCTGACCACCAGCGACCTCCTTCAATTTTTTGTTCAATGTTTTTTTTATCAATATTATTGCTGTTGATAATGGCGTATACTATTGCATCTGTCCCCAAAAGCTATTTATAAATGTGTTTTTAAAAGTGCAATACAAATAAAGTTTACTATTATTATTATTATTATTATTACATTTCTGCCAATATATCCCCCTAAATCTTACACACTTGAACCTTAAAGACTTCTGTTTTGTGACATACCTGCCAGATAGTGAGCTTTAGAGGCACAGGTGAGAGAGCAGCTCTCTTTCTTGCCAGTCTTACTGCAGGTCAGAGTGGCCTTTGGTGCCACCAGCCCGACAGGACATTTCACCAGCTCTGAAGGGAAATAAAAACCCACACAGAGTCACACACACTGTTGGTAAAGAAAGCTGACAGAGAGCGAAATCACCAAGGCTCCAGTATAAGGAAACTGATGTGCTTTGAGTGTGTGTCAGTAGATTCACCACACGGGGGCAGCGCTGCTACGTACCAATACAGTCCTTTCTGTTCCAGTGCAGCTTGTACCCTGGTGGACAGGTACACTCGTAGCTCCCCAGAGTATTGATGCAGCCGTATTTACAACCTCCACGGTTTATACTGCATTCATCAATATCTGTGAATAAATATTTTGACATATAGACATTTAGTGGTCACACAAAAGTGTCACTACAAGGACTAACTGGACACACCTTCTCTAAAATATAAAATGAGGAAAAGGATTTTCATTGACGCTGAGAAACAATGTGCTCCGTTAAAAGAGATCTGGAGTCAATTTTGTTGACTAAAACAAAAAGAGAAACTGGCTTATTAAGAACCAGCCCAGCTGTGAATGAGGAGTTCCTGAGAGGTCAGATCACTTCATCCTGTCACAGAGCCACATTCTAGGAAGATTAATGTGTTCGCGTGTAAACAGGAGTGATTCTTCGTTTTGATGTCGCCACATTCAATTTCATGGTCAAAACGTCTTTGCTCTTTCAGTGTGGAAGACTTGTGGTGAGCAGTAAATTATAATCACCTTTTCAAACACATGCTGAGCTAAAACCACTTAAAGCATCCGGGATCCAGATGCAGGCTCGCAGCCATCGACGCCAGACAGAAAATCAGTTTAGTGGGTAGAGCTGAGGATGCGGCAGGCTGCGGACAAGCGGCGGAGACATCGGGGCAGAGACTGAGATAATGGCAGTGATTGATGATCTGGCCCTCTGATATGAAATGCTCTTCCTTGTCTCATTCAATTATTCACCCTGAATAAAAACAGTCGGCGTGCCTCTGCTCTCCCTGAAGAGGACGATGACTTCATCAACAGCGACGTGTAGCCAAAGCTGCTTGGAAATGTTACGAGAGGTGCGCTGCTTATCCTCTGCATCAAAGCACTCAATTTAAAGGACAAAGAACTCTAATGAATATCTGATGGCAGCGCAGCTCATCTGCCAGGAACTCTTGTTTTGACTTCTTTGTTCCTCCCATACTTGAAATGTAACCAAATAGACGTGATCTGACCTTTCTCCAGAGCCTTTATTCTCTGTGTGTTCTTACAGAGGAGATGAGTCAAGAAGGAGGAAAACAAAAAAGACAAATTGACGTTTAGACTCAACAGTTGCTTTGTATAATTTGTGAGGAATTTCTGGATGGGGGGAGTTCATGGAAATGTTGTCATCTGTAAATTTTAATCACTTTTGTGTGCTTATTCATCAACATCAGCAATTCCCAGTCCAAACATCGTAATTTGAGTTTTTAGAGGAACTTTCCCTGAACGCAATCTGGACACATGGAATTGTTGAGATATCAGCTTAATCTCTGTGTGGTTTTCAGGGTTTAAACTTCTGTCTGTCTTAGATCTATGCACACATACATGTGTCAGTACCAGAGGAAAGCATTCCTGTTGTGGCCAATGCTGGCTGGATCAAATAAGGTAAATTTGAAAAGTATTTAGTCACAACAGCTCCAACTCTGTTTTCTTACCAGATAAGCAAAAATGAGCGGCTTGTTCTGCTGGCTGAGACGGAGAATGGCTGGATACACTCTCACTTGGGAGGAATGTTGACAGTCCTCGGCACAATGCTTGACAGCAGGTCACTGACCTAATTGGGTTTGTTTAGGGTGAGTCTATTGTTAAACACTGAGCACAGATTTCTGGATTGTTTGGCAGTTATATTTCAGCTGATAAACCACACAGGGAATAACATAACCTTGGTTATGGCCAGGAGTGAGAAAGTACAACGGGGAGCACCATAAATCTCGGGGGTTATCTAACAGTTCCGACAGTGCCAATGAAAAGCGGGGGAAAATCATTCATCACCTTCCCTCTCAACAATGGTATAGAGAGTCACTTACGCCTGACCATCTTCTCTCCACTCAGCAGCCCAGTGTGGCCTGATCACAGTCCATCATGGGAGTAAAAGCCCTACAAATCCAATTCTGGTGCTTCTATTACCCGAACTGACAGCTAATACAGCTGCCTGTGTGTGCAATGGATCCCATGAAGCCACTGGACCCATTCGAAATACAGCTTGTGTAATTGTAACCATACATACATACAGGGTGTGGATGAGATAAAAGCCCTTACAATATAATAACATCCAGCAGCATTACAACCATCTCTCTGACTCTGTAATAATACCCCAAGACACTGGCTCTCAATCTATGGTACGTCTACCCTTCCTCTAGTGGTACGTGGATCAATCTCCAAAATATTGAACAAAAAACTTCAAATGAAAATATGTATGTATGTACGCTGACACGGACAGCGTCTTCTGTCTGTACTTATGCCTCGTGTCCACTTACATGTGACCGGTTCCCCCTAGATCTGTAAACATACGGTTGATGCCTCTAGTGTCCAAAGCAAGGAAGTGCATTTCAATAATGGATGGATAGAAACATGATAGAAACTACCTGTAGCCGTGGGGGAGAGGCTAATTTTGTTGTTTTCAATATTCAGTAATTTGGTATATGTGCTTGGAACATTGCCTAGACAAAAGCAGGACCTGCCAGGTACGTGGTGTGTTCTGTGAAATATGCCATTAAAAACACGTATGAAAGGCTGAACAAGTCATAATGACAATCTGACTGTATATGATTAATAACCATATTTTAGCAGAATAACATTATTCAGATTCACAATGTGTAAAAACTAGATAAACAAGCTCTTTTTATTCATACAAACTCACTTGACAGTCAACAGGCAACTGAATTGAAGCAAATAGCCTGTTAGATAAGCTAGCACTGTCATATGGTCTTTCCGAAATCCACCGCTAAAGTTTAATTTTTTTTTAAGTAGTCAAGGCAAATTCCAGACTGAAACATTACGGAGGGGTGTTGCAAGCACATCAGATATCACGGACATTCCCACAGGAATAAATGGACTTCCAGGTACCTTGTCTTCATACACATACGTAAGCTGATTTTGTCCGTATTTGTGCACGTTCTCTAAAAGCTTATGGATACAGACAAAATGGAGCAGCACCACTGGAAACCTGGGGGGCAGGGTAGCGTCGTTCAAGCAAGAAACAACATAGAAGTTTTAAAAATGGTGGAACAGAACAAATCCTTTATGTAGTGAAGAGAATTTATCGTCCATATGTCGTAAGTATTTAATGGCCTCACAGACCACCACTGTCTACAACCCTGCCTCTGATAAAAGGTACATTATTACAACCTCTTCCACTGTTGCCATGTTTGTTGTCAGAGTTTTGACTGCTCTGCTCTGCTTGTTTTGCTCTCTAGTGCCATCTAGTGCATGTTTCTATGCCAACACAAAGGGCACATGGAGGTATGTGGGCAGTGACGGTTACATTTAAAATCAATAGATCTATTTTCGTATAAAAGAGCCTTTAATCCATGATATCCCTGAAATGCAATTGTGATTAAATTTTGCTTTTCCTGTAATATTTTTGTTTCAATATCAGCCTGCTAAGTTGTCACGCTCATGAACGTAGTGTGCACACACCACTGGTGTATAAAGAGAACTGGATACAGCATTGGAGATGAGGCCTCATTCATTCCAATGAAACTTGATCAGTGGCGCATGAAGCCAAAAAATTTAACTGCCGTGTAACACATTTCCCACATGATTGGCACTGCTTTCACGCTTGTGTGAGCCGGCTACTTCCGGTTAAGTTTTCAACTAACTTAAATGGGGATAAATTGATTCAATTGGGCTGCTTTTCTAGACTTTCCAAATATTACCAGACTGAATAGATCCTGATAGCAAAACAAGTCATTCTGTGGGGGTTGTGATGCTCATAAAAATGTATGTCTATGGGAAAAAGTTTTTTTGGGCCACAGGGCACCAGGTGATAGACATAACTCCACTGTTTGGCCACTATGAAAACTGGCTTCAAAGCCTGGGGCACTTCCTGGGGGCCTGGCGCATGCATCCATGATTACAGTAGTTACGAGCTAAACTGTGACATGTGTAAGCAGAGGTGAAATAAATGGTTTAAGAACACTGCAATCATGGCCCCAAACGGGAAGTATTAGGAAGAGAAGTGTGGATAAGAGAGGAGAATATTTTGAGCAGACCTGTCGAGACTGAAGTAGACGACAATCGAGCACAAGTGCTGGTGGCTACTTAAGCAGCACCAGTAAGGTCTGCACTGCACATGATGAGGGGCTTGCCCTTGCTGTGTATGTTAGTTGTGTGGTAGAGTTTAAGTGCCAGTTCTAGTGCTGCCCCTTTGCACAGCATGTCTGTGGCAGACAACAGCCGACAAAATCTTCTGATGAGGAATAAATGTGCCTTCTGAGTGAACTATCTGTAGCTGAATAGGGTAACTTCAGGCCTATGCTACTGTATTTTTTACGTTCGTCTGTGCAGAGCCTGGTATATTCTGAGGTGGCATGCAGCTTAAAAAGTTTGAAAACTACAGCTCGAAGATGTTCCTCCTCCAGCACTTTTTAAGGGCATTTTTGCCTTTATTAGATTGTGGCAGTAGGAAACATGCTAAGGTCCTCAATTGGGCATGTTGCAGTAAGAGGGTGTAAATAACTGCTCTGTTGTGTTTGTGCAGACCTCACGATCCCACACTTTACATGTTACCGCTCTCTAGTCTCATTCCTTATTCTACATTCTGTTGCAACATTCCTGATCAGTGGACCTGTCAAACCACAGACAAAAAAACACAGAGCAAATCACTGCAAAGCTATGTATTTCGAGTGCATATGCGCTGCCTCTCCCAGAACTACTGTGAGGCCCTGAGGCGCTGGAGACAGCAGCAGATTCTAACTGGTGATACACACTCCATCAAAGGGCCGCCGCAACACCCTGATGTGCTCTGGCGGGCCTCTTGCTGCCTGCCAGGCAGATCTGACGCGCCCCCACACACCTCCTCCTGACACCAAAGGCTGCCTCTGCTATCTGTTCCACACCAGAGTACTGTAGGTACCTGCTAATGTTTGATGAACATGGTCATACTCCAGCTTCAAGGACCATAACTGTGGTTTTTCATGTTTTAGTCCATTAACTACAGCACAAATTGCCAGAACACTTTACATTACAGTGTAGCAAAAGTTCTTTGATTGATTTCCTGCCTCCAAGGCAGCCACCTGCTTTAGCTCATTTCAATCGATTTGAAAATCAACTTGCAAAGACTTCAGACTGGCTTGAGAGGGATAATCCATCAGAGTCATTTAGTTACATCTTGTTATAGTACAAGAATGAAGCGGCATGCAGGGACCTTTCAATGTTTTTATTCTTTAAGGATGCTGTGACATCCAGAGTTAGAACAAAAACAACACACTGATTCTGTAACAACAACAATGGTTGTTTGTTTGTTTCTTGAGTATGATTATATTCCAGTAAGGAGGACAACTCTCAAGTCTCAGATGAAGTGCAAATACTTCATTCTTTTGATGGATTACCCTCCAATATGTTTAAAATTGACGAGTGAATTTGATTTTTCTCATTTTACTGACGTCACTCTCCTGTGCCGCTCAGATTGCTAAATCAATTTCGAATTGTGGGCACTATTTTGCAGGGCAGACCACGAAAATGAAATAGCAATGTCTTCTTTGTTTTCTTTTTGATTATGGCATAAAATGTGCAGTCTTGAAGAAGAAAATGCAAATGCAAATAGGTTGATTATTAATTTTATTTATGAGTCAAATAATGCAGCCACATCCTTAAAATGAAAAAGCATTTCTGCAAATGCATTTTAATTTAAATATTGGTCATGATTTGCTTCGATATTTGGGAGCTGTCATGTTGTCAATCTTCATTTTCTGTGGTTTTAACCAAAGACCATTTGACTGACACAGCCATCCCTAGAGTCAGATTGCTAGCATGGTTCAAAATCAATGCCTGAAAAGTAAGAAACCAAACTTCAAGACTACGGCAGAGTTTGAAAATTAATAGCAGTCGTCTGAAAATACTTTAATTTATCAGCTAAATCTATCTGATATTGTCCTTTATTATACACAGCATATTGTAGGGAGCTTTATATAAGCTGTCAGTAGAAATTTTAATTACCAATAATAATAATCTATTTCTAGTGTAATTATGATTTTCCTGCCAAACATTAAGAGCAGCTAATGAATGGTTAGCACAGAGGTGTGGGATGCAGAGAAAGAGTGATGGACAGATTAACATCAAAGAGAAAGAGCGTGGTCGGCTCACCTCCACAGTGTGCCAGGCCGTAGAGAACGTAGCCTTTATGACAGAGGCACTGGAAACTGCCGGCAGAGTTGACACAGAAGTGGTCACAGGCGCGGTCAAAAGAGCACTCGTCGATGTCTGTGTAGATAGAAAGACATGCTGTTAAAAACTTCACAAACAGGACTCTTTCATCCTCCTATCATGGCATATTTTTTTGTTTTCATCTTTTGTCATGAATTGCAACGGGTCAAATCATATTTTGCAGGGGAAAAAAAGTGTCTTTTGAAAGCAAGACGTCTTGTGTTTGGTACTTGGTATAGTGGTTGACCTCCTGCTGTCATTCAGTTTTCCATTTCGATGCACTGAAATGGAATTTTCAAAGTATTTTTGAAATAACAAGCAGCCACAGCAGGAGTCAAAAGAAAATCTGCTCTTCACCTGATAATAGGAGCTGAAGTGCCATTTTTCACTCCGCATAGAACCTGCCAATCACATTTCTTTTCTCCTCTTTACCATACCATAAATGACCCAGTAATGTTGGACCCCATAATTTGAATTGTCTTTCATTTATTCTGAGGAAATCATGATAAAAATCAAACAATCACTGTCCAATTTAGATAAATTTGTGAGATGCAGATAGGAAGAAACTTGCTATTACCATCTCCGGTCTCTCTGACCCTGTCACTCTCATCACACCTGCAAATCCACACTGCTACAGCTCCTTCCTGCATGACAGTAGCCTCTCCACCTTATCTTTTTGAGCTATTCTGCTCTCTTACAAGTGCTTCCTGATAAGTCGCTTAAATGTCACAGGCTCAAAGACCATATGGATTGATACGTGAAGCTACAGGAGACTGATGACATTTGGTTTTATTACGATCAAGGTTTCCTTTAATGTCAGCAAAAATCTGAGTCAAGCCCAGGCAGCACATGCTGGGGGAAAATGGGGATGTGCTACAACTTTGCTGAAAGTTCCCAGGATTTTCCCAGGAATATCATGCTTTCATCCACATTATCTGAACCTCCTCTGGGTTACAAGGCAGCGCCAGCCACCATCAAACAGATGACGCAGGTATTTCACAGCAATTACAGGAGTTCAGTTAAATAATGGGTTGTCTTGAAGAAACCAAAAAGACAGACGGATAAATGCCTGCACAAATCTTGCAGAGCGTTGCACAAAATACATCACGTATTCACGCTGGGCATATTCCTTCATGTGCAATGCAGCTGAGCTCTGTGCAAACCAGTGAAGACAGTCATTGAGGTTAACACTTGGCAGGCCTGTTAGAGGGCATGATGAAAACTTGCTGAGATTAAAAGATTATTAAGTGATCGGTTTACGACAGAGCACAGGTTTTGGAGGAGATCCACTGGTGGATGATCAAAAGATTGAAAATTCCCCAACTGTTTAATTACTGATTCAACTCCAACTCAGCTAGATTAAAAAAAAATCCACTTTTAGATAAAAAAAAAAAAAAACAATTCGGGTTCAAAGGAGACTTATTATGTCCATTTTCAAGTTCATAATTGTATTTAAAGTTTCTACGACCACATGTTTACATGCTTTAATGGTCAAAAACACTTTATTTTCCTCATACGGTCTGTGCTGGAACACCTGTGTTCCCCCTCTGACTGAAACACACTGTTTTGCGATGGTTTCTTTCAGCCCTCCTCCCAAAAAAGCCAGTCTGCTCCGATTGATCAGCATTTACAATTCTTCCGTATCTTGCAGCTGGGGGAATGACTGTTATGGAGAGTAGCATCAGTTTCTACCGTGAAAAATCACTAACGAGGGACACTGAGTAGCTTAGTGGGTAGAGCGGGCGCCCCGTGTACAAAGGCAGTGTCCATGGGTTTGTTTCCAGCCCGTGGCCCTTTGCTGCATGTCTTCCCGTTTCTCTCCCTTTCACACTTCAAACTGTCCTGTCTTTAAAGGCAAAAAGCCCCCAAAAAAGCTTAAAAAAAGAAAAATCACCTACAAAAGTTTCTAAACACAGCCGGAAATGTTTCAGCAGGAATCTGATCCCAAGTCGGGGAGAAATGAACAACATCAGCAACCAATTTTACAAAGGCAGTGTACATGGGTTTGTTTCCAGCCTGTGGTACTTTGCTGCATGTCTTCCCGTTTCTCTCCCTTTCACACTTCAAAATGTCCTTTAAAGGCAAAAAGCTCCATAAAATAATCTTTAAAAAAAACACTCAAGTCAACACAATCGGACATGTTCCAACAGGAATCTGATCCCAAATCGGGGAGAAATGAACAACATCAGCAACCAACTTTACATGTTTCCCTGACATTAGTGTGTATGTATGTTAGCAGTGTACTTGCAGCCGTGGAATGAGTGTAACAGAAAATAGCTGCACCTTTTATGGTGAAAAATCACCAATAAAAGCTTCTGAAGACAACAGGACATTTTTCAGTAGGAATATGATCCGAAATCTGGAAGAAATTAAAAACATCAGAGACCAAGTTTACATGTTTCCCTGATGTTAGCATGTTGTTACATGTACGTTAACAGTGTAGTTGCAGCTGGGGAAGGACTGTAACAGTGAAGAGCAACACTTTCTAGCTTAAAAATCAGCAATAAATGCTTCTAAACAAAACCAGTCAAGTTTCTGCAGGAATATGATCCAAACTCTGGAAGAAATTAACAACATTACAACTGAGTTTACACATTTCCCTGAAGTTAGCATGTTGCTACATGTGCGTTAGTGATGTACTTGCAGCTGTGGAACCAGTGTAACAGAAAGGAGCGGCATTGTCTAGCGTGAAAAAATAGCAATAAAAGCTTCTAAACAAAACCAGACATGTTTCAGCAGGAATATGATCCAAAATCGGGTAGAAATTTACAACGCTGGCAATAAGGATTACATATTTCTCTGATGTTAGCATGTAGATTCATTTAGCAGAGTGCGCTACGTAATGTAAACACCTGCAGTAGTGTGCCTGTAGCAAATCACCATATAAAGAAATCATGAACCAGCATGAAATGATGTCGTACTGTAGCCAGAGTAGAAAAAACTGTTGGAAACAGAGAGTTCAGAACAGTAGGAGACCAGCGGTTTTTGCCCACAGAGATTACTTCTACATACGTACCCCATTATTTTACACTTTGGCCATGTTTTTGTAATGCTATATATGAGATACAAAATATGGAAAAGCATAAAAGGTCCCCTTTGACATCTAAGAAAAATGATCTTTCAGATCCTGATGCACTGGTTCTACATAGAGAAGTCAAACGTGACCACAAATAAAGATGAAAAACTTTAACAAGAACAAACTCGCACAGCTCTCGCTCTCTGTCCCCTCTGGTGGCCCCAAGAGATTCATAACAGTGGTGGCAGATGAGAGCAGCATGGGTCTGCAGACGCTGCATGAGGCATTGCAAAAGTGATTGTTTTCGGCATATTGAGCATAAACTTTGCTCAGCACACTTTAAAGTGAGGGGTCTGAAACCCTCTGGGAGAAAAAGGCGTGGTGACTCAGTTTACCCTCAAAAAATGTTGCAATAAGTGACGCCAGAAGTCAGTCTGCAACTTATCATTATCTGTTTGTGTTGTGCCGCGCTGCAGAGCTGATGTGTGAAGACATCTGGGACTCCTACAGTACAACCCTTATTTACCAGGCAGCTAAGGTGAAGTATGCAGTGGGTGGGCATCATGAGGTGAGATGTACGTGCAGGGGAACATAGAAGGATGAGAACAGCCAAATCACTTGCACTCACTGGAAATAATAAATCAGAGTTTCTATCCATTAGTTCTCCTCAGTGCTCTCTGTTAATCTGCCCACTCACTGCACTAGACTGATCTGTGTGTCAGGAGTCAATGCATCACTTCAACCTTCACCCTTTTCAATACAAAACTCTGAGGAAGAAAATGAGGTTGTGTGAGACTAAGAAAAGGTCGCTGTTGTTTATAAAGAACAGATAAGATCTCTATCATAGATGTTCACTTTGGAGAAAACATGGCATCTGATGAACATCTCCCTGAGTGCCCTCATGTGGATTAGGAGTGAGAAAGAGATTATTGAGGGTGTTGAGGGTGGAGGAATGCTGACAGGGGCTCAGCAGACATGCCCCATCCTGACTTACGGGCCATGGTCCACTGACAGCAGGGAAACACCATGACTGTTTAAACCAAGATAACCCAGAGTTCAGTTGACACATCTCAACACCTCGTGGAGACAGCAAACGTCTATTTAAGTATCACTGATGTCACAGAATACCACAACCCAACACCAAGCTCAAGCACATATTAACAAAAGTGTAGCACTGTGTCATTTGCTGCAGGTCCTCTCAGTCTACCAGTTCCGGATTTTTGCTCATAAGAGAGATGCATGATGACATTACTATATGTTGTTTTATCAAAATGTTACACTGTTAGCTCTGTTAGCAATGTTAGGGTGTTGTCATAATATTCAGATCTGCTCCAACATTTAGTGGGATCTTCATTGGCCCATGCTTTACCTTTCCACCAAGTGTTGTAGTCATGTTGTACTTAGAGTTTACATCCGTGTCTGTCAAAACAAGAATGCTTCATACACATCTTTCCCCGGCAGCACAGAAGATCCAGAAACCAGCACAGTTTCAACGTGGACACCAAAGACTAGTGTCACCAATTCAGTATTTCACACAGTAATGGCCAAAAAAGTGTTTCTGCATAACACTATGATGTCACAGTGAAGTTGACCTTTGACCTTTTGGATATAAAATGTTATCATTTCATCCCGTTATAAATTTATGTGAAATTATGTCATAATTACATGTGAATTCTAGAGTTATGGCCGAACATATGTCTTTTGAGGTCACAGTGACCTTGACCTTTGGCCACCAAGTTCTAACCAATTCATTCTTGAGTCCAAGGGGACGTTTGTGCCAAATCTGAAGAACTTCCCTCAAGGTGCTCTTACGATATTGTGTTTACAAGAATGAGACAGATGAGGTCACAGTGACCATGACCTTTGACCACCAAATCTGATCAGTTCATTCTTGAGTCCAAGGGGATGTTTGTGCCAAATTTGAGGAATCTCCCTCCAGGCCTTCTTGAGATATCGCATTCATGAGCATGAAACTGGCACAAGGTCAAAATGACCTTTGACCACCAAAGTCTAATCAGTTCATTAAGTGCAAGTGAACATTTGTGCCAAATTTGAAGACATTTCCTCAAGGTGTTCTTGAGATATTGTGTTCACAAGAATGTGACAGATGAGGTCACAGTAACCTTGACCTTTGACTACAAAAATCTCATCAGTTCATTGTTCAGTCCAAGTGGACTGTGCATGAGACTGGCACAAGTTCAAAATGACCTTTGACCACCAAAGTCTAATCAGTTCATTAAGTGCAAGTGAACATTTGTGCCAAATTTGAAGACATTTCCTCAAGGTATACTTGAGATTTTGTGTTCATGAGAATGGGATGTACGGTGCAGAAGCATATAAAAATACTATTGAGTTGCATTACAGGAAATGTAGGATCCAGTGTTTGGGAATTACTATTACTATCATCTCGGC
Organism: Epinephelus lanceolatus; assembly: GCF_041903045.1. Taxonomy (NCBI): domain Eukaryota; kingdom Metazoa; phylum Chordata; class Actinopteri; order Perciformes; family Serranidae; genus Epinephelus; species Epinephelus lanceolatus. The sequence continues at coordinate 14,166,669 of NC_135741.1, read as the reverse complement.
CCCTGCTGCTCTGACTCTGACCTTTCTTTTCTCCGTTTGTCTCCTGTGAGTCCATCAACTTTATGGAAATGCCATGCTCATTCTATTAGGTGCCCCTTTAGTCACAGATTAGCATTCTAACATCAGAGATGAACAAACAAAAATCAGAGGAGATTATTGCGATACAGTTTAACCTTTACTGAGACATTCTGCTGTTACTCTGCCCGGCTCTCGTTCCACTGGTGAGAAAAATGAAAGGAATGAGAGACGAGGATAAGGAGCAGACAGGTGACTCAGTGAGGTGGAGTGTGTGTGTTAGCCTGGCAACACCTCACTCAAGAAGAAGTGAGCTTTATCACAACCCTTCACTCCAGACAAAACACACAGCACCAAACAAGGACAACACTGTTCCAAAGTTGCCCCCGTGCACCCAAACAGCACATGACGGGGTTGGTTAAGGCACGGTGCCACAGAAAACAAACTGTGATTTACATTCCTACATGCACAGACCACATTTTCTCAGTTATCTGTGTTATTATGGCAAAATAAACTTTGCATTGTTCTGCTGTAAATAATGAGAGAAAGGCATCCCACCAAAAATAGATCTGAAGTGACAAGAAATTCGCTGCAAAGCACAGTGACACTGAAGACATAAGATGTTTGTGTTCTGTGTACAGACTGGTGTGATTCAGTGCGGCAATTCTAAACCCATTGCATGACATTGATGTGTACCAGGCTGGATATTGATCGACCACATCAATAAAGAAAAGAGAATTAAAAAATAGCATGTCATCTGTTTTTCCACTCGGAGAGAGGCCGAGCTCGGCTCCACAGTTCTAGCCTGCCTGTCTTCTTTCACCAGATGTTTCTGTAGTGGCTTGATTCATCCGAGAACCAGAGGTTTTAGAGTTGGAGCTCTAATTCCCCACACCTGTGTTCGGCCATGGCAAACTCTTTATTTGTTCTGCAGCTAGTCCTCCGAGCTCCTGCTGAGCGATGGCTACCACCAAATATAACAGATAAACAAGCCAGAGAGGCCTCTCTGCAGGCTGGAGGGAGCATAGTTTTGTGGACATTTTTGTTTTACTATTCTTTGTAATCAATGCAAAAATCAATAGCTATAAGAAAGAAAGTGCTGAGGACATGCTTTTGGGTAGCAGTGCACGGGAAAATGTGTTTGATCTCAGTGGTAAAAGGATGTCAAATGGGCAGCCTACCTTGACACGTTCTCTCGTTGGTCAGCAGCTTGTAGCCTTTCTTGCAGCTGCACTCGAAGCTGCCGACTGTGTTTCGACACACATGATCGCAGCCCCCATTGTTAAGACGGCACTCATCAATGTCTGTGAAAAGAAAATAGTTCAGAACAGTGGATACATCAAATCATCCATCAAAAAAGAGGGGGAGAAGGAGAGAAAAATTTAACTTAAATCTGCTATATGTGATATTTTTGGTCACTTGGGGGCAGGCCCGCTATCGGGGGGGGGGTCAAAGGGTACAGATGACCCCAGCCCAAGGCCAAGGGGGGGGGGCCTGTGAAAAGGTCTATGGTCGACCCTTGAATTGGATCATGTACAAAAATCTACTTATCGAGTTATATCCCTGACAATACAAGTTTCATGTATTTGTCTACCATTCATTGTTGTCTTTATCAAAAAGTAGGTTGGCCTCCTCTTCATATTAAAAGGGACCAGCATTTGTTTTTATCTATTTATAAAGGACTTCTTAAAATTTGCCCTCATATTTAACGTCACTTATTAGCTGGAGAGCTGAAAAAAGCTGATTTGGGAAAGATTGCTTATAGATTCTTTGCACTACACACCTGGAATGAATTGCACTGTACTTTGAAGCTCAATACTCTGGTTCCAATGAGTCAAATCAGAAATCTAGTCAAAAACCTGACTGATTCTAATTTTTAACTTGTTTTAACTGACTCATTCTCATATTACATTATATTATCTATGTATCAACAGGACTTACCTGATTAAATAAAGGTTTATATATGATAAATACATGCATTTTTATTATTCAAACACATTTCAATGTGCCATCTGATACTACCACCCCCAGCAGCTATCTGACAGCGGGGTCAGATGTGCATGCATGTGTAGTACATACAAGCCCAACAAATATAAACATATGAGGTAAACTGTGGCCTGACCAGCTGAGTCAGAATACTTCACCAAAAATCAGGGCTCCTAAAAGAAAAGCCAGGGTACAGAGAGAACAAGAACATAAAAGGAACAGAGATGCAATATCTGGCACAAAAAATGTGAAGAAGCAGCAGGTATGACAGACAGAGCTGAAAGTGAGAGATAAATACAAAGAAATAAACAGCAAATAAAACCTGCTGTATCCGGCTCTGTTTTAAAGCCACAGTGGAGGCACATGTATCATATTAAAATAGAGAACCAAAGGCATCCAGTGGTACCAACTATGTTAAGCTATGTTGTCAGAAAAGGGGGCCAAATAATGCTCCAATTTTATGCTAAATTTTGGCGAGGAAAAAAGAAACTGCAATTTTTCTTTTTTTTTCACAATGGCATATTTAAATATAATAAATATTTCTGCAAACCGGGGTCCCTAACAGGATTGGAATTACATAAATTGGATATGACTGGAAAACCCAGAGTCCACAGCCATAAACTCTTTACATTATTTCAGTTCTGCACACAATTTGAACAATATTTGATTAAAATAAGACCTCAAGATTGAATGATTAAGTCAAGAAAAAAATATTTGTTCACTCATGATTTGATCTTAAATACTTTGCAGTAATTTCTTCAGTCACTGTTTGATCTTACCTTCTCTTATAGTTCTTTGGAGGGCATTTTTTTGGGCCAGGACAACCTTTATTCAGAAGTTTATTCTTTTTTTATTACTTAATAATTCAGCTTTGTTAGTATTGTGAATTGTCTATCATGTGGTGTTTACATGTCTCGTCGTGTGGACCCCAGAAACAGCTATTATGGCACTAATAACAAATGGGCTTAAAGGAGCTATATGTAAGAAATCTAAAGCAAATAGTTGTAAAATCATCCTTATATGTCACAGAGACTAAGGAATAACGTTCATATAACATACTGATCTCACCGACAACAATAGTACAGCCAGAATATTCTCATTTAAAAAAATTTACGGTCCACAAATCATGTTTATGTTTTGAATTTGTGTTTTGGCCTGTTGTGCCACCCACCGCTGTCTACCAGTCACACAGTCAGTAGAGTCTCAGCATCAGTTACAGTTACGACTGAGCTACAGCAGCACGGCAAGCAGCATTAGCATTGTCCTGGTACATAGCATTAGCAGTCTCCTCAGCTGTATCCCGGCAGCAGCGTTAGCAGCAGAGAAGCCGGACTTGCTCGAACGGTCCGCTGGAAAACCGAAGATCAAGGACGCGGCGACGCTGCCCTGCCACAGCAGCCGCCCGTGGGCAAACAAATCAGTCTCCAGCGTGCCGCTGTCCAGCAACCTCGAATCTGTAGGGGAGGGGGGGCGGACACGACTCGTGGCAGTATTTTGAATTTGAGTGCAGTCACCGTTTTGGCCACATTCTTACATACGGCGCCTTTCAATGTAAATGTTTCTGTCTGCCTGACAAATTTAAGGCTTATATTCACTCTCTTTTAGCTCCGTGTTTGATCTCCACCAACTCCTGACAGAAATAGCTGCTAGTGTACAGTGAGTTTTCAAGCACTGATGAGACCAGTGAGACCGAACCAAAGAACTTAGATTTATGGTTACATATTGATCACAGCAGCTTTAACAAAGGTATATAAAAACAATGAGGTAGAGACAGAAGAGCAAAGGCAGCTTGGCTGAAGGTGCAGAACAATTAAAAAAAGGATGATTATGTCTTTGGTTGCGCTGCCTTGACAGTCCTGCAGAAATGAGCTTGAGGGATTTCCTTACTGGCCCTCAGTCGGGCTAAAATCAGCTTGCGTGTGGCTGTAATGGGATGCAGTTCTCACACAGTCAAGCCTCATGGTGGTGAGGCCTCTAAATCATCATTGTCCATCTCCCTCCGGTTACTCTGCTCTTTATTTCTGCAGCCAATACCCAATCAATATATCATGTGTTCATCCCCGCTTTTGATGATGCTCTGCCTTGGCAAGTTTGGCAGCGGCTCTGATTAATTCTGAATCATCATCACAAATGAGGCATCTGTCTCTTGAGGGAGTCTTCATCATCTGGTTGAAATAAATGCATCAGAAATGGAATAGAATAATCCCTTCCTTGCTCCATCTTTGTCTCCGCTCCTCAGAAGTGCCTGGCCTGCAGCGAGCCCCTGTCTTCCTGTGCCAGAGCTGCCTGGGTTTGTTTTCCTCTCGTTTCCTCTCAGAGCGAACTAATATAAGCCAATGTACTTTTATCAGAGTTGTTAGTGTAACATTACGAGGCATAGAAGGCTGACAGATTTGTATCCCCGCTTTTCTGGAAACACAGATTGTCCTCATTCTCTCCAAAGTCATCTAACTCCCTTACTGTCAGCAGCGCCTTTGTTTTCTAAGTCTCCTAATATAATTCTCAGTTTTATCCTAAAGTTTGGAGATGATCTTATTAGACATAATATAATAAAAAAGTTACTGTAGCAGGTTGCTTGAGTTGTGGATGTTCTGCCAAACCCCAGAAAGGAGGATGATGGTAATGTAGTGGAAAAACTGTCAAGAAAACAGGTGGCATGACAAAATATTACTCAAAATATGCAGCTAGAGAGCAGAGAGTAGTGCAAGAGTGGTGGCATCAGTAAGGATACAGATATCATATGGGAACTTGTGGGTGAAAAACAACATCAGTGTAGTCTGTAAAGAGAAAATCCAACTAGCACATTGGGAAAAAAAGGTGCGAACACGGAGGACAAAAATAACTTGTTAATTCCTGTGAGCTCTGGGCTGAGAAAGGCGCTCCAGTGTGCCTGGCAACACGACAAGCGGGAGATTAATTTGGCGACAGCTGGACAGGTGCGGTTTGAATGGTGATGCTTTACCTTTGCAGGTCTTGCGGTCCGGCTGCAGAGTGAAGCCAACAGGACAGCTGCAGCGGACTCCTGTCACTGAATCATGACATGTGCTATCACAGCCGCCATTGTTCACTGCACAGGTCTCTGCAGGGGAACAAGCACTCACAGTCAGACAAACCCTCCACAGAAAAATACACCATAGATGCTGTTTTGACCTACTTATTCCTCCCCATCAAAACAGCATATTTGCATACTTGTATTATAGTAAAATTTAGAAGGCACAATATTATATGCAGCATTCATTTTTTTTGTGTCAAATGGGCTAAACAATAAGAAGCAGAGCAGGCTATCAGGTCCGCAGCAGAACACAGGTATGAAGAGAAGACAAGGAAAGAGTCATAAATGCAGCAGCAGGACGAGATTAACAGTGAGAGGATTGATGCTTGTGAATAATGAAAGGAGACAGGAAGTGTTAGATCCAACACAGCCAAATACAGGGTTTCACACGTTTGCTATGTGTGTCTATGTGTTTGTTGAAGTGCGTAAGCATGTGCATGTTTGCTTCTCTTTGGTCAAGGTGAATTATGACCTCCAGAAGTCCTTTGTCCTGCAGGGCATCTGTCTCCCCTCCATCATGAGGGCAGAGGTTTGACTTCAAGACCGATACGACAAAACCGCCACTTTTTCCTGGTTTTTGACAAAACCTTCCGGGCATTTTGGGGATAAAAAAGCAATTTCAGCTACCTTGCCCCTGTGTTGGCTAGACTGATTTGAAAAAAGGGAGGTAGTCAGTCAAGACAGGATAGCTGAGGTCTCTTCTCTAGACAGTGACAAATTTCACTGAGACTTTCATTTTAAGCAACAGCACAGAAGAAATTTGTTCTATCACATAAGAGAGACCGGTGTGTGCCTTAATAGTTTCTGGCAGCTTTATAGAGAGCCTCACACACTCCAAAACAAAAAAAACAAATAAAAAAAAATAAATACTTTTTGCGACCTGGAACAATCACTTTAACTTGCTGTAAGGCAACTGGTCAGCCACATAGAGCATCACTTCTCTCTAATGGGCTGTAGGATGCGGGCTGGCAGCTCTCCTAAAGAGGAGCCAGCACAGCTGAGGCAGTCGCAGACTTCACACTGGCAGGGAGATGGCAGCTCACACGTGGCACTAAAGAGGGAATGCAGCTGCTATGGTTTTTTTTGTAGAGAACGAGGATCCCTTTGGGGAAACACCTAATCCTCTTCACTTAAATCTAAAAGTGCACTGCCTGCAGCAGCCATAATGGGACTCTGTAAAACCCTTTCTCTCAAATAAAAAGCTCAACTGTAAACTGGAATTATGCATCAAAGCAAAACAGGTGTTTACAGTGATGTAATTTTATGTTTTATTGGTGTTTGATCGACAACTGCTTAAAACAGTTCAGTGAATGTTGTTGCTGAAGGCAGAAGAAGATGCATCAATATACAGGGACAATTTTGAGTAAATATCCTTATCCATATTCTTCATATTTGCACTATGTAACATTCCTGTGTAATTTCATACTGTGCAATATCTTACCACTGTGAAAGGTGTTTATCCTCCTGAGACCCTGTGTCCTCGTATGGGGACATCTCATTTTGGGTTTACTTGACCTTATACTTCATTATACTTAACTTAGACTCGTCCTCGTTCGTGGACACTTGTTGGTGCCATCTAGTGGTAGTAAGAGCACGATACACTAATCCATGTAAAAACAAGATGGCAGCCATCTCTGCCAAGTCAGTCTGCAGCCGATCCTGACACAAAAGTGGACAAGGTCCAAAAACCTGATCACATTTTATGGTTTAAACTTGCTTATTTATGATCAAGAATGTTTGTAGTTTGGTATGGCCACAAATTAAAACAACAATTTTTGGCAACAGTGACAAGCTAAGACACTGTTAATTAGGAAGTACTCGTTTGAGGACATTGGGACTCTATTATCATCTCGTTTGAGGACATTGGGACTTTATTACTGTCCACAATGTTTAGTTTTTATACTTATCGGGTCCTACTGGTCCCAAATAGCAAGAGAAATTAAAAATACATACTCAAGAAAAATTCGGGTCTCAGGAGGATAAAGTGTATATAGGTTTTATACTACATTTATGTTTTCTAGTTTATTTTGTTTAGCTCTCAATCACCTTTTCCTATTTTCTCTTACGTCTTAAGGTGCTGCAACGTGAGAATTTTCCCATAGTAGGATTTATAAATATTTATCTTGTCTACACATTAATACACAGAGAGACGAAAAATTAACATTCACACTCAATGAAAAGGGACTCTATTAAAGGCATACTATTAAAGTGGGTTGTCTTGGGTTAGATGAAAATAAGCAGTATTTTCACTTTACCCCCTTTATAATTGACTGTATATGTTCTCAATTGATTTCAACTTCTGGCCGCTGCTTCTATCTGTCGATGGAGTCTGAATGTATGTGTATGTGCTGTCATTAATTTATATGATAAAGTTTCCTTTAATAACTTAAATTGTTTTGCTTTTTTTCTTTGACCAATGCTCATATGTTTCACAAAGATTATTTACTTTTAAAGCCATCCTCCATTATAGCTGTCAAATGTTTTCAACATAAAATAAACACATTTTATGGCAGTTAATGTTTATAACCCCGATTCCAAAATAGTTGGGGCGCTGTGTGAAACATAAATAAAACAAAACGCATTGATTTGCAAATCCTTTTTGACATACAGTGAGGAAAATAAATTTTCAACACGTCAAAGCCTTTTTTCTCTAAACAAATTTCCAGTACAGCTGTTCCCATAATATTTAGACAAGACATTGGTATTAACCCAACAAAACTACACTGATAAAGAAAGTGTAGCACATTTTATAAAAATGTGCAATAAAGTGGGATGACGCAGGAAAAAGGAATTAAACACGCTAGCTGAAATCTATTTAATACTTGGAGAAGCCTTTGTTTGCAGTGTCAGCTTCAAGACGCATCCTGCACAAAGAATCTAATCTCTCAGTGTTCCGATGGGATTTTGGCTGATTCTTCCACACAGACTGTGTCAAAGTTTATCTTGAGTAAATCTTGAAGATTTTGGGGGGTCTGGCTTGTGAATCTTGAGAAAGAAATGTAACTTTCAGAACTAAGAAAAAGTGATGTAACACAGTGGTAAACATGACTGTGTCAACTTTTTTGGAACGTGTTGCAGGCATCAGTCTCAGAATGAGTGTATATTTATAAAAAACAAAGTTCATCAGTTTGAACATTAAATATCTTATCATGTCTTTGTACTGTAATCAACTGAATGTATTTCGAAAAGGATTTGCAGATCAATGCATTCCATTTTTATTTTACACAATGTCACAGTTTTTAATTTTGGAATCAGAGTTGTATTTATAATCAGCAAAATGCATCTTTTCTAGATTCAATACATTCTGGGGGGTTTTACAGCCTTATTTGGTCGAATATCAACAGTAGCATTTGGTGGCTAAAGTTAGCAAACTTTACATAGATACTGCTGTGAAACTGACATTACTGAGTCAGTTTGAGGACTCTGACTTTTCTTTACTTGTGCTACTGTTTCATTATCTTTAAGCGATTACCATGACTTCCTAACTGCCACTTTTGTCCACCCAAAGCTACACAAGGTCACGCTAAAGGTATACTATGCAGGAATTGTGTGCTCCTGTTTGTTAACAGTATTGTCGGTGAAAAGGAAAGTCATCCCAGAGTCACTATATCTGAGTTTAGTGCTGCGTCCATGGTTTTTGTAGCTTCCTCTTGGATGTGTGCTGCTTACAGCCTGGCACCTGGGCGCTACCTTTTTATAAAGTTCCGACTTCACCTGCAGTGGTGCACAGTAAATCTGCCACTAAATAATGATGGAGAGGGATTAGCTCTGTATGAGTCTATACAATCACTATGTTAACATGCAAAAAATATTGTGGCTTGTGTCCTTAATCCAGAAAAGACAATATTCCTAGTAAACTTTTTACATGGCTAATGGGATTCAATATTTGTCAAATATTTCTGTTTACATGCAGCCATGCATACTCCAACTAATGTGCCCTAATGTGTCGTTTATTTTGTCAAAATATGAAAAAGTGGAACGGCTATTGCTGGTGTCAGAATCTTTGAGAGATTCCCACCGGTGACGATAATGTTCGACCATGTGAACACGGCCTCCCTCTTCCACTCCTCAGCGTTGCAATATTTGCATATATCAAAAAACCTGATATCCAAGTCTTTTATAATGTTTAAAATAGGTGTGTTTGTCCTTCTGACCAGAAATGTGGGCTTTTCTTTTGGGCATGCATCTCTACCCCACAGCTCTGCAAGCTGCTGGCTAGTTGGTTTGTGTACAAAATGTCCATGACAAGCACACAGATGACCCTGAACAGACAAGAGCCTGTGTGTTGCAAACTGCTGTAAAAGCCCCTGCTGAGATGCATATTCTGAATGTGCTGTGCACATGTCCAAAGAATTCTCCTAAAACCTGAATGATATCCACATTTCCCAACTTAATCGGAAAATGCTACATTCGGGACAGGGCCTAATTCGGCACATTCAAATGGAATATGCTGTTTACATGACCCGTATCATATTCAGAATATTGTCATATTCAGAATAATAGTGGAATATTAGTGCGCATGTTAGCATACCCATTGTTTTTTAGGAAAATCCTGCACAGTATACCTTTAACTTTCTTCATAGCTGAAATCCTTTTCTGTGAGGTGTTCCCATTATTTTGTCCACTCCCTGCAGTTGGTAGAACACAGTGATTCAGCCTCTGATCCTTCACAGGAGAATGATAGCTCATGATGAAGTACTGGGCAGAGGGAGGGCTTCCAGTTAATACCCCGGTCCCAACCCAGGCTTGAGAGTGTAACACTGTGGCTTCACATAATTGCAAAGTGTGAGCGGAGACAGTTGGCAGACGAGACGATAAGACAGTGTCAGGACATGCCTCCAAAACGCTTAGTCAGGCAGCCATCTCACCAAACTGTAATGATCATGTGTTAAGAGAGCAAAGAAATATTTCTGACATTATGGTTTTGTGAAGACAGGGGAGAGACACACGCTCTGGTATGTGCGTGGGTTTGTGTGTTTTGGATGCGCACCAGCCACATCTACAGTGCACCGGGTTGGGACCCGCAATTACAGTAACAGTGGGCAGACTTTTGTAAATATTCTCCGATGTGATGTGTAGGGTGTTTGGTCTAATGCTGAGCTTCTACAGTATACGTTTCATACAGAGGGGTTCAGACAGTGTACATAATCTTTAAACAGAAGCCACAGGATTTCTAGCTGCAGTGCTTCTTGACTTACATCAGGACTGTTGACAAGCAACCGCAATGCAACTTGTCATCAGCCATTTAGGACGACCGCAAACAATATACGTCAACGGGTGAGCCGACAGAATTCACAAAGAAGCACAAGGCAGAGGCTCTATGGGTGTTTATCACCCAGAATAAATGGCTTTGGTGAAAGAAAAAGATTTTCGTCTCTAAAAAAACGGGAGAAAATATTGTGTTTTCTTGCCCAAACAGCAAACATGCGGGTTAAGTCACTCAGAGGGTGCAACTGTTATCAGACAAAAACTCAACTAAAGCTCTGAGGTGAATGCTCTCTCAATAACATCAATAAGAATACCAACAAACTGTTCTCAATGTTCTCTAGAGGTGCGACTGTGAAAGTAAACCACAGAGCTGGTTTCAGCGTACAGTAACACAGGAAATAACGGGGAGAAAACCTGATGAAGGAGGATGCAAAATATATCTCTTGCTCCTAATGTTTCTATTTCTGAGGGGGAAAAAAACAGAAACTAGGACACAAAATCTTAAAATAGGTCAGACCGTTGTATTGTGGCATGAGGGAAACTCAGTGTACGTACAGTAGCAACAACTAGTAACTTAAAAAAATATTGTTTCCCGTCTCACCTTGAACAGGCTACTCCTCCGAGAACAAGCCTCCCCCCTCAGTCTCTTACATGGTATAATTAAATCGTAAATCTCTTTGAAGTATCAAGGTTTGATACATCGTCGCAGATATCCGGGTTTATTTCTCCTGGCATTTTTGCCATATCTATTAAAACACAGCTCATCCTGAAAATTGGGCTGAAATGCATTTGTGATGTTATAAAAACGCAAAAACTCTCTTCATTTTTTTCTCTCTTTTTTTTTATTTACCCACCTAACACATGCTCCATTGTTCATGTTGCCTGTAAATGTTGTGAAACAAATTACTTCTGGACACACCATAGGAGAAGAAACTGAACTGAGGTAACATGGACATTCCCTGAAACTGATTATGTTTAGGACACAAAGCCACATGTGTATGAAGAAGCAGGTTTAGAGAGATTCTGTGTTTTATCTTTTCTATGAAGCACTCAGGGACACGTTATTGGCTCCCTCACAAAAGCTAATAGGCCATGCTTATGGAGTTTAGGAACACCATGGCCCAGTGTTTGAAAAAGTGCATGCTCAATTTCGCCCATTTCAGCCGTATCAAAACACAAATAAAACCAGACTCTTTGGTCTGCCTCTTAGAAGCTATTACAGTTAAACTGACTTGGACTTTTGACAGAGGATAATTGTTATTTGTGCTAAAAAATTCTTATTCAGAAGATCAGTCAAACTGCAGAAAACTTATTCTGATCCTTTCAGTAAATGTTCCAGTGGATAAATGTGAAAATACTCCATTTCAAGTAAAAGTCCTGCATTGAAAGTCCTCTCAAAGTGCACAAGTGTTGAAGTATCAAAAGTAGAAGTACTCTATCTGCAGAAAACATTTCCTTGTGACTGATACATTATTATATATGATATTACTGACGCATTAACGTTAAAGCAGCATTTCATTGTAGCCCTGGGTTGTAGTTAGTTGAGGTGGAGATACTTTAAAGGGACAGTTCACCCTCAAATGTATCTCAAATAGATATTTTTCCTCTTACCTGTAGTGCTACTTAACAATCTAGGTTGTTTTAGTGTGAGTTGCTGAGTGTTGGAGATATCAGCCGTAGAGATGTCTGCCTTCTCTCCAATATAATGGAACTAGATGGCACTCAGCTTGTGGTGCTCAAAGCATCAAAAAATACATTTAATAAACTCAACAGCAATGTCTCTTTCCAGAAATCATGACCTGTTTACTCAAGATAATCCACAGACCTTGTTGTGAGCATTTTCATGTAGGAACTGTTTTACTTTTAACATACTTCACCTGCCAAAGGTATCACTGTGCGGAAGGAAGCGTGCATCTACTCATGGACGAGAGGCCTGTGCTTGTGACAGCTCAAGATGTTAACATTAATGGCACCCTCCTTAGTTGAGCTATAACATTAGCTAGCTCATTGGTGTAGATGCATGCTTCCTTCTGTACGGTGATACAGTTGGCAGATGTAGTTGGGTAGAAAAGTATAGTTCCTACGTGTAACTACTCACAACAAGGTCTGTGGATTATCTTGAGTAACCAGGTCGTTCCATTATTTTCAAGAGAAGGCAGACATCTCTATAGCAACTCACATCAGAACAATCTAGACTGATAAACAGCACTATAGGTAAGAGGAAAATTATGGGTTTTTGATTTGGGGGTTAACTGTCCCTTTGAACCACTTTATATATTGCTAGATAGTAGAGTTTAATGGTTCCTAACCTAGGGGTCCGGTCCCTCTTGTAGAACATGACATAAAACTGAGGGGTGTTAATGTAATAGGCTGATATAACCTCTTTAGGCAGCAAACAGTTATTCAAATGAAACCATCTGAGAAGTTTAAAGGGGAAAATAACTCTTTGGTGGAACTGCTTATGTTACAGAGAAATCTAAAATGTGGCAAGAGGCCCCACGGCTTTATTGTATCTGATGACATAGTTTCTCTAGATGGCATTGCTCTGGCCTCTAGCACTACCATAAGAAACCTCGGAGTAATATTTGATCAAGATCTGTCTTTTAATTCTCATTTAAAACAAACCTCACGGACTGCATTTTTTCATCTGCATAATATTGCAAAAATTAGGCCTATCCTGACCCGAAAAGATGCAGAAAAATTGGTCCACGCTTTTGTTACCTCTAGGCTGGATTACTGTAACTCTCTATTATCAGGTAGCTCTAGTAAGTCCTTAAAAACTCTCCAGCTAATTCAGAATGCAGCAGCACGTGTACTAACAGGAACTAAGAAACAAGATCATATTTCTCCTGTTTTAGCTTCTCTGCACTGGCTCCCTGTAAAATCCAGAATTGAATTTAAAATCCTACTGTTAACTTATAAAGCTCTAAATGGTCAGGCTCCGTCATATCTTAGAGAGCTCATAGTGCCATATTATCCCACCAGAACACTGCGCTCTGAGAACGCAGGGTTACTCGTGGTCCCTAAAGTCTCCAAAAGTAGATCAGGACCCAGAGCCTTCAGCTATCAGGTTCCTCTCCTGTGGAATCATCTTCCTGTTACGGTCCGGGAGGCAGACACCGTCTCCACATTTAAGACTAGACTTAAGACTTTCCTCTTTGATAAAGCTTATAGTTAGGGCTGGCTCAGGCTTGCCTTGTACCAGCCCCTAGTTAGGCTGACTTAGGCCTAGTCTGCCGGAGGACCCCCCTATAATACACCGGGCACCTTCTCTCCTTCTCTCTCTCTCTCTCTCTCTCTCTCTCTCTCTCGTGTCCTGTTACTGCATCTTGCTAACTCGGCTATACTGCATGTCACTAACTCGGCTTCTTCTCCGGAGCCTTTGTGCTCCACTCTCTCTCAGGTTAACTTATATCGCAGCGGTGTCTGGATAGTGTGACGTGTGTGGTTGTGCTGCTGCCGTGGTCCTGCCAGATGCCTCCTGCTGCTGCTGCCATCATTAGTCATTAGTCATACTTCTACTGTTATTATACACATATGATTATTGTCACATATGTATACTGCCAGATATTAATATATATTTTAAACATATTGTATCACAACAGCCAGAATTATAATTATAATATTATTACTTTCATTAATGTTGTTGTAAGCCACTGTCATTACCGTCTGTCCTGCATCTCTCTCTGTCTCTCTCTCTCTCTCTCTGTCTCTCTTTCTGTCTCATTGTGACATACAAAAGGGGGTTTTTTGGGGAGTTTTTCCTTATCCGCTGTGAGGGTCCTAAGGACAGAGGGATGTCGTATGCTGTAAAGCCCTGTGAGGCAAACTGTGATTTGTGATATTTGGCTTTATAAATAAAATTGAGGGTCAAAGGCCAAAATGGCCGTGAGTCACTTATTTAATCTTTAAAAGGTATTCTATGCAGGATTGTAGTTACTGTTTGTAAACCGGCTCCCCAGCATAAGTGAAAGTAAAAGCCAACTGCAGATTCACTCTCATTTAGTGCTTTGCCTCGCTATATTTGTGTTTTTTCTGCACTGTGTTTTTGGATGCCTGCAACTTACAGTCTGGCACCTGGGCACCTGGTTTTCATAAAGCCTGACCTCACCTGAAAGCTGGGGGACACACACTCATAAACGTCCCTAACACAGACAATAAGAAGAAAATAAAAAAATATGGGCAGAGGGTAGAGTGCAAATAAATACACGGCCACACACTGCTCGTGGGTCATAAGTGAGGATTGAGAGGGATTACTTCTGTATGAGTCTATACATTGTTTTTTAAGGAAAATCCAGTGTAGTATGTTTTTAAATATGTATTGGGTGTTGTAAGTTTACAATAGGTTTTAACAAAAAAAGTCTTTAATCTAAAAAGATACAACAGCTGTAGTAGTGGAGTGAAAGGAATCCTGTACTCTCTGTTGTATTTTACTGATAAAGGAAAATGATAATTCCTTTGCTGAGATGCACAAAAAGTAGTGCTATGCTGTTGGATGTTACAGGGACTGTGATGAATACAAATGCAGAGCCCACTGTTCTGATTGCATTAAAAAGTAAGCTATTTTATGCATATAGCGGTGTGTTCTTCAAACTATGACATCACCTTGCTTACAGCATTTGAATATAATGGATCGTAACCCCTGTATCGTGACACATATCATATCACCAGATTCTTGCCACCATTCAGTCCCACTGAAAGTAGCATCAAATGGAAATAATTGAAAAAAGAACTTCAGTAAACCACTGTTAAACTGACTGATTTTAAGAAGAATCTTTCCATGTGACAGTATTACATACAGTATACGTGTATGTCTTTATATAAGGCTCAGACTGCTGGTCGGAGGCTCCCTGTTCGCAGCTGTGTTTTGAAAAGGTGTGGTTTGACACGGGCAGCAGTTGTTATTGAGAGGGCATTCACAGAAGGAAGAGGAAGGTAGAGGAGGAGGGGGGTCAGAGGTCAAAGGTCAGAAGGATGATGCCCCTGTGGGGAGGGGAAGGGCCTGATCAGTGCCTGCTAGGTTAGCTTCCTCTATCCCCCACACCCACAGACCCCCAGAGAGAGGAGTCAGAGGAACACATATTTACCATTGGGGAACAGCTGTGGGGCTGCCTGGGACTGGACACTCCTCTCCCCTGCATGCACGCGCACACCCACACACACAATAACACATTTTAAAAAACACCACTTTAGATCTCTGTACAATTGAACCACGCAGCATTGGTGTGTTATGTAAATCATGAGCATGTGACAAGAACTAATCTGATGTGGTTTACAGTAGATCCACCTTATTCCTACAGTACAGCTCCACGATGTCTTGTGTTATTATGGGCACGACTTCCAGTTATTACTTTCACTGAGGTGGCATCTGTGAGAGGTAGTGGTATGCTACAGGTGTCTTACTCAGAGATTTTAGGGAAACAGATTATGTGGGAACACAGCCTGTCACACCTGAAATGGGATAATGTGATCATACCTCTGTTTTCTAGTACCAAGGGATGCGGAGACGACCTGAAGAAGTGGCCTTTGATAGCGTACAATGGCAGATTTAGCTACTTAATTTGCAACACACCATGTATATAAAGATAAATGAGGTGACAGCTCCCTTAAAGTGAAGCCAAAATATCTGGATCACCCCCTGGGGCCTGGCTCAGTATAGGGCATTAAATCCACCCCCTTCATGTTAGCAGACGGGACATGGGCCAAACTAAAAGATCAAAGTACACGTCGAATAAATTTTTCCCAAAGATGGTTTGTGTCATTTAAGGTGGTTCATATCACGCTGATATATGTTTAAGTGTTCATTTTTTAGATACGTTTGGTTCTAGTTATTTGATGCAATAAAAATGGGGTGCGACATCATGACTGAAGGCTGTGTGTGCCACTTGGTGTGATTGCAATCAATGGCCCATCTCGCCATTGGGATGGACTGGTGTATGAGTGGGAATTTGATACCATGGTCTTACTGTGGCTCCAAATGACGTCACCAGCTATCCCGCATATTTTGGCTTTGTATTTTTTCCAATGGGAGGAAGTGGATGCACGTCGTCCATCTTTATGTACAGTCACTGCTCCAGATGGCGAATCAATGAATAGTCTGAAGCTCATTAGTACTTCCAAAGTAGTAAAGTCAGGTGTGTATTAATGAGGTAAAACCCAAACCTTGTGTATTTAAAACAGTTGTGGATTCATATTCTTTTCGTACATTATGGAGATGGTTTCATTGCCGACAGGAAACAATCCCTTTTTCACTTGTGGTTTACATTCGTTGAGCCTCAAATTTAGTTTAGCTTGGCCGCTAGTGCAACCACAAACAGCACATTGAGAAAGGTCACATATTACAAAATTGTTTACTAGGAAAGTGTCCAAACTACGTAATTAACGTGAGAAGGGATACGGGAAAAGATACAAGATCACGCAAGGGACAGGAGTTCTTTCCTCTAGAAATGTATGTCAGTAAGAAGCTAGCAATCCAAGTTGTTTGTGTGCTAATTTGGGGAGATGCAGGCAGCAAGGACTGTCTTTTTTGCCTGGTGATATTCTGTTGCAGGAGTTACCTCTTGTCCCCCTAAAATTTCCTTCACCCCATATCTGGCGCTCTCATTGGCTTTTCGTCACTCACACTACATTCACACTACAGGTTTCATACCTGCAACCTGCTAAATTTCTCTTGGGCATGTGCGACACATTAGCGCACATCTCAGATTTTGAAAATTCACACATAGCTATTGTTGCACACAGGAGCGCTGATTTGACTAGGGCTTTTGTCAGCAATCTTCAAAAACTGTCGGCAAGTGGAAAATAAAACTAGTTTGTTACAGCTATCCAAGGCCACCGGTTCAGGTTGTCCTCCCATCCCTCTGTAGTAGAACGTAGAGGTGTTGTAAAATTATGCTGTTTTTCAGGGTCCCAAATTATTTATTTCTTAAAAAACTCCAACAAAAAGAAGACACAGGTTCAGTGAAAGAAATAACTGGAGGTTGTCCCCACAATTCATGCAAGGTATCGTGGGGCTTGGAAGAAGGTGTTTAGCATGGATGAGAGGGGATCATCTCTCCTGAGTCAAACAAATTGTTATGTCCATTTATGCCCGCAGGAGGCGATAATGACATGGAAGAATGACATTATGTTGTTGCAAAAGAAAAGACAGCCTCTTATTGGTAACAACTGAGCAAACAGCAGTGATTATTTCTCAAATCCTTACAACAAACTGATGATAGATCCTCGTCTAAAGTGAAAAGGGTGACATCTCAAGGCAAAAGTGTTACCTCGCAAACATGCAATCATGCAAACAAATATTCCACACATTGCAAAGTGCAGTTTTTTTGTTGTTTGTGTGTGAGTGGGGGCTTTTGCTAGTTAGTATGAGCGCTGCGAGCCTCGGCAGACAGAGCGAATGGTGGTTAGTGCGGCAAGCTGAAAGACGGGGACAGCCAGATTCATGTCTGTGCTTTATGGTGTCTTTTATGGTCAGATCATTTCAGAATTAATGTTGCTAGGCTGTTACGTCAAGTCTCTAAGCACAGTCAGTGGCCCAGCCGTACAATTTATGTGCGGTCACTAAAAAACGATTTAAAAGACAGCACTCTAGTTTTCTTTTAAAAAATTGTTTGTGTGAAATCATGACTTTTATTGTTAATTTAACTGATTGTACAAGCCAAATTTGCAAAGTGAATCTCATGTCTGGAGTCCACTTAATGTATATTTAACTTTACACTAACCTACATGGCACACATTTAGTATGCAAACTATGTCCACTCACCCATGATACAGCTGGGGTGACGGATTGGGCCTTTAAGCACATCAACAAAATGGAAGAAGACCTTCTGAGGGTCTTATTTTAAATTGCAGTAAGAGCCACCATGTTTATCTTCACACTGTTTTAATTACGTTTAAAACCAAAATTATTTCAGAATAAAAGTCACGTTTAGTCCCTGTAATTAAAACATGTAGCTTCCGGCCCTGTGGACGTCAGAATGGCCAATTCAGAGCTCATTTGAGGTGCCAGGTGAGGAAGCAGATGCTCAACTCTGACGAGAACAGATCACAACCACAAAGCATGCACAGTTCACATCGACTGCCACAGTTTGACCAACATGTCCCAATCCCAACATGCAGCATCCAGAAACAATGACCCTCAGCAGTTAGGAGGACAGAGCACTGTGAGATACATCTGAATACGCCAACATGAATGCACAGACCACCCGAAATGAGTGTTTATGTTATGGGCATATGCATGTAGACTACATGTGTTTACATGCATATGATGCATGCATGCTGGATATGAGCTGTTTGTGTGGTTGTTTGTATAGCTTTCTGTTTGTATTATAAAATGCATCTCTTGCTCTCTTCTCTGCATGTGTGTGTGTGTGGCATAGTGTGGCCAACTCTTCAGATGATTGAACTCCGGAGCATGTCTGCATCTGCCTGCTATTTGTGAATGTTTATGATTTGCTGTGCTAACAGCGTGAATGCTTCCACATGATGGCTGCTCCTTCCCGATACCTGAATTTACTTGTTGTACAGACAAATAAACCCGACTCTGTTGAAGCTACACTTGGTAACTTTAGTAAAAATAACCTTTGTGTCATATTTGCTGACACTGTCAAAATATTCTGAAAGACCTACATGAGACAGATAATCTGTGAAAAAAATCACATCTCTCCTCCTCTTCCTACTGGTTGTAAAGGCATTTGTGAGAATCTACCGCAGCACGGTCAGAAACAACCAATCAGAGCCGAGGAGTCACTAACACAGCTGTCAATCACTGCTCTTGAACCGTCCAACTAGGCAGTTAACTAAGTAGGCTGATCAAATATGAGCTCCTACTGTTACTGCACTGCATATCTCGCACTATAAATGTTTTCAGAAACATACTTAAGTGCACTGTTTAGCTGTAAAATGAGAAAGTTTGTGACCTGGCTGCCATGTTGGATACAGTTGACCCAAGTACCAAGCATCGTCAACAAGTCAGACCACCTTTCTCATTTTACAGCTAAACAGTGCACTAAATATGTTTCTGAAAACATTTATAGTGAAAGATATGCAATGCAGTAACATTAGTAACTCATATTTGATCAAACTACTTGGTTAGACAGTTCAAGAGCAGTGACTGATCGCAGTGTTAGACTCCTCGGCTCTGATTGGTTGTTGCTGACTGTGCTGCACTGGATTCTTACAAATGCCACTACAACCAGTAGGAGGAGGAGGAGGGACGTGATTTATTAAATATGTTTGTTTCTGTATTGCATATCTTGCACTATAAATGTTTTCAGAAACATATTTTAGTGTACTGTTTAGCTGTAAAATGACAAAGTTTGTGACCTGGCCACCACACTGTGGTGTCGCCCACAAGTCAACTTTCTCATTTTACAGCTAAACAGTACACTAAAATACATATATGAAAACATCTGAAAAGAAAAATATGAAAGGCAGTAACAGAATATTGATTCATATTTGATCAGCACTGCTTAGTTTTGTAGTTAGGCTGCAGTTCACAAGCCATGATTAACATGATTGACAGCTGCGTTAACGTCTCCTCCGCTCTGATTGTTTATGTTCACGTGTGGTAAAGCCATTATAAGCGTTACAAAGCAGTAGAATAGGCAGAGGAGTATGATTTTATTCACCAATTATCTGTCTCATTTAGAGCTGTGTGAATACAGAGACAGTTTCAGCAAATATGAAAAAAGTTATTTTTCATAAAAGTTATCATCTGCAGCTTTTAGTCTGTTTCAGTTAAGTAATCTGACTTTAAAGGGTCGAGCAGGCGAATGAACAAATACCTCCTATGTGTGTGTGTGTGTGTGTATGTGTGTGTGTGTATGAATGAGAGAGAACGTGTCCATGTGTGCCATCCATAAAAGCCCTGCTGACATTAAAATGCCCACCTATAGAATTGCAGAGTATCAACAGAGGTGAGACAGGAAGGATAAAGAACCAGCACTCCCAAACGGAGCAGAATGTGCCACATTATTACAAAATGCATGGCCAAGCCTGGGTGAGGAGAGACACCACAAAATGAATGAAAATGTGTCAGAATTCATATAAAAACACCCCACAAGATGCATTGAACGGTGAGGCTGCAGCATACTGAAAGAGCACACCAGACTAACGACAATGCCACGGACGAGACGAGAGCTGTTTTGTAATCATGTGCTATGTTCCTTTTGGATGAAGTATGCAGCGTCTCAATTAATCATAAACGTTTCTAAATCAATAGCGAAGCTAAACAGGAGTGTATTTTCACTTTGTGTGGTTGCTATGGATACCCTCCACACTCTATACATCATTTACTATTTCCGAATGCGGCAGCTGAGAGGTAATTATCACTACGTGCCATGAAGACAGTGCGTAAAAATACTACAACCCCAGCGAGCCATTTTTATCTTGTTTGTGACATTTAAGACTATTTGAAAGTTAATTCACAATTAGAAAATAGTTTCTTGGTTCCCAGGGAGAAAAACATTTGTTTTAAGCCTTGAAATAAATAAAAATGAAATTTCTTTCTTTGAGGCAGAGGTAGCTGTCATATTTATCAAGAAAACATTATTTCTTTGCCAGAGGGATACGGTTATTACATTTAAACCTGGCACACCAACTTGAAATATCACTTATGAAGCTTTTCAAGTGTTACAAAAAAAAAACAACCAGAACCTCAGCATGCTTGGCTTTTGAATTATATTTCATGGTGGAAACCCTACACAGTTACAGGCCTAATGCACAGTAGTGGTGCCTCTCTGAAGGTCTTCCAGCGTTCTTGTCACTCACTCTGCCGTCAGTGGTTCATTTGGCAGATTGTTTGTTTTATTGAGGTTTTATTAACTAATAGAGTGTCTGGGAGATGGAGCGCCCCCGTGTCGACCGCAGAGCAGCCCTGCCTCCACCTCTGTAACCCCAGACTCTGAGGGGGAAATCAGAGATTTTAACTGGCTGACTGCTTCCTAATCTGGCACACCAAATGTACATTTGCTCTGCCTTGGGAATAAGACGAGCTAAGACGTATAATTTGGTTGCGGTCAACTTTGTGGCGTCCCCCTGGCCTAGCGGGGTACAGCAATAATGACAGGTTGGCTGACCAGACCTTGACATAGGTCTGGCTCTCATCAGGGCTGCGGTAATAAAGGGGATCCAGAAGCACTGAGCTAATCAGCCGCTACCCAAACCGAGCTCTCAAACTTAACAGCCACTGAAACCAAGCAACCACCCCACCAGTCTGCTCTACAGGCGTAGCCTCTAATTCGATTACTATGTTTGTCTTCCTGACAATGAAAATATGTCCTGTCCAACTTGCTGGAGCTTCCACAACAAACAAAGGTTACTAACGCTGCAAAGTACGCGCTGAATTGGTTTAAATAGGCTTGTAGTGCATCCAGAAACGATTAATGACACTCTGGTTAAAAAGGCGGATAAAATAAAGGCCTGTCTGCAGTAATAGTCGGTCTCCAATTCACACCTGACTAACTTTATCGTTAGTGTTCCATGATTGTCGGTGAAGTGTCTGAGCGATTCTGCATGGCTAAACGTGATCGGTACACATTTATCGAAACCTGTGCTTTAACTCTACTGCACCTGCAGGCCCCATCTGATGGGAAACTGCCCTTCAGAATGGTTCAATATGCCTGAGTGGCTGAATGATTTTTACTCAACTTAAGTCAACTGAGGCAAACACTGATAAATGCCAGTGGAAGGTTAGGTCAGGTGTGTGAGTTAATCCCCAACGGGAAGCGGTGGAGGAACTGACCCAAGGGCTAATAGAAGGTGTGCGTCTGACTGCATGGCTGAGGAACAGAGAGGAACAGGGAGAGCTGTTGCACTGTGTCCAGTGAAGAAGAGGAGGAGGAAGAGGAAGAAGAGAAGCCGAAGCAGATGCAGGGACTGAGAGGTTACTGGAGCAGCAGCAGCAGAGGGGAAAGCACAGTGGGTGGTAGCCTTTTGTCCTTGTATGTCACAGATCAAGAGAGAAGGCTCAGGTGTGCAGCTACTGTAACAACACCTGAACTCTCAACTTGCATTTTATCACAATAAACCTCATTGCAAATGTTAATTAAATTTGCTGTTGGAAATTGAGTGCCGAGTTAATCATTTGTGGTTTTACATTTTCTCATTTCAAAGCCATTATTTCTCGCCCATGGTAGTTGTATCGGGGTGAGATGACTCACCTACACAAGTCTTTCCATCGCTGTGCAGGACGAACTTCATGTGGCACGCACACTTGGGGCCGTGGTCCGTCTCCTCGCAGATGTGCTGGCAACCCCCGTTGCCGTAGTTACACGTCACTATCAAAGAGCACACAGTTAATGTAAACTGTACATAAAGGATAATATACATTCCTTTTTTAATTTGAAAGTTCACAATGGAGAGGGACTAGAAATGAATAATAGAGAGGGTTGAGACATGCAGCATAGGTCATCAGCTGGAACTCTTTTCTCTGGGCTGTGTGCTCTATGATGTAAACATTACGGGCTTAGACTGCACTGACTTCTTCGGAGGGCTTCAAGGAGACATATTGTACATAAAGCTTCCTATTGCAGAGTTTCTCAAAATGGCTGTATTAACAAAGTCACAACTCAGTCTCAACAATTTGACAGAGTGGAAAAGACAGGTTGAAAATTGTCTCACACTACTGTAGAAAAATACCAGACTCAGAAACTGTTCACAGTTCAATGCACTGAGAACACTGCAAACACAGCCCAGTCACCACAAGAAAATACTGTATGTTTCTGCACCACAGATGTTACATTTGTATGTTTCCAAAGTATCATATTAACTTTTTTAAAGTGACATAGTTCTGATTACATGTACATGAGCTGATTTTGTCGTCAGGAGGTGGTGGGAATGGTGAATGGTGTGACACCTAGGTGACACAGCTGCCAAGCTGCAGGCTACAGACAACTGTTCGAGAGCAACAAACTTCAAAACCTGTTGTTTGTTAGTGATACATGGTGGCATTTCCAGCTGTGAAACACACATTCTCACTACCAACTTGTCAAATACCAACGCTTAAGTCAGTAGACCTACTCGTCAAACTATGATGCTCTGATACTCCTCCAGCATCAGCTTTAGACACTCAGGCATGGCGTGTTGGTTTACACTTGTTACATGCATTTTGTCTTTTCAAAATAAACTTCCGTTTTCACAGGAAATGTACAATTTCTGCTCATTAAATGCGTACATTTACTTTTCAAAATAAACTTCGATTTTAGGGTAAAAAAATGTTGTTTTAGGTTTACTTTCTTAGGTTTAGACAACAAAAGCATGTGGTCAGGTTCAAAAACAAAATCACAGTATGGCTTAACATAAGCCCACATTGTTACTGAAGTGATGTATTGTCATGTGACACATGACATACATCAATAGCGCAGTATGCAACACATACTAATACACTAAGTTGTTGGTTTCACACAGAACATGAACAGCAGTCTCCAGGGTGAAAGTCCAGTCTTTGTTTGACCAATTCACCTCACATCTTGCCTGCCTGATGCAGACTTTCTTGCTCTATATACTATGGCAGTTGCTCATGGTGTGAAAAAACACCACTGCCTAGTTAATCTCATAGTGGGCTAAAGAGTGCCTCAGTGCGTTGGTATCTGATGCCGAGGTCCACTGACCATGCGTCATTATTTGATGCTTGGAATACCATTGAAACTTGAGGTTTCAACATATGAGCTTCATAATAATTTACAAATGTAACATATCGGTGGTTTGCAGAAACATACAATGCCAAGGTTTAGTCTGCAGATTGTGCTGTTAAACCGATGTAACTTCCAGACACCTTTCATCATTTTTTTCAACCTATTAAAAGCTGGGCTTAAACTAAGATAAAATCTGTGTACCATAATGTGAAGGAGAGCATGCCTTGATTTGATATTCACCGACTCAACTGGGGAACTATATTAATCACATTTATTACTATCGTGGCTTTATTCATTTATTACTCCTCAGACTCAGTTTTGCATTAGAGTTACACATGGTCACATTTTTAAACTATCCAACAGAAGTGGCCTCGAGCAAGAGGCTGAACTCACTCATTGAAAGTCACTCCGTGTGATTTCTTTCTAGGGCATTTAATTAATTCTGCAGAATGGAAAAAAGTTAAAGAGAACACTTTTTTTTTAATCATTTATGGCGTTCTTTATAAACACAGTACAAGACTCGTGTCAGTTACACACAAGGGTGCAGATTTGCTGGAATATTCAGGATGGAATTATTGGGAATTTATGGTAATAAAATGTGCTCAGGCTGTATTTGCCATGTCATGTGCAGATAGAAACAAATCTTTAATACATCATAAGCAGACATGAATGTAAACCTTTCTGATAGGAATGAAAAAAATCAACAACTTAGTTGAGATGCACTTTGATGAAACAAGTTGACTCTTCACATTGTATTGAACTTTCTTTTAACAACAATAAAAACAAACATTCCCAGTGACCGCCCCCTCAAAAAAAGGACTTCCCTACCAAAAATTATTTTCCTCTCAGACCTCCACACCCTCTCCACAGACTTCCTCAGTGTCAAGTATGTGGATTTTCACAAATGTGTTCACAATTTTTTTTTAAAGGTAGAGTTTTTAAAATATAAATTGTGAAAAACAAATTCCCAAGCTGAACTTCTCTTGGAAAATTTTGGGAAATTTACTGGAAATTCAGACCTAGTAATGTTTTTTTAATGTGTCAGTAAAGGTTTGATTTTTATACTGAAATTGTGGGAAAAACAAACAAACAACAACCCCCCCCCCAAAATTCCTTGTAAATTTTCTGGAAATGTAATGATCCTTTAGAACCCTTGTTCCACATAAATGATGGGAATACTTCTGGTATAAATATGTGTGTGTGCAACTCTTTAGGAGCAAATACATTTATTTGCTGGCGGGTGAAGGGAGCATTAACTCTGGCACTTCTAACACACCTGTGATGACAGAGTGAAAAAGAGCACCGACGAGCTGAGGCTTCCACCGCCATCCTGTCTGCACCCTACCATCCCAGCGCCTCTTGCCCTTTCCTGGGCTGTCACAGAAAAAAAAACTATAGAATAACACTTCTCCAATCCTTATCCAAACACAGACAAATCCCCCATCAGCCCTGGCCCCAGCTCTGACAGGATGATCTCCGTTGCACAGCAACAGGAAGTGTGCGCTGTCCATCAGCGCGGTCCCCTTCGACTAACCTCCACACTTGCCCTGGTTGTGTAAATGATCGCTCCTTATTTGATAAACATGTTTTTCTTTACGAGGACTATTCGGAAGATTAGTCACGGCTCTGGTAATGTAACTTAAATGTCAGTAGCCTACTTTAAATCTGTTGGAAGGCATTTGTGGAATGAGTGCAATTATCCATCATCGGCAGGTTTCCAACCCCAATCACCTTTTCATGAGGAGCCTATAAATCCTCCTTCTAGTGCGTTTCCCTGTGTGTGTGTGTGTGTGTGTGTGTGTGTGTGTGTGTGTGTGTGTGTGTGTGTGTTTTTCACAGAGGGGAACTATCCTTCAGGTTGACATGACTTACATTTGCAGTCCTTCATGTTACGCGTGAGCTGGAATCCAGGTCGACACTCACAGGAGATGCCACCCTTCTGTGTTTCCCTGCAGATGTGTGCACAGCCGTGATTCTTGTCCATACAGGTGGGTCCCTCCTTTGCGCCTTCTGGTTGAACTGTGAAAAAAAAAGCGAGACCAGGAGAGAGAGTTTATCTCTTGACTGCCTCACAGGTTACGCACAGGTTTTTAAAACGAAAGACCACTCAATAAACTTTTAAATTGGATGTCACGGAGCTGGTATGAGGAGTAAAAACGCTCAAATGCCTGTCACGTCTCCTGACCCTGACTCACATTTATGCCTACTTGCTGGTGACTGACATGCCCAGTGCCCCTTTAACAAAGATTCAAGCACTTGTTGGAACACGCTCACTCAGTTCAGGCTATAAAAAGGAGGCTGCCTACAGAAAGGATAAAACTCCCAGCAGGAGCTGATCCCGAAGACCTGTAATTTTAATTGAGGTAATCCCCCCATAAAGAAAAGAAAGGAGGAGCACACTGAGGAAAAAAACCTCCTTGGTTAAATTCTCCCTGCAGAGAATGAGATCAAAGGGGATTGCTTTAAAACGAGCGGGTCAGTGATCATGAGTCATCAAGGCTGAAGCACTTCAGTAAGAATGTGGCAAACCTTGAAAATGAAGATGATGAAAAAAGGTTGTTTTATAATCTAAAGCTTTACTAAACATAACTCGTGAATGTTTCATGAAGAGGTACGACAGACACCTAGCATGCATTTCCATGGCTCATGAATTATTACACAAACGGACGCAGTGCTCCCTCTGCTTTGCTCTGTACTGCAATAATCCTGCTGCCTTCGCGGCGAGACGACTGATATTTGACTTATTCGTTCTGAAACCCCGCCGCCGCTACAGACGCAGCGACAAACCCCAGCTCTCTGGCTCATTAAAAACCAAACAGATCTCTCTCCGAATCCCTCTTCTGGCAAAGAGGGAGGCAGTGAGCAAGAAGACATCTCCATTAATGTCTCATTAAATCCGCTGTCGCAATGAAGGGTGTTTGGAGGTCTAACTTTCTTAATTAGCCAACTTTTTTCTGCAATAAATGTAAGCATTTGCATATGTGTATGGAAGTGTCAACACCTAGTAAAGCTCATATAACCTTGCACACTCTTCCTCTGAAGTCTAAATGTGGTGTGTCAGTCTTAAAAAGCGCGCGCTGTCCCAGAGTTTCTATGTACCTGCCTCGAGGGCTACGAGGAGAAAACAATCTTAGCTCGACAGAAACGGGTTTTCACATCATTCTGTGCTTAATTACTTATTTATGTACTTTAACTCCTGCCACTATAACCTCCTTTAATTATGCCCTCTTGTTTTCCATATGTTTTGCCAAGAACCTGCCCTTCTATGTATTTCCACTCCTGGCTGAAATCTATTCTGAGTCTTACTTTACTTCACCGAGCGGACAACGTGATAGACAATTCTGACCTCCTGGTTAAATACTTTCCATCACTTTAAGTCTGTCAACAAGTGTCACAAGGTCATACAATCCTCTCAGACTTTCCTGCCTGAGCTCTTGTCGTCTTTGCAGACAGGGTGAACGATCAGACACTAACTGCAGCGACAGCCCTCCCTGCCTCACAAAGACTGAACAAACACTGGGCCGGCGTTTCAGCTCTGAATGCGAAAAGAAAAAGGCACGGCAGGACTGAGTGAAGTGACCATGAATGAGCATCAACAGAGCAGCTGCTGTAAAAGTGCTGCAAATTTCACAGCGAGTCATGTGGATATTTAAGTAGGATGTGGAATTCAGTGGTCCCTTTCCTTGGCTTTGTGTCAATCTGAGGCCGGAGCAAGACACAGACATCTATGAACTTAACAGAGGATTGAATTTCCAACTAAGTAACCCCAAAAGACCAAAGATTACTTACTAAGGTTGTATTATGCATCCCAAAACTCACTTCACTCCCCCTTTATTTTTATGCAGCCCCTCTCCCCCTGAATGCTACAGAGCCATCCATCAATAACATGTCGGACTGGGGCCAGAACCTGGGCCTTCGTCTCTCTGAGGACCAATAAAAGCCAAAGTGTTGACACAATGGCCCTTTTCTCCAGGCCAGGCCCAGCTATCATCCAGCGTGTGCAGTTCCCTCTAACTGGCTGCCAAAGGCCTCCAGTTTTTATCATTACTAAACGATGGGAAGCAGAAAGAAAAACATCCTTTCATAAGGAAGTGGATGGAAAAGAGGAGGAGAAATGCTAGATCATATACGCCACGATCCACTAAAACGATCTGCTGACCCATAAAATATAACTCTATATGTAGAAACTAATAAAAAACGATCACAGCCCACTTTACAGGCACAGAGTTGGACAGGAAATAGAGTCCAACGTCTACAGAGGGACTGACCAGACTGGATGTGGGTTTTCTCACAGCTCAACACGGACAGGCGTCTTCAGAGCTACTGCACTCGTTGTAAAAACGAGAACACTGCAATTAACCGAGAAAACAAGTGGGAGTGTTTCCTCCACAAAGACGCCACAGCTTTATCCTCACCAGGACAGGTCATGACCTCTGCACCCGACAATAAGAGGTGATGCTGCTGGAATAGACAATAAATCCCTTTTCGTCCAGCACACTCAGTACTAGCCTGTGTGTTGAAGGAACAGTTCGATATTATGGGAGATATGTTTAATTGCTTTCTTGCTGAGCGTTAGATGAAAAGGTCGCACCACTCTCATGGCTAATTTATCCAAGCATAAACACTTAGTTTAAGCCATAAAAATAACCTTGCAATGAAACCACAACATGTTGTTTTCACACGTAGGCTTTTGTACAGATAAGCAAGTGGGATGTAATATGTTAATTAGTGCATTATATTTTTATCATCTGCTATCCATTTCAATACTTTCACTTTCAATAGCTTTAATACTCTACTACCCATTTAAGATTCTGCCTGGCTATGCCTTATACTGTGCCCCCTAACAGGTTAGGAATGACATCTTGTCGGTCCCTGCAGCCTGTTCAAGGCAGGACTGTTGTGGGGTTATTCCGCCTCACCGTTCTGTATAAAAGGTACCAACATGGAATGGTGGGACAGAGCTGTTCTGCCTTTGAGCCGGCACTGGAGGTAGTAACAGAGCCGGCAGGATGAAACGGGTGTGATGTTTTGATGACGTTATGTGTGCAACCCGTCATCAGGAGATTTAAAAAGCAGCTTGCAAAAGTTAGCAGCTAACTCAAGGAAGAAGAACAGCAACTAAAATACTGTGAAACTTCAATTTAACTATCCTAGTGTGGCTAAACATTTGACAAATAAAAGCGTGTCTCAACTAGATGTCTGGTCTGCCAAGCAATTAATTTCTATAGAAATTCTTTGGATGTGAGAAAATGGGTTGTTGGCTACTTGCCATTTAGATCGCACAAATATAAATGTTTAAACTTTTGTCAATATAAAGATGCTACACATCTCATAGCTTGGTTAGATTCTCCACAATCCAGTAGTTCAATTCATTTTACTGAAACCATGAGCACCAGAGAAGACTGTTAATTGTTTGGATTTATTGGCATGACGAAAAACTAGTGGTGACTCCCTTCTTCAGAGGCTGTCATAAAGTCAGAATAAGTGTCCATTCCTCAATTACCCTGTAAGTTATTCATATTACTTTAGTCTGTAAGGATCCACCGATCAAAAGAATCAAAAGTTTTTTCATAACAATTAATCCAAGTTGTGAGGATTGTTTTAACAGGATAAAGTGGTGTTGTGTCAGTATGCCGGGTGCCGTAATCCTTGAGTGCCATGAAACGAGCGTCATAACACTCTCTCTCTGATGCGATGTCTGTTGGAGCTAGATCAAATTAATGTATATGTTGTATATGTATGTGGATGAATGATATGTTATTTGAAGCCTAATTTTTATACAAGAAATATTCATACTGGTTCAAATAAATAATTTGATTGCAATGCCGATCTTACTGTAGCTGAGCAACAGTTTCATGTTAAGGAATTAAAGGCCTGTCTCAAATAGATGCCTGTCCCATATATAAGCCTACTAAGATCATAGCCGGCGTAATGAAGGGACTTTGCTGCGGCAATATTGTGGGATCTTAGTAAAAAGGGCTGTAGAAAGTTACTGGTTGCATGGTAACAAGTGGCATCTCAAGTGTCACAAGAATTACATTCTGTTATCAATGCTAGCGCTGTTAGCTAAAGTTAGCCATTTCGGTGGACAACTCACAGCTGCATTTTTCCTGTGTGGACCTCAATCATATGCTGGCTCCCTAAATGGGCACTCAGTAATCAAAACTTTGAAAACCTCTGCTTCAATAGATCCAAATATCATACGATTATATTTACAGTAATTGCCTTTCTAGAGCATATAATTGCATGCCAAGAGTGATGTGATTCATCTTTCTTTTGCCAGAAATCATTTTTTTGTTTGGATATTATATAAATAATCATTAAAGCCTCTGAAAACTTGGTTTGAAATCTTTTCTCTGTAGCATAATCACGACTAAATAAGCAACAGCCAACATTAAGTCCTTTAGTTTTTATTCATTAAAGGTTTAACAGTGTAAACTGTTAAATCTTGACTGCAAATATCATGTTGAGTATGCTAAATTTTTTTGCGCTCACTGCGCTCCATATTCATACCCTAAAAACCAACAACGTGATCTTTGGGGATAAAGTGACCACACTAAACTCTTTATCATATCTTGAAGCAGAGTCAATTCGTGTGTCTGTCACGGAGATCTGCTGCAGCACCAGCAGGACATTAAATTAAGCTGAGGTCACATCAAAAAGCCACCTTTCTGAAAACCAGCAGGTCAGGACAACAGGGGAAAAAAGCAAAGGTACATAAGGATTTACTGATGATGGCGACTCCTGTGGGCAAGTCAGTCTAAATGGATAGCTGTGTGGAGAGATTGATTGGAGCTCAAATCACTATTTCAGCCAGTGGCCTGCAATCTAAACTCTATCGCTGGTGAGCAACGAATGAACAAGCTGTTTCTCTCAGAACTCTCAGGCAAGCTTTTACAACACTGCAAAATATCCACTGAAAACATATTTTCTGAGACAGTACAACATCTGTATCATGGACACAGGAGCTTCGGGCTCTGCATGACTGTCCTTCTGAGCTAAACGCTGCCTGCAGAAAAAACAAACGTTCAACAGCAGGGTATGAGTTTTAACGTCACACGTGGGACCGCGCAAAAGAAGTTAACATGGGTGTTCCAGCTAGGATGCAGATGAAAAAGATCCTCGAACAAAAGATCCAAGGAGGCCATAAGTTCTCCACCGCAGCGCTGCAAGCTCTCTTAAACTTGAGAACCATGTAGTGGAGAGACTGAAACAATAGGGCTGAAGTAGTGGAAGGCATGCCAAGGGTTTATAGTCTGCTCTGAGTGCTTAGGGCAGTGAAAAGAGGGCTCACGGTCCGTGCTGAGCTGCTGTCATATGTCTAAGAGGGGAGACGGTCCCCTCATTGCTCGGCTGGCTGGAGAACATTAAGCAGCTAGCTAGTGTTGGTGGGTAACAAACTGAAAAGAAGGGGCCTTAGCATGGAGCCACCACACTACTAAAGCAGCATTCCTTTCTCCTAGATAATGGGCCCTTAAAAGTTTTAATAGGAGGATAAAAATGTCAGCGCATGAAAAGGAGAATGGGAAAGGAGCTGAACCGGATTGGGTTGGGCTGAGCTGCGACGCAGATGGTCAGACGGAGCAACGGGGCAGTCAGCC
This sequence comes from Epinephelus lanceolatus, assembly GCF_041903045.1. Taxonomy (NCBI): domain Eukaryota; kingdom Metazoa; phylum Chordata; class Actinopteri; order Perciformes; family Serranidae; genus Epinephelus; species Epinephelus lanceolatus. The sequence goes on along the minus strand of NC_135741.1, from coordinate 14,135,173 downwards.
GGTCAAGGAAGTAACTCTTCCTTACTGACTCCGTTCATAGAGAGCAGAGAGAATCCACCCATGTGCTACTGTTTGGTCTGCTGTGCGAGCACTGATTTTCTCCAGCTCCCCAAGGCCTTGTTGAGGCTGCTGATTTCACTCCCTTTTCTCAGAGAGGAGCCACTGAAAGCATAAATGACCACAGAATGGAAAAGACAGCACAGAGAATTCTGGATAGACAGATGTCACTGCCAGAGTTATTAGTATATTGTGCTCCTGTGACTGAAACAAAGCCCACAGTTACCATTATGCTCCAAAACAAGCCAAGCACAGACTTCTGATCAGTTTACACTGGTGTAGAGTTGAGAGTGAGCACTTCTGGTATAACAGACAGTATGGCAGTAGGAAACTTGCATTAATGTATGTGTATGCATTGACACACAGGTGCATTTGCATAATGTATGCAGGTTGCGAGCAAATTTGTGTGCGTCTGCCCATCTGTGTCACAGACAGTTGTGCAGCACCTGCTGGGGACGTGCCACTCTCGCCTTCACTCCTCCTCTCATTCTATCAAGGTCACCTCACTGTGCAGTCCCAGAGGAGCCAGGCATCCTCCCAACAGAAGAGCCAACACAGCAGCAGAGCACAGCAGAGCTTTCTTTAATAAAGACATACAAAAGATATGAGATACAGTATGTTATTACAGAGCCGCATTCTTTCCAAAAATCAAAGGGGAGAGGCATCTGAAGAAGGCATCTGTCTCTGCAGAGCTCAGTCTGGCCCTCTGGTTAAAGCCATGACAGCCAAGTGTTAGTGGAAAAACCCCACTGGCACTCAGGCAGTCCGCAGCAGCATGCTGGGCTGGCCAGCTTAAAGATGGCCTTCAACAAACCCACGAGCAAAAGGGATGCCCGTTTCAAATGAGGTATGGAGAATTCAGTGGCAAGGCAGCCAACATTTGCTAAAGCCCAAGCCACTGATGTATATTTGTTCAAGGGTGGGGGAGACGGGGTGGGGTGGGGGGGGGGGGGGGGGGGGGGGGGCATGGGGCATGGTATAGTCTTGACAAAGAGGGAAGATAAGGGAGGAAAATGTAGGGGAGAGACAGAGGGAGATAAAGAACAGAACAAATGAGGGGTGCACAGAGTAAGACAAGAGGGACAAGAAAGTGTCCCGTATGTCTTCGTCTCTGCTGCGGGACTAACGGGAGAGACTTAATAGTTAGCAATGGGAGCACAAGGCGTTCCCTTCGCTCCACTTCCCTAGAATAGGAAAAGAGCCTGGTTATACGGTTGGGCTGCAGAGCAATGGAGCAGCGACTTCTGCACTTGTAAAAACAGTTCTGTGGCCAATGCACAGACAGGCAGGCAGGCCTGCTGAGAACCAACGGGGGGAACATGTAAGAACCGTGTCGGCTTCTGCACAGTGGGACATCCACACAGCACAAGACACGAACTTACATAAAAACCCATGAAATCTCCTTTTGCACATACAAATAGTTCTATATTTTCAGTTTTCAGCATGAAACATTGCATCATTGGAATGATGGAAACTGGCCCTTTAGCAGCACATTACTTCATGAAATTAAAATGTGCAAACAGTCTGCTAAATGGATATTACATTCAAAGGGAGCAGGCTATTTTATCCATTTACGATAAGAACAAAACATCAATAAAACAGGGCTCACTGACCCCGTGCCTGACTTCATACAGGAGGAATGTGACGGTTGGAGAGCAAAACTAACTGAGAATATGATGCGAACATTTATTATGGATTTGATCACATTTATTGGAAAATTCCTTGCACTGCTGCAGCTCTGGCCAGTGAAGAGAACACATATCCTGAAGTCGACATGCCACGGTCTGCATCTAAATGCCATAACAAAACGTGTCCAAATGTGCCTCGAGCAGGATTAAATTGAAAATGATTTGTGAGTTGTGTGCATGTCGTGTGTATATGACTGTGTCCATCATGACCATTGTGTTGAATCTGAGAGGGAGAGAGAGAGACAGACAGAAGAGCCTGACTGCACAAGGGGTAACAGCCCCTTTGGGAAGCTAATGAAAGTTGTAAACACAGGAAGAGGTTTTCATTGACAAAGTAAACATTTCCTGGAAAGACATGTCCTACTGTAGAGAAAAGGAGCAATGCTTGTATGTCAGGTGACTAATAAAAAGATTTTTTTCTAGGAAACTGTTCTATTAGTTTTTCTAATTTGGTAGAATAAGTAAATGTTGCTTTGGTGACCATAAACACTCACCATAAAGTTGATTTTCTTTCCTTTTAAAGGAACAGTGTGCAGGATTTAGTGGCATTTGCAGTGTGGCTAACAGACTGCAACTAGTTGAAACTTCTTGTATGTGCCAAGTGTGAACACAAGATTAGGATTCCTTCAGTGTTCTTTGTTCAGGAGGTTCTTAATGGGAGCCGAATTATCCGGAGGGGTGTCTTCCTCTCCGAAGCAAATTGACCCATTGAATTAAATTGCTAAAAACACTGAATAAAGCAGTTTCACGTTAAAAGTCAGTGTTTTTCTGATGTTGTTAGACGTAGACGGCTGCTTGCCAAGCACTTGCGTATGTGTGCTTACCTTTTTTCTCTGATAACTCCAGACATTCTGGAGGTTTTTACTAGGTACCAAATTATCTACAGAGGTCTCTTCTTTTCCAAAACAAGTGGAACAGGTGATTGAAACAGGTAAAAACACAGAATAAAGCTGCTTCACATGAAATATCTGTTTTTGCGATGCTGTTCGGCTGGTTGCGGAGGGGCTGTTAACTACAGTGGCCAATGCAAAAAACGTGAATGGCCCTATCTAGAGCCAGTGTGTGGTTTGTCCGTTCTGGGCCACTGTAGAAACATGGCAGTGCAACATGGCGATCTCCATAGGCGCCTGCCTATGTAAACAGCTCATTCTAAGGTAACAAAGGTAACATTCTTATTTTCAGGTGGTTATACATGGGGCTCAGACAAAAGGCCATTTCCTGTGTCCAGCTTGTTTAAAACTCGGCTGCCAGACTTTCAACTAATTCCAAGAGACAAGACTATAGCCCTTTTTAAACAGGAATTGTGCAAATTTGCAGGAAAGCCCAATCAGTCTTCTTTCAGCATTGGCAGTATAAAAGCAGAATCGGGGAGTGCAGCAAGATGCCACCTGCCTACTTTTGTTTATTGAGAATGCGCCTTTTTCGGGGCAATGGGGGGGCGTGAGCAAGTAACAAAATGTGTAGCTCAGCGTGTGACATAAACAGTAACGTGGGAGGAAAGCCGCGGCTGGTCAGTCCTTCGGTGATTCTCTCATAAGTCGGCCCGTTCTTCACCGTTCCTGTCATCTGACGGTTAATGGCCTCTTTATTTGCGAGGGCAAGGAGGGCGCGCAATTCCTTGTCTCCTCAGTTGCTCATCTTTACAGTGTCTGTCAGGTTTGCGTTTCCCTCTTGCTACTAGCTGCTCGCTAATTCCTGCTATCAGCTGTTTCCTGTTTATCCACCGCCAGTGGCTCGCACATGCGGCGTCATCAACAGCTCCTCCCACAAGTCTTCAACAGCCCCTCCCGTTGCGGAAGGCTGCCTCAGTCTTTTTAAGCTAAAAGGGTTCCACCAATATGACTACCCTATGAGGCGGAAAACTGGGCACCTCCGATCAACTCGCCAATCCAGCTCTGTGTGTCTCATCGCTTGCAGCTTGCCGGCAAAACGGCCCAACATTCATGGAAAATCTGGCAGTGTAAAAGGGGCTTATATAACTCCCACCCTTGCAACGCTACACTGGCGACCTGTTAGGTGTAAAATTGATTTTAAATTTCTACTAATTTGGTTTGTCTGTTCTTGGCTACTTTAGAAACATGGCAGTGCTACATGGCGACCTCCATATACAAGGACCCGCTCCCTATGTTGACATAAATGGCTCATTCTAAGGTAAGAAAAACACAAGAATCCTTATTTTCAGGTAACTATAATCTAAAGAAAACATACTTCTTTTAATATATTCCGTCTCTGCTAATATATCCCCTGACATCCTACACAATGGAACTTTATATGGTGGTCACTTTTCTGTCATACTTTACATGACAGACTTCTTTCTTGACTGCAACCCTTTCTTGCTGTTAATCTACAGTATTATTGTGGTTGTGCACTTTGGAGTCTGAGTGCAGTTGCCCATCAACTGATTTCTCCCAGCAGTGAAAAGTGACAATAAAACCTCAGGGGCTTATGTAATCAAAGTTTTCCCTGCAATGAGCTTCAAATGGTGTAATGTTACCATCACGCTGGTGTGAACTTTCAGACTCCTTGCTGCTATTCAGCAGCTTTCCACACAATGCCAGGCACATTTATGCCTTATTGATTGGCAGAGTGCCAGAAATGTGATCCAGAGGACCCAGCTTTTGTTAAAAGTTGCATTTTCTGAGTTGTGCAGAGCTGATGATTCAGATTTAAAATCATATAATCAAATTTTGTGCATTTTTGGGCTAAAAATCGGACAGAACACAGAAGTTTCTACATGTGACTTCCATAACAGCCCATCAGTGCACACTCAAGGTAATTGCTCCTACCGGATATTCAGAAACGTACAGGACTAAAATTATGGACGTGTGGATTGACTGAGCCTGAAATTCCAATGTGCTGGATCCCGTCTCACGCACATACAGTATAGCACATCCCCATTGTCCTCCTATATAAAAAAGACAATAAATCAAACGCAAAGCAGTGGAACCCCTCTTGACCTAAATGGCATTCCTATCAACCACTAAGCACCTTGGCTGGCCTTTCAAAGGCTTTATTTCTTGACTGGGAGAAATGTTTGGGGAGAATAAATTAACTGTTACATTTTGGCCAGCCAGATGATGGAGCCTTCATTTGGCCGGAGTTATTCCTGCTCAGGGGGGCAGGGGCAGGTCTAATAAGAGACAGGCCAGCGGCAGCCTTGTCATTAGCTGAGAGGCTGGCAGACCCCTGCTGCCTAATTGGCACAGGCTCACTGCTAACAAGGGCTTCCTACCAGCAGGGGAAACAGACTGTTAGCGACATTCGCTGCAGTGACCAGCTCTCCACTGTCCTCAGAAAGTCTTGCAGAAGTTGCCCAGGGAACACCTGACCCATTAATGAAAGAAATGGAAAGCTGATGTCTTTTTAATGAGAACAATAAAGCTCATGAGCAAACTGCACCCCAGGCTTCGCTCTTTAAGAGGAGCCTTCGCACAATGGATGGAGGGTTGCATTTAAACCGACTTGGCTGGCAGATTAGATCAGTTTTAATTTTCCCAATGATTTTTTCCCCACTTGTGCATAATTTTGTCAGTGAGCAAGGGAAAGTGATATTTGCAGCAATTCTGCAGGGTTATTGTCCAATAACTCGGCGAGCCACTTCCTCACTACTTCCATTTTCCCCTCAGACACACACTGTTGTAATAAGAGCAGTAATAATAAGCAGATGAGTAGTTGTTCTGTCTGTTAGTCTTTCAAAAATAATGAAACAATGACAGAGCGGCTATCTGATGAGTGAAGGAAGTTTGTAGATTTATGGCAGCTTTAATCTCTTGATCCAAATGGGTCTCATCTGGAAGCAATAAAGACAAATTTAATATGAAAATGGAAGATTAACAGGAACTGAGGGCATTCATCAAGAAAGGAGAGAGGAAGTCAATGTGAGACAGGGGAGCTTGGCGAGACTGGACCGGTGCTCACAGTCTGCTTCTGACAGATATTGTAGTAGTGCTTTGAAACACATGATCCAGCTTTTCACTCCACTCAAATAACACTGCGTTTATGAAATGTAAACATTGACAGTTCACTAGGCCAGACTGATCTCATAAACCAGACTTCCAAGATTCTCAGTTCACCATCCTGGGGACTGAGGAACATCACAGCCTAATGACTCCCAGCACGAGCAGTTACCTTACAAAGAGGAGGGCAGGGATGGAGAGGCACTCGGAGCACTGCTATACATGCTGTCAGGACTTTCTGTACGGCAAGTGCTGCAAAGCCCAGGAACCAAAAAGATCTACAACACAGTCCCAGCCCGAACCGGCGGAGCAGAGGAATCTGTAGACAGCTGGATAATTACTCCTTGAATAAATGTGTTTTGTGATAGTGATAACAGCTGTTCATTTTCTCTGATGTTGCTTCTCTGATCTATGGAGAAATCAACCAAACAAAGAACAGAGGCAGGGCACGCTGTGCAACATGTACGGTGTGACAAACAACAAGCAGATCAACAGCACAACGCAGAGCAGCACAGGAAACAAAATAAAAGATAGACTTGAAATCTCAATGACCTAAATCTAGAGCAGCAAAATGTGTCTCCTTTTAAAGTCAAACTGATATTAAAATTCATATTTGCTAAGAAATCAGTACTTATTATTTATTGTCCAGCGGTGATATTGCCCCTAAACATTAGTGTTTTCCAGGGTGAGTGACTTTTTTTCCTCATTTATGATACTGGGCTATGTAAATAAAACTGACTTAACTGATTCAATGTATGGAGGTCAAAGACATACCTGTTGCTGTGAGTTAGGACATACTGATATAACTAAATATAGAGACAGCTAACACTAGCAGGAGCTGCCTATGGATGTGTTAAGAGACCTGGATACAGCATTGGAGGCGGGACTCCATTCATTCTGATCCATTGGGCCCATAGAGAAAGTGCACTAGACTTCCACCGGCCAAAGTGGCTACTTCCAGTTTAGCTCCACTAACTTGAATGGGGATTAAATAATTTAATCTTGCAGCTCTCTTAGACTTTCCAAATGTTACCAGACCGAATGGACTGAATCCCGATTGTGACGCTCAATAAAATGTATCCACTGATTTACAAATATCTGTTTCACAATGTCGGGGCGGTGTGGTGGTTAGCACTGTCGCCTCACAGCAAGAGGGTTCCCGGTTCGATCCCGGGTGTGGGAGCCCTTCTGTGTGGAGTTTGCCCCCCCCATGTCAGCGTGTGTTCTCTCCGGGCACTCCGGCTTCCTCCCACAGTCTAAAGACATGCAGATTGGGGATTAGGTTAATTGATAACTCTAAATTGTCCATAGGTGTGAATGTGAGCGTGAGTGGTTGTCTGTCTCTATGTGTCAGCCCTGTGATAGTCTGGTGACCTGTCCAGGGTGTACCCTGCCTCTCGCCCGATGTCAGCTGGGATAGGCTCCAGCCCCCCCCGTGACCCTCAAGAGGATGAAGCGGTTAGAAGATGAAGATGAAGATGAATGTTTCACAATGTAAGTCCAGGGGAAAGTCTAAAGCATAAGGTATAGGACTCAGGTGACAGTTTGGCCACTATGGAAATTGGCTTCAAAGTCCGGTGCACTTACTGGGAGCCTGGAGCTGCTAATGACTCAGCAGGTGTTGAAAGGTAATATAGTGTGAATCCAGTGCTGACCCAGTACAATGGCTCATACGCTCCAAATGGCAGCTACTTAGCCTAGCTTGCTTGTTAGTTTAAAGCTGGAGTGCAGAACTTCTGTCTCTGGCAGTGAGAGTAGTTAACCATCAACACATGCCTATGACTTATGCCTGCAGATGAACTTCCTGCTTGTTTTGACTTTAATCCTTTCTCTGAACACCGATTTTCTTTTTTTAGTGGGAGCATCCACTCCAGGAACTTTTCTTGTATGCCTCTCAGCATTTCCTACCACAGATTCCACCATACTCCTTGATGCTGCTTCGTTGCTAAGCTCTCTCCCCCTTTTTCAGTCACTTTCTCTTTAACTGGTTGACGTTAACACATAATTTCCGGTGCTCCAGTGCAGAAAAGTCGCCACAGACACCACAACTCTGGTAGACTACAAAAGCTATACGCATTAACAGGATTTTTTTTAACTCATTTGGCTGAGGGTTGAACTGAACATTTCTTTAGCCTATATAAAAAAGTCCCACACTCCAGCTTAGGATTGTCAACCATCAACCGCCATTAACTGCTGATAACTGCCATTAACCGCAAAGTAAATTTTTGACCAGTTAATGCATGTTGGTCTACTGGAAAATTTTGCTACTCTTCAGTTTACTGCGCTGTGCACCACCGGGTCTGGTGGGAGCTAACGTTAGCTTGTGGTACTGCTCATTCGGCAGCTACTGTTAGGAACAAAGTCCCTGACAGCATTGCTGTGGAAACATTGTGCCCAACCCCCTATCTCCCCCAGGTGGCCCTGGTGAGTGATGGCTTAATTTTGAGCAACAAAACTCCACTCACTGTTAGCTCTTTTAGCACTGTTAGCAATGTCAGCATGGCTAATGGTGCTAACATAGTTAACAATGCTAAAAGGGGGGTTGCGGCTCAAAATGCAGCTGCTTACTTATTGGGGCGACCTGGAGGGAGAATGGAGGGTGGCCTCCATGTTTCCATGGCAACAAAATTTTACCTCTGGGAGGTGTTACCAGCGGTAATTGTGAGCTAGCGACCTCCCACCCAACCAAGGTGGTGCAAAGTGCAGAGCGACCGAGGCTAATGTTAGCTAACCAGTGGAGACCAGAGGGTGGGCAGTAGGCATCATGTTACCACGTGTTAACACTACTAGCTGGCTGTCTGTTAGCAAAAGCCAACCAGAAATTAAATAAAAGTCAAAAATATTTACATCACAAAACATCAACATTTAACCACCTCTAAATGGACAGCACTTTGAAATGCAGGTTTTAAAGCTCACTGAGTCAATGGAGTGCCTGAATAAAAGGAAAGACCTCTTGTATTTCACATTATTGTACGTTTTTTTTTTTTTTTTTTTAAATGAACCATTTAGTTACTGATAAATGGATGTCAGGTTATCGCAAGCAAAATGAACCAAAACTGACATCTCTACTCCAGCTTTAATGTTATAAAGGTGACAGCTTGACTCACTGACAGTTAGCTGATGTCATGTGAGCTTGTTGAAAAAAAGGGAAGTAATGATTTGTATCATCATTTCTAAGATTTTAACACGCTCCAGTCAGTCACTCATCACAGAAACTGACAGTGCGTCTCCTAGAAATGGCAGTTTTCAGCTGTCAATCAACTGTTGCCATGGGAAACGCCTACCCAGAGGCCTGGTCCTAGACACAGTTTCCACAAATACGTCCAGAAACTCCTCTGAAAAATGGAAAAGCACATTTTAGTATCATCCTTGTTTAAAGAATTATGGGCTGGCCTTCAGTTTGTGCTTGATCATAATTAGATTCATCAGCAAAGCTAATTTTGTCTTTGTACTTCCATCAAAAATGTCTCTGGCACTACGAATGGAAAGGCTGAAACAATTCAACAGGTTTTGAGAAAAATGCTGCAAAACTGTACAAAAATGCTCTCACATTACCACAACTGAGCGATAAATACAGCGACTGGAGCACAGTCTTTCCTTTAACAGCTACAACTTTGAGCCAAAGCTGAGGCTCTGACCTTTTTTATGATATAAAACATATTGTTTTGTGCAATTTTAACAAACCAGAGTGGATCTGTTACAAATCACGACCACTGTGCTGTTGTTTTATAGGCTTGTAAAATTCTGCATTGTCTGCTGTGAGATGCATAATAGAGATATTTGCCTGACAGCTTGCTTTGCTTAAGATACAGCTATGACGTTATGAATGTATGCATGTCTGCAGAGCTCCAGTGTCTGATGAGTAAGCCTCAGAGCAGGTTGGCTCTGTACCTTCTGCTGTCACGTCTCCATCCCACAGGAATGCTCTATAAACAAGAGGTGTGTCTGCCCCAGGCTACACCTTTAATTGTTTTCTCTGCTCACAGTCCCCTGAAGGCCACTCTCATACCACCGATACCTTAAAATGCTGCCAAGCACTAGATTGGTTCAATTTGAAAGGGTGGGAGGAAAACAAAAAGAGATTTATCCCCGTTCCTCTTCTTTTTTTCTTCCCCCTCAGACTGGAGACACCCACCTTTGCTCACCTTTCATTTAGGCCTGTTAGGGCCGATCCCACTCTCAGTTTAAATCTGCACAACTCATCACATTAGTCAAAACCGCCTGGACCTGAACATTTGCATGTTACATAAAGTTTCCACTGCATCATCCTCCAAATGTTACTTAAAATAATGAGCTTTCCCCACTTACAGTAATATCCAACCTTGAGTCAAATGCACAAACATTTGTCCTGCTATTCTCCATAAATCATCAGTGAGTGTGTTTGTGTGTGTGCGTGATTAACCTTTAGGTCTTTGGATACAGGTATGCTGGTTGTCACTCAGGAGGAAGCCTTCTCTGCAGCGGCACTCGTAGCTGCCCATCATGTTGACACAAATCTGTTGGCATCCGCCGTTGCCTTCTGAGCACTCATCCACATCTGCCGGGAGACAGACGCACACAGCAAAATTAATAAGATCACTTCAAGACGGAACAAATGCGAAACATATTACCGTTGTCTGAAGGTTGTCTGGGATCAAATCATGACCCGTTTAATGGGCAAGTAGCTGTAAATCATAATCGAACAGAGACTGTGGGAACACACATATTGTATCCAATGAGAAATATTATTACTTAGTGCACAGAGTGCAAGAGATTGTTTATGTGTGAAAGAGCTCCTGAGATAACAGCGCTTCACAGAGCATAAAATGTTTTGGATTTTAAGGCAGTATTTTTATCTAAGTCTTGATTTTTTTCATGTGATGTGATCAGTGCTGGAGGAAGTACTCAGATCATTTTACCTTAAAGTTAAAGTTTGAGAGGCTGTGCAGGGGACAAGTCCCCCTTAATATTTAGAGCATGTGCATTTTCCCCCTACAATAAGAACATGACAGTAGCAGCGGCATCATGTTTTGACAAATTTAAAGACATTAAAACCATACATTAATGCAGAAAAGACACATAAAAAATCTGTGGATGCAACTGTATAGGACTACCATCGCTCAGAGCCACAAAATGTGACATGGCACTGAGCGATGGATAAATGTAAACAGCCTAAAAGGTGCAGAGATGAGTAGTGATGGTGTAGCTGTTTTGCCATCAGATTTGAAAAACTGTACTTCAACAGAAAGCAACACACCACCTGCAGCCATCTTGGTTGTTTTCAAAAACGCCTCAACTGCGCTCTTCTTTACTAATCTAGGTTTATGTCTGTCGTGGTGTCTGGGTATTAAGCTGTGCGAGCCAAAAATGAAGTCATCACTTATTTTCCGTAAAGTGTAAAAGCTCTGCAAGTTGTCAGTCACTGTCTGAAACATGACCCATATTAATTAAAATGGCTGTAATTGGCTGGAAATCTGTTTGAAAGAGTGGGGGACCAGACGCATCTGCCAGAGCAGATGAAACATGAGCTCGCAGATTCATCTGCTTCCCAGGCTATAAAATCTTTAGTTAGTAACCAAATCTCTCAAATAAATGTCGTGGAGTAAAACATATGATATTTTGTATGAAATGTAGTGGACATAATGGAAACAGTCAAGTACCTAACAAGTACCTTAAATTTGTACTTGAGTGAATGTATTGCACTCTATGACTGAGTATGATATAATTCATATACCTGCTGTGTCTGAAATTGAAAGAAAAAATACTATTTTTTTTAAAGCTTTTCATGATTTAGAACTTACTCACTTCCATTTTCAAAAAGGTAAACCAACCACCGAGGTTGTGCCTTGAGTGGAAATGTCACCCAAAAGGAAAACACAAGGCACAAAAACAGTGTTTGGATATTACGAAAAGCCGGAGGAGCTTGTCTTAAGCTGTTTGAGGAAGCCATGTCTGTCTTAATGGTTATCTGACATGGCAGCACACAGAGTTGCACTGAAAACCTCCAGCTGTGCAGCACTAAGCCATAAAAATGCACATGCAGCACAATCTCCTGGCAAGTGGGAAACCTGATCCACCTGGGCCAGAGTACCTGCTGATGACGAGTGTCTGTCAGCCCCGTGACGGGAGGAATGCAGGGAGCGGGAGGAGGAGGGAGAAAAGAAGTAGAGATGGAAAGAGGAGTGAGTATGAGACATGAGGAAGGGGGGGGGGGGCAGGAGGGTAACAAGCAACCATGTGAATCCACCTCAAGTGCATACAAAGGAAGAGCATTTACAAAGGTGTCGCCAGAGGCCTCGTCCTGCCGCAGGGCAAGAAAGGGAAACTGACCACAAATGAGAGCTGCTGACTTCATTTCCACCCATAATGAACTGTGCACTTCCAGCTGTTCTCTCCTAATGGCACAAAACTATTTTTTTCCAACTCATTGTGACTCGACAACTGAAACAAATGAACAGCCATGGAGCATCGATAAATCTGATGATCTATTTGTTTATTTTCAACATGAAACATTTTGCACAACGTCACTTTTTTTGCTGCTTTTTATTTGTCTGGCATGCTGCAGAGCTTAGCGGCCCCGGCCTCCCCTGTGCGTGACTGCACTGTGGCTCTGGAGGTGACTCTTCCCCGGAGACCTGGGCTCTGTCCCTCACTACCGACCACACTGGAACCTTATCCATCCCTCTGCTCGATGCATCAATAATCTGCTGTATACACAAGGCTTTTTTTTAATAAACCGTCATGCGAAACTAATTTACTGTCTATTTGTCCAGTCTGAGAAGGCCTCGAGATTAAGTTTCCTTTCTGGGGAATTCTCAGCCCGGCAGAGTTAGAAATTAAACTTCACTCTGTCCTTGTCTTTCTTCTTTTTCCACATAGAAATGCAGGGACATGTGGATTCACCAAATGCATAAACACACACAGACCATGCTCACAAAGTGGCACCTGGCAGGACGGAAACCTCTGGAGTTGATAAATAGGTCAGTGGCAGGTAGCACTCATGACCCTCGCCGGCTTGCCAAGTCTGCTGTCGTGTTCTCACATTCCATCAGCAAAACTGTCTCGTTCCTCTAAAAGCTATGCGTCATGTCAGTTGAGGTCGTCGGGAAAAGCATCACTCTGCAGCCAGGTGAAGCAGTGCACTCAGTAAAGTTAACATTTAGACTTTAAGTTGGAGTAAAGGGAGGACAGTTAAGAAAAAAAAAATAGCTCTGCCGGCTTTCAGTCATCTGTGTGGCTGCCTTGGTGTCGGCCGCATGGTCTCATCTCACCATCAATTTAAAAAATGGCAGCAACAGAGAGAGAGGACCTTTGAGCTGCCAACAACCTACAGCTGCACCTTTACAGATAAACTGTAAGCAGGCACCAAAAACTCCACTACTGAAATGGTAAAACATCCACACACACACACTCTCTCTCTCTCTCTCTCTCTCTCTCTCTCTCTCTCTCTCATACACACGCACACACACAAGCCCCAAAATATTCAAACATGCAAAGGCTACACAAATGCAACAGTCCTCGGCGCATGCACAAAATGCCCATGAGAAATGCAACCAGCCTCAGACGGCCCGGGGGAATTCTCTTTCCATACCCTCAGCGCATCAATGAAGGTTTCATTTCCTGATTCCTTCATCCCTCCAAATGAGGCGTCGCCTGTCAGTAGATCTCTCCTGTTTAAATAGCTCCCATAATTGCCTGTGTTGTGTGCTGGGCAAGGCTGGCGTCCAAAGCAAATATTTCCAAGCGGAAAGGGGTTCTGGCATGGCCAGGAGAAGTGCTCATGTTATTTGGACTTTAAACATTTTTTAAAAATTCTCTTGAGAGAATGGAAAAAAAAGGTCTTAATCAAGTTAAAAGGGCTGCCTCACTTCTGAAAAATGAGACTCGTCTCTGCTCTATCCTTGCTTCACTCGAGGAGACGAAGGGAAAGGGAAGGTTCAAACGGAGAGAGATTAAGAGATTGGCTGTGTTTGCAGAGGCCATGTCCGCTGGTTTCTCAGATAGCCTTGACTGTATATATAACATTTGGCCTTGCGCAAAGCTTTAGAGCCATGTAAACATGGTGGTTGCCTTACAGAAACTCCTGAACCCTTATTTTGGAGAAAAACTCAACTTTTTTGCTCCTTATTTTTAAGGTTTAGCAACTTTAGGGGCGTTTATTGTTGACCCAGAGGTTTTTTTTTAACGACTGCTGTGTGTCATCAAAGCTGTCCATGCATCCATCCCGCTGCTTGGCCTCTGTCTGGATCAGACAGAACCGTCTCTGTGGTCTAGACAGACCAGAGACAAGGAGGTGAGTGGACGGACACTGGCCTCTTTGGGCAATTCATTTACAGGAGTTAAAGAGGCACAGACTCTTTAATAAGGCAGCAAATCGGAGCCATGCGCCGTGACAGGCAGCAAAACAGCTGGTGGACTGCAGGAGCCGACCGTGTTGCTCTGGTGGTAGCTCAACAGGCACCAGCTTGGCTTGACTGTGCCACTCCCTCCTCACTGATGCTCATACACGCACAGCCAGCTCCAATTAAAGCGAGATCCTTTCTTATTTTAAACAGGATTACAGGATTTCCTCTTTTTCTCCATCGCTTCTGGAGTTCAATGACACGGCGCATTTCTTCACCCGCTTGAATGCGCAGTGACCAGGGCGCCAGGTCTGAACCCCGGCCTGAGAGCACGACTGAGTGCACACACAGACGCTGAAACTGGCTTTGTGTTCACAAACATCCAGCCTCGCTCTGACACACGTCAATGGAGGTTGTATAAATTGATATGTTGCAGGAAGTGCGGGTCTTTCATCTGCAGAACACACACTCTCCTAAATCAAAGAAGTGTGGGTGACTATTTCAGACTGTAATTTAATGCATTAAGACACTTACAGTATTTAGCTTTGAACAATTTATTAGTTCCAGCGCTTCCTGTCTGCCTGACCCACTGTGTCTAATACAGCTAACTGATTCACATCTGCTATGCAAACATGAATAAAATCTACAGTACAGGCCAAAAGTTTGGACACACCTTCTCATTCAATGCGTTTTCTTTATTTTCATGACTATTTACATTGTAGATTCTCACTGAAGGCATCAGAACTATGAATGAACACATGTGGAGTTATGTACTTAACAAAAAAAGGTGAAATAACTGAAAACATGTTTTATATTCTAGTTTCTTCAAAATAGCCACCCTTTGCTCTGATTACTGCTTTGCACACTCTTGGCATTCTCTCCATGAGCTTCAAGAGGTAGTCACCTGAAATGGTTTTCCAACAGTCCTGAAGGAGTTCCCAGAGGTGTTTAGCACTTGTTGGCCCCTTTGCCTTCACTCTGCGGTCCAGCTCACCCCAAACCATCTCGATTGGGTTCAGGTCCGGTGACTGTGGAGGCCAGGTCATCTGCCGCAGCACTCCATCACTCTCCTTCTTGGTCAAATAGCCCTTACACAGCCTGGAGGTGTGTTTGGGGTCATTGTCCTGTTGAAAAATAAATGATCGTCCAACTAAACGCAAACCGGATGGGATGGCATGTCGCTGCAGGATGCTGTGGTAGCCATGCTGGTTCAGTGTGCCTTCAATTTTGAATAAATCCCCAACAGTGTCACCAGCAAAACACCCCCACACCATCACACCTCCTCCTCCATGCTTCACAGTGGGAACCAGGCATGTGGAATCCATCCGTTCACCTTTTCTGCGTCTCACAAAGACACGGCAGTTGGAACCAAAGATCTCAAATTTGGACTCATCAGACCAAAGCACAGATTTCCACTGGTCTAATGTCCATTCCTTGTGTTTCTTGGCCCAAACAAATCTCTTCTGCCTCTCCTTAGCAGTGGTTTCCTAGCAGCTATTTGACCATGAAGGCCTGATTGGCGCAGTCTCCTCTTAACAGTTGTTCTAGAGATGGGTCTGCTGCTAGAACTCTGTGTGGCATTCATCTGGTCTCTGATCTGAGCTGCTGTTAACTTGCCATTTCTGAGGCTGGTGACTCGGATGAACTTATCCTCAGAAGCAGAGCTGACTCTTGGTCTTCCTTTCCTGGGTCGGTCCTCATGTGTGCCAGTTTCGTTGTAGCGCTTGATGGTTTTTGCGACTCCACTTGGGGACACATTTAAAGTTTTTTCAATTTTCCGGACTGACTGACCTTCATTTCTTAAAGTAATGATGGCCACTCGTTTTTCTTTAGTTAGCTGATTGGTTCTTGCCATAATATGAATTTTAACAGTTGTCCAATAGGGCTGTCGGCTGTGTATTAACCTGACTTCTGCACAACACAACTGATGGTCCCAACCCCATTGATAAAGCAAGAAATTCCACTAATTAACCCTGATAAGGCACACCTGTGAAGTGGAAACCATTTCAGGTGACTACCTCTTGAAGCTCATGGAGAGAATGCCAAGAGTGTGCAAAGCAGTAATCAGAGCAAAGGGTGGCTATTTTGAAGAAACTAGAATATAAAACATGTTTTCAGTTATTTCACCTTTTTTTGTTAAGTACATAACTCCACATGTGTTCATTCATAGTTTTGATGCCTTCAGTGAGAATCTACAATGTAAATAGTCATGAAAATAAAGAAAACGCATTGAATGAGAAGGTGTGTCCAAACTTTTGGCCTGTACTGTATGTTTACTGTAGCGTTTCATTCTTAAATGAGCAGCGAGCAAGGGATGATTTTTATGCTATTACATAAACAAAACTAATTCAGCTTGCCTTTGATTGAACTCAGACTTTTTCGACTTTGGGCCTGTCTCCCAGGTAACCATTTTGGTAAATAAGCACATGCTTCACGTCCAATCTCTCGCTGAGTTCTTTCCTAAATGAAAAACTATGAGCTAAGATCATGCTAACTGGCATTTCTCTGTTCCTCCAAAACAAGTCTGGAAGTATTTTAAAAACAAAACCCCAAGATAAGTGTTTGGGTGGACAGCCTTATGCCAAGGAGACGAGAGGCCCTGCACTGACGACTCCCAGTCTGCTACATCCCTAAGCCCAATCTCAGGCTTGAGTTTCCCCCAAAGCCCTGCCAGTGGGCTCAGCTGGAATTGTTCATTTCATGGTGGATGGGACTGAACAATCCTGAGAGAAGAAAGAGAGGGAGAGAGGGTGTGTTGATATACTCTTCAGGAGCCAGCTAATGCACCAATCTCAAATCCGTCCTTTAACTCATCACTCCGGCTCCTCTCCTCTGAACTGTGGAGAGACTCTCTTGTCCAAACTCGATCCGTGCATGTCACAACAAAGGCAAAGTGACTGCTAACTGGGAAGACAGCGGGGTATTTGCATCTGCGGCGGTGAAGTGAGGAGGGTTAGAGCTAAGCCCCAGCAGTGTCTGTGCGATTCTCAACTCCTCTGGGTATGATGGGAGCGGGGTTAACCAGATCATCATTTCCTCGGCTCAATCCTACACATTCAGGAGTTAAAAGGTGGTGGTTAAAAGCAGCTCGTCCAGGCTAGAATCAAATGTTTTCATCACAAGTGAAGGGTGAGGATGTTATCATCGCTGCCTTGGAAGAGCGGCCAATGCAGTTAAAAGGAATGCATTTAAGAGTGCAGCAAAGGCTGTGGAGCAAATCAGCGTGACGCTCTTTGATGACTGCTTTTTCCCATCAGGACCTGGTCAATAATACATCACTCTGAAGCCTCCTGTTTGATTGGCCAACCTTGCAACATGATCCCTAAGGATTACAAGAGCGGGGATACGGGCTGGGCCGGGCGATGACTCAGAGACTTTGTGGTAGATGACAGATTTTCTATCAAAAAGATTCTGAGGGACATTGTCAAAAAGAAAAGCCAATGTCACTACACAATTACAGCCATTAGCAAATCAACAGTGTTAACTGATGTGACCTTTTCTTAGTTGCTACTTCAAAGCCCATTTCAAAGCTGTAATGACATTGCTTTTGTGTTATAGATCATGTTATGTCTTTGGGGAAGGTTAAAGTAAAAGGGCATTCATTTCCCTATAGATTGCGCGGGGAATTGAGCACTACTGAATCAATACAAACCAAATCAGTGTTGGTCAATAGAAATCAAAGGAACACGGCCTCTAAAAAAAGAAGTATTTCACCGCTGGGAAGATGCCCTTTTCATAAAACTGGGCTGTCTATGCAATAAAAAAGACATAAATATTTTTAAAATTGGTGCTACATGACTGGAGAAAACAGAGTAAAAGGGCTGTGGCTTTTGCTTCTGCTCAAGAGGTAGAAAACCTACGACTCTTTACGGTTGGTGACCTAATGTGAGTAGCTTGTCTTATAACAATATGGCAGCCGGCTGGTAACAAACGATCTCATGTTACATTTAGACATTGAGCTATAATATGTTTCTGATAACATTTTAGGTGCTAAACAGGCAAACCAGTAACAGAATCTTGGTTTTTATTTGATCAGCACTGCCTAGTTTTACCATTGGATCTAAGTATAAGAGAGAGATGGGCGGCTCTCTTTCGATCAGCCTTTATATGCACAAGTCCTTTTTAAACAGAGATGGCGCAATAGGGCCGCTACGAAGTCCCTTCATTACACCGCCTTTGCTTTTTTACACAGAACCGGCATAACACCACCCAAGTGTGTGATTTTAGATATCATGACTGCGCACCAGAAGCAAAAGAGGCGTGAAGCATTGACTTGTAGTGTGACATATAGCGTACTCAACGGCAGCACTTTCTTAAAAAATTACAATGGCATAACATGGCAATAACAATCATTTACCGACCCTATTATATGGCAGCTGATCTCATCCTCTGTTTGGAGGGCAAGGAGCTCCTGGACCTCATTGTCTCCTCAGTTTGCTGACATTTTCAGCTGCTGCTCTTCTTTTTTGAGTTAGCTGCTAACTGCTTCTAGCTGCTTTTCAAATATCCTGGCAGTGGGTCACACATATAACACTTCGTCAAAACGTCACACCTGTTCCGTCCATAATCCCGTCCAGCTAGCTGTCCCTTTTACACGGACAATGATTCGGCACTGTTACTACCTCTGCTGACGGCTTAAAAACAAGACAAATTTGTCTCTCCGTTCTGTCATCATACCTTTTATACAAAACGGCGAGGTGCAGTAATGGTGCAACATTCCTGCCTTGAACAGGCCGTGTAAAAGGAGCTTTTGTGTCAGTGGTGGCAGCAGGCATACAAAAATGAGGAAGTACAAGAGCCAATGAAAACTGTGTTTACTGCAGTTCATTTACACATGCTACCCACATCGTTATGATACAAACTTAAACAATTGGCAAAGTATTCCTTTGAGCTGTGTGTGATCCCCAAAATCAGTAATGTGGCAACAGAGGACAACATGTACAATAAACAGAGCAGAGCAAGATGCACGTGAGTAAACAAATTAAGATAAAATCTTCTCCTTTACAGCATGGTGACGCTCTATCCAACATCTGTAATGTCTGTTTCAAGCCTGCTTTTGTTTCTTCCAGTGAGTCACACTCGGGCTGCATGCGATTGTGGCATTTCATCTTTATGGGAGCATTAGAAGTCTCTTTATTTGTGTCTTTTAGTTCCACATCGAGGTGAAATGTTGTGATTTGTGGTCATGAAGGAAAGGAGTATTTGCGCAGATGCTTGCGATTTTAAGCTACTTGAGAGGGTTTAACGAACTAGCAATGATAAGAGGGTTTCTGTAGGACCTCAACCAAAACACATAGGTCATAAATGTGGGGACGGTGGTGCTACAGTGGGGAACTAATAGCCTTCCTGCATCTGGTTTTCATTCTAAAGAGGATGTGTGTTTTGGATTAAATTGACATTGATTCCTCTGTTTTTCCTAAGACTCTAAAAATCCTTTACAGCCTCGCCATGAAAGAGGTGTGGTGATTAAATCCCATCCCTCACCTCTGTGAGATAATAGTCATGACAGTTATAAAAGATGTAATCAAGTTCTTATATGCTTCACTTCCTCTCTTCAGTGTGAGTTTTGAGAGGGTACAATAGCTCCCTGTGAGGTAAATTATACAGTGACTGACATCTCACTCTGCACAGACAGGAGCAGCGTGCTGTGATATTGCATTGCTTCCACCTTGCTGACTCCCTGACATCTTTGTGGGCTTTAGGGCAGCAAGAGGAGACCTCAGAAACCAGAGCGTCCCCGGCGAGGCGCACTAGGCAGCGTTCTGCTTCACGCTCCACCGCCTTCTGCCACCGCCCCGATGTCATTATGCTGCCAACACATCCAATTACAAGGAGCCGTGTGGCACGTGCGGCAGCGAGCAAACAAAGAAGACATCGACAGGGATGAGTGTGTGCTGGCCTAACTCGTGTCCCTGAGCTGACAGTCACACACACCGGTGCCTACTGGCTAAAGAAAAGCCAAAGAAGGCTAAGAGCAAGAAGTTATGGACACCACTGAGAGTTAATACGGCACTGTAACCACCAAAAGCAGACGAAATCAAACAAAATCACCGGAGCTTTGTGGAGAAACAACATGGGGTAAATCCAAAGAGAAGCATCTTAAAGATCTCCGACTCTTAACTCAGTGTGAACTTTTGAGGATCAGGTGAACGTCTCCTCCTCTGCAGCCTCAGGCACATCTGGTCTATAAGGGCTCTGAGGGTCTGACCTCGTCTGGGAACCAGCTGCTTACGCTCTCCACTCCAGGGCCAAGGGGACTAATCTTTTCTCAGGGGCCAAAAAGGAGCTTAAACCTGGAAGAGGAAGCCGGGCCTTAACATGAGACCTCAACTATACCTCTTCCTCTCCTCTCTTGTGTTTGTGCTGGGGATTATTTCCTTAGCAGAGCAGAGCGGAGGCATTAGAATGAGTTAAATTCTCGAGAAAAAGGGGTCTTTAGAGTCCTTTCAGGTCTCAAGGCAAGAGTTGGATTTGTACTTGACAGCTACATATACACCATTCTGTGGGTATTTCTGCCCCTGCTAAGATTAAAAAATATTTAATAATTAATTGGATCGATATCTTCACAGGAACATGAGAGAATTTTTGAGTCAGATCTGAAGCCTTACCAAGAAGTCTCTGCCCTCTTGCGTACAGGTCATTCGCAGGGAAAAAAATAAAACATGGCAGAAGAAGAAGAGAAAAAAAGAAAACCTTCCCCGCGTTTGATCGTGTGTGTTTCACTATGACAAATTATATCAAAGGGATCGATGGGTGCAACTCTGTTTGATGCAACAGCAGCAGCCACACAACCATATATTGCAATTACACACCTGCACGCAAGGCAGGAGCTGATCCGCGGCACGGCAAATGATCCACGCACAACTGAGCGCCGTTGCTAAATGGCTTGGAAAATAGCCCTGCTTTACACTGTAGATACAAGCGCATGAGCGAGGAGGAGGCAGAGAGGCAGGGAAGAAGAGAAAGAGACAGTAAGAGTGAGAAAAAGAGGGACTCTGAGACATCGACAAGTCAGAGCAGGTTTATTATCGATCT
Source organism: Epinephelus lanceolatus (assembly GCF_041903045.1). Classification (NCBI taxonomy): domain Eukaryota; kingdom Metazoa; phylum Chordata; class Actinopteri; order Perciformes; family Serranidae; genus Epinephelus; species Epinephelus lanceolatus. Next base: position 14,114,116 of record NC_135741.1, on the reverse strand, counting down.
AAAGATTTGAGTGTTTTCCATTCCACCTTAATCCCAGCATTGCATGCGGCTCATCATGTAAATTGATATGAGTGTGTTGCCTCGTGTGCCCGCATGTAAAAGCGCCTTCACAGTGAATTGCAGCTAAGTGCTGATAAGTTTTTCTGTCATCACTTCACCTGAATGTGAAACCTACAGCAGCAAGTCGCAGGTTACTTTTCCTCTGCAACAAGCTCACAGGAGCTCCAAGCTTTAGCCGTCTTTTTATATCAAGTGAAATGTATCACGCTGAGGTTGTTACCAATAGAGATGATTTTGAGGAGCAGCAGGGTCTGACTTGGGGGTTTCAAAACAAAACAAAGGAATGTAGGATGGGTGAATGGGGGAGAGGGAGCAAGACAGACTGTGAGGGGGGAGCTGGGTGGGTGATGTCTATGTTTAGCAGCTCCCAGCAACAGGAAGATCAGTGTTTTTTTTCTTTTCATTTCATAACCTTTTAAGCCTAATACGTTCTCTGCGAGGTTAATATGAATGGCACACCGGTGAAATATTAAACCATGGGAAAGTACGGTCGGCTGACGGCTCACTCAGAGCTCTCGGCTCAGGGTCAAGCTCTTCATAAATTCACCTCTTTCCGTCAGACTTGTGCAAAAAACCCCTCCTTTTTTCTTTTGTGAAAACACATTTGGAGACTACCTGCTATGTGAAATGAGGAAATAGCTCATATCTGATGCAGCAGTCTAATAAGAGCTCAATTCAGCCCTGAAACATACATTACCATTCATGATGAGACATTAGACATGCAGAGAGAAGAATTTATGCAACCACATGGGTTATGTCAGGCTGGCTTTGACACATGCAGTTTAATGTATGTGTTCTCCTGACAAAAGCCCATTATATAATGTTTTCCTGCATAATTAAGTCAGCTGCGAAAAAATGTGGAGAGAAAAAATCAGTTGAACACACTCACGCACACGCTGTGTTAAGTGCACACACACACATTCCCACACATCACACACTCACCTAGACAATTGTGCCCATCATGTGCCAAGCGGAAGCCATCATAGCATGTGCACCTGTAATTTCCTGGGATGTTGATGCACTCGTGGACGCAGCCACCGTTGTATTCAGTCGCACACTCGTCGACATCTGCAGAGAGGAGGTAGAAGACGATTGTGAGAGCAGGTTCTTTAAAACCTGAAGCAATCAAGCTCCAGTTTGTGTGTAGGAGCAGGCTTAAAAGGAACAGTTCGTCCTCTTTGGGAAGTGCTTTATTCGCTTTCTTGCTGGGAGCTACATGAGGAGATCACTGCCATTCTGATATCTGGCTGCAGCCAATTTGGCTTAGCTTAGCATTGAGGCTGGAAACAGGGAGTTCCAATGGCCCAAAATTTCAAAGCTCCAGTAGTCCCATTAGACTGAAAGCTCATTTCTCTGATAGCCTGTTATCCCAAAAGCAGATGCACTTTGCTCCGAAGTCCTGTTTCTCCAAAAATATACCCTCCCTGCAGTTAGTTTCAGTTTTCCAGTGGCGTTTAAGCCAGTGATCCCAGGTGGTTTTCACCAACCCTTTGCGGCGTTTCCCAGCAGCATTTGAGCCACCAATCTTGGGTGTTTTTCACTGACCTGGCCCTGCTTTTCCATTTCTACCAAATGTGGGTGTTTAAAACCAAAACATGATCCTTTCTTAACCATAACCATGTGGTTTTGTGTCTAAATGAAACCACACCTTAGTTGAGAAGCGTTACGTTTCAACACATCCACTACAAATGCAACATATCCATGGTTTACAGCAATGTGAACATTTTTTCTTGTGATTGAGTTCTCTAACTGCAGGGAAACAAGATTACAGAGCAATGAGCTTTGGTTTTTGGGATAACAAGCAGTTGGAGAATTGGGCTTTCGATCCAGCGGGATATTTTTCTGGCTTTGGAATTTTGGGCCTTCGAAAAAATGGGAAGTCCACGGAAACATCTTGCCTTGGCTCTTTTCGAAAAGTAACAAATTCCCCTCACCAGGACCTCTAAAGCCTACTAATTAACATGTTATGTTTCAAAAGCAATCCATCTGCTCCTTAATTTCTGCAAGAAAGCAAAATGAGCATGTTCCCCCAAATGTCAAAAATATTCCTCAAAAAATCTGTGAGTGCAATTAGGCCGTTTGGTGTAAGAATTAAAGTGATCTGTTTTGTTCCATCTCTTCTTTCTCGGAGCTCTTAGAAGGTTAACAGGGACGCGGCAACAGCTGTGGTAATTAGTTGTTTCACCTGTTACTGATGTAATTTGGGTATATGCCAAGCCTCGCTGATACTGTTTTGTTTTTTAAAGCCTTGTACTGATAGCCAAGATTTTATGCCATATTTAATATCTTCAAATTTGAACAGTTTTCATGCCAGGACATTGCTTTTTCCCTTTGGAATTGCATTGTTGGCAGGACGTAATAGCCTCTGAAACAGCTTTGTGTGCAGCATGGGGTACTAAAAGCCTTCGACTGAGACCCAGAGAATGAAGTCAGTTTTGACAATCTGCAGCACGAAAATGTCCATTTATACATAAAATATAAACAAAAAGGAAATACAGTTGTTAGGGGAAATCATTATTTTATGCCAACGTACGTCGTCAGAAAGGAATCTCCATTACATTAGTGCTGATGTTATTGACATTACAGGCTGACTGGTAGCCAATACTGAATAAAAGGCCAATACTGACCATCAGACCGATAAATCAATCTGAGCCTCAAGTTAATCAGTCCTAGAAGCTAAAACAGAAGAAATGTGATACATAAACGAGAGAGCAGAGGCCTGTGGATAAAGAGAGGCTGCAGATTGGCATGACAGCCTGAGAGGAGTTGTCTGTTATGGTTATGATGATGGTTGAGCGGCCCGTACTGAGGAGACGCAGACAAGGTGGATTGAGAACACAGCGCGCTTCCACTCAGCACTTACTGGCCCATTTAGGGCCGATGATCCCGGTCGTTCAGCTCCTCTTTGAGGCTGTCTCACTCTGGGCTAGATTGGACTTGACAGCAGAGGGATGGGACTGAAACAAAGAAACACTTTCCTGCTCCCTGCTTCTCCACTTCCCACACATCTCTGTCATTCCCCGATCACACAGCACACAATCAGCCTTCACTTTTCTACTCCTCTCTAAATCTGAAACGCCCACCACATGTTAACTGAGTGATTTTTCTCCAGTAGCTCTGAAACTGTTTCTATCCGATGCTTGTCATGTCCTCCTAAGTCAACTCCAAACTTTTGTCCATTTACATCTACAAGATGTCGATCTGTCTTTTAGAAAAGCACACATATAAAGGCTGAACTGTAACGGACGTAACAAGAAGAATAACAGGGTTTAGTTTGGTTTATTGACAAGATTGTAAAATATAATAAACAACAATATATCAGACTTTAGATAGAAAGATGTGGTCTTGGAATTATTTCCATTGTTGCCCCTAGTGCTTTCACAGTCCATTGACAAAAATCATAAAAGCCAATTATTAATACATTTTTGTTAGGAAGACAAAATTGAAAGTGAAAAAAATAATCACATGTATTATCATTTAATTCTAAAGCAGAAAAAGATTGTAAATGTTTTAAGAATGATAAACCAATAATAATAACAGCCGGTAAGAAAAACTGAAAAATCTACTTTATAAAGTCACTAAAATTATAATTATTTCATCAAAAGACCCTGAAAACTCCTGTGTGTGTGTTCTGGGTAGTCATTTTGGGATTCATTGTCACATTTTACCAGTTGAAGCATCTCAGAAAAAAAGAGAGATCTGTAACAAAATGACCTTTTTTTGTATCATCCCTCTGCAGCTCAACAGGAAAACACTGTCTAGAGAAACTCAAGGAGGGACCTTTGTACTAGAAAGACTTTGGCTGCCACCTACAAGGTTTGATTATATACCAGACAGCTGGAGCCTCACATTAGCCTCAGGTAAACATTGAAATACATTTTTGCACAAAACAACTTCTGTGGATTTTGTCTCCCATCACTTACACTGAAAGCCCATTCAGAAGGGATCTTTGTACATCAGGCATTTTACTAATATAAGACCAACTTGATAAACATATCTTTCTCGGTTCTTTTTTTTTTTGGTGCTTTGAACACCAGCTTTCAGCAACAATGTAGTGCCATCTAGTTCCATTAAACTGGAGGGAAGGCAGACATGTCTGCGGCTGACACCTCCATTAGGGATGTAAATCACCAGTTTACAGATAAAATATTACATCAATTCTTTGGACAACGATACAATTTATTGCCACCATACGATTTCGATTTGATGTGATTTAGGGGCCTGCGATCAATATGATATGAAATTATCTGCTCATTTACACAGTCAGTTACAGAAGAAGCTGCCACATCTTTCTTTTCTACTTTTGGCCATAAAAGATAAAAACAACACATAAATAATGTAAATAATTGTAACTGCTTAAGTGCTGTAAAGTTTCCTTTAAACTGACTCCACTAACACACATAAAACAGCACATGGGATAAGTTTACCTTCAGGGCTCAATGACAGAAAAACCTTTTCTGGAAGAAATCTTTTCATTTTTCCTAAAACTTCAGGGTTATCTGGCTTTAAGCCCTGAAGGCAAACTTCTCCTAACAGCCATAAAACATGGATTAACAACAAGATCATTTCACAAAAGTATCAAATTCAGCTCAGTGATAACTGTCAAGGTTCACAGACAAAACAATTCTCTTTTGCTAGTCACGATTATCAGCTTAAGCATGTTTACACTGCAGAAATTAGCCTAGCAGCTAGCAGACTTTTTCCCTCTACTCATAGTTTAACAGAATACATGTTAGGTTTTTATCTTTCTTACTTATCCTTGGTAAAAGTCGCTGTATCTCCTGACAAAACAGTATGAATGAATTTCAATCTGCATGCATGGTTTTTCAGCCGAACATTGTTACCTTGTGTTTTATCTTTGAACAGCATTGTTTACATACACCATGTGCGTTGTCTGTTGACCTGTATTTCCTCTGAAATCCAAAATATTTCCACACTGCTGATTTGTTCCTGAGTAAATAATGTTATCCTCACTGTCTTTCTTTTGGCTGCTTGCCATCTACCTGCAACTGTTTGACGGTGATGCAGACTTTTACAATAAAAGCGTATCCTATTGATGACGATATGGATCGATGTTTTCACTTTGCATCGATGAGATTGGATCATTGATCATTTAATCTATATATCTATCCAGATTGATGGATCATTACGCCCCTAATCTCCAACACTCTGCAACTCAATCCAAAACAATCTGGACTGATAAACAGCATCACAGGTAAGAGGACATAAACATATTTTTGACTTTGGGGTGAACTGTCCCTTTACAGTGCTGGACAAATCAGGACTGTCCCCTGAATATAAAAACTTGCACTTTAACTCTTATATACATCTCAGCTGTTGCTACAGGTTACTTTACACTAAGCTTTTAGATCACTAAAACCTAAAAATCAAATCGAACCACAGGCTGCAAAGGCAAGCAGGGTGGAAATAATAATGAGGATTACACCACTCAGCATGGAAACATGAGAACGCTTCCCTTTGTCATCATCTTTTTGATTTCTGCTGCTCTCTTTTAACACAAATAGATGCTCATCTGGTGCAGAAGTCAGAATCAACGGGCAGTCTGACAGCACGCTCCTCAAATCTTACCACCAGTTACCTAAACACTTTTTCTCTTTTTTTTTCTCTTATTTTATGAATGTTGTTTTTGAATTTTGAATTGTACAAGGAAATCAGCCTTGAGGAGCCATCAGCTAACCTTCAGTTCAACGGAAACCCAACCTTGCACATATTTTACAATAGATTCAATAAAGCAAACTTTTATGACCAACAGGCAGGAGGCCATGAAAAACACTCGGTCAAGTAAATGAAAGAATAATAATAGTGAGGAAAAAAATGACATTGTGAAATATGGTTTTGTAATAATACTAATAAAAATTGTGGAATATAATGATCCGGAGGCTTTGGGCACATTGAAAAAGGTAGAAAAACAGACTTGTGTCTGACAGTCTATGAGGCCTGCCTCTGGCTGTGGAAATATCCCTGACTGCTTGGCAGGGGCCTCTGACTGCCGTTTCAGCCACTATCTTAATTCTCTCCTCCAACATGTGTAGGAAATTTACTGCTTCATTTCATCTTGTCACAAAGGAGCACTCTGCACCTGGCTTTCCCCTTCCTCCGTCCGCCGCTCTCTCCCCCGTCTCTCCTCCCATTTCAGGAGAGTCTTAAAGCTAATGAGTTATGTTGAGTGAGACAGAAGGTCTTATCAAACCTGTCAGCGGCCCAGGGGGCTTACGTTCAGATAGATAAGGCAAATCAACATGAGAAATGTTCCTTTCACTTCAATGTACTGTAAAAATCCTCCCTGTGCTCTCACAGAGGGGAGCAGAAGTCTGCGCCTCCAACCACAGCTGAAAAATGGGCGCATTAATCCGTTAAAACTTTTACCTTCACAATGTTTGCCGTCCCCTTTATAGCCCGACTTGCAGATACATTTGTATGACTTCAGGGTGTTCTGGCAGATGGCATCGATGCTGCAGTTGTCAAGCGCTTCTGCACACTCGTCCACATCTAGAGAGGAGGAGAGAGGGGAGGGGGTGGTTAGCTGATGAAGCTGAAACGTTCTCGCTGATGGTGACATAGTTATAGCACAAACTACAGATCTCTGAAATGTCAAACTCGGTATAATTGATTGTGCTGCATGTGACCACTCAGTGTGAAAGACCAAATACAGAAACACATTAAAAAGAACGGTGAAAGTTAATACAAATCAGACTGCCATAATTGTGAGCCGGGTAATACTGTCAACATTTGTTGTGCAATTATAAACACGAGCACACCCACTTATTGATTGGGCTGCAGTGACCTTTAATTGATCACCTGGACATTTGTCCCTGAAAAAAGGGTCATGAAATGAAAAAAAAAAAAAAAAATAGAATTGTCGGAAAGAAATATCCCAGAAAAAGCCTGCATAACAAATGGAAGGAAAAGAAGTATATATAACAAAGTTTTGGGGCATCCACGGTCTGTTAAGATGCCAACCATGAACCGAAACGCCCCGTTTGAATCCGGCCGGGGACCTTTGTTGCATGTCATCCCCCATCTCTCTCTCCTCTTACTTCCTGTCATCTCTCTGCTGTCAGCTATTGAATAATGGCAAAAATGCAATGCAAACAAAAAATCCACAGCCACGCTAGCGTGCATTGGCCTGGTATCCTGTGCATCACAGAGCCCAGCACAGCTCTGAGCTAAATGCTAACGTCAGCATGCTAAGACAATGCAGATGTTTCAAGTCCCAATGATATTAACAATACATTTTCCCAGTTTCAATCCTGTGTCCCTGTGTTAATTGATCATTTACAGCTTGTTATGAGCCAAATATATGTAAAAGAAAAACAGTATCAGGGTATTTTTACGTCAAAATCCCTGTCTTTTCTCTTTCTGCAAAGCGGTTTCAAATGTTTGATGGCTCATCCTGCTCTGTTTACGAAAGATCACCCAATCAAATGAGACTCTGTGCAACTAGCTAGCCATACTGGTCATATAAAACCACACTTCACCATTTGTGGGTTGTAGTAGCTAACAGAGAAATATGGAGCGAGATAGGAAGAGATGTGTGTTTGGATATCAGAGGGGAAAAACTGTTTTCGTGTCCAAAACAATGTGGCTAAGGTCTAATTCACCCATCTCTCCTGTGTCATCCTCCTGATCTAACAAGGGAGTTGTATGTGGAGCCAACAGTCCACCCAACAGCGGGTAGCACTCCATATAGTGCTAAACTTTAACCCTGCCCACTTGTTAGTAGTCCAATCAGCTGCAAAAGATTTGATTTAAATCCCTTTTGTAAGTGTTCACCGCGCAAATGGTCTGTTTCACTGTGAAATATGTCACAGTACAGAAGTTAGACACTCTAAAGTCCAGTTCATAGGGACTTCAAATGGTATAATGTTTTTTAAGTTCACTATTTAACAATCTTTAGGGTGTTAGCATTGCTAATTAGCACTAAACACAAAGTACAGTTTAGGCTGATGGATGGGAATGCCATTGGTTTTCAAGGTATTTGGTCAAAACTTGTTGGTGGAATTTAAATACTGACCTATTTTAACAATGCTAAAGGAATCTGGATTCATTGTCTGGGCACCATGAACGTCTGTGCAGAATTATTATATACATGATAATCCATCCGATAGTTGTTGGACTGTCCAACAGACTGCCATCTCTAGAGCTGCTAGCATGGCTCTAATCCAAACCAATACAATCTTGAAAAATGACAACATGACAAGCAGCCTTCATCAAGATTAAAAAAACATGTTCAAGCTTTCAAAAGAATGTACATTATGAATTCAATCACAGCAGGATGTTCAAGCCCAGACTAATTCATCAGTTACGCTTGACTCGCTCTCAAAGCTCTGAATAACAGATACGGGCAGATATAAAACAGCTCAGTATAAAAGGTGAGTGTTGCGTAACTGCTGTATTGAGTTTGAATTATAAGAGAATGTGAAAAGATAAGAATGGAAATGGATTTAACCAGAAGCATGATCAGGTTTGCCTCATGGAGCCCCTAATCCCACCAAATCCCAGTTAACTAGCCCAGGTGTTTAGGATTACCCCCCTTGCACACAGGGGAAGGGCAGCTTAACAAGGTTTACATAGCTTCCAATATCCACTCTTATCACAAGCCCTGTGCAGGAGCGGGCTGATCCCACTGGGAAATGACCTGCAACCTAAACCCCTGAGCTAAGCATATTGCCTATATCTGCTTATTCCTGGAGGACATGGCGTCTGCTGTGGAAAGGAGGACAGTGACGGCGCAGAATGCACAAAACTCCGTGGAAATCTGTGTCACAGTATTGAACTTAATATACCCATTACAAGAGGTTTGAACACATTCAGGCAATCATAGTGGAAACATCACAATAGCAGTTTGTTGATGCTGCTGTTGCTACAGGAGGAACACAAAGCTACCAGGTCAGACTCATATTTATTCTGCTATGACGTGAGTTTAACATTTCACTAAAAAGTTGGCAGAGGTTTCAATGATGCTTGGTGATTGTGTGAAAAGTATTAAGGTTAGGTATCAGGGTTAGACAGCTCTGTGAGGCTGTACTTCAGCACAGAGGTGCTTTGTGCTAAATGCATGTTAGCATTCTCGTGATGGGGACTGCTCATTGTTCTGATGGCTCATAATTTCGAAGCGCTAATAGTCTGAAAAATGTATAATTGGACCAAAAGTTGTCTGACAGCAAGGTAGGCTATCCCGAAAACAAACACGCATCAATGCGAAAGTCCATTTCTCTGAAAATATTCCACACTTTCCCCTAAACAAAAGCACAAGGCTAATTATTATGCAGAATGACGTCATTGGACCTTGATGAAAGCATGGCCTGCCCTAATCTGCCTCTGATTTGCTAGTGCTCGCTCCTCTCGATGGTTGGGTTGGTTAGGTTAAGGCAGAACAAGTGAGACTCGCTAGGGGTTACGGTAAGAATATCAGGATAAGCCAGTCAGAGGAACAGTTGGACCAAAAGTCCGACTGCCAAGGCTGATATTACAAAAACAAAAACGCATTGATTCGAAGGGCTGTTTCTCCAAAAATATTCTACACACTCCCCCAAACAAAAGCACATGGCTAATTATCATGCAGAATAATGTCATCGGACCTTGATGGAAAGACATGGCCTGCCCTAATCTGCTTCTGACTGTCTAGTACTCGCTCCTCTCGATAGTTGGATTGGTTAGGTCTAGGCATGATGAGTGAGACTGATTAGAGTAAAAATATCAGACTATGCCTATCAGAGGAAGAGATGGAACAAAAGTTGTCCAACACCGAGGTAGGCTATCCCGAAAACAAACGTGCATCGGTACGAAGGGCCATAAATCCAAAAATATTCTACACACTACCCCAAACAAAAGCACATGGCTAATTATTTTGCAGCATGATGTCATTGGACCTTGATGGCTAAGGTATGACCTGCCCAGCTCTGCCTCTGATTGGCTAGTACTCATTCCTCTCAATGGTTGGGTTTGTTAGGTTTATGCATGATGAGTGAGAATGGTTAGGTTTAGGGTAAGACTATCAGAATAAGCCATTTAGAGGAAGAATAGGGAAGGTCATGCTTTTGTCATTCTGCATAAGGACGAGCCATGTGATTCTGTTTTGGAGAAAGGATAGTCACAGGAATGGTCCTTGGAGCAATGCATTGTTTTGCTTTGTTTTCAAGATACCAGCTGGGCTTTTGCTCCAATGGGACATTCTCTAGACTATTGGGGCTTCCGAATTATGAGCCATCAGAAAAACAGCATAACATCTTCACTGAGAGGCAAAATGAAACTATAACTTCTAGGTTTAGTTCCAGAGATAAGAAAACCTAATTTAAAATCATACAGAAATTTGTAATAGGGCAAATAACTAAAACAAGGTTCCTAGAGGGAGACTTAGATTTGAGACATTTTAAATGCTACTAGCAATGAAATTTAATGGCAGTTTTATAATAACCAGTACTGAAAGAAAATCATGAACCAACATAAATTACTTAGGGCTAGGGACAGTTTAACCAAATGCCTTTTTTAATCAAGTTAAAAAGTTAAATGATCTGCTTCAAATGCTGAAAAAAAATAAAACTTTCTAGAGTAGTGACATGGAAAACAATGAACATATCTGTTAGAGCCATTTTCTAGCAAGTCCTACTTTCCTAATATTTTTTGAGTCACTTTAATGCCCCACCTGACCTGGCATCTTGGGAACGTTTAATTAAAGGCAGGTGTGCTGAAGTGAGTGTGGAACATGGAAGACGCCACAGGGTTACCACCATGTTTTTGGTTAATCTTAGTTTTTATTGTTTGATGAAGTCATTTAATACCCCATTGATTTGAACTTTGTTTTTGTAAAGTCCTGTTTATTTGGGGAATGTTTGTTTGGGGATTTTTGTTTTCTTTTTTTTTTTAATGCGACGGTCAACACAATCAGTTCATAATGTCATCTTGCAACTCTCCATACCTCCTGCAATTCAGTCAATTCTAAAACCAACCGAAGCACCTGGATCATCAAACAGTGAGTTAAACTAAATCAAAGGTTCATCATACCTCTCGTAATGGCGTCTGCAAGCGGCTAGTTTTGAACTCATTTGTATCTATTTGGTTTGCCTCGAAAAAAGCTTGTAATTTGTTATTTGATTGGATGTGGCAAATGTATTTAAGTGTTGTAAGTGCCTCTATTCTGATGTGGGTGACACTAATACGAGAAGCATTCGGTAGATCATTTGAAAGATTAGATACTACCAAATATTTTAAGATTTTACAATGCAATGCCAGAAAAAAAAAGATTCATATCCTATGTTCTCTTGTTTTAGTATAATAAGACTTTTGAAAGACTGATTTGAGAAATTTAATGCCAAGGTCAATGCCTTTTAAGACTCTTTAAGGATCCAATGAAACCCTGTAAAGATTCTGCCAAGGAACATTGCTCAACGGGATGTAGTGTTGTTCACACCATATGTCTAGATAGGGACGGTCTAAATGAAAAAATAAAAGTAACTTTTATTTAATATTTTTGTTGAAAGGTTAAAGGATTACCAAAGTGATCTCAATTCAACCTGAGGTAGACATGAAGGTCTGCACCAAATTTCAGAGCAATCCATCCAATAGCTGTGGAAACATTTCACTAAATATCAAAATATCATCCTGCTGCCACAGTACAGTACAGTCAGTAGAGATGTATCAGTTGTCAAAATGACATGTTAAACATCTGCTTTTTGTCATCTGATACAAAAGTTGAACATCAACACTAGGCCTTCCAAATAAAGTGATACCAGCTGAGGTGTTTTCAAACGGTGCTGTCACTCTTGTAATGATTTGTCACGTTTTATGTGTCTGTATAGTGTTTTAGTTTCTGTGCAACACTTGGTGAGGAATTTAACACCTGGGACAGTTGTGGCCCGTCTCTTGCCAAGTTTCCACAGAGCCATTTAGTGATGCAACAGCTCCCCGAGCTCTGCATTGATTTATATTATGCGAGAACAATATGGATTCTCTTGAGGAGCTGCCTCAGTCCTTTCTCCTCACAGACTGTCTTCCAGGATTAGAGTCGGAGAGGCCACGTGAGGAAGTGTTTTTCAATAGAAGAGGCATTAATCACAACAAAATATCTGTCTTATTGTCAGGTTTCTTGGTGCCAAGTCTCTGTTGTAATTAATATTCATTATGACAGAAACTCAAAGAATCCCTCTTTTCATCTTGTTATTAATGTTCCCATCTGGAGCATCAGTTCACTTTATCTTTCCAGTCTGCAAGGCTGCCGCCTCTCACTTTCTTTCAGACAGGCTCACATACACACACACACACGCACAGACTCACACACTTTTCAAAACACGCCTCAAGTCGGAAGCTGCAAGTACGATTCAGAGATTGACAGTGTAACACATCAGCTGAAAGGTTTATGATGAAATTAAAACACAAATATACAAATAGTGCAGAAAAACAGCCAATTATATGTCTGTTTTTGCCAAAACTCTGTTTTTTCTCAAGTTAAATTTGCATCAAGAACAGTTTGATGCTATTATTGCTTCAGGCAATTGTTGAGTGCAAAAGAGCAGCAGGTACCTCTAATGTTATGCAACTGCCATCTTATGATACAGAATAACTTCAGTGAGATCTTAAATGATGACAGAGCAGCTTGCTTTGCATTTTGGGTTTCAAACAAACAAAACAGCTTCTATGTTTGGTAAAACCACCTAAATTATGTAACCAACTGTGCAAAAGCTGCTCCCTCCTCAAAAATCTCCCCCCATCTATAAGAGGTTCGCAAATCTGCCCTACAACTACATCTTTGTGAGAATATTATCTTAACTTCTGTAGCACAGCACCAGCTAACATGTCACTAACTGTAACTGTAACTGAACATGTGAAAAATAACTTAGCAGTGTGTGCAAACAGTTTGCCTACAACGAGAAACCCATTGACCAAGATCTGGAAATCAAACAGGACGCAATAAGACAAGCAATTTGTGACTCCCACAATCCCATTGCCTTTGGTGTGAGCTGCACAAGATGGAATAAAAACAAATTAAGAAACCCTGGCCCACAAACTACAATAGTCCATGTCCGTCAAAGCATTGTTTAAAAAATCCACCCATAAAAGTTACTGGGAGCATTCCAACAGACACATGGACGACAAAAGCTAAATGTGCTGGTCCTGTTGGAAACCCAACATGTCTTTGCCGTGGAAATAAACATGTCAGAGTCAATACATCCTCTGGTTCAGTCCAGAGGACGATCCTCTGAGCGCTTGAGGAAAAAAAAACATGCAACGTGCTCAGTAATGCTGCCCTGGTAATTGACTCATGCCCAAGATGAAAAGATTGTGTTTTTCATTGAGAGTTTCTTTCATTCTTTTGTGTTGAGGAATCACAGTTGTTGGGAACAAGTTAAGGCAGCGGAGGATGAAGCCGGCGCTTCGAGACAAGGATGAATAAACAAAGTCAAAACAACAAAACCAGAGAAGAAAGAGATGTTGGGCAATGCTCAGATGTTTAAACAGTTTCCTCCAGGGAACGTGTCATTTCGAATATTGCTGCTGTTGGAGCTCTCCTCTGGTTCATGCACTTGAGCACATTAAAGCCACAAATAGCTTTGAGTGCGTGTTTAAACTCACTGACATTCTCAGAGCTCCGAATTCAATGATTTTCGTTGGATGAAAACAAGTCGTGCAATAATAAAGCATGTTTTCTCTCCCCTGAAACCGATTCACTTCATGCTCTATTGTATGCTCAATAAAACTTTAAACTTTGCCGTGTGTCAAACTCCTAAATCCCTAAATGCATAATCCCATACTCTTGACTCAGCAAAGCAGACTTTTCATATTTGGAAGGCGGCGTTAGGAGGGTTGCAGGGCTAGGTGGGCATATAAAAGGGATTTATTATAATTGCATTAAAATTGCTGGATAAAACATCCAAATGTCCTCAGAGATGGTTATTAGGAAAGTTACTATGAAGAGCCATAAGTCCATTTATTCCAAAGTACATGTAAGTCAGAGCTGCCGGCTAAGGGCTGCTGGCCGTGGAGGTGAGACCCTGTCAGAGGTGCTTTTCCTCCCTGATTTATGAGAAGGCCATGGGATAAGCAGTGTATTTAGCTGGGCCGGCTTGAGGGGGTGTTAGCAGGAATAAAACTCAGAGGGTTGAGTGCGAGTGTGTGGGAGAACTGTAGGGCCGAAGGTGTGTAGTTCAAACATAGAGTAATGTTTACTTTGAGTGTTGAGACCTTCGCTGTTTGCTTTGCCCCAAACCTGCCCCCCCTCCAACCCATCACCTTTCCTTTAGATACAGAAATAGACTGAGTGGAACTGGGACACCCATAGGTGTAACTTTACTCGTGCTGCCTGCAGCCAACTTCAAAATAATAGTCAGAAAAATATGGACTAAGTGATGCATTCAGTCAGCGAGAGAAGCAAAGTATGTGCTTTCCTGACAGCGTGATTCTGAGCATTTTTAACAGTTGCGGTTTCACATTAGAGACAAAACATTCAGTCTTGACAAAAGCATTTTCAGATGAAATCATTTTCATGAGCTGCTTGCGGCAGAGGAGGAAGGGTGCTGGGTTCAAGTCCATAAAAAGGTGTTCTTGGGATCACAGCGTTTGTTGTACTGCGTATAATTACAAAGGAACAAGTATTGTAATTATCCATCTTAGAACCACACTTACACTATACTTAGGGTTGTGGTTGTGCAGGATGGGGTTAAGGTCAGGATAATTACTTTAGGCACAGAGCAGGAGAGAGGCTGAATGGCTGTACTGTATGTGAGGCCGACAGTAACATCTCTTTATCTACCTACTGTAAATGACCCATATGATGATGTTCAACTCACAAACATTGGGTGTAAAGCAAAGAAATGGGTCTGGAAAACTGGCTCATTTCCTCTGTCTTGATTTGGGATCGGTAAAGCTACAGCAATAAAATTCTTTCCAACACCAGAGAAAAGGGAAAATGTTATGTCCAGTGTTCCTGTAAACTACATTATTATCGGAACACTTTAAGATCCCCTCCAGACCTGTTTAAAGACAAATAAAAATACTCTGCTTTGAAAAATAATTTGTGTTTGATCTGGTTTTTCCACAAAAAAAAGTTATTAATATTACATCTACTCCTCCCTTCAGAGTTCCTACACCTTCTCAAACATCAAATTCAAGGACTTTTCAAGGACTTTCCCAGCCCAGTTCCCCCTAATTCAAGGACCCAACACGAGAGTTTGAGACATGGACCAAGGTTAACTACTGATACAACGCTGAGAATTCTTATAATGAGAACTAGCAGGCTGTAAAAGAGGCTCACAGTTTCAAGTTCACAAACTTCCAAGGATTTCAAGGAACCCAAGGTAACCTTGTCCCACATAGAAAAACCCCAAAACTATGAATATGCAAATATTGTTCATTCTTCAAGTTTAAGGCCCCTCCAGCCAGTCTTACTTCCTGTTTTTTGGAAAATGTTATTTCTCAAACAAGGAACGGGACTTTTTTAACGAGTTTAATAGTCTGTCGTAACCCATCAACATCACCATGGCAACCAAATTGCTTTTATAATATACATGTCAAGATCGCCAACATTAGCAAGAACAGTGAATACACATCCACTTCCTTCACCTGAAAACGAGGAGCCCGATAAGACGTGGGTCATCAGACCATATATCAATGGCTCACATTTTAGGAGACACTGCTGGCGTGTTGAGAGCTTCTCAATCTGATACAAAAAAATACAACAACTTTGGTGTACGCCACAGTCATATAAACACAAGCAAAATATCTGCCACAAAAGTACTTTGTGCTACTGTAGTTTGAACTGGCTGTTCATCTGAATCATCCATCTACAGCAGACTGACATTTTGTTCTTGCGTATTGACGTCGATGGATATACGTGGTAGCCTGCGCTGTCATCATGCAGTCTGCATACATCAAACTTGATGTCATACCTAAGTTTATTAGATCCATGTTGCACAGTGTAGCTGCACTAAATGTATAAGATTGCCAAAATCTCACAGTCTGTAGGAGGCTTAAGACACAAAGAGGCACAGCACACCTGCTCAAGCTTGGAGGATGAAATATGACCTGCAGCTTCTACTACAGTCACACGTCATCGTACAATTTTAGCAACATCCTTCTTCAATTTGTTTTTTTAATTTCAAGTTATTTGTCAAAAAAATATGTGTGGCTAATTAGCACTGTCAGGAAATGACTCAGAAAATACATTAAACATCATAAAAATGCCAGAATACGCTGGAGTGGGGCTGTAACTACTGGAGACAAGATGTCTCCTGCTTCACTGAAAACTCAGTGTATGTAACCTGCAGGGTTCAAGTTTTCACATCACACAAGTGTAAGCTGCATACTGGAACACAACTGGCTTGCAAAGTAATTGAGATGTCACCAAAACACCCTCAAAGGTTTATGTCTTCAACTGAGATTTAGGATGCGCACAGAGAAACTTCCACCCACAGCAGCTGAACATGAAAAAAGCCTTCTAGTGTGAAACCAGCACATACATCATTCTGCAGAGTGAAGCTCAAACACCAAAGTAACGATAAGCAAAATACATTTTTAATTGGAGGGGGACTTTAGATCTATACTAATATCATACCCATATGCAGCCATAATGCTGCTACATGTGCTGGAACCAAAATAAAAACTGCTAGATTCTTTTTTTAAATGTAGTTTATGCACCACACATCACATTAATATTGGCATACTGAGTGCATCTACATCTGGTGCTATATATGGTATGCACTAATGAGAGGAAGTGAGGACGAGGTTGTGGAAAGGACAGGAACTATGGCTGGTTGTTGCAACATTATCAAGGCACACTGTGAAAATGTCGTAGATTTTCTAAAATGTGCAGCAGAGCAGCAGACTGGCCAGCGTCCCAAAAAAAAAAAAAAGTTTTGATGAAATGCAGACGTCAACATTAACACAAAATTTAGCATCTCTCCCCCCTCTTGCCCAGATCCCCTTCAGCTAATGAAGGGACACACTGTTGGCTGTCCAGCAAGCCTCTAAAAAGTTGTGAATAAAAATATCAACTGCTTCCATTCGGGATATTTACACTCATCCTTCACACACTCTAAATGTTTAGGAATCATGACCACTGACTGATCCTGTGCTTTCAGAAACTGTGATCACAACTTCAAAACCCCGGGCCCCTCCCTGCTTGTGTCCACCAACCATGAAGCCTCAGATTAATCTGAGGCTGGAGGGAAAATGAACAAGAACATGCAGGCTGCGTTTAAGGAGAGCTGTATCATGTTAACATGCTGAAAGACTTCCTATGCCTTTTAATATGTTTATATCCAGGACTGCACAGGACTTCCTTTTTATTACTCATGTTTGTGTACTATTTACTGTATGTCTGTTAGCTGTGTGAGACAATGACAGTAATGACCGAACCTTGATGTGTTTGTATGTTCCTTCACCAATTTTACACACTAAGTTCAGTTTACTGACGAGGGAGCACTCCTCAGCCTGTGTTGTATAATGTCCTGGAGGCAGATTTCCAAAGTTTGAAAAAATGATCCACATGATGTAACTGAACGAAAGATACTGCTAAGTTGCGTTATGGCAATTTTATTTAGTGTTTTAAAAATTGACCCACCCAAGATCCACATTCAGATTTTGAAAATATCTAGCTTCAGTATCATGATGTATTTTGGACAGTCAGGCGGGATAGTGTTGGGAGGAATTTGATTTGATTGTTGAAAATATGGGCGTCATAACACTGAGGCCCCAACGATGTACACTGATGAGCTAGCAGTAGCCGTCAGGGAGAGACAGACGAAGTCAATCATATGCTCCATGAAACCTTAGTTACAGTCCATTGTGAAATGCGTTACAGATGATCTGAAGCTGCTAAAGATACCATTTTCCTCAAAGTGAATTAATTCTAGCCTACAGGGTAACAACAGGGTTTTGGGGAAACAAATGCTGTGTCTCAAATCGCGTACTTCTGTACTTACATTTACTATTTTGAGTGCATAAGTGCGTTCACACTGAGAAGTATGGAAAAATGCAGTGCACTATGAGTACCCGCATGGTGCACTCAAAACGGTCAAGAAGTTGAGTGTGGAACTATGGACACTTCTTGCCATCAATGATCGCCATCTTGGCTAAGTAGCGGAAGGGGAGGGACCACTTTTCAAACTGGAAATAGTGGCAGAGGACTGTGCGACTGTGAATGTCGCTGCATTGTACAAATACATGTGTTTTTGCACTAAGTACCACTATACTGTTGTCAGGTATAAGCCAGCAGTATGTTTATTGGGTTAATTTAGCAGTCTGTAATGATTTGGTACCACGAACAATAACACAAATGCTAATGCTAATTTGCTAACTAGCTAATTTGCGGTCGTCATTTCCGGTGAGTGCACAATGGCCGTGTTTGGTTTGAGACAACACTACCCTGTTGAAACAATGAGTACATAGTGCAAATAGTATACTACATAGAGGTGTACTAAGGAAAGTATGTGATTTGAGACACACCGAAAGACACACCAATGTAGCATGCTGTTGCTAGCTAGCTAACCAAAGAATCTTGTGGAAGAAGCTAAAAGTTGCAGATTGACTGACGGGTGGATCTGGTTAAAATTGGTTGGCACCAGTGTTGTCAAAAATGTCAATTTATCGATATATATTGATTCTGAATAATTCAAACTCATTTTCTACAGTATCAATACACCATTACCAGCTACCTGTCTCTTACTGTTCCTGTTTACTGCAGTCATTCTGCTGTTCTCTGCTACTAACCAAGAAAAGCAAAGTCATTGTTGTCATGCATAGCCTTGTAGGTGTGGAGGAAACGATTGGGCATAACATTGTGATAATTCTGTATTACAATATTGTATTGTTACACGGATGCCAAGTATCTATTTTTTTATTATGCAAATTATTAATATTCCAAATACAAATAAAACCTTTGGTTGCCGATTAGAAAAATGTAATTAATTGCCTTTTCAGTCCACTACATACATTCTGCTGGAATAAAAATAACTGTGAGATGAACAGACTAAGCACTTAATCTTATTAGATAATACAAATTTTGACAAAACTTTCGTTTGGAGACATAATTTGCAGTCAAAAAAAGGCTTAAAGGTAATAAATCGCAATTATATGACAATGTATTTGATCGCAACACTCATAACATGCATATCGTAACATGTTTAAAGATTGCATTGAGACTTATGTATCATGAAAATATCTTATCGTGGGGCCTCTGATTATTCCCACCTCTATAGCCTTGTTAGATTCATCTTTAAATAAAAGTTGTAACTTTCTTTCAATGTCTGTTTTTTCTGTGGTATCAAAAACTATATAAAATATCAATATTTTTCAAGGTATTGTCTCAAAGTTAGTAATTCCACTAACCTCACCTTTTGTTTCACAGAAAGAAAACGTAACTAGATTTTGACTTAAGAATATGTAGATGATCTAAAAAGGTTAAAAGGGCATTTCTCATTTCATCTTGACTATCTACAGAGCATTAGATAACAATGTTATTTAATATATTATACAAATGTAAGACCAAGAAAATAAAATCAGCAAATTGTCACATTTGAAAACATAAAACTATCAAACTGAAAAAGGACAAATTAAGTACAACAAATGTTACTTTAACAAAGGAAAGATACTCTTAGAAAAGAACCTAGCTCACACATAACTTTTGGTTTATCCAAATGTACTAACCTTTGGCAAATACCTTTCTCTGTAAGTCATTAAGCTAACATTCTGACATTCAAACAAAATATGACATTCATCTCACACACGATGATCATCACAGAGGTCACAGATCCTCTGGTTTCTATTCAGCCCAAAAGCGAGTAAATCACTGCAGCTGTAATTTATATTTCTGCGTTCTCATTCTGTGCAAAATAAATTCCCTAAGACTCACTATGTTCATTAATCAATCACTTCATTTTGCACTTTTTAATCAAAGCCAGTGCCATGCCCCCCTCTATTCAATCAAGTGTCATATTCTGATGCACAATCACAGCT
Organism: Epinephelus lanceolatus; assembly: GCF_041903045.1. Taxonomy (NCBI): domain Eukaryota; kingdom Metazoa; phylum Chordata; class Actinopteri; order Perciformes; family Serranidae; genus Epinephelus; species Epinephelus lanceolatus. The sequence continues at coordinate 14,094,088 of NC_135741.1, read as the reverse complement.
TTTCTTTATCAGAGGTTTAGTACCATATCATGTACTCTTTTTTAATTTCCAGTGGAAATAACAGAAGCAAACACTGGGAAGTAGTGACCCTGTAATATTCTTTGATGTTTAGCAAGTTGTCCAAAAACGTGGTCTGTCTTGCAGCCCAAAATAATAATATACTGCTTCAGTTTCCTATTTTACAAGTCTTCTTCAGGCTTCTGTATTACAAAACCCCTGATGCATAATGAATGTGTATTTGGGGTGTTCAACTAACTCAAGCCAACACATACAAGGTTTTTGTATCTGCTTCGCCAATCTGTTGATGCCTTTTTGCACCTTTCAGAGCATGTGCTTTCCAACAAAACTGACAGCGACAATGACGAGCCTGGAGACTGCAGAGTAAAGAGCAAGTGGACTTACCTTGCTCCATTTATAAAACATGTCTCAGGCTCAGACTCTCTGAATAAATAATGCCTGATTCTCTGTGATTTTGATCATAGACCAAGCATCTGGTGCTGTGCCGTTCCTTTAGCATGTGTGGCCTGAACAGACTATGACTCACAGACCTCCGGACCACCTCCAGAAGAAAAACACTTATTACAGTAATTAAGTGAATCATAGAGTAATACTAAGAGAGTGCAGAGAGAGGCTGACATGACAAGCTCTAAGTGTCAGAGGTCTAATACATACCACACTGAATAATTGAGCATAACTTGTAACCGTTTCCCATAAGGAGCCAAAGTGACAAGAAATTCATTTGTACCTTTCAAGGGATTTTTCACCCTTCTTGGCATGTGTCCTCCACTGTTAATGACTTCTTGGCCTCATGCAGCATATTTTATATACGGAAAGGGTGGCACTTAGTCCAGCTGTATACCTTATATTTATACAACCAGAGCTAACTGACATGACACTCTCCCCTCTGCACACAGCAATTACATTCATTGGTGGTTGCTTTAACCAGATACAGTACCGACTATAAAGATGGCAACGTAGCAATTACAGCACAAGTGTGATATTTTTAGTTGTTTCCTGTCAAACTGAGGTATAAAGTGAATGGTTCTCTGTGTAAGCTGTGAAGCAGGCATTAACGACTAAAGCTCAGAAATGTGAAGTTCAGTGGGCTGGAACTGACTGGATATATAAACTTCATTTAAATGCTGCGAGACAGCATAATCACTTAATGCAAACATTTCACTCATACAGACGTATCAAGTGTTTAGTGACCTCTCCATCACTGCTCCCACTGTATTTCATTCAGACTGCGTAAGGGGACGCCAGAGCAGAAAATATAAATCCTCAAAGGTTTTTCACCCGAGGCAAAAATATGAGGGCATAACTGGGGCAAAACTTTTTCATGCAGTGATGCCCCCAAAAGAGGGGGGCATATCCAACCTGATACTGTCTTAAAGAGGTTGTAGTGCAGTCATTTTCTCCTCTTATAACTCGTGAAACTAGACAATCTAAGGCATCCATTGGTACCAACCATGTCGGCATAGCCTGTCAGGAAGGGGGCTAAATAACGGTCTCAAGTTAGGCCAAAATTTTAGGGAGGTAACAACGGTCATGGCCATTTTCAAAGGAGTCCACTCTCACCTCAAGATATCTGAATTAAAAAGGGTTCTATGGACACCCGAGTCTCCCCTAAACCTGAGAGGACTTTTTCCCAGTAAATATTTTGTTCCTCTCAACATCCCCTCAATGTTGAGTTTAAGATCAGGGCGGAAGTTTTGCCTCCCTAAGTGCAGCACTAAGCGTTACAAATCATTCTTTGTCCCATCTGCTATCACTTATCTTAACCAGCAGTGACCATTAATGTCCATGATTTACCCCTGACAATGTGTAATTCTGGATACTGTGTGTTATGTATTGTACTGTCTGTTTTGTTGTACTCATACTGTCTGTATCTCAAATTGCCCCTCAGGAACAATAAAGTTTACCTTACCTTACAATCAAAGTACAAATCAAATTAAAGCTGTATATTTGCCTTTTTAAGGAAAAGGACAACCAGCCTATTTGACAAACAATTAATTGCCTAACATGCAGACACATAAAACAGGACAGTAGTGGAGCTCAAAATGTTAACTGTAATGTGTTAGCCTGTGCACGAGATACTAAGTAGTATTAAATGTAAAATAAGAAACCAAAGTATATCAGCATGCAATTCCTTAATTGTCACATGGACATCGTTTCTAACTAGCCTATATGCTACAGCAACATATTAGAATTCCTACAATAAAGTTATGGCTTTTAGTTTTGGTGTGCCGCCCAAAGATTCATAGTGGCCGACATCTGACCACCCCTATAAAAAGTTCTTGGGGCACCACTGTTTTTAGTGGCAAAAAAATTTGCCAGTAAAAAAATAAAATCACAAATGAGACAATGGGTCAGTTGACCTGCATTCAACCCCAAATATTTTCATAGCAAACAATTTGAGTTGTAATGTAAAGAGTGAATCAGTTCTAATCTGTTCAACTGTTGCTGCAACCAACCAACCACAAATTTTATTATAACATCTGCAGGGTATTCTTAATCGATTAACTGATTAACTTGCTTTGTCCAGTCTACGGTTCCAAACCCACAGATATTCAAGTTTCCAAACACATAGGTTGAGACGCAGGAGACACAAGACATATTTAGAACATGTACATTGTCCCCCCACCCAATAAAGGCCCACGGCCAATAAAACCCTGAAAGTAGCTGTAGGATTTGCTTTTGACAAAATTTAAGACATTTATAGCATAAACTGATGAAGAGAAGGCACAAATTAGTGTATAAAAATTCACCACAATGCTCGGTGATTTAATTGGTAGAGTATACATCCCATATACGAAGGCAATGTCCTTGCCGCAGGTTTGATACCAGCCTGTGGCATTTTGCTGCATGTCATCCCCTTTCTCTCACCCTTTCATGCTTAGACTATCCAATAAAGGTAGAGAGCCTGAAAAATAACTTCCAAAAATCACCACAATGCAGATAATTAAATATTTCACTCTAAAAACTTTCTGGCAGAGGACCACCAACAATGTTGAAACAACATCTACGCCCTTGTACGAACATGTATAACAAAGCCAAGCTCTCACAATCGACAAGCTGGGAGCAGCAAAGTGTTTTTCTACTTGTAAGTGAGTGACGATTATATACTTGCCAATTATAATAAATGTTGTGAGAAAACTTCACCCTTGGTAAATGATGAGATTTTTCCATATGCACGTCTTAAATTGTCTTCCTGCTGCAAATTTTTCCTAGAAACATGGTTGTCTATCATCACATTGTTATTACTGGCTAAATTCAAAGTGCACCCAGTAATGAATCAGTGCAGCACAGTGTCATGCCTGGCAACCCTAAAAAGGTTTATATAATTTGAAGATATAACTGTGTTGACATCTTTTATTATCAAAAAAAAAAAGTAAGAAGTACTCACATTGCTCTCACATTTACACCAATGGACACCCACTTATCTAGACTACTAGTTAATGCAAAGTCTGTCATATTCTGTCTCCTTGGTTATACATAGGGCTGGGCAATGTATGAGACTTATGACAAATGAGACTATGTATCTTCTTAGTTTTTACGTAATATCATAAGTGTTGTCTTTTTCTGTCTTTAAAAGCTGGATTACAGTAAATTGAAGTAATTTACCAGACCGGTCTAGCTGTTCCATTATTGGCCTTTACCCACTTAGTCATTATATCCACATTACTGATGATAATTTATCAAAAATCTCAGTGTAAATATTATGTGAAAGCACCAATAGTCAGCCCAACAATATCTCTGCAATACTGATATTCACATATTTGGTCAAAAATATTTTGATATTTGATTTCTTATCGCCCAGCCCTAGTTGGACATGTATTTTTTCTTTTGCGTGGTACTTTGGTAATGCACTTTATGCTGGTGTCAGCCAGAGCTCAATTCACCATTTCCAACTGGTGCAGAGCACTGCCACCTGAATTTTAACAGGCGCTAAGGAATACAAACCAACCCGGGAAACACAGCGAAACAAGAAAAAATGTTAAGTCTGAGTAAGGTGGTGGGAGGATTGGTGGATGTCTCCGACAAACATCGGCTTTCACCCTGGAGAGCAGTGCTCGCACCCCGTAAGATTATAAAGCCAAACCCTTTTGTAGCCTAAACCTAACCACGAGTTAGTTATTGGAGGAAAAAGAATATCAATTTGCGTTGTTGTACTTATATAGTACATTTATTTTGAAAGAGACAGTATTTAAACGTCAAATTTCCTGTGAAAATGTAAGTGTATTCTGAAAGAAGACAATGCATGTAACAGGCTGAACTTGACACGGTGTCCCAGAACGTCAACAACCAACACATCCGGGGTACCTTGCACGTCATATCAGGACGTGGAAAGTCCACGACCAAACATCGATATGTGACGAGGTCGGAGTGAGAATGTGGTGCACAAACACATTACACCTCTGCTAGCTAACTTACACTGTCTGATCATTATATTCCGTATAGATTTTAGAATTTTACTGATCAGTTTTAAAGCATTAAATTTCCTTGCTTCAGATTATGCAAAGGGCTCTAATGTGCCTTGATGTCCCCTTAGATCGGTGGATGCAGCTCTGTGGATTGTTCCTCGATCTCGTCTTATGACTACATTTGACAGGGTCTTTGCTTTTAGAGCTCCAGACTGTGAAACTCTCAAATCAAGCAGACTCCATCTTTAGCATATCTTAAATCCCCTCTTAAAACCTTCTTTTATAGTAAAGTGTTTATGAATACTTAATTTGTTACTGAGTTTTATCATCCCTCCTTGCCCATTTTATTTTACTTTTTTAAAACTCTATTTTATCGCTTAGCATTTTAATGTGTTTTTATGATCCCTCAGTTGTTTATACTTTATGTTATTGTTTTAATGTAGTTTTTGCTTTTTATCTGCTGTTTTTCTGTAAAGCACTTTGTAACCTCGTTTTTAAAAAAGAGCTACCTCAATAAAGTTTGTCATTTTATAATATATCTGTCTATTCATTCCAAGGATGTAAATGTAATTCTGTGAACCCTATTAAATTCAAAATCTGTCCTTGTCAATATAAAGCAATATGAAACAACACTATACAAACAAATAGCTCTTTGTTCTGCATTTCTTGGCCATAAATTTAGATTTTTTTTATATACATAGGACATCTGACCAATGAAAGTACCTACTGAAAACTCGTAAATGACATGTCGATTTTTGTAGAGCTACAATGAATAATTGATTAATCGTTAATAATAATCTGCAACTATTTTGTTGATAGATTAACAAAAAAAAACTCTGATTCCAGCTGCTCAAATATGAACATTTTCTTGTCTTTTATGATGGTAAACTGAATTTTGGGGGGATATGAACTGTTTGTCGGACAAAAAAAACATTCCAGGACATTACAGTGGACTTTAGGAACATGTGACGGCATTTCTTGCTATTTGCTGACATTTTATAGACCAATGATTTATTGATTAATCAAGAGAATAATCAGTAGATTAATCGATAAAAAATATAATCCAGCTGCAGCCCAAATGCCTGTATGATGGATGATGTAATGATTTAAAACAAAAGAGCCATGAAAAACCAGTGCTTGCCATTAATCAACAGTATAAGCTATTACAGTCTGCAATAAATATATATGTGGAGTTCAGCGGGGGTGATTAAATACTGCAGAGAGTCATATGTTTTTTTCCCATGCCTCTGTCCATTGAGGAAGTCTCAAATTCATCAGTGAAGTCATCCCTCTTTCTACCCAGAATGCATTGGCCAGAACCCACCAAATAAATAACTAGGCTTTTTTTTTTTTCATCTGGATTCCTTGATGTATTGGGTTGGATTTTTCCATTACTAAGCAGAATAAGAGCATTTCCTTTCACTTCCAGCAGTCTCTAAAGCTGGCGCTCACCATCAGGAATGTAAACACACACAGTCTGTAAACAAGGCTCTCTCTGACCCCCAACCCCCCTCCGACAACGCTGACCACCGCAGACCAGCCTAATGACGTCCCTCTCTGACCCCCCCCAAACTCTCAAAGAGAGATGCAGCCCCATTATTCAGCTGAGAGGTCACGGGGGGAGCGAGGAAGAGGGCGAAAGTAGAGGAAGGATGGCAGAGCATGAGCCGTGGGCCTCAGAAAGTACAGAGACTGAGATGACAGTCCCACTGATATCTTCTCCTGAGTCACAGTATCCCCAATCAGTGAGTAATGGAACAGAAAAACAAATGTGGGCTCTGTGGTGGGGGGTGAGAGGATTAATGATCTGAGAGCCGCTGCAGCTGGCTGAGGGACGGCACTGAGGCTCCTCAGTGAGCCATCAGAGCTTGTGAACAGGGCTCTGGAGGTGAGTTTAAGACTGGGGGGGTCAAAGTGCCGTCAACACTGACTCCATCCTCCCCCGAAACCAACAGGGATGTTGTCAGCACAGTGCCGCATCTGCACAGAGAACAAAGGCCACTGACAGGGTGAGAGGGAAAGAGAGGCAGAGATGGGAGCAGGAGAGAGTTTTCTAATTTTAACCACAATGCTACAGTTGAGGAAAGCATCACAGGACTCATTTGGAACATATTGTTCAGATTAAAGCCCTGATAAATAAACAAGCTCTGCACTCCTTACTCCTGATTGTGAGGGTTCAAATGGTTTCCGCCAGTGGACACTGGTGTTGCATAGAAAGCAGTTGTTTTCAGAAAAGTTTCGGGGATCTAAACTACTTTTCTTCTGTTGCACAAGAAATCTACAGCTTTGTCAGCCCTGCAACCATTCTAAATGAGGTGACAAATAGTGGTCACAGGGGCCTCGCTAGCTGCTGATAAGGTGATTTTCTGCTTGAGGAAGGGAGAAAAGGTACGATGACAGAGGAATCTCAACAGCTGATGGGTTCCCCTGGGGAGCAACAGGGAATCTGCAGTGTCCACAGGTTAAGGTTTTGTTTGGCTGTGACCTAACATCCGCGCTGCATACAGAATGAGTGAAACACAGTAGTGGTTCACATTCAGTATATGCATGCAGATGATGAGAGGAGGCAGTTGTTATACAAATATGACTTGATGCAAACTGAAGGAAAAACAGAAATAATCACACTCTGACCACAAACACACACACACACACACACACACACACACACACCAGACAGTGAAACACGAACCATTCACAGGAGGCTTCACAACAAACATTTTGGAAAATACACTTATTTGCTTTCTGTCAGAGAGTTAGATGAGAAAATCAACACCACTCTCATATCTGTCCATTAAATATAAAGCTACAGCCAGTTAGCTTAGCTTAGCATCAAGGCTGGAAACAGCATGAAACAACTCGCCTGGCTCTTTCAAATGGCAACCAAACATCTAACAGCACATCTAAAGCTCACTAATAAGTCATTAAAAAGTTATTTGTTTAATTTGTACAAAAACATAATTGGGAAAATGACAATTCACTGTTTTACAAATGGGGTTATGTGCTGGACTATTCCTTGACTCTGAGCTGTTGCCAGGCAACCAGCAGAGACTCCAGGAAGTCACCAGACTGATTACAAACAAACGAGCAGTAGCCTTAAATTTAATAGGACACTCCAAACCTCAAAAATAAATGTTTTTCCTCTTACCTGTAGTGCTAATTATCAATGTAGATTGTTTTGGTGTGAGTTGCTGAGTGTTGGAGCTTGGTGCACAAAGTGCCAAAAATATACCTCTGAAAAACTCAACAGCAATGTCTCTTTCCAGAAATCATGACCGGGTTACTCAAGATAATCCACAGACCTTGTTGTGAGCAGTTTCATTCTACCGAACTGCACCTGCCAACTGTATCACTGTGCAGAAGGAAGCGTGCATCTACTCATGGTAGGTTAGGTTTAGGCAGGAAACATGTTAACTATGTACCTTAATACTTTTACTTGGTTTCACATGATTTCAAACATTTGCCTCCTGGGGGAAAGTCCTGTGTTTTGTGACCTAACCACTACCCCAACCTGCCTCCCTACGCAGACTTTAGGTCTTTCTTTACCCCTGACAGCACATTGGTCATGCGGTCACACCCTTCTCGATAATGTATGTTATACACAAATTACTGACTCATGATGACGTAGGTAATATACGAACTGTGGTGCCTTACTTGTCGTAAGTATGAGTACCAACAGAAATAAAGATTAATGGTTTCCTCCTCGGCTGAGCTGTAACGTTAGCTAGCTCAGTGGTGCTAGATGAGCTAGCAGTAGATGCACACTTCCTTCTAAGCAGTGATACGGTTGGTGGGTGTAGTTAAGAAGAAAAAAATAGTTCCTACATGAAACTGCTCACAACAAGGTCTGTGGATTATCTTGAGTAACTGGGTCATGATTTCTGGAAAGAGACATTGCTGCTGAGTTTTTCAAATGAAATGAAAAAGTCAAATGCCCTCTAGTTCCATTATATTAGAGAGAAGGCAGACAACTTTACGGCCGATATCTCCAACACTCGGCAACTCACACCAAAACAATCCAGATGGATAAATAGCACTACAGGTAAGAGGAAAAATGTGTAATTTTACTATGAGGTGAACTGTCCCTTTAACATATAGGCATAAGAACTGAAACAGTCTTCTCATCTAAATCCGATAAGTGCATTTCCTAAAATGTTGCACTATTCCTTCAAATTAATGTTGGAAACTCTTTGTGAGGCTGTTAAATTCTTAATTTCTTAAATAAAAACGCAGAAGTAAAACTGTATCCCTGTATCAGACTGGAATAATAACCTATTTCTCATTTTCTTAACAAAGAAAGACATTCTAGCAAATATGCAGCTCATTTTAAAAAAAAATTACCAGGGGAAATAAGATTGATTAAATGCTAATCATCCGAAAAGCGCACTTATTGAGATTCTCGTTTGCAGACTTGGAATGGGGAAGTCAAATTTCTGAGGGCCAGAATCTTTGACACTGCAGAGAGGAAAATGTCTTGGTTTTAGATTCCAGCGGCCAGGATGAAAGTGAGCAACTGTCCAGAACGAAGGCCCACTGAATCGCCTTGGGTCACAGCTTTAACCAGACAGCTCCGACTTTACATGTGCCTGTAAACATGGACCTCACTCTGTATGTATCTGCAGCCTGCCTGCCCTTAACCTACAATGTTTGTATCAAGCTGTAGCTTGGCCACGCTGAAGCCAGGGGATATGAAATTTAAAAAAAAAAAAAAAAAAAAAAAATAGGCACAATAAAGCCCGACCGTTCCCTCTCTTTAAAGGATTCTCTGACTATAATGGAGCCTCATTTTGGGAAATGAAAGCACTTCTGCCTGCTAAGTGCAATCATTAATATCCAGTCTAAAATCACTCATCGCAGTCATACTCATTCATTTGTCCTCACAACACACCCACAGATCAAAGTCGTTTTCATGATTCATACAGCATTGCTCTTGGACAGAATTGTTATCAAGTGTTTTCACCACTCAAGTAATGCCAAGATAATAATCTCTGCTCTCTCGGCTGCTCTGTAACAACATGTACAGTGGTACTGGAGCACCACTTGTCAGGCAGATGCTTTCTGAGTGTGTCTGCTGAGTGGTAAAGTGAAGCCGGATTGATCCCCTCCACCCACTCATCAGCAAGTGACCGAGGGCTACCCCGAGGCTCAACCTGCCTCAGACGCTCTGATCATAACGAGAACACAACTATCTGACACTGCATGCCTGCTGCAGAAAGAGAGGAGACAGACGGAGACAAGAGAGTGCATACTGTACAGGGTAAAGGGCATTTATAGGTTAGGAGCTCATCTGTTGTAATTGGGTTTGCATAGAAGTAACAGAAGAAATTAAAGGGTGACACGTCACTTCAGTTAAAGGAGCAAGGTGTAAGATTTAGGGAGATTTAGTGGCGTCTGGCAGTGATGACTGCAGATTGCAACCAGCTGAAACTTCTCCCTATTAGTATTCCTTCAGTGTTCATTGTACTACAGGTTTTTACTGGAAGCTGAATAATCAGCAGAGATCTCTTACTCTAAAAAAAACAAATGGACCAGGTGATTAAAACCAGTAAAAACACATAAAAAAGCACTTTCATGTTACAAATAAGTGTTTCTTCTACGCTTTTTGGCATGTTGGAGACGGGCTGCTCGACCAGCGCCTGCTTTGTGTGCTCATATTATTTCTTATCCAGATGTTCTAGGAGGTTTTAACTGGGAGCCGAACTGTCCACAGAGGTCTTTTTCTTGCCAAAACAAACAGAAGTGGTGATTAAAACCAGTAAAAACACTTATAAAAGCACCTTCATGTTACAGATTAGTGTTTTGTCTAAGCTTTTTGACAAGTTGGAGACAGGTCACTTGACCAGCACCTGCTTTGTGTGCTCATGTTGTTTCTGATCCAGATGTTCAAGAGATTATTACCGGGAGCCGAACTGTCCGCAGGGGTCTCTTTCTTGACAAAACAAATGGAACTGTAAGTTCAAGAGGTTTTTACCAGGAGCCGAATTGCCTGCCGACGTCTCTTTCTCGCCAAAACAAACAATACTGGTGATTAAAACCAGTTAAAATACTCAATAAAGTAGAACAAAACAACAAGTATTTTCAACACTGCTCATCACAGAGGGGCTTCTAACTAAGGTGGACAATGCATAAAATCAAAAACAGGAAAATGCAATTGGCTCTATCCGGAGTTCATAGATGAAGACCCGCTCCCTATGTAGATATAAATGGCTCATTCAAGGTTACGAAACACAACAATTTTAATTTCCAAGTGAGCACAGACTAAAGAAAACTCACATATTATATTTCATTTCTGCCAATATATCCCTCTAAATCCTACACACTGGACCTTTTAAGTGATCCAAACTGCAATGTCCTTCACCTCTCAAAGTCACAGAGCATCCCGATGAGGACAGAAGAGGTCTTTTTTCCTGGCTGACCTGAATATATCTTCCATTTGCCAGCTCTTAAAAATTACTTTGCCAAAAATGATGCTTCTGTACCTTGGCAAGCAAACAGGGACTTTTGCATCTGCTTGTTTTAAGGCACATCCAGTCTCTGAGGGGATAAGTGTAATAGCTCGACAAATACCACTGCAGGAGCTTGTCAGGACTCAGGGGCATCGCAGAAACCACATAGACTGAAAAACGAAGAGTGAAGGTGATGAAAGAGGAGCGCCAAAGTGGTGTCAAAATGTTAAAGATGACTGGCCCATGTTCATAAAAAGCAGCGCTGCTGTCTCTGTTTGTCTTTTTTTTTTCCCTCCATCTTTCTGCTAAACAGCGAGCACTCACAGAAGTTCAAGGCCGTGGGCAGAAATAAAAAGCCCCATTTAAATGGCTCTTTTATGTGGCTTCACATACAGTTTCAAAGAGCTGTCCAAATGACCACAGACACAGCCCATACACTCTCTCTCTCTGTCCCAATTACACGTATCCACACACACACTGACACTTCCATGCTTACACAGACCTGCAACATATCCAGCCTTCTATCGAGTAATAAAAGTGGGCCGGACAGGAGTGGAGAAAGCAATGGAGGGGACAGAGGGGAGCTGTGCATGTCTTTTTCTTTTGTTGCAAAAATATAAATAGCACATGGGCTGACAGCGAGCTTTCTGACACAGTGGGTGTGATGCAGTCGTTGCTTATGGCTGACAGAGAAAAAGCACAGCTACTTCATTAAGTGCAAAGGAAAGGAAGCGAGGACAAAGCAAACAAAGCAAGAGTTGGGTGTAAAAGGAAAGGGGTGAGTGAGTGTTGGGGGTGGCGGCGGTGGGATTTCTTCTTCCTTTCCATCTCGCTCACAGTGGAGACTCAGGCAGCATCTCTAGGTAAGCTTCCCGTCACTTGGGGCCTCATATTGCCAAGGCTGCTCGGTTCCCACAGTGTGTCCGGGCCTGGATCTGGCCTTCCTCCCCACTCAGGCAGCCCTGCGTCTTTAGACCCCCAAGCCCCGGAGCAGAGGTTACACCAACATAGCCAGCCACGGCAGCATGTCAGCCCCACACCAACCGTTGCCTTGGTGCCGCCGCATTAACGAAGAGCTCCTGACTCTGTTCGAGGGAAAGTGATTTGCCATGACGTCTATGGCTCCCGTCTTTCCTCTCCTTCTCTTTTCCTCGCTTGTTGCTGCTCGCTCACTAAGAAACCTCCTCTCTCGCTGTCTGTCTCTGCACCCTTAATCTCTCCTGTTTCCACGGTCTCATTTTTCCCTTCTTTGTCATTCTCTCCACCACATCCTTGAATCTTCCCTCCCTCATTCCATTGCTCTTTCGCTCCCCTTTTTCTTCCCCGAGTAATGACTGATGCCTGAGACACAGTGCCATGATTAGACTGACATTGATGAAAGACAAAGACTCTTGTCGGCAACATCTGTGTTGAATAAATATTGAGATGACAAATTGTTTTTTTTTTTGTTACTCATTGTTCATCTCTCCGTTTCTCCAGTTTTCAAAATTGTTCCCAGCTTGCAGACTTGTCAGTGCCACAGAGTTGCCACCGACATCAAACACAATATTTATTTTCAGTTAGGCACAAAATATGCTCACAAATAACTCCGGAGCCAAACACAGATAATATGTCACTGCAGAGCTGCTCGCCTCGCACTGAGTAACGGGAACCTGGAGGAGAAGCCTACCGAGTGGCCGTCCACGGCGTTTCACTCGGTGACCAACAAACAGGTGCATGCCATTACAGACCGACACTCACACAGCAGCATTCCACGCTACAAGGAAGTGTGTAATCGATGTTGTGGAAAATAAAGTGAGAAAAAAGTAGTTCTAATTGCAAAATGTAAATATTGAGTTTTCCCACAAGTGGGGGCAGACCACCCAGGATGCAAAATAGTCACCCACCCCCTTTCTCTTTTTGCCTTGTCGACCGCCCGAGAGATGTCTTTTTGTGTGTGCGAAACATCACCGACCACAATCAACACTCACACAGAAACCATGATGTGTCTTTGCATGCAAATACTTCTGGCAGCTCTGGCTCGCCTTTTTGCATTGTGGGAAAATTAAGTGATGAAAACCTGCGGGGGGAAAAGGCTGAGAGGATCAGAAATTGAGTGTGTAACACCATGTCTGTCTTGTTCCTGTAAGGTGCCAGAGTTTTTTCTTTTTTTTTTTTTTTTCAGACTGCCCTTGTCTGGTCTGAATAATTTCTCACAAGACAAGAGAGCAAGAGGGCAGCCAGCTGGGCAGCTCGGCACTATAGCTGCAGTGTCTGACAGACGGAGGCTCCCTCCATGTGTGCGTTACAGGCCGGTGTCAAATACTTGTCTGGACTGTGACAAATACCTCCTGGTAGTCTTACTACAATTACCTGCAGGATTAGCTATGAAACATAACTGTTCACACTGCTGGTGCTGTTTGAAGATCAAAGGCAACTGGGGTTTTTTTTTCCTGACAACAGAAAACTGTCAGTGAAACTTAATTTAAGCCTTATGATGTTTCCTTGCACAAGCAACTGAGCACACTGACACCACATGAAAGCAATTAAATTATTGCAAAATAATCAAATGAAGCAGAAGCTCCTGCCTGAATCAAAGTGAGAGTCACAGGTTGATTAAAGTCTCCAAAAACTTCACTTTAATTGTCAAATAATCTGCTTTTAACTTGTTTTAATGCACCTAAATTCAAGTTACATTCATTAAGACAACTGATCAAGTGTCATCTAACAGATCTATCAAGCAGTGTGGAGTAAGCAGCACATTCCCAGCCATCAGGGGTAAATAAAAAAGCAGCTATTTTTGACGTGAAAACTTACCTTGAGTGGTTTTACTTCCTGAAGCTGACTGTTGGACAAAGGCGACCAAGCAGAAACCTACAAATCCCAGGCTCGCGCGTATCAAAGCGTGCATATACATGTTAACTTTCACTGTAGTTCAACACGAGCACTTTCTAAGATCTGCGATGCGCAAGAGCACATAGGCTACAAGGGTGCGCGTGTGCTATAAAGGTCTCGTTATTCCCGCTGAGCAGCCGCTGATAGGATACTGTGCGATCCAACCTTTTCTCTCCTCTCCTCTCTTTACGCCTGCTTATTTGAGTTTCAAGTGATCGGGGTTGAGGACAGCCCGACAACGCGGAGCGGAGGAAGGCTTTTCTGTTATCATGTTTCGAGCCAGACCAATGTCAATTTAAGAAAGGGGAGAGGGAGAGAGGGAGGGAGAGATGGAGCGGAGCGGCGGGGTCTGAATCTGAAGGGGGAGGAGAGAAGAAGAAGAAGCGTCCGCGCTGCGCTCCGGACTCCTCTGCTGCTCCTTCTCCTCTCTCACTGGCCCCTCACTCTTTCCTTTCCTTTTTTTTTTGTTCTGCAGGAATTTACACACACAGGTGCTGGTCGGGCTGCTGAACGCGGACCCGGGTGACCACCACGTGCGCGGGCGCGTGCAGTCACCTGGCCGGTGCCACCTGCGCAAAAAGGAAAAATAAAAGTGGCCCCGTCACGTCGGCGTGGTAAAAGCAATGGCTGAAAGGGGGGCAAGAGGGCGGATGGATTTATAAATGACTCAGATGGAAAAAGTAATAGCCTGGAGATTGCATTTTGTTCTTAGGCTGTGTGAGGCTACGGCTCATCCAGTCCCACTATCAAACCAATAAGCGCCCATTTTCATCGGGTCGCGAGTGCAGCATTGATGTGATGACGTCTGCAATCTCGTTGATGGAAGATTAATGTGTTCATTAAAACTGTTTGTCAACAGCAAATGTTGGCATTTCGAAAAAGTCAAATCCAGACCCAAATATTACTGCACATGGGCGGATTATGAGAGAATGGGCCCCTGGGCACAGATAGGCAAAAGCCCCCACCACCTCTCCTACATAAGGGCAAGACACAGGGACACTGTGGTGGTTTTGCACACTCTTTTGTTGTTTTACATCTGTTTGTAGTTATTTTGTGTCTCTTTGCAGTTCCTTTGCATCTTTTTGTTGCTCTTTGTGGTGTAGTTTTGAGTCTTTCCCTGGTTGGTACGTGTTAATTTGAGTGACAATTTGCAGATGACATTCATGGTGGTGGGGCACTGACATTTCTTTTGGATCCTGGGCCCATTCAGTAATTCATCTATAATTACAGGTATTACCATAGGTGTAGATTTCGATGTTTGGTCATGGACCGTCCATGTCCAGATAAGACGTGCAAGGTACCCTGGGTGCGTTAGTTGTTGAAGTTCTGGGACACCGCATCAAGTTCTGCCTGTTAGATGCATTGTCTTCTTTCAAAATACACTTCTGTTTTCACAGGAAATGTAACATTTACATAAAATCTCTTTCAAAATAAATGCACTACGTCAGTACACCATGAATTGGCTTTTTTTTCCCTTCAGCAGCAAACGCACATGGTTGGGTTTAGGACAAAATAACAGAGAACGGGCTTTATAATCTTACGGGACACGAACACTGCTCTCCCGGGTGAAGGTCGGTGTTTGTTGGACCCATCCACCACCCCTCACACCCGCCCCACTCGGACTTTTGCCGGTGTAACTGTCATTCTCGTCCTGCCACATTTCCCCCTGATGCCGCCGCTACTGACCGCGTATCATGCTGAGACAGCTATTATCATTGGTTTCTGATGCCACAAGTCACTGCCCAAGCGCCAGATTTCAACGACTTCGGAGTGAGACCGGGTTCGGGAGGCGCAGGGGGCATGTCCTCCTCAATATTTTACACAAAACATACATTTTTTTATTTTGATATGATTAAAGACATTTATACCATACAATAGTGCAAGAGATGCAAAAAGACAATGCAGAAAATAAAGCATATGATGCTCAAACATTCTGGTGGAGCACCCCAAACCTAAGCCCTTGGGTATTTTTGATGGCATTTTAACAAAATGATTTCATTTCAGGGGGAAAAATAAGATTAAAATAATCTTTATCCTCAATATCTACCTACTGAATGGAGTTAAAAGTTCAGCTGACAGAGTTAGGAGCTAAATTATAAAACTTGTTTGAAAATGGAAAATGAAAACCTGCATTTTTTTATTTTATTTTATACCTCCACTGATTTCTCTGCATATCCTCCTTACTTCGAGGTCAATTGGGGGCCCTAAAGCAATTTCATATCCCTGTTATAGGTACAGCTGCATGACGCACTGAAATCCAAGTGAACCTGCATGAAAAAAATACGCACATGAAGAAAATGATTTTTTTTTTATTAAAAAGCCCCGTTGATATGAAGTTATTATGTTGAATGAATAACTGACACCAGCTGTTCAGAACACAGTTCAGGATGAATCAATTCTTCAGGTATGATGGCTAACAGTCAGTAATTGCTCGTGTTTACAGGAACATTGATGAAAGCATTATAATGCTCATCTGGTATAGGGACCAAACACAACCTGAATACAAATTTATTTTGTGTCATGTGGTTCCAAAACCATAACGAATACCATATCATGCACTCATCAGTACTGAGTTTTCACTGCAGGAGATTCAGCTCGACTGCCTCATTGGTTCTGAATGACTACAGCCCAAACCAGTAATATGGAGAGCCACTTACGTACGTGTGAAGCCTGTTGTAAAAAACCTTTCAAGACTTAAATCAAATGAGGAGTTTAGAAGTTGAATGGATTAAAGGAAGTTTGCTTTTTAATCCCCACCATCAGCCAGCCCTGCAAAACTGATCATGAGGCGCCGTGTGCACACCATTACCCTCAAGACCTGAAGAGGAATGAGGCTTGAGGAGCTACATGAATCAAAACAGACCTCTCTCACATTACTCGGAGCACAGCCCACTGAGCTACTGTGCCACATTTCACCGGCAATCACATTGTTTTCAGGAAGCGCCCCACGGAGAAAAAGCATCTGTATCCCCACACCTGCTACCTCTGCCTACATTATCACCTAAATTAATCAGATGTGTTGATGCGTTTATGTTTGCATTTCAACGTACGGGAAGATTCTACACTATAATTATCACGCCGGCTCCCATGTGTCATTTTTTTTTCTCAATCAAATATACTGTAATTAGGGCCTCACAATGAGGCTGATTGGAGATAACAACTCCACTTTCTTCTGACGATGCAGAGAATCTAGAAATAGCGCTGTGGGCTGATGACAGAGAGAATTATTTTCATTATCTTCCATTTTATCGGGATGTTGTTATTACGTTTACTTTAGATATTATGTGATAAAATGTAACTACCTTAGATCCGAAGATACCTTAGATATTTCATAAACAAGGTAATTTAATACCCGCGCTACCCCGTGTTTTTGCCAGAGACTAGGGGCCTCAATAAATAAGAGATTCAGTACAACAGAATAACCTTCTGAGAATCCCTCCTCGCATCCACAGAAGAAGAAAAAACATGTAAATCCACAGCACAAAGTCAAGCAGTTCAGTGTAATTAAAATAACATCCGTCAGGGATATGGAAATATCCCATGTCCCTGTGTCTAAATCTCTGGGTAATTGTGAGCACTTGTATAACCAAATGAGCTCAGAGTCACTCGGGGAGTTTGAGAAAGTCAGAACACGGTTGCCACAGAGCCCGAGTACAAGTCACGCTGGAGGATCAGTACACTTTTCGTGGCAACACTTCATTAAAGACAGAGGGGCTGTGCACGGGCATCACACTGTGCACCAAACCGAGCTATTTTTACACTAACAGACACAGAAGGGAAGCTGAGGCAATGTTTAATTTATGATGCTCGTCATGAAAAGGACTTCAGCTACACACAGTGGGTAAAGAGCAGTGTGGAAGGTGTCGAGAGAGCAGCGAGGCTCTTTCATAGACTTCAAGTCAAATTAAAATGAATCGCCGTTCTCAGTGAGAGTGAGTTTTGTGAAACGTGTTGGTGAGATTTGTGGCAGAGCAACTGACCGCAGTCTGGCTTGTTTTGCATGGAGTGTGTAGCACTGTTTTCTTTTTGGATTTCACTGGATTTGAAGGCAATATCAGTTCATAACTTCTTCTTTTTAAAGGAGTTGAAGCATTTGGAGCTGTACAAAAAATGCACGATTGTCAGAGACAGACCACATTTAACAACTGCCACAGTGGCTCCAAACTCCAAATTTCCCACTCTTCAGCCATCAAAAGGCAGAAAATATGTGGCAGGTAGTTTTAGACAGCACTGTTACAACCTACTTTTTATTTTGATGCTGAAATATCGAAGCCAGGCGACGCTCCAGCAGCTGTTACTCTAAGATAAATGCAAGATGGATGCATGTTGGGAGGCGTCAGTGAGACCCATCACTGTACTATACTGCATGCTAATGAACTGGGGAGTTTGAAGCCCTGCAGAGAGCTTAATGTTCTCTTCCAGATGCTCATACACAGGGACACATCACCTCAGCTCCTCATTTACTTTCCTCTGGTTCGACATTTATGCTCCCCAATTGTCTGAAAGATTTATGTGTGAAAATGCCAAGACTCACGGCTCAGAAGTTTTCCCCCCTCTTTCTTCCCTTCTTTTTCCTCTCTGCAGGGGCTTCATATGCGAGGTTACCAACACCACCGCAGGCCCAGCAGGATCTCTTGGTACTCACCATGCCAGCACCACAGGGGAGCAGAGTGGCTTGCTGAGTTCCACACTTTAGTACAGGCATCCCAGCAAATGCTGTGGGCTTGCCCCAGGAATGCCTCCTGACCACAGCCTCAGTCACTGGCACTAACAGGGAGCAAGAGAGGGAGAGCGAAAAAGGAAACACAGTTATCAAGTCGGAAGAAATGGAGGTGTCACACACAGTCGCTCTGACTCAATGACTAATCCTGCATTCACGTGTGCCCCAGATGGTCCCATTTCCCGATTCGGGAAGTCATTCTTACTTTGTTGTGTTCATAAGTTTTAGGCTGTAATGTGGAAACAACATGGACGCTACAAAAAGGATGTGTTGCATTTTATTGCTCACAGCTTTTAAACACGTTGATAACAGGGTGAAGCTTTGTACTACAAAGTGATTTTGTCACAGACTTGTTGCTGCACCAGGACATACTAAACTACTAAAATATGGCTTTACCCGACTAATGCTAATAAATAACTTTTCTAACTAGCAACTAACAATTACAACAAACCATATTACGAATTACATGCGAGGCAGAAGAACTGACATGCAGTATGTGAATTAATGAAAAGTTTATTACTATTAACTGAGCATTTATTTCCACGTTTCTGATATATGACGTCAACTCAGCAACACATGTACCAAAATTTTTGTTGACTCTCAAAGTTCACACGGCGTTTGCATGATTTTTTCAGATTATTCTGAAACCCCATAAATGCAGGGTTATTCCAGCCTGTTTCCACTTCCAACTCATCAAATACCACCGCTTTGTCAGTGACATTGACGCCAGACATGAACACAAAGAGGTACCATTTGTGACAGTACAACACACATCGGGCGTATCAGTTTTAAAGGCTGTGGGAAACAACCCAACTCATAAAATACCACCGCTTTGTCATTGACGTCGATGTCAGAAACCAACACACAGAAGCACCTTTCGCGATGGTATGATATGCACCAGTTTCCGAAGCAGCTGGCTACAATCCAACTCGTCAAATACCGCAACTTTATCAGTGACGTTGATGTCAGACACCAACACACGAAGACACCTTTCGCGACAGTATGATACACACGGGGCCCATCAGTTTTAAAGGCGGTGGCCAACAACACAACTTGTCAAATATTGCTGCTTTGTCAGTGACGTTGGCGCCAGGCACCAACACACAGAGGCACCTTTTGCGACAATATAGCCTAATTCACAACAGGTGCAGCAGTTTTAGAGGCAGCGGGCAACAACCAAACTCGTCAGTGGACATTGGCACCCTTCTCAGTGGTATGATACACACCAGGTGGCGTCAGTTTGTAACGCCGCCAGCAACTATCGTAATATAAAGAGTGAAAGGATGGGTCAAACTAACTCTGGACTTTCACTCAGGAGACCTGTGTTTGGTCCCCACGTGAAATTTAAGCCAAATTTAAGCCATTATGTTATTTTCTACACCTAACTATGTGCTTTTGTAGCCTAAACCTAAGGAAATTAACATAAATATGAAGCTTTAATAATGTTGTTAATGTATTTTGAAAAAGCCTGTATGCATGTAACAAGCAGAAACTGTATGTAATAAGCCTGAATTAACATGCCATCCCTGAACATCCATAACAAGTGCAGGAGCGTACCTAGCATTCATATTTATTTGTGTTGGTCCACTGACAAAGTGGCAGTATTTGACGTGTTGAGATGACAACTTGTTATGTTATTGTTATTGTGTTGTTGTGTTTTTCTTGCCAGTGAAAGACTACTTTTGCAGCACCATGAATGAAAACGACCCCAGTAGCGCAAAGGCCATTTAAGTTGTGTTACATTTGTGCATCGCACTGCTGGAAATGTCAGAAGAGTTGAAACCTTCTAATGAGTGCTATCACCACAGTGCCCTTAGGCTCTGTGTTATGAGGGCTTGTTTTCCTCCCAGTCATATTACCTGAGTCTTAATGCTGCTGCAGCAAGGAGGGAGACAAAATATGGAGAGGCTTGTTAGCTGCGTGAGTGAGCATACGGGTGCTGGAGGGGATACAGGCCTGTGCGCGTACTGTATCTGTTGTGTGTGTGTGTGTGTGTGTGTGTACACCTGTAATCAAATGGACCCATCAGGATCAAATGAGACAGAGAGGGAGACATTGTCCTGTTAAGATCCTAACTTTAATCCCTTCTGATGAGCCTGAATCATTCAAAGTATCAATCATCATCATACAACTAAATTGTATGACAGTGCTTACTGTCTATCTGAACACACACACACACACACAGAGGACAGAGATAATACCCATATATTTTAAGTAAACTCTTTTGATGACACAGAACTGGGCCGGGCATGCTTAAACCCCAGCACACTCAGCAGTGGCTCTGTGCCACTTTGTCTCCACTAATCCTCTATGATCAACTCATATGTGGAGAAAGGGACGAGGCCTTTCGGCGGCCTCTTTCAGACAGGCGCAGTGTAAGTAGGTAAGTACAGAACAGGACCAGGGCGGCGGGGAAGTCCCATGAGCTCACTGTCTAGCCTGATAGTGCTGCAGCTACGCCTACCTGCTGCTCCAACTACCAACTCCAGGGAGTGTCTCCCTGGAGCTTTGTGGAGGTTCAGCTCATATGTGTGTCATAAAATACCAAATAAGCCTCAGAGATTCTGGCCACTTTTAATTTCTAAAATCAGTGAAATACCAAACTTCAGATCCCATTCAAACCTTGTCAGGCAATCTAAGCTTAGCACAAGTGATGATTGTGTTTAAGGGTCGCTGTGACACTTTGATGAGTACAACCTTCCAGCAAATCGCCCACATTCATCGCTTACATTCTTTGCTAATACTCTGACCTGAATCATTTCCTCTGGAAGGAACAAGACAAAGCAATTTTGTTTGGAAAGATAAAAACTGCAGCCAGGACCAAACTGAGCTCTTGGAGTCACGCTGGTCCAGGCCCTGTCTGACCTCATAAAGAGTACAGAAAAGAACTGTAAAAAATTACTTATTCTTTCCTAAGACTGAACGAATAAAGGTCTTTAAAGAAAATACAACAGGTCCTGTCTCTCCATAAAAAAGCCAGTTTTATGAGATGCTTCATGGATCAACAGCTGAACCAAATTCCTTTTAATAAGTGAACCGATTTGTGTTATTGCACAGGCAAAATACCAAATTCTTCCCACATTTTGAACGACCGAGCTTCAAAAAGACTCGGAAATATGAGGTACATAAAATGGAAATTGAGTTAAAGACGTTGATTATTATGGGTTATTAGCACTCTTGGCAGTAGAATGAAATTTGCATCAAACTTACTCTCCTTTGGCCAAATTAAGAGGAACGCTGACTTGTTAACCTTTCCCAGCCTTTTCACTTTAGTAAATAGACAATAAAACAATTATTATATTACAGTTTATTATGAATTATGAAATGTAGAACCTTACAAAATCTACAACAAATGATCTGCTGCTATGACCTCATATGATACATATATGAGCGTGACAAAAGACTGTTTAACTTTCAGAATGACTCATCTTTAAAATATTTTAACTCATTAAGAATACAGTACAGGCCAAAAGTTTGGACACACCTTCTCATTCAATGCGTTTTCTTTATTTTCATGACTATTTACATTGTAGATTCTCACTGAAGGCATCAAAACTATGAATGAACACATGTGGAGTTATGTACTTAACAAAAAAAGGTGAAATAACTGAAAACATGTTTTATATTCTAGTTTCTTCAAAATAGCCACCCTTTGCTCTGATTACTGCTTTGCACACTCTTGGCATTCTCTCCATGAGCTTCAAGAGGTAGTCACCTGAAATGGTTTTCCAACAGTCTTGAAGGAGTTCCCAGAGGTGTTTAGCACTTGTTGGCCCCTTTGCCTTCACTCTGCGGTCCAGCTCACCCCAAACCATCTCGATTGGGTTCAGGTCCGGTGACTGTGGAGGCCAGGTCATCTGCCGCAGCACTCCATCACTCTCCTTCTTGGTCAAATAGCCCTTACACAGCCTGGAGGTGTGTTTGGGGTCATTGTCCTGTTGAAAAATAAATGATCGTCCAACTAAACGCAAACCGGATGGGATGGCATGTCGCTGCAGGATGCTGTGGTAGCCATGCTGGTTCAGTGTGCCTTCAATTTTGAATAAATCCCCAACAGTGTCACCAGCAAAACACCCCTACACCATCACACCTCCTCCTCCATGCTTCACAGTGGGAACCAGGCATGTGGAATCCATCCGTTCACCTTTTCTGCATCTCACAAAGACACGGCGGTTGGAACCAAAGATCTCAAATTTGGACTCATCAGACCAAAGCACAGATTTCCACTGGTCTAATGTCCATTCCTTGGGTTTCTTGGCCCAAACAAATCTCTTCTGCTTGTTGCCTCTCCTTAGCAGTGGTTTCCTAGCAGCTATTTGACCATGAAGGCCTGATTGGCGCAGTCTCCTCTTAACAGTTGTTCTAGAGATGGGTCTGCTGCTAGAACTCTGTGTGGCATTCATCTGGTCTCTGATCTGAGCTGCTGTTAACTTGCCATTTCTGAGGCTGGTGACTCGGATGAACTTATCCTCAGAAGCAGAGGTGACTCTTGGTCTTCCTTTCCTGGGTCGGTCCTCATGTGTGCCAGTTTGGTTGTAGCGCTTGATGGTTTTTGCGACTCCACTTGGGGACACATTTAAAGTTTTTGCAATTTTCCGGACTGACTGACCTTCATTTCTTAAAGTAATGATGGCCACTCGTTTTTCTTTAGTTAGCTGATTGGTTCTTGCCATAATATGAATTTTAACAGTTGTCCAATAGGGCTGTCGGCTGTGTATTAACCTGACTTCTGCACAACACAACTGATGGTCCCAACCCCATTGATAAAGCAAGAAATTCCACTAATTAACCCTGATAAGGCACACCTGTGAAGTGGAAACCATTTCAGGTGACTACCTCTTGAAGCTCATGGAGAGAATGCCAAGAGTGTGCAAAGCAGTAATCAGAGCAAAGGGTGGCTATTTTGAAGAAACTAGAATATAAAACATGTTTTCAGTTATTTCACCGTTTTTTTGTTAAGTACATAACTCCACATGTGTTCATTCATAGTTTTGATGCCTTCAGTGAGAATCTACAATGTAAATAGTCATGAAAATAAAGAAAACGCATTGAATGAGAAGGTGTGTCCAAACTTTTGGCCTGTACTGTATATTAAAAAATATGCAATAAGCAATAGACATCTGTTAGTTAGGACACTGAATGTACATTCACCACTTTGCACTATTTTTGGATGCATATAAGTTGTGATATGCAGAAGTAGAAATGTTTAAGATAATCACTTTTCTCTGTGCAAAGAGCTGAGTCTGTTTGCAGCTGTTTCATCAGCATGTGATGTGAAAATTATCTTATGCACATTATTGAATGCTGCCCATCATTATCAGCCCTAAACCACAGTTGGGAGGCCTGGCTGCACCAATAGTGGTTGTACTGGTCCACACACACATGAATCCAGACCGCCCTCTAGTGGTCGAGCTGTTTCTATTAACAGGGGTTTTCAACCCAGAACACCAATCTGCGTTATATGAATGCATATGGAAGAGTTCAAGATTTTGTAACTCTTGTTTTCATTCTGTCTCTAATTTGAGGGTAATTTCTAAGTTTTAAAACTACAGTTCCCATAATTCGGTGGCTGTAAACCGGAAGTACGCCTTTAGTGTTGGATTGAGCTCAGTTAGACACCTGTGGGCTTCAACCTACTTATTTAAGCCGACATTTCTTTGCATTTTGGCAAATTGTAGTCATTAAAACTATGCCGAATTATCAATTAGCAGTTCGTGATTGCAATGCACTCATGTATGTACAGATAACTATCACTATATTACTTTGATACTG
Source organism: Epinephelus lanceolatus (assembly GCF_041903045.1). Lineage (NCBI taxonomy): Eukaryota > Metazoa > Chordata > Actinopteri > Perciformes > Serranidae > Epinephelus > Epinephelus lanceolatus. Next base: position 14,069,855 of record NC_135741.1, on the reverse strand, counting down.
AATTAAAGATAAAAACATCAGAATTTTCAAGGAAGTACTGGAGTTAATTGTAGCACCATTTCATGGGCCATATATGAGCAACAGTGATATCCTCGGAAAGTGTAAGTCACACTGAGTCTAAAAATGTGTGTATCATGTCTGTGTGTTCATATTTTATTGAGTTTTGACACTGTGAAAGTACCTTGCTGGCCTCCAGGAGTTGTGTCATCCACAGTTTCTGCTCCAGCTGCTCTTGACCGTTGATTACAAGGGCTAAATTACAACTTCCGGTACCCCTTCAGGTAGTGTCTCCCTCCGCAGTATGGGTTATGGCGTAAGTTAGATCACGGGTACGGCTCTTTATCCAGTCTCCATTGGCTCTCGATGACTTTGACAAAAATATCTCAAGAAACTGAATAAGTTGTTTTTTTTTCCATTTTTATTGTAGGCCTAAATAAAGTCTTACATTCTCCCATTGTGTAGCACTCTATTGCTACTCTTGAGCCTCCCTAGCTAGGCTAGCATTGGATTCCAAATCCATAAAAGTAAAAGTCGGAAAGGAAAATATAGAATTTAATAGTGCGTGGAGACATTTATTTGCTTTCACTGCCAATGCTGCAATGTTAAACTATCAGATAATCATAAATAGTCCACTGCAGAGGAGCCATCTTGTGGTGAAACATATTTTTGAATGCTCATTTAGACCTATTTTTAACATTGATAGGCTAATTTGGACTTAATACGCAGTGTTACCATAAGGATCAAATATATTTTGTGGCTCCAGGCAAATTTTTCTTTATTATTTTGGGTCAAAAATGGCTCTTTTGATAGTTGAGGTTGCTGACCCCTGGGTTAGATTATGGTTAGGAGTTGTAGAGATAACTGTTTGTAGTATAGGATATAGTTAGGTGCAGGTAAAATGCCAAAAAATATATTTGAAAAACTCAACAGCAATGTCTCTTTCCAGAAATCATGAACCAGTTACTCATCCACAGACCTTGTTGTGAGCAGTTTAACGTAGGAACTATTTTCTTTCTATCAAACCTCGCCTGCCAACTGCATCTACTGAGCTAGCTAACGTTACAGCTCAGCCATGGAAGATGCCGGTGATGTTTCCATCTCGCGCTGTCAAAAGCATGAGCCTCTCGTCCATGACTAGATGCACACTTCCTTCTGTGCGGTGATACAGTTGGTGGGTGTAGTTCGGTACTCAAGATATTCCACAGACCCTGTTGTGAGCAGTTTCAAGTCAGAACCCTATCACTGCCCGATGGAAGCATGCATCTACTCATCAAGAAGCTCATGCTTGTCACAGCACGAGATGAATATATTAGTAATATCCTCTTTGGCTGAGTTGTAACATTAGCTAGCTCAGTGGCGCTAGGTGAGCTAGCAGCAGATGCACGCTTCCTTCTGCACAGTGATACATATGGCAAGTATAATTTGGTGGAAAGAAATAGTTCCTACATGAAACTGCTCCAACAAGGCCTGTGGATTTGTAACTGGGTCATGATTTTTGGAAAGAGATGTTGCTGCTGAGTTTTTCAAATGTTTTGTTTTGTTTTGCTACACTCGACAGCTCACACCAAACAATCTGAATTGATAAAAATCACTACAGGTAAGATGTAAAACATGTAGTTTTGATATTGGGGTGAACCATCCCTTTGAGGTAAGGGGAAACATATCTACGGGGAAACAGACTTTGACACAACAGCATGCACCTGTCCCTTTCACCTCCCTTTCGTCTCTCTTTCGCACCCCCCCCACCCCCCCTGCAGGCTCACCGCCCACTTTGAAAAACTCTGCTGTAGAATAATAATCAGGTGTTCATGCTGCTGGTTTAGAGAGCTAAAGACAACCTGTAAGACCTTCTACAATTTTTGGCAAAACTATGAGCAAGCACAGTTGTACTCTACTTAATAAACCAATTTGTCATTAAGTGGCAGCCTCTTTGCCTTATCATTATCACATGGTGATGATACGGCTTAAGAGTCAGCTTCTCTCCTCATCTCGAATCCCATCTAAAGTCTTTGTAATTTCTTCACACTGAGAATGCAGATATGCAGACTGATATGGTATGTTATTCATAGCAACTGATCTATGATGCCTCGGAGGGTAAGCGTGAAAGTGACAGGAACTGTCACTGGGTCCTTGTCAGTCAGGTCTGCTGGCAGCGGGACAACAGAGCAGGTGGAGAGGAAAGATAGCTCACATACCAACATGCCACAGAGCAGCACAAAGCAGCCTGTGTTGGTTTGACAGCACGTAACTGCTCCCTCTTCTTTTGGCTTTGCAGCGAAAGAAGATTTTCGCTAGAAGCTAAACTAAGAATAACACAAAACACCAATGATAATTTACTTACTACTACCCTTTGGTGTCTTGAAAGTACAATGTCTTATTCATCTTTAATGCAAAAAAAAAAAAAAAATACACGTGGTTTATCTTTAAAATATTCAAACAACATTCAAATCCTTTTTGACTTGGCTCTTGTTTAAAGCCACTGACAGATCAGGTATTTACTTCCTTTGGAAAAATGTGTACAAATATACAAATATGTGAAAGTATTCTGTTTATAGACCATGCAAATTGTTTTGATGGATTAAAATACACACTGAGAAGAATTCCAGGGTGTGATCGAGACAACAAAAGTGTGCACTTGGCACTGATGCATTTATTCAAAGACGACACACCTATATGTAGATCTAATTGCACAATAAAAGATAAGAGTGATGATTATCAGTTGGGACGCCCTGTACTGTGTTACCAGCAAAATACTGGGGACTTTTAGATGTGGAAGGCCTGCAACATTGTCTAGAAAGTTAAGAAAAAAAAGGAAAAGTAAGTTGCATCAAACACTTACTGTTTTCTATACAAACTCTATATTGCAGCAATGTGGTGGAAATACCTACTCAGAGAGTTAGCTTTCAAATTGAGCTTAATTTTCACATCCGTGGGTGACCTTTACATCAAATTACAGAATAGAGCTATCTATTTGTCTCTGAAAGCCTGCAGCAGCGATAAAACGTCTTTCAGACCGACTGTCTGCTCAGTAATGTGCCATAATGACCAGCAAAGATGTTGCATAAAGGCTAAACCAGGAGGTGAGGAAACAGGTTGCACCGGTTCTATTGCCATCCCATCAGATAAAAAGCTGCTGAAGCTGAGCCAAAAAAAACTGGTGCCTCAATTTACAATTTGACGTGACACGAGGGCTTCACATGCCACCAGAGGAAAACAAATGACATATTCCAAATGCACATAAAGGAAATCTGTGACTTGGCACGTAGACACCAAAAAACTATAAGACTGCTTGTAATAAAAGTTGTTAGATCAGCTCATACAACTGACACCATTGTATAACAAGCTCATAAGTTTTGACATATGCGTCACTATGCAAACATGCAAACCGCATGTTTCAGATTCCTATCATCCAGTGGCCACTGGCTATGTGCTGGGAGTTACATTAAGGTATGTTCCAGCTATGCAGCACACATATTTTTATTCATTTAATCAACACCCTTTAATTATGATGTAAAATCCTCGACTGCGCTGAGCACTAAATGCAGCTCATGTTAAAGGAATACTTCACCCACAACATGATCATTTATAAATCAGTTGGTCATACCGTGTTACACTGAATTCCTTAAAATAACGTTGTTTTTCTCACATACCTCCACAGAAAATGGTGAACATACTGATTTACTGATTGGGGATCATGTTTAACACAAGCGGCAACTCACAGGGCTGAAAAATGAAGCCAACATGGAAGTGCCAGTTCTTTGAATGGCCACTTGAGGCTGGCTGCAGAAGGCTACAGCAGAAATTAACATGTTGAGGCCTACTCCGGACCCCGTAACACAGCCAAGCTACGCCAACCAGCAGGTTTTACAGCTAATTTTGACTGAGTCGCTACAGCTGATCTCAACATTCATGACAACTGTAAGGGGTGTGTCTTGTCATAACTCAACCGTTTACATTTTATTAAGGTTTAAAATTACTCATAGTTAAGTGTGGGCAGCTCTGAGTGACAGGCTGTCTTCAGATAGCGTCCTCGGCTTTTCAGTCAGACCCAACCCTCACTCCTCCACAAAGCCAGCCCCTTGCTTAAGTATGATCACTTCTGGCTCCAAAAAAAGTTGGTAATGGCAGAAATACCGAGCTCAAGGCTTCAAAATGGGAGTCCATAAATCAATAGGTAACATCATGCCAGCTAACACAGTTGGGCAGTGGTGTCCTTACTACTTTAACTGCATTTCTCAGTTGCATGGTGGTATTGTCACTACTTTCTGAGTCAAATAGTTTTTCAGAAGTAAAGTTGATTAAATCACTGAGTAGCGCGGTAGCATCCACAAAAGTTATAAGCAATTTTCTCAGGAAAAACTCTGAAGTGAAGTGGACTTGTTTTTCTGTGAAGGTCTGGATAACACTGAGAATAAGTAAAGTGACTGAGGTATGTAGATAAGGGAAACACTTCCGTATGACATCACATCCTAATCCTCCAGTTTATTCTGCTTGCTGTTTTCACTATTGGCTTTTCTTGGCAAGACTCACCATTTTCCTGGAACTTAGCTTGCTATATTACTCTGGGTTTCAATGCAGTGAGACTTTTTTCAATATTTTCCAAGTATCTTACCCAACACTGCCAGCTACATACATTATTTTAAGTCTTTGGTTTAACCAAAGCTTTGTCAAAACATCAGATTACAAACAGTCACACAGCTTGTGCAGTATAATTACCCAGTCATATACTTAGTACTTCCCAAACACATGCTTTTTGCCATAATATTACAATTTAAAACTGAACTGAGAGTGAAACGTACACTCTTCAAAGCCAAACTCCAGTACTAAGAGACTTGGATTATGTGGCACAAGTTGTGTGATTGTAAACAGATGTGTTTATATATTTTTGCTGTTGTTAAATGTGTTTCCCAATCAATCAGTCATATGTTCACCCATTTCTTTGGAGGCATGTGAGAAAAAACGTTTTTTTTTTAACAAATTCAAGCTAGAGTGGTGTGACTAATTGATAAACAAATGGAAATTCTGTGGGTGAAGTATTACTGCAAGTACACAAAAAACTGAATATTAGCCAGCGCTTGCTAAAAAAGTTCCTGTGGTCAAGAGAGCTAAAAAAAAACAATCCATTGGATTTTAGGAAGTGAAAGTAGACAACAGTGAAAGTATCTAAAAGGAGAACTAGGAGAGGAACTAGTTTCACAGCGGTGTCACTGAAACAAAGACTAACTTGTGACAGCACACGGTGACACAGAAAAAAGGTTCATACCTGCACATCACAAGACACATATCAAAATGACAAAATAACTTATCGTTGCCTCTTAAAAGTAACAATATTTTTAATTTACAAAAACCACAGCAACAGAGAGAGTGAGTGAAAATCCAAAAAGTTCCAGTTTCATGAGAAATAAAACACAGTACATATGGCTGTACAATGTGAGTAACAAGGAGATGCAAGTGTGTGTATGACTCAGTGTGTTCAAGTCACATGAGGCAGTGTCAGGGTAACACAGTAAAAATGAAAATGCATAAATATATGTGGTTAAGCTGCTTCCCGAAAGTTCTGTAATGTCTTCATCAACCGTTTATCAATCTGTTATGTTCCTTTACATGTAATATCTGCAGGGGGCTGTGGCAGGCAGATGAGGTGTAACATTTGACTCCTCAGTCCCTGAGCAGCCCCAGCTTCTTCAGCGCCTCGCGCCGGTCTTCTTCATTTTCTGAACGAGGGCAGATCAGCACACTGATGCCTTGTGATCGAGGCAGCTTCTGAGAGTCTCCAGAATGATGAGGGCCGGTGTAGACAGGCAGGGACCTCCGTAAGTCCGGCTCTTTGCTGACGGCACGGCTCACCTGTGGACTCTCTCCCTGAGAACTTGAAAACTCTTTCCCACTCCCCAGAGAGGCGGGGCGTGCCCGAGTGTTACGTAGCCTACCTGGGCTCTGCTCGCCACCGACACCCTGACTGGCCTCATTCAAGCCTTGACTTGCCATGTAGCTGCTTAAACCCAGACCAGAACGCTCCAGGGTGTTTGATTTGACACCTTTGACCCTGGGTGGGGTTAGATGATTGGTCAGGGCAGGAGGGGTGAGAGGAGGGGTGTTATCGTGTGTATTAACTGTGGCCTCTGAAGCAGCAGACAGTTCATTATTGGACAATGGTGGCTTGACGTGGTCACTGAAAGCAGCAGGTGCTGGGAGAACGTCAGCAGGCAGGTCTGCGAGAGCTGTAGAAGTATCTGATGGTGACTCAGCTGCAGGAGCCTGCAGGGGGACAGAGGCAGGATGTGGGCTGCTCACACGGCTGTAAGATGGTGTGGAGGGTGTGGAGGGTGGTGTATATGAAGTGGTTGAACTGACTGGAGAAGAAGGAGCTGCCCATGACCTTCTTGTTTTGGGAGAGAGTTTAGGGCTGACGGAAGGGCCTTGATCTGCATCAGCGGGCAGCAAGCCGAGCTTTCTGAGGGCCTCAAGGCGGACCCTCTGGGGGTCCAGCAAGAGCCGGTCACCATTAGTGGGCACTGAATATCCCAAGTTGCCATCAGAGCCAGCGGCTGCTGCTTTGTGTGACTTCAGAATAATGTTGGCAGGAAGCTTCTTGGGCTTAGGGGCGACAACAGGTGGACTTCTGGGCTCAGGCGTTTCAGGAGGAGGAGGAGGAGTCATTAAGGGAGGAGAGCTGACAGGTGGTAGATTCAGTTCTGGTGGCTTGCTTTTAGGCTCCTGGGCCACAGAGGGGCTCTTCATAGAGGCTCTCTGCCGCAGCACCTCCAAGTCAATAGCTCCTCCTGGCTTGTTAACGGATATTCCTGCTGATGGAAAAAGGTCTTTCACTTTCGGCAGCTGTGGAGGGAGAGCTGGCTCATCCATGAAGTCTGAGGGAGGAGGGATAAAACCCACATCGATCTCAGAGGCCCCGGTGGACTCAGCAGCAGAGAGGCTGGCGCTTGGGACAATTATAAGATTACCATCTTCATCTTTGGTCACACACAGCTCATGAGGTGAGGGGTGGGTTTTGCTATTGAGAACTGATTCAGTAACAGGAGGTTTGTCTTGAGTCATGAAGTCCATTGATGTGTCAAAATCTGTCGTGTTGACCGCCGGGCTGGGAAAGGACTGTGGTTCTGAGGTCTGATTCAGAGCGTGATGCTCAGCTTTGTCTGCGATGGTTGAGGACTCATCAGACTTGAAACTGGAAATGTCTAAGTAAGAAAAACACAATTAATACAGTTGGTAGTCCAGTGATTGATGTTATTTGGGTGTAAACTGTGCATGTAAGATAAGTCATGACATGAACATACCATTTACTTTCATCCGACTCATTTTGTCGGCCTGTAACCCAAGATCTGGTTCATCGTTGGATAAGCCGCTGTCCTCCTGCACCTCCAGCGCTTCAATTGTTTCCTCCAGATACATGAGACATGCCCTCTCTTCTGCTGATAAGTGCTCCATACTGTCTTCACTCTGCACACAGAATAACAGATATGAAAAAACAAACATTAAAACAGTTTCCCAACTCTTCAGCTCTCTCTGTCCTCCTTTTAACCCTTAACACGGCCGCGACAGAACAGGAACAATAGGTCAAAGTTGTTTAGTGTTCAAACAGCTGCAAAGGAATGACTAATTACACCACTCCTGTCCTGTCCTTGGCCATCTTTCATTCTATATTGGCCTGTCAGAGGAATTTATTTCAGGTGACTGCAGGTGCATAAGAACAGTGTGAGATCTTCCCCCCTCTGGTCATCTTTATAGAAAACTCTCTGAAACTGCCTGACCAAACATGAGTATTTAACCTTTAACAGATTCACTTCCTCTCATTTGACCTTCTCATATTTACTGTAAATGTTAAAGACATCATCACAGCCTGATGCACAAATCTAGGTTCTTTTTTTCCCAGTGCAACAAAGGACAGAAGCACTGCAAAGCAATACTTCACCCACAAGATGATCATTTGTATATCAATTGCTCATCCTGCGTTATGTTGAATTCATGTTTTTATTCGCATGTCTCCAGCTTGAACGACAAATCCAAAAACTGAAAATTCCCAATGATCTGAAGTAGAAAGGAGGTCACATTTAACAACAACAAAACAATATCAAAACATCCAATGCATTCTCATCCCAAGTCGTCAACACTTTCTCACGCCACTCGTGTGTGATAGCGACACCAAAGGCACCCTTTCACATCTCTATTAGATGCAGAGGTGGGGGACTCCAGTCACATGACTTGACCATTAACTGATGATTATTTTCATTATGGGTTAACCTGCTGATTATTTTCTCCATTTGTTTGGTTTGGAAAAATTCTGGAAATGGTGAGAGATAGCATCACACCTTCACAATGTTTGCTTTTGTCCAACCAACAGTTCAAACCTCAACATAAAAATTATTAAATAACAAAAAGCAAAAGCGGTAAAAAATAGTCCTCACATTTGTGAAGCTGGAACCAAGAAATGTTTTGCATTACAAAATGACAAGATGATGATCAAAATGGAGGCAAATTTATTTTCTGTCAGTTCAATAATTGACTCATAGTTCCAGCTGTACTTGAACATTTGAACAGTTTCGAGTGCAAAATCTTAATCTAAAAGTAACTAGTACCTAAAGCTGTCAGATCAGTGTAGTTGAGTAGAGGTAGACAGTGGCATGAGAAGACTCAGATTTGTACTTACAGTACCTGAGTAAATGTGTTAAGTTACATTCCATGACTGGGTGCAGTTAATGCTTTATTATCTTTATGAGTTGTGAGTATGACTTGACTTGTGACTTGCATGACCTGACCAATGACTTGACTTGCCTGATTTCCATCACAGTGACTTGGGTCTTGCTTGAGACATGAGACTTGCTTATGACTTGCACTTTTTGACCTACTCCCAGCTCTGTTAGCTGCACCCTTTAACACATGTACGTGACACATAGCTTTCTTCTGGCCGAAACTGGCTCTAGAGTTGTAGGTTCGAGTTGTCAAAGGGCGGGGTTAGGGTTTAGGCAATAAAACTACTTGGTTAGGTTTGGAAAAAACATGTTTTGTGTTAAAATAACTTCTTAACATGTTGTAAAGTACATCACAGACGGACATAAGTTACATAATGTTTCAATAAAACTATGAACAGTGGTCTCCTGGTTTAAAGTCTGTGTTGGTTTGGTCCACCCACCCTACACTGACATTTTCGCTCTTTATACTCCACTGGTTCCTCTGAGCGTCAAATATTACATAGGACGGGTTTACATTGGAATTTACTGAGACGCCAAATGGTGCTTTTGTCGTCAACATCACACAGAGGGGCGTGAGAAAGCATCGGTTTTTGATGACTTGGGAATAAGAACGGGCTGAAACATTACTTCACAAACTGTCACACAGCTCATGCCATATAATCAGTCTCATTTATGCAGTCGTTTGCTCAGTACTTCCCAAACACATGCAATTTTCTTAAACTTCACTATTTAATGCACTTCCACATACAAGTAGCACTCCTGGGTAAGCACGTATGTTTAACCCCTGCTCCTGTAGTCCACTGAGCAAAGTTCAAATGCACACGATTTCCAGGAACACTATTCGTCCATGTGTGAGACTGTGTATGTGTTTTAAATAGTAAGGTTTTAGCAAAAACAAATGTGCTACGACTAGATAAATGAGACTTGGATTATACTGCAGGAGTTGTGTGAGAGCTTGCAAACTGAATGCTTTGATATAGTTTTGCTGCTGTTAAACGTGGACCCCTATAACTTCAATTCATCAAGAATTTTCTCTTTTTGGATTCTTTGTTCACTGTGGAGGCTTGTGAGAAAAACACAGTTTTCTTTATGAATTCAGTGTCACACGGGGTGAGTAATTGATATACATATGTTCATTTTATGGGTCAAGTGTTCCTTTAAAAAAATAATGTTCAGATAGGCCAGAGGAAACTAGAGTAACAGTAAAGATAAGGAACAGATAAGACACACGGTGAGCAGGACAGAAGACTGAGATGAGTATATCTACAGCAGCACTCACATAGCCAGAGTTCATGCTGATTACACTGTCACAGCTCCCGGCACTGTCCAAATTGCTCAAGGATTCCATGGCAACGCCGCCTGGCCACGTGTCACTCTTCGGCATTGCACAAGGAAGAGGACGAGGGCAGGACCTGGGCCTCGCGGTCCCCTTTTGATTGTGTAAATTTCACCAAGAATCAGCCTGAGAGAGAATCTGAAAAGGTCAAGGAGAGAATTTAAGAACGGGACAAAAACTGGAATCAGATGAAATTTATGTGGCGCCGCTATCTCCTTGACACAATTTATCAAATACAAAAACTGACCTGCTGAGATGGAGCCTTTCATAAGCTTAAATAGTTCACAAGATTGGTTTGTAAACACCACAGCAACAACTATTACTGTCAAATGGTTCCATTACTGTGATAAATGAGTGCCATAAATTACAGCTGATAGCGAAATGATCCTCATAATGTAATAGCGCTCCTATTTCACTGCCACTGTGATGTATTAAACACAACCAGACATGCTCATCAAGTCATTATGTGAATTATTGGATGAATTAGTGAACATTTTATTCACACATTACACCACACAGAGTAAGATGAAGTCCATAGCTCATTAGGGTTTTAGTATGTTAAAGGAAAGGATCAAAATTTGTCAAGTCATAGACATGTTGTCTCCACCTGGTTTTAAAGGTGCGTTACAGGAAAGTGATGTCATTTTCTGATCTTACCAGACTGTTCTAGATGTTCTATTATTTGCCTTTACCCACTATGTCCACAATACTTATGATTATCTATCAAAAATCTCATTGTGTAATCATTTTGCCAAGACACCAATAGTCTACTCTACAGTATAATCACTGTGTTGATATCGAGGTATATGGTCGAAAATATTGTGATATTTTATTTTCTTCATTTTGCCAATCATTGGTTCAAACTACTTGATCAAACTAGCAAGGTACATGTGATACTAAATTTTAATAAATACAAAACAAAAATACGCTCCAGGTGGTGATGTTGCAAACAGGATTCCTCAGTTAGTTACATAACTTCTAAAATAGCATCCAACAACTTCTCTGAACATTTGTTAATAAATAGCATAAATCAATACCTCTGACTGTGGTCAAATGAAGTTCTGTTACAGTAGAGAAGCAATGGTAAGATAAAAAGAATTATCCCTCTCCTTTATGGCTCAAAATTGTTTTTAGTTTCGCTAGATAACTACACACACAAAACAAGTCAAAAAGTAATTTAACTACTTAAATGACAACTCAAATATGAATGTGAACTACCAGCAAGCTGCTGCAAAATGTAGGTAAACTACTATTCTAATCACATGGAGTTCATGACCCCTCAACTCTGAGTATGTAACCTCTGAAAGAAGAAATATAGGCCTACCGTTCTTCTACTTAGAATTTGAAAATTGAGAAGCAATATGGTCCAGTATTTGCATTTCCATTCTAACTGATGTGAGTATGATGCTTTATAACATTAAACAGCTGTAGTAAGATAGTAAATGGTAAATGGACTGCACTTGTGTAGCACCTTTCTAGTCTTCCAACCACTCAAAGCACTTTTACACTACGTTACATTCACCCATTCACACCCATACAAGGTGCCACCTGCGACTCAGTAACCATTGACATGCTCTCACACACCAATGGAACAGCCATCGGGAGCAATTTAGGTTCAGTATCTTGCCCGCGGATACTTCAACATGTGGACTGGAGGAACCGGAGATTGAACCACTGATCCTCCAAGTAGTGGATGACCCGCTGTACCTCTGAGCCACAGTTGCCCCAGTATAAGGTATGGTATAAGGAGGATATTTTACATTGCAGCACACACCAGAGGTGTGGACTCAATTCACATGACTTGGACTTGAGTCACAAATTTGAAGAATTTAGACTTAAAAAATTTCAAATACTTTCAACTCAATTTGAACTTTATCAACAGTGACTCGTGACTTTACTTGGACTTGAGCCTTTTGACTAAAAAATACTTGACACCTTCCCCTAAGACCAAAGACTGAAAAGCATTTCATTGAAGAAGTTTGCCACAAATTAATTAATTTCCCTCCATTTCCTGAATCAACTAACATTAACACTATTCACTCCCAGCAAGTCGACACATCATACCCCAGATCCACTTTGTTTGAACTGATCCGAAAGCATCCAAACAAGCTGCAGGAGAAAACCATCAAGCACTGACGTTATCTCACTGAGTGCCAGTTGGATAAAATCATACCAAAGACAATTTCGTTCACATACAAAAACAACTTAAAAAGCATTCATTCATTTTTCTGTAACTGCTTATCCTGTTAGGGGTCGCGGGGGGGCTGGAGCCTATCCCAGCTGACATTGGGCGAGAGGCAGGGTACACCCTGGACAGGTCACCAGACTATCACAGGGCTGACACATAGAGACAGACAACCATTCACACTCACATTCACACCTACGGACAATTTAGAGTCACCAATTAACCTGCATGTCTTTGGACTGTGGGAGGAAGCTGGAGAACCCAGAGAAAACCCATGCTGACACAGGGAGAACATGCAAACTCTGCACAGAAGGGCTCCCCCACCCCAAGGTTCACTTGTGACTTGTCCTGAAACTTGTCAGTCTTGACCTGGAACTTGAGCGCCATGACTAGTTGAGACATACTTGTGACTTGCGAAACAATGACTTCATCCACCTCTGGCACACACACAGGTTGTGCTATGCAAATGGAGGAGGAGTCATAGTGATGCTTTAAGTGGTTTATTAATCAGTATTCCAGTCACTATCACTATCAGCGATCAAGCGAAAAATGCTCATCTTTGTTTGTGAATACGCATGACATCCCCCAGTCGTGTGCAGTCTGTGTAAAGACAGCTGATATGCTGTGTTATGTTGCAGCACTACACTGCTTACATGTGTTTCCTGCCTGTTATCCTGTGTGTATTACTACTGACAGGTCAGGCATGAGGAAAGCATTCCAGCCAAATATGAGAGGGATTAGAGCTGGCTCCTTGTCTGCTGAAAACATACAAGGACAGGGTTTTTCAAAATCCTCACTAATAGAGGGCTGATTTAGGAACAAACAGGGCAGTAAAGAAATTCAAAAGGCCACTTAAAGCAGAGTTATTACCTCTGTACTTTCCCTTTTAAGTGCTTAAAGTGCATGAGCAAGTGCCAGAGGCAAATACCACCAACAATGAGCTATGATTGAGACATGAAAGGGTAATATTTGATCTGCTCTGGGTTAACAGACTGGAGTGGATTTTTGCTAAATAGGTCAGACACATGCAATATACTGTACCCAGAGACAAAAGCTTAACAACCTGTTACATGACTTATTCAACACGTAGACACAGCTGCACAATCAGGTTCAGGTGTGTTCGTGGAAGCAGAGCAAAGCCAACTTCATTGTTCCTCTTATCTCTGAAAACATTTGATTAAACATATAAGAGCAACGGAATTAATGGTTCCCGTTACGAGTCAGTGTCACGGTTTGTCCACGAAATAGCCTCCGACATGATGTGAGGTCTCTGAGCCGCGACGGCTGTGAGTTATCGCCGTAATTACTGGGGCATGAGGTTCCTCTGAGGACGAGCCAGGCGCAGACACTCATTCACCGTAAACAACATGTCCCCTCTGCCAGCACCAGACAGTTCAGATTTCAATTGTGCGTGTGATACATGAAATGTTCCTAAAATAATGGGAGCAGCTTCAGAGATTTTTCATGTAATAAACTGCATTTTATAGCAGCAGCTTAAACAAGGTGAAAGATCAATCAGTGGCTCATTTTTATTCAGAGCTGCAGCAAACATCGAAGACAGTGAGGTCATGTCATCTATAATTTTCTGTGACTTTAGAGGTTTAAATGAGTCAATTTACATTCCCACAATTAAAGTAACTATCACATGGAGGGCATTTTAGAGGCACACTCAAGTATTTTTGAACATAATGGTTTCTCAAGAGAATCCACTGACCTTGCTGTGAGCAGTTTCATGTAGGAACTATTTTCTTTCTTTCAAACCTCACCTGCCAGCCGCATCACTGAATCCACTGCTAGCTCACTTAGCACGACTGAGCTAGCTAACGTTAAAGCACAGTTATGTTATCTCACCCTGTCACAAGCACGAGCCTCTTATCCATGAGTAGATGCACACTTCCTTCTGCACAGTGATACGGTTTGTGGGTGTAGTTCAGTACTCAAAATATTCCACAAACCCTGTTGTGAGCAGTTTCATATTTTTTTTGTACTGAAGTACACTCACCAACCGTATCACTGCCTGATGGAAGTGTGCATCTACTTGTCAACAAGAGGCTTGTGCTTGTGACAGCACCACCCACCAAACGTGTCACCAGGGAGAAGAAAGTGCACATCTACTCATGGATGAGAGGCCCATGGTTGTGACAGCCCGAGAAGTGAACTTTAATGGCGTCCTCCTTGGCTGAGCTGTAACATTAGCTAGCTCAGTTGTGCTACGGGATTTAACAGTAGATGCACGCTTCCTTCTGCACAGTGATGCAGTAGAAAAAAAATAGTTCCTACATGAAAGTGTTCACAACAAGGTCTGTGGATTATCTTGAGTAACCAGGGGCCTGTATCACGAAGCAGGATTTTGTCTAAGCGAGGTAACTTCAGGGTTAACCCTGGGTTTTCGGTCTCACGAAGCCGGTTCAGTTCTTATCGGGGTAGATCACCATGGTAACTTACTCTGAACGGCTATCCTGCTCCGGAGCAGGGTAAGTTCAGGGTTGAATCTGATCCTATAAAAAGCACCACCCACTGGCCAATCAGCTGTTCGGAAAAAAATGACTCCGCTGACAGAAATGCAGCCCAGTCATGACGGGAACTTTAATTAATTTGGTTGATTTTGATTTGAAAGTTTATTTTGAACATTAAAAAAGAAAAGAAAGCAACAACAACAGACAATGAAAAGATTGTTCAAAAAGGAGTGGAAAGAAGTCGAACTTTCATCCCACCCCTTCATAAGAAAGAAACTGATCATTTGCGGACACTTAATAGCACCATTAATTAGTGCCAATGTTTTTTTTTTTTGTTGGAGGAAATGATCCCTGTTAAAGATGATGGGCCTAATTGACAGCTTTGCTGCTGGAAATGTGGAAAGTAGCCTATCATGTCTACACTCCATGGTGTTTGAGGGATTTTCCTTTTTGTTTTTTAAAGAGGGAGACTAGGTATATTTCGGCGCAGCTGTTAATTTCTAACACAGCTCAATATCAGGATGATTTTATTCAGACTATCAATTTGGTGTTGATATGATTTAATTGTGGCGTCAGCTTTAAGCTTTATTGTAGCATATATAACGTTATGACAAAGAAGACCAATTTATCAGACGCAATGATGTTAGACAATAATTGTAATAAACGCAATTCATCTGTGCAGCACTGATTTCATGGGATTCAAGGGTGTGATCAGTGTCAGATGTACAGGTACAGGTACTGTAGCTACTTGAACCAGTGATAAGTAATTTAACCTACACATCATTTTATTTGCTACCTCGTTTTGTCTTGATTTTTCCCTCTCTCCTCCTCTATTTCTTCTTTCCTTACCCGTTTTTTTTTCTTCTCTATTATGTGATTTCATTGATGTTTTGACAGGAGAATTTCTTTGATAAGCTTTTAGTGGCTTCTAACCTCTCCGCCACTTTTCTTTTTTTAATCTTGTAAATCTTATTTTTAACATTATGTGCAAATAAACTAATCTAAACTAAAACTGAACATTATTCATCCCGTTATACGTTGCCACGCATGTTTCCTCCTCCTGCAGCTGCCACGGTGTTGGCCTTTTCTGTAATGTTGCTTTCCTCCTCCTCATATTTTAGTAGAATTAATCTCTGATCCTCACGAGAAATACTTTTTTTTCCCCTCACATACGGCGCTCTGTGAGGACGCTCAGTGACGCTCAGTGACGCTCAGTGACACTGCGCTTCTCTCATGATTGTAATTGGTCCGCTGCGTGTGCGTTCACGGCTTTTGATAAAGCAACCCTGGGTTGAGTTACCGAGTTGATATCCAGCGTCGTGATACCGATTATCCTGATTGCCATTGTTAGGGTTAGTCAACCCAGGATAGGTCTGGGTAACCCAGGAAAGGTTGATCTCATGTCGTGATACAGGCCCCAGGTCATGATTTCTGTAAAGAGACATTGCTGTTTCCCTGAGCACCACAAGCTGAGTGCCATCTAGATCCATTATATTCAAGAGAAGGCAGACATCTCTACGGCTGATATCTCCAACACTCAGCAACTCACACTGAAACAATCTAGACTGATAAATAGCACTACAGGTAAGAGGAAAAGCAGTATAAAATATTTTTGATTTGGGGTGAACTGTTCCTTTAATATATTTAAAAATGACATCCACCCAAAAAGAAATGCTGTTTAGGATTCAGTATTTCTGCCTGATAGTATGAAGATGGGACTCAAAAACAGCCTTTTGGTAAATTACATTTATACAAAATGTAACTGAATAAAATGTGAAAAATTCAAATAACTATAATCATATAGAGGTTTCATTTCTGGATGTCTGACAACAACAACAACAACAACAAAAAAAAAATCAAAGTACTTCTAAAATCCTGGCTATCAGTGCCAGCCCTACCCTAGGTGAGTCTTCCCATCACTGTAACCTGATTAGAGGTAACGATAACTAGCTCTCCTTCTGCTGATTTCAACATGGATTTGTTTTTTGTTTTTTTTTCTTTCTTCCTCTCCACATCCACTCCTCTCAGTAGTGTCATGGTAGTTGAGTGGGCACCAGAGAGCTTTTGTGGTATTGACATGAGAACAATACAGCATGTTGTGGGGTGCACATGATGTTGGATAACTCGCCCATCTTTCCCAGAGAGCAGGTAAAGTATATTGAGCTCTCTGTTACTTTAGTTACGTTGTGTGGCCTTATGTCAAATTTCAAAATAATAGTAGTAATAATATTAGTAAAAAAAAAAAAGGTAAAAGATAAACATTTTGATTTTTTTTTCTATGACTTGGTTTCACCAAACCTGTGGTTTCCAATGAGAGAAACTTTCTATTTCCTCTTAAATATGGACAAACAGTTTTAAAGTACATGATTTATATACAGATTATAATACATGGGTTGTAACATGTCTTTGTTGGGTGTATCACCTGAACTTTTTTGTTTTTTGTTTTCCCAAGCTTCCAATTTTTGTGTTAGCTCTTGATCTTAAAATGAAGTGATGTCTACTGTGATTTATGAGCGGTTTTTCCTCTCTGATGTTTTTTCATTTAAAGGATTTTTATAGCCCAAAAGATGTAAAATCATCCCATATTTGACAAGGAAAAGGATTTGATTTGTTACCGTTAAAAGTCTCCATCTTTTTCTGTAATTAAATCCTAATTTTCTTAAAATAAATGGAAACGATAAGGTAGAGTGCAGTGAGAATGTCAAAATGTTTCCAACAGAAATTAGCATGTTTCAAGATTTCTTTAAAGAAATAAGTGTCCCTGTGTTGAAACAAGAAAGAAGAAGGTAAGTTGCTGCTCTAGAATGATGAAGAATACTTTGCCCAGCTTTACAAACTGATTTAGACATGTTCTCGTCACACCGACAGAATTTTCTCTCACTTGCTTTCATAAAAAAAAAGAGTTTAAATATTCAAGTTGGAAGGAAATTATAACTCAGGATTTCAGGATTATATAAGCCACTCATCTCAGGCAGTGACAAAGAGCCTTAGAAGAAGTCTTGCTGACATGAAGACATGACAAGGACAGCTGAAGGAAAAACCTGATCACCAACATCAACATTCACTCATGTTTTCTGGCAACAAGGACGAGTTGACAAAACACCCACTGGCCTTTTGGTGAAAGCTTTAATAGCTGTTAATTACTGTCCCTCCCATCGACCCATTCACATCAGCAGAGAGAGGAACAAGTGTCCAGGCTGAAAGCAGCCAACACCTCTCCCTCTTTCTGTCTCTCATGAACCTAAACAAGGCAACAAACCTGTAGGGCGGCAGCAGGACAGCTCGCTACACCCACAGCTGAGTCAGGATTTAATAGTGACAGGAATGTCACTTTGCTTGCTTCCACATCTCAAAGACGACTTTTAAATTCAGCCCGGCGCTCTGATGTTCACGGGCGTTCCACTTGAATTACAACTAGGCAGATAAAACACTTCAAACTATAAAAAAGGGGGATGATCAGCTCTGAGTCTTTAATGTGTTTACCGTGAGAACAGCTGCGCAGTTTGTGAGCCAGATTTACAACCAGAGGAATCATCATTTACAGTCTACAATCACGAGTTATATGTGATTGTAAAAAAGGAAAAGAAAAGGGGTCTAAAAAATGTGAAGTATGTGTTCAAGGGCAGTGAGAGAGCTGGTTTAATGATTAACAGTAAACAAAAGTTCATGTTGCGCAACTCACAACTTGCTGGAGTGAACAGAAATATTTCATTAATGTTTAGCTTGGCACCTTGTCCCAGCAAAATCAGGATTATTGACATTTAGGTACAAATATTTGTGCTTTCCCTGACTCAACCTGGACTCACTAAGCCACCAAATATTCAGTGGTTAAACACCAGTGATCAGTGTGTCAGCTCAGAGAGGAAATCCAGGCTTTTACAGAGCATAATATGGGAGAATATTTCCCTGACACATCTGTGCAAAGTGGGTCAGTCACACTCTTGGAACCTGCTCAGCTGCTGGAAACAATAAAATAAAAGCCTATAAAAGTGTAACAAGAGGTCATAGTGTGTTCTCAGGAAAGCGGCTCACACACACCAGTCTAAACAACATTATCAGACAAACACTAAAGTCTAAACTAAACAACTCTTTCCTCATAACTCCTCTGTATCCGTGAATAAAGCACACACCAACATGGTTTCCTGATAACTCACCGGATGTAGGTGAAGCTGACTCGTATAAAACTCAAACAGCAGTTTTCAGGTGTCAGTCCATAACGACACTGCTGCTGTCTCCCCTCTGAGTCCGACAGCTGCTCTGTTCCTGGAAGTAAAACTACACGCAGAGAAGAACAGGTGGGAAATAATTGCTGCCAGGTGACCCAATTAGCTTCCGGACAGGCTCTGTGTGAGCAGCCAATCAGAGAAGACGTTTCAAAGCGAGAGCCAATGAGATGGCAGCAGCCACATAAACACAACCCTGATAGAGTAAAGTCTATTTTTAATTTTTCACAGCAAAAGTAGAAAAGTTTCACTAAGTATGACAGTCACATTAAATAATTATGAGTCATATGATGTGTGTAAGTATATAGAATAATAAAAGAGGCTCTTACGTGTGTTAACATTTTGAAAATTACTAATTTATTCAACAAGGGTTTGCAGCCATATGACAGCTCCTCTGTGAGGCTGAACTCAAATAGGTGCGGAAGCCTATTGCATCCACTTGACAAATAAAAAAGCCCTGTTTTTCGGAGTAATTTTTTTTGTTTTTCGGAGTAATTTATTTATTTTTTGGAGTAATTTATTTATTTTTCTGTTTTTTGGTGTACTTTTTTCTGTTTTTTGGTTTGTTTGGGGGGTTTTTTTCTGTTTTTTGTGGTAATTTTTTTTCTGTTTTTCGTGGTAATTTTTTTTCCTGAACGAGGAGACGAGATACTTCAAAATCTCGCGAGAAGCTCCCA
The DNA here is from genome assembly GCF_041903045.1 of Epinephelus lanceolatus. Taxonomy (NCBI): domain Eukaryota; kingdom Metazoa; phylum Chordata; class Actinopteri; order Perciformes; family Serranidae; genus Epinephelus; species Epinephelus lanceolatus. Next base: position 14,050,270 of record NC_135741.1, on the reverse strand, counting down.
CCTGGCACCTGCAAGTGACTGGTGCCTGCGTAAAGTCGACAAACTAACGATAACACCATCTATATGACTTAAAGACAAGAGTATCTCCCAGTGTCTCAAACCCAAAACAAAGTAAAACTGGATTAAACTAAACAAGCGGGTCATGTTTGCTTCCATTATATCGAGCTCTCAAGAAAGGAATGAAAGCGTCTGTTGTTCTATTGCTCTCTTAACTCAGAAAAAAATACTCAGAAAAACAGAAAAAATTACCCCAAAAAACAAACAAAGAAAAACACGAAAACAGAAACAACATTACCGCGAAAAACAGAAAAAAATTACCACGAAAATCAGAAAAAAATTACACCAAAAAACAGAAAAATAAGAAAATTACTCAGAAAAACAGATTTTTTTTTTAAAATTTGTCAAGTGAATGCGATACGCTTCCGTAAATAGGTGCTTTGAGCTACATGTTAATACAAATGATAATGCCAGTGTGTTAGTATTAAAGGGGCAGTTCACCCCAAAATAAAAGATACATATTTTTCCTCTTACCTGTAGTGCTGATTTGCAATCTACATTATTTTTGGTGTGAGTTACAGGGATACAGTTTTACCACTGCATTTTTATTTAATAAATTATGCATTTTACAGCATCACATAAAGAGTTTCCAGCATCAATTTAAAGGAGTAGTGCAACATTTTAGGAAATACACTTATCAAAGATTGATAAAGTTCTCATGCCTGTATGTTAAAGGGACAGTTCGACCCAAAATCAAAAAAACATATTTTTCCTCTTACCTGTAGTGCTGTTTTTCAGTCTACATCAGGGGTATCAAACTCATTTTATTTCACAGGCAACATACAGTAATAATAAATAAATAATAATCATTTGATTTATTTCGCACTTTTCAGGATACTCAAAGATGCTTTACAAAGAACAACAACAGCAATCAAAAACCAAAAAAAAGAAGAAGATGAAATAATCTATAGAGAGGGAAATAATACGGAAAGTGTGAAGTACACTGATTTTAGAGGTTATAGGCAGTTTTGAAAAGGTGTTTGGAAAACTATTGCAAAATGTATAATAAATAACAAACACCTCCACAATTTTCCCTTTCTCTGTTTAAAGTAAAAACACTAATCCATTTATTAGGAAATACACTTATCAGATTTGGATGAGAAGATTGATACAGTTCTCATGCCTGTATATTAAAGGGACAGTTCACCCCCAAAATACATAGTTTTCCCTCTTACCTAAAGCGCTTTTATTCCATCTAGATTGTTTTGTGGTGGGTTGCCAAGTGTTGGAAACATCAACCAAAGAGATGTCTGCCTTCCCTCCAATATAATGGAACTAGATGGCACTCAGCTTGTCTTGCTCAAAGCACCAAGAAAAAAAAAAAGATAAACTAAAAGCACAAGCACGAGCCTCTCATCCATGAGTAGATGCACGCTTCCTTCTTTGCAGTGATTCATTTGGTGGGTGTTGTTCAGTAGAGAGAAAACAGTTTCTACATTAAACTGCTCACAACAAGGTCTGTGGATTATCTTGAGTAACTGGGTCACGATTTCTGTAACGAGACATTGCTGTTGAGTTTTACAAACATATTTTCATAGTGTTGTTTCTTTGTTCTTTGTTTTGTTGTATTTCAGGAAGCCTTGTGTAACACCTTGGCCGAGGGACCACAGATGAAAAATAGCCTCTTGGCTAACTGTAGCATTTTTATACCATGTGTATTTATTATTTTGCACTGTCCCTTCCTAAAATTAACTCAACTGAAACTGAAACTTTGTGCACCACAAGCCGTGTGCCATCTAGTTCCTTTATATTCAAGAGACGGCAGACATCTCGTCGGCCGATATCTTCAACACTCAATAGCTCACACCAAAACAATCTAGACTGATAAATAGCACTACAGGTAAGAGGAAAATATGAATTTGTGAGTTTGGGTTTAACTGTCCTCTTAAGTAGGTGTAATGTGATTAGTATTTGGTCATATAGCAAAGTATTGGACAAAAGGAAATTTTGACCTTCATCCATCAGCCAAGAACTGCAGATGAAAATTAGCCTGTACGGCTAAATCTGGCACACTGGATACATTTAAATACATGGGTGTAACACATTTCTGGTATTTCTCAAGACATTTCAATAAAGCCCAAAAATGTCAGCCTCTTGGTGGCGCTAGAGTTAAAGTCAATGGATCACCAAAGTCATTAGGATACATCATCTGGAAACCATCAAGGTATGTATGAAATGCTGTGCCAATACTTCACATAGATCAGGGGTCAGCAACCTTTGCTATCAAAAGAGATGTTTTTTGCTTTGTCTGGAGCCGCAAGACATATTTATGTCTTAAAGTGACCACAACACAATCTACTTAATCTAAATTTGCCTATAAACATTCCTAATAAGTTTAAATAATCGTTCATGAATATGTTTTACAACAAAATAGCCACTCTGCAGTGGGTTATTTATGATTATTTGGTGCTTAAACTTTGCAGCGTTAGTGGTGACAGCAAACACATCTGTCCACTTACTATGAAATTCGCTATTTGCCTCAGAGACATTTTCTTTTTTGGATTTGAAATAAATAGCGAGCCTCACTGAGGAGACTCAAGCTCATCCATTGTATTGAGATTGAGCAAATTTAAGGAAAAGGCACCAAGGTGTTGACGAATCATGCACATAGTTGATGAGATGTTAAAACATTTTTTTTTATTCGGTGTACAGGCTACACAATTATACAACTGGAATATGTAAGAATGCAAAAAAAAAAAAGTTAAATATCTGTTATCCATTTCCATATAATTTTTCCTCAAAGTCACAGGGAGTCACTGGAGGAGGGCTAAAGAGATACATGTGGCTCCAGAGCCACAGGTTGCCTACCCCTGGCCTAGATGTTGTCATATGTCACAGTATTGCAGAACACTTTGACCTGTTGGTGGCGCTACAGGAGAAGTCAGAGGATCACCAAAGTCATTACAGTGTATCCTCTTGCGACCTTAAATATCTGTAGGAAATGTGATGGCAACCATCCAACATTTCTGAACCACAAATGTCGATGTCATGGTGGCACAAGATGTAGGTCTGGGGATCAGCAGTCATTAGGCTTCATCACCTGAGGACTCTGAGTGTCTTTACAAAGTTACACAGCAATCCATTAAATCAAAGTGACACAGTTTTGTCTTTTTGGCTCTTTAATTGGCCTCGTCAGTGAGACCCTTCTGATGGACTGTATCATTGACACGTTCTAGACATTTACAAATTACAGTGTGGATGGTTTAATCTTTATGAATAATGTTTACAACTACAGACCTGTTTAGGAGCTGTAAAACCCACAACTATTTATTAATGGATTACATTTATACCTGCAATTTTATCAACCAGCCAGCCTGGTAATCCCAAACCGGTTTCTCTTAATGGCTTATAACCAATCTAGAGAACTTATTTTTTCTCTTATATTTGAAATAAATAAGACATAAAATAATAAATGGTTCCATGTTAGAAAGTTGCACCATGAAACTGTGTTCTGTTCATACTCATGTCCTAAAAACCAAATTCCACCTGGCTTGTTTTACCACTTATTCTGAGTGTTTACAGGCTGGTTGCTGTGAAGAGTTTGTCAGTTTGTGCATGTCAGAGTTTGTGAACAAAGCCGTCCTGTCTGCAGATATCAGCCTCACAATCAGCATGCCACAAGTCGATCTGTTTTCCAGGAACAGCAGCGCACATTTGTGACGTCTGTTGCATATCTATGGAAATGAGCAGACGTGTAAATTCATATATCTGTCCCAGAAATCACCGGATCTGTTGTCCTGCTGGTGTTTTTGTGCTGGCCAACAAAACAACTTTACATAAAGAACATATTTTTCATACCAGCAGTTACATCACTGAACCAAAGATATGATGCAGTGTTAGTGTAGGAGGCGGTGTAAGTGTCACATGACATGTTTGGCTGCATTCTGCTTTCCAGAAGAGTTCAAAGTTCAAATCTTAAAACAATCTGACTTTATTTCTGCCAGTGTCATTTGAAATTTAAGGCCTAAAGCAATTTAGTTATTTTAGATCATTGGGAAAATAGTCACAGTATAACAACAGTATATTAACTTGCTGTTTTTCAAAATAAAATCAGTGTCACAGACAGTATGAAGGTTTTTTTGCCTGTCAGCCTCATCACTGCACAACTATCAAAACAAAACAAGAGAAATCAGATGACAAGAATCAGATGACACATAATTTTTTATCAAACTATTAAATATTTATCTATTAACTATTTTGTGAACTATGGGCTGCCAACTGTTGGTTGTTTATCAAAATATGTATTTTAACATTGATTCATCCATACATTCACAAACTCCAAAATTATTTTGAGTTTGATTAGTTATTATTCCTGACACATTTGACAGCTGTAGTCATTTTCCTCTCTTGATTTATTTCCCTTCTAACAAAGATAAAAAAAGTAATATTAATATACAAGTTGGAACAGGAGCAATTAAAATAAACAAAAACAACATTTCAATTAATCTGAGCTGATAAAAATAAACAAGGACACAAAATAATAATTAAAACACAGTTGTTCTTAGAGTTTTAAAGTAATAGATATTTAATTTATTCACAGATCTACATTAGGATAAATAGAGTCAAGTGGACAAGGAAAAACCCTTAACTTAATAAGTAGTGGAAAGTAACTAAGTACATTTACTCAGGTACTGCACTTCAGGATAAAATTTAAGGTACTTGCACTTGAGTATTTCTATCCTCTCCTACTCCATACTTCTACTCTACCACATCTCAGAGGCAAAAACTGTACGTCATACTCACGTATATATTTATATTATTTCAGAAGTTATTTACTTGCAGTGGATTATTTCTGTTGTGTGTATTACTTGTTATCTGTAACAATAATGGACGTAGCTACCTTGACGTCACCCATTGATTTGTGGACTCCTGTTCTGAAGCCTCGACTTCTGCATTACAGCTGTCGCCATCTTGGTTTTTGGAGCCAGAAGTGACCATTTGTGCTTTCCAATACATATATTACCATACTATATAGTATGCCAGAAAAAGATACAGTGTGTCCCAATACATAGTATGTCAAATGCAATATGCCAGAAATACAAAGCTGTTCTACTACATCCGGTCCGATTTTGCATTATACAGGCCAGCATGCTTTTCTGTCTATTCTGACCCACAATCCTCTGCACAGCCGACGATACGTCACATCGACTGAGCTGCAAACAGATGTCAGCTGACTGACAGTTGTCAGGAAGTCCCAATGCACATTCAAGTAAATGATGACCAGTCAAATAGTAATAATAGGAATATTGTTTAAGTGAACAAAAATAATCCTGAATATCACAAACAACAAAAGGACATAACTATAAAAATAACAACAAAGAACTGCAGATGTAATTTCACTGTCACAAATATTATATGATAGAATCTAAAAACTGCACAGTTATAACTTTAAGTTAAACTACATACATTGCAAAGTAACAACAGCAGAGCTCCCCTGGTTGATCTCCGTTTTGATCTGGCATTTTTTAAATTTTATCTCCAGGGTAATGGATATAAAATCAAGAGGGTCAAAGTTCAGGGCATAATATTATGAGAAAGTAGAATGTCCTGATTGTGTGCATACTGCATGCAACAGTACATACTTTTTAAGGACAGCTGCAGTACATACTGAAAGTAAGAAGAAATAGTATGCGATTCGGAATGCAGCCCATATTTGGGTGAGAGGCTGGAGCTGTGGAGGAGCGAGGTGCGGATCTGACTGAGAAGCTGAGGACAATATCAGCACACAGCCTGTCACTCAAAGCGGCCCACGCTTAATCATGCTCATCTTTTAACCTTAAAAACAATGTTAACAGGTGAGTTACATAAAAGTTCAGCTCAAGTTCAGTTGGCATGAATGTTTAAACTAGCTATAGAGACCAAAACTGTTTTTGTACCAGGCTGTAAACATGTTTATTTCTGCTGCAAAGTTGGGCATTTTAACTGGCCTCAAGTGGTCATTCAAAGAACTGCAGCGTTTTGCACTTCAGTGTTGACTTCATTTTTTAACCCTGCAGGTTGCCACATGGTGTTACTAACCTACTTTTATTAAAAAACTTGCAAAAGGCGTCTGAAAGCAGCACAAGAAAAGTGATGGGGCTCCAGACTCAAAGAGTTAAAGGTCCAGTGTGGAGGATTCAGTGACATCTAGTGGTGAGGTTGCAGAAATTAAACTTCTCCTGTGTGCTGTTCTGCTACACGCTCAGCACACAGGATTCAGTGACATCTAGTGGTGAGGTTGCAGAAATTAAACTTCTCCTGTGTGCTGAGCGTGTAGCAGAACTGTGGTGGCAGACAAGAAAACACAAATGGTCCTGTGTAGAGCCAGTATTTGGTTTGTCTGTTCTGGGCTACTGTAGAAACAACATGGTGGACTCCGTGGGAGAGGACCTGCTGTGTAGGTAGATATAAACGTCTCATTCCACGCCAACAAAATTCTAATTTTCAGGCGATTATAAACTAATGAAAACATAGCTATGAATATTATATTAGACTTCTGCAAATACATGCCACTGAATGCTACACACTGGATCTTTAAATAAAAGATGTGAGTACTTCCATCACTGGAGTTTTTCCATGTACAGCTGGACTTTGGCTTTAAATGCAGAGAAATTTACTGCAGGAACATGCTTGTCTGTAGTTACTGAGGTAGCTGACAGAAAAAGTTTTGATGAAATTGTATTGCTGCCTCATGTACCTGAACCTCTGTGCTTTTATCTCCTGCACTGTGTTACACCTGCAGTCGCTCTGAGCTGTGGGCTCCATCCTTCAGCAGAGAAAGGTTTATAAAGTGGATATGGAGGGCGGAGACCAAACATTTCATCCTGGCACATCCACTGACCTCGTTCGCCCTCTGACAAATGGAGACAGTACTGAGCTGTGATGCCTGCGGCAGATCTGCAGCTTGTCACAATCTGACGGATGATTCTGTCAAACTTGGGGAGAAGAAATGCAAGAGACGTTCCACATTAAAAAAGCTCAGTGACAAATAAAGAGTCAGGAGTCGGCATTTCTAATTGCGCCATTTATTAGTCGTACAATTATGAAAAATAATCATAAAAAAGACTGGAAGCCCAAGATTATTTACAATCTTTTTTTTCTGAAGTGAGGTCCCTCTTCTGAGTCATTGTTTTCTCAGCCTTTTTTTTTTTTTTTTTAAATCACAGGGTATTTATTCACGATATGTTTAACTTTATAAGACATAGTCCTTTTCTCTCTTTTGACAAACGTCAAAAATTACATACATACATATACATATATATAGATATCTATAAAAGCAAAAATCATTCAAGTATCAAAATACAGACCGCTAGATTCATGTACAATATCATTCTCATCATTGTCGTCATCAGATTAGTCCCTAAATATCTCTCTGACCCTTAACAATGTGCAAAAGCAGAACGGGACCAGGCTGATGGCCGAAGGCGCCGACGACAGCGTACCATAGAGCTATCGCGCTGGCCTGACAACGTACCACATATACAACAGTTAAATCAAAACGACCTGACTAATGTACCCATATACACATCGGCTGACCAGAAAGTACCATTAACAGTCAACATACTGGGAGTTAGCTAGGAGAAACATGCTCTGCCCTATTGTTCTGTTCTGCAGCTAAAATCTAAAGACGCACCAGCCTGCATGGCAGGTTTGGTGAATAATCTGGTCAAGATTAACTGAACAAAAGGAGCAGGGAAGGAGAAGTGAACCACAACTGATCCAGTTCCAGCATTAGGACACATCGTTGTCCTAGATAACAATTAAAACATAGAAACAAAACAACTTTCAAATCAAATAAAAGCCACCCCGTTATATTATATCGTTATAAAACAGTCTTTGTAGTGTCAGTTCCTCTGCCCTTTGGTTAGAGAGCTCCTCCCGTGCAAGATTACGTCGTTTATCACAGTTATACATGTATGTTTGGGATGACGAGCTGATGGTCGTGGAGAGACGTTACAATGTGTGGATACAGGACGAATGATCCAGGAAGGAGTGTGTGCCTACAGTGTGAGGTCTCGGTCTGATAGTTTGTACCTTTGTATCATGACATAAAAATTCATGTTCCTTATCTGAGCCACTTCCCCTTTCACTACAAGTTCTGCGTTGTGACACTGCCGGTACATTTCCTCAAAGAGTAAACACCAGCCTTCATGAGGGAGGTCTGATACGTATTAAGAGGAAATACATAAAGCACAACAAATACATCTGAGTGTCACTTTCTGATGGACAGGAAGTTAAACTGAGCGTGCGTGTGTGGTGATGAACTCTTGAAAGCTTTATGTCTGTTTGCTTCCAGGCCTGTGTGTTACTGTGGCGAGCTTGATCCACCTGCTGATGTGATTCTGCTGCTTTGGCCCAACAAAACACCTTACCCACCATGCAACAGGGCTCAATCCTGTCCTTTCTTACTGGCTTGGGAGAGGCCACAGTGTTCAGCTATGGGGAAGGGACACAGACACACGCACACAAAGCAACAAGGTTAAAATAAAGTAAAAAAAAAACCACAACTAATGGACAGAAACAGCATGACGGTGATGGGAAACCCCCGCTCCTCTTTATAATGATTAACTCTTCACCAGTGAAATATTAACTGTGTGGTGATTGGCGAAATAAAAGGCAGGATGAACAGAGAAGGCATTTGTTGTGAAGAGAAGAAAGCAAAGAGACAGGACAGAGGAAGATGCACTTGTTCTCACACACTTGGGGATTTGGTAAAAGTGCTTCGTTATAGTTAGTTCACTCCAGAAGAAGCATCAGGTTTAAATCCTGCTGCTTTGATTGATACACAGAGGAGGGCATGCCAGTTGTAAGACAGTTTGGACTGTCTTTTCCAGCGCAGCTTGGACCACTAACATGCGGGTCCATGCCAGCTGTTACGCCCTATTCTGCTCCCCTTATCCCCTGCTAGAAAATCCCCCAAAATGCTTACTTTATTAGCTCCTAAAGGACCTTATCACAGTGCTAGGATCTTAGCCTCCTTTGGCTTCGAGCAGACTGCTGACAGGGAAAAATACCCCCCCCTTAGTAAATCCTGTGTAACCTCAATAACATCGTGACCTCCGTCCCACCAAACAGTCTGCTAAAGTCCAACTGACGCATAGTTACAGGCCCAAGTTTGTCAGTTTCCTCAGGAAACATGTCCATCCAGGTACAGGATGTGTGCAGAGCGTCACTCTCAGTTGCGGTCAATCAGATTTTCTCAGCGCTCGGAGAAGTTGAGAGATCGAGAGTGAAAAGCCTCAGAGTGGCCGTCGCCTAACAGAGCAGGAAAAGCACCGAGAAAAGAAAGAGCTTATCATCAAGAGTCAATAGTGGGATGTTGACTGGGGGAGAGAAAGGAAGCATTGTGCACGGGAAGCATACAAGGTAAACAGAGAGGAGAGTAACAGTGAAGGTGAGCGGCAGGCTGGAGGTGTGAGCGGTACCTGCGAGAAGGAGGGTTTTAAAAGCGGAAGGGTTGCACTAATTATCTCTAAAAGTGGTGGTTTAGCAGGAGGAAGGAGCAAAGCACTCGCAGACTGTTGTAGACGAGTGATGGCTGAAGGGAGACGGGGGAGGGCAGCAGGGGTCCAGCCCAGAGGGGGAGGCAGAGTCACAGTGAAAGGCACACAGAAGGAGGGGGAGGAAGAGGGGTGAGACCAGGCCCAGAGGTCAGAGGTCAGAAGGAAGAGGGGTCCAATCAGAATATGGTGGTCTCGTACTTAGTGCTGATAGTGCGCTTGGATTCCTTGGGGTCCACCAGCCATGTAGCGCTGCCCTGGGACTGAGAATCCCCCTCCTGTTCCACGATGTCGCCCTGGAAACACAAACAGAGGGCATCAAACGCTCAGCTTCTCAACAGCTGCAAACTAATTAACTCAGTGAAAACATACCAACATTAAAACCATTGACAGGTGAAGTGAATACCGTTGATCTGTCTGTTACAATGCCATGTTCTGCTGGGAAACCTTGGGTCCTGGCATACATGTGGACGCCACTCATAGCAGCGACACTCCCCTGTGGTGATGGCCCTCCCAGCAGAACAATGCGCCATGTCACACCGTAAAAACTGCTCAGGAATGACCCAAAGAAAGTGACTAAGAGCTCAAAGTGTCAACCTGGCCTCCAAATTCCCCAAATCAAGCTGATCAAGCATCTGTGGGATGTGCTGATACCCCAGAGCCAAGTCCATGGTGGGGCCTCCTTGTTACAGACTTGGCTCTGACCTGTCAAAGTATCCAGCACCATGGCGTTGATGATAAGTCATGTGGGTTGCAAGGTGGGGTAGCGGCGTGTCCCATGAATGCTCGATCAGATAGGGACCTGGAGAATTTGGAGGGCAAGTCGATGCCTTGAGGTCTTTATCACAGTCCTCAGGTGATTCCTGAGCAGTTCGGCGGTGCAGCACGGCATCTGGGAGTGCCATTGTCATGAGGGGTGTACTTGGTCTGTAACCGTGTTTAGGTGGGTGGTATGTCAAGTGGCATCCACATGAATGCCAGGACCTAAGGTTTCCTGGCAGAACAATGCATTGCAACTAGATGATCACTTCTAATTTATTTGTCAGTGGTCTTAATATTGTGGCTGATCAGTGAAGGTTTGGTCAGTAACAGTCGGACTGACTGGACAGTCACTGACTGTGACTATGTGCACATGCAGATATACCCTGGTTAATGTCTTATTTCATAGTCTTATAAACACTTGATGATGTTGCATACATCTAATGCTGCAACTAACAATTATTTTAATTGTTGAATAATCTGTCTAATATTCTTGTTTGGTCTAAAAAATGTCAGAAAATGGTTTCCAAAAGCCTGGGATGACATCCTCAAATGTCGTGTTTTGTCCACAACCCAAAAACATTCAGGTTGCTGTCATGGAGGGTTAAAGAAACCAGAAACATGTTTATATTTAGGAAGCTACAGTAGTATCAGAGATTTCAGATGTTTTTCATAAAAAAATTACTCAAACCAATTAATCAATGATCAAATCAGTTGGCGATTAATTTAACAGCGACCTAATCAATTAATTGGTGCAGCTATACATACACCCCTATTGCTGACTTTTCTAATTATAACTTTCTGTCATATTTTCTGAAACTGTGACTATTCACACAGCGCTACGTGAGACAGATGATCTGTGATCAGTCGTCTAATTGGTTGTTTTTTTTTTGGGTGCGCCACAGTAGAGTCTGGCAAAGACCATTAAAAGCAGAACGAGAGGAGAAGGTACATGATTTTTTTTTTCACAGACTGTATGTCTGTATTGATTGATTAATTTTTTTTTTCTGTCATGCACACTTACACGTGCCCAACCCTCATGGGTTTACAAGACACCATTACAGTGACGCTGCAGTAACAATCCAAAGCACATGTAATTTAACGACTCAGACCAGAAACAGAATACTCTGCCTTCTATCCCAGGCCTGGCAAAGAAATTCAGTCAGGAAAAAGGCTCCCTGTCTGAAACAACCCTCAAATTTTTCATGTGCATCCAGCCAAAAGAAATCAATTCTGTCCTCCTCTGGCGTGGCGTTAAATCTTCCAGTCTCTAAGGCTAATGGCAATGTAGTGACAGTTTCAACAAATATGACAAAAGGTTATTTTTTTGGAAAAGTTATCAACTGTATCCTAATACCAACAGGCCAATGATTTATCCATAAAGTTTTGTTGTACACTCTATAACCTCTTCTCTAACTTTATATTGGACTTGTTTTACATTTTAAAATTTGATTTATTTACATATATATTGGATTTTTATACAAGTGTGTTTACATTGATGTAACTACAGTTCCACTGGGGATATAAACATTGCTTGTGTTACTACCAAACTGTCACTAGGGGGCGCCTGAGTCAAAAGTAATAATCAGAGCATTCATCGGTCCACGTGTGGCTCAGTGTAGGTAAGTGGAGCTCATTTATGTTTGTCTACAGACAACAGTAAAAGATACATTGACAGCAATATGAATTCACAAAGAACAAAATGGGTTAGAGACACGGATGGAGGATTGTGGGTCGCCAAACACAAAGAAAAAAAGGAAAGAAGGAGCAAAGTGTGAGAGGATGGAGATGAGGATGTGAAGGCAGCACCTGGGCAGCAGGGCTGGCAGAGTGCAGCGGTAGGAAGGAGGGACGGTGGGTGGTGCAGGTGTAACAGTAACAGCAACGACTGTCGAGAGGAGGAGAGTCCTGGGAGAGATAAACACCGCCAGGAGGAGAGAGGAGAGAAGAACACAGAGAGAGAAGGAGGAGGAGAAGAAGCAGGGGTGAAAGAGTGCAAGAGAGAGAGAATAAAAGGGAGAGAAATTGACACAGGTTTGAGTAGCATGAGGCAGGAGCAGTCTGATCTGTTATACAGGTGTGCATGTGTGTCACTGTGGGAGTGTGAGGTCACAGTGCATCTGATTAAACAAAAATAAATATCAAAAGGTGAGGGGACACAGCAGTGACAGTAAACATCACATTGTTAACATGACGCTGTCGAGTTCATTAAGCTGCAGCCGGAGATGTGCGACTGGTCCCTGAGGTGTAGTTATCTCATTTATATTCAGGACAGGGCTCACTTCTTAATGGTTTAATGCTAATGGCCAGACAAACATCAGCACAGTGCGATCATAATGATGTGAGGAGCTGTAGCCTGATACAGACGCACTAAGACTCGTCTAATGTGCTGCGAGGGTTTGATTTGAAAAGGCTGGAATAATGTTTCTCTGAAAACACAATTATTACATCAGGTGTCGGGATGACTCAGTGATGTACGATATGCTTCAGACTTACATTGAGTAAAGGAGTTCTGGTGCAACTTAACCTACTTTTAAGGAACATGAAGAAGGAAGACAGACTGAAGACATCAAAACAATACAAGAAAGTTGTTCTTTATACTTTTATACAGCTAGTGTTGCTGTAGTTTTGACCTCTTCCTTTTCAGTTTTATACTAAAAGACCTAGATATTGAATTTTGCAGATATCTGGCCCTTTTGCACGAGGTCATAAGGTTTCAAAGTCTGACACTGTGGCCCCTCCTACAGACAAAACTGAGACAACCGTACCCCTCGCCTCTCCTTCCACATCTGCACCATGTGCGCTACACAGAGCATGAAATTAGCACCAAATGAACAGGAAAAAGCACATGTCAGGGACAGGAAAATACTCCTGTACTGCAGAACACGTGCCCATATTAAAGCTGCAGTGCGGAACTTGTGTCTCCCCCCTCTGGCGGTGACAGTAATTACACTGTTGACGCGTGTTTACAATGTACGCCTGCAGGTGAGCTTGCCACATCTCCCTCGCTCCCAGGAGTGCTCTCTTCAAGTCTTTCGGTTTTAATTCTTCCTCTGAGGGCAGGGTATATTTTTATATCTGGAACATCCAGAGTGTCTACTGGTATCAGAAACTTTTTCATTCCCAAATTTAACGAACGACAACTGTTTTCAAAATGCATACATGCTGTTCCTGTGATCTAAGACATTCCAAATATACAAGTAAACACGAACACCTCTCTCCCATATCCAAAAACTAGAGTGCTAAATCTTTAATTTGTGATGTAAAATAAAGTGTTTTTTTTTTTTTTTTTTAACAAACTTGACATGTTTGCGAGTCACTTGTGGTCCATTCAGAATAGACCTTGGACCCACTGGTTGGGAGCCACTGTTCTAGATGACAGTGAGAGCACCAAGGTGAATCCTCTGAGTATATATGGACACATTTTCTGTTTTAGCACTAAGTAGACTACAGTACAATTAAGCTCATTTGAGGAGCCGAACATTCTGTGGGTCCACAAAATCAGGTTCCAGGCTTTATATCCTACAACATCACAAGTTTGAGACGTACTTCTTCGATTCCTAGCTTTGAGAGAGAGTAGATCATATTCACAACTATTGACTGAGCTGTCCAAGGCCGTGGAAATAAAATATCAGAATTCTTAATTTAGATGCTGTTACCCTTTAAGACAGATTTTTGGACAACTCATCTTTTTTTTCCCGAGCATTGCAGATAAGTTTGAAGTCGTATATATGTGGTCCTGTGCAGAGGTAGTATGGTTATAAGAGGAAATTAGTTTACCCTACATTTTGCCAACAGGTAAGCGCAACTATAAAGTAAAGAGAAAGGATAAAGTTCAGTAGTAGGTTTTAAAATGTTTACCATCAAAAATGTGAAATTTAACACAAAATAACATGGCTAATTTCGACAACATGAAATGAAAAGATGGATTAATTAAATTAGGCACAATGTTTGTGGCTCAAAAATTCAAATTTAAGACTATTTAATGACTTTAAAGGTTTTAAGAACCTGCAGACACCCTGGGAGCATGCACCCCCAGAAATTTTTCTTGGACACCATAGCTTCTGCCATACTCTGAGCTGCTGCTCCATCACTTAGTCTTTCCCTGCTTCCTTTTTAAAAGAATCTTTATTTCAAACTGTCAACATGCAAAGTATCGGAAGAAAACCTCAGAATCCCACACACAGATGAAGCATTGAGATGAAACGACAAAGCAAAACAACAAAGAGAAAAGCAGTGCAGAACAAAAAGAAAACAAAATTGAAACAAATCTAACGTAAAATAAATAAATGAATCTCGCTCCTCATTTGTTTGGGTTGGTTGACGTGAAACACATCACTTCCAGTGCACCTGCGCGGAAACGTTGCTAAAGATACAACACTTAAACTCTGGTACAATGAGGCTTAATGTGTATTGTATGAACTAAGGACTGAATGTAACACTTATTCATTCATTCATTTCCATAACCGCTAACCTGTTAGGGGTCACGGGGGGCTGGAGCCTATCCCAGCTGACATTAAGCTAGAGGTGGGGTACACCCTGGACAGGTCACCAGACTATCACAGGGCTGACAATGTTCATTCATATGTTAAAGTTCCGCACTCCAGCTTTAAAATGTGGCCGATAAACTATTCCAGGGTGTGTTCACATCTTGTGCTACAGTGTGTTGATGTCCAACTCACCCCTGACTTCCGTACGCTGCCTCGTGGTCTAGGTACAGGTCGGCTGGACTTGGTCTCAATGACCTCTGAGCTGGGTCCCGCTGGGAGGTTCTGGTGCTGTTTGGTCCTCTGGGCCTGCAGAGCCAGCTGATAGGCTACCTCAAACGCCTGGCCGAGCGTCAGTATAATCTCATAGGTCAGGTTCTGTACAGAGAAGGAGAAAGAGGAGGAGCAGGCAGCCCTTTTAAGTATTCTGGACTCTGAGTCTCCCCGCCCGGCGAACAACACTACACTGCAGTGAAACAGCAAAAAAATATCAGAACAAAGTTTCTTTCCCCTAAAACTTCTTCAAAACCAAATTGCGTAACAAGGAGGAGTGGCAGTAATCTCGGGAGCATTGTGCAGCAGCAAGCAGCTCCCCTCAGTACCTGAACTGGATACATCCGCTGTAGCTTAGTACTAAAGCTGCACTCTATTGTTACACCCTTCCAGATATGAGCAGGCAGCTCAGACTGAAGACAGAGGATTCAAGCTTCACACTACATGCCTTGGGAAGTTAAAAAAAGCAATCATATGATGGGAACACAAACACAGAGCCCAGAAATCATCAGCATTTCCTCCGCTGAAGAATCTGCCCTGACACAAACCCCGTCGTCTGTTTACTTAATGCCCTGATGTGTCCCCTTCTTCTGCGCCAAACAGACGTGATCAGCTCTGTGTTCTCTCTCTGTGTGGCGAGGATGGTGCAGGCTGATAGCAGCAGTGTGGTCAATACAGTCTAAAATAACTGATCACATCTCACTGCTGCCTTTGATGGTTATCAGGCTGCTTTAGCTCTGAGCAGCAGCCCCTTGTTTTAGCCACACAGAGGACAACACAAGGCACAGGACAAACACTGAGCATTGTTAGTGTCAACTTCAGTCGACAGTGACCGTGGCTGCATTATGAGGCAGATTAGCAGGATAATCATCCGATCGCAGGGGGGACAGAGCAGGTAATGGAGGGGTAGTTATCATGGCCGGAGTAGCACTGTGTCTACGAGGAGGCAATAGCCCCAACTGAGGCGTGACACCTTGAGGAGATAGGGCAGTCTAGAGATAACAGTGTTGACGACGCAGGCTGTCACATCTCCTCAGTGTGAGGACCGGAAGTGATGGTGGAGGAATTCAAATCTATCAGTTAGAAACGTTTTCAACACTCAGTAGAAATTCTCCTTCTAGTATCGTTTGTTAGGCTAACACAAATGCTTGTCAGAATAAGCAGACAGAACGAGACAGTGAGAAGATCCTTACCACATCTACTGTGCTGAACACATGGCAGTAGTGGTGGCTGGTCTGCAGGTCCTTGGTGATGTAGGCAAATGTGCACAAGTCCTCTGGGTCCTGGGCTGCACATGAAATATTACGGATCTCATGCTCCGCGATGATGTTCTGCAACAAGAGGAGAGGCAGTATGAGACTCCCTGTGATAAAATATAGGCCTATATTAATGAAGGTTCATTAGTACGGTTTTGTATTTCTCTGTAATGTAGCACAGTGTTAACAATGTTACTGATATTATTCTTTCTCACACCTTCAACTCAAACCATTGTGTTGCCCCGCCCAAAATATATCATTTAATAATTAAATTAATATCGTAAACATGCAGGTGACTAGTCAACTAATGGCCCTAAATGATCGGGGGCAGCCCTAAACCTAAGTCATACAGGACTTCGTTTTTCCTCTTAAAGGTCGGTACCTTAGAATGAGCAGTTTCATAGGGAGCAGGACCTTGTCTACAGGATCGCCATGTTGGTTGTGGGTGTAAATATAGTGTGTTATTGATGGAGGGCGGGTGAGGGCCAGTACCCAGATACTGAGGCATCAAACCAGCAGTCCGCATGTCCAGAGGTGGATAGTACTTGTTGGGGCAGAGGGGTATCTTATTGATTAGGTTGTGTTCTAGGTTACCACTCACCCCATAATGGACAGCTCAGAGACCCTGAGGAGGGAGGCTGCCCAAGCTCGGTCTTACCCACATTTTTTATTTAATAATAGAAATTCAATGTTCTAAGTGATAACGCATTATGATTTATAACTATCCCAAGCGACAGCCAGTAAAGTGGAGACATTGAGGCATAAATCGTACTTCACAGCCATCGCAGGAAAGTATAGCCATAAATACCTGGCTGAGCTTCCAAGGCAACCTTTCAATGTCTTTCTTTACGAATGTCAAATAAATGCCAATATGAAAAGACTTGCTCCCCATCAAACATAAACAAATCTGACATCAACTTGCACAAATGACATTTACAATCGCAGAAAAAACTTTTCAGAGTGATGCTTGACTTAAACACTCTCAAATATATTACAAAACAAAACATACTGTTATTAGCACTGGGTTCAGTTTGAGACTGGAGACATGCAGGGTCAGTCATGGACACAACGGATCCATTATCTGTGATACTACAATGTAACCTTGCCTCGTTTCATTTTCTGTTTGACAAGATGTTAAGCAAGTATCAAATATAGAAGAGGAAACACATGACACAGCACAAGACCAAAGAGGAACTAGACTAAAAACCAAACAAACAAACCAGCCCAAGATAAGGTATGACACTTTATGTTTGGCTTGTCATTATCTCATTGTAATTTCTCATTGTAATAATGTGCAAAACAGTAAGCTGTTGCAGTGTGTGTGTGTGTGTGTGTGTGTGTGTGTGCGTGTGTAGGTGGCAGCTAACCTTATTGGCTGCATCAATGAACTTCACACCCTTGTAGGTGATGGAAAGGACGATGGTCGGGACTTTCCTCATTTGTTCTGTCGACCTCTGGAAGTAAGAGACACAGGCAGAAAGGACGTAAAGACGATTCACCATTCACTCATACTATATGAATTATGTCCTCTTTGTCCTTTGAGAGTGGAGAGCAAACTTACCCGCATTTTGGCACAGGCATCCTGCGTGGACTCAGTACCCCGCAGATCCTTAATCAGCATGGAACCAAGGTACTACAAGGGAACAGGAGAGGGAGAATGTGTTGGTGGATATGTTCAGTGAAAACTACATTTCTATTCCTTTTTATCTAAATGTGCAAATAAACTTAAACTATGTGGGAAGGATTAAGGCACAAACGTACACTGGCTTCATAGGCGCAGGATTCAAAGATGAGTTTCTCAGGCTGATGATGCCAGTTCTGGACCGGGGCGTACGGTGCTGCCAGACTCGGCGGCCGCAGGGTCAGACGGGGCTCTCGATGCCGCTCTTCGTACCGTTCCTGGAGAAAGAAGTATATAATAATAATCACTATATCACATAAAAGATACTGAAGGACATTAAATACCGCTGAAACGAGAGACACAGATAAACCCAAACGTACATGTGATCTGACTCGATCACTGCGATATCTTTGTGTAACGTCATAGTCAGTGTCTGCCACTTTTTTCCTCCCTGGCTCTCCCACTGGCAGCAAAGGGTCCATTGAGCGTCCTGTATAGGACTCCATCTGACTGAGGGGGGACGAGGTCTGGGATCCAGGCAAATCTTGGCACTGAAGAGACAGAGATGGACACATTAGTTGCCCCGCGATGAACTGTAATGTCTTTAATCTTAAACAAAAAACCCTGCTTCCAAAGTTTGTGGACTGAAAACAAACCAAGCCTGAGAGAGGGGAAAACCATCACACTCTCAAGTATCCCTTAGAAAGCTGTTGGTAAAACAGCTCTAGGTCCTCACCCTGATCTGAGACAAACGAGGAGGCTTGACCGGAGGTTCCTCGTAGGGTCTCTCCGCTAAGGAAGCAATGATGCGTTTCCTGTGACCAAGTAGGGAGATCTTTAGCACCTGGAAGAAAGAGGAAATTATCTGGTGAACATGTGGAGTGGCGCTTGAGGAAGCAGAGATGCCGGAAAGTTGGAGGCATACCAAGAAACATTAGACACTGCTGCTTAACTTGTCATAACAGCTTTTCCTTAAGACCTAAAGCCTCTAAATGAGACTCCAAATGTCTATTTTTTTTTTTTGGAATATCTCTCACTGAAGCATCTTTGTGTTATCACTTTATGTTGTTTCCTTTACATAACTGCGCCACGTTGATATGCAGCATATTTAACTTTCTCACTGAGCTGCGAAGTTTGTTTCCAAAAGAGTAACAAATAAAATCTGTCTCTCAAAAAGTTGATATTCACTTCTAGCACATTCAAGACTCAATAAAGCAATAAAATACAACACATCTTTGTTGTTTCCACATTATGACTGAAAAGCTCATGAACGCACTGAAGTTGAAAGAATGACTTTGCAATTCAGGAAACTGGACCATCTGAGAAGCACTTGAATACAGCACTAGTCTTAAATTATGACTACCTTAAATATCACTGGCTCCTTATCTGTCCATTAAACCTTCAACCAACTGAAGCACTGGAAACTACTTCCCTAATATTCAACACCGAAGTCCTGCCTTCACCTTCAGAGTCTGAGCTCCCAGCCTCCTCCAAACTGAAGCGGGAGTGAACTGTCAAACTTGTCCCTTATCCTGAATTTTCTTTAACACTCAGTAAAACTAATTTCACCCTCTGATACTCCTCATGGTGCACGTACGTCACTGTGACTCACATTAACAATCTCCAGCTCCCACAGGTTTTTGACACAGTCCAGAGTGCGGTAGCCGCTGGCCAGGAAGTTGTGTAAGTACTCGTGCAGGCCCAGATTCTCCAGCCAGGAGGAGAGGGAGTTGCTGCCGTCACAGCCCAGAGCTTTCACCTGTAGGAGAAGACTTAATCACTCACTGTTGTTCAGAGGGTTCTGGGGAAACGTCTGGGAATATATGCTGCCTTTGTTACCAATTTTCCTGACTCTTTGAAGGAAGTTGTCACAGTAACCCCACACATGTATATTTGTGCATGACTTGAAGGAGGTAGCAGGCTCTGGGTTAGATCTACACCACTGCCGTTACATTGCTCTCTTCAAAACCAGACTCCAATGAGAAAAACAGTAATTTAACATCACTGAGCACAGGAGCTACTGCTCTACTGCTGCCTTACCTAATTTGTGTTATTGTGTGATTTTGGTGTTAAAAAGGTGAGTTCAGATTCGATAAGATCACACAGCAACACAAACAACTAACCAATTGAGGCAGCTGTAAACCAGGAAGCTAAAATTACTGTCTTTATCAATGGAGTCTGGTGGCATTGACGGAAGCATAAAGGGGAACTGACACTGTTAACAGCTTCCCCATCAGAAAATGCTGTCTCTTCAAAGTAAAGCAGTGAAAATTTTCTAAATATAGCATGTATTAAACTGATATTGATTTTTTGCAGTACTTCTTTGGCAGTACTCCCGTCTGCTTCTGCAATTAGAGGACATGCTGACTGACAACTACTGTGTCTCATACACTGACTGTGAATAAGCACCTCATACAACCCCACAAGAAATCCTAAATATGCCTTTAAGTAAAAGTACCAACACAACAATGTGAAAAAACTCCACTATAGTCCTGCACCACATGTTAGTTAAAGTACATAGGTATTGTCAGCTAAATTCACTTTAAGTATCAAAAAGAAGTACTCATTCTGTTACTACATTATATACAGTCTGGTAGTTCAGTGCTGTGGTTCTCAAACTAGGGGTCGGAAAGAAAAGAAAACAAAGTTCTGCAGCACACATTGGTATTCACACTGGTATACTTTTCTCTTATCTTGTCTTTCTTTGGTGAAATACTGTTTAATCTCAGTTCTCTGGGCAACAAAGAACAGAACAGTTATTTATATGAAACCATCCGATAAGTTTAGAGAGGAAATCACTTTCTGGTGGAAGTGTGAGCAACTAATATAAATCTGAAATGTGACATCACCTCGACTATACATGTTTTTTGGAAGGGGTTACAAGCAGGAGAGGGTAGAAACAATTGGTTTAACACTGCATGATATTCTATAGGTTCATCATAAACAGGGTTCCTGCAGACTTTTTATTTAATTTAATTTTAATTAATTTTTATTTAATTTGTCAAATTTAAGACGTTTTAAGACCTTTTTAAGACCTAAACAAAAAAAATTAATACTATTTAACACCAACAAATGGCATTAATACACGGCAGTAAACATCATGTTCACATCTCATCTGTGCTCCAGTGCCTGATGCTTTAACTCTCATCGTCCAAAGTTTTTCAGTATATCTTCTAAATTGCCTCGATGTCGTTACTTGTGACCGCGTTATGAGTAATAAAGTCATAAAATCACATAACTAATCATGTAACTAGATACAGTAATAGGTAGATTTGATTAGGTTTTCAGACATGTCTCCGTTAGTCTAAGTTTCATCTCAAAATTTAAGACTTCTCACAAGTAAAAATAAGACTTTTTAAGACATTTTATGGGCTTAAATTTCCAAACTCAAATTTAATACTTTTTAAGACTTTTTAAGGATCTGCAGGAACCCTGATAAAGTAACTTTATCTTAAAGGATAAATGCAGTGCAGTGTTAATGTACCCCAGGTTTTAACAGAAATGGGGAAAACTGCATTCTCCTACTGTGCACCTTGGACATTTTAATCTTCAAAAAGGTCTAAAATTATAAATACTTATATCCATTGATGAATTTAAGGACATCATAAAGAATGTGGTGACAGAGACGTGCTTGTTTTTCTTGAGAGGCCACTATGTTTGAATAGTTGTTTTATTGTGGATTTTTGTATTATATGTTGTATTTGTTGCATTTTAAGTGTGTTCTGATTGGCTGCCACCTCAGCCAGCTCTCTTTTGTGAAAGATATTTTCAATCTCAATGGTACTTCCTGGTTAAATAATGAACAAAAAACAAATAAATAAGTAACAAGTGCAGCATTTCCTTCCTTGGTATTAAGAGGAGATTAGCACCTTAGTGATCTAACATCAGAAGCAAAGCTAAACACTGAATCAGGTCTTACTGTGATGAAATGAGTATTGAAGTAATAATCAATGATTTGTCACCTTTGGTAATGAACGTGCTGCGTGCAGGATCTTCTTCCTGTGGCTTGGGTCTGTGATCCCAATCTCTCTCAAGTCCTGGTCCTCCATTACATTGCTCCCCTATAGGAGAAAACAAAAAACAGGATCTCTGTTACATGACATTAACTTTAATTTCTTAAAGCTGAAGGCAAAGCATGTTGCAAGAGACAAAATCCTCCATAAGAACAGCCTATGCTGCAGGGGAAGTATTGATCATGAGTGATGCCACCATTGCAGAAAAAAGGTCAATTACTGTTGAGTGAGATCCTCAGACTCCTCCCTGGGACCCAACCTAGTGACTGTAAAGAGGCCACGTCGATAACCCCTTAAATGAGGTGTAAGTGTGTGGGGGAGGGGACTGACAGGGGCGTGTGTGAATGATGGTCAAACCCGTCTTTGGTTACACACTGTATCAGCTTTGGGACTGTGTGGCAGGTAACGGAGAACGGAGCGATAAATCAATGTCAGAACTGCAGAGTGGTCAGCGATATGATGGAGGGGTAGAATACCAGCGCGTCGATAGGTGACTCTAACTGATGGCTGCGGGGGAGAAAAAATCAAAACATCCTGACGTCTCAAAGGAAAGCCTCTGTTTCTACATTGAGCGCCATTCATTAGCAACGTCCTGTTAGCTGATGTCTTTGTCTGACAGTCTAAATAAATGAGTTATTACAAATCATTACCACTCCAGCGACCAATCAAAAGTCAGCAAGAGCTCCAGGTACTTCTTGTTGACTGTGTTACTTCTAAAGATGGAGGTCAGCAGCTAAATCTCATGTGTTAAAGTATCATGGTGCTTCATGGGAGCTGCTGCCTCAGGAACAAATTGTGACGGCTCAGGGCACATGTGGCTGACTCTTCAATATGAACCTCAAGTTAATCCTATAGCGCTCACCTCTGCACACACACACGCAGCAGTAACAGGATAGCAGAGAAGCTGTCTGTAGGTCAAACCTGACAGCCTGATTTTCATGCAGACACTGTCGATGCAAACGAGGGGTGGAGAGGGTGAGGAGAGGGGAGGAGTGAGCCTGTCACTGAGAGTAAAAACTGCAGAGTAATGTGTGTAATGCTGATCGTACAATCACACTGTTACTTGTAATTTTGCTTTTAGATACTAAGAAACACTTCTGCAGTGATACAACTCTACCAAGGCATACTGTATGTGTTATGTATGTTATATGAACAGCTGAGCAGCTGGTTAAGAGTTTGCATCAACCTGTGTGTGGGAATTTTGACAAAGAAAAAAAGAAGGAAAGAAAGAAACTAAACTATTGTAAACTACTTAGTCGGCAAGATTTCATTGGTCGCTTAGTCGCAAAATAAATCAAAACCTATATGACTGGACCATGTGGGGATTTAATTTGAAAGGACACACGCAAGAAGTGTCCACGCTCAGCAGTCAGACAGGAGTCAGGTTAATTTCCAGGGCTGGTACCTGCGGTTATTCCACAGGCTAGTTAATAACATGTCGGGCAGGAAATCCAAAGTGTGGGATCATTTTGAGAAAGTGAAGGACGAACCCAAGGTGATATGTAAACTCATCTTCATTGGTCAACTACAGACATTAGGTTACAAACTTTATTATAACAGTGTTTAACTTTATATGACGGTATTTTTTTAATCTTTGTTATGACTAGGGCTGCCCCCGTCTAAGAATTTTCCTAGTAAACCAACAGTCATCATTTAGGGCCATTAGTCGACTAGTCGCCCACATGTTTACGATATTAATTTAATTCTTAAATGATATATTTTGGGCGGGGCAACACAATGGTTTGAGTTGAAGGTGTGAGAAAGAATAGTATCAGTAACATTGTTAACAGTGTGCTACATTACAGAGAAATACAAAACCGTACTAATGAACCTTCATTAATATAGGCCTATATTTTATCTACAAGTGCACGTCACACACTGAGCGAGCTGCCTGTTAATAGATAGATAGATAGATAGATAGATAGATAGATAGATAGATATTGTTTATTGTCCTTTCGGAAATTTTTCTTGTCTGTGGCCGTCAGAAAAAACAGAAAACATTACAGTGAAGACACCACAACACAAACACCACACTGCAGACAAAACCCTCAGACAATTCATAACATGATGATGATGATGACGCTGTCGGCTAATGGGCATGTAGCTACTTACATGTTTCAGACTATACGTGATCGACAGTTAGCTGTCAGCAGAATGTTAAACCGTTACCACAGTGATGTTAAACCTGAGGATTTATTCACTGTGAGCGAAACAAACTAACAGCTTTCCAGTTCATATTTTGATATTATTTGCAAGTCACAGTGGTGCTCCATGGTCGCAAAATGTGATTAAACTGTTGTAGCCTGGAGCCCTGCAGGTACAAAAACACACGCCTCGCCTGCTCACACACTATTGCCCAGGAGGAAGTGGTCTGGATGGCTGGTGTGTGAGGTATCATGTTTGTGCCTGTGGCTTACAAAACAAAAAGACATGACAATTTATACTCGATCTTTGTGATATAATCATCATACATCAAGTATAATCGATATATCAGCCACCCCTACGACAGACTGGAAATGACAGAGACAGACAGACAGAAAGACAAAGAAAGATGCAGACAGCAAAAAGACAGGCAGAACAAACAAGAACAGACAGAAATAGATGAAAATGGACAAGGAAAGACAGAAATGCAAACAAAATGAGTGCATGAGCTCTCACAGGAAGTTACGTCGGTCATATATGGTGAAACACAGCCTCATTCACAGCTCATATTGACATGACGCATCTCCTTGGCTTTCTTAATACCTCGCTCTAAACTGACATCTTAAAGCCCATTATCTGTGAGCAGCAACACGCCGATCGCTGCCTCTCCAGCTGAGGATTGAAACTATTTGGAGAGCTGGATGGATAATAATGCTTTCAATGTGTGGATCATTGCATTACTGTCCCACTGGAGATTAACTGATAAATGGCTCTGTGGGGGAAATATAGCTCTAACAGAGCCAATCCACAGTCTTTGCTCCCATTTCCTGGATTGTTTCTGCACTTCTCACTGTTAAGTAGATGTGTTTTAATGCAGCAATTTAGTTACTTATGCAGGCACCTGCTTTCTGCTTTGCTGCATCCAAAGTGCTCTGTTAATATGACTTTGTAGAATTTTCAGATGCTGTTTATAATAGTCATCACTAAGGTAAGCACAGGAGAGGCTCAGTAAGGAAACGCATTTAAATAATAGAGCTTTTTCACTGCAGATATTTGCAGCTTGTCAAAATGTTTGGTGTGAAAAAGCCAAATTATTTTATCAGAACAAAACACTGGTAGCTTTTTCTCTGTATCTCTGTATATTAAAGGGATGGTTCAAATCTTTTGAAGTGAGGTTGTATGAGGTACTTATCCAGTGTATTACACACAGTAGATGTCAGCTGGCACGCTCCCAGTTTGGAGAAGAAGGCACGAGCACCACTACAGAAGCTAAGTAACGTACTGCTGTTGAGGGGGAGGTAACAAAATGTATTTTAGACACCCAAAAAGAAGTCCCACCTACTGAAAACAAAATTGGTTTAAGTGAACACTATATTTAAAATGGTTTCACAGCTTTACCCTGCTGTCAGACAAAGATTTCTGAAGGGGAACTGAAGCGGTTATTTTGCTCTCCTAAAAGCCAGACTCCATTAAAAGGATCATTAATTTAACACAGGAGCTGCTGGTCTACTGCTCCCTCGATCAGTTAGTATGTTTGTGAGGCTTTGGTGTTTTAAAGGGTTAGTTGAGATTCACCAAAGTCACACAAACATACTAACTGATTGAGGGAGCAGTAGACCAGCAACTCCTGTGTTCAGCAAGCTAAAATCACTGTTTTTCTCCATGGAGTTTGGCTTTGATGAGAGCATATATGGGAAACTGACACTAGTAACAGCTTCCACATCTGAAAGGGCTGCCTGCAGCAAGGCAAAGCGGTGAAAATATTTTCAATAAAGTGCACAATGAAGCTATTATACAGTTTTTTAGGTGGTTAAAATCTGTGTTGCTGCTGTCCCTGTCCACAGTCGTACATCACGTAGCTTCCGTGGTGGTACTCCTGCCTGCTTCTAGAAACTGGCTGCATGCTGACCAACATCTATTGTAGGTAATACACCAACTTCAGATTAGTGCCTTACACAAAAGATGTGAATTATCCCTTTACATCATGTTGGGCTTTGGACTGTTGGTCAGACTAAGTATGTCACCTTGGTCTCAGAGAAATTGTGGTGGGACTTTATCCAGAATCTTCTGACATTTTAAGCCCAGTTCAGACCAAAGATCCGCGACGAGACAAGTTGCAACATGCAACTACTTGCGACAAGCTCTTCTGCACCATTCTAAAAACCTGCCGGTTCACACAAATGCAACTAGATGAGATGGTATATCATCTCTATACAACAACTCTCTGTACTTCCGTTCTGATTTCCAGCTTTTCAGGTTTATTTTGTGGCTGAATATAATTTGTAGCTTCTTACAATATGAATGACGATAGTGAGAGTGAAATACTGGCTACAGCTGCATTTGTAGTAGTGATGAAACAGGGAAAACATAAACAAAACGAGCATCAGATGGACTGTATTCATGATAAATACACTACAATAATATAAGTAAGCAGAACCGATTAGTCAGTCAGTGAGAATGAGTGTCTCGGGGCGAGCAGCAGTGACCCACTGTTCGACACCGGCACACAGTGAGGATGGAAACAGGGAGCTCGGTGGGGAAGGAGCACCTGCCACACGATTAACTTTATGACCAAACAACACCAATAGACAAAATAATCTTTAGTTGCAGCCCTACCTGACATAACTAGAAATTTCTAGGTTGGAAGTAAGGCTGCAACTAATGATTCTTTTCATTGTCAACTAATCATTTTATTGACAAATGTGTTAAAATGTTGAAAAATGTCGGTCTGTCTCTCCCAAACCCCAAAATTATGTCATCTAATGTCTTGTTTCGTACTCACGCCAAAGGGTTTTAGTTCACCGTCATGGGAGAGTGTGTAAAGCTGCCAATATTTGAACGTAGGAAGCTGCAATAAGAGTATTTTGGGTACTTTTATAGTACTTTTCTATGAAAAATGACTCAAACCGATTAGTCGACTACTAAAATAGTCATTGATTATTTTAATAGTCGATTAGTCATCGATTAGTTGACTAATCGTTGCAGCCCTAGTTGGAAGTTGAGCTGATTTGTTGCAGTGTTTATTTCAAACCACATTTAAGTTATCCAAAGCCTTCTGGTTTCTGTTTGTGATCTGAACAGTACCGTCCAATTACTTTAGTGGCAGGTAAACAGTCCGTGTGGAGAGCAACAGAGGCAGAACACATTTTGCCAAAATGCAGTGTCAAACATACTGGCTATCATCTAATGATGATTTAGCCTTTTTTTTGGCTTTTTGCCTTTGTTGGATACGGTGGTGGGCCACAGACTGGAATCCAGCCCGCAGACGCTGTGGCAAGGACATTACTTTTGTATATGTGGCGTCTGCTCTACCCATTGAGCCACTGGGCGCCCCATGATTCAGCTTTTTATTAGCATTTTTATTTATTTATCCACATTTTATCCACATATGTAGATATACGTTTGGCGATTAGCCGAAATGACTGTTGTATGGGAGAGAAAATCTTGGCCCATAAAGTATATCTGCTGGCTACACCAGCTTGCTGCCTGAACTAAACTCTACTGGATGCAAGAACTTTAAATTTGAACCCTCGTAAGGTGAAAGATACTTAAAAGGGATCATCTTGTCTTTGAGAGGTAGCAGAGTTGATGAAACTCCCATCTCCCGCAACATTAATATTACATTCACCTCTGCTTTATCTTGATAAGCCATTTATCCCCACACAAAGACTCCGAGAACACAAACAGTGTGACTTGAAGGGACGTGCCGGTGACAACTCTGTGGGGAAAATCCTGACTAATGTGGCTCCGCTTTTTCCTCAGCAGGTCTAAAAAGTGAGAATACATTAGTTGAGAGAAAGCTGACATTAGCACAACTCGGATGAGAAGAATAGCTCTAGAGTATTGTAGGCTAGGTGGTTTTGTGTCTGCGCTTGGTGCGGCCCATCCATCTCTGCTTTCCCCTTTCCTCTCATTAAAATGCTGCTCTCTCCTCGGCCGATCCAGAGAGCAGCGACAGCGGTCCCTCTGGTTTAAAAGCACTCTGAATTCAGGCCAGGGCCTCGAGGGCACGGATCACTCATCCTGACCGTCTAAAGGACAGCTAACCAGCAGCACTGAAAGTCATAGTTTGTCCTCCTAAACAGGCTGTCATAAGAACACACAGTCACAAAGAGACACGAGGAATTGGTGACAGACAAAAACGACAAAAATATTTTAAAATGAAGCGTGTATTCCGTCAAATTCCTGCACAAATGTTTTTGAAAGAGGCAAATGGACAACAATTCATCACCACCATTACCCCAGCAGCAAAATCAATTAATCCATCCCCAATCCATGAGCCTCTAATGCATGAAGCCATTACTGAATTTCCAATTTGTCTGCAGGCTTTGGTGGCATTGACTATCTCCAGTGTAACTGCTCCGCATTTATCCAACGACAGAAAATAACAACGTGGACAGAGAAAAGACAGGAGACACAATCGAACTGAGATTACACAGATGCTGCACAGCAGTACAAACAGATGTTGGGTCGTCTGATGTTTCTCTCACCTTCGTGCAATTTATAGATTAAAGCCAAGTTCTTTCTTGAGAAGTTATTGCTTCTGGTGCACACTGAGTCACCTCCTCTGACATGAAACATAAAGTAAATTTGCTCCTCTCTAGCCGTCCCCATGAATGCCAGCTTCAAACAGTGATGTCCCTGCAGAAGTGCATCGGCAACACAGTTGCCTCGAATACAAACTAAGTTGGAGCTCACTTGGCTGATCCTGTCACAGCCGACGACGCAGACACCAGAAGCTGTGCTCAGAAGAAGAGGAAGAGAAGAGAGAAAAAAGAGCGGATTCGTTTCAGCAAGCATTACTTGTCAGTACCAGCGAGGGCTGGAGCGCAGCACGGCCGCACAGGGCTTGTTTCATCGCTACATTTGCTCCATGAGTCGATAAAAAGCATCTAATTGGTTTCAGAAGGGGCTTGTCTCTGCTTCGGTGCTTGAACACAATACAATCACTGCTGTTATTGATCCACTTCTACAGCGAGCCTGCAGGATAGACAGAGATCACAGCGTCTGACTGGCAGAGTAAACACTGTTTAATTAGTGATCTCACTGCACAGCGGACATGCTGTTTCTCAACCATTGTTTGTCACTGCTGTTCTTACCCGCGGGAAGATTAAAAGGAGGGAGACTGGCACAGTGTGCTGCTCAGTTGACGCTAAATTTCTACATTTGACCATGAAAAGGATTAAAAAGACTGTTACTGCCTGCACAAGAATTTGACTTCTTGACTGTCTATCATAACAGCTCAGCTACAGAGGAGATATCAGGGCAGTATCATATTCTTAAAGAGATTCAGCCTGAGGGTTCTATCTTACACCAGACGCAAAGCGCAGCTGTCATTGCAACTTTCAGACCAACGCAGTTGTCATTTTCACGGCCAGCGCCTACGTTGTGTAAGAAGAACATGTACTTGTGCCCATCTGTGCACCCATGGGCGTGTAGGTCTTAAAATGAGGTGTGGTCAGGCCGCAGAAAGCCATTATACAATTGACCAACAAAAACTTGGTCTAATATCTGAATAAGGCAGAGCGCTCACATCTTGAGTTTGCCAAATCTGCTCTGTAAATACTTTACACCAGGAGCAGGGGCAACTGTTTTTTAAGGAAATGGGAGATGACACTGAATTCATATTACACCCAAAACACACCTTTGATTAAATAGGGACAAAATACATCCTCTTTGCCCCTTGCGTCTCATCTTGCACCCAGATTACATGCCATTTAATTGACAAAAGTGGAGCTAGATTCACCCTAAATGCACTCTAGACCCTGAAGTTCAGATCATGTTCACAGGGCCCACAGAGTCAGCCATGATTCTACAGCAATGTACGTCTGTAATGTCTAAGTGTATGTAGAGTTTGTGTGTTATTTAGAGCTGATACATGGGATCAATTTGGTAATTACGAGAATGGATTCATTCAAATGTCAATCAGTACGAAGAAAGTGTTCAATATTAAATAAATCGATAAGACATGATGAAATAAATAACTGCACAGTAGAAATAATAATGTGAATCATTAAATTTTAACCTCATGATTATGAAATGGTATGTTACCAATTATTTTCATAATAACACAGATGACGATTGAGTTAAACTAATTAGACATATATTATACATTAAAATGAGATTTAAAAAAAGCCTACAGTCAACTATGACAATAAGAATAAACAAGTAACATTTTATAATGTCGTGCTGAATTATTTTACAAATTATTTTTTTCTGTATTTTATGCAATTTATTAAAGGAACAGTGTGTCAGATTTTGGGAGCTTTAATGACATCTAGTGGTGAGAAATGCAGATTGCAACCAGCTGAAACTTCTCCCCATTAAAAGTCCTTCTGTGTTTTTTATTCAGGAGGTTTTTACCGTAAGCCGAATTATCCGCAGAGGTCTCTTCCTCTCCGAACTAAACAGACCAAGTGATTAAAACTGGTAAAAACACTGAATAAAGCTGTTTCATGTTACAAATCCATGTTTCTCCTATGATGTTTGGCACAGTGCAGGTGGGCAGCACCTGCTAATGTGTGCTGACCATTTGTCTTTGATAACTTAAAAAATATTTACCTAAGGATTGAAGTTTTTCCTTATCTTGGTCTTATACTTAAAGAATTGCTGATAGTTTGTTAAGCCATTGCACAAAGAACCATAGTAACCAGAGTAAGGACAAAAACATAAAGTACCTCTGACTCCATCAACCGCAACATGGTTGAGTTTATGGAGATATATGAGAAAAATTAAGGCACCCCTAGAAGAGTGTTCCGCGACCGGGAGAACCCGATGGACACGCTTAATGATGAGCAAATGAATGTGTACTTTAAATTTTACCAGAAGTCAGTTTATGATTATGACCATCTGGGATTTATCACTCAACTTCCTGAAGCTGCACTCTTCTAGCCCCTTTATAATTAACGAGTGCTCTGTGGTTTTATGCAATGGGACTTTTCTTGTCAGTTATTGGCAAGGTATTTCATGTAAGGCGTCATACTTAAGGAGCAAACTTAAGGTGCTCTGTACTACTGGCCCCGGACATTAAGGAAGGTTTTACCAGGAGCCATATTATCCGCAAAGGTCTCTTCCTCTTTTAAAACAAACAGACCAGGCAATTTAAACCCATAAAAACTGAATAAAGCAGTTTCACAATAAAAATCTGCAGGGGCGCTGCTGACTATGGTGGCTGATGTGAAAATGTGAATGGCCCTTTTCTGATGATTATAAACTGGGAAAAAAAGCCAATCTGCCAATATATCCCCCTAAATCTACACACTGACCCTTTAATGCAATAATGTATTTCATAATTCCTTATTTATTTATTCAGTATTGAACATTTCGGGGCTCCATAAATGTGCGGTGCCTCGAGTCTGGTGCTACTAATGAAATCAGACTGGTAACCGTGCCAACAATGAAACCTGTTCCTGTTCTATCCACCTCAATGCACACGAGCACATTTAACACAATTAGAAAAGTTTAGCAAAGACAAGGTGACTCAGAGGGCAAATCTCATTTCCAAATGAGACCCATTTGTGATTCTTAAAAGGTCAACATTTACCGAGAGAAGGACACGCTGTTTAAAGCCTGCAGCTTTTTTTCCCAAATCCTCTGGAGATTTCAGGAAGCCAGGTGGTCTGTAAGCCATGTTTAAAGATAGAAAAATTGCCAGCTCTCCACTTTGAAAAAAAGAAAAAGAGCGAGTACTCAGGGCTGAGGACGGTGTGAAAGACTAAAAGACAGTAGGAAGATTAAACCTGGAGAGTAACTTCAGAGGCTTCGGCGCAGAATTAAACATGGGTGTTGATGACACCGGATGAAAAGGAGAGAGGCAGATAAATGTGGAAATGCTCTCCTCTCAGGTTATGTAAAGGAGATTAAAGTATCATGCAGGTATCAGTGTATGCTGAAATTAGTCAGACACAGCTGGGGTCTACAGCTATAAGATAAAGAGCACGAAATACTCACATCTATTTTGGTTTTAATTTGTGTAAAGGTTCTAGCTTTGTAATGGTATCCATAACAGTTAAACATTGTTGCTTAGTAAGACAAAATCTGCTCTCTGGGGACCGAGAAGTCCTAATATACAATATTTATAAGTCTAATTAACACACTGTAATTAACAAGAAACCATAATGGGCATAATTTATCTCCAAACAACACCAAAGAGCCACCTGCCATACTCTAACTTTAATATGCAGCCAGAGGACGGACAAAGCAACTAAAACACCCTATAAAAAAGACTTAATGTAACTTCATAACTATTGAATTAACTGAAAGGTGACTCATATTAGGCTGCATGAAGTTTAACGCCCTTCTCTACACACTATACTCCATATTCTATTCATCTCACTGTGGGTTGGGTTCAGCTCATGACTGCTGTTGTCATGATTTTTGAGGCGGCTGCCCTAAATTTACAATTTCATAGTCTGTGAAAAATAATGCATTGAAACATTGGGTTCACCCCGGGCAAACATTTTATCTTTCCACACAGACAGAAAACCTCTTGTCAAATCATGAAAATGCCTTTGAAGATACAACACGCTGCTGGATAACAGGTTTTAACACTGTGTGACCGAATCAAGGAGTAATGCGGAGTACTGAGGTTAAAAGTGTGCCTTTGACAAGATGACATTGCCAACTACACAGCATGTGACTTACAGGGCATTAACACAGCAGCAAAACATTATATGCTATGTAAAGATATAGTGGTGTAATGGCGTCCTGAGCACAGAATGAAGTCACACTCCCTTTGTGTGTGTCGTAATCCAGGCATCTTTGTTTGTTGTTGGTGTGGACGTATCGACCGCACATGCATGTGTATCCCACTGGCTATTTATGTGATGGTTACCGCTGATATCTGGACGGTGTCATTGTAGAAGCATAGAGCCCACCCTCTGGTTTCTCCCCAGGTGAAACAGGCCCTTTCACACATGCATTGCAAACCTGAAATTAGCTAGATATTACCCGCAGTCTGTATCCGTTTAATGTACAAATCAATTGGACTGGACATTTTATTGTTTTTATCCTGCCAGCTCCCTAGGACAAAGTCTGCGTAATGTTCGATTGAGCCCATATGTGAATAGAGCAGGTAAGGGTCAGAAGAATTCACAGCAAGCAAGTGGGCGTGTTGATGATGCTTCCTGAAGAAAACAAACATACGCAGCTGAAGAAAGAGGTTCATTTACACAAAGACGGCAAGAAACTGTCTCACTGGAGAGATGACGAGATTTGGGAACTTCTGTCAGTGAGGTCCGAAGCCAAAATCATCAGACAAATTAAAGGAGTGGCAAGAAACTGTGTCGCTTAGGACGAAATTACAAACCGGCTACATGACTGCGGTGTAATCCACGTCATGTCCTGCCACCTGCAAACTCTCCTTAGGTGCCTTCCGCAAATGAACCACACTATTTCCAGTGGGTGACAGCTGTTTTGACACAAACAATCTACTGTTGTGTGCTACGTGTGTGAAAGAGAACAGCTGATGTTAGCTCTGTCAGCACTGTTGTCATTCTTAGCACTGTTTATTAAGGTAGCACTGTTAGATGCTCACTTCCAGCTCAGCCACCATCGTGTTGAGAACTGTGTGCAGACAATCCTGAACCAGACTCTGAATGATAGATATGCTCTGAATGTCACACACAGCTCATTTAAAGCAACATAAGACCACAGACATGTCATGGGTCTGGCTTAAAGGAGAATTGGTCATAAAAATAGAGTTGAATACAGGGATTGTTGTATACTGTGGAGGATTTCTACCTTTAGGGCTGTAACAGAAATGGAGCTACACTGGCTCATATACCATCTCATCTTTTCTATCTCTTTTTTAAAGGTATACAGTGAGGGTATTTTTACTGTTTGTAAACACATCATTGAAACTCCTCCCTACACTGCTCGTATGCTCCCTGCAGGCTGCTACTGTAGGAACGTTACATTTGATGTAATGGAAAAGCTGATACTACACAATTATTCAAAATATGATTGAATCACAAAATGGCCAAGTGCAATATCTAAATTTTTTGATACAGTTCAAATTTGTCAAAACATACCATTACAGATGCAGCACTGTTGTGATACAGAGATGCTCCTGCTCTTGTTTTTTTTTTCAGTGAACATGAAATGCAAAAAGTACCATTACCACTAAAATCGTGACTCATATCTCAATATCAGCCAAAATAATCGCAATATGATGTTTTTAGCATATCGTGCAGCCTTCAAGCTAACCAAGCTGACAGCTAGCACCCCCCCGTCCAACAGAAAACAGGCATCTAACTCCACCTCACTCTTCATCCCCATTCTCTCCTTAAAGTGCTCACCAGCAAAAGCGAAAGCCCGCCCCAGATTTACTCTAATTTTGTCAGCTTGCTGCGTTTTTTGGCACTGTGTCCACTGTGTGAAAATCCTGCACAGCTTATCTTTAAAATTGTTTTCTTTTGTGTTGTACAAACTTTAATTATTTTTAAAAGTTAGCTGAGATTAAATTAGTCAGATGAAATGGCCCAAAGTATTCTGGTGTGCAGATGATTAAAAATTGGAATAGATGTTTAATTTTGTTTTATTAAGTTTGTTAACTTTGTCCCAAAAGCCTGAAAAAGAAGGTAAAATGGACGATTTAATTAGTATTTACTCTGATCTCTCGAGTATTATATACTAACTGTTTGTCAGAGATTTGGAAATGTTTTTGTAGACAATGAAATTGTTTTTTCTTGGTTTTGGAGGGGTTGTTTGTTTGTTTGGTTTATACATTATTTGCAACATTAGATAAGCTGCATAAGACAATAATAAAAACTTAATTCATACAATTGTACATGTCAAGAATTTTGAGAGTTGTTGTCTTCCTGCATGAACATTCACAGTTTCTCACCAAACACAAAAAGTGAAATCAACTGTGGTGTTTGGACGGGATGAAAACCAGCAAACAGCTCTTCTTGTGTTAAAGAGAAGATGCATGACACGCCTGATGGAGGAGAAAACAGTTTTCATCTTGAAACACAAGACGGCAGTCTCATTCCCAACATACCCACCGGCTCAGCCTACCAGCTGGGTCCCTCTTTCTCTCCTCCATCAGTCCTCATTACTGACACAAGCAACGGAGCCAACTCATAGTGGCGTCGCACACTTTGGGCTCTATAAACTTGTCGGCTTGGCAACAGCATCCCATTGCTCACTGAGACGTCTCTCCGTTCTGGCCGGGCATCAGCTGCTTCTCAGGCAGCCGGCCCACTGACTGTAAGTGAGAGGCCACGACAGCGGCCTCCTCAGATGGAGACAGACTGTCTGAGAGCCTGAGAGCAGCATAAACCTAATTCAAGATGCAACAAGGAGTAATGATATCATAGTTCCCGTAAACAGAATATTTGACAGCACGGATCAAACTGCATATTGTCTGGTTGAAAGGATGTGTAAATCTAGCAAACATCGATGAATGCTCTGCCTCAGAGCCAAGAGGGAAGCTTCAGCCACTGAATCACTTAGAGGATATTGTGACTTTTATAAAGCATGTGTGGTATTGAGTTATGTGTTGAATCTACTCAGAATAAACAGTTTCTATAATAAAATCTTGCAGCTGCTGAAAAACAAGTGAGACTCATCGTAAAAAGGGAAGGGGTCGTTACAGGATTTCAGCTAATTGAACTTCAGATGAAGCTAATGGGATCATCTCACAGCTAATGGAGGGTGGCGTCAATTGGATTATTGCACAAAGACACAAACTGGAGTTAAGCAGGAGTGAGACAGTGAAAGACAACAGGAAACAGATCATAAAAGTGAGGGAAGACAAGTGGATGCAACAGTCAAGAGCATTAAGGTCAATTTAGACATTAAAAGAAGTGGGGAACTCACCATGTAGTGCAGGTCATCGAAGCCGTTCAGGAGTAGTTTGCTCTCGTACTGCGGCAGCCCCACGTGCTCCAGCCAGTCTCCCACAGGCTGGTCCAGCAGCCGGCCGGCAGCACCTGCTGACAGGGGAAAGCGCTTCAGGAGGGAGAAACCTTTCAGCCGGTAGCAGCGGCACTCTGAGGAGGAGACGTGGCATTGCCACATCATTCTCGGCCAGCAGAGCCGAGCGCACCAGCAACAGGAAGGCGGGGGAGACAGTGTCCTCTGTGGACAGGGCGTCAGCTCCCGCAGGGCAGCGGGGGCCGAACCACAGTCACCCAAGATGGCTTAACGTACCCCTGATCTCAGGGGAGAGGGAAATGATAAAGGGCTGTGAGCTGGTCTTTACCAGCTAATATCCATTAAATTCTCTGCTGTGACAGTCAGTCAGGAACATGCCAAAAACACATTTACAATCAACAAGACGCTGCCTCACTGGACTGAACAACAGTTCATCTCCAACTTGGAAAAAAGTCAAAATGTCCCATGTCAGGAGGTAACATCTTGTGTCCAAAAATTAAGCTGATTTAATTGAGATCCAGTTTTGTAATGAAGAGAAACTCAGAGATAAAGTGTTAACGTGTTTCAGCCACGCAGGAAGTTCTTGGGAAACTTGCAGCCAAGAAGCAGGTGACAGTTAATTACCAAACAGGCTCATCCCCGATTCACAGACACAACCTGCTCAGCATATAATCCACCACGCACGATCCAGACAGCAATCTACCTGAGAACATGACAGCGCTCACACGGAGAGTGGCAGGACAGACAGAAACTTGCAACGCCACTGTCATGAGCTGAGATTGATTGAGAAAAAAAGCGACACTGACGGCTGTCAGCAGCCTGAGCCAAGGG
Organism: Epinephelus lanceolatus; assembly: GCF_041903045.1. Classification (NCBI taxonomy): domain Eukaryota; kingdom Metazoa; phylum Chordata; class Actinopteri; order Perciformes; family Serranidae; genus Epinephelus; species Epinephelus lanceolatus. The sequence goes on along the minus strand of NC_135741.1, from coordinate 14,013,472 downwards.
GAGCCTAACCTGTACAAGAACAGACGACTGCCTCTATTTCTTTACATAATACCAGTACGATATAACTCAATTTGAAAGCAAGAAACACACATTTTCTATTGTGATAATCAGACTTAAATTACCTTTAACTCTTAAGTGGATAACTGCATCTCAACCACTGTTAAAAGTTACATACCACCTAGAAAAAGCTGACAACTTACATTAACAAACATATCAAAACCTAACATTAATGTGTAAAATGCACATTTTAAAGCTTTTTTCTCCCCTTGTTAGCGCTTTCATCATTCATTCAACCTTGTGCAGAACCAATCCTGTTTTAGAGGAGATTCCCACGTCATAAATCCCATTTCTGGTCACTCCAGAAGCTTAGAAATGTGTCAACGGAGTAAAAAATCCAGTCAAGGATCCAATCACCTCCTTCAAAGAGCACTTAAGTAATAGCTGGCCCCCAGAATGAACTCCTCTGCAGACGAGAGTGCTCAAACTGTTTCTCCTCAGTCTGGTACAGTCTCTCAGATGTGGTCAAGTCCAGCAGCAGCCACTTCTAACCCCTCAGTAGTCCTCTGTGGGCTGAGGAGTGGACCACCTAATCCTACAGATGCCGTGGTGGCGTCCTTCTATTGTCCTGGCTGTTCACAATTCTGCTGCCTGCAATTCCTCTCTCCTCCCTTACTCTGTCTCCCTCTCCTCACTGCACACGCTTCCCCACTCCTCCCTCTCTCCCTCTCTCTGAAACACTGCAGGTGGCTGCTCTATGTCAGCGCGAGCTGCCGTTTCAGCTACAGAACCTCCACCCCTCATTACTCGCAGTCGCTCTTCTGTATCAGTCTTTTTCTTTTTCTCACACTCATTAGGTTTCCTTCACCCTCCTCCGTCATCTCTTTCACTCTGATGCAGAAGTAAATCAGCAAAGAGCAGAAAAGTACAGGAGACTGCGGGCACAGAGCCAATCAGCCAGAGACATCCCTGCTCCAGTCAACACTGAGAGGAGGCAAACACTGGACTGAATCAGAGCGAGTAGGGAGGAAAAAAAGTGCATCAAATAGAGAGGCTCCTCTCCAGCGAGTCCCTTGATGGCCTCCTGACAGCTGCTTCATTGAGACAGAGCTGAGGGCGCGCTGGCTCTGAGATGATTGAGGCTCACACATACAGAGGAGGAGTGGATTCAGGCGTGTTCAGGCCAGATAGATACAGCGAGTGATGGGCCGCTAACTACTTCACTGCAGTGGTCTCAGCTTTCCTCATGTCTACAGAGCAAAATGAGCTCATCTCCTGACATGCGTGCTGGTTAATATTTAAACAGCTCACTCGGGTGCAGGGCATAACAAACAGCAGGGCTCAAATCAGAAGACAGACAACTTTTGTGCAAAGCCGCTGCAATGCTTAAATATATTAAAATGTGGCTGAGGGAAAGTGTGAACTGGAGGTGAGTGATGAATAATGTGAAAGGCTGAAGGGAAGGAGTCAATTGTGCGGGTTTACTGCTACAGTCCCCGGGCGCTATCCATCAACTCTGACGACAGGCTTTTGAAAAGCCCAAAGAATAACAGGAGAGCAGGTACAGAATCCCTAACACAAAGACATTACTTTACAGAGTGAAAAAGCTAGATCTAGTAAAGTGTCTCTCAGGTGCTTTGGTCTTAAAATAAAAATACACCTGGTGCCTTCTGAGTTAGGTTTAGAGAGCAGTGCTTAGAAGCTAGGTGGCCGGTGTCACACACACACACACACACACACACACACACACACGGAGCAACCACTGCTTTGAAATAAGAACAGGGTTCCTGGTGGGAGTTTGCATAATAAGGTGACTAGTCCACTGGTTCTTAAACTGTTTGTCCCAAAATCTTCAGGCACACCTGTATTTATGTGTGCACAAAAGCTTCTATAATGTGTGTCATCACCCTTAAACGACATACGTAAATAAAAATAAGACAGGTAGCTTTCGGGATACTGTCTACTGACTTTTTTTTCTCTTTTCTTTCGTGGTAGGTCGTCTTCGCTGGTGATTTGTTGTAATTTGCTCCATACAATAAAGCGATTCATTGTCCCACTCACTGCTTTCTCCTTTTAAATGTTATCATTCCTCACACTGGCTGCCAATCGGGGCCTCTGATGTGTCACACGCTTAGAAATCCCACGCGACAAATTGGTTTAATTAAATTAAACTACATTTTTTAGCCAGAGTTTGCCTCTTTATTAGGAAATGGGTGCGCACAACATACTGGTGCAGTCAATTTAGATTCATTCATAACTTTTTGTATAGGCCCAGGTGAATATTGCAATAATAATGTGTGGTTAGCACAAAATCCCATGGCACACCAGGATTGGCATCATGGCATGGCACACCATTTGAGAAACACTGGACTAGTCGGTTAAACATTGCTACCCTCCCAAATCAGCAACAAAAATAACAGTCAGTTAAATTTATCATTCAATTTATTATTATTATTATTCTACTGTGTTCACTCACTAAAAATGCTGTTGTAATAGTCAGGCACATTTCCTAAAGATTTACTTTCCTTAATGTTAATCGTTAACTTTCATTTTGTCAGTTGTTTTGTAGGATAATGTGCAATGTTCACACTGCATGGTGCAAAGCGCTGCACATTTCAGCAGCACAGAAATTACAATTTGTTTGTTGAAAAATGTGATTAACGCCTTAAAATGGCTCTTATAATTTACACAATATTTTTTGGACAATTACAATTACTAACATTATAAATGAAATTGGGGCGGCAGTAGCTCAGTCCATAGGGACTTGGGTTAGGAGACAGAGGGTCGCCGCCTCAAGTTCCTGTATGGACCAAGTATGGTGGACTGGTGGCTGGAGCGGTGCCAGGTCACCTCCTAGACACTGTCGAGGTGCACTTGAAGCACCGAACCCCCAACTGCTTGGGGCGCCTGTCCACAGGTAGCTCCCTCGCGCTGACATCTCTCCATTTAATGCATGCATAGGTCTTGTTTGTGCGTGTGTGTATTTCAGGACTGTGTGTATATGAGTCCACCAGTCTACGTTTAAACTTCTGTTTAAACATCAGGGAAATTAGTCGTCATTAGTTCCTACACATTTTCCATTTCAAAATTCAAACAAACAAGCAACAAGCTAAATGAATCCATTAGGTCTCCACTCTCTGCACCGCAGGTTGAGTAAAGCTATTTAAAGGTGTTTTCTTACCACTCTGTGCAGCTGCTAATGTCGATCCCTCTTCTCACCTGTTCTATTAAAACCAACTGTCTGCTCGCATTATACTTTTGTACCCAATCCTCTGTTGCTAACTGAATCGCAATTTGTTTTTGGATCATTGACCGTGTGTCCCAGACACCTGATTTCCCCTGAGGGCACCGATACGGATCAAAGCATTCAGAGGATGATTATACAGCAAATCCAAGCAGTTCTGGTGTGGAGCACAAGACAAGTACGGTAACTGTCAGAGAAGTTCCTGTGAGAATAAACCCAAGTGGACCACATACTTAGGCTGATTAAAGGTTTTCAGGAAATGTAGGCAGAAATACTGCCTGCCGAGATCTCTGCCTACTGCCAAATGGGTTATTTAGGGTTTCTACATTCAAACCTGGAGCGCTTGCAGTAAGATTCACAAGAGATTAATAATGCAACAGTGGTGAAATTTATTACAGAGGTGAGCAGGAACAGATAAAAATCAGCAGTAAGAGCTTAAGAAAAACGACTGAGTTCACTCTTTTCCCCTCAAATTTTCAGCTGTTGCCTGTAATTAATTCTTAAATATTAAAAAACCCACTCAATTTATAGCTGTTGAACTCTAATTAACATTTAACAGGATGAAAAGGCAGTGACGATCATACTGTACCTGGTGTAGCATATTGCTGATCTCTGGAAAAATCGATGCCAGCACCAATCAGCGTCATGATCTTCTCGATCTGAGGACAGGAACAGAAGACAGAGATAAGAACCTGGAGCAGCCTGTGTAGTTTAGCCTCCACCTCTCACCAGCAGCAAAAATACAAAGAAATGTCCCCATGCCTTAAACATTAAACCACCAAATGTTCCAGTCACCCCGCAAAAGCAAATGACAGCACTAAGGGTGCCTTTAGCGAGAGAGAAGTCAGTCACAGTGGTTTTATGGAGACGCATAAATAAAGGTTTTGAAGGGCTTCGTAAGCAGCTGTGCCACGGTTGATTGCCTTTATATCTCATTTATGGCCTCGGCGTTCCAGTCGTGTCTATTGGCTCTTGGTTTCAGGTAGCTGCTTCTCATCTGCTGCCTGCAGCCAAAACAATACTGATTTACACAGACGGCCGCGTCTGACAATCTGATGTAAATGATCACAAAGCAGAAGTTTTAAGGCAATCGAGCTGAGAGAAGAAGTGTGCAAGTTTAAGGAAAAGATACAGAAACAATGTCAAGTGATTTATGCTTTTCATCTGTTTGTACAATACCTGTGTCTGCTTCCCTAACACTTGTCAGTTGCTTTAAAGCAACTTAATCATAAGCACAAATTCACAGAAAGCCAGAGAGGAAAGGGTAATAACTAAAAACAGGAAAGACACCCAGATTCCCATCTTTTCTTGCAGTAATTTCATGCATTTCTACAGAATGCATGTGATCACTACTACAGTGTTTTCCCCAAGCAAAGTCACAGATACCCACGCCTCATACACATTCAGAAATATTCCCTGAAATGCATTCATTACGGCACCGAGGCAGCAGAGGGCCACTGAGCTACAATATTACACCTGTCACAGCACAGAAACATACCCCCCATTTTAAATCCACTGTATGCATGAACATGTGAAGCACAGAAAATGAATAGGTAGAGACTGACGGTGCTGTCGCACGAGTCAGGTGCTGTCACTCTCTTTTTATTAAACTGAGTGATCTTCATTCTGGCTTTTTTGGAAAATATTTCATGTGAAGAGATTGTCCGGGCTGCTGCTCTAAAAGCCCCAAGACAGGTTATATGTCCCCATTAGTATAATTATACGAGGCAATAAAGCGCTATCGGGAGAAAAAAGGGAACATTTGTTAGGTTCTCATCATCATCTGTATCCATACATGGATGTTTAGTAGTGAAATGGCTTCTAATTGAAAGAGGAATGTCAGAGATAGAAATTTAACTTTGAAGAATGATGCATTTGTTTAAATGTACTGCTGCCAGACTGGAGAGTTAAAACTGAATTAGAGCTGCGAGACTTGCTTAGAAGAAGAAATGAATAATCACTGAGATTATACCATTCCGAAAGGGTTCATGAAAACTGAAAAGGGTCCCATCTACCTCTACAAAGAGTGCCCCGAAACAGGACAGAGCCAAGCCCCCCAAAAAGGACCAAGAGATATTTATATGAAGATGGACGTCTTACGCTCTCAGCAGAATTAGATCTTCGTGGTATTGTGGTAGGAGAGTTCGTCGGTGTCTGCTAAGAGAAAACTGAGGGTTCGGTTTTGCCCTTATTTATACACCTACCTACACCATGCCAAATATTCTCTGGCAAGTGGATTTTAATCATACTGTCTTACACAAAGATCCCCTACACAGCTGGTACAGAAAACAGTAAACTGAATGTAACTGGAACACTTTGAAGTGGAAAAATGTGCATGTCTAGTGCATGAGCAATGTGTTGGTAAAGGGATGGGGTTCTGGTGTGAATTGTGAGTGTTGGAGATATCAGCTGTAGAGATGTCTGCCTTCTCTCCAGTCTAATACAACTAGATGGCACTTGGCTTGTGGTGCTTAAAACACCAAAAACTACCTCTGAAAAGCTCAACAGCAATGTCTCTTTCCAGAAATCATGACCCAGATACTCAAGATAATCCACAGACCTTGTTGTGAGCAGTTTCATGTAGGAACTATTTTCCTTCTACTAAGTTATAGCTGCCAACCGTATCACCATGCAGAAGTAGGCGTGCATCTACTCATGGACGAGACGCTTGTGTTTGTCACAGCAGGAGATGTGAGCATTAATCTCTCGGCTGAGCTGTAACATATGCTAGCTCAGTGGTGCTAGGTGAGCTAGCAGTAGATGCACAGTAACAGCAAGGTCCAGGGCAGAACAATTAGGCAAACATGGAGGTGCTAAAAACTGCAGTTCCTTGAATGTCCACTTGAGGCTGGCTCCAGAAGCCAGTCAATCCCCATAGACCCCCATGTTAAAATGCCCAACTTCATAGCAGTCATCAGTTCAGTCAGTTCCACCATCTTTTCCGAATATGGTCACTTCTAACTCCAAAAACCCAAGATGGTGACTTCTGATATGCCGAACTCAAGGCTTCAAAAGGGCAGTCCACAAACCAATAGGTGACATCACAGTGGCTACATTCATTATTCATACACTCTATAAGATGTACACTTCCTTTTGTGCAGTGATACAGTTGGCAGATGTAGTTTGGAAAGAAAATAGTTCCTACATAAACTACACAACAAGGTCTGTGGATTATCTTGAGTAACCAGTTCATGATTTCCGAAAAGAGACATTGCTGTTGTGCTTTTAAAATGCATTTTTGGCACTTTGAGCACCACAAGCCGAGTGCCATCTAGTTCTACTATAGTGAAGAGAGGCCAGACATCTCTGCAGCTGATATCTCCAACACTGCAACTCAAACCAAAACAATATCGACTGATAAACAGCACTACAGGTAAGAGAAAACACATGAATTTCTGATTTTGGGGTGAACTGTTCCTTTAAATCATTGACGATTCAGTGGGAGAATCCATCAGCCATCGTGGAGCCTGATGATCACACTCTGCACTGCAGTATGCAGTAGAAAATATCACTCTTACGCTGCATTCTCTGTTATTTTATATTCAACATTAATCTTCAGCACCTCAGAGAAAAAATACCTCATTTCTAGAGTCTAGTCAGGAGTGAAGTAAAGGAGAGGTGTGAGACGAAGGTCAGAGGGTGGACCACATTATTTTAGTTATCCATCTGCTGCATTTCACTTCTTCATAATGTTGATTATAATACAGCATATTGACCAGATGGTAGATTAGTCACACAAGCTTGAGACACAACCTCCATCTATCAGCACCACATGCTCCCTACATCAGTCATTAAGCAGGAGTGTTGATGGTGAATTGGCAGCACCTCTCCTACCTGAGCAGAGACCCGGATGAGTCAGCAAAAAATAGGTGGCTACAGAATGTATGAGAGTGTCTCTGCATGATGCGTCAGGGGTTTTATCTTGCTTAACCAAACAGAAAATATTCTCCACGTACTTTTGAGAAGGTCAACCGAAAAACTGAATATGAACATAATCACATATAAAGAAAGTGTGTGAGATGTTTTTGTATCATGTAGTTTCTGAGTTTTTCTACAGCCAGGATACTCTCACTGTCTTAAAACCTGATAGATGTAAGATAAAGAACTGGATGACAAAGGAGGCTTGGCTTTGATATTTGAGGAATAATGGCTGACGCTGAGCAGATGGTGTCCTTGTGAAATAGGTGACATGCTAGAATGTGATCAAGTCTTGGTTCTCTTGGACTGTGGAAAAGGAGGAGCAACTGGTGGAGTTGTGGAGTGAACAAAAGCCGGTGTTTGATTCCACGTCTTTTATTGAGTAATCTTAACTTTTGAAACAGTCTGCCTCTCATTCCCACAGTCTTGTCCCACTGAAAAAGCGCAGCTAACCATCGGAGGCTGGTAGCGAGCAGAGGTGCCAAAATCCAAAATGTAAAGTCGTACGTAAATACAGTTTGTCTTCAACCCTGTTTCCACCGAGCAGTACAGTTCAGTTCGGTATGCATTTTTTCCATTTCCACTGCAGAAAGTTGTGGCTTTTATTGATTATATTGATGCCAAATTCACAAGAACACTTCATCTTGTCTTGAGTTATGTTTTTTTACAGACACTTAAGTAACTGTTAATATGTCATAGTTTGGCATAATATTTTGCACCAGGAGTGGGATGGGAAATAACCTTGGAAGGAATCCAGTTGTTGTCTTGCAAATAGTGACCCTGCAAGATCCGCAGTCTTTGCAAAAGCTTTAAAAACTCAAGTCTTTTCAAAATCTTCTGGAGTATGGTAGGCATCAGCTGATATGGCGAACTTGTTGTAACTTGCTTATTTACACATCCAGCAGTTATGAAGCAACGTCATCATTCTTTTAGACTTGTGTTTCTGGCCGCCTGATGAATGTAAGTCTAATATTCACTCTCTTTTTGCTCTGTTTTTGGTCTCCACCAACTCCTAATATTAATATCTGTCTCTTTAGCTGCTAAATGCTCCACTACATTCACCAGCTAGCCGCTAACTATGTCTATCTGCTGTGTGGAGCTGAGCAGGTGCAGCACGCGTACGTTGCTCCCATAATAACCTAAATTATTAAGCCTCAGCAGGACAAAGGCAATTAGAAAGCTGCTGATGAACACTGGTATTAATCAGGGGTCCAATATGTAAAATCACACATGCACAGAGCTGTTGTAGCTCCTGTGATAATGAGGACGGGGGGGCAGTGCTCTCGTCTCATAAAGCGGCCGAGGTCTGTACTGAAGGGAGGATAATGCTCCTGTCAGCGGCATCACTTCTCGGCAATGAGCAGAAGGGGGGCAATAAGGAGCTCTGACATGCAATTCAACTGCCAAGGTTATTTCTTTAGCTCGCAGGGGACAGGACATGGCTGTGTTCTTTTCAACAGTGAAGCAGAGGTTGTAATATTCTGTCCCCACACCACTGTCGCATCTGCAGCGACCTCGGGGTGCCTCTCTGAATGACTGGGGCTGCAGTGTTTAAGAGGAAACAAATGAGGGTGAGTGGTTGCATGTTAAACACACTCACACTGCAGGTAAGGTCAGTGCACCGAGCTTTTTCCTTTAAACACAAGTATAGATTCAAGAACAAAAATGCAGCTGCATACTTTCTCAATGTATCGGCTTCACTCGTCCAGTATAATGGAAAAGGGAACACTAGCTGCTCCAATGAGATTTAGAAGCAGCTACCGTGAAAGGCAGGTGTGATGTACTGTTGGAGCTGGGTAAATATATCCTTATCAGGGGACTCGGCCCAGTGATTTCCTCAAGGTAAAACACATCCACAACAAGAAAAAGCCTCTGAATTTCATGGTTGGGGACTGAGAAGCTCGGTGTCATGAGAGAATTAATAGAGGGGAGGGAGACGAATGTGTTTTTGTGCTGCGGGATCGAATCAATAGAGAGAACCTGAAATGGAGAGGCGTCCATTGTGAGGGGGACTCGGCATGAGCAGGGAGGTACAATGAGGAAGGTCAGAAGTCAGCGGCGAGGCGGAGGTCAACAGCTGAAGAGGCAGCGGTGACGGGAGATGGTCAGGAGATTAAAGACACATGAACCCATTTATCATGCTTCTCACAGCAGGCCCGCTGCTCTAGGATGACTGAGCAGAATAACTTGGCTGCTGTTTTACTGTGATTTGAAAACATAAAGTGTTCTTTCATTATCAGCCTTGAGAATCTCGAACAATACGCAACCAAAGCTCAAAGAGAGAACGGAGGAGGGGGGTGAGGGAGCTAAAGGACGACTGGCAGAGCTTGTTGAGGGTGAAATAAAAGGCTGCTGCAGAGAGTGTGCCCGGACCACCGGCCTCAAATTGGCAAGCTGGCATCAAAACAAGGGTTGGATGGAAAACTATGGATTAGTGAACGGAACACAAACGCACCACCGTCTAAAGCAGGTGCCAGCACCTCAATGCCACAGTGGGACAAAGCGCTGTCAGCAGTCCCATCAACATCCTCCGGAAATAGCACAATGTCATGCCTGTGTTTTTAAGCACAATGTCCCTTCAACACAACTTCAAGAACTTTGCAAACTCATCCCCAAAGGATGTAGAAATATGTGTATGTATTAGGGATTCATCTTCTGAACATCGGTACAGGCCGATACTCTCCTTGTTGACTGCCATCAGTCATCTGCGACATTCACCGATGGCAGTGACCAATGTTTTTCTGTCGTGTCTCATCAGTTTTGCACGAGCTAATAAACAGAGCTCCAGCGAACAGCTTCACAAAAAGCAAACATTTTTGGGAAGAACACAGATCTCCCACAAGAAGCTTTTGGGGAAAAAAGGACGCAATAAACTATCGACACGTCATGGAATGCACCGTATTTTTTACCCTGATAATGCTACACTGTGTTAGCGGCCAGTAGCCAGAGATAACAGCTGGCAGAGGTTGCATAGAGTTACATTACAATGTGTTCAAGCTCTATTCTGTAAGAATCTTAGACTTATTTAGTTCTTTGCCTGAAACTATATCAGGCACCTATTTATTGGCTATACATCGGTATTTATCAATTTTTGCCTTGTTGACTGTCATCGGCCTACCAGCAAATAACATGACATTCGCCAGGGGCAACAGCTGATGTTTTTCTGTTGTGATACGTCAATTTAGGCTAAAAAGTAGGACTCAACAGCTAACAGTGTCCTGTTGTCCCGGGGACAATAGAAAACCTGTTTGGGACCAACAGAGATCTTCCCCAGGGTGCCTATGGGAGAAAAGGACGCAAAAAACTCACTATCCTGACTACGCATCAGGAGGCGCACCCTATTTTTTTATGTGTGGACAACAAATCTGTGTTGAGATTAGAAGAAGGAGGGCAAATTAATGTTAGCTCCTAGCAGCTGGTGGCTGTGACTAACAGCTAACGGAGGTGGAATAGTTAAATCAAGATGCATTTAAGCTTTATTCAGTAAAAATGAGTATTGGGTGAAGGTAAATTATAATGTTATCATGATGTGCTCAAATGTAATTTTGTAAAATGTAGTTTCGGTGAGAAACTTGAAAAAATACAGTTGTTAAAGGAGAAATTTGTTCATGTTTTCAATTAAAAAATACAATAAAAAATAGATACTAAAGAGGGAATTATGATACATTATTTACAGTAAAAAGGCTTTTGAATGCAGTTATTATTATTTTTTAAAGATGTTTTTCATGTGGAAGAACGTTATAGTAAAGGTTTTAAACCTGCTCATTCTTCTTCGAATTAAGACTTCATAACAGTTCAAGTATTTTTTATTTTTTTTAATATAGATTTCTTTGTTTCCCCGACACAATAGAGGGAATGAATAGAAATGAAAACAAAAGAAACAACAACAACAACAAAAATATCGGTATCAGCTGTCAGCCAAACTGTTATTTTAAACTAATTTTCCATGCCTCCCTAATATGTATCTTCCAATAATGTGAAATCCTTTGTAGCAGTTAGAACAGACCCCTTCTCTCCAGTGACTCAACTCAAGGACCACTCAGTAGTGGCTGCATGTCTCTGCCCCCCGTGGCTCTCCTGTGTTCTCCCCCTGGTGGGGATTAAAGAATAGATTTCCCCTGCTGGTTGCACCGGGCCATGACAGACACACCCACGGTTTGGTTTGATCTCAGCAGGTCAAACACACGAGACTTCCCCATAACAAACGGCAAGGCCACTTCTCTCCTCGCAGAAAACAAAAGCTGCACCAAATCCACAATGAGTTCATGAACACAGCAACACGAGACAGGGGACAAAAAGAACAAAGAGATGCTGCATGAATTGCCCGCAGATTTTAAAATGCCACAGAGGATTAACTTTTTAAAGAACACGCTCAAAAGTAGAAGGACAATGTGAGGGAGAGGTTTGAGCTTTTCCCCGCTCCATTGTGCTGTATTTAGCAATCAGCGCATACCAATCGAACAGGCTTTACAAGAAATATAATATCCAAAGAAGTGCTAGAAAGCATCAATTATTTTCCCATTCAATTCATTCATGGCAGGTAGACAAGATTAATGAGCCTCCAGTGGAGCTGCTGCCTGTAAGGGAATCAATACTCACAAAAGCTGGTTTCATAGTGGCTACTGGATCTGTGGAGTACGAATCGAGAATGAAGTTAAAAGTGAAATGAGGCCGTGGACGGCGGCCCTCTCCTTCTGTCTCTGTCTACGGCGCTCTGTCTCCCTTTCTCTCCTCCCATCTGTGGAGCTCAGTCTGCTGGCCCACACAATGTGCCCCCTGGATTGTCATCTTCAGTCTGATCCCGAGGACCAAGACCAACCCGCATTAGCATGCGCTTTACACACCAGCACACACCCCTGCACGTAGAGCACAAAACACACACACACACACACACACACACACACACACACACACACTCGGAGCTCCTTAAATGGAGAGATGCATAGGCCAAGACCTCATGCAAGTCAAATCTCCTTGTCTTGAAACCAGAGTCAGAGTGTGTGTAGCTCATGTGAAGAAAAGGAGGGTGGTAGACAGATAGAGGAAGAAAAGGAAGGAGGGTGTGAGAACGGGAATATTTAGCAAACCAGATTATAAGAAGAAGATGTTTTTTTGTGTGTATGCCTAAGGGGTGGGTTTGGTAATGTCCTGGGACCTCTCGGCCAAATGCTGTCACACAGAGCAGCCAGTCGTGACGGCAAGATGGCTGGCACCTCAGAGAGAGCAACAGTAAAGAAAAACTGTCGATGGAGCAACATGGGCCAAGGAGAGGGCAGAGAGAGAAGGGACTTTTTCTTTTTTCAGGGGACACTCCCAACATCATTAAAGAGAGTGCAGGCTAGGTTACGCCCAATCAAACTTTAACTACATCCCACCACACACTCCTCTCATTTGCTATGCACTTTATATCGGCAGTGTGAATATTTCCATTTCAAGCAAATGCAGGCTTATTCCCTGAAAGGAAGAAGGAGAAGAAAGATCCTGGGCGCTTGCCTTTTGCTTTCAGCGCAGAACTCCCAGGCATCTGAATCACTATTCAAGTGAGAAGAAACAGGCCTCCGAGTTCATTAACATTAACTAAAGCTCCGAAATTGGACAAAATAAATTGCCTTTTCAAAAGTTATACTAGCAGACCGCCAAACCAAGGCTTGTAATAAGCATCTCGTTGCTATCAACTGAATCCAAAACGCCTGATTTCATTTGGGAAATAGTGTAGAAAGAATCAAGCAATCATTGATATTAGGAAAGGTGGAGTTAATGCTGCAACCTGCTTCTTCATTGCATCCTTTTTAAGGCAGTGCGGCTTACATTTTGTACAGTACAAATTAATTCTAGCTGCATTGCATGAATGTGGATCTACTGGTCGAGCTAACAGGCTGCCTCACACACACATGTAGTCAACACACGGACATCAGGGAGCATGGCAGCAGCCCACACATACAGTGCAGGAGCTCCATCAGAGGCAGAATTCAGGGTTAACAGGCTCCTCTGGAGGAGAAACATGTTTTATTCTGCGCTGACAGCCAGAGCAAAATCATACATTTCCAAGGTCAACTCCCCTACTAGTTTCATCCTAAACAATTTCATTTTGTGGCCGACAGTGTGGAGAGTAAATAAAATTCAGTCCATGGTATGAATGAATAATTAAGGAAGAACTGTGATGCTCTTTGCCAACAGCCTACTTTAGGATTTCAAATAAGCTTCTAGGCATTTAGATGAACCTGAAGCTGGAAACACTAAGATGGAGCATTCAGTAAATGAGGCCATTGCCTGAGGTGTATGAGCTTCCCACTGCTAAGATCTCGTCTTCGGTTAGAAGCCAATAACACAACCTGTTCTCCCACCATATGGGAGGGCAAGCTTGTGCAAGAGGACAGCGGTATGTTTTGTTTCCACCTCTGCAGCCTTTTTTCTTTAACAACCAGATCAATTCTCCAGTTCGGTGTACACTGTGCAGACGTACCAAGAGAAGACAACAGAAGAGCCACACTGCACTACTGCTGAGGGCATCAGGGGAGGAGCAGCAATCTCCAATAACCAAGTAATGTCATGCCTGCCTTAATCCTGTCACACTCTCTGGGACCACATCCCTCCGCCACAGTCTGAGGAGGTGAGGTGTTCGTTAAACTGGATAATTAGACTGTATGTTGCCCTGCCTCTGACCAGAAAGTTTGAATGGGGGGAATTAAAAGATTCAAGCAAACAAAATGTTCCCTTTTTACTGACCTCATTACCCAACTGGACCACAATGTTCTGCACAGGGACGGCGAAGTCTCAGGAGTGTCAATACTCTCCTCTGTGTCTTCATTAGAGCATTACAAGTAAACTATGGACTTTGAAAACAAGCAATAAGTCATAAATAATAAATATCAAAATAAAACCAAACTCAAGGTTTTGATTATTTTGATTGGAATTTGTTTTTGTTTGTGACAGAGCCAGATCGATACACCAACCAGGCCAATATTAGCTTATTGCTCATATATGGTATCAGTGTATATGTCAGCCGATAACTAACAAGGATTTGTAGTACAGAAATGACAAATTACGTTTGAGGTAAAACAAGGATCACCATCGCACAGTTTGTCCACCAGAGAGTACCGACATGTTGATTCTTCAGCTGTAAAATGACTTTCTTAATATGTATCTTTGTCACAATTCTTTAAAACAAATCTGCATCAAGACTGTTTATGTGTTTGTTATGCTCTCAAATACTGACATCAGTGTCCAGAATTGGCTGGGCTATAATGTGTGGCATCTGGTAACTACATAATTAATCACAAAATTAAAGAGTAATAAATAAGAAATCAATAATTAAAAGTATACATGCCTGTGTATAGCTCAAATAAACACAAGAAGTTTGTGCTCTAGAGAAAGGATCAACACTGAAAAACCTAAGCCCTATGATAAGCTAATATGGCAAGGCTTGACTATACAATATACTATACTTAGTTGTAGCCCAAAGTGTCACACAAACATAAAATAAAGAGGTCAAAACTTTACATTAATACTATAACCGGACCCATACTGGATTTTAAAGGCCGATGTGACTATGATTAGGTCTGGGCAATATATTGATATTATATTGATATCGTGATATGAGACTAGATATGAGAGATTTGGGATAAAAAGCGATACAGCACATAGTTTCACGATATTTGTCGGAAACTATTTCATTTCTGGGATTTAACATTTAAAACTTTTTCAACAATGTTTAAACGGCTGGTTGCCATTGGTTGAAAAATTGTAAGGAAACATACTATACTCCCCTACTTACAGTATGTCACACAAAATTAATCCCTTTTTTAAATTTTTTTTTATACATATATTTTTATTCTTATTTATTTATTTATTTATCTATCTATCAGATTTTCAGGCTTTCTGTGTTTGTTTCTAAGTTGATGGGTGGGTGGGGTTGTCTTTTTGTCCTTACTGCTGCTGTGTGTTTTTAGTAATACTCTGTATATCTTTATTGAATCACCAATGAAAATACCTTGTTTATTAGATTAAACAGATGTTGACAAAGTTTTCCTTTGGGGACATACTTTACAGTTAAAAAAAGGTAATACATTTCAATATATTTTATCTCAATACGTAGCATATCTTAACGTATTTAAAATCGCAATAATATTGTATCATGACCTAAGTATCGTGATAATATTGTATCGTGGATCCTCTGGTAATTCTTAGATTTTAGATTCTGTAATATTTTACTAAGTGTCGTCTTTTCCTGTTTTTTAAGACAGGACAGAACACACTCACCAGACTCTTCTAGCTGTTCTGTTATTATATCTATCACATTTGTTATCTGTTGTCCAAATAACTAAAGATTATTCATCAAAACAAAACAAAAAAAATAAATAAATTAAAAAAAAATAATATATATATATATATATATATATATATATATATATATATAAATATTTTATGAAAGCACCAACAGTCAACCCTGAAATGTTGCTGCAATATTGATATTGAGGTATTTGGTCAAAAATATTGTTATGTTTGATTTTCTCCATATCACCCAGCCCTAATATTGATATCATAAGATATTACAAGCTATAACATAAATAATTATTTTTTTACCTATCTATTTCAACAATTGTGACCAAGAAATGTACTGTGCAGAACATCTTACAGCTGACAAAGAAGCTCAGTAACACTGTTTCACAACAAATCTTTGGCATTTCTGTTCCTCATTTTCTTCATTTATCGGCTGACATTTACACTGATGCAGATATATCTGCAATGAGCTAATATCAGCTGATATATCAGCCTGTCTGAGTTATTCAATGAAATGAGCACACAAGTCAATCTATGGTATTGATTTGTGCTGCACACTATAATGGAGGTAAACTCTTTACTTTGGAATTCACAGACTGCATACAGAGAGGGGATGAAGGTCGGTTTTTGTTAGTAACTTTAGTCAAATACTACCTCCAATTACAAGTGAGTGTGTACTTGGCAGCTTTTGACAAAACAATAAACTGGAATTATGTTGTTTATGTTTGCGAACGTCTGGCAGTGCTAAAGCAGCTTGAGCCGAGAACCTTCCTTCTGGTGCTCACACCTATAAAATCCCAAAGACAAGGTTACACTGACTGTAGACAAGAACGAATGAGTCATGCTGCCAAGGTGTTGTGCTTTGCCTTCAGGCTAAAAAAGTGTTTTGAACTTTGACGAGCTCCTGGAAGAGGCCTCGTATACTGGCCCATCTCCATGCGAGTGTTGACTGGAGTATTTCCAGACAGAGCAAACATTGGGTCACTTTGCCATCGTGCATAAATGCCCCACAAAGACTTCCACTTCAACTACAGCCTCCTTGCTCTGGGCTAGTGTGTCAGCTGTCCCCCTGAAATCAGTAGGAACACAACTGCAGCGACATAAACACAACATCTGGCACAGATTATAGCTGCATGTCGCTGAAATATATAACAAAGTTGCACTTTCACAGTAGAGACAATTAAATGAGCTCATTAGAGAAAAGATCCAACAATAATTACTAGTGAGGAGGTCATAAAAATTATACGGCAATCCAAAATGCTGCAACAATAATACATAATTCAGGTTTTGCTGTGTAGCCCCAAACACAGTTCAGACCGGGCCAGACAAAACATAAAGAGAGTCTTAAAGGGACAGTTCACCCCAAAATCATAAATACATATTCTCCCTCTTACCTGTAGTGTTATTTATCAGTTTAGATTGTTTTTGGTGTGAGCTGCTGAATGTCGGAGATATCGGCTGCCTTCTATCCAATATTTTAAAAGTGGATGGCACTTGGATTGTGGTGCCCAAAGCACCAAAAAATACATTTCCAAATCTCAACAGCAATGTCTCTTTTTAGAAATTACGATCAGGTTTCTCAAGATAATCCAGAGACCTTGTTGTGAGCAGTTTCATGTAGGGACTATTTTCTTTTTCTTTTTTTAACTACATCCGCCAACCACATCACCACGCAGTAGGAAGTGTGCATCTTCAGGTTTTTTTTTTTTTTAATGCCACTTCGAATGAAATTCAAGACCAATTTCACAATACCAAAATTTAAGAAAAAAAAAACATCAAGTGATATCAGTTAGTAAGGGTTATGGACTCCAGGTGTTTGCTGACAGCTGCCTGGGCAACTTTGTGTTTCTTACTCTGCCTGTGGGTTTTCACTGCCTGCCTTGACTCCATCGGGTCGAGTTTAAAAAACAGAAAATTAGAAATACACTCATCTTGTATGCATTGCTTTGTATCTGCTTTGGCCATACTGCAAAATCTTGGTTAACTGGCCAATTTTTATTGAAGCTGCACTTCAACAAGTTGTCGAGGGAATAGTAAGCTAGCTAGCTAGCTAGCAGACGGTGGATCAACTATTCTGAGCGTTCCCCCTGTAAACAAAATAAGAATTTTAAAACATTGATTTAAGACATTTTATGCCATGGTCTGGGTAAATACTCAATTCTGATTGGCTGCAAGATGTCCGTTAGGAAGTGATAATGGACATCTACTAAGTAGCTCTGGTGAAACTGTCTGTTCACAGTTCTAAATAAATGCGCCAGCTGCATAATAGTATCAGAATCTGTTTACAATTAATTTACAACACTGAGAGTAGTCCGTCAGTGCCTCATCCTCTAAACACCACAACAGGGAGACACGCTACTAACTCACTAGCCTACTTCAGGGTGCGGCCAACATTACATATGGCGTATAGTTTGTTCGTGACATGGCTGGATAGCTAGCTTGTCTCGTTGTTAAACATATTGTTGTATTATATTTACTGATTGTAGACTCTATGCAATCGTATATGTATGTTATAGCTTTCTGGCTAATAGCTGGGCCAAAGGATTCTATGGGCTGAGTGGACAAGCAATATCTCCGGTTGCTAGGTCGTATCTAAGGGTCGTCCTAGTTACTGGAGTAGTGAATAATGTATCCATTGCATTAGAATATTACGGGGCGGCAATCATTATCCCAGGTATTAGGTGAACCCTCAGGTGTTGCCAAGGTGATGAGATGAGAGGCTCGTGGCAGTGACAGCTCGAGATGTAAGCATTAATGGCATCCTCCTCTGACGACCTGTAACGTTAGCTAGCTCTGTGGTGCTAGGTGAGCTAGCAGTAGATGCATGCTTCCTTCTGTGCAGTGATACGCTTGGTGGGTGTAGTTTGGTAGAAAGAAAATAGTTCCTACATGAAACTGCTCACAACAAGGTCTGTGGATTATCTTAAGTAAATGGGTCATGATTTCTGAAAGGAGACATTGCTGTTGAGTTTTTCAAATGTACTTTTTGAGCACGACAAGCTGAGCGCCATCTAGTACCACTGTATCTCTCATACTTGGCATCTTACACCACAACAATCTAGACTGATGAATAACAGGTAAGAGATAGAATATGTGTTTTTGATTTGGAGGTGAACTGTCCTTTTTAAAGCCAGAAAAACTCAGCACACCACAGTCTAATAATTGCATCAGTGGTGCTTGTCAACAGCCTATCAGAGCTTTGCAGAGATATTTTGTATTCTAATCAATTTCCCCACACAGGAAGACAACATCCACAAACCAGACCCTCTCTGCCTGCCTGAGAAGTTACTGAGGCGATCAAAGAAGTGAACAACTCTGACCACCCGTGTACAAACTGCTGCCCAGAGCAGCCAAGCTATCGACCTCAGAGCCGCCATTATCTCAGCTCACTGGGGCTGTTCTGATAGGGTCGTGTAAAGGAACACTAGGCAGCAATACGATCTCCTCACTGTGGAGAGGAGGCATCAGCGGTGCTATCTGAGCCCATGATTTGCTCTGGCTGTTCTGGCATCGTAAACGCAACGTGTAAGACATCTCTCGTGGATCAGGCTGCACTGAGCTGCAGCAGTGTAGGAAAGTTGTAAAAGAGATGCGTGTTCTCGACAGTAGAATACAAACGATGTCAGGGAACATTACTGAGACATTAGTGGGTAGCTTATGCTAGCACTTAATTGAGAGGCTTGGAGGATATCATTAATCCTACTAACAATAAGAGGATTGTTGTAAGAAAATGGTGAAAGAGCATAAAGAGGAACCTGTACTAACTGCTCAGACTGACTGAATATACTTCTGCTCATTCACTGTTACACAACACTCCAATCTCACAGTCTATTTATATCAATATAACGGTAAAAAATATGATGATACAAGTGATGCTTCTTGTGTATCTCAAGCAGTCTAACAAACTAAGACAAATAGGGAATTTTGAGAAAACTTTTTCATCTCTGAGCAATCCCACACTTGTTCAGTGGTGCGTTTTGTGTGTTGTGTTTGTTTGCATGATGGGCTGTCTCTACAGAGACTCAGGTTACTTTCTGAAACCTCTGCAAGAGAAGTAGACGGGAGCTGAAGGGAGACAGATCTGCAGCTTGTATGTTCTTTCTGAATCTCAATTTCCAAATCTCTGCCTCTTGTCTTACTCTCTCAGCTCCTCAGCCGTTTTATCCCCATCTTCTTGTCTCCTCTAATCTCCTCTCTCTGCGGCTCGACTCAGCTCTTTATCTACATCCCAGACAAAGCATTAAAGTGCTGAATGGAGGGTATATTTAGTTAAGAATATCTACCGTGATAACAAACACAAGATGGGATTGAGAAAATGAAGATACACCAATTTAAGGCTGAGGAGAATACTCAGAGTGGAATAATGCAACACGTTTTGGGTGCAACATAAACAGCAAATTTAACTTCTTGAGAAATGAACTGTGCTATTTAGGTGTACAAACAGCTTTTCCATCACAGTTATTGTGTTTGCTGAAGGTCTGTGTTCAAAACAAGGCAGAGCTGAAATTGCTCAGCATCCCCCTCAAGACAACAGGTGGGCTTTGAGTTGACAGAACGGACAGAACAGTCTTTGTGCAGGTTCACCACAGTCAACACAATTGAGGTTTTCATTTAATCAGTTTTGTAGCTGTGGACGATTGTCTTGTGACTGCAGCACAAGCACAGGCTGACCCAGACCCAACAAGTCAGGCTTTGGAAAAAAGAGAACCCATTGTGCACAAGACACAAAGTGTTCATACAACTTGAATATATTTGATTGACTGATGTTCAAAATCTACTGTTCAAATAAGAGGTTTAACATTTGTTTTTGGGTAACAGCGCTCTATGATGCAGGTCTTCCACCCAATATTAAAGGGATAGTTCACTTCACCTTTCCCTCAGACAGCCTCTTCAGATGGGAAGCTGTTAAGTGCTTCAGTTCCCCATCTGTGCTCTCCTCAGAGCCACCAGACTCCATTGACAAAAGCTGTAATTTTGGCTCACTGATCACAGGAGCTGCTGGTGTACTGCTGCCTCACTCAGTTAGTTGTTGTGTCATTGTGTGACTTTGGTGAATCCAAACTAACCCTTTTAAATGCAAAAGTTTCACAGTAACACAAATAAAATCCCTGACTGAGGCAGCAACAGACCAGCAGCTCCTGTGTTCAGCGATGTTAAATGATCATTTTTCTCAATGGACTCTGGCTTTGAAAAGAGCAATATAACAGCTTCAGTTTCCTGTCAGAAATTGCTGTTTGACAGTAGGGTAAAGCTGTAGAAATATATTACAGCTCACACTTTAGGTGGCTAAAATATGTTTTGTTGCTGACCCACATCCACAGCAGTACATTACTTAACTTTTGTGGTGGTACTCCTGCCTGCTTATCCAAACATGCAGTGTGCCAACTGACATCTACTGTAGGTAATGCAATGATTACGGATAAGAACCTGATACAACCTCATATCAAAAGATCCGAACTATTCCTTTAATGGTTTGCTTCCTATGGCTTCTTATTACGCATTTTTAGAAACTACACTCATTAAATTCAGTTTCAATATATTTTTACATGTAGTTTTGGCTATTTGGTTTCTTCCTGATGTCAAGTTTTTTACAACTTCTTTTAGATAAGTTTTATCCATTTTATTTCTATATGTTGATGAAACATCTTGGCAATAAATACTGAAGAAACTGTTGCATTTAAACATATAAAACACCTTTAAAAACCTTAAACATTTGTCAATATTGACCTGTAGTCTACAGAATTGATAATACACACAATAACAGATCTCTATGTGTGAAACAGGGTGAGACCAAACACTTACCTCGTCCCATTCTGAGGTGAAAGAGGGAGATTTCTCAAGCCTCTTCTTGCCAGTGCTACAGTTAGAAACAGACTCGCTACGGTTTCCCAATCCTCCGTCCTCCTCACTAGGGGGCGACACGAGCAAGTCTGAATCAGACTTGGAGAGGCTGCGTGCCAGCTTCAGGTCCCCTGGAGGGCGCATCCTAACGGCAGATGCTGCCCCAGCCCCTGAGTCCCTTGGCTCCTTGTTCACAGTTGCATAAATTGCTTTTGGATCACAGTCCGTCAGGATAGCGGCCATACTGGGACGGCTCGGTGGTGGTGCAGCTGCTGCTACTTCCTCTTTCACTTTGGCAGGTTTTCTTGATTCTGGCTGGCCCTGGTTGGGTGGCGGGACACCTGGAAGCCTGAAGGGCTCCTCGCGGCAGTCGAAGACAGGGGAGGATCCGTGCAGGAGGCCAGTGAACTGCTCCGGGACACCTGCTCCCTGATCCTGGCTGGGCTGGGAGTTATCTGGAGAAAGAGAAAAGGAACAGGCAGAGTCAGTGGAGAAGGAGAGGAGTTTGTGAAAGCTGGAAAGAGGGCTTCTGACTGAAGGGCAGATCCTTAGAGCAGGGCTAATAAGAAACCGCCCACACAAGTCCAGAAACAGATCTGTAATTGTTTCCTACCAGGAGTGACGGAGAGAAAAAGAGGGAGAGAGGAGAGATGGAGCAAGGAGAAGGCGTATGTTGGCTGGAGAAATAACAGAATTCCAAACCCAGCTTGCAGCCGTCTGACGGCGATCTGCTGGTGCCTGACTGCCTGTATTTTGTCACAGGGAGTTGGAGCTAGTCATCTTCGTGACTGGCCTTACCTCACCGGCCCTCTTGTCTGTTAGGTCCATTTTCCCCAAAATGACACAACACTATGAATCCCCCGAGGCTATTGACTAAACTTGCATGCAAACACTCACGAAACTGCAACCACCAAACACAGGATAACACACACATCAGAATATGTAACAGAATATAAACAAGAAGACTTTGAAATGTCACCAAAGGGCAGTGAAACTTACATGGGCTGCCTTCTCCAACAAAAACAACTCCTTAATGACACTGAATGGCAGGAGCAATTATAAACAATTAGGTTTTCCTCCTCCCTCTTCCTGAGGAATTACTGCCACCTAAGCCTCTTTTCTACAATCAAATCAGCCACAGGATGCCTGTTGTCATTTACAGTGCGCTTTAGAAAAATCACAAGTCCATGCAGCTCTGTAGTCATCTTCCTTTGCGCTGCGGTGATGCGTGTTGTTATCTGCCGTGTGACGAGGAGCCCTCTGTGTTTTCTAATTCTAGCCCCTAATGGTGGCTCAGGAATGGAAATTCGAATCGCCCTACCCTCCAGCAGCCAGACTCCTGATAATTAGCCCTGTGACACATGGTGAAGGAGTGTGTATGTAGGGTGTGTGTGTGTGGACCATCGCTGCGAGGGTGACAGGGTCAGGGTGTTTGGTGACAGCGAATCTGGGGCAATGACTCCACAGGAAAAGAAGTGACCTGTTGCAACACTTCGTTTGTCCTTCACAGGAGAAGTTTCAGCTGACCATTCGCGGCTCGGCTCGGCTATCTCTCGACCTGCTGCTCAACGACATCAAAAGAGCTGACTGCGAAGACGTCATATCTGCAGTACACGAGGGGAGGAAGTGTACCACTCAACTGTATGACACGCAAACTCACTCTGACTTCACCAAACTGCCCCCATTATCGTTTCAGGGGCCATTTGTGATGTGCCAAACAACGCCCTGAACTCCCTTTTCACAAGTTTCTAAACACCTCAACATCCAAGAGAAAATGTGTGTGTGGGTGTTTGTGTGTGTTACAAGGGGTGAGTGAGTGTACTGCGTGCATATGTCAGGACCGCAGCCAGACACCCACCCTCTCCTTGGCAGCTGGGGAGTGTGAACGCCCTATGAGCACATCAGTCTGGTTCCAACAATCTCACATGGTGTTAACCCTTGCTGAGGCCACTGAACATGCAGTTCTGCGGTGGAAAACGTGCACAGACACAATCTGAGGTTATGCGGTTCTTATAGATACTAAGTGAGGTCACCGCACAGTTGGGATGTCTGCATTTCATTTGGCAGCGACAGCCTCATGTCTTACTAATGATGTCAGGTTTGCTCTGCAGACACTGTTGGCTGTCAATCCACCGTCTGCATAGTCCAAAGCCAATCTGTGCTGTGCCTGTACAAACTCGGCTCTGTTTTTACTGTAGATTCAAAGAGATTTGTGACTCTGTGTCATATACTGCAGAAAGTCAATAAGGAGCTTAAGGCCATCTTATTGATATTTGGACATTTACAGTAAAGCCAGGACACAAATACTTCTTGTGCCGGTCAATAAAGACCAAAGAGTGTTATCATATTCAACACCAAAACATATACGTTATAGGACATAGCATCTATTTAAAAAGTAAGGAGTCTCAGTCCTGTGATTTACTCAAGAAGCGTTTATCCGATCGACGTCACACTTGGCTGAGGACCCAAGGAAGTGCAGTGCAGAGTGTGAGCTTTTGAGATCTACGTGACATATTTATTAGTGGTGCATTATGTACACACTACGTAATGTGTTGAGAGGGGACCCCTATTAACTTTTTCACTGCCAAACAACATACTACAGGTTGTTCTCCATCACTCGCTACTGTACATTTAAGAACAGATGAAAAAAGAGAGACCGGAGATGTTACTCAAACATACTCAAACATTTCAAGTATCCGTGATGTAACTTCTGAGATGAAGGCTTTTGTTCCAGGAACTAGCCTTATGCTAAATAGCTAGCTGTTAGCAAATGACATGTATACTCTAGGTGGCACGATGTTGCAGTAGTTCGCAGTCACCTCACAGCAAGAGGGTTCCTGGGTCAAACCTCAGGGCGGGGGAGCCCTTCTGTGCGGAGTTTGCATGTTCTCCCTGTGTCAGCGTGGGTTTTCTCTGGGTACTCCAGCTTCCTCCCACAGTCCAAAGACATGCAGGTTAACTGGTGACTCTAAATTGGCCGTAGGTGTGAATGTGAGTGTGAATGGTTGTCTGTCTCTATGCGTCAGCCCTGTGATAGTCTGGTGACCTGTCCAGGGTGTACCTCACATTGTGCCTAATGTCTGCTGGGAGAGCTCCAGCAACCCCACGACCCCTAGTAGGATAAGCGGCTATGGAAAACGAAGGAATGAATGTACACTCTAGCATAGCTAAGGGATGGGATTTTTTGGTTTCCATCCAAATGTAGTGCAAATTTTAATCAAATTTTCAGAAAATCTGCAAATGCATGTGATTTCCATCCACTACCGTTCTGTGAATACTGGGGTTGGTTCATCGAGACATGTAGTAGGTGGAGCTTATTCTCTAGTCAGGTGCCATTACACCACTGCAGAAGAAGAACACCAGTCAAACCTCAAACAAAGGAAAACGATTGACGTTAATAATGGAGTACAATGGAAGGATAATGGAAATAGAGAGTTTTGAACGACTAATATTACGGCTCTGTGCTCTTGTCAAGGTTCTGGTAACAGCTCTGAATCTGTTTCCATTGTACTTTGCATTTACTTTTTATCAGTACACCAACTTGTCCACGTGCCCCCTGGTGTAAAACCTTTTTTTTTTTTTTTTTGCCATATTCACAGATGGTGTACTCGCCCATACCTAACGATAACTGTCTCAGAGAATATCACAGTTTCAAAGGATCACGGTATTACAGAATTATTATCATTATCAGTTAGAATGATTCTTGAAGGACGTAAAGGGAAGGGTTATTTATGGTTGAACAAATGTTTTATTACTATAAGTGAAACCGGAAACATTTTTTTTAATGGAAGTATGTGCTTAAAGTCTGCCTCTTGAAAATAACTTTTCATATCATGGTACACCTTGAAACTGGTTTATCGCTGCAACCCTACGCAGTGTCGAGTGTGAAGTTGTTTGGATGAGCGGTTCTCGAGAAAGCTGCAAGCAGCAATACTGTTAGCAGAGCAATCGGCACATTCCAAACCAGCGCATTCTGAATGGGCAGTGCACTAGTCATGTAAAATTATTTGAAAGGCACCAATTACATAGAGTGAAACTCATAATTACAATCACTCACAAACAAGCAAACTTTGGTATTGAAACTGATACATCTGGTTAAATAATGAAGGCCGTTGTAGGTGCTTTTGTTGCCAAACACGTGCTTTCAATCGTCAGCCTCTCTGCTCATAACAGCAACACAAACATCTGCACATTTCTGCAGCAACTACTCAAAGCTTCAAAGCTTCGGATGCATCATGAAGTGTTTTTTTGGTGTAAGAGGGAACTAAAACTGTAAAAGCTGCATATCCAGCATGAAGAAAAGAATGGACGACTGTGACACTGAGCAGAAAATATGAAATATCTCCATTCATAACCGTGTACTATGGAAACTGTAGTTTATTATCTGTGGAGAATCATAGGATGTTACTACTCGTGAGAAATATCCTCTGGAAACCCCATAAAACCTGACGCAGAGGTGGTAATCTCTTGGGAAACACTACATTCCTGCTGAGAACAGCAGTGTATGTGACAGATGATAAACACCCTGATATCGCTGAGTGTGCATATCTCGTCCACCTGCCAGATCGCTGAGGTCTGGTCCCTGACTGTCTGCACAGGGGGGAAAAAAATCGGACCTCAGATCTCCTCAATCACAATGAAAAGCACTTCCATGGGAGCAGAACTAAACTGTTAGGCTCAGCCAGCTGTCAGGGTTTATGTGAATCACAAAAGTGGGAATCGTGCATTCAACTTGCTGACGTGCAAAATCAGAGTGGTGTTCACATATAAACCAAACTTGTGGTTTCTGTGGCTTACAAAGGGGAATGGAGAGTAAAACTTGAGAGTCATTTAGGACAGTCAAAGGAAAAAGGAAATGAAGTGTTTCACGTTTCCCTCACTCCACACAACATCAGCCTTTTAACAGTAACTCAAACTGGCTCACTTGTTCTTGAGTCCTGTGGCAAAACATGCTCAACAAAAACATTTGATGTAAATACCTTAAAGGGGTTAGTGTTGGATATTCATATTAAATGTGGCCAAAGCTTCAAATAGTGAGGTAAACTTATATAACATTAATCCCTGTGAGCAAAAACCTCAGGCTTCACACCAGGCGAGTAGGTGCGGGGGCCCATACAGAGATTGGGCCCCATCAGCAGCGTGTTTTGCAAAGAACGGGCCCTTATGAGAGACTGTCACCCTGGAAATATGTCTCTGTTAAAGATTAACTTTCATTAAATTAAAAATGGTGCCATTTGGTATTATGCCCTCGAAAAGGCAAACAAAGCCTTTTTTTTTTTTTTTTTGCAAAATAATCAAAATATAACAATATTACATGCTTATTCTACATTAACTATAAAGAAACTATTAAAATAATTAAATGAATTATTTCTTGTTTTCTTTGGTATTTTTTGTCACACAGATATGAAATGATGATTGCTATAAAATGTATGTTGATGTTGTCCAATGTCATGTCTCTGTTTGATCATGCGACGAGATGATATGCTAACGATAGCGTGCACTGGGACCCCATCATAACTACATGAATACTGAATACTCTGTTTAGTCTCGTTTTTTTTCTGCTTTCAGGACAAGCTGACATCAGCTTGTGACAGATTTGTTTATATTTGTCATCTTCTCTAAGATAGCCCCTGCAAGTGTTTATATTACGTAGTCAACAGTGTTACATGCTAATGTCAGGAAAATGTGTAATCTTGTTTGCGGATGTTATTAAATTCTCCCTAATATGTGATCATATTCCTGCTGGAACATGTCTGGTTGTGTTTAGAACCTTTAATTGGTGACTTTTCACAGTAAAAAAGTGCCACTATACTCCGTTACGGTCATTTCCCTGCTGTGAGTACACTGCTACATGTAGCAACATGCTAACGTTATCTTGGTTGCTGAAGTGTTCAATAGCTCCCAGATTTTGGATCATATTCCTACTGCAACATGTCTAGTTGTCTTTAGAAGCCTTCAAGGTGATTTCTCACAGTAGAAAGTGCCTCTGCAATGATGGTGCAAAGAGGCCAAGATGTGGAAGACCCTGAAACTCTGACCAATCAGAGCCGACTGGGCTGTTTTGGGAGGGCTTAAAGAGACGGGGTGTTTCAGACAGAAGGTGAACATGGTTGTTCCAGCACAGACAGCATGAGGAAAACATAGTGTTTTTTGGAACATTACAAAATGTAAATATGTTCTTGTAGAAACCCAAAATATAAGTATAAACTTGAAAATTAGCATAAGAGGACCCCTTTAAACATAAATTTTAATGATATATTTTTATCTAAACCCAATCAAAAAGAGCTGATCATCACTGTACCAAGACTACATGCATGAAAATCAACAATGACAATGTGTCCTTTCAGTTTTGACAGTCATCATCTGATATTTTCAAGAAGTAATAAAAACAAGAAACCACATATTCAGGGAAGTGAGGACTCATTATACACTTTCAATTTGCACCTAACTGCATTAAGGTCAAACAAGCTCACATGTTTGACAGATTTTAAATATATCATACTAATGTTGCTGCAGTCCATCTATAAACTCTTTGGGACTAAATAATTTCAAACTCTCCTTCAACCACAGGAAGAAAAGAAGTATGAACCATGAAAAAACATCTGTTCCTCCTGTGAACAGTACCTTCAAACCAGCTTGCCTACCATGTCTCTTCCTGCAGTTCCTTAGCAAACATGCTCCAAAAAGAATTATTCAATAAAGATATCTTTATGTGTGTCGCCCAAACCCAGAGCCCAGAGCCCATGCTCCTCCCTACCTCTGCTCTCTGCTTGACTGGATGATGTGGCATATCCAGCTTTAAGCGGGACGTGGATCTGAGATAGGAATGTAACAATCTGATCAAGATTCTGTTTCATACTGGCAATGAAATAAGTCTTTTCCACTTGCCAGGGAATGTCAATCAGCCTCCTTCCCGACAAGTCAAATCCGCTCTGCTGCTCCAAAATGCCAGTCATGCATTCCCTGGCAGCGCTAATCCAAGCCTGCTCATCTCGCCCTGCAAACTCAAATGCATTTCTCCTGTTTCATTGACATGCTTGGCTTGTGTTTTTCCAAGTCTGATGTGTCCAGTCCATCTTTCCCTACCCTCACAGCTTCGCCCGCAGCAGTTGTTGTTGCTCATTAGGTTACTAAAATCTGAGGGGAGTCGTCGAACTCACCTCCAGGTGCCCGTGGGTGAGGGTGCAGGGTGTCTTTCGTCTTGCTCGGGGCTCTGAGGTCATTCGGGGCAGTGGGTTTACGCTAAAGTGGGACAGAAAACAGGAGAGAAGGAGAGTTTACTCACACCTGGTAATTAAAACCTACCTCCCAAACACTTCCTGTGTTGCGAGACAATCACATCAACACCTGCAGTTACCAAAATTAATAGCCCAGTCTAATTATTCAGCTAGCTTAACATGAAACGAAGATGCTATCCGACTGATTGCCTGCATGGCACTACTGGTGGCAGGCTTGCCCACATCAGCCATAATGTAGCTTGGCTCATTTATTATGATTAGGCAGCTGAGGAGCACAGCTAATCCAATAGGAGCTGGAAATAAAAGATGTGAGCAGATATTGTGGGCAGCAGGTGGGGTTGTGGGAGGGTGGCAGCAATAACAAAAGCTGCTAACTGGATGATAAATTGTAAAAGGCAATAAAATAAGATATGGGAGGACAATGAAATAGAACAGGAGGGATCGCACAGACACCCAGTTATGAGGGCCAGCTTAGGACGTCTTCTGCCTTCTGCTGACATTTGACTCAATCCAGACCTTCATCTTCATTACATAACCTGCTATGGCCATATGGTAATGCTCCAGATATGCAATTCAAATTGCAGCTGGGAGACTGTTCTCTGTCAAAACTCCATCCACATGGTTTTTGCACAACCTGCACTTGCAGAGGATTTGGCAACTGGCAGGCGTTAAAAAATGAGACACAAGTAAACTCACAATATGTAATGTCTGCCGCTAGGGGCCTCACCATCAAAACAAAACAACAAAAGGAGGACTCTGATGACATCTTAAAGTAGCGTGGAATTATGGGAGTTCTTTTCTTCATCGTTAAATACCACGCACATGACTCAGGCAAAAAATCAGGTTCACTGACAAGGACTTGGGTTAAAGTTTTATTTATGTTATGTCATTTAATTCCAATGAAACAGCCGCCAGGAACATTAGCTAACATTCCTTTTACTTGCTAACTTGCTATTAGCATTAGATGAGTCAACTGCCCATACAGCTACTGTAGCTAATGTTCTTTTGTAAATTCAATCATAGGGTAGCCAATCGCTGTTTTACATAGCTAAAACTATCACACTAAAAATAACAATGAGCATGTTGCATTAGCTTGGTGGCTGCCATAAGCCACGGCACATTATAGTAAACTGGATTGATATGGGAATAACATGTCAATAAATAAGGTCTGTACTGGATTACTGTGTTGTGAATGGCACGCAGTTGGTTAACAATTATGCTGCTTGGTAGAAAAAAATGCTGTATTACAATGAATTTTGACATTTTACGATTTTCAATGACGCATCATCTGGTGTTTCCTGCGTTTCCCCAGAATTAACAGCGACTAGGGGGTAAAGGAGATATGACGCCACTGACAGGCGACCAAATGAAATGCACTGTTACCCATTGATGGTGGTAGGGTCCCCTTCATTCCAAAGAAAGTTGCTTTGTGGCGAATGATGCCTATAATATTCAATTGGCATGTATAAAATAACCCCCATGAACGGTACTGCTTCCGTGCTGTGTGGCACATGGAGCATGTGCCAGGTCTGGGTATCGGTCGATACCTTTAAGGTATTGACTGAGCTACAATCCATAAAGTCTGTGGTGTGGTGAAGTTGGGTGAGGTGTATTCACTGACTTGGCAGTCCAGCGTGCTGTATTAAAACCAAAAAATTCAAAAATCTGGTGGCATTTTACACAACTAAATGTTTCCATTTACGTAATGGGTATTGAATGAAGTTGATAAAAGGTATCAAATGAAGTATCTATTGGTATCTGTATCATTTTAAGGGTACTGGTAATGGTGCTAGTAACGGAATTTCTTAAACTAGCCTGCGCACTTGAGATGTCCAGCTACCACCTGTTTAGCGCTCTGCTAACTTGAATGGGGATCAACTGATTCAGTTGTGTGGCTCTTCTAGACCTTCCAAATTCTGATAGTAATACGGGTCATTTGGGGGGATGGGTTCATGCTCAAAAAATGTATCCACTAATTCACAATTGTCTCCTTCGCCATGCAAGTCTTTGGGAAAAAGTCTTTTTGGGCCCAATGGGCGTAATTCCACTGTTTGGACACTACAAACGCTGACCTCCAAGCCTGATGCACTTCCTGAGGGTCTCACTGTTACCTTCAATACAACTACAAATTTCTTTGGGTTTGAACATGCTGGACACATTTAGAATAACATAAGTTCACATATAACAAAGGTCCGGTCATTTTTAGACATTTTAATAAGGAAATGTTACATTATATCTCTAACCTTTTGTTGAGTGTAGCAGTAAAGATGTAAAAGCTATGAGAAGGATGAAAAGAGAAATGTTATATTTACCTGAGGTAGGACACTGTTGGAAGATTGTATAGTGGTGTTCTCATCTAAGGAGACAGAAATCATAACAGTTAGGACACACTGCAGTTCTGGCAGATAAAAGATTATTTTAGCCCATTCAGAGTGCAATTACTCAACATATCCTCAGAGTTACAGACAACGTATCCCCACTTGTGATGTCAGGAGAGACATTATGCTACGAGGAAGTGAAAGAGGTGTATAATAAGATCATGTATTATGCATAGCGACATATCGAGCTACCAGTCAGACAGACTTCAGATTAATCTCTCTGCCGTTTAAACAGCGTTGCCTATGCAGACGTGATAAAGCAGTTTAAAATCAGATGGAAAACTAATCATTTAGCATTTCTGTCCAACTCATGGGTGGAGGACGCAAAGCAGCAAAGAATCCCTTTTTTCCCTAACACCATCATTTATCCACAAGGGGGGAGGCATGATGACATCAGCAATTAAACTCCAACCCTTCAGCTCAGTGACGTTTTCTCATGGTGCTAGTGAGGCTGACTAAGCTGGAGGGCCCGAGGGGATGGTTTTAAAACATCTCCGTTAACAGCCAGGGATCAAAATGGCCTCCTAATTTAATCCCATTTAATCCAATTACATGCAGTGCCATTCATCAGCCACAACTAAGGAGGGTCTGCTCATGTACGGCGAACACAGTTGTGGCAAGGGTTGACCATGTGTGTGTAGGCTCTCTTGGCGATTAGGATAGGAATGCATTCAGGTTCTGCTGTGCTCAGACAGCATCAGTGGAGTTTTAAGAAGCATTTTGGAAAAGGATTCCAGCTCTTCACCATCTCTGCTATAATCCTGCCAGGAATGAGGCGTCAGTGATATGCAAAGCAGTACTGTGAGAATATGTAGGTTACACAGGAACATACAGATCTCATGTAACCAAATCCATACTGGAAATACACACAATTACCTTTATTGGACTGGGGCTCCAGGCTGGGCGGTGGGTGTTTGGTCTGAGCAGTCAGCAACAACTCATACGTGTGATCCTCCTCCTCCTCCGCCGGCTCGCCTCTCTCATCAATACTGCTATTAGTATACAGGGCCTGCAGGAGAAGGGAGCAGAGGCAAGGATTAAATAGAGGAGAAGAGAAGACCACTTGGAATATCTTGCGACCAAACATTCACCAAACATGGTTATATTTTATGATCTCCTCCAGAGAGCTGGAAAATGTTTTGGTCCAAAGAAACTTCCTTTGTGTTACTTCAACAAAGCATCCTCTATGGTCAGCCACAGTCGAGGCCAGAAAGGTTCTCTGATTTTGTCTCTCCACTCCTTTTCCGCCTCACTTCCCCTCCTGTTACGCCCCCTCTCTGTGCCTCATGCCGCACTCAATTGAATATTTATTAAGAAGTCGTGTGATTTGAGCAGCGGCCGTGAAGAGGACAGTCATGAAAGAGGTCCAGGCTAAAGAGTGGCTCTCAGCGGCAGATAATCAACAGCCCCCATGACAGTGACTATATTTACAT
The DNA here is from genome assembly GCF_041903045.1 of Epinephelus lanceolatus. Classification (NCBI taxonomy): domain Eukaryota; kingdom Metazoa; phylum Chordata; class Actinopteri; order Perciformes; family Serranidae; genus Epinephelus; species Epinephelus lanceolatus. The sequence continues at coordinate 13,981,143 of NC_135741.1, read as the reverse complement.
GCACAAAGTACTACTGCGGGAAAAAAAAACAATATTCCCACTGTGCTGTCTACATGGGTAATGAACATGAACATTCCCTTTTACATGCAGCCTCGCATCATCTGATAAATGTGCCCTAATATGTTGTTTACCACATCAAAATATGGAAAAGTGGAATGGCTGGAGCTGCTTGTAGGATTTCCTACTGGAGATGGACTTCTTCAGCCTTCAACCACCTTCTTGAAAAGGTCAGCGTTGTGATATTAGCGCTTATGAAAAAACAACAACCAAGTCTTAATGTTTAAAAGTAGCTGTGTTTCTTCTTCCATCCAGAAATGTGGGCTTTTCTTGTGGGAATGCAGCTCTACCCCAGCCTTGCAAACTGTTGGCTCATTAGTTTGTGTACAACATACCCATAAGAATACACACAAGCTGACCATAAACAGGCAGGAGATCGTGTGTCACCTCCTTCTCACATATTTCTCTTTATGCTTTATGATCTTATCTCACCTCTGAGCTCACCTCTTCTTCATGACCAGGGCCAGCATGTGATGAGTGGACCAGGCGATCTTTCTGTAAATGATTAGAAACATAAGATGTAATAAATTACTCATCAATCTGTCATTGGTTTATTGCAGGAACTTTTTTCAGAAATGCATTGCATGCTCAGTCTGTATTACAAGAAGTGTGATGCTGGTGGGGTGTGAGGCCCAGCTGTGTGGATAGAAGACCACTATCACCCTCTAGTGGGAGGTCTGTATTTCATCTCCCATAAAACCCTGTCATTAGCCCACCATTCTGCCTGTGTGTGTGTATGATTGTGTGTGAGGGTGCTGACCTTGCCAGCTTCACTATCCGGCCGCCCAGAGTCCCTGTCGGAGGACTTGCCGCTGGTGAGGCTGTCCAGAGAGTGGCAAGAGGTGGCTTCAAACAGAGCCTCGTACGGGCTCTCCTCCTCAGGCCCTGGGGCCAGCCCCGAGATCAGCTCACTCACCTTCTCCAGATCACCTGTAACACAGGTCGAAATTTACATAAGTGCACAAACAGACAAAGCTCTTAGCTGAACAAATTAAACAGTCATTTCCTGCTCTGTGTTTCCTGTTTAAACTGCTCACTGAATCACTGCAAACAACAGTTCAAACATCTGGTAAATCGTACTCTTTTTCCGTGGGCTGGGACTCTCCTGAGGCGGAGGGATTGGTGGAGGGGGAAGGTCAATGTCAGGGGGTTTTCCAGTCATGTGACCTGTGACAGACAAACAGGAGATTGTATCACAGCCGGGAAATGTGAAATCAAGAGGATACCACAGTTCTCTGTTTTCACATATTGGGTTTTCACCTAAGATGAGAGCGGCTATCTCTCTGCTCTTCTGGGAGGGCATGTCCTTGACAATGTCCAGCGCTGTCAGGCCCTTCTGATCAACGATGTTCACATCGATCCCTGAGGCATGACGACATGAGCAGTCAAGGGTAAATAAAATATACTTCAGAGAAGCTGTGTTGATTAAGAGCAGAAGGTCATTTAAACGTGCTTGCGTGGCACTTGACTGACCTGCACTGAGAAGTTTCTGCACCACATCCGTCTTCCCATACAAGGCTGCTTCGTGGAGGGCGCTGCCTTTCTCCGTCTGAGCAGAAAAAGAAAGAGCCAGAGGCACAGAGAGAGTTGAGACAGAGGACACAAACCCACAGTGTCACAAGAATATGATTATTATGAAAATTAAAGCTCATGTTTATTTCCCTCTTCTAATGCCAGATTAATCTCACTGCAGCAGCTCCCACATTTCAGCAAGATAAACAGTGTATGGAAACTTCCGGCTTCATGCCCACCACTCAGTCCACTTCTCTACTGACAATTATGTGGTTGAGAAATCAAAGCTTATCATTTTCCAGCTCAGAGGGCCATGCTAATTGAAACCTGCAGGATGCAAGGCCTGAAGGACACTGGGTAGACTCTGCATCCTTGATTCAGGGGAAAGGAGGACAGTGTAAAAGGAAAAGCATCTCCAGACAGACGGATGGCACAGTTTGGTGCAGAGTCAGAGCCACAGGGCCCACCAGGGGGAGCAAGGCCAGCTCTGCTTTGATACCGCAGCAGTTCCTTTACAAACTGAGGGCTTAAGAGTTTAATCTCATAGCTTTAGTAGGAAGTAGTGAGAGGAAGTGCTGCAAGAACAGATTAAGTTACCCAACATGATTTCGGCCATGACAGCATATTAAGACACACTTGCAAACTGCAGCTTTTAAGTTCACACACATAAACAGAAACACACCTCATAGTTGATGTCCATGCCAGCGTCCAGCAGCACCTCCACCACAGACAGGTGTCCGTTCCGAGACGCCAGATGCAGCGGCGTGTGTTTCTTGGTGTTGCAGCTGAGCAGGTTGGGGTGCGCACTGAGCAGCAGCTTGACCACCTCCAGGCGGCCGTACAGCGCAGCCAGGTCCAGTGGAGTCTCAAACTTGTTGTTCCTCATAGTGGGGTCCGTCAGCTCCTCCAGCAGCAGCCGCACCACCCGGGAGTGGCCGTACTGGGCGGCACAGTGCAGCGGTGTCTCGTTGTCATTGTTCTGTTGGGGGCGGAGGAGCGGGTGAGAAGCAGCACAGGACATATACAGGAAACAAAGTAGCAAACAGATGTAATAAAGGAGATCAGGAGGGAAGCAACATGGGTTGAATCATGTTTGTTAATGAGGAAGAAGAGGTGACTCAGCGGAGTCACCGTGAGGATAAACCAATCAGTGCATAGAGCCCGCCACATTAGCAGATTAAAAGGTCATGAGAAAGCACCAACAACGATGAAGCACACACTGAGGCCTGGAGGGAGTATCTGGCAGAGAGGGGAGGGGGTGGTCCTGGGTGGAGGACTGGCACACATGCATGGACTAATGAGGACAGGTGTTGGGGGTGGCACTGTGTGCCAGGGGCAGCAGGGTGCTAGCAGAGGGGCAGAGGCACCCAGACAGGCGGGGAATTAACAGAGACATGGGCCACTTAGATGTCACGAGCGTCACTGGCATTGCATAGCTACAAAAAGTGAAACCTGGTCCACAAGTTTCGTCCTGTCAAGACGGGCTGTCACATTTATAAGCCACTATTGTTTCTGTTTCATTAAGCCTGTATTATAGGTTTGTGTGTTATGTGTCTATACATGTTAGACGATTCATTGTTCTCCAAGTAGGCTGGATGTCCTTTTCCTTAAAAAGACAAACACACAGCTTTAGTGTGAAGGAGTACATTGATCGTAAGGAGCAAAACATTTACTAGGAACAAGGTTAGGGGGACTTATGGCTTCCAATAGAACCCAATTTCAATCAGATATCTTTATGTGATAGTTCAAGTGACCCCTTTGAAAATGGCCATGTCAGTTTTTCCCTCGCCAAAATGTAGCCTAACTTTGGAGCGTTATTTAGCCTCGTTCCCCACAAGCTATGTCAACATGGTTGGAGGTGATTTATACCTTAGGTTCTCTACTTTCAAAAGATATCACTGCCTTAAAAAATGAGCCTTTTAAAGACAGCAATGTCACCTTGAAATTATTTTTGCACAGTTTCCCACCATTCATTTATTTGTGGCAGCCCACCAAGCATCAACATCTGCTGCCACATACTGATTTTCTATTTTTGGAGCTGGATGATTCATTAGTGGTGTGATTGGAATATGAATATATACATATATATACCATTCAGTTGATTGCACCACACTCTCAGAGTGCAGAGCGTGCTGTGGGCACAGACGGGGCAGCAGGACACCAGGTACAGTGAAGGTGAAACATTGCGCTGGGTCTAAAAGTTTGCTTTCACTCATGTCTGCAGCAGCTGCTCCTGTCATTTATCGATCTAATGTGATCAGCTCTGATTGAATCAACTGATCAGTTAACCACCCCATGACTCAAACTCCTCAAACTGCTACTTTCGCCTACGCTGCGTTCATGAACCCGCAAAAACCTCAGTATTTAGACAGGGGACAGAGAATGATACAAAGGGACACACACATACACACAAAAAAAACCCTGAAAGTCTGCTGACACACGTCATCAGCTACAGCCACACACAGATTCTGTATCACGGTGGCCATCTTTGGGACGCCACTTGAAAAAACATGAGTTTCTAGGGTAGCTGAGAGAGAGGAACTACATGATGTGGCCTGGTTAATTGTCTGACACTAATGTAAACTCAATATTTCTGTGTATTACACACCAATTCAACAACACACTAATTCAACAATAGCCAGGAGAGAACTCTGTAAAGATCAGAATAAAAATCCTCTCAGCAGCCAGTTGATGACTGGTGCCCTTGGTGTTAAAAATTCACATCATAGCCCTTCATTCTGTGTAAAAGTAAATATAATCTCATCTCAAAAATCTTCATTGTAGAACAACTATCTAACAGACAAGCAGACAAACAGCAATTTAAAGCAGTAATTACAGTGTCAACTCAGTAAGTGGTGCTTATTGGATCTAATGACTCGCATGCAGCAACAAGCTCAATGTCTAATAAACCTGAGAACCTTCAACACTGCTGATGCTCCCTCTCATGAGCAGCCAACAGGGGGCAAACCTTGCAATCCAGGAGCTGAACTGAGATGATGGCGTGGGAATACTTTCTCAAACAACTAACACACAATGACAACATGGATAGTCATAATTAAGACTTTGCTGCTGGGTTGTTTCCAGACACGTGGGAAGAGTAGTGCAGAAAACTAAAAACACTATCCTGGGAGATAACATGAGAGCAGGAGAGGAGAAAACAGCACTACAATCACTGCCCACGATCTCTCAAGATGTGACAGAATTGCAAATGTGATTCTTGGCAATCTGCAAATAAAACCTGTATTTAGCCCTTCAGCTTTTTGGCTCCATTCACACATTGTGCAGTGATGGGTGTGGCAGATAACGCCAGCTATTGTGGAGCCACATGCTCCGAGAGTCGGTCATTCCAGACACACAGAGCCACCTACAAAGGGGCTGACAGCTGGCGTGAGAAGCTCCCACATGGACATGTATGATGCCAGTTTGGGCCACTCCCAGAGGAACGTGCCAGCTGTGCCACTGAAGACAGGACGTCATGTGGACGGGGGCGACGGGGCAGCTTTAGACAGGTGTCTGTAGCCCCGTAAATGAGACTCTTTCAAAGACCTGGCGCCAGATGGGATCAGCAGGTATCTCCTTCATTGTCGGAGGGAGAGAGTGGGATTGAGAGTGGGATTGAGAGTGGGAGAGTGAGTATTGTACTTCACTGGCAAAGCAGGTCACAGCTTGAGCAGCAAAGGGGAGGCGGGGCTCAGAGAAACAAAACGACACCTGCCTATCAAAAGAGGGGACGCGGAGCCAGCCTGGGGAAAAAACAACCACTCTTCTCTTGGGTGAACTTAACTGAACAAAACAAATGAAAAAAAAGGCTTAATACAGCCTTTCTTCGAGAACCAAACCAAAGCGACCTCCGTTTTCACTGCCTGGGTGGTTTCATTTGGGATTTGTGTGCTTGTTTCTCTTTGGCTCAAAACAAACTCACGTACACACTCTAGCAGAGAAAAGCCCTGATCGCTTGTAAAAAAGAGCACGCCTTCTTTCATCTGTGATGAACCATCGAGCACTTGTCACAGCTTTTTAGAGAGATTAACTCTGAGTATTTAGATGACTTCATCATGCAAACATACACACTGCGATGACATCAGCATGATTCACTTCCTCAAATATGCAGGTCTGCTGCTTCAATAGTAATCGTGAGTAAATGTAGCGTACAATGATTAACATAAACCACAAATGATGCCAACAACAGGCTGATTGGGACTTTGTAAATGTCTGTATCACTAAAACATGAAGCTTTTTCTCACAGCATAAAAGGAATGCAGCCGTTAAGTGAAGTGATACCTTGAGCTCGGTGCTCGTGATCATGTTAAGACCAAGTGTCTCCCCCGCCAGTGTGGTGGTCAGTGCTCTATGGCTATGTGTCAGCCAGCATCTGATCGGATTAAACATGGTTGACCAGCCGCTTGACTCATTGATAGGAAACAAGCAGCAGTGACACATCGAGCCTTGCCTCGCCTCCTCTGATACAAGGCATGCTACACATGTTATTCACACACTGCAGGACTCCCAAACACCCCTAAACATCCTCCAGCCCTTAAAGTTTGACCGCAGTCTGTGTTTTTATTGTAGTTTTTAAATATATGCTCTTTAACAAAACATAATTTGCTCACCTATTGAGTCCCACTGGGGACAGAGCAGGAGGATCTTAAGATTACAGACCCAGCTTTTCTTTCTCATTTCTGTGATTTATTTGATGAAGAGTATTAAGTATAACTTTCTTGTTCAAATTCTCCCATGCAATATACTGTATTTATTAGGGGTGGGAATCACCAGGGGCCCCAAATGATACTTGGTGTCCATGTAACGATACAATACTGCCACATAAAAATATTGTGATTCAATGCTGTATTGATTTTTCACACCCTTAAATATTTATCTGTTGCTACATATAGATGAGTCCACACAAAATGATCACCATATTAACACAGATAGTGTGTCATGCCTCCCTATGACAGCCAGCTTCTCACGTCACCTTTGAGTGTGACCGTTCGGGACCGGTATCAATATTTTTATCTTCTGACGACACGTTGTATGAATCAGTTCTTTCAGATCGTATGGTGCTGGTCAGTATACAATAGGGTGGAATACAATTAAGCTGTCGTGTAAAGTCTGTTGTGTAGTCAGTACATGACAGGAAACAAAGCACAACCAATAAGGCTAACCAGGCTATAGTTTACCTCAACTTTAGCTTCACAGCAACAGTCTGTCTGAACTGTATGTTTTGTATATATTTTTCTACTCTTCATATATGTTATTTCATCTTGTTTTTTATATGCCTTCTTTTGCACCAAAGTGGACAGTATCCCAATTTCGTTGTGCTGTGGTACACAAGTATGACTGTACAATGACAATAAAGATTTCTCTTATCTTATGTCGTGGCAAACTGAGTACCACTACTATGTAACTGTCATGTTAGCATCAATATCCAGGCAAAACTTTCTGAGTAATGTTTGCATTTAAATACCTCTGATGTCTTGCTTAAAAAACACCCCCTATTGGTGGCACAAATATCACTGGAAGGCCATGATGTTTCGCTGAAAACACCTGCTTTTGGATGCACAATAGCTGCTGGAAATGCTGGCAGTCTCTCACTAAACACATCCAATTCTGGTGGCACAATCACAGCTGGTATGAAACATCCACTTTTGGATGCACAAAAAAAACACCGACTTTTGGTGGCACAATCACAGCTAATAATGCCCCTGATGTCTTCCAAAAAACACCCAGTTGCGGTAGCGCAATCACAGCTGGAAATGCTGCTAATGTCTCGCTAAGAAACATCCACTTCTGGAGGCACAAATTCCGCTGGAAATGTGGCAATGTCTCACTAAAAATTAACAGTTTTTGTTTATTTGTCTTGAACAGTGTTTGCAGCCTTGCAACTATCTCGCCAAGGTGTCACGCTATCCACCATCTCCTCCCCCTGCTCATGAAAAAGTCAGCTCATATACATGTAGTCAGATCTAAGGATACAAATAAAACACACAAATGTATCAGTGGTTTGCAAAAGCATACAATGCCAACATTTAAGTATGGTGACTGGCCTGTCAACATACAAGAAAATGAGATGATCATTAAAGTGATTAAAAAATGGGAAGTCTGTTTCATAACTATTTTTAGCAGACTGATAGCCCTGCAGCAAAAAATATCTCATTTCAAAACAGTGATACTAAACTCATCTGTGATTTTCAGTGCAACTCTTTCCTTTCCTTACATAAGAAGGGCTCAGTGAGTTCCAGCACGAAATCTCACCCTATAAAGAACAGGATCAGCCTTATCTCCACTGTACTACCACGGGCCACGTGAGCAGTCAAACAATCATGTACTAACAAGACAGAGCTCTGAAGGCTATTACACAAAATGGCACCAATGACTTGCAGCCTCGCTGGGAAAGAGATTAGAATTCACACGGCACAGCCAAGACTTCCTGGACAGAACATGTTTTTATGAAAATCCTGTCTGTGCTGCGGTGCTACAGACAGCATCAAACCTCATCCTGATTTAGACCTCAGTACATGTCGAACAAGAAGAGATTAAGATCTCTGCTGGTGTCTGCAGCTGATTGATAAACCCTGCCCTAACCAGGAACATCTGGAGATTACACTCCATTGTGCTTTCATGCTGCACAATATTCACAGAGAGGGGGGAAAGAGGCACACAGTGACGGAGAGAACAGAGGATGTTGTGATTCTCACAACCTGGGGCTGGGAGATGGTAACACGGTTTGACTAGCGACCTCTGTCACGTGACGCACTGGCTGGCTGGCAGCGGAGCGAGGCAGCGGTTACGTCACCCTGGCCCCTGGTAGTGGTAGTAGTAGTGGTGGGAGGTGGTGGTGGAGGAGGAGTGGGCTGAGCAGCTGTTGCAGATAGTGTGCCAAAGGGCTGCCCATGCTCGCTACATGCCCGTGTCCACCGTCACTATCTGACATCCTGAGGCAGGCACACATGCAGTTCTTGTGCATTAACAATTTGCAATTTGTAAGTGTTAAAGATAATTCATTACATAATATATAAATATTTAGACATGTTTATGGTAACAGAAGCATTAGCATTTATAAGAACTATATAAAAAGTTAATTTATGGTTTATAAATCACTCTAATGATAGCTGTAAGCAGATATAAAGACATTTTATGTGCAACTTCTGCTGTGAAGACACAGAAGTTAGAGGTGTTGACAAATGCATTAATAATCGCTTATATCTGCTTACAACTATATTATAGTGTATTATAAACCACTTATTAATGTATTTAGCAGAGATGCAAGATTTTCATTTTTGCTGATATCCAATATGCCGTTAAATTGTAACTCATTTACAAGTCTCTCCCTAACCCTAACCCTGTAGTGGAAGTGTTATATTACTGCCTACTCTTTTTGTGACTGCCCTGGTGGCAGATGCAGACGTAAAATACAATGCTTTTCAAAATGTTCACTGGGTAAAACATGCCATATTTATTTTTATGTAACATTTTCAAAGAAAACTATAAAATTCATCCCACTTTAACAGGCTTGGATGATTGTCTCCCTAAGACAATCCTGACAATAGCCAAAACCAAGGCAAATTTGACCTTTTTTAACTAATTGACTTAAATAAGTCAAATTTTTTAAGATAATTGGCCTGTCGTATCGGCAGAAATGTTCATTTCAGGTCAATGCCGATATTTAATTTTGAAGGCGTCATCTGCCGATACCGATGACATGCTGATATTATTGTGTATCACTAGTATTCAGTTAATTTAGTGCCTATAAAGGCCAATTTTTATTTATCATTTTTTATTTTCTAGTGTTGAACGTTAATTAATCATCTAATTAATCAACTAGCAGATAATTAATGTTCAATTCTAATAATAATTTAGTCATTTAAGATATTTATCAAACAAAAATACAAAACATAAGCTGGTTCTAGTTTCTGATTATCACGATTTACTGCTTTTCTCTTCTATTAAAAAAAAAAAAGTTTTAAATTGAATATCTTTGGGCAACTGTGTTGTAATTATTTTTTATCATTGTCTGATATTTTGTTAAAATAAATAAATTGACAGATTAATCCAGGGGTGGCAAACATACGGCCTGGGGTCCAGAACCGGCCCGCCAAAGGGTCCAATCCAGCCCACTGGATGCCTGTGCACACTTAATAGTGATGCACTTGTGAAGGCTGAGAGGTGTCAGGTTTCAGGAGCAAGTTAAACATTTGAATCGGACTATATGTGTCCCATGAACTAAAATGAGTTTGACATCCCTGGTTTAATCAATATTAGGGCTGCATGATATTAAAAAAAAAAATCATATTGTCATTATTTTGACAGATATTATGATCCCAATATTAGTCACAATTTAAGTTGGAACAATGATCATGTGTTTTTTGCTGGTGTGTGTACCAAACAGGCTCCCTTAAATCTGGAATATAATTTGTAGGCTGTGACCTCACTGTAGCACCACAATGCTTCATTTATAATAGTATTTTGTGACACATTTTACCTTTATCAAATATCGTAGCTCCTGCACTTTAAATATGCACTTGACTATATTGTGATTTCACTAATAGTTTGATTAATTGTGCGGCCCTAATCAGTAATGTAAATAATCGTTAGTTACAGTCCCATATTTCTCTCCATTCCTGAAGAGCCCCGTAAATACTCATTCCCAAAATGCACAGCAGCAGTAATATAAAGGCTGACTCTAATGGTGGACTTCTATTTGGACACTGTCATGCATTCCTGAGTTAACAGACCTTGCAGTCCTGTAATGAGATGAATGTCTAACTGGCTTCCTGCCATAGATTGTAATTCTCTGTACAGTGAACGTTTTCCAGCTTTTACAGGAAAGATTAGTTTCCCCTTCATATTGCACCAGATTAAATGGGACTTTCCAAACATCGCTAACCTAAAAGCCTTTAAGATGCTCGATACCATCTCTGCAACTGAAACTCTCTCCAGTAACAAATGGCTCCAACTGCCACATAAGACACACCCTGAAATTTGCAAATGTGAACACATGACAATGGAGAATTCTTGGTCCTTCTGTTAAATAACAAGGCTTCACCCCAAGGGCTCCTCAAATGTGCTTCAACCATTTCTTGGCACGACAGAGACAAGAACAAGTCCTGGAGGACGCGCAGAGAGCAGAAGGTAAAGGGAGGGAGGGGTATGGTGGTGTTGTTGAGGGAAGAGCTGGACACTGAAGTGACAGACAGAGGGGATAAATGAGCGCGCTTGGCAGACTGTGAGCGTTGTGCCCAGAGGAAGGAGGGGAAACGCTGCACTACTGATAATGAGGTGACCAAGTTTGAAGACATGACTTCTGCTGCCGCCATCAGAAACTTTTCCTACGTCAGCCCTCAGAGATACAGCACATCAAGCCTGACAGAGACGCATACGACCCATTTCCAGTCTCAGCTTACACCCATCCAAAGCCAGAATATTTATTCTTAGTGACTGACATCTATTTGACATCTCTTTGGCATTAATTTCATTCTGTTTGGATTTGTCCGGGGTAACTTACAGTGCGTGATGGAGTTCATATTAAAGGCAGAGCGCCCTGACATCTGAGCCGGGGTCAGAGGAAGTCATCTAAACATATATTGTATTAGACATGTGACCTATATAGGAAGATGAAACGAGGGTGAGAGGTAGCGTGATGCAAGTCGGGGCAGACTAGGGGCTATATCTTATTATATCTGTAATACACAGAATGTATGGTAATTAACTAAAAAGAGGTCAATGAAGACATTTATTATTGGAGCCAGTGTTCCTATACAAATTCATTTAAAATTCAGTTTTCTCATTTCTTGCATAAGGTTCATACAGGATTTGAAATGTTAATGTTATATGGTGAGAATCCATCTGCACAGATTACACTTCATTTTATTCATTTATTTATACAGGAGAAGAATTAGAAGTAACATTAGGTGTGTCACAGTTAAACTGGCCTGAGTCAGTTAAAACTGGTTTTCAGCAGGTTCAGCAGCAGATAATTAGATAATTATCATAATTGGTTAATCCTTATGCCATCATTCCTTAAATAAGATTATTCTCACAACAAATACAATACAATGAGGCGTAAGAGAGTCGGCTAGAGCAGCAACTAACGATTATTCTTCTCGACAAATCTACAGATTATTTTCTGATTTGTTGTCTTTAAATTTCTTGTTTCAGTTTAACACCCAAATATATTCAATGCAGAGTAATGCAGAAAAATCTGATCTAGTCAGACTGTTTACGTTAACGATTCATTTTTTTAGAGCTGAAAATAAGTCTATTAGTTCAATCAACTCTTCAAACAACAGAAAATAATCAGCGACTGTTTTGATAACTGATTAAAGTAATTCATCTCTGGTTTGAGGTGCTGACATATGATGATGTGCTGCTTTAGTTTGTCTTATGCGGTAGTAAATATTACGATAGTTTTTGGGTTTTTACTGTCGGTCGGATAAAATTAACAATTTGATCACCTTGAGTTAAATTGTGACGATCCTTTTCAGACATTTTACACCCATTTTTTCCTTTCCAATACTGATTCCGATACAAGAGAGATACAATCAACCTAGACATTATTTATACATTCAAGATATCCTACCCATTATTTCATTATTTGCTACCCAAACAGCAAATGCCATATTGTACTATTGCACTTGGCCACTGGGATCAGCACTGATATCCAGTCAGCAACACAGCCTCTGGAACGTCAACAGACTTGTCCCCAATGCATCATGCACTCAGTAGACTTCAGCTAACAGTTAATGACACAGCATATCAGCACAGGTAAATGGATAAATAATCACAGAAGACATTCATTGTCAATTATATTATTTATTTTAAGTTTCTTAACGTATACTGCTGTTGTATGCTAGATTATGAAGCTTCTGAAAGGTATACGATCGCACCAGAGCGCCCACTTGAAAGCTACAATGGTGACGAAGCGGAGGCTCTTGAGGGTGCTTTCAAACTGGCCCTATTTGGTTCAGTTCAATCGAACTCAAGTTCGTTTGCCCCCTAACTGCGGTTCGTTTGGGCAGGTGTGAACAAGGCAATCACACTTGGGCATGCAGCAAAACAACCGGACCGAGACCTTCTTGAAGAGGTGGTCTCTGTCCGGTTACAAACAAACTCTGGTGCGGTTTGTTTGTGGTGAGAACGTGTTCCGACCTCGTTCCGAACCAACTGCAGTCACATGACACATTGTTTGGGTTCAACATGAGCATGTTACAGTCCTGGAGGATTATTAATGTGCACCTCCTCCTGTACTGCCTTAATATGCACATTCAGCACATCCAATGCATCAAAACACTGTTTTCTAGTTGGAGCCGCGCCTCGTTTTCAAACTGTATGGTTTGACTAAAATGAACAATGACAGCAATATAGTCCACGATGAGCAGCGCTAAAATCAACCTGTGTAGTTGTCCCTCCATTGTGACATTAGAAAGTGTCACATTTATCTTGCAAGTGTACTCTTCTTCAACGTTTTGTTTACTTCCTGGATTTTTCCCACATTTAAATTCTGACCAATCAAGAGCAGCTTTCTTGCACAGGCATTTGATCTGGTCCGCTTGTAAATGCTGCCGTGAGAACACGAACCAACTCTAGGCAATTATTCAACAAAATTAGTCCCTGATATGGACCAAAGGAAGACAACTCTAGGTCTGTACAGTAAGTCTCTAGACTGCAACACTCTGGAGATATAGAGTTCTTAAATGTCATGTGAGACATTAACATTTATTAATAAATTATGTGGTATCGGATCGGTGCACAGAATCACATACTTGCCGAAACTTGGTCCAGCATTCTAGGCAGTATCGGAGGCATTTCAGATGTTGCTATTGGAACAACTCTTCAAAAGAACAATCAGGTAATCTAGAATCACCTTTTTAATCTACAATGAAAATAATCCTTAGGTGTAGCCCTCAATCAATTATCAAAAAGGTTACTGATTAATTCCGTTTTTCGACACTTTGGTTGGTACTCATTTCAGCTCCACTGTCTACTTGCTTTTTCATTCATTTCCATTTCAATATGTACTGCACCTGTGTAACCCCAGTATTCAGATGGTGGTGTCAGTCCAGGTCAGGTCCTGTGGTTAGTGGTTAGCTCTCCCCTACTGATGCGTTTGAAACATCAAAGCAGCTAACACACCCATGAAACTATCAGTAGGAGAGCACAGAGGTATAATGAATAAACATTGGTCTGGCTGGCTTCCTGGATCAGGATGACAGAGAATTGGATCGAGTCCAGTCTGATTCTTCCAGTGTCCCTGAAGGCACCACCAAAGCCCCAATCCTCTGTACCCTACTTAAAGCCTCATCACACACCATTCATGTCTGTCTAGCTCACTCTGCACAAACACCACATCTCTCCACTGGGTCACTCACCACCACTGTACCGTGACACTGTTACTATGACAACGTCCCACCTCTTCCTCTCCTCAGCAACGCGAGCACAAACTGGGAGGTGGGGTGAAGAGGAGGAGGGGCAAACACACCCATTTACACTCTCACACAGACAAGCATGGCATGGAAATCTTTCTTTGATGCTGATGGAAAGAGACTGGTACACTGAAAACCTCCCATCCTCCTCCTCCTCCTCCTCCTCCTCATGAGATGGCTCTCTGGTCCTGGAGTGTGATGAGAGGCAGGATGCATCCTGCCCACTTAGTCACATGATGCCATCAACCATGACCACAACCAGGGCCAGAGCATCCACACTGCATCCATCTCTCTGATTTATTCATAACAAGGCTTCAATTATTCAGGCTCGTGACCAGGTAGTGGTCCCCAAACTATCCCGAAAGTGTTTACATTAAGACATCATCCATAATCTCAACACGCCACAAGACTCAGTGTTAAATCCATCAAACAGACTAAATGGAAAAAGAAAGTAAGACAGCGACTGCAGCAAAATTCACACACCAATATATAGGCTAGCAGCATTAAAGAAAGCCAGCCTTCCCATCCAAACGTTAAGAAGATTAGACCAGGGGAAATGCGACAATGTTCAAAAATAGCGTTCAGCTTTATCTACAGGCCTGGGTGGGTTTCCAGCTCTGCCAGCTGAAAATGCAACCACAGAGGGACCAACATGTTCACACTGCTCACTGCTCTATGTGTGAGGGTGACACTGTTGGAGACACTGTCAGAGACACTGTCAGCTCTGTGGTGTCTGCTGAACAGCCAGCCAGTCACTTGCAGTCCACTCAGAATGGATCTATGACCCACTTTTGGACAGCGAACCACCAGTTAAGAACCACTGATATAGTATGTTAATGAGAGATAAAGAGTTAAAGTCGGGTCACTTCCTCTGGTCTTTTTTACTCCAGTGGGTGGGTAGCTTAATGAGTGACTGATTTTATACAGGAAACAGAGAAATATTTTTTTCCCCTAGGCCTACTTTTTATTTTGCTAAATCTTTAAGGCGTTGTTTTATTGATCTTTGAAATAATACAGTTGCGCTAATATGAGTAGTTGGTTCATAAATTATCTAATCAGCAGAACACTGATTAATTTCAATAACAAAATAATTTTATGAACTTCTAACATGTCTGTAGCCATGCTAGCAGCTCGGTGATGCTGTACTTAGGGTTCATAGCAAGCTGCTACCTCCGGGGCTGAAAAATGAAGCCAGTGTGGAAGTACCAAAAAAACTGCAGTACCTTTCATAGCCACTTGGGACTGGCTCCAAAAGTGGGTCAATCCTCATAGACGTCAATGTTAAAATGCCAAACTTAACACAGAAACAAACATGTTTATAGCCTGGTACAAAAAACAGTTTTGGTCTCTTTAACCAATTTTCATGTTCATGACAACTGTCTGAGGCGTGAATTTTGATATAGCTCACTTGTTTAAATGTTTATATGACAAATCACTACCACGGTGACAACATTGTTTAGGTAATGTGGCCATGGTGTAACCCCAGATTTACAGAGTACAGGTCATTTTAGTCACCTAAAAAAGTCTTGTCCAGAGTTTGGTCGTACTAAAAGACCAACTAAGGAGTCGAATGTTCAGTTTATCCAAGTACACTTTGTTTCATTGGTTTTAAGCCTGTTTTTCGCAAGCCAAAATTAGCATTCGCATTATCACAGTCAGCCATAGACTATAAATGCCCTATCCTAACTAAGCTAGCATTAGGGTTAGCTCCATCCTCTCATCAAAATACGGTCACTTCTGGTTCCAAAATCCAAGATGGTGTCAGTCAAAATGCCAAACTTGAGGCTTCAAAACGTGAGTCTACAAACCAATGGCTGAAGTCACAGTGTCAACAACCATTACCATATTTTATACAGTCTATGGCTCACAGGTGCTTTCAGCAGAATGCAAAAATCAGCATGCTAACATGCTAATGTCTAACAGGCAACGTTTGCTGTGTTCGCCATCTTAGTTTAGCATGTTAGAATGCTAAAATTTGCAAACTAATGCGAAGTACTGTTGAGACTAATGGGAACGTCATTAGTTTTGCAGGTATTTGGTCATTAAACAAGTACTGGACTGATTAATATTTGACCTGGTGAATGGTGCTAGATGTGTGAGACATGTTATTTCAGTTTACCCTGAGGGAGACATGAACATCTGTACCAAATGTCATGATGATCCGTCCCATATTTGTAAAGACATTTTACTAAAAACTGCAAATATCAACATCATGGTGGGGACCAAATTATTTATGAACAAAAATTATGACAATCGATTTGCTAGTTTCTGAGATATTTCAGTCCAGACCAAAGTGGACCAGTTGACGCTGCCATACCTAAAGCCACGCTGCTAACACGGCTAAAAATAAAATAACATTTTGTTTGTTACAGCTGCACACATGGTATGTTTTCCTATGTGTATTAAAATAAATGGGTGTTGTAGCTACAGGTCAGACTGGATTGAGGTAACTTATGTTTGTCATGTTATATGTAGCATAAATTATTAATATAGTAATTAAAAAAATAATCAGTTGCAGAACTACACAATTCATCTATTTGGCACTCAGTTTGTAGCAACAATCCAACAGTATCCAGCAGCCAATGTTACAGAGGGCTTCCTGTAATCTAATCCATTTGTCAACTTTCCATTGTTGATTTTTTTAATACCATTAATGGTCGTTGTAGCTCTAATTGATAGTGTGGTTTGCTAGCAGTCAATATTTCCTCCTACTGCTGGCTGTGTGGTGCCAACAACTGAAATGCTCCAGGCTGCATATTATACAAGTTTTCATTACTAATGTTTTCAGTTTTTAACACCTCAAAAAAAAATATTAACAACCAGACTTACAAATCACCCACAGTAGCCCTCAGAGGACCAACATTACTTAACTTTAAAGAGCATTGTTGTCCAAGGCCTTCTCCACCCAGATCAAAAGGCTGATACAACAGTATTGTAACATGTAGACAACAGATTATTTTATGAGATGGAGGGCCTGTTGTTATGCAGTGTCACTTTCGTAACACTTAATATACATTTATAATTTACATGAACCTGTACCAGTACCCCAGATTACCTTTATTTTCTGCAATAATAAAAATGTAATTGCAGCTTTTAAAAATAACTCCAAACTTGTGAATTCCACATTGTTATTTATCTAAAACATTTTTTCATTATCTTCAAGTTAGACGTGTTGCCCTGGCCGCCTTTGCATTTCACATTACAAATTCTGCAGCAAGCATTGTCTGTTAAGTTTTAAAAGGTGTGACCACACTTGTGGTGTGCCCGCTTTTGGCTTGCTACTGCCTTCCGTGTTTCGACTACAAGTCTATCACATGCAAATTCCACTCACATGTCTCATACAACTGATGCAGTCTTCCATCATCTCAAATCAAACATCTATGCAGGGGTCAGGGCTAAGGGTTTGGTTCAGGTTTAGGTAAGAGGAAACATGTATTGAGTTCTTGATCAAAACACTGGCTCTGTGCAGCCTTGCATCTCTCACAAAAAATCATTCACTGTCTCAGCTTTGAAAAATTAAGGTAACGAGTGCATGCATCTTTTTAAGTAGTTCCAACACTGGCATAAATGAGTCAATCGTATGAGTCTTTTATAATCTGACAAACTCAATTAGTTTAGTAAAGCCAACATGATTTGCTTTGAACTCAAAAAGCTTTATGAAGTTAACCCAACTCAATTTGTACCCGAAAGTTGTGTTGATATTTAGTGGTCAAAATATTTTATGTAAGATATTCTAGCTTATTTATTTAAATTCCATCCTTATCAATGTTTTGATTTTGACCAACTTCTCAGAATAAGTTGTAAACTGACTAAAACGCTTTTCACTCCTTTTATTGGGGTTTTCAAAGTTAAACAATCTGTGGCAGTGGTATAAAAGTGGAAGTAGAATTTCTAGTACAAAAATATAGGAAATATTCAGCCAGTCAAAAATCAGATATACCCTTAGAGGTGGTTTGTCAAGCACATATAGAAAAAGTTTGTAAAATATAATATTTACGAGTAAATCATATCATTTTATTTAAAACAATAATAGTAGTTCTATAAAAAAAGATAAAATAAAATTAACAAACGACAAAAAATAGGGGGATTTAGCAGGATGTCAGATTGACCATGTTTTGTGTCATTTAAACTAGGCTAATAAGGGGAAGAACTCAGTGCATCTCTCTAAAAGTGGTCAGATCTCGTAGAATTTGTTTTCGCACCCTCTTAAGGAGAATTTAATCTTTTCTAAATGCAGGTGGTGCATCATATCCTTCACGGGGGCAGAATGGGCAGGAGTCTGTGTTCACCTCCAATGTAATAATATCAATCTACGTGCTAGTGGGGTTACAAATATGTTATGCTGGAAGCTGGTTAACACAAGATCAGAACCTTTAATATCAACGAGTGCAGTCAGTGGATCAGGATCCACAGGTCTACCCAGGACGTCTGATAGTGACTGAAAAATATTTTGCCAATATGGTGTGACTCCTGGGCAGTGCCAGAGCAAAGCAAAAAAAAATTTCAATGCTGAAAAACATCTTTATTTTATGCATTATCCACTAACCCCATGAATCATTTTAGAGTGCACCTGCCTCATGGGTGTAACCACAACCTGAAGTGTTTTAACTATGCTTCAGGTCCTTTATTTATACCTTAAGTCCATTTTTGTTCAACAATATGCACATAAATGTGAGGTTAATACTCAGTGAAAAGGCACTAAATAAATATATTTATTTTGCAACCCAGGCAGAGCACAGTGTTGTGTTTTTGGACAGAGAGCAGCAAAGTCTCCCAGCCCTTTTGCCAAGCAGCTGGAAAACAAGACACAGGAACTTCCTGGGCACTGAGGAGCTGCAGTGTTTATTTATGGGCAAAATGTAACCTATACTGTACATTTACTGCCACTAGACAGTGGCCAACACCTGTCTGCCCCGAGCACAGCCACTGTCACTCTCTCTATCTCTCAACAACACACTCACTACCCACAAACACTGTGCACTTTGTTCACAGCTTCTGAAATTTGGCACTGATTGCTTTATCGAGAAATGGTTCTTGGTAGTATTGACAGTACCCAACCCTACACCTCAATAAAGTTGGAGATCACAACAACAGAAGCAACAGAAGTAGAAAGCCAGAGGACAGGGATCTACTGATAGACGGTGAAATTAAAAGCCTTCCCGTATCTCTGCAGCAGAGTGGCCCCGCAAGCAACAGCAGCAGCAACAAACCAAACCCAAGCACAGCAAGAATACACAGCAGTAAAGCAAAGAAGAACTGCACAAAGGAAATGTTGTTTCGGCAGCACTGTGTACACACCTTGGCATTAATATAGGGGTCAAAGGGCCCACAGCGTTTGAACTCTTTATGGTCTACAGAGCTCTGGGAGGGAGGAAGAGAAGATAAGCCAATGGTTTTGGTTCAGACAAGCAATGAACGAATGAATGATGATCACAAATGAGTCAAACTAAATAAAAGGAGAAAAAAATCAGAGTTGAGTTAATGGACAATCATGTCATGAACAGGCAGGGAGAAATGACACAAAATGAGACAATTATATTTTTCACATTTGGCTATATCTGAAGGTGTTTGATCAAATTTTTGATTGAGACATTATGTGGAGCTCATAATGGGTCATTTCTCCTCATCCCAAACAGGACAGGCCAGAGATGGAGCCGGTCTGGACGCTGTCTGTGCAGTAAAGCAACCAAACAAAAAATGAAAACATATGAGTTAAAACTGTTAAAATGGTTAGGGGCCAAACAAGCACTTCTCACACTGGCATGGCATCAAGGCACTTAAAGTATCACAGTAGAAGTCAGACTCATGATGCACTGAGGTTAATGCACTCTGGTCACAGTCTTTTTAACATTCATTTTGTTCAAATACAGTATAGAGCATGCCATGCTGGACTAGAATTAGAAATAAGTCCACGTAGCTTTTTGACTTCCTTACTAAGTGGAAAAATGATCAACTTCCTACAACTGCTGACCAAACCATGACTGGAAGAGTAAGAGTGAAACTACAAGAGGTCAATGTGCTAAAAAGCAAATTTTGTTCTACGTCTTCTGCATACACTGACTCACAGGTTTTAGCAAACTCTGGAAAGAATGAGGAGCAAATTAATTTAGTACTGATGTCATTTCACAACTCAAACCCAAAAGTATTTGTTCTCAAAAGGAGCAGTGTGTAAGATTTAGGGGGATTCAGTGGCATCCAGTGCTGAGGACTGCAGATTGCAACCAGGTGAAACTTCTCACAGTTATGATTCCTTTTGTGTTCATTGTTAGGGAGGTTTTTGTAGCAGGAGCTGAATTATCCACAGAGCTCGCGTCCTCTCCAAAACACACAAACCAGGTGATTAAAATTAGTTCAAAACCACTGAATAAAGCTGTTTCTTGTTACAAATGATTGTTTCTTTAACGCTGTTCAGCACATCACAGACAGGCTGCTAGCCTAACGTGTGCTCACCTTTTTCTCTGATAACTTACAATCCAGATGTTCAGGAAGGTTTTACCGTTAGCAGAATAAAGGCCTTTGCACACTAAGTCCGTTTTTTTGTCCAAAATTGTCACACATCTAAAAATAAATACGACATTTAAATTCTAGGAACAGGTTCTCTTTTTCACATCCATCAGAAGCCTTTAGAGACGTTTCACCAAGAATCAGTGAAGAAAATGTGGCGGCGGGACACGAGGAATTAGGCACAGAGACTCATTTCATAACTCAATAGCTTACTTTCAACAGGTCAGATAGTAATATTCAGGTGGATGATGAAGAGGAGGAGGATGAGGACCGCACACAGAATGTGGAGACAGAGACGGAGGACAGCTGCGCCCCTTCATGCAGCTGCGGTGCCATATTCAAGACAGGGAGGGAGGGAGTGGTGACAGCCAGATAGGTAACATCAAGTGGTCAAGTGGAGAGAGGCAAAGGAGGAAATGTGTCTGTTTATTTTGTCACGTATTGCAAATTTTCGTAACATATAGAATAATAAAACGCATCGGACTCAGTGTGCAAGGTGTCTGTGCGTAACAATTTTTTTTTGGATGACAGATTAAAAACAAGAATTCAGGGGCATCGGTACCTTAGTGGATAGTGCTGGCACCCCATGTATAGAGGCGATGCCTTGCTGCAGCGGTCATGCGTTCAACTCCGGCTTTGCTGCATGTCATCCCCCCACTCTCTCTCTCCCTATTTCACACTGGCCCTATCTAGAGCTAGTGTTTCAGGTTTATCTGTTCTGAGTCATGGCAGTGCAAAACGGTGGACTCTGGAAGGGGACCAGCTCCCTGCGTAGAGATAAACGGCTCATTCTAAGGTACACAGGAAACAGGATGATTTTTAATTTCAGGTGATTATACACTAAAAAAACATACTTTTTTACGATATATACCATTTCTGCCAATATATGCCCCTAAATCCTACACACTGGACCTTGAAAAGTAAAACCACGACACCATAAACACACACAGACAAACAGAAGATTAAATGCGGCGGCAGACCTGCTCGTTGAGTTTGGGGTGTGAAGGTCCTTGGTGAATGAGCAGTTTGACAATATGTTCATCTCCCTTCCACGCAGCCAGATGGAGAGGGTAGCAGCCCTTGTTGTCGGCGATGTTCGTCAAGGCCTCGTTTCGTAGCAGCGCCTCCACCACCTCGCTGCAGATGAAGGAAGGGACCACACTAATGAATACACACGGCCTTAGCAAACAGCCAGTCAATAGCTTTATTTTCCCCAGTGGGACAATTGTATGTCAGGGCAGACCTCATTTAATGCAGAGCATGAACAGAGGAGCTGAAACAGGCTCCAACACAAGCGTTTCTCCCAATTCCCTCAGTTATTTATCACTGATCTACCTGTGTCCATTTAGGGCGGCGTGGTGGAGAGGGGAGTATCCAGTGCTGTCCACACAATTCACATTGGGGCCTCTCCAGATGCTGTAAAGAGAAAGGACTGTTAGGCTTCCATAACAAACCACACACACACACACCAAACAAACACAAGCCTATCCCTCTGTAAACTCTTCAACTGTGGGTGTGACTGACTCTGTTGTGATTGCAATCTCAGGGCCCCACTCTCACACAGCTGCTAGTTCACATCAGTCCCAACTACACACAGGTGGGGGCGTACGTTCATGCATTCTCTCTCCGTCTCTCAAAACAACACGTGAGAGGACAGGAATGAAGAAGCACAGGCCAGCTGCAGCATCGAACCAGAAAACCAGGAAGTAAAGGAGACACTACCAGTGCTGAGCAGCAGCTACAATGAGTTAATCATGTCTAATTTACATTAACTCCTCCTCAGCCTGATTATTCTGGGCCAAGTCCTGAAGTAGAAAAGGCTTTTGTTATGCAGTATAAGCACCAACAAACAAAGCGCTAGGACGGAGCCTAAAAGCATCGAAGGGGTAAAGCGTGAGGTAGACCAGCATTAGCCCAGCACTCTCCTTCACTGGAGCTGAACTCAGCTGTCAGCTCAGATTGGTTTGTTTCTTTAATTTGCAAAGAGCGCTGTGGAGAGAGAGTGGGAAGGAGAACGGCAATTGGGGTGGGGTGGGGGGGGGGGGGGGGGTAATTTAAGAGGCTAAAGGATGTCTGGTGAGACGGAGTGCCAGGACTGAGATGTGAGGCTCTCTGAAAGACCTTAACACATCCTAAATAAATCATGCGACATGGAAATCCCAGCACTGGTGAACCAAATATCTGAGAGTCATTTGCCAAACAGAAAGAGAATGGGAGCAAAACCAGTGCGGCTCACAGAGAATCAATCATGGATGGGCGAGTAGAGTAAATGAAAAAAGTAAGAAATCTATTTTTTTAATATTTGCTTTGCCTTTGATATATTATAGAAAAGCTGTCTCAAAACCAATGCAAACTACTGATCTGGCATTAGAACAGCTTCATAAATTATGACTAGCTTGGATTTTGATGCAAGCTGGAAAGTATTTTCTATGAATAAAGGCTTTAGGGAGACGACACGAGGAAAAAGAGCAGCAGCACTAGTGATCCGCACATCTTTTTTTATTGACTATATGCACTCTAATATTCCACTATTGTTCCAAATATGACAATATTCTGATTCTGGTTGACATGAGTCATGTAAACAGCATTATCTGTTGGGATATTCCAAATTGGAATTTCTAAATGAAGCATTTTCCAATTAAGAGTGCTTTCACACCTGCTCTGTTTGGTTCGGTTCAATCGAACTCAGGTTCATTTGCCACTCGGGTGTGCACCAAAACAACCAGACCGAGACCTTCTTGAAGAGGTGGTCTCGATCTGGTTACAAACGAACTCTGGTGCAGTTTGAGAAAGTGTTCCGACCTGGATCTGAACCAACTGCAGTCACATGACACATTGTTTGGGTTCAACATGAGCATGTTACAGTCCTGGAGGATTATTAATGTGCACCTCCTCCTGTACTGCCTTAATATGCACATTCAGCACATCCAATGCATCAAAACATTGTTTTCTAGTTGGAGCCGCGCCTCGTTTTCAAACTGTATGGTTTGACTAAAATGAACAATGACAGCAATATAGTCCACGATGAGCAGCGCTAAAATCAACCTGCGTAGTTGTCCCTCCATTGTGACATTAGAAAGTGTCACATTTATCTTGCAAGTGTACTCTTCTTCAACGTTTTGTTTACTTCCTGGATTTTTCCTACATGGAAATTCTGAGCAGCTTTCTTGCACAAGGAATTTTATCTGGTCCACTTGTAAACGCTGCCGTGAGAACACGAACCAACTCTACGCAATAATGCAGCTTTGTAACAAAATTAGTCCCAGATTCAGACCAAAGCAAGACAACTCTAGGTCTGAAAGCATCCTGAGTCATGGTGCCGATATCTGGGTTTTAGGAGCATTCTTTGAACATGTGTACAGCGCATTCAGAATATGCGTCTCACTTGGCATTTTTAATGCAGTTTGCAGAACACGGCATCTTGTCTGTTTACAGTCAGCTGTGTGCACTGTCAATGCTTGTACACAAACCAATTCGCTGACAGTTTGCACAGCTGTGGGGTAACGATGCATGCCCAAAAGAAAACATTTCTGGTCAGAAGAAAAACACACCTGCATTTTAAACATTATGAAAGACTTTGATATCAACAGGTTTTTAGATGGGTAAAAAAATTGCAATGCCAACCTTTTAAAAAAGATGGTTGAAGGAACGAAAGAGAGAATCTGTGTTCACACGGTTGAACAACTCCACCACCAGTGAAAAATTTAGGAAAAATCCTATTTTGACGCAAAGAAGCACAATTGCACAAGCAGCTTCAGCAATTCCACTTTTCCATATTTCAACATGATAAATGACATGATAGGGGACATTATTCAGAGTATTGGACAAATTGGACCTGTGTCTGAGCTGGACAAGTAAAAACTTTATCAACTAGGCCACTAGTATTTTAATAATTACACTATTGCAGGGTTTAGTCATTTCTTTTTAATGCTGTTTTAATCATACGTGAAATAAACATGCTTCAGTTTTGTCAGTGTTTAAATAAAAAGGATAAATAAATAGGCTAGAAATATTAAAAGGTGGGCACCAGTGGTGTTCAGCCTTGGAGCTGGTCCAACAGAACCAGGCAAAAGGAGCTGTGACAGAGAGCTGGCGTCCATGTGGCGGCTATACATTTTAAGTGATTAATATGTGGCTGAAAATACTTACAAGCCAGTCAAAATATGGTCAAATATCAATTCACCAGCTCAGTCAGATTTACTCTGCTGCACCGCAAACCCATGTTGACTCAGACTTGCATACGCTAGTTGCGACCTGGCGTGAGATTTGATTGTAGCCTCCGTTCACATCAAACTGATTAATGTCGAACCTTGCGTGGAAATGACTGAACACCCAGTTTTGTGTCTTACGTTTATTTCATAAATGAAGGCCATTGTCCTTCTCAGAAGAAGGGTAACAAGTGGAATACTTTGTGCATGTAAATGTAGTCACTGTAGTAAAAAAAACAAAAACAAAACATCAGCTCCAGGAGTTGAACGAACTGAGACACAATATGAATTGATCCATGTGTGAACGGCAGAAGGATGCTCGGCCTCCTCGTATCAGCTTCAGTGCCACTGTGGGACTTTGCTGCTCGTTTTTGTCGCAGTAATGGCTGTTTTGCCCCCCTAAAATACATCTCCCATAATAGCTCTCAGAGCAGCCTGCAATTACACAGTCAGAGCCGTCTCATTAAATAAGTGTCTTGGAGGGCTCCATCGCCTGCAGAACAATGGGCCTGACAGAGCACAGACACACAGGGATGCACCACTCTACTAGTCATAACCTAAGCCGTTTCTTCCCTACAGCAGGCCCTCTGGGTCTCATCTCACCAAGTCAGACAGCCATGAAGACACGGGACATCAGAAGCAGGGCGTGCTAGGGGGAAATACTAGAGTGGGAAAATGTGGTATGAGGAAATGTGGGGATTGATAAATTTCTGTTAGAGAGGGGGAAAAAATGTGTGAGCTACGATTATGTCAGCTCTTAAAGCATCGCTCACACACTTCCTCTCCATTCCTCCCGAACCAGTAACCAAATTTGTAGTTAAGAGTACAGAGACGCTGCCTTGCGCATTGCTGCTGAACACATCAAAAGAGAAAACTGAGACAGAAGCAGACCTCTCTTTGCTGTCCTAGATAAAGAGTTATGTAACGGCTTACAGAAAAAAGCCCATAAACAAATTAACATAAACATGAACAGAGCTGCGACTACGACTGGAGAATTTAAAAAATTCGGGCATAGGGCAGGAATGACTACTGGAGAAATCCAAGAAGGCATGTCATGGGTTTCGGAACATAAACTAACATGTGAACATCAGGGTAATTTCTCTGTGCTTTAAAGACACTGCAACATAAATGTCAGCCTATCTTATCTAGGACTGTCCTGAATACCAGTTTTGGGCATTGAAGCTTCAGTGAGAAATACCCTGCCAGTAATCAAAGCTTCAAAGGGGGTGGGGTCATGAGAGACAAGAGTACATTTTTGAAACATCAGTTTTCAGTCAATGCACCTAAAATCATGTTACAGTTAGCCACTATGGGCGGCACGGTAATGCAGTGGTTAGCATTGTCGCCTCACAGCAAGAGGGTTCCCAGATCAGACCCCAGGATGGAAGAGCCCCTCTGTGCGGAGTTTACATGTTCTCCCTGTGTCAGCGTGGGTTTTCTCCAGGTACTCCAGCTTCCTCCCACAGTCCGAAGACATGCAGGTTAATTGGTGACTCTAAATTTGTGAATGTGAGTGTGAATGGTTGTCTGTCTCTATAGCCCTTTTTA
Source organism: Epinephelus lanceolatus (assembly GCF_041903045.1). Lineage (NCBI taxonomy): Eukaryota > Metazoa > Chordata > Actinopteri > Perciformes > Serranidae > Epinephelus > Epinephelus lanceolatus. The sequence continues at coordinate 13,954,895 of NC_135741.1, read as the reverse complement.
AATAGGAATTGTGCATATTTGCAGGAAAGCCCAATGAGTCTTCTTTCAGCATTGGCAGTATAAAAGCAAAATCGGAGAGTGCAGCAAAATGCGCCTACTACTTTTGTTCATACAGAATGCGCCTTTTCTGGGGCAATGGGGGGCGTGAGCAAGTAACAAAACGTGTAGCTCAGCTAAGACGTAACCAGTGACGTGGGAGGGAAGCTGCAGCTGGTCAGTCCTTCGGCGATTCTCTCATAAGTCGGCCCGTTCTTCACCGTTCCTGTCATCTGACAGTTAATGGCCTCTTCGTTTGCGAGGGCAAGGAGGGTGCGCAATACCTTGTCTCTCCAGTTGCTCATCTTTACAGTGTCTTTCAGGCGTTTCCCTCTTGCTACTAGCTGCTCATTCCTGCTATCAGCTGTTTCCTGTTTATCCACCGCCAGTGGGTCGCACGTGCGGCGTCATCAACAGCTCCTCCCACAAGTGATCAACAGCCCCTCCCGTGGCGGAAGGCTGCCTCGTTCTTTTTAAATCAAAAAGGTTCCGCCAATATGACTACCCTACGAGGCGGAAAATTGGGCACCTCGGATCAAATCGGCAATCTAACTCTGTGTGTCTAAACGCTCTCAGCTTGCCGGCAAAATGGCCCAACATTCGCCGAAAATCTGGCAGTGTAAAAGGTCAAATGTGTCAGCCCTGTGATAGTCTGCAGACCTGTCCAGGGTGTACCCCGGCTCTCGCCCAATGTCAGCTGGGATAAGCTCCAGCCCCCCCGCAATCCCTAAAAGGATAAGCGGTTACAGAGAAAATGAATGAATGAATGAATGAATGAGTTAGCCGCTACATTAGCTTGCAGATCGCAGTAACATCAGCCATAATACCCAGAAACAAAGAATATTTTCCGAGTCACAAAACTAGACCCATTACTACGTTTAAATGTTCTTGATTGAGAATAACTAATAGTTAATGTTTATGCATAATGAATTAATACTGGTGAATTGTGTCACCAGTAATAAGGAAATACAGTGAGTGCTGTTTGCAGTGGAAACGCTAGGGTCTAGGTATCATGTCTGAAGGGTCACTTTTGGTTCCAGAGGTACTATACCAAAAGTGTTTGGTTGAAACGGGGCTTATGATAGTCCTGCCATCGCGAGGTGAACCAAAAAATGCTTGATTAACCAATGTTGTGTGGAAGGCCACATATAGTATATTTTGAAAGACAGGCTGCAGGCTGCTTAAAATCAGTCCGCAGACCACAACAGGCCCCTGCGCCAGACTTTTGACATGCCTGGTGTAGATAAAAAGGTCATTCAAATACTGATTTTGACATGAATTACCATGGCAACATTAAAGGCTTCAAAGCATTCAGGTCAGTCTCAGTCTTGTGTTATATACATTGTAGATCGAAGTCCAAAATTTTGTCAATAACTCTTGCTTAGTTTAAAATACACAAGCAAGACAAAACTCCATTTAGTCAGACAAGTCATGAGACATATTGCAAGAGTTCCCTTTGACATTCAAAGTCATCAATTTTAAAGAAAATCTAAAGGCTAAAATCCCTGATGCCTCTACACTCGCCCTCCTCAGCAGTCATGACTGATGCGTCATTGCCAGAAGTTCTAAAAATGCCACTCAGAAACACAAACACTGTCACATCAGCCACATGATCAAAGGAAACCAAACGAGGGGTGTAATGCAACACAAAGCGCAGTATGATGTCACTCTCTGGTTTCTGCTTCCATGATACTACAGCTCTGATCTGGGACATGAGCGTTAATTAACGCTATCAGAATCATTTGCATGCAGAGGGAAGGAAGATGTCTGCTCATTACAATTATTCACTGTCATGCTGTTTCAACTTGCCATAAGCAGAGCTGCCTATAGTGGCAGCTTTAAGTGCAGTCCGAGTGTTACGTCCTCTGAGCATTTTGGCAGCATGGCACTCAAGGGCATGAGTCAGAGTGGTGCTCGACAATCCACTTCATCCTCTTACTACGGCTCACAACCAACCTAACCGAGGGACAGGGCTTAGGCCCATAGCAGGGCAATGGGCAAAACAGAGTTGATTTGGTTTGGGAGGGGGCACATTCATGCGAACTGACGGAGGAATTCCTGTTTGAAAGGCTAAGCTAATCCTTAATTTCCCTGAGGGAATATCAGCGGGATGAAGCTGGAGTTTGAAAAAGATTCTGGGGGGCTGTAATTCTGTGTTGTACAAAGCCCGGCCAGTATGAGAGGAGGACGGATAATAACATTTCCCCTCTTTTATGTATTCTCTGCATTAGTCTGCTGATGTTAGTCACACATACTGAAGGCATTTTAAAAAGACAGTCATTTCTAAATATGTGGGCTTAAACATAAATCTCCACTGTGTTTAACTCCGCAGTCAAAATGTCAGGGAGTAATTGAATGCACCAACAGAAGACACTGGAGTTTGACTTACAGCCTTGATTCTCATACCAAGTGAATCTCTCACATAAAATCAACTAATGCGTTTGAATGCATCTGTTAGTTAGGTTAAATCAATTCTGTAGTCATAATTCATAATCCATATTCACTAATCTTTGTCAGACATGAGCAGGTAGAAAAAGCAGAGATGCATCATGTGTGATAATGATTAACACAAATCTTTTTTGCTCCACATCATGATCAGGACTAACCAGACTGACTAGTTTCAATGCCTTGCAAAGCAAATCCTATCATGCACCAACGAGGTGACAAATACAACAACAGCAGGTACTTTAAAATAAACGTTTCGATTTCAGCAGTATCCAAATATCCGATGTATGATTACATATTCATTTATGTAGCCCTGGGGAATAGCCAAGGCATAATTCAGTCTTAGGTTTAAGCAAATAGGAGCCCAGGTGGGTGTGAACCTGGAGTCAAATAAACAGATTTTTCCTCCAGCCTATTAGTGGTGTGACCACACTGGGGATTAGTCTAGCCCGGGGCACTGAGCCCAGCAGTGACTGGCGCATGTCAGCCACCGTCAGGGAAATTGGGCTTAATTATGCATACTGCTGGCGGGTGGTGAAATCAGATGCCCCGCAGCCAAACAGCCAACCTGAGCGTCTCCTCCTCGGCAGAGACTGAGGTACCTGGAAGAGAGCTTCAGGCCTGCTGAGGGACACTTTTAATGAGACAAAATCTCAGTCAAGGAATCACGTCGTGGCCAAAGAACTGCAACTGCAATAAAGTAGTGCACACTCATCGCGGAGGTTGTGACAGACCAGCTTAGCGCCTATACTGTATTGTTCTGAAGCAGTATTACAAGTTTGGCAGCACTGGGAAATGAATTAGGCAACAACCTTTAAAACTATGACATGGCTATGAAAAGGCGTCAACAAGTGTATGACTAACACATCTTAAAGGGATATTACTGCTGATTTTCAACCAGCTTTCAATCATAACAATGTGGGCAGTACGTGTAAATAAACTGTGTTAACTTACTGCCATCTTGCTGGCACCCAGATGTCCCTGTTTATTTGCCAGAAAAAAATCCTCTAGATTGTACTTCCTCATGTTGTATGCCCACCGCCATCACGGACACAAAGTAAAGAAGCGGATTGAGAGACCAAACTCAGATCAAGCGGTAAAACTAGGAAGTGTTGATCAAATATAAACCAAGATTCTGTTATTGTATGAGCTATTTCTCACCTAAAATGTCTTAGGAAACATATTCTAGTGCACTGTTTAGCTCTAACACGAGAGTTTGTAAACAGGAAGCAAACATCATACTGTTTCCTGTATTGTGAAAAATGGAGGCTGAGAAAACTGAGATCACAATGTAAAACTAAGCAGTGCTGATCAAGTATGAATCAAGATTCTGTTGCTATATTACCTATTTTTATTTTGTATATTAAAATGAGCAGCTTGCTTCCCATCTCCCAACAGCAGAAGTGTTTTAATCAATCCAGTGCAGCGCAGTGCATTCTGAAGTTGCAGGTTTTCTACCTCTTGAGCAAAAGTGAGTGTCACAGCCTTTTTCCTGTGTTTTTTCTGGTCATATAGCGCCAATTTCAAAAGTATTTGTGTCTTTATATGGCACAGACAGTCTAGTTTTATGAAAAGTCTTTTCAGCAGTGAAATATTTATTTAAAGCTACATTTCTTGATCATGTGGTTCATGCCTTTGACCATTTGTGGTTACATCTTGATTTTCTGGAGCTCCTGATGAAGGTACAAGTTATAATAATTCTTCCTGAGGGGGACATGAATGTCTGTTGCCAAGAGATTTAATCCAGAGTGATAGTTCAGTTTGGACCAAAATGTAGGGCTGACACTGCCATGCAAACAGCCATGTTGCTAGTGCGGCTAGAAAAAGCAACTTAAAAGTTATTCTTTAATATTTGAGGTCGGCATACCTTAGAGGGGTGGGGGAGAAAATCCATACAGCATAGTATTGTGATATTGTGATTCTTTTTTATATTATAGAAATTATCTGTATTGCTATTACAAATTAAACTTTCTGCGGCCCACTAATGATAAAATGACATTCTCTTTAAGTCCACCTCATACATTTTGTTGCAACAATAATGACAAAAACATGAGACAAACAGACTGAAAACTTGATCCTATTATATAAAACAGATGTTGGCAAAGTTTTCCTTTGGGGACATAATTTGCAGTTGAAAAACAAAGGTAATAAATTGCAACATATTGCAATATATAGTAAGACTCAAAATGTTTAAAATCGCAATAATATTGTATCGTGACTTTAGTATCATGATAATATTAGGGTTGCACGATAATATTGGTACATCATTAGTATCGGCCGATACTTGCTTTAAAATAAAGAATCAGCAAACATGCTATTTTTTATTTTACACGATGAATAAATATTACATATATTGAAAAGTATTGTATTTCATGTCTCCATCAGCTGGTGGGCCATCAGGATAATAGGATGCATGCATAATATGATGTTATTTCCACTACAGAAGAGACTTAATGATCACTAAAACTAGGTCGGGAAAAAAGTGGATATATCAATATCGGTATTGAATATCTGTCAAATGAGTTGTTGTATGTCGCTATATTAGATAATGGCAAAAAATCCAATATTGTGCATTCCTAGATAATATCACCTAATGGGGCCTCTGGTGATTCCCACCTCAAAACTGATCAAATAATGAAACTGCTGGCCTCAACCATTTCAGAAACTCTTTTTAAAAAAGAAATGTGTGATTATAAAAATTTCAACACTGAATCATATTAATCTTGTTTAAGTGCTACAGCTCCAGTCATAAAGCAAATAAAGTATTATAAATGAAGACAGCAATATTTGCCAATTTAATCGTAACACGCAGCTTTAACAGAGCCTGATTGAGTCTTCATGGCTCTTGAACACACCATAGTGAGCGTTTCACAGAGCAACTGTGCTGCAGCAGGAGGTGTGAATCAACTGTGTCTGGCCACAGACTATGATCATAGCTGTCCAATGGGCTCCGGCACAATCAAAATGATGGGCATGAAATTCACTGGTGGCAGGCTGAAAAGGTGGGATGACTTCAAAAGAAAAGAGATGAGGGGGGATGAGATGGGGAGAGAAAAGAGCCTGTTTCCCAACAAGTTGGCATTTCCCACACCAACTTCACAGCAGACGCCACTGCACAGCTACACAGATCTCACTGTTTCACACCGGCATCCCCTGAGCATTTTGCTTGAAAGAGCAAAGCTGATGTGCAGTTTCAACGAAAATGTTTCTGGATGGATGGGCAGTTATTTTCAGTTATGCTGACAATCCATTTCTGGAAAAAGCACACAACTTCTGTCTGATCCAGTCTGCAGGGTCGCAGACTCAGTTTGCTCACAAAATCCATCAGCAAAATAACCCTTTAACTTTGGCACAGCCTTTTAAAAGATTGTTATTAAGTTTCAGTGTCTTATCTTGTGACCACACCTTATTCATGATGTGCTGCACGTGCATGAAAGTAGGTGTGTTTAAAAGTTACAGTCTGTTGCCAATCTGCTTAGTCATGCTGAGGCTATCCAGCCCAGAATACTTTGTTATGCTTCTTTTATACGGTCTGCACAAATATCAAAGCAAAGCGGATCTTGGATAATTTGTTTCCTGTGTGAAAATATTGAGGGCAGCGCTATTACTCCGGCTCCAAGTACAACATGTTTGAAGTCTGGAGGTGGAGTGGAGGTTGGCGTGGGCCCAGCAGGTGGGCTAGAGGACTGCTGAGAACAGCAGAGTGGGAGAGAAGGGAAGACGCCAGCTAGCAGGCCAGACGGATGAAAATGTCTGGGTCGGTGGGCTGCTAACAGCCAGCTAACACACACACATAGGCCTGCACAGGTCGAGAGGTAGAGCCCGACGATGTTGTCCTACAAATGGGTTCAAACACCACACACACACAGAAATGCTCCCCAACCTCAGCAGCCTTATCTTTTCCATTTGTCCATTTGTTATTACAAGGTTTTCAGTGAGTCGGGTGAGGGAGAGGTCACACAAACAAGCACAGGAGCCTCAGTAAATGCGTCTTTGTGTTGCTGTCCTGCTCATGCATGAACAACTTTCTGTTTCTTTTAACACAGGAGGAACAGAAAAATGGAAACTATAAATAAAAAGAGAACTAAAAGGTGTGTCCACAACAAGATAACAACAACTTTACACATATCGTTTTATAAATCATTCTAACTCAAGTGGATGGCGGAGTCTACACCACAACTATAATGACAATGACAGTGGCAAATGATAGTGTTAGAATCATTTTCAAAGCAGTTAGATGACTGATTGAAACACTGATAGCCAACCAAAATCCACTCAGATTTACAGGGTGTCACAGCTGGAGTGTTCAGCCCGTGCTTGACTAGTGCCACCGTTTACAGAACATTATTGTTCATTAGATCTGCAACAATTAGTCGATTAATGCATCAATGCATGTGATTATTCAACTGACATTCAATTAATCGGCAACTATCCTGATAATCACATGGTCATTTTAGTAATTTTTTAAAGCAGTAGAGCAAACATTTATGCTTCTTAAATGACAACATTTGATGCTTTTCTTTGTAATTCATGATAATAAACTGGATAGCTTTGAATTTTCCAACTGTTATTATATATTATGTATCCCCTTTAGTCCATATGAATGTGAATTAAGGGCGTTGCTGTAAAAGAGCTTAATGCTAAGTCAGTTTTCCCTTAATAAACAGTGGCTGATGATGATGATGTTCACATTGTTATCGTTCTTAGTGTAGAGACACTAAGGGGTCTTAATTAGAGCAGCAACAGCTAATGCCGTAATCAATTAATTGTTACCAATTACATTTATCTGCAACTAATTTTATGTAGTAATTTTATGAGGAAAAAAGCGATACATTTTTCTGACTCTAGCTTCTTAAATTTTGTGTTTCTTTCCTCCTTTATAACAGTAAACTGAATATATTTGGGTTGTTGACAAAACAAGACATTTGAGGACGTCATCTTGAGCTCTGGAAAATACTGATTGACATTTTTTTTTTACCATTTTCTGACATTTTATTGACCAAACAATTAATCAAGAAAATAATCTGACAATGAAAATAGTCCTTAGCTGCAGCCCTACTCCTAATTGTCAAGCATTTCATAATACCGTAAAAAATACTATAAAAATCATTGCTATCATCATCACTGCTCGGCATCCTTACAAGGCATATTTTCTATTTCAGACAACTCCTTGAAAATTTTTCCTCTTCAAACTAATTAAGAAAACCCTGACCCACTTAGATGAAAGCTATTTTTATCCAACCACCATTCAGTTAAAGTAAAAATGGCTACACACTGCATGGAGAGAACCCTGTATATGTCTGTTTCTGCTGCCCCTGATCACAAACGCGCACGCACGCACGCACGCACGCACACACACACACACACACACACACACATATGTGGAATTCATCACTGCTCCTAAGTGCCTGCTTTCTCAGACTACACAAACATGGGCCGTAAACATAACGCACAGAGCAGAGCATCCCAAACTCAGATGCTCCTGGAATGCTAACATGGTGGTGTTAGATTTCCCAGCTACCACTGCTCCCTCCTGGGCTCAACCAGCTACAGTTTCTTGCAGTTCAGAGGTCAACAGTCGATGAAATGTGTGCAACAGACCTGCTGTTTGCCCTGCTTTTAGCTACCTCGGAGTGATCTGAGGCTCTTCCCAGTACTGTAGAAGTGATAGAAACTGCCTTGTTAACGCTGCGCGGCCTGGCCTGCACACAACAGCAGGCAGTGAGACAGTCTACATGAGCGACTATGAAACCCAGCTAAAGACTGAAGGTGTCAGATTCCCGCTGTGAGCCTGTCATCTGCAGACTCACCATCTCAAGTCCTACAGAGCACCTTCACACTCAGTGAATTCTACAAGCACAAAGATCCGTGTAACTGAGAAGCTTCGGGGAAATTTTGTTTTTCAAAAAAGGACAATGTGTGCTCATTTTTATGCAGATATTTTCTCGGCCAGCACCAGTCTGACAGCATGGGTCTGCCTGGGATGAGCCAGAAATTGCGGATGTAATGGGATGGAATGATCTGGAGTTGTGCCCAAGCCTCTTAAAATGCTAACCAAGTCATCACACTGATAGAAATGCTCTCCTTGCTAGTGGAGTAGCATGTTATGGAGACAATATATTTCAAGAGTGTTTTGTGGATATCTAAAGCTGATTTTTTTCCAGCCTGTATTAGCCTATGAGTAGGACACCCTAAATAGGTGGTCCGATTCTATCCCAATGACAGCTCTATTTTCTTTGTAAAACTAAACAAGTACAGAAAAGCCCCAGAATGGTCTTTAGGGACTGATATGAATATGAAAAGCCGTCATTCTACGCTTTGTGAGTGGGACAAAGGACATGGCTGTGAAGCTGGGAGACGAGCCCTCATCTGGCTAAGCTCTCAGAGCGTCTGTCCAGAACTCCATGCATTCCTCTGTTAATTTCCCCTCAGTGGGCAGGCACTTTCTCTGCCAGGGACTTGTCTTACCTCCGGTCTGACCGCAGCAGCTGCCTGTGTTTGGACAACCTTGTCCAGGAAGTGCTAGTGAAGAGTTCTTCCTGTAGCGCTTTGGGATCAAAACGGGTCATGGGGCCCTAGTGAAAACTACGGGATGGAAGAGAACACAAATGCATGCTCTAAAATGAGGCCTAATATAAAAGGTGGGAACAAGTCATTGCTTTGCAAGTTTCAAGTATGAAGTCTTTGGACTTAAGTCTCAAGTCCCAAGTCAAGAGAAAATTTGTATTTATTCGTTTAAACACGTTTGTTGAAAGTTGTTGCATCTCTGTCTGTAATTTCTGACCCGCAAGTTTTGCATACTGCAATTTGTTTTTTGTTGACCACTGCCCAGTTTTTGTACGCAAATGGAATTATCTTTGGTATCACTTCTTTTAACTGACGCTCAGTAAGGTAACGTCTGTTCAGTGGTTCCCAACTGGTGGGTCACGGTCCAAAAGTGGGTTGCGGATCCACAAGTGACTTGAGAACTTGTCAAGTTTGTAAAAAAAACACACTTTTATTTGAAGTACAGTGAATTTCTGGTGCATAGCTTTTATTTCAACGTGCTATTTCCTGCTCCAGAGTGGAACGGACAGCTACTTGACGGAGACAGCAAACTAGCTGGACAACATGGTCAAACGCAAGTCTGACGTTGAATATATTAAATTGTGTAGACCTTAAACTAATGACTAAGGAGAAATCTGGACCCCCTGGCTGGACCAGTTGGGAACCACTGTGTTAGGTCTTCATGGTTGTCTCCTACAACTTGATTAAAAGATGTCAGATTGGTTGAAAGAAAGGGGATATTGGGATTTTAGTGTCGACTTGTTGGGAATGAATAGCGTAAACATTCGCTAATTAAGGAAATTAAGCAAAATGAATTGATTCATGCAACACTTTCTAAATACTTTGGTCTTGGGGGAAGGTATTAAGTATTTCTGGGTCAAAAGGCTGAAGTCCAAGTGAAGTCAAGAGTCATTGGTGTTAAAATCGAAGTGATCATTAGTGTGAAGTCCAAGTTGGGTTGCAAGTCTTTTTTGATTTTGTCGTATCTAAAATCATCAAATTAGTAACTTGGGTCCAACTTGAGTCCAAGGTATGTGACTTGAGTCAACATCTCTTCCTAGTATAGACACCAATATGACCTAAATAGTTCCAACCAACACTATGAGCTCATCAAATTTACTTCTACATCAGCTACCACAACACGGTGGCCCTATGAAGGTTACCCCATGACCTTCCAACTCGAGGAAGCCCCACCCAGCTCATTTAGGTGATAATGGAAAACCACGGAACAAATGTTTGGGGCGGCAGCGGTGTTAAACATGCCGGGGTCAGTGTCTATCCCATGGCAACCGCTGGGATGCAGCCTCCTGGGAAAGCAGACATTCCTCAGAGCAGAGCTGTACAACTGCCTGGTTACAAAAACAACACAAGTCTTGACATGCACCCCATTCCAGAGCGAGAACGCCAAAAATCTAGTGGAGACACACACAACACGCCTTCAGAGAATGGTGATGAAGCTTATTAGGTTAGATGATTCACTTGTGGTTTAATGTATACAATAAACAAGTAGTTGTTATTGATTATGTTCAGCACATGAGGCCTCATATCTTGCTATGATGGCACAACAAGCCTAATACAATGGCTGTTTATGCTACAGATGTTGATTTTTTTATTACAAAAATAATGTAAGTTAAAGTGTTGTAATAAAGTGCAGCAGGAGTGTAAAGAACACACATCCCTTACATGTTGACATTACAAACATCACAGCTTACAATTTGCAAAAGAAAGATCCAACAGATCAAATCTCCTGTGACAGGATTACAGGCCTACACTTTCCAACAATGGATGATGAATAAGTTACAAAGCGTTTCTGGTAAAGAGGGGAAACACGCCCACCAACCCACAGCCTGCACCACTGTAGTAATTCACCGTGATGTCCTTAGACGTATTGACATTTTCATTATCCAAACGAAATCAAATGTCGCACACAATAGCAACAAATCCCCAGGCTGTCCTGTGCTCACTAATCTTGCAACTGTCCTGTAAGCTCAGGTGTCCACAGGCAACTGACTTTTTAAATCTAGTCACCACTAGTTTATTCATTTCCCACTAAGTCTAGCCAATAATTTCCCAGAGCTATCGTTGCCAAACATTGATTGCTCAAGTCAGAACAGATGACACAACTGGCTCTTCAGTCTGCCCACGGATCTGTGAGCGAGAGTCAGAGCCAGCCTTTGACTACATGACATCTTTGAATTGGATTTCCGATTAGAAGGGTTTAATGTAATTAACTTGAGTACATTGTGCAGTCTGCACAAAGTAACACAGTGATGCATCACCTCGAGTTTCACCGTAACACTTGTCCCTCGAATCAAAGGGGCACAGGGCTCCCAGAGGAGCAAGATTATATTTTGATTGACAGACGTTCACCTGCATGTGTACATCATTAAGATAAGAGTGCAGAGGAGCCAGCTGTAGGCCACTGACATGCAGCACTTAGCCTGGCTATAACTTTGATTATAACACATCTACAAGCTGCACTTCACTCTTTATGGGCAGATATACAGAAGCCTGTGTCGCTTTAAAGGGACAACTCACCCCTTAATCAAACACATATCTTTAGAGATATCAGTCATAGACATGTCTGCCTTCTCTTGAATATAATGGAACTGGAAGGCACTTGGCGTGTGGTGCTCAAAACGCCAAAAATACATTTGAAAATCTCAACAGCAATGTCTCCTTTCGGAAATCATGATCTGGTTACTCAGGATAATCCACAGACCTTGTTGAGAGCAGTTTCATGTGGGAACTATTTTCTTTTTAACAAACAACACTGTCCAGAAGGAAGTGTGCATCTACTCATAGCTGAGAGGCTCGTGACAGTGCGAGATGTAAACATTAATGGCGTCCTCCTCGTCTGAGCTGTAACATTAGCAAGCTCACTAGTGCTAGACAAGCTAGCAAATGATGCACACTTCCTTCTGCATGGTAATGGTTGACAGGTGTAGTTAGGAAGACAGAAAACAGTTCCTACATGAAACTGCTCACAACAAGGTCTGTGGATTATCTCAAGTATTCAGGCCATGATTTCTGGAAACAAGACTGCTGTTGAGTTTTTCAAATGTACCACAAGCTGAGTGCCATCTAGTTCGATTATATCTGAGAGATGGCAGACATCTCTACGGCTGATACCTCCAACACTTGGTAAGAGGAAAAATGTGCATTGTTGATTTTGGGGTGAGCTGTCCCTTTAGGCTCTTTCAACAACAGAGCTGTTTTGGGTGTTAATATTGCGTACATCACAATGGGGGTCTCAACTATGGATGCATTATGAAACTACAGAATTTTCTGGAAAAAAGAAATACATTCCAGCCCTGGGAAATTCGACAACCCTGCTGTGCTAAGCCTATGACTCAGATAACATCTGCAGGACAAAATGAAAAGCATAACTTATCAGATCTAATATATTGCATCCTATTATTTAATATTACCGAGCAGCCTCCTGCACAAAGTCAAAGGGATGGCACATTAGAAGAAGGCTCAGGGTGAGGATGCAATCTTTTACTATCAAAAACACAGACTCGGGCTGATTACCTTAAGCCCTTACCAATACATTCCAGTTAGGGGAAAGACGTCAGCAGTTCAAATCAGTGTTGGGCATTTTTATCTGTGCATCTATGAACAGAATGTGCACAGGTGGCATGACGGCAAGGATATCAGGTACTGTGAACTGACTGTAGTTTGCATTCCTATCTCTAGATCAGAGCTTGCAACTAATAAAAGGGGGAGTGTGCAGAACAAAAACCAGTGCTGACAAACAAAAACCTGACAGAGCAGCTAAACCTTTCTAACCTTGCATGGTAGGGCTTGTATACATATGAAAAACCACATCAAATATCTCCTTCACCGAGCACTTCCTCTTGTGACCACGGATGGATAGAAATGAAATATGCCAAGCTTACACCTTTGTAGCTGACGTAAGGAAAAGAGGTTTTAAATCTAGAGCTAAGATTTGCAAACGAAATGCTGTTTAAAAATGTGTCTGGCTCTGACAACTGGTTTTCTCCTCCACCTTCATTAGTCAGTGTTCAGGTCTAGACTTTATGTAAGCAATTAATAATGCATCTGTGTGAGTTTTTAAAGAGACCATGGGCTGTTTTGTTGCAGATTTCTGCAGTTTAGTTGCATCATTACCAGCCAGGCCATTTATGCACAACACAGTACAGCTGGCACTGGCAGGGACAGGGAGCTGGGAGCTAACAAAGAAGCATGCCACTGCTCCTGCGCTGCACTGCTTTGGGTTAGGGTTGTTTGGCAATGCACATAAAAATACAGTGTGTAAGTAGCCAGGGATATTTAACATACTTCACTATCGGGTTTAAGATTAGGATATGAGGCTATGTTTGGGTGTGCAACACTTCTGGCTGTCTCCCATGCAGTTATATCCGCCTCTGCTTCCCTTTTCCAGAGCCTACCTGAGCAGACTGGAGAGCGGATGAGAGGAGGCGCCGTGTCCGCCGCTGTTGCCACTTCCACCGGTCCCAGACGATCCGCTGCCGATGCCAGCGCTCTGTCGCTTCCCGGATAAAAGCTTCTCCACCGCGGCCAGGTTTCCAGTCCGCGCCGCTTCGAGAAGTTCCTGCTCCTTCCCCATCGCGAATCCCGGGGTAAAAAAAAACAGAGGAGGCGCGGGGAAGCGAAGGGAAAAGGGGGGCTTGGTTACGGGAGTGAAATTCCTCTGCGATCCCCCGTTTTCTCTCCCGACCTCAAGTTAGTCCTCAGCGGTGCTCGTGTGGCGAGGAAACAAAAGCTCCCTCCGCCGCTGGATCCGTCCGTCCCGATCCACGGTGCCGCCGCTGCTCAGGGGGGAAAAGTTTGGTTCAGCAGCACGGTACCAACCATCGAGCAAACTTCCTCTGACCAGTCCCCTGAGCCTCGTCCGTCACTTCCTCGAAACTGCCCTTTCTTTTTGCATCTCCAATCCGAAACGCCTCAGACACACACACACACACACACACACACACACACAACCTCTAGCACCCCCGCCCTGACTGCTCACTAGGGGAGGTGGATGAGTGTAAGCAAGATGGCGCCCGAAGTATACTACATTAGAGAAGCCGGCAGAGAGACCCATCCAGTGGTTAACACATCTTTTCTAGTGTCACATCCAGAGTCCAAACCAAATTCCCAGATCTAACCCTTTGATTATTTACTATCACTCATCCATACTGTGAGTTGTCTAAATTTTCATTTAATAATTTTATTACTAATTTATTCTACAAACATCCTCCACAATCCAACTGTGGATTAGATGAGACTATTTGCAATAACTAGGAAGTACTCATGTCAGGTTCAAAAAAACGTGTGTGAACAGGAACATTTCATAACATCTGATCAGGTGACAGCCAGAGTTGAGGAGTAACTAGTTACATGTGACAGAGTTAGGTAATTAAATTACAACACAAATATAATTGTAATCAGTTACTGAGAGAAAACTATGTAATGAAATTGCAGTTACTAATACAATTTCAGTGACTACAACTGTTTATTTGATTTCTTTTTATTTCAGTCATCCATTCGTTCACATGAATTTGAAATTTTAATTTATTCTACTAATATCCAGTCACCAAAATGTGACAACTGTGGATTAGAGACTATTAGCAATAACTAGGAAGTTTTCATGTCTGTTTTATTAAAGAAAAACGTCAGGAACGTTACAAAACAAATATAATTGTAAACAGTTACTGAGGAAAAAAATGTAATTAAATTGCAGTTACTAATACAATTTTGGTGATTACAAATGTTTGCTTTTTTGCACATTTCCAAACAATACAGGTCAAATTTGAGTGCAGCACTGACAAACTTGTGTTTTTAGGAGTTTTAATTTATTGCCAAATTTAAAACATTGTTAGAAAAGTAATCAGAGTAATCAAATGCTCAGAAAGTTCATGGTCCTCTCAAAAGCTCGCTCACAGCTGCTTTTGTTATTTAGCATCTTCACCTCTGAATCCATCGAAAGAGTGTCCTCATACAAGTACCTGGGTGTATGGATAGATGACGAGCTTTCATTTGATGCACATATTGCTGCTCTAGTTAGGAAGCTTAAAGTGGAAGTTTGTTTTTATTTGTTGTACTTTCAGTGCTGAGAAAAAACTTGAGGAAGCTACTCTTCTGTCTGTGTTTGATTACAGTGACATATTGTATCTGCATGCAACCTCCTCCATTTTACATATCCTCAATTCAGTGTACCATGCATCTCTATGTTTTATTACAGATGCAAAGTCACTTACTCATTGCTGCATTGGCTGCTGCCTTGGACAGGTCTCTCTTGTAAAATAGATTCTCAATTTCAATGGGACTTCCTGGTTAAATAAAGGTTAAACACATTTGTAACAATATGTTATCTCTTGTTAAAAAAACAAAACAACCTCATCTTTTCATCTTGTTGAGTGTGACACTTATGCTCTTATTTTATTGCCAAATGTAAAACATCGTTAGAAAAGTAATCAAAGAGTAATGAAATGTAATAAGTAGTAGTATAATATGTAGTAGTAGTAGTGTATAAAATAGTTACATTATTTATTACATTTTAATAGTGTAACTAGTGTTCTGTAACCCATTATATTTCCAAAGTAACCTTTCCCAGGACTGGTGACATCATAGAATATGGGTGAACAGTAGTCTAAACTGTGATATAATTGGGTTTTTGTAACATTTTAAAACTTTAAAAGTTCAACATTAAATTTTAAAAATTGTTATTAACAGTTAGAGCACAAAATAAACAGTACATTAAACAGTCTTGTTTAATGTTGATATGTTTGACTCTCTGAAAGCTCGCTGTGTTTCTGTTTTGTTGCTTGTGTCTATAAAGTTCGTTCAAAACCGGAAACGGAAACCCGGGGTCATATGCCATCAAAAAGCCTAAAACAACTAGCATTCTGATGCTATCATTACTCTTTCTAAGAAGTTGCTTAAATTTAGTTGATAGTAAATGCAGAAATCTCAGCGTTATCTGTTAGCTACCCTGCTAACTAGCGTCAGTTACTAAGCTAACGTTAGCTTACCTCCGCCGTTAGCTTGGCCATTCCTGCTGTTTTGTTGACGCCTAGCTGCAGAGAAGGTAGGTGCATGTTGTTTCCATGTCTTTTTTTATCTGAAAGTGGTCATTAACACAAACATATATAGTCTTTATTTAGACTTCTTAGCTAAAATGGTATAAAAGCTAAAAAACGTTTGTCATGTAACGTTAGCGCTAACAGTCGCGCCAGGCATTAGCCGGCTGAGCTAACTGAAAGCTAACCAGCGTTAGCCAAACTGCTAACTGATCAAGTACCTTGTTTATATCGCAGAATCTGAAGCTGTCAGCCGGTGTTGGGGTGACTGAGTGAATATGGCCGACCCTGCACGCATCAAACCTGAGGCTACACCTGAAAGAACAGCCTCTGCTAACGAGGAGGATCCTAAATCAGAGGACACTGAAGATGCAACGTTACCTGCCACAGCTAAACCTGCAGATGACAACAAAGAGTCGTCTTCACAAGATCAGCCCAAACAGGAGGTGAAACCTGTGAGTTCTGGACCAAATTAGACATCAACTAAAGTTTTATTTTCTGTCCAACAAAAAAGACAAACATCTAAAAGTGAACACTGTCTTACAGCATAATACATTTATCATATTTCTGAATGTAACATAGTAGTTTAAACAGTGTGATGAAGAACAGTCCATATATTTGTATATTTCTACACACTTACAGATACTGAACGTATTTTTATTCTTAATATCTTAAGTACTAGTGTTAAACATTGAAGCATAATGCACATTTTTATTTCTATTTTATGTTATTACTTTATATTTACATACTCCTATTTCATACTCTTACTGTAAGTCTCTATTCTTTACATCGGAACGACTCTAAGGAATCACAGAGTCTCCTCTGGATCAAAAAAGTATTTCTGATTCTGATTGGCAGCATCATATTGTTTTTAGTGGCTCTAAACAGTTTTGTCTTCCGCTGTGAAGGGGATAGCAGCTGGGGACGATGAGGAAGAGGGAACCTCTGGCCAACCTGCTTCCAAAAGACTGAAGGTGGAACCGGAGAAGAAAAAGGAGAAGCGGCAAAAGGTGGACGAGGATGAAATACAAAAGATGCAGTAAGACTGGCATTTCTAACAAACCATTCTAATTTAAAAAACACTTTAAGTTTCATCCTGGTATACTTCACCATCATCCCCCTGTTCTTCATCTTAGAGTTTTGGTGTCATCCTTTTCTGAAGAGCAGCTGAATCGCTATGAGATGTACAGACGTTCTGCCTTCCCTAAGGCTGCTATTAAGAGGGTAAGTGTTTCTAAACACTGACAGTGTTTTTAAATCTCTGAAAATACTTTGTCTGGCTTGATGTCTTTTTTTTTCTCTCTTCATCTTCCAGCTGATCCAGTCCATAACGGGGTCATCAGTGTCCCAGAACGTGGTGATTGCTATGTCTGGTATATCCAAGGTTTTTGCTGGGGAGATTGTTGAGGAAGGTGAGTGGCAGACTTACAAACAAGAAAACATTCAGACCAAATACGGTACTTTTTATTTGTACTTCTTGGTGCAAGTTAAATAGTTTGTCTTTGGTCTTTACAGCACTGGACGTTTGTGAAAAGTGGGGAGATACACCACCGCTGCAGCCCAAGCATATGAGGGAAGCAGTGAGGAGGCTGAAGAGCAGAGATCAGATTCCCAACACCAAGTACAAGAATATTCTCTTTCACTGAGGCACACGTGCTTTAAATTAAAGGAGGGAGCATGTCTGCGATACAGAATGCTGCCATGGCTTGTCGTGAAGCCTCTGTAGCCAACTTAATGTTGGTTATTCTCTACTGACTAACCAGAGTCAAATCAGTGACTGCAATACTGAAGACAGACAAGATTAAGAGGGTGTCTTACATGAACACAACTGTCAGGTAAATGTTTGATGCAGCACACAGTTCAAATGGTGTGAAATTATATTGATGTATTATGGTTGTAAATACAGTATGTTTTATACAAATGTTTTGTTCTTGTGCCTCAATTATTTTTAAGAAGCCGTTATTTTTAGAGAGACTTTTTGGTGGGAAAACAGTATGATGCCTTTTAGTTCCAATGGGTTTAATTACAAAAATGGTCACCTTTTTGTTTCCATTTACAGCCACACAAGCTCACACTGGATATTATTTTGATTCTTGAAAATGTTTGGATCCTTTTTCAAATGATAAAACCTCTGGTGTGAGAAGCTGACGGCAAAACTTGACTCTTCATCATTCAGCTCATCTCAGAATTAATTTAGTTTGTCTAACAATACTAAAATAAAGATGTTTTAAGTTTTATTTGTAGACTAAATATGTAGACTTTTTTATTGAGTTGAACAAACTCTTGATGACACCACTTAAATAATGAGTGAGACTTGCACTTAAAAGTTTGTATGTTATGACAACAAAAATGATTTCAGTAGATGATTTTCTGTTACAAGCAAACATGCATTTCTATTAAACTCAGTCACAACTTGAATGTGTTCAGCAATTAATCATTTATTGTTTCACTTTTAAAATATTTTCCACATACTAGCTTTGGTTCACAGAACCAAATATATTAGTCTCAATGAAGTGATAAAGACAATACAAAAGTCAATGTAATGCTACACAACTGACAAAAATACTGTCCACAGGGTCTCCAACATTTGCATCACTCAGGAAGATTTCACAAGGACTCCTCTGCGATCCTTTGAAGTGATTCACATCGAAACAAGTGCAATTTCCAGTGAATTTATCACACGATTGCAAGTAATCCACAAGGCATAAACTACGCAACACAACTTCAGTACATGCATCTGCGTTCAGTGTCAACACTTTGCCAGGTCAGTCTTATGAAAAGAGACATCTGAGCCGCAGTGAGTCTCGCTTCACTCTCTGTCCGTCTCCTGTTTGCATGGTTATGAGCAGATGGAACTCAGAGCACCAGTTTGTCAGCAGAATAGAGATGCTACTCAACATTGAGGCCTGACAGGAGAGGGAAACTGGATAAACTTAACAGCTACATGTTGCATCCAGCATGGGGCGTTCAGTTTCGTACCACTGTGTCTTTGTCTACTAAGGCCATGCAAAAACATAAACATCAAAAGCTGAGAAGATCACGATTATAAGTTATACTGAGGTTAAAGGGCAGTTTCTCTGCTTTATTACACTGATAGTACGGATGTGTGGAGTACACATGCAGTTCAAGGGAAAACATTATAACCTGGTGGACAGGTAAAATACTTTTCTTTGACGTTAGTCGTCTTATAAGACAAAAAAAAGATTCCACATCCAAAATGTGTAGTGTACCGTTCTTTGTCGTGTTTTTGGTTCAACCTAAGCTGTCTGTCTATTGCTTAAATATCTTACATTCCTCTTTAAGAATGCAAATCAGTCATTCATAGCTTGCAAGGCAACCAAATGTAAGAAAGAAAATAAATGAATGAGGAGTGCTCTGGCCAGTCCAGCCACCAGGGGGCTCCGCAGCACACAACAGGACAATGATGAGTGAAAGGTGGCTGTCACAGCTTTGCAGCCATGAAGATAGATAACATACCTCCACAGGCTAAAATGATAAACCAGTGGTTTAACAATAGAACTTCTGTACCTAAGATGTAGCCAGCAGAGAGGTCTTTCTCATGAGAGCATTCATAAAATGAATGTTGTACCGATAAACAGTCTTTGATGAACAAATCCATCATTGTTTCTATCTATGCATGTCACAGATTTATGCATAGAGAGGAGAAAGGGAAGGAAATTTGAACAGGCAACTGGCTTCAGATCAAATCTGCAGCAGAGCAGGATACACACACTGAAATATATCAGTGCTCATAGTGAAACTGGTCATTTACATGACACACTGTGTACACTCTGCATACGTGATCAGTACTACAGATTTTTTTTAAATGTAATTTGTGTTGATTGATATGGCTTCAGTACACTGTGGTCTAAAAAAAACACATGTTCACAGATCTAAATAAATATACACATATATGTTCGTGACCATTATACTACACATGACAAATGTGCACAGAGGTAATAACACAAGCAGTCTGAGTTGTTTCCTGGCAAGCTACAAAACAAGTTTTACTGAGATCAAGTATTATAACTGTGGTAGGTGGTTTAATCTTTAAACCAGAGAGTTAGAGTGAGAAAACTAACCCTGTTACAATACTGAAGCTACTGTGCACCCTGCTCTCCACAGCCAAAGGGAGAGGTCGAAAGGTGTGTCGTCGTGAGTGGACATCTTTACCACAGAGCACAGTTTCACAGTACAAAAGGAGAACGATCGACGTTTCACAACTCAAAGAAAAATAACACTGGGGAATGATTTGACCCGCTTTTTGAGAACAGTGAGAACTTGATAAGAGTGTAACCATTCCACCCCGCTGATAAAGCAACCAAGGTGGAAGTAGAGATGCATCCATCTCTTGGTGAAAGCAGTGTTTTGCCTTTCTTAAAAAAAAAAAAAAAAAAAAAAAGTGCATTGTTTTCCCTACCTTTCACAACACAAGTAACAGCTGACAATATTGTCATAATACTTTAAACTGAAAAGGAACACACACCTAACAGAAGTAATCTACATTACTAACTCCATTTAGCTTTATGACTGTCTACCTTTAAATGTGCTACATGTGAATTAGCACTGTTTAAAAAGCATGCCTGACATTAAAGGGTAACTTAAGTATTTTTCCAACCCAGCCTCTATTTTGTCATGCTTTTGTGACTAAATGACTAATGGGAGTAACAATTTTTGAGGCTAATCCAGTATTGAGCGAGAGGGCTGCAGCCTGCAGAGGCGAAACAGGCTGCAGTGTAAACACTTGGGGCATTTGTGCACCGTCTGTTTACGTCTAAAAGTGTTTGTTTTTGCAACTAACAGGCTCAGATTGTAATTTGTCTGACAGCATTATGGAAAGGATCCCTACAGAGACAGACTTTTTTTGTTAGAGAGTAAGACCTTTTCTTTTAACCAGAAAAAAACCCGGAAATCACCATCACTAAACCCACCAGACTCCATTTAAAGAAACTGTAATTTTAGCCTGTATAGAGCCGGCATATTTTCATATCTAACTGGGTGAATTAAGGCTTACTATTAAGGCGAACTGTAAAACTAAATCACTTATTTTGTTGCAATTCTATGTTCTTAAATTAATAATACCTTTTTTTTTTTTGCTAATTTGTCATACCGTCAAGGATATCGTTATCACAAAAATTCCATGAAATATCGTGATATAATGTTAGGACCATATTGCCCACCCCTTGTGCCTGGTTAAGGAAAAGGATCTTACTCTTTACCAAAAAGGTCTGTTTCTGTAGGTATCCTTTCCATAATGTTGTCAGACACTTAATAATCTGAGCCTGTCATAACTGTTAATCTGACATAAATTAACAGTCCATAAATTCCTGTTACATTGCAGCTTGTTTCGCACTGCTGGCTGCAGTGCTCTCTGTCAATACTTGACCAGTGTCAACATTCCTGTTTCCATTAGCCACTTAGACACATAAACATGGAGAAAATGGGTCCAGGTTGAAACATACACTTGTTTCCCTTTAGGTTGTGTTTTGTAGAGGGAGTGACTGATGGGACTAGCAGCTGTCTGGCAGTGTCAGTGCATGTGAAGAGGAGGTTTTGGCATGTGCTTGACTTAATATTTCCGAAACACAAGAATTTACTGGAGAGAATTAAAGCTTGATGAAATGTAAACTTGCATGCTGTGTGACAAACACTGAAACCACACAATGAGTTTACTGTCCACACTGTTGGATGATAAATAGGATAATCTGTGTTAAGTAGAGCAATGAGGAGTATCTAGACTGCCAGATAAAAAGTCGTACCATTAATGTACCTACAAGTTAGTTCACTAGGTTCCCCTTTAGTACTTGTTATAGGGGCTCTTTTATAATCCCATGAACAGTGTGATATCGCTAGTAGGAAGTGATCCAGAGCCACAGCTCGGATCCATCGTCTTTTCAAACATGTCCAATGTCTTGACATGCTTTTACTGAGTCTTGCTGGTTCCTGACATTCAGCCCGATACATCCCATCACTGATCCTCAGCCGGAGCAGCAATGCAGCAGGTTGAGAGGTGAAAGACAGAGAGGCTCACAGGGTAAACATGGGGTCATACTTCCTGACTTCCAGAAGGAGGCGTTCTCTGTCGCTGAGGGCCTGGGCGAGAGCAGCCTGGGCATCAGAGAGCTGGGACTCCAGGGTTTGTCCCTGTAACGGATTATTGGATTGGTTAGTTCCAGCTCCAGCTCAAGAACGCTTTGCCAAGGTGCTGCACGCCAAGTGTGCGGATATCAGATTCTGCCTGACAGCAACAGGTGTAATTACAATACCATTAGACAATCTTGTGTACGGACACATCTCTGTGTTGTGTATCTTAGAGGTGACCAGTAACAGAACACCAGTTTAACAGCTGTATTGAAGACACAGCAGATTACTGAAGACTTAAACACGAGCAGGACCTGTAAATCTAACGCAGCAGAGGTTTCAATAACTTAACCTGACCCTGTGAGAGTATCATACACAGCTACACTCAGATACACACAGATACACACAGCATCATGGTTGGCATAGTGTTGATATTCCTTTTGATAGCCGCTAAATTTGTTTGCAAGTCGTATCTTGATTTCACACTTCACACTTGACATTCACACACACACTACAAAACTAAACAAACCGGCCCTTTTGTTTGTTGGCTCCCTGAACTGTGACTGTGATACAGACAAGGCCAAAGTGACCACTGAGGTCATGTTTTATAACCTGTTACTATGTGTAACTTTTGGGGAGAAAAACAGTGTGAAAATAATCCACAGGATAATGATCAGTGACGACATTAACGCTTACTTTCAAACTGACGCCTCAAGTCTAGTATATTATATCCTGCGAGGTATATACTGTGACTTTACATGTATATAACCAAGTTTTTTGTGCGTGTGTGTAGAAATAAAATGACCATGGCAATAAATTTCAACAATATAAAAGCAAGTTTTTGTCTTATTTGCCAAAAGTGTGACAGCAGTATATGAGTCAAATATTATGTGAAAAAAATCATGTTCCTCTGCCTCTCCTAGTGCTCCTAATGGCATTTGCAAGAATCCACTGCCCCCGTTTGGAAAAACAACCAATCAGAGCCACGGAGTCTCCAACGCAGCTGTCAATCATTGCTCGTGAACTGCAGTCAAACAGTCAAACTAGGCAGGGCTTGTAAAATATGAATCAAGATTCTGTTGCTGTATTGCCTATTTCTCACCTAAAATGTTTTCAGAAACATATTTTAGTGTACTGTTCAGCTGTAAAAAGATGATGAAATGATAAAGTTTATGACCCTGCTGCCATGTAGGATTAAGTTACATAGCGTTTAAGCAAGCAAACTTTTTGATTGGAGTCATTAAAATATGTTTCTGAAAAATGTGAGGGGCTTCCGGGCAGCAGCATGCATGACAGAGTAGCGCGAGAACGTCTCTAATAAACCCCCCTGAAAGCAGTAAAATCACGAAAATCGAAAAGAGTTATTAAACAGAATGAATCTGCGCTCAGAAGCGATTATGCAAGAGCTATCCAAGAAAACAAAGACAAAAGACAACGCTCGTGGGACAAGCAAAACACCAGACATGATGGCAGCTGATAAAAGCCTTGAACAAAGCCTCGAGGACATGCTGAAGCAAATGAAAGATGTTATCTTAAAATATAAATTATTGAATTAAGATCAGAATCTGAAAACGCCAAGCAAAAGAGCTGAAGCAAAAGAGCTACGAAAGGATGTGAAGGAAATGTGCTCTGATTTACAAGACACCTCACCAAACAAACAGTAAACTAAAGCAACTGCTGAGGGGAGACATAGTCTTGATTCAAATTTGATCAGTGCTGCCTAGTTTGACAGTTTGACCGCAGTTCACAAACAGTGATTGACAACTGCGTTAGAGACTCCTCAGCTCTTATTGGTTGTCGTTGTTCAGCCACAGTTAATTACTGCAAATGCCATCTGTAGTATTTTAAAACCAAAAGTACAGACAGGCCGTTTATAATTTCAGAGTAAATAACACCAGAATTCCTGAAGTCACCTGAAGATATAAAGGGCTGGATAGAAACCAGAGGATCTGCAACCTCTGTGATGATCATCATGTGGGAGATGAGTATCATGTTTTGTTTGAATGTCAGAATGTAAGCTGAATGACTTACAGAGAAAGGTTTTTTCCAAATAATCATTCAAACCGTCCATCTATGTTTAAATTAATTTTGTTATTACAATCACATGAGCCAAAAGTTATCTGTAAACTAGGTTGTTTTTTGAAGAATGTCCTTCCTTTATTCAAGTAACATTTGTTGTACTTTAGCCACGCTGTGTGCCATTGTTCTGTTACTGTATGTAATGTTTGTACTCCATACCATGTGATACGTCAAATAAATATAAAATTACGGAAAAAAATAACCACTTACTCACTCTGTGGAGGCAGAGAAACATAATATGAACCCTTTGTGACATCAAATTGACTTGGGCTCTTTCAAAAAAAAATTAGCAAGAAATTAGTAAAAAGAAAAAATTATAGGCGAGAAAATTGGTTTGAATTTGTTTTTTTAAATACACAAAAATTAAAACCAAAAAAACAAGGAAATGACCTGGAAAATGAGTTTAAAAATTATAACGATTATGTAACATAATCTAAATAATAATAATGACAATTATTAATATTGTTTTCCCCCTAGCTTTTTTGAATAGTCTTTTTAAAATTAGTTATATTGCAATTTGTGGAACATTTTTTACCAAGTTGCTCACTGCCTTTTCCCCCCAAAGTCTTTGTATAAAATCACACCAATTAGCTCTGGGTTCAAAGGTTTGAATACTTGTGAAAGACGTTTGAAAGCAGCACAAGAAAAGTGATGTCGTTTCAGGTTTCAAAGGGTTAAATGTGCTGGGAAATATTTAAATAGTATATCATGGCCACTTGTATAATTAACCAACCACCTCCCCCACCTCCCCCACCTCACCCACAAACACACACACCTATCTCCTCCAAAAAAGTCACATGTAGTCATTAGGACCTCAGTATTTCTAAACTCCTGGCTTCCACCTGTGGCTGCAGACACATTAAGATGAAGCATGTACAGTATATGGTACTGCTCGGTCTAACCTACCTCGCTCTGCTGTTGATCAGAGCAGGAACTGTTTGAGTTGTCCGGGTTGTCCACAAGAACACCTGCTGAGGCTTCAGGGTCGGTACCTTCAGCTGCAATCAGACAGGAAATGGTGAGGATCACTTTCTGTTCATCTTTCTGTAAACACACTACAGCAGCTGGAGGACTTGTGGTTTTACGGTTCATGGTCCTGTGGATATGTGGGTGTATTCACAGCACAAGTTATCTTCTTGCTCACCTTTGAGCCTCATGAGGCCATCCTCACTGCGCTCGAGGAGCAGTGCGTCTACAATGAACGAGGCTGGGACAGGTTGAGGGGCTGTAGGGTAGATTTTAGGGCCATCATCCTAAAAGACACAAAAGGGATTCTGACAATTTACCACACGTCAACACTGGCTCTCCATTAGTCCTTTTACTCTAAAAGATTAGAGTGTGTTCAAAGCTTCAGTTACATTTTATTTCACCGGGATAATGCACTCAGTATGGCAACTGCATTAAAAGCGTACAAAACATTTATATAATCATATCTACAATAATGTAAAATGCATTTTCTATTTACATCTAATAATCAGCAAATTCAAAATTACACTCAATTCCAGGCGTTATCAACAACCCACCTTCAGAGTGATAGTGATGTTTTTCATGCGTAACCTCATCGGCTGACCATCCACACTGAACTCATCTTCCAGAAAAGGCCCAATGTTGGCCACAGTGGAGGCAAACAGCTCTGCCTTGCAGTCCTGCACTCTAATTTCCAGGAATCCCAGAGACTCAGCCAGAGCAGAGTGTCGGGCTGCACACGGACCCATTTCTGCTCGCATGCACACTGCTGGAGAGCCCCTGCTGCGCGGCCTGTCCTGCTTCTGGTTTTGTCCGCCTGGGGCTGCAGGGAACAAAGGTGAGGCTGCATTTGTAAGCCAGTTGGGCACTTTATACAACAAGTTCCGGTATGCTTTCCCTACTGTGACTTGGTCAGGTTCCTTTTCCAGCTGAGACAATGTGCCAACTACATTCTGATTCTCTGGGGTTTAGTGTTGATGTAGCCCATAGGAACAATGCTCTGCCACGCTTTAGTTTCTCCGAATGGGGATAAGAATATATGCAAAGTTGTATGCCACAGTCACAGTGAAGCTGACCTTTGACCATTTGAATAGAAAATGTCATCACTTTATCATTTTACCTTGTTAGACATTTGTGCGAAATTTAGTCATAATTAGCACAGGAATGCTT
This sequence comes from Epinephelus lanceolatus, assembly GCF_041903045.1. Taxonomy (NCBI): domain Eukaryota; kingdom Metazoa; phylum Chordata; class Actinopteri; order Perciformes; family Serranidae; genus Epinephelus; species Epinephelus lanceolatus. The sequence goes on along the minus strand of NC_135741.1, from coordinate 13,928,520 downwards.
GAGTTGTGGTCAAATCATGTTTTGAGAGGTGGGGTTTTCACATGTCACAAGTGGTTTGTGCCAAATTTAAGGAAATTCCCTCGAGGCATTCTTGAGATTATGTGTTCACAAGAATGGGACAAATGTAGGTTCAGACAGACAACCTGAAAACATAATGCCTTCAGCCGGGACTGTCGTTGCATGTAACCAGTAAACAGAGAAATGTGATCTGAGAAATTATATTTCAAGAGTTTGTTGACAGGAAACAAACACCATGGCAATAATAATCCAGGTTACCTTGTACGAGGCCGGCCATCAGGTCTGATACTCTGACAGTTCCCAACTGCACAGGGGTCACGCTCTGAGTTTCTACAGCAACAACTTGGTCTTCTCCCTTTGCTTCCATAGTACAGGCTGTTCCACTCAGGACCAGCAACAAAACTGAGGACTGTAACAACAGCACATCACAGTAAGGTCACATTTAATCCACTGTAGATTTAGATGTGAAATGAATGTTTGAATTGTTGTAATTACTGATGAAAAGATTTTAATGTTTCTTTGAGAAGTGGCTGTTCAAGAAGACGATGAAACTCCACCGACATATTCAGTCTATCCATGAAATCTTTTATTTGAGCTTAGTAACGCACCATATCCTGAGACACGTCCTCAATACTTTGGGACAGAGAGCTGCTGAGATCAGCTGATGACCCTCCCTCTGTCCCTGGGGCTGGGCTGCCTCGACTGCCCACAGGAGTGTTGTTGGGACGCATGGACTCCACACCTGACTCTGCAAACATGATACAAAGTTATAGTAGGTGTCACCTGTGTTATTCAGAAAAATTGCTTTGGAAACCTGGCGGTATTTTAAGCACCTGAGTCCATGAGAACAACAAAATTGTCGCTGACGTCACTATCCACAGAGAGATTCTCGTCAGGCAGGCTGCCATCCAAGATAGCACTATCAAAGGAATGCTGGGAAGGCGACTGCTTCATGGATTGGTGGTGCAGGCTGGCAGCCAGGGAGGGGGAGGACTCTTCTGTACGCTGGACCTGTTCCCTATGAACACACACACATTTACACACACACAGTTGTGACGGGACAGCCTGTAATAACATGTGGCGCACAGTATGGCTTCCAGACACACAAACACTATTATGGTGCCAACAGCACAGCAGGAGAGCACTTACTTTGCCTGCGGACTGAACAATTTGCTCATCCCTGAGCCACGACTCAGCATGCTAAAGGCGTCCTTTGTTATTGAAAACGCCCCTTTGGTCAAGTCCAGCGAGGCACTAATGGCATCTTTGGTCACATCCTTGGTGACGTTGATGGCGCTTGACAGCTCTCCCTCCAGGCTGAAGTTGGACGGTTCGCGAGAGAGGACAGGGGAGTGTCCAGGTGAGAGTGGAGGTGAAAGCACAGGGGTGTCCTCCTGTGTTGTCAAACCGTCCCCGTCCAAGCCCTCCTCCACAGCCTCACATGCCTCCTCCACCACCTCGTCCTGTTCATCCTGGTCAAACGCAGTGGCGGTGTTGATGGAGGAGATGCCATTTTCTAACCCGCTGTCCTCCAGCACTGCAGAGTGATGAGTGGGGGAGATGTCAGAGTCAGTCATGCTGGGGCTATCAGTCTCTGGAGTGTGGGGGACTTCTTCATCGGGCTCTGTGGACACCGGCGGCAACAAAAGACCCAATTCTGTAGAGTCCACCAGGAGGGCAACACAAGCTGTAGTAGGTTTTGTCTTCTGGCCGTGAGCCTGTTTAACGTCTCGTAGATCCTGACCCAACTCTGCCCCTAATCGAGCCATGGCGTCCTTCATCCTCAGCAGGGCAACATACTGGTAGTGGTTGAGCCACATCTTCACCGGCGTGATGGTGTTGGCCAAGACGTGGAAAGAGGCATGCGGAGCCTCTTCCTGCTCTGAGGAAGGCTGCTGGGCCGTGCTGGGACTAGAGGGGGAAGACGATGATCTGTTTTTAAAGGCAGCGGGCTGACACATCCACACAGACATTGCGAAGGGCTCAACAAAAGGTTGAGTTCTGCCTTTGGGGAATCGCCGCGCTCCGTCAAAACCTAAGGTCACACGGGACAGACTGAGAGACCAGACGTCCTGTGATCGTAGCTGCTTTTTGTCCAGAGGTTGGAGCACTGTTTCTTTAGAGTGCTGAAGGAAGGCTGATGGGATGGGGTGGAAGGCACTCTGGTCTCTGGGGTAGGGGCAGCAGGGAGGTGTGGGCTGGAAAAAAGGGCAGCTAGAGAACTTGTCAATGGTGCTTTTGAGGTCAGCTCTGGAGCCATGAGGGCAGAGGCGGGTGTTGCTGAGAACCATCTGGGGTACAGTAACAGAGAGGGACTGTGGACGCTCCGGATGATCCAATATGGAAGAATCCAAGGGGATTATTAACTATAGAGAGGAATAAAAAACAGTCACATCAACTATCAGTTTACAGACGTTTGTTAGAAATGCAAAAAACTACAATCAGACGAAACAGATATGTATTTACCTTAAGCTGTGATGCATCTACGCGGATGTCTACGTGCTCTTCGGCCCTGCTGCTGTCTTGCAAATGGTAGAAAGCTTTGACCTGGTCCAGGGTGTGCAGCAGACCCCTGGAGAACAGATTGATCCACAACACGCTGGGTGGGTCTACACAGAGCTGGAGGCCGTTCAGCTGGCCATACAGGTTTGAGGTGGGCACTGAGGGATGAAAAAAAGGAGAAGGATACTGATACAGGATATTTACAAGTCATAATTTGTAACTATGTCATTAAGTACGTGACCAAGTAAAGCAGATATACATTGCTCAAATAAAATCTAAACTTCAGAGAGACAAAAACTAAAATGTTTTTCATGATACCTGTGAAAGTGGGGTTGTCAGGAAAGTAGTACTCAGTGAATTCGAGATGAACTGCCGGTACGTTGTCTGGCAAATTCAGAGCTTTACGGTTGCAGGATATTAAAGACAGCGTCTTCTTGTTTTGACGTCCTCTTGTAGACACCTGTATGTTGAGGTGCGGAGGTTAGAACAGTGGTGGAAATATCACAAAATACTGAATTTTATTTTGCATTTATCTGCCTCATTCAGAACACAGTAACTTACACATAACAGAACTAAACCCCCTGAGTCTGAACATCACTGACTTCCTGTCGCAGACTGAAGGTGGAGACCCGACATGAACAGATTTTCCCCTGGGTGTCTCTTGTTCTAGCAAATGGGGAACTACAAAAACTACTTTAAATAACTACTTTACTTGAAAAAGTCCCTGGAAATGTTGCTTTCTTTCATGATGGAAAGTGTGAAATGTCCAAAGTGAAATTGCAGAACCAGCCTGAGAGTGTCATCTGAAGTGGCGGGGGGGTTTCTCAGTCACAGATGAATGGAGCTGGAGCAGCCGAGTGAAGTGAATAGGTATTTTTCTGACACTTGGGGTATTATTTTGCATTAAACTTCAGGAATTATTACAAAACTGTAGTTGTTAGCAAAGAAATAATAAATCTCCCACTGTTAGAGCTTCCCAGTGGGACATTTTGATGCATTTACACATTATCAGGTCAAAAAAACAGATCGGAAATCTGATCAAACATATCAGATGCTCGGTCTGAAAGAGACTGTTGTTCCCTCTGTAATGCCTGTCAGGCAGATGCCTGCAAAGCAGCTAATCTAACACGCCTTTCTGCAGTTTGAGCTATCTCCAAGTGAGGAGCACACTGCAGCACGTGACGCTCGTGCCAGCCAGCTAGCCATGGAGCTACGGTTCTGGAGTAGAGCCAACAATATACATGTTTTTTTTTGTCAAAGGTAATCATGTGTGTCCAAGTGCGTTTAAGAAAAGTTGCTGGGGATGCTTATGTGTCATTTATTTTCAAGATGATAAAGGGGTTGTTGATATTGTCTGTGTTGTATGATCCACTGCATATAAACAGTCATGTGGAAGGAGGTTTATTGGTTCCACTTCAGATTTTCTGATCATAAACTCCTGTTTTCTAAACATCCAAACCATCAGTGACTGCTTTGTCACTGCTAAAATTCTCTAAATGCAAAGCGACTTGCAGCCCCGCCATAGGTACCGCCTGACGGCTCCCACTGAGGAACACAAGTCCATTTATTGGAGTAAAGCTTCTGCTCGAGCAAGTAAATCAAATCAGTTGATCATTAAAGCTTGCCTGGTGAATGTCCACGTCATCCATCCTGACCACCACACAGCTGGATCGCAGCCTCTTCAGAGACGACCTTGAAGGAGCTGGGACAGAGTTCCTGCGGGGCAGCTGCTCTGTGTCAGCGGGGCTCGACTTGGGACTGGACTGTCCGTCTAAAGTACACGCATGGGAGAGAAAACACTGTGTGACAAGCAGAAATGACTTACACACAGAAAAGCAAGTCTGATTCCTGGTTAGATGACATGACACTCAGGTTGAGAAATATTTTTACAGATAAGGGTTTGTGTCTCTCTTATCATAAATGTTGTGGTAACTGAGCCATGTGTTGGTGTCACAGCTTCCTTGTTGCTACTGTGTGGTATTTTGTTGTGCAATAAAGGCAGACAAATATTCATGTTTTATTTCATCACACAGTTTTTGGCTGTTTCCTGCTGTTTTGACAAGAACTGTGTCATTTTATCTGTGTTCAGCTGCCATAAAAGAAACATATTTCCTATGTCAAGACTAACCTCTGGATCATTTCTGCGGTCATACCTCGTGCTGTCTTTGGAGAGGAGTCCTTGGTTGGCTGGGCCGCCTCAGTCTGTGGCCCAGGGAACCCAGAAGTCTCTGGTCTCCTCTGGTACTCCTGCAGCAGCTTCCAAGCCCACTGGGCCTGAGCCTCCATGGCTCCGCTGTGGCGTTCCCAGTGTCGACACCCATCAGCTGTGTAAGAGCAGCAACAAGGCAGTTATGACTCAGCAATCATTCTAGGCTTAAACCTAATTTCGTCTGAAGAAACACTGATACACAATTTGTTGTTCAACTCAAGTCTGTATGTAACAGCTGTATGTTAAAGAGACAGTTCCCCCCAAAATTAAAAATACATATTTTTCCTCTTACCTGCAGTGCTATCTATCTACATTTTTTTGGTGTGAGTTGCAGAGTGTTGGAGATATCAGCCATAGAGATGTCTGCCTTCTCCCCAATATAATAGAACTAGATGGCACTCAGCTTGTGGTGCTTAAAGTGCCAAAAAATACATTTGAAAAACTCAACAGCAATGTCTCTTTCCATAAATCATGACCCACTTACTCACGATAATCCACAGACCTTGTTGTGAGCAGTTTCATGTCGGAACTATTTTCTTTCTACCGAACTACACCTGCCAACTGTATCACCGTCCAGAAAGAAGTGTGCATCTGCTAGCTCACCTAGCACCACTGAGCTAGCTGATGTTACAGCTCAGCCGAGGAGGACGCCATCAATGTTACATCTCACACTGCCATCTTGTTCTGACATACCAAAATGACATCAAAGACCTAGTGGCAACAAGGTCAACAGTTGCCTCATTATGGCTGTTTCACAACCAAAAGCTGCACTTGAACACACCACAAAGACTACAGCCAAGAGATAACTAGCACTATGCTCTGTGCCTGCTTGAGAGGATATAACTCTAAAAGCCGCAGGCGGTGGTAGTCTGTAGTCATCATTTAAATAAAGAAACTGGAAGAGCAACAGGATGGATTAAAGACACTAGGTAGCCAACAACATGAACCAATGTTGAAAGAACAAATGATATTTACTGAGTGTCAACGAACATAAACACAAACAATTACAAACTGTTTCTGCTTAAGAGTTTAATGTCTAACTCAGAGTGACACACCACAAAAACTAGGGCGACAGACTCTCATCAATGGCCCGACATTGACCAACAGCCAGATGTCAGGTTGATGTATTAGGGCCTCTACATTTGAGACAGGGCAGACATCTCTAGGGCGGATATCTCCAACACTCACACTAAATCAATCAATACTGATCAACAGCACTACAGGTGAGAGGAAGACTTTTGATTTCAGGGTGATCTGTCCCTTTAAAGTTTGCTTAAATTTGTTAAGCTTTGACTGTAAACTTGTCCTCTTCATTGTTTTACTTATTTACTTGTTTATCAGATGAGGACAAATGCATTAGACATTCTTCATATGTAAAATACAAAGTAGTTGCAGTGCATGCAGGTTTCTAGCTCTGGCTAATTTGCAACCCCTGTCTCTGGTTAGGCTTTTAGAGTTAAAAACAGTGAGTGCGGAGTAATTCATTACAATAATACAACACATCATATACAGTAAAATAAGTAAATCTGAGAGGAGACCACAACAAGACCACAAACAATTAACAATGACTGTGTTATTTAAGTATGAGGTCTGTGTGGGTTTGTCTCTAAGTGCACATGTCCACACATGTATGTCCATACATTATGCTTAATGCACCACTGAGCACACCAGACATTTTTTCTGAGAGCATTTCTGCTGCCATCTGAGTGTGTCTGGAGTCAAATTCCTTACATATATGTTAATATAACCGTATGTCCGAGCTGAATGTGCAGTTATATTTATACGCCATATGTAAAGTATTGTGTTGATATATGCATCTTCCTTGTGTAAATATTCACTTCAAAGGCCGTGATTCTTAATCAAACAGAATAGCAAAATAAAATGTTATTTTCAAGCTTTGTTTAATTGACCGTAATCGGCCCCGGAGGCGACTCTGCTGCTCTGCATTCTACACTCCAGGAATTCCACAGAGAATAATGGCAGTGGGCACACACTCCCAGGCCATTAGTCTGCTTGAGTTGTAATCCTCCTAGCAGCTAGTCCTGAATGAATGCTGTGCTGGAAGTGGGGGCCAGACAGAGCCTCTGGCTGAACTGAGGTAAGATTAGAGTCACAGAAAGGACCGGCCGTCACGCTCACCAGGTCTGTGGACAGGGTAGTAGTCGAAACCCAGCTTCCTGAATGTCAGCTGCATGGCACCTTGTAAGCCCGGTGGTGGAGCGTCATCTGTGCGGTATCACATGAAATCTGTTACAACCCAGCCTGACAGTAATTATCCTGTAAATGCTCAGCAAATTACTGTAGTTTAAGGATTACTCTGAGCAAACAGTTGTGGCTTTATGCTGTAAAATAGCAGAAATACACTTGGGTTCCAAGATATAAAGACTACGGTACATGTGATCATTTCTGGCACATGGTGAATTAATTCTAACCGTCACCTTCATCCATTGAAGAACTGTCGTTGCATACGTGTAAATCCAAGCGGGATATGAAGGTGTGGTACGAAGACTCTTTGACATCATAGAGATCAAAGTATTGACTCATGTTGCTGGGGGTACCAGTAGGAGCGGGAGGGGGCTCAGTCCAGAGGCTGTGGAGGCCAGGTGATGGAGGAGCAGTCTGAAACACACAAATAAATAAAATAAGCAACATTAATATCACAGGGAAACAAAAGCAAATTTTATTTATAATGTATAAAAAATCATATTCAGAAGAAGTCTTGTCCACATTAACGTTCAGTTAAAGGCTGTTTGTGTTGTTATGAGAAGATACTGAATGAATGTACGGAGTCTGTCTATTAACCTGTGAATACACTCTGTGTGTTTTATTTATATTAAAATAACTTTATTTATATATCGTGTGGAGACAAGCTGAGAAAACCAGGTGTAAGTGCCACTATGGGGCTTTCACATAGCATCACATTTATATCTATAGACCATAAAATTGTTTCTGAAACATTTGAATAATTCATATTTTCAGTAATTAACAATGGCATATATAGATATAGATAGATATATAGATTTTCAATAAAAAAGGCACAAAACCAAGATGGAATAAAATAACTTTACATGTAAATAGACTCTATTAATAGTTTTAGTTCTTATATTTTTGTGTATAAACAGCAACAATGCATTTTTACAACCTTGAAGTGTTTTATAATAATAGTTTTGAGTTATTATCACTTATCATTTCTTTTTATTTTAGCTTTCTGGCTGCTATATACCTTGTTAAATTTCTAAAATTATAAATCTAACCGATAGTTGAGTTTGAGCTGAAGAAAGTATACTATGCACATGGGTAAGGAGAGTTTAAAAGATGCTAAACAAAGACAAAAATTAATCCATTAAAGGCGGGAAAAATGAATCAGAATGAACCTAGACTCACAGTGATGAAGATAGAAACAGCTAAAGTCTCCGAGGTGAACTGGTCAAAGTAATTTTTTTTTTTTTTTTTCCAGATGATGTTAGAACAAGTCAAATGTTTCATTCAAACTGCAGGCAAATTAGATTTGTTTCCCAAATCAGATTTTTAAGACGGACTGTTATTTGCAAGTGATCAGATCAGATTTGCGTGGCCACATATCTCCAACCTTGGGTTGCTGTGGTAACAACCTAGGCGTCAGAAACTATGTAACTACACTGGTGACGCAGTAGCATGAGAAATGCAGGTCCATCATTTTACACTCTAAAGAAAAAAAAAATCAAGGTGTTATGTGGCGGCCATTTATTTCAATTAATTCCTGCATCTGTCTGTGGAATGTTGTTCTCAATGTTGTCCTCCATAGCGCTCTGCTTGAAACCCGATTTGTGTGTTCAGAGGATCTGGAATGAGATGCATTTGTAGAAATCAGTTTGATATCACATTTCAAACCACCACCAAATGTGGTTTGGATCTAATTTGTAAAAATCATGTGTCATGAGTATTTTTTGCTGTGTAGACTTTCTAAAATCAATCTGGATACAAGCTGAATATGCCAAAAAACAGATTTGAGCTGGCAGTCTGAACAAGGACAAAATGTATTTTGTCAAAAAGGCATGTTGTACTTTAATTTTTTAAAATATCAGATCAATTAATAATGATGCAAAAACAAGACTTCTTGTGGGACATGACCTCAGATAAATTAGTTTTAAGGTTAACAATGCCTTAAAACTTCCTTTAAACATATGACGTCTGTGATTAAAACACTTCAACATATATTATACTTCTTCAGGGGTGATCGTGCCTTTGCTGTGTCTGCCCCCAAACTGTAGAACAGCGTCCCCCTCCCAATCAGATCTGCCCCCACCATTGACTCGTTTAGGTCCGGGCTCAAAACCTATTTTTATTCATAAGCGTTTGAATCCTCTTAATGTGGTTTTCCCTGAAGCATGCTTGTGCGTGTTGTGTCTCTGAATGTGTGAGCTGTGTATCTGACAGCTATGTTGCCTCTCATGTATGTGTTTTGGGCATTTTATTCCTTTTGTATAGCTCTTTGGTCAACTTGAGTTGTTTTTAAATGTCCTTTATAATTAAATTTGAGTTGAGTTCTTCACACTGATTTTCTCCAAAAACATTTATGAGGATGTAGGGAGGCAGCACCTGTAGGGATTCAGCAGCCCTGCTCTTCCTCTGCTGGGCAGACTTCTCCATGGCCTCGCTGAGAGATTTGGCGTAATGGATGATGGCTTTGAGCTGAGAGTCAGTCAGCACCCACAGCAGGTCATCCAGAATGAAAAGCAGCTTGGATGCCAGCACATTACAGTCCTTTATCTGGACAGAACAATGAAGAATCAAACTTGACTTGTGACACGTAGTTTGCAATTTAGATGAGGTCAAGTTTGTGACTTTTAACCAGTTCCACGACAGAAGAGGAAATGAATGGTAGAAACATGGTCTTACTCTGCGTTTTAGAGCAATGCGAATGCGACCCTGGTTGGTGATGAGACGTAACGGGGTGCTACCGAGGTCCTGGTCATCACTCTCTATGGCATCCGCCTCTATTCGTAGACTCTGCCAGTTTATTTCTTTGAATGTCAACACCTGATTGAAACAACAAACACAAATCATCCAGATTTAATCAAACACAAAAACATTGGGACAAAAAACACCACTCTAACATGGAATCCTTATTGGACGGTGTCAGTGTGGCAAGGCCAATGTTTTTATATCGAGACACACAGCAAAGGAAAAGGCAACAGATACATTTCCTTTTAAGTGGATTACAAGACCTCATTCTGAGACATTGTTTATCTCAATATCGTCCCTGCGGCTAATAAAAACCAAAACAATTGGCTTGATTAAATGATTTACTGCGGCCCTAATGAGCACACACTGTTCCTGTGGTCAGACATTACATTCAGTTGGGCTTGTATACAGCTTCCAGACAGAGCAGTGTTAAAGCTGGGTGAGGACGAGGACAAAAGCGTACCTCTCCTCTCTTTGGGTCGGTGACGCGGGTGTAGCGGAGGTCACTGCGCTGCCATTTGGGGTTGAGGCTGTTGCCTTGTAGCTGCCACAGCTCGAAGGAGGCATGGAAGGCACGAGAATGCACCTTGATGGTGATGGAGTTGATCCTGACAGACATGCCCTCCACCACTTTCTCTGCAAAGCCGTACTCGCTGTGAATACACAATACAAATGTGAGCAAAGGCAGTGTTCACCATATGTATGACATGGAAGGTAGAAGAGTATACATCAGATATGTTGGCTTAGAACAAGACTCCTTCAGGCTTACCTCTGGCCTGCTGTGATCGCTATAGGAGAGGGGCCATTAGGTGGACGTGGCTCCTCACATGTCCGCATTTCTACCTCCACCTTATCCAAGAACTGCACAAAAGAGGTAACTGTATTCAGCATACAATTGAGCAAGAATACAAAGAAAATAACCCAACATTTACATATGATAACATCACAGAAAGCACAACCGATGGAGCAGTGTGATAAAACAGTAAAATACTATGTAGGGCACTGCTAGAGCCATGCCAAAGTTAAGTTATTTTGGGATTAAAATATGAGGAGGAGGAGAAGCCTAGCGTTACAGAAATTTACAAGAACTATGGAGGACAGAAATAGCATCATTCTTACCAGACAGATGGGGCTTGTTTTCAACTTTGTCCATTGTATCTAAAAAAGACAGGACAGCAAGGTCCACAGAGTCAGCCACAAACACTTGCCACAGCATTCTGCACTGTTTATCATTCACTGGGCACAAGGGCACAGTGACCATCACGATCCTGCAACTGCCAGTGTTTGGAGTCACACTGCTGTTTCTGCTCAACAAATCAAATATAAACCAGCTGTCAGCCAAGTTATTATTACCATGTACAAGATGAGCTTAAATAAGAGGAGGACAGATAATAGAGCACATAAAAATGACACTTATTGTTGATAGGGATTTTCCTAATGACTAATTTCTGTGACACTAAACTAAACACAAGATAACATTTAGAAAATCGACCACAATTTACTCTACAAGGTTAAAAATTGTCCAAAAAAAATGTTACATATATCATCAGAGCCATTTGAAATCGTAAATCACACTTTTCAATAACCAAATCATATTTTAGATGCCACTGAAGTGTGTGGCACTTTGCACTGTGACAAAAATGTGCATACGTGACGAGTCACTAATAAAAGTGGACAAATAACATTTATTAAAAACAATATTCTTTAGGAAAATAAATCTCTTGGACAAGGTGCCTTGTTATTACAACAGCATTCTCGTCAGGTGAACGTAATCATTCATTCATTTCACTTATCCATTTTCCATAACCGCTTATCCTGTTAGGGGTGGGGGTGCTGGAGCCTATCGCAGCTGACATTGGGCGAGAGGCGGGGTACACCCTGGACAGGTCACCAGACTATCACAGGGCTGACACATAGAGACAGACAACCATTCACACTCACATTCACATTCACACCTATGGACAATTTAGAATCACCAATTAACCTGCATTACGACTATAAAGTAGTAGTAATTCCAGTAATACGTTTCACCAACTGGCAAGGGTAGCAACATTTAATCAGCTAGTCAACTAATCTTTCATATCCCTAACTGCTGACATTTAGAAGTGTTTACAGTGATTACAAAAAATACTAAAAGTCAATATCAATAATGTATAAACAATACGTAAGATAACAAGCCAGCCAACAGACATGAGTTTTCATATGTGGATGGCTGGAGTGCATGGACCGTTTCTGAGTTTTTGGAGGATAGGAATGCTTTGAACATGGCTGCATCATTGTGTTAACACACTTATCTAAGAAGAGAATACTGCTATAGAAAACACCTCAGCAACTAGTTATTACTGCATTTATATTTGCAAGGCTATGACAGGTTTCCAATTTTATCTGCATTTTGCTTCAAACAGTTTAGAGCTTTTAAGGTGAGGATGTCTTAAAGCTGTGTATTTTTTACATAGTAAATAATATATTGCATAGCCAGTAATACATGTGTATCATGCAAATGTATTGTTTGTATTATCTGCATCGCAGTGACAACTGGTGTTGTGCCTGTAGATGTCTTTAGATAACGGTAACATAGAACACTAGCACTGACCCGTGGGAGCTCAAAAAGTCATCCTAGATTTTAGACACTAAAACTTTTATCTTTAAAAAAAAGATCAAGGGCATTTTAAAGCACTTCCTGAGATTTCTGAGTTTCAAATGTAGGTCAAGATTAACAGAGAGTGAGAGTCCACAGCCATGCCAGCTGCTCTGTTAAGCTGTACTTATGCAGAGAGGCGCTTTGAGCTAAATGCTAACCTGCTCGCAATGACAATGCTGACATGCTGATGTTTAGCTGGTACGTTTATCATGCTTACCAACTTAGTTAAGCATATTAACAGTAACGCAGAGCACACCTGAGGCTGATGGGAATGTCTTTAAAATATTTGGTCACAGATCAAAGTATTAGACAAAGTCAAATGTTAACCTATGTTAAGCCAAGACGAAAAGTCAGGGGATCACCAAAGCCAGTAGGATTCATCCTCTGGGGACCATCAATGTTTAGATAAATTCCCTGGCAATTCGTCCAAAAAATTAGAGGCAGACTGCATGCATGGCTACAAACTAATCAACAAGTAGATCACAGTCTACTTTAAATGGTTTAGTTTCAGCACTGAGAAAAGCCCCCAAATAAGGGATTGAAACTCCTCAAAACATAATTTTATTTTATAAAAGAAATTAACTGATAAACATCGACGACCTCTGACAGCCTAAAAACAAAAGGGAATTAGTAGAGACTAATGTAAGTTCAGGATATTTCTGCCTTCATATTGGAGCTTTCTGAGGGCAGTTAGCCCTGGAGTGTTTCTAAAAATAGGAAATCAAACAACAGAACAAGTGAATTCCAGTAAACAGCTGCAAAGGAGAAGTTTTTACTCAGAGTCAGCACTCACTGACTGAGTACAACATGAACCTCATTTATGATAAAGTTTAAAAAAGAACGCTACATGTCTTACTAAATAACTCAGACTGAACAGCGTGGGGAAGCTCGAGATATTACTGGTGAAGCATCACACAGTACAGATGAAAACACAATTTGTTGATTATTCTGTCTGTGCAGGCCAGCCTCAGGGAGGGATGGGGTGGGTTTGGGTGTTGTGAGTTTATGTTCAATGGTTGTTTCAATGTCTTGGTTGTTTTAAAAAAAAACAATAAAAATAATTGAATGATAATAACATGTCGGAAAATGGTGAAATATGTCACTCAGTGTTACCCATAGCCAAAGATAATTTCTTCAAGTGTTTTGTTTTGTCCACACTTCAAATATATTCAATTTACTGTCACAGAGGAGTAAACAAAGCAGAAAATATTAAATTTTAGGAAGGTAAAAATCAGAGAATTTTGTCATTTTTTTTCTTTAGAAATTGCTCAAACCAGGCACCCGGTGGCTTAGTATGTAAAGCAGGTGTCCCATACATGAAGGCAATATCTTTGCCGCAGCGGCCCTGGTTCGATTACAGCCTGTGGCCCCTTTGCTGCATGTCACCCCTCTCTTTTTCCCCTCTCACACCTACACTATCCTAGCCAATAAAGCTAAAAAGCCACGAAAAAAAAAAATTAAGAAGTTAATCTAACCAATTAATCAATTATCAAATTAGTTGGCAATTGATTTAATAGTTTACAACTAGAGTTGCTCTCACATTTACCTACAAAATATAATATCTCTAATCTTACGTTTGCCTCCCTTTAAAGTTACCTATGAAGGAAACTCAAGAAGAAATCAAGGTTCATTTGGATAAAATTAATGTACATTTTAATGACAACAATATGACCATAATTACAGGATTGTATTTTTAAACAAACTGTCTTAAACATGTAGCACTGTAGGGATTGTTTGGGAGAAAATACGAACCATAACGACAGTTCTATGCACACCAGCCAGTTTATCTCAGGATCACTGTAGCCTCTGGCCTTTAATGTCCCTCTGAATCATGGCTCGCCTCTCTGTTACCAATAACCAGTGCTGGTCTGAGGGATCGTAACGTTCTCAGCAGCGGTGCTTATTTCTGTGGCACTGCCACTACTCATTTCCTCTTTGACTCTACACGCTCTGAATTTCAAAACGCTCTTTGGCATTAATAAACAGAAAACCTTTGTTTAGTCTGAAGATGAAGTATAAGTCAATTACCCCAAGATGACATGCATTATGCAGTTTTCTCTGCAACAGCCTTAACAGGGAAACAGCCTCACCTGTCAGACCTGCTACACAATCAGGTCTGACTAGTCAGAAACATACCCTGATGGCGGCTTTGTTGCAGTAGACCCGGGTGACAGCCAGCCATGTCGGCAGGTCAAGCATGTTCTGCAGAACCTCCTCATCGAGCTCGAGGTTGGACAGCTGCCCCTCCCCCTTCAGTGTGCTCAGATTGATCTTGTCCGGGGACAGATTCTTGGTGAACCTAAGGACAGGAGACCAGGTGAAAAGAGTGAATACTTGCAGCCTAAATCTGGAGGAGATTCATAAAACTTTAACTAAGGGAAACACCTGACATCATCAATCTACGTCACTGACGATCACAGACACAGAAATAATACACAGAATTGAATTATGCAGCCAGGCCGAGACGTTTTCGAAGTAGTGCGACTGAGTGAGTCATCCTGAGAAAGTGTAGCAGCCTCCTTACTGGAGCCACATAGCTGTGAACCCCATCTAGGTTAACCTCTGTGAGGGTGCTGATGTAGTGAGCTCCGACAGCCAGGAATAGGCTGCAAACCCACACGGGGTGAATATATAGCAGCAATCAAAGCAAATCAGTTTGTTAAGTATTTTAATTTCACATCCAGCACATGACTGAACACTGTTCTGACAAATCCCCGTGACATTTCAGGCATCAGCCGAGAGACACTGATGAGAAAGATACAGACTAAATGTCAAGCCAGGCAGCTAAAGAGCATGGCTCACAGTCGGTTGACGATATTAATTAAACTAATGAGACAACATGTGAACACGGTCCAATTTGTCATAACATTTGACATTGTTTGGCCAGGCCTAACACCAAGCTGTACCTGATAAGCCTGATAAGCCAGTTCAAGCTTCCCTTTGACATTGAGCAACAACATAACGGCTCAACACTTCTTCTATTGTGAACAAAACCTGGGCCATTGTTTCTTTTTAAATGAACATTTCATATGAACTCCCACAGTCCTCAATGGCCTCTAATGAGTCATGTTTGATGTGTTGAGGTAGTTCACATGTCCGAAAATACCAAACAGCTATGGCACGATTGTGCAGAGTCTTGAATTTTAATTCCCTTGCAGAATATAAAGAAGTTGACTCGCTGGTATTCATAATTAATTAACCCACATTAGAGCAAAGACTTCTGAATAGTGGTGCCATTATTTATAAAACTACCAATATAGGCTAATTACTCTGATTAGCATCAGTTCAAAGAGTGCAGAAATCCCAGAGCTTATCAGGGGCAAGAAAGAAGTCATTGTGCAAACTTTTCCAAAAAGCACAACTGTTTGGTTTTACAATTAAACAATACCAAGACCGCTCTAAGATGATTAACATGAGAAGAGTCACCACTGAACTGGTCAGCTTAAATCCAACAATCCATCAGCAGCTTAAGAAGTCCACTGTATGTGTGTTTAACACTTAGTTTAAGGTAAAGTTTATCTATTTGTCTTTTCCAAATACAGAGTATACAAACCAAAATGCCCAAGGTGCTTACACTGAATACACAAAATGCAACACAGACGAGAACATCATGGACACAGGGGGAAAAAGAAAAGTACAACTGCAAACAAAAAGAGCAGAATATACCAATCCCAATGTGTTTTTTGCAGTAAACACTGTGCGCAGTGTAGCAGTTGTTGTGAATGTATGAAAATATAAATAATGCTGTGCAACAGAATTATAGAAACTACAAGAATGTCAATAGTATAAATAATGGCTCACTAACAGCAGGATAAATAGCTGCAAAAATGGTAAGTTTACAGCAAAACATAATGACTATGACCTTATACATAAGGACTGAAGGTATGATCTTGTCGTCATCTTGCCGAGCTTAAAATAACCATTATAAAAAAAACTGCCACACTGAGTCACATACTTCAGAGATAACCAAAGAGATGCTTGGACAATAAAACCCATTTCCTGCCTAAAAGCAAACTAAGGTCAGCAGCAGTGTTGTCATGCTGCTTGCATGTCTACTAACCAAGTACGTGTCCACTGTGTCCTATCTGCTGCAAATAATTGTTTTAATTATTCAGTGACAGAGACAACAGAAGAGAGGAGAATACGAGTCAGTCAAATACAGAGCCTCTGATTGAGCACACACCTACTGTCCAGTCTTGTGGTAAACTTTAACCCATACAGCTGTGGTAAAAGAAATCTTTTTAAAGACATTACTCTCTGACCCAATTTCTTAACAACTGTCAGCAGTGCCAAACACACAGAGAAGGAAAATTCAACACCTTATGACACGATAAAATCTTAAAAACAAAAAGACAAAATAGCAAGCTCTATGTCTCCTGTCGCACACACAGAGGAAGTAAGACCAGGGTTCTCAATTATAAAACAATGCGCAGGATCCATACTAAAAATATACATGCGGACAAAAGCCAAAAATGGTGTGCCCCCCAACAATTTCAACAATAAGGCTTCCACCTCACCATCTGTGTCGCCAATTTCCCATCTCCAAAATGTTCGTAAGCTAGGTCAAAATTTCTCCTATCAAGTCTGTTATAATAGATCACGATTCTGGTGTGGAGAGTGGCGTACGCCTCTTTCAGGCCTTGTTTTGTGCATATGCAATGTTTATAAATGAGACCCCAGGTATGGAGAAAGGCCGCAACCAGCTGTGGAGAGGATGCTGAAGGTGACTGGAATTTGATATTTTTTTATAGCAGGGGGGCAGGTTGAAGAAATGTTGCTGAAGATAGGCAGTAATCAGACTAAAACTATGGGAGCATTACCAAAAAGGAGGCAAAATAGCAGGCTCTGTGTCTTCTGCAGCAGCAGCACATGCAGAGTAAGACCAGGTATGGAAAAAAGGCTGTGGAGGCAACCAGCTCTGGAGAGGATGCTAAAGGTGCCTGGAATTTGATATCTGTTTAAGTATAGCAAAGGGGCAAGTTGAAGAAATGTTGCTGAAGATAGGCAGTAATCAGACTAAATCTATAGGAGTGTTGCTGAGTATTCTGATCTGGGGCAAAAGAAAGAATACATATGCAACATCTAAAATACTTTCTCCACAACTCTCCTTACCTAGAAAATAAATTAAATTTTCTCCTGGAGAAGATGGCCTTGTTTTAGCTGTACTAAGGACAAAGTCAAGGAAGAATAACTGAAAAACTAGATAGATAGATGTGGTTTACTAATACAAATATGAAAGCTATATTGTTCATGATAGCAAGGCAAGGCAAATCTATTTACAGCACATTTCATACCCAAAGTGCTTTATAAATGAGCCAAGTCTAAGTTCATTATAGCCCATTCCAGGATGTGGGAATTTTTCTTTGGTTTCACCATCACACATGCCGTAAACACATACATAAAAATGTGCATCCACCATAGCACATCCCATTAAAAAAACATAAGCTAACATATGGGCTACTTTAAAGTGAAAAAATCCAAAATGCTATAAGAAGTCTTGGCAATATGCACTCATAAAACATACAATTCATAGCAAACAGATCAGTAATATACACAATATATAAGTGACCATGAAATGAAATGGACGTGCTTTGCAAAGAGCTGCAGCAGTGTACCATAGTCCTACATGCAGATGCTAGTTTAAAAAGAAAAAAAATACAAAAATGTGCATTCACCATAGCACAGCCCATAAAAACCATACATAATACAACATACAGGCTACATAAAAGCAAAGATAAAACTGCTGTGAGAAGTCCTGGCAAGACACATTAATTAAAAATCAAGCTCACAACATATAACCCAGTAATATATACAATATATAAGTGACCATGAAATTACATGGACCTGCTGTGCAAAGAGCTGCAGCAATGAACATATGTGCAGATCCTAGTTTCAACAGAGTAAAAGATGCTACAGCAGATAGAGCTTTTTCATGTACAGTAATTGATGATATATTCAGGGCCCTCGACCACTGATTGACATAGTAAGCAGTATGGTACAGTAAAGGCCCATTGACTCAAATATATCAGCTTTCTACAGCAGGTATTAAAGGCAGTCTGTGGCATATAACAGTATTAAGAACACAAAGTGCATACAGTAGGTGAAGTAATTTGGTTTACGATGTTAGTCTCATTCAAGCTGAACTGGTTTGCCGCGTTCACTGTCCCTGTCAGTGTCTGTCTCCTAACGTTATTCTCATGTCTGTCCCTTCATGTAACGTTAAAGCTACCTCTCAACCACACGGTGAATCAATGTAGCTAGCTTAACGTGTAGATAGCAGATAGTAGCGCACAGCCGTCTGCTGCGTTGTGTGTAGGCAGTAACGGTAACACTCATCACCCAGCCGGGCTAACTGGCTAACACAAAGCCAGAGATAACACGTACCTTGACAAATGTTTCAAAATTTGCTTTTTTATAATGCCGGCCATTTCTGCTAGCGTCCGTGTCCGTGTCGTACCGCGACAACCGTTCACCCTCTGAATTAAACATGTAGGCTACTAGCTGCCATGGACCTCTGTGTTGAACACAGCCCGAGCTGAGTGCATCTTTGTAGCCGCTGCTGGCACAGCACAGCCTAGCTGCTACCTCGCTAAACTCCGGACAGCAACTGACCCCCCTTCTTGCTCATACACACTCTCACTGTGGAGCTCAGGCGGCGGCAACTGTGACAAAATGGCGTCACCTGCTGGATGCTGGGGGGAGAACAGGTGGGCGGCGGTGCGGAGAATCCCACCAGCCACCACTAAATATTTAACTATAGTCTATTTAATTACTTTAAAAGTAAAATCACAGGCTGATCTGGAGATTGATTTGTGTTAATATTATTTGTATGAATCCGGGTGTTAATGTGTGATCTGTAAATATGACACACCTTCAACAAATATAAAAATAAGATTTGTAAACTCACAAAATATATTTGAGGCCATGGGTAAATGGATTTCTGAACTATCAACAACTTTGCCCCAGTAAAAAAAATAACATATGCCATCAGAGGTAATTAATCACTCTTTCACTACATCTGGGTCCCTTCATGTGTAGAGGACAGACTTAACCCACATGTTGGAGGTACCCAGGGATATGCTAAGTGTGGTAAGTCCAAATCTCTTCAAGTTTTTTTTCTTGTTAATTGTTGTCAAAATTTGTACATTAATATAACGTGTACTTAAACTGTATTTAATACAGTAATATTTATTCAACCTGTTACTTTTGCTTCTATTTTTTATTAATTTATTTTCCTCTAAAAATCATCTTTTTAGGGTGGGGGTAGGAAGTAACGTGTTTTAAATACTCTGTGGTTACACTGAGATGTATGAAACCTGATTGTTGACTACCTGAAATTATGTGTCCATTCCTCTATTACCCTGTAAGTTATTCATATTCCTTTAGTCTATAAGGGTCCTCATATCAAAAGAATCAAAGGGTTTTTCATAGAAATTGATCCAAGTTGTGTGTATTATTTTAACAGGGGTTGTGTCGGTGTGACATGTGCTGTAATCCTCCAGTGCTTTAACTCTCTCTGATTCGCTGTCTGTCGGAGCTAGATCAAATGAATGATTCATAATTGATATATTATCTGAAGCCTAATTTTTTTTTTAAACAAGTAATATTCATACTGGTTTAAATAAACAATTTGATTATATTTCCTGATCTTTGCTGAGGAACAGTTTTGTGTGAAAGTGATTAAAAGCCCGTCCCAAATATAGGCCTGTTGATTTCAGTGTTCTAAGCAAATAATAGCCTGGGCTACTAATTGAAGATTTACAGTATGAGTGAATCCAGTTTCTATTTGTGGATTTCGGGTTTAAATTTGTGGATTTGAATTTTACACACACAGCGTTTTGAGACAAACTTTCAGTCTGGCTGTGCAATGGTTGCTGCAAAGTGATTATGTGATATTAAATTTGATCAGGTAGTCTGGGTGTACTGTAACTAATTATAGTCTATGTTTAAAGTTTCTATTAGTCACATGCTCAACATGCTGTATCTCTACATTGTGTAATGAAATGCTTTGTTGCCCCCTGCAGCACTGTGCCTGACATAAAGATCAATCGAATATCAATAATGCAAAATTTAATAAAAGACAAAGTGCAAACAAGACGTAGACCTACACGTGGTGCAGATGGAGTACAAGACGGTGCAGCATGTTACTTTAACTATGGTGCAAATATAACAAAATCCAAAGACAATGATATAGTTTCACTGCCAAGAGACCAGAGGGGGAAAAACAGACCTTACACAGTGAGCATACAAGAAACTATGACCAGTTAAACAAATATTTAGGTTAGACAAACAAAAATAACAGGTAAACATGCAAAAGTCAAACAAGACATCAGCTAATAATCTCAAGGGAGATTTTCTGAATGAACTGGCAACTTTATTGATGCATCAGTTGCTCTTTATAGGAAAATATAATAAACTAACATTAAAATCACGTCAGCAAATATCACAACTAGTTTACGTGGGCAAAATAAAACACAGGAATTTAGATGTCATAAAATAAACTCAATCACATTAAACAGCCTGTGAAAAACATGAACATAGAAAGTAAATAAATGTCATTATCAAACAAATAAATATTACGCTTTAAATGTCTGGTTGATATTATATCATAATCAGACATATACACATCATTTATTGACAAGGCTGGATTACTAAAGTGGGCAACTGTCCTGGGGCCCCAGACCTCCAAGGGCCCCAAGAGCCCCTGCTTCACTGTGTGTCTGTTGCTTTTTGGTAAATTCATAATGAGTGAGAATTTGCACCATCAAAAGATAATCAGCTTTAAATCTAAAAATATCAGACTTTTGTGGACTGATGACGAGGCTGTAACCTTTCTCAAATCAATGCATGAAAAAAACGACACATTTCCATCAAATTTTTTATATCGTTTAATTGTTTGACCGGTGGTGAAATGTCCCATTTTCTTTTTAAAATGTCCTTAAAGTTTGGTTAAGATGTGTGTTAAATTTGGATCGAACCGCCATCATTAGTATGCTGTATATACCATGTTTGATGGGAACTTGAGCGTCTTTCCCACTGGACGAAAACAAAACCCACTAACACCTACAAACATCTGGCTTTGGTACGATTGGCATTCACTTCCGGGTCAAATGACTCTGCAGTTGTCACCGGTATGTATCGACTCCAGTGCCAATCAGCAGTGATGGAAATACGGCAGAGGTGAGTAGAGGCTTGCAACATACACGGCTTGTTTGAGGGGGAGTAGCAGGTCGTTGGCGGTTGGCTGCGGTCAGCGAGACACCACGGCTACCCACTTGAGGGCGAGCAGCCCAGCTTTTGGACCTACTCTTTAGAGGGTCCATCTCTGGTGCAGCTCAGTATGGCACAACGCATCTAAACTGATAATGGAAATGCAAATTGGTGCAGCATGGAATGACTCGGCACGGCCAAAAGTGAAAGTGAAAAAGGCCCATTAGTCTGCAATGAGTCTGAAAGAGAGGCTGAATAAGTGAGATATAAAAAAGAAGCAACCACTATAACATTTTCACGGGCCTACATGCTGCCTTCTACTGTTTACTCATCTGCTTTCTGGCCTGTTCATGACATTGAATGTGAGACACCAGAAAAAACAAGGGTTCTGCAGAGCTCTGTACACGACACTGATCTACTGCAACTGAAAGGCGTCTATTGCCTGTTTTTCCTGTGTTTAAAAAAACCTGCATACACGCACTAACTTTGTAGGTAAAAGGGTACTGGAAGCAGCAGGGTCCCAATGACGACATTTTGCCCTCAGGCCCTCAAACAGGTTAATCTGGCCATGAAAAGTACATAAGACAAAAAGAACAAGCAGAACTAATCCCTGCTCAGTTTCCCATTTAGATACACCATACTGCTAAAGAAACACAAACTTTGCCTTGGGCCACTGGCACATAATCTACAATCTTTTATTGTCTTTTTTAACAATAAATAATGTTAACCTTAATATATTATTTTAAATAGGTTATTATTTTTTTTTAATTCAGCATTTAACACGATCATTCTGGACCTCCTGGCGGACAAGCTGCACTGCCTGGATTCCCCCTCATCTATCTGTGCCTGGATAAGGGACTTCCTCACTAAATGACCACAAACTGTCAATATCGGCCCCCAGTGCTCCTCCACCATCACACTCAGCACTGGCACTCCTCAGGGCTGTGTGCTGGGCCCACTCCTCTTCACCATTTAGACGCATGATTGGACTCCCGTCCACTCCTCTAACACCATCATCAAATTTGCAGATGACACCACTGTCGTGGGGCTCATAACGGAGGGTGGTGAGTCAGCGTACAGGGATGAGGTCCACAGACTCTCAGAGTGGTGCAGAAAGAACAACCAGATGCTCAACACTGGAAAAACAAAAGAGATGGTGTTGGACTTGTGGAGGCACAGAGCAGATCCAGCACCCCTTGTCATATATGGAGATGAAGAGGAGAAGGTCTCCACTTTTAAGTTCCCGGGGATCACCATATCCCAGGACCTTACCTGGGCTGCGAACACCACAGGAGTGGTCAAGTAGGCCCAACAGAGACTGCACTTGTTTAGGCTGCCCTCTCTGGAGGACATCTCCAGCTCTCAGTGCCTCAGTAGAGCCAAGAGGATCACCAAGGACAGTTCCCATCCCGGAAATAAACTCTTTGCACTGCTGCCCTCTGGTAGGCGCTATGTAAGCCTTAAAAGCCGGACAAACAGACTCAAAAACAACTTCTTCCCCTGGGCCATTAGAACTGTGAATGCTGCTAAGCTGAACAACCTCACATAAGCTAATAGGTGCAATATTTTACCACAGTGCCCTTGGGCAATGGATTTTTTTTACAACTCTAAATATTCATTGAGTAGTTTTTAGTAGATCTGTGATTTTATATGTTTTTATGATTTTATATGCTGCTCAGTAAGTGTGTGTGTGGATATGGGTGTGTCAATTTGCCCCAATCAGATGTGGCACTTTAAGTTCATTGCACTATGTGTAATGACAATAAAGGCATTCTATTCTTCAGCTATCAGGCTCATCCTCTGTGGAATCATCTTCCTGTTTTGGTCTGGGAAGCAGACACCGTCTCCACATTTAAGACTAGACTTAAGACTTTCCTTTTTGATAAAGCTTATAGTTAGGGCTGGCTCAGGCATGCCTTGGACCAGCCCCTAGTTAGGCTGACTTAGGCCTAGTCTGCTGGGGGACCTCCTATAATACACCGAGCACCTTCTCTCCTTCTCCCTCTCCTTTGCTAACACTCATGTCCTGTTACTGCGTCTCGCTAACTCGGCTTCTTCTCCAGAGCCTTTGTGCTCCACTGTCTCTGAGGTTAACTTATATCGCAGCGGTGCTTGGATAGTGTGACATGTGGTTGTGCTGCTGCCGTGGTCCTGCCAGATGCCTCCTGCTGCTGCTGTTATCATTAGTCATACTTCTACTGTCATTATACACATATGATTATTGTCACATACATATACTATCATATATTAATATATACCTTTAACATATTGTAACACAATAGCCATAATTATTATTGTAATATTATTACATAAATTAATGTTGTTGTAAGCTACTGTCATTACCGTCTGTCCTGCATCTCTCTTGGTCTCTGTCTCTCTTTATGTATCATCAGCACCCCCATTTTGTCATATGGATTACTGTTAATTTGTCATGATGATCTATTCTGTACGACATCTATTGCACGTCTGTCCATCCTGGAAGAGGGATCCCTCCTCAGTTGCTCTTCCTGAGGTTTCTACCATTGTTTTTTCCCTGTTAAAGGTTTTTTTGGGGAGTTTTTCCTTATCCACTGTGAGGGTCCAAAGGACAGAGGGATGTTGTATGCTGTAAAGCCCTCTGAGGCAAATTGTGATTTGTGATATTGGGCTTTATAAATAAAATTGAATATTATATTCTGAATGATGTGATAACAACGTTTTTTGTCCAGTGCTTTGACTGTTTGTTTGTAAAGTATTTGCAGTGAGGCAAGTGTTTTTCCAGCTTGTGCAGTATGAAATATGTAAACAAAAATCATTGAATGCACATTATTATTATATATTATATTATAAATATATGTTACATATTAATTACACAGCATTACTATTATATATATAACCATACACCTAGCATGACTGTAGTGTACGTGCTGCTCAGTGTTTTCCTTTCTCCTGCAGGCCTGTGGCTCATAGGTGGAACACAAAACACAATCATGTGACATGCGCACTCGGCCCTGTTGTTGAGTTTGTTATGACAAGTCGAGGCCTCGGGCTAAATTAGGAGCGTAGCCCCCGTCTCTGTCCGGGCGAATCCGCGATGGAGGGCATGGACCTGGACCTGGACCAGGAGCTCATGCAGAAATTCAGCTGCATGGGCACGACGGACAAAGATATCCTAATATCGGAATTTCAGAGGCTCCTCGGGTTCCAGCTAAACCCCGCCGGATGCGCCTTCTTTCTGGACATGACCAACTGGTGAGCTCGAGGACTCGTCCGGCCTGCTGTGCGCCTAATGTTAGATAACAGATACTGTACACTAGCTAGCTTTCTACCCTGCGTACTAAAGATAATTTGCCGGTAAAACGGGGCAGAAAACCACAGAAGTGTTACCCGTCATTGTTGAGACAGGGCGATAGCGTTTACGTTAGGTATGTAAACGTGGGCACAATGACAGCTAACGACGTTGTAACGTAACTAGCGTTAGCTGAGTCACCGTGGCTCCGACATTTGACTGCCTGTCAGGGACACAGTGGAAGGTAGCTTAGCGAGTGTTGTGATAAAATGCTTATAACGATAAATAAATATAGTCAACATGACTCCACACTGAAGCGGGCGGCTTATTTGAACGAAAATACGTGAACGTATTTTGTGATGTGAGTGTTATTGTCGCTAGCAGGAGTTGAAATAGGTGGGCTAACACTTTAATGCAAAGCTAGGTACTATCAGGTAGCTACTCAGTTAGCTTAAATGCTAATTCAAAGTTTATAACTGGTTTCTAACGGTCTGTTAACTGTTTAATGTGTCAGACACCCGTCACATTGACACTAACGTCAGTCAACAAGATCAAACGTTCATATTAGATTATGTCTGTCACTCCTTGACGACAACCACAGCTACTGTTTATTACGTAACCTTCCTGCCGGGTGTAGCTTAAAGCTCACAGTGGTTGTGCAAGCCTGGTGAATCTTGACCTCACTGTGCTGGGAATTAACCTTTTAATATGCGTTTTACACACACTGAGGATACATTTCAAACTTGCATCTTTCTGGGAGGGGGTGGTGGGGAAGCTGTAAAAAGCGACTTCCGGTGACATATTTAGAAAATGAAACAGTAGGAGTAAAAGCGAAAAAGACAGTGTCGGGGACAGAAAGGTCAAACTGAAGACTTCCCCTTAAATTAATCTCTCTGCGCATATGCAGCATTAAGCCAATGCATGTCTATGGAGGATAACAGAGTCTATGGGCAGTGCATGCTGTAGTAGTTACACGTGATGCCGTGTAACAGCTCCTCTGCAACGGGTTTTCTAAAAATAAAAGCTGCTGGTTTATGGATGACCAGCATGTCACGGGAAGCTCCCATTCGCAGGCTCTCTCTGGGTCTGCAGACATCTCAGTGGTTTGCCACAATATTTGCATGTGAAACAATGGTCATTAAATATTGTTGTACCAAAAATATTACTCTTATGTAGATTTTGTTTTTGCCAGGGACCCAGATTTATGCCTAAGCTCTTAGTAGTTGGATTCTTCTTTAAGTTGATTAATAAAAAATAAAGCTGGTGTGTGTTCCTATGGTTCCCACATACCAGAGGAAAAAAGAAAACAGTGATAATTTTGTTAGCGTTAAATAATTGCTGCTTCCATAGTGCCTTGACGTTATACTAATAGCTAAGACTCATGGGATATGTTTAGGGCTGAAACAGTTTATTGATACTGTTTGTCTTGTGACTATAAATTGAATTGGGTTTAAAGGTGTTGGTTCAACAAAATGGGGGTAGCAGTAGCTCAGTCATAGGGACTTGGAGTGGGAACTGGAGAGTTGCCGGTTCAAATCCCCATCTGGACCAAATATGGAGTGTAGATTGGCAGCGGGAGAAGTGCCAGTTCGCCTCCTGGGCACTGCCGAGGTGTCCCTAGGCAAAGCAACAAACCCCCAGCTGCTTGGGGCGCCTGTCCATGGCAGCCCCCTCGCTCTGACATTAATGCATGTCTAGGTCCTGTTGTATGGGTTTGTGTTTCGGGCCTGTGTGTATATGACAGATTGAAAAATTTCCCCTCAGGGATTAATAAAATGTGGACCAAATTGAATTTAAAAATAGAAGCGTAATCAGCAGATCAATACCAATGAAAATAACCATTAGCTGCAACCCTGGATATAATGTTATTTACTGATCACAAATATGACTATTTTGATGAAAATGTTGAAGTAAATCTTGACGTTAGTGGAACAGAGGCCAGCTCTGTATTTGTAAACACTTGAATCATCATGTTTTACTACAATATATGTATGTACTGATCACCTGGATTTCTGCTTTCTGTCATCCTAGGAATTTACAAGCAGCCATCGGAGCCTACTATGACTTTGAGAGTCCCAACATCAGTGCACCGTGCATGTCCTTTGTGAAGGATGTGACGATTGGTGAGGGTGAATCAGTTCCACCAGACACACCTTTCACAAAGACCTGGAGAGTACAGAACACAGGTAAGTCTGCTGAAATAATAAGATACATGACAGTCAGAGCTGACACCAGATCTCGTTATAATTAAAATTATTACACTCACATGCGATGCCGACTTCAGCATAGTTCTCTGTGTGTCTTTCAGGTGCAGAGTCATGGCCTCCTGGAGTTTGTCTGAAGTACGTTGGAGGAGATCAGTTTGGTCATGTAAACATGGTGATGGTGCGGTCTTTAGACCCTCAGGAAATGGCTGATGTTAGTGTGCAGATGCAGAGCCCCGCGTCTCCCGGCATGTACCAGGGCCAGTGGAGAATGTGCACAGCCACCGGACTTTACTATGGAGGTGAGGACTGGAAAATTACACTGCAAACAAAACAGATTTAAAGGAAAATCTTAACCTAAAGTAAAAAATGTCACCTTGGGCTTTTATTAACATTTCCAAAGACTGCAACAATACATCAGCAGTTTAATAATTATCATTTGTTTTGAACTGAGCTGCTGACATGCAAATATACAGCCAAGTAGTGTCATTAGCAGCAGGTGGCAACAGTCGTTACTGAAGATAAAGTGCTAGATAATCCTGTATCCGTCTCCTTCAGTGAAAACTGTTAAAGGATTGAATGGCCGTTCAGTATCAGCACACACATATTTAATTAAGAGTCATTCATTTAATCGATTTATATCCTCCTGCAAGTTCAACGTGTATGATGGATCTTAACAAGAAGTCCCTCAAGACTCACCTACTTACAAATTAAGCAGCAGAGGGATACTCAGTTATAAATTATACTTGGCCTTAATTTTTCATTTGGGTGTTCATAACTATTACTCCTCACTTAACACCATCAGTCGCCTAGTGGAGAAAAGAATTGTAGACCTGGGGCACTTTAAATCTTTGAGGAGATGGTGGGTGTGTGGTCCAGTGTAAATTTACATGATCTTAATGTTTCAGAAGCTAATTGAGATTTTCAGAGTGGTTAATGTAATCTTTGAGTAGGTAATTTTGATCTTACACACATAGGTAGAGGTTTGAGTGCAGGACAGTGTCAGTGGCTTTGCATATTTTAACGCACCATTCGTTTTTGTGACAGATGTCATTTGGGTGATCCTGAGCGTGGAGGTTGGAGGCCTTCTCGGCGTCACACAGCAGCTTTCCTCTTTTCAAGCCGAGTTCAACACCCAGCCACACCGCACCCTGGAAGGAGACTACAACCCCTTCGCCTCGCCAGAGAAGAGCAAGTGCCCCAACAGCAACAACAACAGCCTCCAAGATGCCAGTGGTCACATGGTTGCAGGGGAACATTGGCAGGACAACCCCGACCAGCTGCAGCAAGATCAGAATGGACTTTCACACAACTCTGTGGATATAGTAGCAAACAGTCTACAAAGCAATCTATCAGTAGTCTCTTATAACCAGGTAAGACATATCTAAGGGCACGGAGATTCTTCATACAAGTGAATCAAGGTTGGGGTTATTTTCTTCCAGTTTCTATCATCAAAATGACAAAACTTCAAAACCTGAAAGCCTTCTATATTTAAAAAAGAGTAAGTAACATCCAATCGAACACAAAGTGTAAGGATATTTTTCAAGTGCACTGTAGTGGCACAACTAAAAGTTGTGCGAGTTGAAGGTAACTCACACAAAAACATTGCTCAGGGCTGCAGTATTAGATATATTAAATAGGCTGCTCATACTCCATCTTCGGAGAAGATCATTCTTCCATTTACTATTTTAAAGTGATCTTTCAACAAAAAAACACTAGGGGCCCTATTGTATAGTTTTCTGCTGAAAGAAATATAGTAATAGCAGTAATGTCATTGCAGCAAATATTGTGGGACATTTAAGCAGCTAAACTAAAAACGGCAGTTATAAACTTGTCAGAGGAAACAGAATGAAACTTCAACCTTCATAAATAATAAAGTCACACTGGTCCTCGTGTGAAATGCACACAGTGTTTCTCTTAATGGCTCCAGTTGTGGTGTGGATCACTGCTGCCCGTGTTCGGGAAAACAACCATACGGCCGTCTTATTAGGGTCGGGATGTGTGGACAGTTAAATCACTTCACAACCAGAAACAGTAGATTAACAGAACCATCAAAAATATGGACAATTATAAAGCAGCAGCAAACAGCACAAAAAGACGCACAAGTCAGAGTAGTTGATAGGATCATATTTCACTGGAATTCTACTTTGTATAATTCCATATGACAAATGATTGAATTGAGTTGGACAGCAGCTCTGCTCTCTGATATGTGCACATTTTAGCAAATGTAATTACTTTTCTCATTAATAATGTATTATTCCACCCACCCGTGACCCATCCACATGTCCCTGTGTGTGTAACAAGCAGAGTGTACACATGTTGTGAACCGACCTTTGTAGGTGCAACTTACAATCTAAATAATGCGCCCTTCAAATAGCAGAAAAATAGTGCGCAACTGACTTTAGACCGGATTTTTGTTGGTCAGTGGTGCCATCGCTCTCTGCTGCATCAAAATAGCAATATGCCAACAATGCACCTGACCACATGTCATTTTAAGATCTACATGGCCATTGGCTCACAGTTTAGCACAAATACATTAGCTATACAACATGTGCGCTGGTTGTGAAAATTACAACAGCGTCCGTCTGAAACTAGCAATGACGGTTGGGCTGTGCTGTGTGCCACTGTGCACCAAGTGTAAGATAGAGCCCTAAAAGTCTATAGCCACACCTGAGGTTTTGTGGGGCTGTACTTGGACAAAGTGGTGATTGCTAGATGCTAAAATGCTGATGTTTAGCAGGTTATAAGTTGTATATTCAAGTTTACAGATATAGTTTAGACCAGCTTTAGTTGTGTCACGGATGTCGATATATTCAGGCAATAGGATTAAGGACCCAAATGCAGACACTAAGGCAGAACAAGTCTAAGAAAAAGGACTTAACTAAACCACTGTTCAAATGGAAAGGCTTACATTCAGGCACGAGAAGACAGTCCAAATAAGGAAACAAATCCAGAATGATGAAACAGGCAGAACAAAAACCACAAGTAGCAGATATCAGGCAGAGGAGCAAGAGAACAGGTACAGATGACTAGAACACAAAAATGCACAACATGACAAACTGGCAGATAGAAAGGGCTGTGTGCTGGTTACAGCTGATGAGCTAATTAGAGGCAGGTGATAGGAGGTGGGGATGATTTGGTCTGAGGGCATCTGGTGGACAGGTGGAGAATGGCAGGTCTGGAAAGTTCCTCAGAAATGCATGGGTTTCAGGGGAAGTGGAGGCAGCCGTCCTAACAAACTGACCTGTAATCTGGCAGTCTAAACTAATACCACGCTGACTTCTCACATTGTGAAAGTGTACTAAAGTCTTTGTATTTAATCCCTTCTCTCCCTTACAGGGTATACAGGAGCCCTATCCTTTTGGGCACTCTTAAATCATGGGACTTGTCACAGTGAAGCAGCACTAAACCTCTAGAGTCTGTCACACCAGTAAGAGAAAGAAGAGGCTTTATCAGTAGCTGGCTGAGAGTGTGGAGATTCAAAAACACTTTTATGCAAAGTCCAGCTACACTTTGAGAAACCAGAGGCCAACGCTCCCGACGTGCAGCTCAACCAACATCCCACGACCCACTGTATGCACGTGTGAATGCTAAGTTAAAAATGAGTGCTATGAGTCTTTTGAGTGATAACTTTTTCTTTTCCAGATTTTCTTTTTTCTTTTTTTTTTTTTTTAGTTGTCAGAGTGCAAATGAAACAATGATGACAGGAGTGTGTATTTGTGAAATTGTGTGTGCGTATACGTGTGTGCATTGTGCAACCTGAAAGAGAGACTTTGGAGGAAAAGCCATTTATTTTGCCAACTGATTCTCCGGTTTCTGCTCTGACTCTTGGTTTATTGATCGGGTTTCCAGACCTGTTCCCTGTGACTAAATCTGATAATATGGGCATCTCTGAAATGAACTATTAGATATCATATTTACTTTTTATCTTAGTTTAAAGGTATACTATGCAGGATTGTCAGTTACTGTTTGCAAACACGCCCGGCAGCGAAAGTCAAAGTAAAAGCCAACCCCAGATTCACTCTTGTTTGGCATTTCGCCTCGCTGTATTTGCATTTTCTTAGCGCTGTGTCTCTTGGATGGCTGCTGTTTACAGTCTGGCACCTGGCTGGCTACGTTTTTATAAAACCCTGACCTCACCTGTGTACGCCCATAAATGTCCTGAACACAGAAAATAAGAAACTACAGGCAGAGGGCAGAGTCTCTGCAGATAAATTTAACGCCATACACTTCTAGTGGGTCATAAGTCAGTCTCTCCAGGATGTTGCAACGTTGCACTCGCAGAAATGAACACAAATTCAGCCAATCCCCATGAATTCTGCAACTTTACTGCAAGTTTGAATATTTAAAACGGAAAAAAATTGTATTGAATTGTAGAGATGCGTGCAGCATATTAATTCACTTAGTCCCTCCTTGCCCTTCTTTCTCTTTTTATCATGGGACTACTGATGCATCTGCGACAGTGCCACATACATAGCATCACACGGCTAATGTTACCCAACATTAATTAATGAGTTTAACGACACAGGCTGTTTCGTTGTCGGTGGCGTGAGATGGTTTGAATTGTTTAACGGCTCGGTGTCAACTGTTAAGCTGAGTTAGCTAATGCTAACTAGGTGCAGAGAGAAGGAGGAGAGCAGGTCATGGAGACGGTCTTTCAGCCCTGCTCAAACAGCAGATCATCATCCACCCCCTCCTTCCATTACAAAAAGATTCTTATTCAGTGGGAAACACTGAATACTTATAATAACAGACTTGGAATCTGAGGCAGCATTACAAATATTTATGCTATTTGAATTTTGCTTCGCAATGTCATTGCAAAAAAAAAAAAAAAGCGCCTAAGAATATTGCAGCATGCATCACAGTCTTTGTGAGAAGCTGCCATGAAATCAGGCTGCAACAATCCAAAAAACAGCCGCAATATCCTTGAGGGACTGATGAGCTATGATTAAGAGGGAAAAGTTCTGTATGAGTCTGTATATTTTTTTTAGAAAGATCCTGCATTGTTTTTACGCTGTCATAGTTCTGCAAACTTAAATGTGATGCAATTTTTGTCCACTGGAGGGAGCCAGCCATCACTCTAACAAACATGATGAGATCAACACTGAGAAACAGAACTCTCATTAACAGTATAGCTTCCATGATTTGTCCAAGTTTAGTCTCCATCATTGTACAGAACATGTCTTTCTAAAGCTAGAATGTACAGCCAACATCTATATAATATTAAGCCTTCTGTAGTCACACATGATGAAGGCCTCTCCCCACACATTACTGGCACTTTGCATACACACATCTATAATATATTAGAAGAATATCGCAGAATATTCATTATTAGTTCTAATGCAGTATTAGAGATCTCCCTGGTTATTGTCTGAAGTTAAGATTTAGTCTAGTTTTACATGCTTGCATTAATATTAAACAAGATAACAGGATTAATGCGCACGATGCCAACAAGACATTGAAGTCAAGCCATATGAAGAGCTGTAAAAACATGACTTCACATGTTCTTTGTCACCCCGCTCTGAGTTTTCATATTGAAGCTGTCTGTGGCTTTTTGTCATATTAAGTTGAATGTATTTGATGAATGTAGAAGAGGTTAAACATTAATTCACCCAAAGATTCGACGTTGTATATCTGCATTGATCTGGCAGTTTTATTAGTGTAATTATTGTTCTGAAAATTTCTGTCTCTTGTTAAAATGTTAGCACATTCAGGCCTGCAAATGCTTTTGCTCATCACTGGTGAACTGCTTAAACACATTAGAGAATTTTAGTTCAGTTATTTCAGATTAACCGCACCAGTAAAATTACAATGAAATGACACCCTCATGTTGTCTTGAAGAATTGTTGCTGCATATTTAATTGCACTAACTGGCTGATCTATGCACTGAGTACCGCGACCTCCTGTGCATACTTTCCTCCTCCAGAAGTACAGTTAAGTCCCGAAGGGTTTATCGACTCTGTGATTTTTATCTCATCAACCACAGCCAGTGTGTGAGACCACCTCATCAGGTAAACACCCTTTTAATTGAGGCGCTAACTGTAGGCCCCAGGGTTACTGAGCTTTGACAACATGACAACACCAGCCGATACAACATGTCACGTGGCTCTCTGTGCATTACCTGTGCAACACCTCAAATGTCTCGCCCTGCCATCAGAGGTATTTGCTGTCAGTGTCAATTCATCAAGTGTGTTTTGTCCCCTGGTGTAATGAGGTTTCCACTGGCCAGATTGCAGAATGAATCAGTTGGCATTAGACTCATACAACAGCACATTTATGAGAGTGAGGAAGTGCAAACAGATGAAAGCTTTTTTCCCTGTATGTCTGATGAATGTTTGTATGATTAAATTATCACTGAAAGTCTTGGGCTTTGTTGTTGTTTTTTTGCCGCAGAGTTGTTTGTTGATTTTCCAGGACTGAAAACCTCATTACAGTAGCTCTGAAGTCATAATTTTACACAGATTTGAACACCAGATTTTGCATTTTCATTATCTTTCCACACAGTCAGTTATAGTTACACATGACATCCTATGTAGTCTACTCTGTTTTTCTTGTTCAGTTTTAAATCTAGCAAAATGCCATCTGTTTGCATTCATAAGTGATGAAGTGGAAATTAAGTTATGGTCACTAACAAGCAGCACATTTACCAAATGTTCTTATGCACTGCTGTAAATCTTATAACACAGAATTATGCATTGAACAGAGGCATGGTCAGGCAGTTTGTAGTACTTTACGGGGCATAGAAATACTTAAAAATGTAAGACATTAAGATGAAATTTACATCTAAAAGATAATAAATTGGGGAAAAGACGAAAAAACAAACATGCAATGGAATAAATAGTTACAGATAAAAGAAAAAAAGGGGATGTATCCAGGTTATTGGAAAGCCACAGTGAACAATAATGTCTAAAGCCCTGATTTAAATGTGTTAACACCTTCAGTAGACCTCAGGTATTCAGGGAACTGGTGCCACAGGTGGAGATTAAGGACATAAAAAGCACCAAACAAGACAGTGCTGCATAATTAAATGCATTGTTGACATACAGTACCAGCTCTTGCTCATCATTTTCCTTCAAACGTCTGAGCCAGGTTCCTACATTAAGTAACTTCCCACCAAATAGTAAAGCACCACTGATAAATAGCTGCAAACTGTGCTACTGAATTGAAAATACACAACATGAGGCAAGACAAGTGCATTGGTTTCTGGTGTCAGTCGCTATTCAAAATACTTTCAAAATAATGAGTAATGAAAACAGTTTTTTAATCGAAGGGCTATGCGAAGAAAACAGTAGCTGCAGTTCAGAGACAGACCCTGGCCAGTAGATGTGTCAGATTACATGTTAGCCTGGAGGGTTACTGGTCACAAGCAGCATGCAGCTCCTCTCTCTATTGTGTCTGTCAACGGCTCTGTCCAGCAGCAGAACCAAAGTGCCTGAGGGAGCATCTCTCACTTGACATTTCCACAGGTTACATGTCGTGTCACAGCAAAAGCACAAGGGACATATTGAGGTAGTGCAGTAAACTCAAGATCAGCTGCTGAGTGACTGTTAAGGTCCAACTGACTGAAAAACCTCACTGAGTTTGCTTTTAGGCAGTGGCTACTTAACTTTTTTACTTCATTAACTAGTACAGGTTGTGAGCAGGTTGCCAAAGTTGTAATTCTACTTTTTCTGAGAAGGCCTTTAAAGGGACAGTTCACTCCCAAATCACAAAATACATATGTTTTCTCTCGCCTGTAGTGCTGTTTATCAGTCTAGATTGTTATGAGTGAGCTGCTAAGTGTTGGAGATATCGGCCATAGAGATGTCTGCCCTCTTTCCAATATAACGGAACTAGATGAAACTCAGCTGTGGTGCTCAAAGAACAAAAAATACATTAAAAAAACTCAGCAGCAATGTCTCTGTCCAGAAATCATGACCCCATTACTCAAGACAATCTACAGACCTTGTTGTGAGCCATTTCATGTAGGAACTATTTTCTTTCTACTGCACTACACCCTCTATGGTATCACTGCAGAAGGAAGTGTGCATCTACTCATGGACGAGAGGCTCATGCTCTGTGTGCTCCTTGGATGAGCTGTAACCATAAAAATAAAATGAGAGTAGAACGAACATTACCATTCAAATCAACATATTAGGATGGTCAGAGCGGCAGCCATTTTAATTTGTACCATTGCCACTGTAACTGTTGTACTGGGCTAACTTCCATATAAACCTCTGTAAAAACAAAGCAACTTGCAGCAATTTGGCCGACTGAACAAGCAGTGGAGTAGCATGATACATTTTCAACTAGGCAATCCGTTACTTTTAAAATATCATCATAAGTGTTATTTCCCTTTTGTTGCCATTTATTTCGTGTTTGTTGAAACACAATGTAGGCCTACTGAGCAGCTGAGACAGACTGCGGGGATAAACAGCATACAGATTAGCATATTTTCACATCTAACACGGTGAATAAAGGATTATTTGAATTAAATCAGAGTTGGTGATTGTTGGAGCAGTTTACTAACTAACTGGATGACTAACAAGACTACCTAAGATGGTTTTGGTGAGTTTTATTTTGTTTCTGTCAAGTTGGAGTATAGTGTGTTTTACGATGAGCTAACAAGGCAGTTAAGCTAACGTTAGTCTAAGTACAGTACAAAAGAGAAACTTAGATCAGTGTACGGTTGTTTTTTCTGTTTAAATAGAAACATAAGTGTAAGACTTTAAAACTAACGAGTGTGACACAATTTGTGGCAGCCCTGACTCGTGTTGTAATCATAACAACTAACAACTACCGCCATATTCCTTTGCACTAGCCAAATAATCCAAGCAAACAATCCAATGTCCTTTCTATTCATTTTATCAGCTAACGTTAGCTCAGTGGTGCTAGGTCAGTTAGCAGAAGACGCTATTTATTTCTTGTTTGCTGTGATTTGGTTGGTGGGTGTAGTTCGGTAAAAGCAAATTAGTTCCTACGTGAAACTACTCACAACAAGTCGGTGAAGAGTGCTCACAACAAGCTCATTTTATTTCTATGGCTGTAACGTTAGCTAGCTTAGTGGCGCTAGGTGAGCTAGCAGTAGATGCACGCTTCCTTCTGTGCGGTGATATGGTTGATGAGTGTAGTTCGGTAGAAACAAAATAGTTCCTATGTGAAACTACTCAAAACAAATGTATTTTATTTCTATGGCTGTTATCTTAGCTAGCTCAGTAGTGCTAAGTGTGCTAGCAGTAGATGCATGCTTCCTTCTGCGCAGTGATACAGTTTAAGGGTGTAGTTCAGCAGAAACAAAATAGTTCCTACATTAAACTGCTCACAAGGTCTGTGGATTATCTTGAGAAACCAGGTCATAATTTCTGGAAAGAGACATTGCTGTTGAGTGTTGAAATGTATTTTTTGGCACTCTGAGCACCACAAACCGAGTGCCCTTTAGTTCCATTATACCTCACACCAAAATAATCTAGATTGATAATAGCGCTACAGGTAAGAGGAACAATATAGTATGTCTTTAATTTTAGGGTGAACTGTTCCTTTAAATATGATTTGTGTGGGTGGATACACATTCAGCAGCTCCTTAGAATATTTCAACACCACCGCACAAACACTACTGTTTAGTTTAAGCAAACATTTGCACACTCACTTTCTCTTTATTGTACTCGCTCTGTGTACCAGTTATTCAACTTTTTCCGCTAATAGTTTTCCACCTGTCAAAGCGACTAACCACTTTTTTCCTGTGGGTGATTTAGTGATATTTCATGTACGTTTTGCTTTAGATCCTTTGTGACCTTACATAGCAAGCATTTCTAGAGATCAAGCGTGTATAAAAACACACTTACAATGAGATATTAGATCCCCTTTTATTCTGTATCTCAGTTAATCCTGACACATTATAACGAGAGTTAGCCTCTATATGTCTCTGTCCATCTGATCATCTCCGCCCTGTAGATGTAGTCACCCAGTCAGATTAGTAAAAATATTTGGGACCATTTCTTCACCATTTAAATTCACTTTAATCCTCTGGAAGCTGGGCTGCAATGGAGAGCTGCTATATGCAAACAGCGTGCTGATCCTCTAACAGTGGAACAACTTGACAGTGAGTGTTAAGTCAAGTGAAACACTTTATAAAGTGCCACTTTTTCTGAGTTTCAAAGCTCCTCCAGTCTAAATATCTACCGGGCCTCAGTTGTAGATTTATCCCAAAATAGACACAAACTGTTCCCACCTCTCACACAGACTGGTGAACTTTGACACACTCAGGGGATCGGATTAGATTAGATAAATTTAGCTTCAGTAATTTTTGCTTACAAAGTTGGGAAATTATCCTAAAAAACTGTCATTCTTGAAATGCTGGTAAAAACTCTTCAGGTGCCTTCCCAGCTTGTCCCCAGGCTGTTAAGACTCCCCAGGTTTGTTTACTGAAGGAACTCTTTATGCGAATACTGCAATACTGCCCCAAGTCATTATTAGGTAGGCGCTTGGAGCAACCTCCCTCACTGGGACACACCCTTTCTTTCAGAATTGATATGTCACAAAAGCACTGTGTCCCAAATAAGTCAAACTCTTGCTGCCTGGACCAGGAGTCTAATGAGGTGTCTCCATAGTTGGAGTGGACACAAATGATCCAGCTGTGAGCGCTGGGTAGGAGACAAAAACTATATGTAGCACATCCTCACCTGAGGGCAAAACAGACACAGTCTCCACAGGACCTTGACTTTAGTCCACATTTACACTTTACCAAGACAGAGGAGACAAACTACGCAGAGCTGAGAAGAGGCCTCGGCACTGGAAACTACTGAATCCACAAACACTGACAAGGTAAGACTGCTGTTCACATTAAGACTTCTACTACTACTTCTACACTATTACTGCCACTACTATTACTACCACATGATGATACCTGCTACTGACACTGTTACCTGTAGTGGAAGAAGTATTCTGGTACTTGGGGGAACTGTAAAGTGCTTTTTCCTAAATCCTTATATGGATGTTTTTTTTGTTCAGGGGATCAAAATGTGGGGCCACAAAACTTAAAATGGATAATGGATGGATCAGTTTTTAAAGTTGGAACAGTCACTTCTGTATTGCACTGACTGACATCAGAGCCGGCCCTACCTATTAACAGATATCAGCAGCTTCTTAGGGCCCCTGACCTAGAAAGTTTTTTTTTTTCAACAAACACGAGATAGAGATAGAAATAAAATAAAAATGGGACTTGATAAACAAAAATATGACTTTTCGTGCCATTTTTGCCATCAAATAGTGAAAAAACATATCAGCACAGTGACAGGTGACATGGAAAGTTTAGGTAGGTTACGCAAGTCATTTACTGTCCCCTATGATAGTGGTTCCCAACTGGTGGGTTGCGGTCCAAAAGTGGGTCGTGGGTGCATTCTGAATGGACCGCAGGTGACTCATGAGCGTGTCAAGTTTGTAAAAAACACACTTTATTTTGAAATTTTATGACTTTCTGGTGCATAGCGCCATTTCCTGCTGTGGAGTGAATGACTAACGGACAGCTTCTTGACAGAGACAGCAGACTAGCTCGATGACATGGCCAAATGCAAGTATAACATTGAATATATTAAACTGTGTGGACCTTTACGTAATGACTAAGGAGAAATCTGGACCAGTTGGGAATCACTGGGCTATAAAACAAGCACTCCCAAGAAACAAAGAAGAATTCATAGGTTAAGGGTTAATAGATAGTCTATTTAAAGATAGCATAGCTGCCAGTAGGGCTCACTTTCGTCTTTATATACTTTTTTGTACATAATGTGTGCTTAATGTAATTTCTATACACAATTTGTTTCAGTGCCACATTAATCTGTGACACTGAGGGTTGTTTCCCCAAACCAAATCCAGCGTGGGACCCCCAAAAGTCCAGGGCCAGCTCTGACTGACATGTTTATATTACTGCAATTCTGCCACTGCTAATATCCTAATTATTAATCGACGACACTGCCACTTGTAGTTGCCTCTACTCAGTCTTACATCCAAAGACACCTAGGACTCTGATCAACATATACGTACACTCTTTTCCTTTGCATGCCTATTTATACTTTTTCTTATATTTTCAATTTTTCTACTTGTTTTATTGCTCCGATGTAGCTAAGTACAGCACGCTGAATCTTGTTGTACATGTACAATGACAAAAAAAAAAAAAAAGATTCAGATTTGTATTCATCATGTGGTCATGACTAAATCTGGTGCTTTTCATTGAGTTATTTGTAAATAAAGCTGTTTAGTTTGTATTTTACTGTTGAGTGTTCTAAAAGGCCTATTAGTGGGACAGGTATTGAAAATAAGCTTTGGGTATAAATGCTAATACAAATAAACATTAAATAAAATTAATACATTTCAACATGTCAGAATAGTAAAAGCACAGGTGTAAATAATAAAATTAATGACGGCTGAATTCCATTTAGCTACTTCCAGGGTCCTCATGTTGTGCATGGATATTTGAATATAACGAAGCCAAAAGCTTTTAACCTTATGAGTCACACCTGTGCTTTTCATACAATAACAACTCAAACTTCTACTGGGAAAAAAATACATATTTAAAATATCCTTCTACAAATAAAAAGTTTAACTTTTTGTAGCTGGTCAAGGAGAAGCCATGTTTTTTTTCTATTTGATACAGATGGGTTGTTTAATCTTGAATATTGGCTCATATGTATATTATGAAATCCTACAGCAAGTAGTAACTATAGTAAGTAAATATTGTTGCTGTATAAAATCTGAAATTAAATATTTAATAGCATAAAATGCAAGTACAATGCTTGAAAAATTGAACTTAAAATGTACTTTTTAAGTTACTCTACACCACTGCTAGTGCTGCCATTACTTCTGATGTTATAATAGATAGATAGATGGATAGATAGATAAACTACACATAAAACTGCCTTACCTTAAGACGGTTATCATAAAACTATAACTGTCGAATATTAAATTACACCATAAAGCCCACAGGCTTATTTATTATTGGGGAGGAATGCCAAGATGAGAGAGAGAGATGCGAGGCCGACAGGAGCAATTATAATATCCATTAAGTCACATAAAGAAATAAAAGAAATAACATAAAAGGACAACACTGAGATCATTTGTGCAAGGTCTCTGTACTGAGAGACTATTTGCTTGCCATTTCTTCAAAGCCAGCTGAAAATGTTTTCTCAACTTCAATCAGTTTCAGATAGTGGAGGTTTATTACATTCAGTGCAGCCCTATTTAAAAAGGTATTTTGCCCATTGAACGTTTAAATCTAAAGAGAAAAAAATCTGTAGAGCTGTTTCTTGTTGAATAGTGTTTAGTTAGTATCACTACCCTACCCCACTATTATATACTGCTGTTAGTGCTACTACCATTATAACTGTCATGTATTCATAGATTTCTATTCCCACTGTTTCCTCTTTATTATACTAAAGTGACTACACTGCCACCAATGATACTTCTACTATCACTATTAATACTAGTCGTTCCACTAGTGTTCCAACTGATAACAATAATAATAGTAAAGAATTTCTTTTCTTTATAATGTTGTCTATACCAATGGTTCTCAACCTTTTTCGTATTGAGGACCCAGGTAGGTAGGTATAAGTAGGTAGATAGCTAGCTAGATAGATAGACAGATAGATAGAAAGGTAGATGTGGGTAGATAGATAGCTAGATAGATAGACAGATAGATAGAAAGGTAGATGTAGGTAGGTAGATAGACAGATAGCTAGATAGATACCGTATCTAATTAGGGTTGAGCTGAAAACTCAGATGAGATGACTATCTACAACAGGTAATGTTGTTTTTACCTGTATGAGTATCATACTCGTGATAAAGGAAAATCTTCATTAGGGTAGCTGTGTGTAATCTATTACTCTTGTGATAAAAAAAGGATCTGAAGCTCAATTCTGAGGTTGTTCTGTTAATACTTTTCTCATGGGTAATAAATATTGCAACTTCTGATTGATGTATATAAATTTCAGGCTTAAAACAACAACTTCCGATTAGGCCCAACCCATTTTAGATTTAAACTCCACCCACTTTTGGCAAAAACTCCTCATTCAGAGTACTGATACAGATAATTTAATTGGTTGAACAGATACAGACACAGATATATAATGGTGTACTCACTCATCCCTAATAATGATAATAATATAAATATTAATAATAATGGGGGGCTGTACGGGGGAAGCTTGCCTCGGGTCTGGCACTGGTTAGATATGATCAAGACCAGAACTTTTTTTGTGTTTTTTTTTTACAGTTGAGGAGATAAGCGGAATGCAAGTGAAACCTATGACCCGAATAGTCACTTTTATGACTCTTACTCGAATTGGCCTCACTTCTAGTGAATTAAAACTTTTTCCTATTTTTTCTGGGGACCTCCTGCATCCCCCTCGAGTACCCCTGGTTGCAAAGCACTCGTCTAGACCAGTAAACATCACATATTATTTAAAGTGACTGATCAAATGAATTAATGTTTTGCCTGAAGATAAAAACTAGATTGTGTGTATAGATAAGGAATATCACTTAAATCACTCACCCATTCTTGCTCTCTTCTTTCCTGCCACCCTGCAACCTGTAACACACACACACACACACATTCACACACACACACACGCTAGGACAGACACAGCCGCATGTCATTTCACTGAATGGACACCGAACAGCTCATAAAGGTGTGTTGTTAAACACCTTTTGTCCAGAGAACAGTGGAATGCAGGCAGCGATGAATGAACACAGTTTGTCATATTGACTAAATGCCTCTCATATCAGTTTGCTATCTGAAGAGGTGTAAAACACAGCTCCCAATATAAGTCTACAAACAACAGACTTGTTTTCATGAGCGTGCTGCTGTTATTTGAACACACACACACACACACACACACACACACACAGAGAAGTCATTTGTCCCAGAGAGAAAGGAAAATCTAGAAGAGCGAGTTTTTACCGCCACTAAACATTTAAACTGCTAACGCCTGCAGGCGAGGAAATAATAGTAGAGACATGAGTCCAGACATCTGGGCCATGCGTCTTCTTTCACAAATTTTCCTCTATTTTTACATCTTTATATCTTCCTGTCTTGATAATCTCTACATAATTAATCACAACTCCAAAGATGATGGATCTTTGTGGTGAATTTGTAAAATAAATTGCTGCTTATAGGCATCAGATAAAAGCTACTGGTGTCATTTTTAGCACCTTTATTCTCCTGCAAATATACGTCTAAATAACTTTATCAGTTATTTATAGCTCTGTTTTATTTAGAGAGAACTTCCTTATTGCACCACCTCGCACCATGTGCCATTGTTTTGGACATGTTTTGGATGGAGGACCGGTCGACTGATCAATCTTCCTGTCAGGACTTTAAAATCAATGTTTACCAAAAAGGTAGCCTACATATAATACTGAGCATGATGTGTGTGGTCTGATACTGCAGATACTTTTTGTCCTGCATTTTTGTCTTGTATACCATCACACATATTCTATTCTGCTGAAAGGAGCAGCGAATTAAAGGACAAAAGAAAGAAACAGATAAAAAAAACATGTATTTAATGACTTGAAACTATGACAGGTGTATTATTTTGTCAGATCAGATACTGGCACACAGCACCACTCCCAGCCTGGTGAGCTGTTCTCTTACTCATACCATACACTGCAGCTGCTTATCCTTTATCCATGTATTATACGTGTCCCACCCTTTATGCTGTATTCTATCAAGCTTTTCTCTTGCAGTTAACTTGTAATCTATCTGAATGACCTGATATTTCTAAAACGCAGTGGGTGTTACATTGTGATAGCTGCCAAGCAATCACATTTTCTTGGAATTACAGTAAATCTGACAAACATTAATTTCAACGTTCGGGGTCAAACAAGGCTTCGATCGCTCTTTCTTTATCTGTGTTTAAAGGTGGAGTTGATTGCTTTGTGATATAGTTGAATGATGAGAATAGTTAAAGTTAAGGTCAGAATTTCACCCAGGCTGAACTTGTTTGACCTGGATATTTCCGAAACATATAGATTTATGGGAGATTCTGGCTTAATTCTGGCATTAAAAATTGATTTCTGAGTTAAACTAAAAGACAGTCAAAGACAAACAATGGCTTCAGTGACTTTAACTGTCACAATGGCTCCAGTTTGCAACGCTACAATGACAGATTCCTTTTTTCAAAGTAAGTCCCAGCAGAGTAAATAGCACGTAACAAATGTCAGGTTTACTTTAGGATTGCTGCTGTTTAAATATTGAGCATCTGGGTATGGTAGCATCAATGCAGCTCTGTCAGTGTTGCTGTTGAAAATGTCAGGTAGGGTGTAAATCTGTTATGACACCGATGATGCTTTATGAAAACAGAGCTTTCTTCTTCCAGCGTGTTAAACAAACATGAGCATGGGGAGTCCTGGCTGCGAGCACACAGGCTACACTGTGCACTCGCCTCTCTACATCAGCCACCCCAACACTGACACCAGGATGGCCTGGCTGGACCAGGCAGAGGACATCAAGCCGCCCCGCAGCTTGCTGGGGCTCCCTGAGCTCAGCTGGCCGGGGGTCTACCTCCCCTGCTACGACAGATCAGCTATAGAGGAGAACCCC
Source organism: Epinephelus lanceolatus (assembly GCF_041903045.1). Lineage (NCBI taxonomy): Eukaryota > Metazoa > Chordata > Actinopteri > Perciformes > Serranidae > Epinephelus > Epinephelus lanceolatus. The sequence continues at coordinate 13,884,960 of NC_135741.1, read as the reverse complement.
TGGGTGCTGAGGATGACAGAGGCCCCGGCTCCCACTGCTCCTCCCTCCAGGACTCCGGAGCTGAGTCCAGCCAAGCCGAGCCATCCCCAGGAGCCCCCCTCTGAGATGGAGGGTCAGGTGGAGGAGCGCTGTCTGGAGCAGGTGCAGACCATGGTGGTGGGAGAGGTGCTGAAGGATGTCGACACGGCTTGCAAACTGCTCAACATTGCACCAGGTAGGATACGATTTAACTGGTTAACGTCGTATTAATATTATCAAAGAGAGACATTTGATTAAAAAAAACCCACTGTAGAAATGTTGGCAGAAATATAAGTCTAATAAAATAAACTGTCAGAAGCTGTCATTTGTTTGTTTGCTCTCACATCAACATCCAGAGAGACACAGCTGGTGAGCATCTGAGGCCCGGCCCACCTTGTGTAAACTTCTTTGTTGGCAGACGACTGTCTTCACTTCTTAGGAACTCAGTCTTTATCTAGAGGCTTAAAATCATACAGTGTGTGTGTGTGCGCTTTCGATACAGCGTGACTTACATAACTTGGAAAGTATGTAACATTTCTATGGAAGCTCAAATTTGAAATTGCATGGAGTTTAAAAGAGTAAGCCAGTGATTTAGTTTCACATTATTATTGCAAAAGAAAGATTTAAAAAAAAGGTTGGAATTAAAGCAGCAGTGGCAGAAATTTCCTGACCTTTTGTTCCTAATATGGGTTGAGCTCACTGGAGCCTACATTTCCCATAGTGCAACTAATATCTGCCTGATATGTGACTACAAATGTCAAACTTCATTATGTGCCCAGGTTGTTTAAAATGTATAGCTTGTGAGTCTTAAATGAGAATACTCAAGTAAAGTGACTGAAGCCACAGAAGAATAATCTTATGCCTCACTTCCACAGCATTGCTTGGCTTGACTCAACTCAGTTTTGGTACCAGGTTTGTTTTCTCTATTTCGTTTTCCACTGCACTTAGTACCCATGAATGTATACAGAGTACTGGAAACAGCATTGAAAATGGGGCCCTGTTCTTTCTTCTTTTTGGGGGGGCTTTTTGCCTTCATTTGATAGGCCACATACAGTGTAAAATGGCGAGAAGGGGAATGACATGCAGCAAAGGGCCGTGGGTTGGAGTTGAGCCCATGGCCTCTGCAGCAAGGACCCAGCCTTTGTAAATGGGGCGCCCATTCTACCAGGTGAAGTAGTGGGCGCCCCAGGGCTCTGTTCTTTCTTATAAAAGTTGCTCAGTGGCGCATGAAGCCAAAAAATTTGACTTCCTGGTTATAAATTTACCCAGATCTTAGGCGGTGTTGGGCCCATAGAGCAGGCGTGCTAGAGATGTCCGCTGGCTGAGCCGCTAATTTGAATGGGACAAAATTATTAGTTGTGTGACTCTTTTAGAATTTAGAAATGTTATCAGACTGAATGGATTCAATTCTGAAACAAGTGAAAGATGTTATTTACGGAAGCGTATTGCATTAACTTGCAAAAAAATCTCTTTTATTGAGTAATTTTTTCTGTTTTTCTGAGTAATTTTTTTATTTTTCTGTTTTTCGGTGTAATTTTTTCTGTTTTTCATGGTATTTTTTATTTTTTTTTCAGGGTATTTTTTTCTGTGTTAAGAGAGCAATAGAACAACAGACGCTTTCATTCCTTTCTTGAGAGCTCGATATAATGGAAGCAAACATGACCCATTTGTTAAGTTTAATCCAGTTTTACTTTGTTTTGGGTTTGAGACACTGGGAGATACTAAGTCATGTAGATGGTGTTATCATTAGTTTGTCGACTTTACGCAGGCACCTTAAGACTTTGCGGTTGTTCAGACGAAAAGCCCATTCAGATCTGCTGGACATTGCAGTGTTTCTCCAGAATCAGTTGGACACATAACCCAAAACAAAGTAAAACTGGATTAAACTAAACAAGCGGGTCATGTTTGCTTCCATTATATAAAGCTCTCAAGAAAGGAATGAAAGCGTCTGTTGTTCTATTGCTCTCTTAACTCAGAAAAAAATACCCTGTAAAACAGAAAAAAACTACCCCGAAAAACAAAATAAAAAACTCCCACGAAAAACAGAAACAAAATTACACCGAAAAACAGAAAAATAAAAAAATTACTCTGAAAAACAGAAAAAAATTACTCAATAAAACAGAGTTTTTTTTAATTTGTCAGGTGAACGCAATATGCTTCCGTAGTTATTGGGGATGCTTAACAAAAAAAAAAAGGTATCCACTGATGTACAGAAGTCTGTTTCACAAGTCTTTTTGGGCCCCATAGAATCATACGACAGACCCTATGTAATTCCATAGTCTCACCTCGATGTCAAATCGGCTTGATAGTACGCTGTCAGTGTCGGTTGGATTCTCAGCTGACTGCCATGTGCAGTGTGAGACTGCCGTAACATCATCTTCAACATGATACCCTTTGGATCCTTTCATTGGCAACCAAAGGAACGTCTGCACTTGGTGTACAGCAGGCTGCCATTTTTTCAAATCTGGGTTGAGTGAATATAAGATTGTGGTTGCTATTGATGCTAGCTTGGCTACTTGAAAATGGTAGGTTTGTGCTGGATGCCCCCTGTGGCACAAGTAACGATTGTCTCTGACGGGTTAGTGGTTTGCAGTGTTTTAACGCCACCTTCTAGTGTCTGCTCAGCTCATCTGGAAGCTCAACTGAAGTGGTACCCAAAAAAAACCTCCAAAAACCCAGGTACTACTGATAACTTTTGCCAACGGAAAGCACAAAACAAGCAGTTGAGTTGAGTAGAGCCGTGGCTTACAATGCAGTAACACAAACTGTTTGCTCATGCTAAATAGTGCTCTCTGGGACTGTTAAACTGACTTTGACGAGTAAGAAGAAGCCATGTGGTCCTCGCTATTGACATAACACTAACTTCACTCTCTAAACAGCAGTTTAAAGTTTGTCTTTGTGTTCTGGTTTGGTTAACTGATCTTCACACAGTTCCTTTGATCGCATACTTTTAATCTTAGCTTCAGTTTAATGACAGTTTAAGACTTTTTTCTTGTTCATGTAGCATCTTTACCAGCTGAAGCAGTCATTTTAAAATTCCTGACAGTGACTAAAAAGATTTAGTGTTGCACTTTAATAATATAAGGTGAGTCACACCTGACAATAAAAGACATAATGGCCAAAACTGAAGCGACAGAGGCAGATATATTCTGAATTTTAGTCCCTAATATGGGTCAAACTCTGGATGCCATGATAAAAATGAAAACATCCTTTGCACTGATGTTGTCATGTTTTCAATGGTGGAAATAATGTCATGATTTAAGGTCTGAACGTGTGTATAAAATAAAAAGCCTGGTCTTTCTGTGTTTTCCTCGTCAGACCCGCTGGACTGGAGCTGTATGCACGTTCAGAAGTGGCTCCTCTGGACCGAGCACCTGTACAGGCTGACGCAGGTCAGCACCATGTTTCAGGAGCTGAGCGGGAGGGATCTGTGCTCCATGACAGAAGCAGACTTCAGACAGCGCTCCTCGCAGTTTGGGGACATGCTGTATGCTCATCTGGACATCTGGAGATCTGGTAAGAACAACAGCGACACGGGGAAATGAACCTGCATCAACTCTGCTGTTATGCAAATGAGAAAAAAAGGCTGATTGTGAAGCATATGCAGTGTGACTAAGAGACAATTCAAGACTTGGCTTTAAGCATTCTGTGTGGTGTAAACTGCTACATGATTGGTTCTGCTTGTTTAGCTGCAGCAATGAAGGAGTGCTGCCTGCCAGAGGAGGACAGCAAATCTGGTGAGTTCTCGGTTTTTGGAACTTGATTTCTATACAGCTGACTAAAACAGTAGTTCTACTAAATAAAATAAGGTGAGGTGAAACAAGGTGAAGTGACAGATTTTTTCTGACAGTCTCTCCTACGTCAGCAGCTGATGATGATTCCTGGTCAGATGTGATGCATAACTACCCCAGCCAGCCCATCCACCTGTGGCAGTTCCTCCGAGAGCTGCTCCTCAAGCCTCATAACTACAGCCGCTGCATCCGCTGGCTCAACAAAGAGAAAGGTAAGGTGATACTGCATCATACTCTGTTATAACGCAGTTATTAAATGTTTATATACTGATTATAAATGCTAAATAAGGGGACTTAAAGAATCATAACATCACTTACTAACTCTCTGGGAACATATGTGTTTTCTTACTGAGAGTTAGATTAGAAGATTGATACCTCTCTGACATCTGTGGGCTAAATTTGGAGCTACATGTAGCAGTTGGTTAGCTTTAGCTTAGCATAAAGACTGCAAGTAGTGGGACACAGCTAGTCTGACTCAGTCCACATTAGACTCAGACCACATTACTCGGCATTGCTGGGGATCCTTGACTTGAAATTAGAGCAGCCCAGATTATTATGGTATGGATTTAAATGTAAAAAATGTGTCCAATACATTCTCACTCCCAACTCGTCAAATACTGACACTAGGTCACTGGCCAGTTTTGAATGTTCGGGGACAATCTGTCAGTTTTATGCTTCAAAGTAAACATCACAGGAAGGTTACAGTTTCCCCACTTAAATACATGGCCTACAGTCTCTTTTCAAAGTAAAGTTAGAACATTGATTACAAAAAACCCCCATTGTTTTAGGTTTACGTCCTTGAGATAAAACATCACGGTTTGGCTTAAAATAAGTAGCCCAGAATTATTACAAACATAATATAATGTAAACTGATGTCATTAGCGTAGAATGCTACACATACTAGCATGCTACATTGTTATTAAAATAACTGGATTCACCTTTGGTTTCACATGAGACACAAACAGCAGGCTTCTGGGTGAAAGTCCAGAGTTGGTTTGACGCATCCACTCTATAATTTTCTTGCTCTCTATATTACAGTGGTTGCTTGAAGCGTTAAAAAATGCCAGCATTGGTTCGTCTCATACCCAATAAAGAGTGCCTCTGTGCGTCGGTATTTGACTTTGAGGGCCACTGACCAAGTGTCAGGACAAAATTAGATGAGTTGGGAGTAAAGTGCAGTTCAGACCAATGTTTGCGATGAGACGAAACCTTTTCATAACACTGCAGAGGGAAGGTTCAACGGTGTGAACTGGCCGGTCTGAGCTTCACTAAAGCAAGCTGATGGTGTCACCTGCAACTCAGCTGGTCAAATCGCTGGCTGTGAAGTCCACTAGTCAAATCAAAATGGCCGCAGACAGCATGTCCACTTGCTGAGCCCCGAATGTTTACAAAGTCTGACTCCACCCCTGGCTGATAGGCAGAATGTCTTATGTCTTATCTCTGGATAGAGACAGGCTAGCTGTTTCCACTCTTTGTGCTAAGCTAAGCTAACTGTCTCCTGGCTGTAGCTTCAAATTTAACATATAGACATGAGAGAGTGGTATCGATCTTCTTATCTAACTGTCGGCAAGAAAGCAAAAAAGCACATTTCCCAAAATGCAGGGGCTCTTGTTCACATCAAAATCCAAACTAAGTACGTTTATTTTCTTGTCCACAGGGATTTTCAAAATAGAAGACTCCGCTCTGGTGGCCAGGCTATGGGGCATCAGGAAGAACCGCCCGGCTATGAACTATGACAAACTGAGTCGCTCTATACGCCAGTACTACAAGAAAGGCATCATTCGAAAGCCCGATGTGTCACGCAGACTCGTCTACCAGTTCGTCAACCCCGTATGATGACGAGGATCGGCTGATCCGAGGAGAACAAGCTGAGGAGGAACCGAAGATATGCTGGACATACAGTAGAAGTAACATGAACTCTGAGGCTTGTTCGTTGTACTTTACGGTTCATTTCATTTGTAAAGACTGCCTACTAAACTATGCACTCCTGCCTATCATCATATCACTCTACTTAATTTTTCTTAAAGCTCGATTTTATTTTATTTGTCCCTTTAGCACTCTTCTTTGAAATGTATTTTTTGGTGTGTTGTTTGATTTCTCAAATAGACACATTTCTTTTTTGAACTATGGAAACATTTAAAGGACATAATGCTTATTTGCTTCTCAGTTGAGAGTTAGATGAGAAGATATCACTCTGTATCTGTATAATTAATATGTTGCTGAAGCCAGCAGGCGGCCATCTTAGCTTAGCATGAAGACAGGAAACAGCTAGCCCGGCTCTGTCCAAAGGTTAAAAACAAGCTCAGTATTCAACACATTATATCGTTACCTTGTTTGTCTAGTAAGCTTAAAAGGTGCTGGTTGGTGAGTTTCAATATCTTTGGAGAGAGCTAAGCTCGCTCTTTCAAGTCTTCAGGCTAAGCTAAGATGGCCGCCTGATGGCTCCAGCTAGCATAGTAACATGAATGAAATCAAACTTCCCGTTTAACTCTCGACAAAAAAGCGAACAAGCAGTATTCCCCAAAATGTTAAACTATTCTTTTAATTCCTCTTTTTTTTAAACAATGACACTTCTTATTGTTATTTGTGTCGATATTTAAAAGTTGCAGAGCAATGCCAAAGTAAGTGAATATTTTATTGAATCTGCCTTGATTTATAATCCTTTTTACATTTCTATCTTTGGGATTATGTTCAGGATCCAGAATAAAGCAATATATTACCAAATGTTGTCTCCTTTAAAGTAAACTGTTCATATTGGTCAGTGGCCCTACACGTCAAACTGTGATGCTCTAGGTACCCCTCCAGCACACAGATGAAAGCTTTGATAAATACTACATAGTGGACACCAAAATGGCGCCTTTTCAGTCCAATGGGACTACTCACATGGCACATACACCCAAAAAATGTTTCTTGCTTCCGGTTTACTTCCATGGTTTGTGCACAAGTTCCTGCTCAGCTAATAGACTTTACATGGTGATGATGTCATGGATTTTTAAATCGCTTTCCTTGGCTTGAGGAAAGTTTTACAAATATACAACCTCCAACAAATATTCATAATAGAAAGAGTCATATTTGACCTTGTCTGATGTGTCCTGTCAACAGTTTAACAATGGTGGACAATGCTTTTGGGGATTTTTTGGTGCAATACCACAAGTGGCCACTGGGAAAACTGGAAACAAGGCTGAGCTGCGCTCCTGGGGGCCTAGTCAAGCATCAGTGTTTTATCTTTATATGATGATGGTTGCTCGGAGCATCTAATACTGGCGCTGAGGGGTGCCTTGGTCCATCAGTATCCGACGACGGGAACCACTTACCAAGCGTTGGTATTTGACGACTTGGCAGTGAGACCAGACTGCAGAAACAAGGTATAGTGCTGTACCTGGGTCTTCGGAGTGACTGCAGAGGGGGTGCTAAATTATTGTTTGATAATTAAGTTTTAAAGGAGCAGTGTGTAGGATTTAGTGGTATCGAGTGGTGAGGGATGCAGATTGTGACCAGCTGAATCTTCTCTTGTGTTCCAAGCATGAACTCCTTGTTAGACCAAGGTAGTTGGAAACTCTTACCTCAGCAGTTAGAAATATCCTCATCAGTTTGATTGTGTCGAGAGGAAAGATGGCAAGAACTCTGTTGCTACAGGTAGTCACGACTAAAACTCTTGCCACTGCAAAAAACACGTCTTAAAACCTCTGGTCTGAAACACCGGCTACTGCAATTGACAGCACAACAACGTGAAACTCCAAAATACACCCCACCAAAGGTGTGCCCTCCTCGGCTGCGGAGGTTGGCTGTATCCCTACATTGGCTAAACAACCAAAACTGGATTTTTACTCATGGACAGCTGCAGCTATAAAGCACACAACTGAATTTTGGGGAGATACGCAACTGACCTTTCGCTAAGCCCCACCCTTTTGTGATGGTCCGACAAGCTGTCACAGTAAGCGTGGAGCCCACACTGTAACTAACTGCACTCCCTGAAGAAATATTATATTTTTTGGAAAATGAAAGAGTGATTCCAGAGAGAAGCAGACAGAGGGGTCTACAGTGTGTGTTTGAAGGATATATCCAGGATGTCAAACTGACTCAGCAGCAACAACAGGTTAAAAAGACAAAGATAGTTAGAAGCTAAAGCTGAACTATAGGCTACAGATCACAGTGTCAAAGTGAACCACCACATCACTGCTGATCGACACACAAGACAATGAATATAAAGGGAAACTTTGCTGATATTGAACCAGCTGTGTGGCATCGCAGTGTGCAGATGAACGGTGTTTGGCTTCGCCCCCTGTGTCGCTGCCAGCACCTGGACCTTTGCCACCAGACGGGCAGGGATCAAACAACGTTCATCTGCACACACTGCGATGACACACAGATGGTTGGATATGAGCAAAGTTTCCCTGCTTCCCTTCACTGGTTCCTGTACAGCAATGTCTGTCTTTGTTTTCCTGTTATAATCATTAAAAAGCAAAAGCAGCATGTGTATACATTCAGTAGGCTATATCTTCAGTAGCTAGCTAGCTAACCCTACACTTTTCAGGGTTTGATTTTGGTTTTGGAACAGGGAAGAAACGTATATCTTTTTCCAACCTCTCCAGGTAACGAGTATCATTAATACACGACATGCTCCAGGTACAACATTTAGCTCCAAATCCACAAAACCAGCCTGAAAATGAAGGAAAAGGAGCACAGCTGTGTTGTTGTCGGACCCTGATCTGAGCCGGGCTGATGCTATTATGCTTGGTCTGCATCCAGGGGCGGGACTTAGTGAAAGGATGATTACCAATTTTATGGGGTGTAATGGATAAGTAATATAACAAATAGTGTAACGAATTACTGTTGGCAGGGAGTAACAAGTTTTACTTTTGAAAAGAGTTACAAGTAATAAGTAATAAATTACATTTTAGAGTAACACTGACTTTCAGTCCATACAAAAAACACACGGACACTACCTTGTTTTTTTTCAACAAACTTGTTTCCCCTTTCAAACCAATATCGCAATATTGACACCATCACAACAAATTTGAGTCGGGTTTTTCATCACTATCGTCATTATTATCTGTGATCATAATCATCTTTATGCATATTTAAATGAACTTCTTGTTACATCAAGATGAACAGGCACTACACCAGTTAGGAGATAAAAGTACATCACTAACTATAAACATACATCTTCTAGACCGCTAATATAGGGTTTCCACAACATGAGCTGCTGCTGTCCCCTGTGTGCATAAGGAAGAGATCATCAACATAAAAAAGCATTTACATATACACCTTTTTACTGCCTCAACATGGTTAGGTCTCGTTGTTCAACTCAACACAGTTGTACAGTTACAATAGAATATAATCTTTAAATTACATCATCATATACAAATCTGACAGCGTGGGATAACGTCACGCTTTTATGATACACTGACAATTCCATTGCAATGAAATTCATACGATATGGTACCTATTACTTAATATGTTTTCCATTGCTGTTATTTTAATGAATCACATTTACATGTATAACACTACATTTTGTCTTAATAGTCAATCACTTGCATTTTTTTTTTTTTTTTTTTTTACATTTTTGTTTCTGTTACACTTACACAACTCATACACACTGGATGATGAAGAATGTTTTCCCCCAAAATATTAACCTGGTAATGTGGATTATGTGTTTGTGTTTCGTGTGTTTAATGCGTGTGTGTGTGTTTGTATATATATGTGTGTGTATGTGCATACGCGCATCATTGAGGATGTGGGACAGTTTTAATGATAGGAGTCCTTTTTGCTATGCTGGACAGCTTTACTCTAAGACACAACTTGTGAGCTGGTGATGTGTTTCTCCTCATGTGTAAGACCCAAACCTGTCGTATCCACTTCCAGACACAGAGCTAAACACATCTGACTGCTGTTGGTCCGCTGAAAGTTACAAAACTTCAGGACAACTAAGTTATAAAAAGCAACTCTCCCGTCTAATCAGAGATTCAGGTGCAACTTGTAGCTAAGATAACTCACTAATCAGCGTCTGATGAATGTGATTCCTGCTGTGAATTTAATTTCTATGGAGCAATTTTAAAATAACGCACTGCGTAAGAGTCGTCTTATGAGCAGTGCAGCACTGGTGACGAATGTATTCCCTGTGTCGCTGCGCGGTGTTCTGCAGACAAATGAAGTTTGGGTGGACTGGGAGGCAGCTACAAGTTGATCCTCACTGAAGCTGTGTCACATGTGATATGTGAGAGTTATTGCGTGGAGAGAAAACAGATAGTTGATGGTATTGGGTCATTCTTTGGCTCAGCAGGGAAACGGGCCGCATAACTAGTGCTTTTTGCTAGGTAGGGCTTTAAATGACAGCGGAGAGCCATGTTTAGACAACACGCCCTCTCTCAAGCCCAAACACTAGTACATTCATGTCCTGTTGAAGAGGCTTCGATCTTCACACAAGCACAGTAACATGCCTCCACTGGCCCCTCGCTCTGGAAGAAAAAAAGTGCCCGGCACAGGCATTGTTCAGAACCCACCTCTCATACTGCAGTGGCGACCTCGAGAAGATGACTCGATCCGACTTTGCTCTGAGGGAATGTATCGCTCATGTTTCTTGTTTGTTAGCAGTGGATTTAATATGAGACCTGAAATACTGAACCAAGAATGAAAGCTTCTGCAGAAAACTGTGTATCCTTTTTCCTCGGACTGCATGGAGATGATACTGGCAAAGGATTTGTGATGCTAAGAACAGAAAAAAAAGATGTCAAAAACAAAAACAAACAAACATAAAACAAGTTCATCATCAACACGCTTCCTTTCATGAAGCATGTCCAGAAGGATGTGATGCTTAAAACGTGAACTCTGCATTTGTAGTTGAAGTGCTGCATCGAGTTGTAGCCCTAAATGAGGCTGCAGGATTCAGGGAATGCGAGATTTTGCATAGCGCATGCTGCTATGCAAGTTCAGAAACAGTTTAAAACACATAGCACTGCACACACTGGAAAAGAGGTCGGACCAAATCACAAAGAAAAACAAAAAAAGAGAAAAAAAAAAAATCAGAGGATACTGTTTGTGGTACTTTTAACACTACACAGCATTCCAGATGTAAGAATGACGACTGACCACACACAGCATTAGAAATGCTACACAAAAATGGCATCACACTGTATATACACAATGCAGGTTAGAGAAGCTCGTCTTTGTCGAATGGGTGTAACTGATTATATTATCTTCCCATTTTCACAAGAGAACAGACTGCAGTGGACTGCAAGTTTAAATAAGCTGCATTATACTTTAAATACAGCTACACAGAGAAGCAATGTGTTCCTGCACTGTCTTGATGTTATAGTCGAGTGTGTATATACTGGAATAACTGCTGCTCCTGTTTTTAAATGTGTAAGTCCACCCACCCCAAATGCTGGATAAAATATATTATACTGATATATCGTCTTTTTAGGTTACTAAGTTTTTATTTAGGCAAGACTGCTTGGCGCATCTGTTGGGCAAGGGATGTGTTGCTCTTAAGTCTCTGGCTATGTGCGGTGCAATTGGACGGGACAGTTCAGGCTGCCTCCAATGGCGTGTCCTTGTCCAGTAGCGTGACTAGATTGGCTCGACATAATTGGCCGGGTACAGTCCCTCTCGGCCGTTGTCCAAACGACCTCTACACCAGCCTTGCTCGTCTTCGTCCTCAGTCTTGGTCAGTTCATCACCTGTGAAGGAGACAGCACTCCTTAGTCCTGCGTCAAGAACGTTAATCTGAAATGAGGATATCTGGGAACACCGCTCTGTACTGTCTGTTCTTGTTCTTGTACAGAGGTCATGAGTCAAAGTCTCTCCCGCTCCCAGTAAAATTTGACCAGACAAATATGTGCAAACCTCTTATAGAGATCACATCTGTCTGGGTCAAATTGATCACTATGAGACCATGGTTCTATTTCTTTATTTCTGATACAGATTACCATCAAATTGACATTTATGTACGTATTACATGAATATAACGTACTCAGGTGCATTATGTGACCAGGCATTATCAATCCATCTGACAAGGGCGTCTTCAACAACAGATGTTTTCCCTGTGTGTATTTGTTTTCTGGCAGCCGAGACTGTTTCTCATTGTCTGAATGGAGGAACACCAAGTATCACTGCTGCATCTCATTGGCTCATGTTTGGCTGTTTGTCATAAGTGTAGAGGAGACTATGTTTTTTTTGTCATTGAGGGAAAATTACCATCTTTTTCCTGTCAGTTTTAAATGTGAACCCAGCACCAGCCTCAAGTAGCCAGCCAGAAACAAACGGGTTACCATGATACAAAATATCATTGGAGTAAAGTTAAAAAAAACATCCAAAATGAACACTATAAGCAGACTATGTGGTTACCATAAATAAATTGATTAACCAGCATCTCTATAGGAATAATTCTGTCCATTATTCTGCCATTCCTCCTATCGCACACTCACATATATGTAGATTTTTGTCGAGCTGCGAGTGTCATGCAGGTTTGCATCACCGAAGGTTAATGACAAACGCGGCGTTCATAAGGTCGGAGGTTCCGAGGGGGAAAGTGCTATGAACACGTGGACGGAGCGGAATTTTTTGCTTGGAACGTTGTGCAGAAGTGTAGCAACCTGAGGACCCCGAGTTCACGTGGCATGATGTTACAGCAATGGCGGCCCCCTTTGCCACCGGTGAGTCAAATAATTTTTCTTAGGTAAAAAAAATGCATCTCAAAGACGTCTTTAAGCAAATTCTCCACTGCTACATGTAATTTGAACATTCCGTGCATAATTATACGTAGAATTAGTAACGTTGCCAACACCATACATTAGCAAAATGTCTTTGACCTCTTCATTTAGCCAAAAAGGCTAACAACATCAGCCCAGCTCCACTGGGCTACAGATTTATGCGTTATCATTGAACAAAACACAGGAGAGCGAAAATCTTCTTGCGGGCATGCATGTTTGTTTACAACTAAGGTCCGACGTGAGGCGATGAACGCGCTTTTTCCAGCAGTAGGGGCTTTTCCAGGCTTTTCATGTCAGGTCTTTGGAAACCTCCGAGCCCTCTGAACGCAGCTAAAATCACTTGACAACACTGACTCCTCGGCGAGAGAGGAGAGGGAGAGACACTGTGCTGCTGCCAGAGGAGCCGCTGAATGAGTTCCCTCTGAGCGGTAAGTCACTAAAAGAGTCTGAGAAGTTCATGAAACTGTTCATGAAACATTCAGGACGCCACAGTTTATTCCACACCACTGAAGCTGCTCCTCTTTTTGGAACCACTGCAGAGTCTGTAATAATTTTGCTTTCAGCCATGCTTGTTGTTGCCATGGGTAACAGTATGACGTCAATATGTCAACAAGTCGAAATATCCCGAGGATCACGATTTGAATCTTTCTCATCATATTAAAAATGACAGCGGCATTATCGTGAACGAGATGATATGACACACCTCTATTTCACACCCAGCATCACTGATGAGTGCAGCTGACGGTCAACAGTGACATCACTGGGTTGGGCTGTTAACCTTGTAATGTGTTACTCTAATTCTGGAATATACTGGAATCAGTCTGGAATATATCCACTTAGTGTTTTTAATTATAGACTATTTAAAACTTGACAACATAAATATTCCTAATGAGTCCTTTTTGTTTTTCCAGTTGGAAGTTTTTTGCAGTGTTTGTGAATTACATCAGCTGACAGGAAGTAAACATCGACCCAAGCTGTTGCCTAGCAATGCAATTCAAGCTAAACAGTCTAGAAAATGTAACTCCTCCAAGTTTATACAACCCCTAATTCCCAGAGGACACGACCTCAGTGTCTTCTGTGGAAACTGCAGCCATTGAATTTCAATTAAATTAATTTCATTAGGCTTTACTAAGCTGGTCTGACCCACAGTAAAGGCAATGTAAATTAAAGGTACCCTGTGGAGCTTTAGACCGTCAACACTGTGGGAAGATGTCTTTAGGAGTGGGGCCCTGTTTTGTTTGTTCACATGCACAGGAGAGCACACATGTAGTACGAGCACATGTGTGACGCAACATAATTCCTGCCAGTGGTTCCATACAATTTCACTGATGAAAAGCAGCAATATGCTGACAAAACGCAAAGAAGACTTGTAATTCAACATAAATGTAAACTACTCAGGTATTTAAAAAAATCGTCTTTGCAAATGATTTCTGAGGAAAGAAGTGCATTCAATATTTAAGTTCGACCTCAAGGATACAAATGAACTAGTGTCAGAAACACTGAATGCAAATAGAGACTTTGTTTATTTACAAGAAAAGTCCACAGGGCACCTTTCATGTTTTCCAAGCAAGAACAAAGAAGAGAATTTGCGTGCAGGTATAAGATGTCTTCAAAGACTCCCTGCAGTCATTGGCACGTATCCCTAAGATGATTAAAAAACACCTCATCTCAAACTGCGTGGTTAAAAATAGGACAGCATGGGAATCAAGATGGAGATGCACAGCTGAAGCTTCTCCAATGGTTATTTCTCCATGCAGAGCTCGTCTTTAAATCCTTAGTCACATCTTTTTTTAGGGCTCCAATGCACGTTTTCCACACTGTTTCCCAAAGAGCTGGTGTTAATTGGTGGCTAGTGCCTGTAATTTGTTTTCCAAATGGTCATTATTGACTAATCCCTGCTATCTTCTAACAAGGGAAGGGTGCTTTAGAAAAGAAACCAGGACAGAGCTGGTGATTTCTGACCACCTGTGTGATGCGACAGCTCGGCCATGTCATCATAAACCTCAGCCTACAGTGTCACAGGCCCCGTTTATACATCATTAAGTAAACATGAGCTGCATGACAGCAGACAAAATCAATCTCCTGTGTCACCTGGTCACTGATAATTACCTGCTTTGAAGGTGAGCTCATCTTGTTCCTGGCCTTCATAGTCATAGAGAGCGCGGACGCGGACCCCTCTCCCAGAAGTGCTAGAATCATCTTCGAAAGAATTTCCGTTTCCACCGTTTTCGTTGCCAGAGTATGCAGCGGGCTGCTCGTCATCGGACCACTCAGTTGAGTAAGCTTGGTTTTTGTCATAGCTGCTCACACTGGAGGAGACAGAAAATGCATGGTGAGATTTAATGTTAAGAAAGGTATTCACACATCCAACTGTGTCAGATGCAGGTGCGCTGGAAAATATCACTTGAGTCTTTGAACAGAAAATCCTGCAGACTGCTCTTGCTTTTGTTTCGGTCCTCCTGGACCTTCGCCAAGAGCGTTCAACACCAATATTTCCAACACTGAGCTTAAATAGAAACTGCCCCACCCATTTCACAGGTGTGCACAGGTGTTTGGGGAATTAATCAGCTGTGGGTGTCTCTCTCAATAATTGACAACAGCCTGAGTACCAGATGTTACATAGCACACAAAGGAAAGAACAAGGGAACAAGAAAAACATAGGAAAAATCTAGAACACACATCTCCTTCCACAATAAAGGCTATTTTCAAGATTATTATCAAAACATGTTGATCTTATGAATGAACACATCGGTCTTGCAGCTTTCATAAATCATTAAAAAAGTTCAACATTGTATACTCTTATGCCATGAATCATAAATTGGTCTTTGAGATCCCCAAATCCATTATAGCACGACATGCTATGGTATTTAATCATTTAATCCTTTGGGAGATACTTTTGCAGTATTTCTTTAGTAGTATTTCTTCAAATACTGGTGTTGAACACTCTTGACGAAGGTCCAGGAGGACTGAAATGTTAGTGTTACTAATAAATTGTGAAGATGAACAAGAGCTGTGTGCGGGATTTTCTGTTCAAAAAAAACAAAACAAAACTAAAGTCTTTATAATTATCACCAAATCCCATTAAAAGGTCAAAACCAATGATAAGTTGGTGCTACTAATGAATACTGTCACTGTAGCTTATTATTCTGTGCCACATGGGTGCAGTGTTCTCCCACCCACTTATAGAACTGGCCCGTCATAATGACTGGGAGAACATATATTTTCTCAGCTTTTAGTTTTAATACTATATATTCATCTTCCCCAATATTCAAATATGCTCAAAATGTCCCCTTAATATGTAGATAAAGGTATAAATAATGAAAAATATTAGTTATGCCATGACAAACAACCACACACTGGACTGAAGAGTAAATCATGCTGCCTACATGTGTGTTGACTGAACAGATATAACATTAAAAGTGAAAAATTGATCTACAAGAGGAGGAATATTTGACAGCAATACAGAATGACTGAGAGCCTTACTGCATTATGTTCCATTATATTTTGAATTGTCCCTTTTTTCCTTTACATAAATAAAAACATTTCCAACATTAACTGATGTAAAAAGGCACAAAGTAGTGCATAAAAATTCATCAGAAAGTAGGAAAAACAATGTAGGAATGTAGGAAAATGTTGGACGTTTAAAATCATCCCGCTTAATGTTGAAATGAAACCTTATTTGTCTGACAAAAAAATAAATAAATAAATAAAAATCAGGCCAAATCATACAAAAAAACATGGTGTTTCCTTAATAAATACATTTTAAAAAATAACTAAAATGTCAGTGTTCTGAATAAAATAATATACTGGTTTACACACCCCACAGCAAAAATCTACTACGTTTCATTTTCACATGATCTGAGCAGTATACCCGTGTGTGCCGCTTGTAATAAACACAAACTGTCTCGGGGAAATAATAAACTATCTGGCATTGAAAATGTTTTAGAAAAAGATTTAAAAAGTGTCAAAATCAACCAGACGCGCCAGTCGCCTTCCACAGCGTGGTATCAGTCATTTCTGTTTTAGTGAGTCCACCAGTTTGAAACTGTCAGAGGAAGACAAACAGTAACTTCTGTGGTTAAACAGCGCAGCCAAAACTGAAATCCTGGCGCCGTGCCTGGTGCCGCAGATCTTAACTGTTGAAAACTATTAAAAAGACATCAGTAACACTCACTGTTGCACTGGAGGACATGCTCTTAAAATTATGATAAAGATGAGCAGTGTGGTTTAATTAGAGCTGATCCAACACACGCCATCCAGCTGCTGTAAATACTAACATGAAATCTGCAGCTGGAAATAGTCCCCAATAAATTCACTATTTCATTGTTGTCTGAGTAACAACAAAACTAAGGTGCTAATCTGCTAGTTTCAAAAACTAAGGTGCTAATCTGTTTCAGGAAATGATTTAGCCTTTTTAAAAAACATAAGTATTCAGACTGATTAAATAGAGTGTGATTACTAACCTGCTACGGTCACCAGGTGGAGCCACATGGTCAGTGCTCGGGGTGGGTGGGGCTCCGTCTGGCTTCTTCTTCTTTGGAGGAGCGCTGGCCTGGTCTGGGTTGTATTCCTGGAGATGAGAGTGACAGGAAACACGTGAAAGCAGAATAAAGAAGAGCAGTAAATGAGGTCGAGATGTGTCTGCTGCTTAAAGGTTTGACGCTGTACCTCAAACGCAGGCCAGTTCATATGCATCCCCGGGCCGTGGTTGTTGCTGAACCACTTCAGGTCCTCTTGTGTGTTCGCACCGAGGATCGTGCGCTCCAGTTCTCTGTATATTGTGGCATAGCTGCGGAGAGGAAAAGGGAACAAATGGTGACGCTGGAAAGTGCCAGAAGAGACCCGGGGGTGCTGCCAACTTGGCGACACAAGCCACAGTGCAGTTCAAATTCTGGGTTGAGAGAGATCCAATGTTGGGTCATGATGAGCCTTCAGTGTCTCCCTGAGTTTTCGGCTGAAGCTGAAGCCCTCAACAGCTGAAGTGTTTGGCCTGAATAATCCTAATAATCCTTTACAAGGGCAGTCTTGTTTACGGTGCCACAGTTTCACCAAATCTCTGCAATGTGTTAGAGATTAGAAAGGGCAGATTCCCCTCGTAGAGTTACCACCTAATTTACAGGATAAACCAAACATTTATCTACACACAATCTCCATAAAATCTGGGCATAAACAGACCATCTAACATCATCTAAGCTGGCACATTACAAGAATGGGTGCTGTTTTGGATCGCAGAGATGAGCAACAGCACATTTTAAAAGCAGAGCATTTACATTTTATAGCTAGATTTTGGAAAGATGAGGACATGCTCTTTGTAAAAGGCGATAATATTCGGTAATGTCTATCAGTGGAGCAAATGGCTCTCTGCAGGTTTATGATCATGATCTTACTGAATCCAGAAAATACACAGTGATAATAATCCTTCTGGCTTTCATGATAATGACTTCAGCTCATGAAACAAGGCAGTTGCAGAGTGTTAGTGTGTGTTTTTATTTTCAGTGGGCGGTTCTTTAGCCCCTCTGCAGTGGCTCCCTATTGCTTTGACCAAAAATTTAGGCTACATGGAAATGAGTCAGTTATTTTTGCACATTTTAATTTATTATTTATCACTGTTGTAGGTCTACAGGGATTCTTACATTATCCAGTTGTAAAAAGAGGCCTACACCAAATTTAAAAAAATGTTTTAACATTTCATCAACTAAAATGTGAGTTATAGTGATGTCTACAGCCTGGTGTCTCTTCTTTAGAACATCAAGAGTGGTGACTTGTCTTGAGTCTCCTTAGTGAAGCTAACCGTGGATTCCAATTCCAGAGATGAAAAGTCTTGGAGGAAAATATTGAATTTAACAGTGCATAGACAGATTTATTTGCTTTCGCTGCAAGGAACCAAATATTCATAAAAACGTAACTGCAGACTAGCCACCTGGTGGTTAACATATTAGACCTATTAGTCATGTGGATAAGCTAATTTAGACTCAATAACGCTTTTTTATAAGGGTTAAATATATTCAGGGGCTTCAGACAGATTTTTTTTTTTTTAACCAAAAAAGGCTCCTCTGGTAGTAAAGGTTACTGACCCCTGGTCTAGGCTTTAAGTCTAGTATACAGTACACTGGGGGGCCTAAAGAGTCAATCTTGCCCACATGTGTGATGACTAATAGGTGATCTATAGGAAAATAAATATTTGAAAGCCATACAAAATGACTGAGAACCTTACTGTATTATATTCCTTCACATTTTTATATTTTGAATTGATGCCAGGCAACTGAATTTTATGTTTTCCTTTCCTTTACATAAATAAAGACATTTCTGCCATAAGTTGATGCAAAAAAAGCACAATTTAGTGCATGAAAAAAACACGAGAATGAAGGAAATGAAGGGTTTGATGCTCAAGATATTGTTAAAATGAAACGTATTGCCCTTGATATGAGTCATTATAGCTGTAGAAAATAATATTCATTCACAGAAAATGTCTGCTATGCTATATTTGTCTAAGTAAACCTTGGCAGTAATTTCTAGTATCAGTCACTGCTGCACTGTAAAAAACAATAGGTTCATATAAATAGAGCATCCCTTCTATCTGCGTTTGTGTTGATAAATATGAGTTAAATGTTTGTACAAAACACCTCAAGTTAAGATTTCTAGTCCTAGTTAAGGTTTCCTCAAAATAAAATCTGTTCCGCAAGTGTTTTCCTTAAGGTTTCCTTAAAATGTTCACTTAAATATTTATGGTTTTCTCCTTGTCTTGGTCTTTTACTTAAAGGAGCCCTAGCCTGTTGCACAAAGTACCTTCAGCAAGGTAAAACAAAAGCTTATGGCAACTCTGACTCTATCTTAACTGCAACATGACTGAGTTAATGGTGATGAATGAAAAAAACTAACACACCCAGAGAAGAGTGTTCTGTGACCAGGAGAACCCATTGGATACGCTTTTGATGTTACACTATAGATTTGATTGGATGAATTTTCGTTGCTTCTTCCTACAGTTGTTTTCTTTTTTCTGGTCTTTGGGGATCAAATTTACTTTGTAGTATGAGATTTCTATGATTGTATTCCTCCAGAAGTTTATTCTTTTCCTCCTCAGACCAATATGGTTTTCTTGTCTTCTTCTTTTCTGCCATTTTTCACTAACTAAAGGCCAACTGTGTGAGACGATAACAGGCGCCACAAGCGTGAGTCCAAGCAACAAACAATCTCCATGGAAACTTTTACCGCTGTAAAATCTCTTTCAACACAGTGAATGACTTTTTCCTTAACATAGGAAACCTTTTAAGGAATTCTGTGCAACTGTACAAGTCCCTCAGCTAAGGAGAAATGAAGCCTTAAGTGTCATACTTAAGGAGATAAGTAATGGTGTTTTGTGCAGCTGCACCCAGGTCTTTTTTATTCTAAGAGTAAGAGATGAAACACAGTTACCCTGATGAGGACTGTTCCTTTATCACGAGTACAGATATTGACAAATGTTATTCATATAATACTTGTATTGATATAAAGTTAATTACCTGTATTGGATACTTGTTTAATCTGAGTATTTGGTTCAACCCCAGTTAAAATTAAATGCAAAAATTATCACTATATGCATGACTCATATTGCAGTCACAATGTCTGTAAAAATAGCGCAGTATGATTTCTTTTGTTATACCGTGCAGCCCCATTTTCTTCACAAAAACACAGCTGTTAGGGGCGACACAGGTGAGGTTGTGAATAGTAAAGGACAGGACACACCAACATGAGTGATGACACCAGTCAGGATGAACCACACCACAATCCTCTCAACAGCAAAGGCCTTGAATCATTGATGGTAACCAGAGGCCGGCTTGGTTAAAGACCCTGAAAACCACTTTGCTGTGGGTCCCAGCTTTGTTGTTCCACGCAGGTTAAAAACAGCCCAGAATATGACAAGCGCTCACAGTGAACAAAATTCAGTTTGGCAGAAATGTCATTGACTGAATAATCAATTAATTAGTGCGGTGAGTCTGAACGCTAATGAGAAGTGCATGCCTGGTTGAGATGTGTGTTGAGATTAATCAATTTGAGGAGAACTGTGCTGAATGTGACACAACAAATCAAACTAATCTGTTATAAAAAATAATGTTCAATGCTCAGAGTTCTTTACCCATGTTGCATTCAATACCACTGTGACTTTAAAACAAATATAAAATCACATGAGGAAAAACTGTTTTTGTGGTTTTTACCTCTGACACAGTATTTTACTAAATCATATGTGAGAGAAAACACAGTCAGAGCTTCTTTAACCTGCAGCTCTATGAAACCTTAATAAAACCGCCTCCTTCCGCCCGGCTGACCTTTGGTTCTCGGTGAGGTTAAGATGGCGTTTGATGTCCAGCAGGGCCTCCTTGAGGAAGGTCAGCCTCTTGACTTCATGCTGCTGGCACTGGTCAAACACCTGCTCCATGCACTCCATGTACTGCGGGGTGCACTTATTCAGCTCCTCCAGAGACTTCTCATACTTCTCTTTAGCCTGAGACACAAAAACACACAACACACTGTTCACTGAAGCTTCAGTGGAAAAGAAACTGTTTACCATGGCTCTGTGGCAATGTTGTAAAATTAAAAATCTGCAGCCTGTTGCACCAGCTGTGTGTAAGCTCAAACTTAGCCTTGCTATACTGTAAATTATTACTGAGTTGTGATTTATGCATTGCTAAAATAAAAGCAGTTGCACCACAGAGATCAGTTACAACATAACTCTAATAACTAAATAGTTGTAGTAGACCCCAGGGGTCGGGGTAAATCATAAAATGCCACAGAATTAAACTCACTAATGGTAAAACAGCAGCATTTTTTCAGTAATTGCTGCCACTGTGCAACACAGTAATCCAGCAGAAACCTAATTTATTGATGTTATATTTCAATATCGACCCAGCTTACTACCATGTGCTGTAATACCAAGTGGCTCATTTCAGCCATCAAGCTACTGTGTACCATAACAACAACAGTGGAACTCTTTTTTATGGCCATTTGCCTTAGCTATGATTTTTCATCCAAACTAGATGCCACACAATGCTGGTCCTAGCATATTTGGTGTCCTAGGTGAGCCTCCCCCTCATATGTATTACCAAAATGCAAATAAACAACCTAACTAACAATATAAATCTATAATTCCATACAAAAATATATACAAATCAACATACAGAAATAAACAGTTTTAAAGTCATTTAGTCCTTCATTACACTAGTTTTAAATGACGCAAATTCAATAATACACATGTATGAAACAACCTCTAACATAACTTTCTTTCACCTGAAAAGAGCTTAAAAAATAACCAAAAAGCCTTTTAACTACATATGCTACACCATAATTCCCTCTCTAATATCTACTTTATAGTGCTGTGAAAGCATCAACACATTTCTCCTTCAAACAGCTGATTTATTCAAGTTTCTCTCAAAAAAACCCTACATTTTACAAGATTACATTGAACACATCATGAGAATATTATAGTTTACCCTCATCCAATACTGACTTTTACTGAACAGAGCTTGAAAGCTTCACAATGCAAATCAATGCAACCTCAGTGAGCTGTTCATTGTGGCCATGGGCTGCTTAAAGGTAACGTCACATAACTCTCCTCCTGCCAATTTCAGTTTCTTTCTCTCCACATCCACTCCTCTCAGTAGTGTAGTGGTGGTTGAGTGGGCACCAGAGAGCTTTTGTCGATTTGACATGATAATGATACAGCGTGTTTCAGGGTTCAACGTGACGTCAGATTACTCGCCCATCTCCCCCAGAGAGCAGGTAAAGCGTAAGGAGCTGGAGAGAGGGCTTCTCTATTATTTAGTAGGCTTTGCTATGTAGTTATGTTGTGGCCTCATGTAATACTTCAAATTAGTAATAACATTACTAAAAAATGTTAGAGATAAACATTTTTTTTCTTCCTCATTTGTGGTGCCCCTGATGGATGACAGCCCCCTTAGCATTTGCCCAAACTGCCTACACCACAGGCTGCACTGATGCCACAAGTAATAACTGTCTTATTAATTATAGCAGCTGATTTAGCAACAAACTAACTGGTGGTTACTGGGGCTCTAATGTTTCAGACGTCTCTAACTAAACTTAAAGACTTTCATCTCTTCAAGTAGTTCCACAGCCTCGTTCTCACCTTCTGCACATCCTGCTTGCATTTGTCCGTCTTCTCATGGAGTTTCTTCTGCTGGTCTGCTGTGACAGAAGCCTCAGTCTTGCCGTTGGCCTCTCGGGCTGCAGCCAGCTTCTCCTCCTTGCAGGCCATGTGGTACGATTTCTTAGCTGCCTCCATCTGGATGGACGAACACAGGAATTGTCAGTGTTTCACATACACGATCTAATTTGTCGCATCAGCTCATCTCAAAGGAGGAATGACTCTGTCCAGACACGATACCAGATTGAAATGTGATCAGTATTTATAACTGCATAAAGATCATAAAGATGCCTTTTTTTTGCTATTAAGGGTAAAACCTCAAAGTTAGAGCAGTAAAAACACTGTTTCTACTCGCTTCAGTTAGACTTTGTTTCTAGTATATCACTGCACTAGTGAGGAAACAAATGTCCCAGTCAGACGTGGGTCTAATAGAGTCTCAGTCCACTCAAATCATACAGGTCCAGCCCCAAAGCAACGGACTCAAACAGCTCCTCAAAAGGGTAAAATACAGGGAAGATTCCACTTTCAACAAGGTGCTGCATCAACAGTTTCAGGCAGTAAAGTTTGTATCTACACAGTGTCTCCCTACACTGAAAATCAAGACTTGGTTCACTGACAATTAATTAGTGTCTGGCTCTGTTGCCTCGTAGAGTTTTTGTTTGAAATATCACGTACAAAGGATTGGATTTTAACATAGCTCTCAGAGCTGTAGATCGGGAGAGGTGCCAGTGAAACCACCATGGGTACAGCCACAGACGGTGTCATGGAGAAGCTCCAGGATTTGCCTCTAGATGAAATCATTAGTTCAGTCTGCCTCTGTGCTGCTCAGATATATGCTTAAATTCAGAAATTCAAACTTAAACCCTATTTATATAACTTGTGTGGCCAGGGGACTTCATGTGATTTTAAATTTAATTATTACAATTAATTTTAAATATTTACAACATACAAACCTAACTCAAAAGGAGTAGGTTATAATCAAAAACAAATTGATAATACAAATAAGTATATAATCAGAACATCTGAAATAAAATAAATAAATAAAACATTAAGTAAGAAGCAATATCAATAATCCTGGCCTAATCAGAGGACTAATGGCGCATCAGTCTGGTAACAAATCTGACAGAGTTGTTGGTAGAGTATCAATATACGTCAAGCAGAGCTTCCAAATTCTAGAAAGGTGCCATATTCGTTTCTTGGACTATACATGCTCTTTTCAATTGGAATATTAATTCCAAAAACCATCTGCTGTGCACTTCCTGGTAATGCGCAAAGCTATTTACAAAAACCTCTTTTGGAAGTTCTGTAAAGAAGCACTAATGGTTGTTACGTTCCCAAGAAGGCAGAGTTGTGCGTCTAATGGAAAAGTAAATCCAAGAGCCCTCCTCTATACCACATCTAAAACATCTGTCTAATGAATCAGGTTTATATTTATGCAATATCTGTGGCGTAATATAGAGTTGGTGTAGACAGTTATAATGGATCAGTCTGTATCTAGCATTAACTGTGGCAGACAAACTTATTTGACATAGTTCTGTCCAAAGCTCTAATATATCATTCTTTTAATTTACATTTAAGCCATGATCTCACTCTTAATAATTGTTTAATTAGATCCTGAATTGTGAAGCACTTTGGAAACTAAGTTTCAACATGAGCACATTGAATGAATCATTGATTATTCTTCTGACAACTAAAGTAATAATGATTGAGATCACAGAGCCCCGTTTCCACTGAGCAGTTCAGTTCAGTACAGTGCGCTTTTTTTCCGTTTCCACTGTGAAAAGTTGTGGATGGTACCAATGGAACCGTCCCGTACCTTCCCCATTTTTGGTCACCCCTCTGTTGGGGTACCTAGCACACAGATCTGATACTAAAAGGTGGAGCTGTGAACACTGCAGTCTGTTGATTGGTCAGTAGAGGACGGTCACTCTGCTCAGGGCTGAGTTGTGGCTGGTTTTGAGGCTCATGTAACCACTGTTCATACCGTGGAGAGTGTTATTAGTAAACTGTAAGTATAAAATGAAAGGATGTTTTGTTGCCTCTCTCAGCAGCTGGAGTCGGAGAAAAAAAAAAACTTATTTCACTGGGCCGACTGCCGGCAACTTTTAAGGTGGAACGTTAACTTGTAATGTTGATTAATGCATGAGCTGACGACGTGAATCCATCAACACACCTTAAATTTCACTTTAACAACTCTGACCATCACTTTAGTTTTTACATGACAGACACTTTTAGTAATGAGTGGATCTTGAAGCGTTTATATATATTAATTTCAACCAGGGCTGCATTTATTCTAATCCTCACTTGCAGAAACAAAAAAAAAGCCCTGTGGAGCGTCGTTCCTGTGGGCTTCAGCAACACTAATCCCCTGAGCTTGCCTGAAAAGGACTAAATGCACAAATCTGCAATACCTCATGGAGAGAGACTCTCACTGCAGCCTGTTCTATTTTGTTCTGAAAATTCTGGCGTGCAGCCTTGTTCTGTATAATGAACGAGGTGCAGACTGATGGAGGAGGAAATACAGTGAGTGCTGGACGGAGCAGTAAGTGACAACAACCCCGTCCACATTTAAGAATACTGTTTGCAGAGGAAATGCTAGGGTCTAGGTACCATTTCCGAAGAGTTACTTTCGGTTCCAAAGGTACCAGTGTTTGGTGGAAACGGGCTTTGCAGTGATGATGGTTTGCTAAACATGATGAATTAGTGGCGTGGAAACCACAAATATCCACAGTTGTGTGTAATGACAGCTGCTCTGGCACCGGTGGAGAACCTCACCAATGTAACACCATCAGTGAACATCCATGTTTGGCAAACTGTGGATGTGGAAATGAGGCTTGTGCATGTGCGCCCAGCTCTACAATGACTGAGATTTATAAAACAGGAAACATGCGTACGTGCATCTTCATAAATGTGACGAAAAGAGCTGTATGCACATTTTTGTCTTTGTCCGTACACACAGTTTTATGCATGTGGCCCCAGGTGTTACTTTGTGTTTTGCATTTTTCCCTACTGTATTTTGTTTTTATCAGGATGTCAAGTTTAAAATAATGGAGACTCATACAGGAATGAATGTTGCTGTGACACAGCTGGAGACAAATCAACATCTTAAGCACAAGTGCGAACCATACAGCAACCCAATTCATGTCTCACATGATTCATGAAGTGAACACAACTTGTTCTGTCACATCAAGGACAAAGACGGTGACTCATATAAATTTGCTTCCATCCCCCTCACCTCCTTGAGCTTTTTAGCCCACGGTTTCTGCGCCTTCTTAAAGCCTTCCTCCGCCTCCTTCGCCTCTTTGAAGCCTCCGATCATCTGCTTGTGGTAGGCTTCCTTCTGCCAGTTCTTCACTTTCTCTACGTCTTCGTTCATCAGGTTGTTCTTCACATCTTGGTGCAGCTCGCTCACCTTCTCTGCCTCAGTCATCACAGCCAGCCAGGCTCTCTCCACTGAGCCGTACTGTGGGCCTGAGGGGTCGGACAAAATTATTAACTCCATATAAAATATTCAGTGCAATAACACGCAGCCAAATATTACCAGAGAGCAAACAGCAAACTCTGTACATGCTGTGTGAAATTGAAAAACAGCGTTAAGTACGTTCATTTGTTGAGCTATTTATTTTATTGACCCTCTCCAGCGTGCTGACCTTTCTCAATGAGCTGTCTCCATCTCTTGGACCAGGCAGTTAGCTGATCACCATACGCTTTCTCTATCTTGGCACGTTCCTGCAGGCAGCCCATGAGGTCATTGCAGAGCCGGTGGCCGTCATCAAATCTCTTGACAGCACGTTTGTAGTTCCCCACCTGAGAACACACAGACAGAAAGGTTAATGGGACAGAAAGCAAATCTGTCTGTACATACAGTATATCTCTAAAGAAAAAAACCCATCACATTATGTTAAAAAAAGATGAAAAAGTGTATTTTCATACATCAGTATGACTCATCAAAATATATGATGATAGGCTACACACTTCGAGAATGTATGGTGTAACAGGGAGGACGCTTCCTTTAAGAGTCTAGGTTTTTGAATTCGATTTCAGTATGTACAGTATTACTGTGCATAAACAGCATATACACTTTTGGTCGTCATGTGCTGGTAGAGTATTAAATGTAGCTGTTATAGCAAATAACACCCCCAAAGAAACAAGTAACAGGCGAGTAAAATAACATATTTTTTAAAAGACCAGTTTCCTGTAAATATATAAAAACAGGCTGATTTAATGGGGTTTAGCTTTAAGGGGCCTCAAACTGAACAAAATTACAAACATTTCATTTCTGTGACCATTTCTTCGCTTTAAAGAGAGGTATGTGACATTATTATGGTTTATTCTTCACCTATCATTTTTTTATCTGAATGCTAATAGCAGTTAGCGGATAGCTTTTGCTGTAGTAGCATTATTAGAGCATGAAGTGATTTACTCTCCTCTCCCAAAAACAGGATAGAATGTCTTTTCAGAGTTGTTGTGTCTTTTAAAAGGTGCAATGTGTAAGATATGGCCAGAAATTTAGTTTAAAACATTCAACAACATTAACAGAATGTGAAGAAGTAACAGTTTTGACATTATGTTAGAGATGTTTATATACTGTTGGCAGAGATATCTACTGAAATGAGCATGCTTTCCAGCTAGCCCCGGTCCGTCCTGTCTTGTAAGACCACCTCGAGAGGCGATGGTGAGTCACCATCGTGTCCAGTCTGCCCTCAGTCTAACAGCAGAGGATAAAGAAGTAGAGCTGCCCCGAGGGCTTGTCAATAAGGTTGGGCAATTGAACAGCATCTAGAGCCAGGAAATAGTCACATCTAACTTCGTGAAATGAGGGTTTATTTCAACCAAACCAGAGTTAGTGATCATTGAAACAATGGAAAGACCAACCAAGATGATGTGTGCGAGTTTCATTTTGTTTATGTCCAGTTTGAATTCAGTGAGTTTTACAATGAGTAAACAAGGCAATTAAACTTGTCTAGTGGTTCCCAACTGGTGCAGCCACAGGACAGTCATACAAGCGTTTGGCCATGTCGTTGAGCTAGTTTGCTGTCTCTGTCAAGTAGCTGTCCAGTGTCCAGTTGTCAGTCACTCACTCTACAGCAGGAAACGACACTTCAATGTAAAATCTTTGTGCTGGAATTTCACTGTACTTTAAAATAAAGTGTGTTTTTAAAGAACTTGACATGTTTACAAGTCACTTGTGGTCCATTCAGAGTGGACCCGACCCACCAGTTGGGAAACACTGGGCTAGTCTTAGTTTGGTGAAAGAGAGAAACTTAAATTCAGAACATGTATGGTTGTATTTTAGGGTTTAACAAGGATAATAGGTGTAAAAAAAATCTTTCTTGACATTTTGGAAAGTTTATTTTGTTTACTGACTAAACTAAAAAAAAAGCTAAGAGAGCTTATACTGGTTGGTTTGGAGGTGAAATGCCCCTATTAGTTTGGAGCACGTGGCCAGGCGTTGCACACTGCACCTTTAACTATTTTAGAAATAAAAACCAGACTGGGGTGCCTGTGACTCAGAGGTAGAGCAGGTCATCTACTAATTGAAAGATAGGCGGTTTGATCCCCAGCTCCTTTAATCCACATGTCAAAGTATCCTTGGGCCAGATACTGAACCCCAAATTACCTCCAGTGGCTGTTCCACTGGTGTGTGAGAGTGAATGGTTACTGAGTAGCAGGTGGCACCTTGGTAGCCTCAGCCACCAGTGTGTGAATGTGTGTGTGTGAATGGGTGGATAGTCTAAAAGCACTTTGAGAGGTCAGAAGACTAGAAAGGCTCGATACAAGTGCAGTCCATTTACCATTAGATAGAAATATAGGTGTGGAGGAAGATGTTAATGCTTTCACATTTTTATAATCAACAAAAATACATATATCTTTATTTCGCTTTTAACTTGATGGATCCTCACATTAACGTCCTTGTCTGCTACCAAAATGTTATTCTGTCTGTCTTTGTCAGAAATCAGAGATAATTTAAAACTAATTTTAGATCATGTTTACTTCAAAATCTGTGCTCCAAAATGGGCACTGGCTGAGTTACATGTGGGTGGGCGTCTGGCCCCATTTTATCTTAGAATGCATGGTATCCAGCACTGTTTTGGATATTTTGATGCTAATCTCTAAGTATATCCTGAAATGTACAGCACGTTCAATCAACTGCAGTATCTAATATGCTGCACTATTCATGCACATTCAGTTCCACACAACAATCAGCTTCAGCCACATTTATTTTCTGGATAAAGACATCAAAACATTTTTTGTCCTATCCTATAAACACTCCAGTATCCAGAGTTATTTCCTGCCTTTTCTTTTAGGTCTCGCCACCTTAAGTGATACCGCCTTAAAAGAGCAGAGCCAGGCCGTGTGGATCCACCTCCTCAGTGCCTGCAGGGGGCGTGAGCTCATGGTGCATGATAAAGGGAGGGTAGTGTGGTGAAGGGGGGGGGGGGGGGGGGGGGGTTGCTCGTGCCTGTGCATGTGTAGTTATGCAATGACATGGGCTTGTGTTTGTGTGTGTGTGTGTGTGTGTGTGTGTGTGTGACTGCTTTAATCCTCTTGAGTGGTGTAATGCAGGCAGACAGATTCTCAGGGATAGACGTCGAGGTAGAGACAGAAATACATAGAAACCACACACTGCTGCTGTAAATACATACAGTCGTGTTCATACATACATCACACACACGTGTGTCTCTCTGAGAGCCTGTCTGATGCGTTTGCTGGCTGCAGGGCTGCGCTGTGATTGGCCCTGACACAAACATGCATGTGCGGTTACGGTTTGAGATGAGAGAGCTGCAGGGAGGCAGTGAGACAGGTGTACGGCGGTATGACTGTTGGCCTGCGTGACAGATTGCCAAGTCACACCAACAACAACACGCAGGTGGACTGGTTCTACACATGAAAACATGAGCCAGCTCTTGTTTTTGTGCCGCAATTCAACATGGTGGTGATGGTTGGTTACACTTGATTAGTGCCTCTCGGCCTAGTTGGATCAAATATCAACGTTTCTGATGACAAAACCTGAGAATTGAGTGTTTTTCTCCAGCATTTATAAAGCATGAACCGACCCGAGCTGTGTTGCTAGTATACAGATGCTATAGGCAGGTGCATGTGGTGAAAGACGGCCTCAGAGCGACTGATGACTGAGGCTCTTTGTCTCTGTCTCTGTGGCTGAGAGCCATGATACAAAGAAGACTCTGTACTGAGGGAATTCATTAACGCTAATTTGGTGCGGGGTAAAAAGTACACGCACTGCATCTCAGCACAAGAAGTGAGGATGGATTGTATGATGTTTATATTTGCTGTGATGTCTCCTGTGATGACACAATTTACAATACACATGATTAACAATAGAGGTAAAATATTCTCTTCAATAAGAAACAACTGTGTTGAAATAGTGTCTGTGGCAGGTTCACATTTGGCACTCACATCTTTAACAAAGTAACACAGTAATTATTGTAAAATCATTTGTGCGCAGATAGTTTAACTAAATGATGGAAGCCCATTTAAACCAAAAGAATAATTGCTGCATTAATCTCATCTTCAGTTTTTCACAGCCTGCCTTCTTGTCTGCCAGGAGAAAAGATACACAACAAGAAATACTAAAAATACAAATGGGCCCAAGTTGAATTAAGTCCACAAAAGACCAATTTATTTGAATTTGTAGCTCATAATTTGGGCGTGTTATGAGTATATTTATCCTGTTATTCCAGACTTCAATGTATTTTTCTTCCTGGCATAAATGGGCTTCATTAACCAGAAACTAAACGTGAAAGCAGGACATGATAACTTACTTAATTATTTTAAAAGGTACATGGACGTGTTTACAAAATATGATAATAAATAAGAGTTATGTAAGAGTGTTTGTTTGGATGATTACTCCTTATTTTCTTTCCTTTTTTAAAGCTGAATGTGTCAGACCAGAACGCTGTACTGACACTACAGACAAGGGACATCTATGTTTTAAAGTCTAGATAAAACCAAAGACTAGATATAACTAATTTTTTTGCTCTGTGACCAAAAATACAGACACTGCAACTTTCCATTTGCATAAAAGCTTTTTAGCTGCACTTCTGCTTAATGAAGCAGAGAAATTCCTGGTCATCATTAAAGGAATACTTCACC
Organism: Epinephelus lanceolatus; assembly: GCF_041903045.1. Taxonomy (NCBI): domain Eukaryota; kingdom Metazoa; phylum Chordata; class Actinopteri; order Perciformes; family Serranidae; genus Epinephelus; species Epinephelus lanceolatus. The sequence goes on along the minus strand of NC_135741.1, from coordinate 13,854,190 downwards.
CCCCTAAATGTCCCCTTTGTTTTCTTGCATGCCTCCAGTTTGAACAAACTTGATGTAATGAAGTCACAGGGGTTTGTGTTTAACTACAGCAAAAACTAAACTGTCATGCAACTTGTGCAGTATAAGCCAAGCCTCATTTATCCGGTCATATCCTCAGTACTTAACAGACATATGCATTTTCGCTAACACACTACTATTTAAAAGACTTTTGCATAAACGACGTCTGTGCCTGAGACTGTCTGTGCAGACTGTGTGATATAAAATGAATGAATGAATAATTTTATTTTGGTTACATATGTCTGGAGAAACAAAGATTATTTCTCACAAATTTTCTCACAGTCAGTAACCGAAAAAGGAACAGCCTGAAGCCCCCGGCTTATTTTTGCTTGTCCTATATTAACCAAAGGACAACCCAGAATATCAACTGTACCAAAGAAAGGAAATAAATAAATTTATAATTAAACACATTATACTCTAAATTACAATCAATAATCATTTGACATTTCAAGGCTTTTTAAAAACTCAACAGAGAGCAACACAATTTCAAATCAGCACTGAGTCCATTCCACAGTTTGACTCCCAAAGCTGAAACACATCTGTGTTTTACATTAGGTCTCACTTTACACGTTTCATAAATAAACAACCCTATATATAGTTTTACTGTTGTTAAATGAAGTCCCCTATGCTTTCAGTTTATCAAGAATTTTCTCCGTTTTTGGATTCGTTCACTATGGAGTCATGCAAGCTCCCAAATTCAGTGTAACACAGGGTGAGTAGCTGTTACACAAATGCACATTTGGTGGATTAAGTATTCCTTTACGAATCCAAAAATTGAAGGCAATAGTTAGACATTCAAGGGAAATACACTTTGCAATGACAGGATGAGAACTTTGATATCACTCTCATATCTGTAAAATATGAGGCTAGAGTCGGCAGCTGGTTAGCATAGCTTAGCATAAAGTGTAAAAATAAGATTTGAGAGTGCTATCAATCTTCCCATCTTACTCCCGGCAGGCCATGCTTAATTTGTGCAACTTCCTCCTTGAGCCTCAGTGGGTACCGAACAGCATCGCTGCAACTTCTGAGACAAATTTTCCTGTAAAAACTTGGTGACACTAATCTAATTTTCATGGTTTCAGTGGTGACTCTGTTGGGCTTCAGAGGCCACATTAATACAAGACACAGAGGATGGTAAGGGCTCAGGTCTTGGCTCATGTGAGAACAGATATGACGGTGTTGTCCGTACCTCCCAGAAGCTGTCCATGGTGTCGTCAGCACCCGCACATTCATCGTAGGAGCCAGACATTTTCCTGGATGTGGCAAAGCACTCTAATGACTAAACCTGTCCTCTGCAGCAGAGCTGGGTTCCTCATGCACTGGAAGACACAAAGAGAACAACAACAATGTGACTTTACATTAAACAGATACAGGAACAAAGATGTAAGGTGGACATGCATGAGCAGATATCAGAAGGCCAAAAACTGAGGAGAAGCAATGGAGCAATTTTCCCTGGCAATTGGAGGAAACCTTTCAGTGTTTCTATATGAGGCGTTTATAATAATGAGATAAAAATAGTCTCCTCCGCCATGCATACAGCGCCGTGCCCTGAGGAATGAGAGGGGGCATCTTATATTGGTGTGTCCTAGAAAAAAGACCAGAGAGAGTGGAGCATCACGGCCATCACACAGCTCTGACCCTGAATCCTTCCACTGTGCAAACACTGTCACTTGACACATTCCATCTGAGGGTGAACACGCACACGCTACACTGTAAAAAGAAGCCTTTTGTATGCCTTTTGTGTTATTTTAGAATTGTGTAATTGCCAATATTATCACATTTACTGTTATGATATGATATTACCATTACTTCCATATCCAGTCTGTTTTTGATATTTTGCATGTGTATTTGTTTCCTTTGTCTCTGTTTATATTGTAACACTGTCCAATTTTAACAGTTTTATTTATTGTTTTGTTGTATTTTCACTAATAACCAAAAGTGCTGCAGTAGTAAAGTGCAGATCTTTGCAAGGCAGCTGCACACCGCAGGCTGATCGCAGCTACTCTAGACAACTCTTGTAGTTTCCACAGACGCTGTGCAGCACAATTCAGAAGCTAAGAACAATACATGGCTTGTCTATTTTTGACGAAGCCATGGCGCATTTCACTGAGGCGATAGCATTTTCCTGCTAATAGGCACTGTATGTGAAATAAATATACAACATAATTATGTGGATGAATGTATTTCAATAACTAAAACAACACAACAAACCTTTGATCCATGTCATTAACAATTGGACTTCAACGGTACTAACTCGGTCTGTAGGCTACAGAACAACAAAGTAGGAAATAACAACGATAAACACAACTAATAAAGAAGAAAACAAAATTACCGACTTATGGTAAAAGCAAAATATCAAGGAAAAATGACAAAATCAACAAAATCTGCAAATCTACAATATCACGCTGGCAAAACCCTCCGCGTCTGAAACACTCCTGGTGTGGTATGTGTGGTGGACTGAGGAAAAAAAAGGGGTCGTAGCCATGGCACCCGGTACATGGTGCAGCTACACTTGCTTGAATTTTCCCTCCCGGCTCCCTTACAGTTAAAATAGACCATCCAATAGACCAACCAACCATCCATCCATCCATCCATCCATCCATTTTCATCCGCTTATCCAGGGCCGGGTTGTGGGGGCAGCAGGCCAAGCAAAGCACCCCAGACGTCCCTCTCCCCAGCAACACTTGCCAGCTCCTCCTGGGGGACACCAAGGTGTTCCAGGCCAGATGAGATATGTAATCCCTCCAGCATGTTCTGGGTCTGCCCCGGGGCCTCTGACCAGTTGGATGTGCCCGGAACATCTCTAACGGGAGGCGGCCAGGAGGCATCCTGATCAGATGCCCGAACCACCTCAACTAAACCTTTTCGACACGAAGGAGCAGCAGCTGTTTTCAGCCAAGCCAATTTCCAGAAAACGTTCGGCCTCTACTGGCCAGATAAGTCAGCAGTCAATGACGATATAAAACACTAAAAAGGTTTTTCAACAATTGTGAATCACCACACGAGAGATCCTTGTGATTACAGTCATGAATGCGCACACAAAATATGAGGCTGATTGGTCCAGTAGTTTGCCAGATTAGCTGCGGACAGACGGATGCACACATGACCAACACATTGTCCCTGGTGGAGAAAAAAATAGAGACTTGCAAAACAAAATCTTTTCCTAAATTGTCCATTACATTTGCGACATTCTAATTAAATCTAAGGACAAGAAGAAACATGTAACTGCACCCCTGAAACTGGATCAACACACCTGTTTTCACACCTATACATGTCCTTTAATAATGTGGTCTAATCACCTCTTTCTTTATAAACCCAAGAGAAGAAACCGCCAGTTCCTGCTGGATTTCCTCCAGTGTTTAAGGTGATTTATATTTATTTGTTTGACGTCTGGTCAATATCTTACCACCATGGTTAAAACAGAAGAGACTGTGAGACGCTTTATCGGTATTGAACTCTGTTTGAAGCCTAATCCATTTTACTCACATGACTAATGGCTTTCTCTTGACGGAGAGCTCTTCATCGCACTGCAACAACCAATATGACAATATATTGTATGTGTGTGATAATAACGAGGCTCTGTTGATAATGTCCCTGCTCTGACATCTTGGTCTTAACAATTAAACACAGCTGATTGTGGTTATTATCTACTTCTGCGCACGGCCTGACAAAACTTTATTATAGCTTTTAATTAAAATGATAACGAGTTTTGTAAATGTTATTAAGAGGATGGTGCAGTAATTGATTGGTTCCTAATGTGCACGGTGCAAGTTAAGTGTTAGTTAAGCGTGGTAGATAGAGGTCAGTGCAGATGAAGGATGACTCGTGGCCATTTCAGATTAGAAGCTGAGTCTGCACTCTTCAGTCTGCTGCAGCACACGGAATATTTTGTTCGAATATTACCAGTGCCCTCCGTGCTTCATCCTTCAGCTTCCTTCTGCAGTCAAGTGCAAACTCATTCCTGCAACATCCTTCATCCCTGAAATGAGTCATGAGAAATGACTCTCTGCGTTAGGCTCAATCTGAACCGGCCTGACCTCACTTTCCTTATACACAATGTAACAACGTAATTGTCCTTGTGAGGAAAAAATAAGAAACTACAAGGTCAGCTCATGAAAGGAGAGTATTTTTAGTGGCAGGTCCTGCAACACTGTTTTCACATGCGAGGTCTACTCATCAAAAAAAATGTGATCAGGGGAACATTGGTACCCAGTGTGATTGGTTCTGGTTTCAGCTGCAGAACAGGCAATCTATTCCTGCTTGCTCAGTGTTTTTACAGAACATTGACTGATTCAGCCAAGCTGTGTTTTATCAAAAGGCCGCGGTTACTGTCACCGCTCATAACAGCAGTCTGTGGGGCTCCTCACAGCCGAGGCTTTCAGACACTGGGTATTTCAAGAGTGCACCAACACAAAACACCAAAGAACGATTTCATGATTTGGCAATTTTACCGTCAGTGTCTGAGTCAGAGACAAGTCGAGCCTCTCAGATGCACTGGGATCAGCAGCAAAGTATTTTTCTGGTAATCCACTCTTTTTTTCAGACTCAGAGAATAAAAGAGTCATGTTTTCTGTGCACTCTACTCTCCTACCATATTGATACAGTAACTCTGTACTGTTTCCTTTTACAGAAACAGAAAACATTTTACTGAACAGAGAGAGATACTGAAGGTTTTGCTGTTTCAAAATGTGACAGATGATGTTATAATCCAGACCTGTAGCTCTCTGTCCTTATCTGTAATGTACAGTGAAGCCAAAGTTTACATGAATACACTTTTACATGTTTACACACACTAAAAACCTGCTATGATCCCCTCTGTATCCCTCCATCAGTTTACTGTAGAGCTGTACCAAATAGTTTGAAGCTTCATTCATAACGCTGACATTTAAATTCTAAATGTATTTTTTTGCAAGTCTATTTATTCTGTTTAAACCCAATACTTCTGCACAGCTGCAGACAAAGATCAGGCTACGCTAATATTATTAGTGTTAAACTTTTTGTAGAATAAGATTCCAGTGGTGGCTGAGTAGGATTGTTTCCGACTCGTGTAACTGAAACATTTTCGATAACTCCAGAGCGTTCTCAGGTCCAACAGCCAAAAGCATATGAAAAAGATAGGTGCAGTCATTGCCAAAATTCACAACATGCTTTTACCTAACAAAATATTCTGCTGCAGTCCATATTTGTTAGTAGGGCTGATGTGACTGCTTCGATGCTTCAATTGTAACAACGGTAAATGACATCAAAATCAGTATTCGAATGCTTCGATATTTGTTTCGAGGAAACTGAGAGGATGTGGCAAGTGTCAGACACAGTCTTAGTCATCGACCCCCTCTACAAGCGATTAATTGGCAGTCCGATTTGGAAAAGGAACAGGTGAGACGAATTGTGGACGATTATCTGCAGCTGGCAGCTGGAGTGTAGCTCTTGCTTTGCATCTGGTGATACTGCCCGACCTGTGGTGTTTGAGTTATTCAGAACTTACAGAAACCTTGCGTGCAATAGTCCACCTCTCTATCAATCTCTTTCTCACTTACACAGCAGTACTAAGTCCTATTGATGCCTGGTTGGGTTTGGGTGATTGATTAGCATGTATGGATATGATACACACCCTGCTGTCTATTTTTGTCACATCTTTTAAGTGTTTAATGTTTTGTCGAACTGCACAATAACCAAAAAGTAGTGACTTGCAGAAGGGTTTCTTCTACATTGTCAACTACTTTTGTTTTCTGATTAAATTAAGGGAACAAAAAAGAATTGTGTAATTGCAACCATAAAATAGAACAGATATAAATACACTGAAACAAGATCAACACATCTATTTTTACACCTATAGATGTCCTTTAATGACGTCGTTTAATCACCTCTTACTTTATAAAACCTACTGAACACACAAAGGAAGGCACATGTGTATTAATGGGGCATTCCAGCAGCAATCTAACAGCACCATAAATTACATTTTGTCATTAAAGAAAGTTGATTTAATAAAAAAATGACTGACTCATTTAATCCAACGAGTCATCTTATCCAAATAGAGGATTTTGTTCTATTTTTTTAGTGTGATGATGTCAACAGAAATTGTCAACAGAACCTTTGAATGTCAAAATAAAAACCATTCGGCACAGCCCTGGCTTCTCATCATAGCTTCATCCGTTGGGACAAAATGGGGACACAAGACCCCTTTCTGCCAATCAGCACAACACCACAGAGGCACGTTAGCCACCCTCACAACCTGCCTGACAAATTCAAGAACCCATACCTCGCATCAGTGAAGATAATTTATGACCATGAAGAGACATCCAATTACCACACTGACCTCTGCTAAGGAAATGGACTCAACCCCTACAACCCTCCTGTCAAGAGGACACGCAGGATCCACTGATATTAACAGATATGTGAAGAAACCGTTTGACATTTTGGCAAAGACACTTATTCACTTTCATCCTGAGAACTAGATCAGGAGACAGATACCACTCACGCACAGCCTGTCTCTCTTTAAAGGTAACATGATCTGCCAACCAGCACCTCTAAAGCTCACTAATTAACACAAAAACCAAAGTGTAAAAACTACAAGTTGTGCTAACTAGCTGCTGGCTGTAGCTTCATATACACCATGTGGACATGAAGGTGGTGTTAATCATCTCATTTAACTCTTGGCAAGAAAGCAAATAAGTTATATTCCCCCAAATGTCAAACTATTCCTTTAAAAATCTACATTCTGGCAACTTCCCCAGATGGACTCCTCATTGAGGAGGATAATCTTTTGACAGTTTGATGTAATGAGCATATGTCCGCACTCTATATACACATGTCTTCAAAGGAACCAGTAATATATGTTAATAATAAAACACACTTGCAATGATATGTGCATGTGTAGAAAAGTTAAACAAACGGGCTCACGGTTATTTTTATGGACCTGTGTTTATTCTGCCTGCATGTCTTCGACATGCTAAATTCCGAAAAGCAAATTTGCTCAGCTCTGATGACAACAGTGCTTCCACTTGGGGGGATTAGTCTGAGGCTCTCTCTTCGGTAAATACACACCATCATGAAAACAGCAGCAGTCTGAGACACCATCCAGACCTCACAGGTAAAAAATGTTTATATTTAGTCGAAGAAATGAAGAAAAAAAACCCCCCACATTAAAACACGACTGTGTGATGCAAGAGGGCTGCATGCACCTAAGCAGCCCTAAAGTAGCATGTCTTAATCTCAGCAACAAACAAACACCATTGGTCCAGCTACCTGTCCATCAGTCGAGCCCTCCAACTAGCTTCTGCATCCGTGACTACAACACCTGGTGACATCAAAGCCAGTTAATCTGCGGCACAATGCCAGAATCCCGGCTGATAACAAAAACGGACGCATCCAGAGGCTTAATTGAACCAGAACTCGCACACTTCAACCAACACACACTTGATTGTGTCTAGAAAGTTTGGATTAACACGATAATTCCCAGATAGCGGGCAAGACATTTTCTTAAATTGACAAGCTAGACTGCAGTCACATCACTCTGTAGCATGGGTGATTATATGTAACGTGGAGAGATGATGGGTGAGAGCTGAGGAAGCTTTGAATTCTGTGTAAAGACAACTTGAGCTCACTGGGCTGAACAACAGAGAGAGAACACATCACAAAGAGGTCTCAGTTCGGTCCGTTATGGGAGGCTGTCGTGTGTCCCATGAGATGGATAAGAGTCAGGGGTAAGAGTGGTAGCATTGTGGAGAGAGGGGCTTATACTCATAGTTATTAAGGTCAATCCACCTCGATGACTGTGAACACACCTCTCATTCCCCATGGAATTAACTGCTGAGGAAGTCACAATGAAGCCAGAGGTGCAGGTTTTAACTACACAAATTTCATATAAATGGGCCAGAATAATGAATTAGGTCTGTGTATCATGCAAAGAAACACCCAAAATACTGCAGACAGTAAGTAAAATATATATATAAAAAATAACAGCTGGTCTGTATGAGACACATTGATCCATCTGGATGTATCTTTCCGTCTGAAACTGTTAACAACCCACTCACTGACCACAACACTTGCTGCTGTCAGAGCGATCCCTTTTGTAATTCAGAGTCTTTTAGGAGTCTGTTGTGATTGCAGAGGCGGCATTGTTGCCTGAAGCTGACAAAATACTACAACTCAAACTTCTGCACATTTGTAAGTAACCAAACATTGGTCTGCAAATGCACTTACCACAATTGGCGCCATCATTGAAAAAGAAAAAACAATCCTGAAATTTGAAATCAAACAACTCCTTGAAAAGACTCCTGTCGGTTGTGTTAATTTGTAGTCCAACTGTGTCCTTTAAGGCTCTGAATGATTAATGTGTTGCAAATTTTTATTTTTGCAGCTTTGACCTCTGTGGCCAAAGTGAACCCAGAGAGGACGATAAGTCTGACCACACCAGCGTGTCTCAGAGGCTGAGGGATAATCCTGCAGTGTGCCACTTGAATAGCTTTAGAGGGGGAGGGTGCGAGCTAGGAAGAGGAGCAAAGAAGTGGATAAGACGAGACAGAAACAAAAAGTGGAGAGAGGAATGCTGATATGAAACTAATTATGATATCATATACTGGCAGGGTAGCAGTACACATATGTTTCTGTCTGCATGGGGACACATGCATTATAGTTTGTGTGGTGACAGAGAGGTTACAGATTTCATTACAAATGCACTATTGACACAAACAGCACTGCAGTACTGTGGCTTCAGATCACAGCAGCAACATGATTCAACTTAACACTGCCAGTACCTGATGAACATGAACGCTTTTAAGAGAGTTAAAGAGAACCCCTGAGCCAGGTGAGATAAATGTTCCTGACACAGTCAGATGGTCCACTGCTGGCAAGCCTTTCAAAGCACTGAATGGGAACCACAACAAACATGTAAGCTTGTTATGGTAAGAAGATTTCAGAGAGATGAACTAACTTTACTCCAGCACACGACCAGGCTCACTGTGTTCTGACTGATTAGACAACAGCAATTCAAAGAAGCTGCTGAACTAACTTAGTCATTTCTGTCTCTTTATTAATGTAATCATATACATGTAAAGGTCCAGTGTTAGGAGTTAGGGGGATATGTTGGCTGATATGGAAAATTATATAATAAATATATTTTCTTAGTGTGTAATCACCTGAAGGTAACAATCGTCGTGTCTTTGCTAGCTTAGAATAAGTCGTTTATAGGGCTGCCCTGTAATAGTCAACCAAATGTAAGTCGACCAGAAAGTTCATTAGTCTGCAAGATTTCATTGGTCGCTTAGTTGCAGAGAACAAACAAACAAACAACAGCTCCTGGAAGAAGATCAGCTCTGCACTCAGGATTTCAGGTACAGGCTATATGATGCTTGTTAAGGTTGCTTTGCAACATCAGACGCAACCTGCCGACGCGCTCTTGAAAGCTGGCACAAAAAGGGCATAAGAGTAGCACCCAGAGCCTGACCTCACGTTTTCCAGGCGGTTAAAGACGCAGCATGTGTACGGCCCCTAATTTCCAGGGCTGGTACCTGCAGTTATTCCACAGGCTAGTCAATAAAGTGTGGGATCATTTTGAGAAGGTGAAGGATGAACCCAAGGTGATATATAAACTCACCTTCATTGGTCGACTACAAACATGACGTATCATCTGAAACATGGAAGTAGCTACATGCCCATTAGCCACTTAGCACAATCATTACTGCTTTGCTGACAGTGTCATTAACAGGCTGTTTGTTTTGGAGAGGAAGAGACCTCTGCAGATAATTAGACTCCTGGTAAAAACTTTCCAATGTCTGGACCAGAAATAAGGTGAGCAGACACTGGCAGGTGCTGGGCTAGCATGACGTAAGAGAAACACTGGTTTGTAACGTGAAACTGCTTTATTTAGTGCTTTGTACCGGTTTAGTCACCGGGAACGTTTGTTTTGGAGAGGAGGAGACCTCTGTGGATAATCTGGCTCCTGGTTAAAACCTCCTGAGCAATGAACACTGAAGGCATTCTAACCGAGACAAGTTTCAGCAGGTTGCAATCTGAAATCCTCCCCACTAGGTGCCACTAAAACCTCCTAAATCTTACACGCTGTTCCTTTAAAATCTATGTAGCATGTCAAACATTTTATTAAGTAACTCTACTAAAAGTCCTCAGTTCATATTTAGATGTACAGTTGGTTTACGATGCATTGTGGTTGTTTGTGGATGCTGTTTGATAAGCACAGCATGTCCTTCTCCTCTACTGACTGAGTAAAAGAGGACACACAAGGGGAAAGACAGAGACCCTTTCATTGAGATACAAGCAAGGAGAGAGTGACAGAGAGAAACCGAGCGAGACAACAGCGGCAGGGAGGAGAAAGGGAGACGAGATGAAGATTGAGATGGAGGCAGGCCAGGGAAGGACGTGACAGGAGAGAGGTAAGGGAGGGATGGAGGCTGGGAGGAGGTACAGGCGGCAAACTGAGGACGAAGCCTGGAGCTGCTCAGACAGCCAGACCGTTCCTGAGCAGAATAGAGAGAGCCATGGGGCCAGAACGGCAGCTGAACACATCAGGACAGAGATGTGATTCATCTCACGGTGCAGCGCGGAATAAGCAGGCTGTTGGATGTTGCCAGGAGACAGAGCTGCCTTGTGCAGACTTCACACACGCCGTAGCAGCCCAGGCTGTCATTAAGCCGACCACGTGACTGACGCTTTAGACAGCAGCAAGATGCTGGTTGGGTGATGCAGTGTCAGCTGTCCATTCCCACAGCCCGAGTATGTCCATGCACCAACACACACACACACACAAGAGAGGAACTTCAAGTGTGAGTGTAAAATATAGAAGAATAGAGTACTGAAGAGGAGACACTCATTCAAAAAAGATGCATCAAGCTGAGCCAGATAAAAGAGCATGGATAGAGATGGAGGGGAAGTGAAGGAAAACCAGTGAGGGCGGAGGGTGAGGGCGGTCTTGTGTTGTATTTATCAGCTGAATGTGTAGTGCCGTGAGCTTTTTTCTCTGCTTGCTGGGGCATGGAATAGGAGAGTCAAACCTGAACTGATCTGTTGATCCAAATAGGGAGTCTGCAAAACATTTTGGAGAAAATAAAAACTCATCTCCTCTTTCCTGTATCAGCTAACTACTAGCCTAGACAACAGAGGAAAGCCCCTGAAACAGATGTATATACATATGTAGACAAATCATTTTTAGTTTATTAGTTAAAGGGGAGGTAATACGCTTATTTTCAGGTTCATACTTGTATTTTGGGTTTCTAGTAGAAATACATTTACATGCTTACATGTTCAAAAAACACTTTATTTTCCTCATTCTGTCTGTGCAGGAACACCTGTATTCACCCTCTGTCTGAAACATTTTAGCACCTGTCTCTGTTAGTCCCGCCCTACTGTGTTTTGATTGGCTAGTATTAACCATGACCTCTTTGCCTAACCCTAAAGCCCTGTTTCCACCAAACACTTTCAATATGGTACCTTTGGAGCCAAAAGTAACCCTTCAGACATGGTACCCAGACCCCAGTGTTTCCACCACAAACAGTACTCTTAAATGTGGGCGGGGTTGTTGTCATTCACTGCTCCGTCCAGCATTCTCTGTATTTCCTCATTACCAGTGACACAGATGGAAGTCTGCACCTCGATTATCGTCCACAGAACGAGGCTGCATGCTGACATTTTCAGAACAAAATAAAACAGTCTGCAGTGAGAGTCTCTCTCCATAGGGTTTTTAAAAATGGCAGATTTGTGCATTTAGTCCTTCTAAGGCAAGCATGGGGGTTTAGTGTTGCCGGAGGCCACAGGAACAACACTCTGTAACACTTTTTCTTCTCCAAGTGAGGATTAGAATATCTGCGGTTCAAATAACCCTGTCAAAATTAATATGCAAAACGCCTGAAGATCCATTCTTTATTAAAAGTATATGTCATCCAAGAGAGACAATAAAAACTCATGGTCAAAGTTGTCACAGTGAAATTTAAGATGCGCTGACCGATTCATGCCGTCAGCTTATGCATTGAGTATCATTACAAGTTAACGTTCCACCTTAAAAGTTGCCGGCAGTCGGCCCACTGAATTGTTATTTTTTCCCCCGACTCCAGCTGCTGTGAGAGGCAGCAAAACATCCTTTCATTTTATAGTTACAGTTTACTAATAAAACTCTCCACAGTATGAACAGTGGTTACATGAGCCTCAAAACCAGCCACAACTCAGCCCTGAGCAGAGTGACCGTCCTCTATTAACCAATCAGTCTGCAGTGTTCACAGCTCCACCTTTTAGTACCAGATCTGTGTGCTAGGTACCCCAACAGAAGGGCGACCAAACATGGGGACGGTACGAGCGGTTCCATTGGTACCATCCACAACTTTTCACAGTGGAAACGGGAAAAAAGTGTACTGTACTTAACTGAACTGCTCAGTGGAAATGGAGCATAAACACCTCTCAACGTGATGTGTGAAGATGACAAGTACTAGCCAATCACAGTACAGCAAGGCAGGACTAGGCGCATCACAGGGAATGACTCTGATGGAAAATGGCGGCACTTTCTACCACTAAAATTGGCAATAAAATGTCATAAACTAGTGATACTCAACTTGCAGCTTGTGTGTAACATTTGGCTCACAACACGTCTCCCGCCATGGTCTCCTGTATTCCTGTACTAAAGGAAAATCTTAACAGCAGGAATATGACCTGAAGTTGGGGAGAAATTTACAACACTGGCAACCAAGATAACATGTTTACCTGAAGTTAGCATGTAGCTACATGTAGCAGTATAAGCTACATATTGTAAACACTTGCAGTGGCATGCCTGGAGCAGATGACCATATAAAAAAAGTCTTACACAAGCTGACGTCAGCTTGTCTCAAATGCAGAAAAAACACAGGAAACAGAGTATTTAGAACTGTCTGAAGTCTGAGGTCTTTGCTCACAAGGATTACTCTTACATACATTTATCTCATTATTTGAAACCTTGGCCACATGTAATGTAAACATCTGACATTATAACATTATACAAATTACAGAAAATAAGAAAAAGCATTATAGCTCCCCTTTAAGAAACTCTACCATGAGCATAACTGATGAGAGCACAGAGGATTAATGTGCTACACATGGTTTTCCAACATAGGAAACTACTCAATATAGACAATAAGTACAAGTAAGTAAAAACTGTACTTTATCACAGTACTTGAGTACATTAAGTTAGTTACATTCTACCACTGCAGACAGAAATGCATGAGGATGGTACTCTTATAACCTGTGGCAACATGTCACTTTCAATTAGTCTCCAACACAAAACTCATCAGACATTCTGCAGATGAATATGTCTTCGTAACAACAGAACAGCCACTGATCAAACACACGTTTCAGACTGATTTATAATGCCAGGTATTTTAACAGAGAGACCCCGTCCAAAGAGGCCTTTTCTGTGCCAGCTAGCAGTGTGGTTCATGATTTCAAGCAAACAAGCGCAGGATGACTCAGCTATCTGATTATGAATGCCTCCAGAGGTGCTCCGGGTGGCTGCACAAGAATCAAGTTTCTGCATCATTGTTTGTTTCTTGCATGTGTGTTGGGTGGAGGGGGTGGGGGGGTTCTTTCCTGTTGCCTATTTTCAATCAATATCTACGCTGTGTGACTGTGTGAGTTAGCCAGGTGTGCTAATGCTCAGCTCCAAGAACAACAGACCACACATCAGCACTGGGATGTAAACAACAAAAAAGACATTAATATTATATTTCATTGATTTCTGTAGGGAAATGTTTCTCTTCCTCCACCCCACAGGGAGGTCAGAGGTCATGGTCGGCTACAGGTCACATGGAGCTGGTGGGGACTGCTGCCTGTCATGTGACAGCCCATAAAACAGTTTGTACGCTGTTTCAATCTCCGATATCTGGTCTGATACAAGGACTCTTCAATGTCACCAGAGCAGTGAGGTAATGACCTGGCACTAAGACATGGTATTATAGAATACGTGCTGCTTATTGAATGAAAACATGTATGTGCAATATTTTTATAAAACTGAAATAAAAATCAACTCAATGAAAGAAACTAGTCAAGTTCATTTGTTAAGCAGTTTATCAAAAATAATTTATCATATTAATTGAATGCCTCTTAAACGGAATTAGCAAAATCAAATTAATAAATAACCCTAAAAGATAATAAAAAGAAAAATCTTACAAGGGAGGAAAAGAGAACAATTGTTACCTCCTACCAGAACATCTGAGTATGTTGTAGCTGCCAGGACAAGATAATAATAGATCAAATGGACACTGAAAATCAGATAGTGAAATTAATAAAAGATATCGACCTGACTACCAGAAAAAACTGTAAAACTGGATATGTTACATTAGCATGTTGTTATGTAACAGATACATTTCTATGTTTTAAGAATGCTGTGGTTAAGGTGTGGTTGGTTTATGCATAAAAACCACTTGGTTATGGTTTGGAAAAGATGATGTTGTGGCTTATAATACCCAGTTTTGGGGGCAGAATCCCAGCTGGAAATGCAGTGATGTCTCAGTACAAACCAACCACTTTTTGTGCCGTTAACCCCGCTGGATAAACAGTGCTGGGTCACTACAAAACACCTGTGTTTGGTGTCTAAAAAGCAGCTGGAAAACACAGCGAATACTTGCTACATCACAGCCGGTTTGGTTGTTTGTTGGTCTCAACAGTGGTCTGCAGCTTGGCAGGCGTCTTATATGTGTCACGGCATCCACCAGCCAAACCATCTCCGAATGACAAAGTCAGCTCATTAACTACGCCACTCTAGAAACGTTAATATGATCCGTATCCATCCATTCATCCACTTTCATCCACCTATCCAGGGCCGGGTCGTGAAGCAGCACCCCCCAAGGTGTTGTCAAGCCAGATGAGATATGTAATCCTCTAGCATGTCTTGAGTCTACCACGGGGCCTCCTACCAGTAGAACAAGTCCGGAACACCTCTATCAGGAGGCGCCCAGGAGGATCCTGATCAGATGCCCAAACCACCTCGACTGACTCCTTTGGACACGAAGAAGCAGCGGCTCTACTCCGAGCTCCCTCTGGATGATAATAGGATAATGCAATTGGTATTCATGGTTTGCAGAAACGTACAATGCCAACAGAGAGTCATAACAATGACTTTGGTTTAAGACCTCAGAGAGATGGAGAACTGTGTGGGCATTAAATACAATAACATGAAAATAAAACAGCCAACCCACACGATCCATTCAGGAACGATCACTGAACTAGAGTCTGCACAGCCATGCCAGCGGCTCTGTGAGGCTGTAATGAGCTACATGTTAACATCAGCACAGTAACATGCTCACAACGACACAATGTTAACTTGCTAATTTGTTAAGTTATTAACATTTGCTAATTAGCACAAGCACAAAGCACAGTTTACGTTGATTGGGATGTTTGAAGTTTTGTACTTTGATGATGGTGCAGGATGAAAAGTTATAGAATCGCCAAAGTCATTACAATTCATCCTGAGTGGGGCATAATTATCTGCACCAAACGTCATGGAAATACATCCAATAGTTTTGGAGATATTTTAGTTTGGACCCAAGTGGAGGACGAGCCAACATCACCATGCCAAGAGTCACACAGCTGGCATAACTACAGACTAAAATACTGAGTGTCGAGTGATACTCCTGAGACACAGAGTCATAAAACTTCCTTTACTATAACCTCAATTGTCTTGTTGCACAAGGAAGATTTCATTTTAATATGCCACAGTAAATTTTAATACACCTCTACACCTTCAACACCTCTAACAAAACAATGTAATGACATTATTTAATAGTAATACCTGCTTTAACTACCAGCAAGAGGCTGTAAAATGCCTACTAGGAATTAAATGAGCCCCTCAGCCAGATCAATCAACGAGCTATTGTCGTGCTGACATGACTCACTGTCTCTCTAACCTTGTTTACGACTATTACTACAAACTAAACACTGTGCAGAAATAACCTGAAGCATCACTGTCCATAGCTAGACAGCAGATTTATTGAGAGTATGTGATTTCCAAGACAGCTGTCAGAAGCAAAAAACAGTGATAGGCCAGTGGATGGCATGTGCTCATCCAATCATGTCTATGAAGGGTTCACCTCATAGTGAAAGAGTATTTATTATCTAATATACAGCCTACTTGGAAAGTTAAGTTCCTGTGAAGTAAAGACAGAGGTGTTATATGGTTTCAGTTGTCGAGGGATCCACAGTTAAACGCTCTAGTTTATCTCTGCTTAGACAAAGTTAGATTATTGACTGCTGGAGCATTTCCAACTCTTGGATGGGCATGCAACTCCCAGTTGAACCACCAGTACGAGCTACTAACAAAGGCATTATAAAATCTAGTTCAAAGACAAAAGTCGAAGATACCAAGACTGATTAGATTAAAAGTTCATGACATAATTACAAATCCCAAGTAGCATAGCAGAGAGAAACAGCCAAACGTGGAGCCTTAATTTCTGTCCTGCTCTGCCAGTAGAAATTGGTACATTCGTTGAGCAGCTTTGATCAATTCAGTATCCATTTCTGGGTCATTTTTGGATCAGTTCAGCCACTATGTACTCTGAATGGTATCTCAACAACTATTGAAAGGACGACCCAGAAAGTTTGTAATTTCTGTAATTAAAATTTTGACTTTTTCTCCAGCGCCAACATGCAGTTTGATATTTGAGTAAGGTGTGATGTAGCTGGGATGTGAGCTGTGCTTGACATCTTGTCCTGCCTGAACTAATGCTATGCTCAATAAACACAGTCTTATATTCAATTCAGAGTATTGACGATCACATTTACTGAGCATTGCTGCTGACACTTTTCTGTTTAGAGCAGCACAGAATATTATGGCATGGATTAAATGCAGCAGATTTGTCAGCTTAACATGTATTCTGTGAACTCTACTCCAACATAGTATAAGAAAAATTGGTTTCAAGATTAGTAGTGTTGTTTACACCAAATTCCTACCTTAACTATGATATGGAACTTAACAATAGTAACATTGGACATTTTTTGCCTCTATTTTAGGTGGCAGGAGTGAAAATCAGTGAAAATTATGGTTTCAGGATGATAAGAACATTGGAGAATAATTAGATACAAAATAGGATGCTGGCTTGACAAGATGATTTTTCTCCTTGACAACTACCATGTTTTCCCAAATGATGTACTAATTTGTAGGCATACTATTTTCTCAAATGGCTTAAAAAATACTGCAAATAGAAAACGTAAATTGGAAAAATATTTTTGCAGGGAGCATGGACCCAGACCCCGCCAGCTTTTGGCTGATTCCTGAATGTTTACAATGTCTGGCTCTACCCTTGATGTAAACCTAGTTCCCAGGGATGGAAATTAGCACCAGCCACCAGCCAAATGCTAGTAAAACCACTAACTGTGGCAGGTGGACAAAAAAAGTTAATTTCCAACCCTGCTAGTTCCCATCAGCCTCAGCTGTACGTACTCATCAGCTCAATGTTATCATGCTAATATGCTAAACTGAGATTCTAAACATGGCAAACATTATACCTGCTTAACATCAACATGTTAGCATTGCCACCGTGACCATGTTAACATTAGCATTCAGCTCAAAACACCCCTGTGACTAAGTACAGCCTCACAGAACCACAAGCATGGCTGTAGACTGTCTTATTTTGAAAATTCAACATAACAAACTGATTGAAAATAGCATGATATATTGAAAAAATTAACTGCTGAACCATAAAACTATCCCGGAGACACTTGTATTTCTTGGAGTGATTTGAATTTGTACTTGTACCTACCCTATTGAACCACCCATGCCAGACACTTAGTGTGGCTATGTACCAAAAATCCCTCTTTAAACAGAGAGATCCCAGACAGCAGGAAACAAGCAGTGGGACTGAGACAGAGACAGAAAGAGACTACTAAATGGATGCCGACTGGATCCACCTCCAAATCTGGCTGATGTGCGGGCACATACATTTTGGGCAGCACCTATAAACACATACACACTTGCGACTGATTTGCGATTTAACACGGTGTCCCGCGCGCTGCTGCAGTGGTTATGTAACTATCAAGCCTCTTGCCACAAGCCTCCTGGTGACAGTGTGGTGAAGACAGGGGGAAAAAACGGCTGGGGGAGGGCAGAGAGGGACGGACAAGAGAGGCAGAGCAGAGTGGAGGAGGGGGAGACAGACATATTGTGATGGGTGGTGATGAAGGAATGAACTGCAGACATGCAGCAGCAGCTGTGAGATGGAGCAGAAAGGATGGAGGCTCTGGTTCCAGTCCCGTTTTTCCTGATGTCCAGGCAGAAAGAGGGAGCAGAGGAAGGGAGGGAGTAAATGAGCAAGGCAACAGTCAATCTGGGAATGCTGCTTTTTCTGCCTTCTTACCATTTAGCTGCCTGATGCTGCACTGAATACTGATGGGCTGCCTTCAAATGCACCACCTCTACATGTGTGTACGTGAATTCAAGAGAAGGGAGGAGAGTAGGAGGTGGTTATTGGAAAGGAGAGAGTGCTATACATTAACAATGAGGGGATATATCTCAAATTATTCTAAACAAAGTAAGGAAGATCTCCATTTTAGAAATAGGTTTTTACGTATGGCTGCCCCTAACAGCAGAACTCAATAAGGTTATTTCCTTTTTAAGCAAAACAGCCCAGAGGCTTGTTACTGACAGCCTTGGGTTCGCTTTCTGAAGTAATGGCTACACAAGCAACTGCTAAATGAAATCTTTTTTATGCTGACCATGAAAATCAGTTGGAAACTTGATATGCCTGATGATAAAAATGTATTTTTGTTTTTGTTTGTACATGAGAGGGAAGAGAAGAGGAGCTGCTCCACTATCAGCTGCCTTCACACTGTTTTGATGAAAAAAAGATTCAATACAACAAAAAAGGAGCTAAGAGTTCACCATCACCATCTTGGTTTAGCATGTTAGCATGCTGATGTATGCTAATAGTCACCATACACACATTACAGCTGAGACTGATGGGAATGTCATTACCTTTGCAGATATTTTGGTCAAATAAATCATTGCGCAAACTTCATAATGGCACAACAGAAACAAGACAGAGAATCACCAAAGCTATCATGGTTCACCCTGAGGGGGACATGAATGTATGACCTAATAATCAATCCAATCGCCCAACAGTAATTGTACTAAGAAACACAAATGTCAACCTTATGGTGGTGCTAGGAGAAAAGGGGATCACCAAAGTCAGTAACATTCATCCTCTGGGGGCCGTGAATGTATCTACAAAATTTCATGAACTACAGACTGATGTTGCCACTCACAGAGCGACAATGCTGGCATGGCTAAAAATTAATGAGAAATCTCTAGGGATGCACGATAATATCAGCACGTCATTGGTAAAGGCCGATATTGGCCTTACAATCAGAATCGGCCAACATGCTTTCTCTTATTTTGCACAATGACTGAATATTACAAACATTAAAAAGTATGTGAGGACTGCTGTAAGGCAGTGGTTCCCAAGTGGTCCAGATTTCTCCTCAGTCACTGGTTCAAGGCCCACACTGTTTAATATATTCAGTGTCATACTTGTATTTGGCCACATCGTCAAGGTCGTTTGCTGTCTCTGTTAAGTAGTTGCTTGTTATTCACTCACTCTACAGCACATAAAGGCACTTTGAAATAAAAGCTTGTGCCAGAAATTCACTGTGCTTCAAAATAAAGTGTGTATTTTACAAAGTTGATACATTAACAAGTCACTTGCGATCCATTCAGAATGATCCCATGACCCACTTTTGGACCGTGACTAGGGATGCACCGATCCGATATCTGGATCAAATATCGGCCCCGATATCATCAAAATAGATGGATCAAGTATCGGAAAATGCAACCTATACCTGAGGCGATCCTTTCCTTTTACATCTATTGTGACGTGAGCTACGTCATACATCATGGAGCGAAGGAGAGAATCTGCTGTGTGGAGGTATTTCACATTATTTCAACTGCTGTTGCACAATTGTTTATGTTGTTCATTGTATTGATCTGTTTCATCTTGTTTCATTTTATCTTAGGAAAGAATGGCATAGTCATCAATGCTTGATGCCTGTAGTCTTTTCTGTTCTACATGTAAAGGTATATAACTTTTTAGGTCAACCATGGTATCGGATCGGTATCGGGTATCGGCTGATACTCAAAGCCACAGCATTGGGATCGATCGAAACTGAAAAAGCTGGATCAGTGCATCTCTAACCGCAACCTATCAGTCGGAACCATTGCTGTAGGGTACACAACAAATTTCCAAAAGGACTAATGAATATCTGTTTGTCTCATCTGGTAATTTATTTCTCATACCATCTGCCACTCACTGATCACACATGTGCTCACTCATAATTTCTTGTTGTCGTTGTTAGGAGTTGTCAACTGAGAAATCAGCTGTTTTATTACCTGATCACAGTTAATTAATAGCACAGTGACACACCTTCACTGTTAGCCAATTAACCTTCCTGCTGTCCTAGATTCTCTTTCTGCCTTAAGTGCGTTAACGCTGCTGTCATGCAAAACCCTCCATTCATCAGCTTCATCAGCCTCATCAGCCTCAACAGAGTCATCAGCCACCACCAGTATCTAAACTCCATTGGGGACTTATCTTGCTGCTGCTCAGGGCAGACGACCCTCCATTACAAAATCTCCCTGAAGCGTCTCAGCACCAGAGTCTTTCAGTCAAATCTTAATCATCACATCATCTATTAATCTGTGCACATGTAATCTGTAATAAACAATCATCTTCACTTAATTCAGCTGTCTCTCCTGATTGAAATGTGATCATGATAACAGGACCAGAGATGCGTCGACTGAATGCCCAGACTATAATCACCTTACATCCCTATTTATACCAACGTATAATACCCAGAGGCCATTTAGGAAGTGTCTGTCTGATCCCACTGTGTGCTCAGTGACAATGAAGGCTCAAATTAAACCTGAGATGCAAAAATAAAGACAGGACTCACGACTGGAATTGTTTGCGGTGACAGTCAACTCATGGAAAACAAGCAACCTGACAGCATGAAGACATAACTTGGCACCAGGAAGCAAAAACTCAAGACTATATCATACTTGGAATTGGCACACACCTGTTATATTTATTTGAAGCAGTCTTGACAACAGATACTGCCAGTTTGGCTCGGAGAGTGATGGATCGACGTGCCTAATCAGGAGCCAAACTAGTGCTGCTGGTTGTTAAATAAAGAAGGAAGAAAAATAAATAAGTCTGGTGTAAATGTTTCCATGTAAGAATTGGCTAAACAGCCTTAAGGCATAAACAAGCCACCGAGCCCCAGCTGGCACGAGGAGGAAGCAGTGATCGACTCTAAATCTGAATTTAAGAATTTTAAAATATCACTATCCTACTGACAGATAACAAATCAATGATATCAAATGGTTTGTTTTGTTTGATTGCGTGCTCTTTTAACATAATGACTGGCTGTGCTGCAAACACAACTGTGGATTGTAACACATGAATTCCACTTCCTGTCTCTCAATACAGCTGTTTTGTGAAATATGGCACGTTTTACAGATGTATTATCACCTTGAAAACTTGCTTTCAACTTGCCCTAAAAATAACCGTGACTTGTGAGACTGGTATCTGGGCTGAACGAACAGGTTGAAGCTTCAAGCTTCATTCATAACACTGACAATCAAATTCTACATCAACATTGGAGTGCTGCACAGCTTTCCTTTTTTTTTTTTTTTTGCATTTTCAAAATTGCATTAAACCTGATATGTTTGCACAGTTGCAGATAAATATTAAGCTACACTAATATTATTAGTATTAGACTATCTGTTGCATTAGATTTTCAATAACTCACTCAATTTCCAATAACTAAAAGTCAAGATTTATTGAACAAAGATAGATGTTATCATCATTTGTTTTCATCTAATGAAACAGTATAATGGAACTTCAGGTAGGAGTGTCCTGATATACCAGTATTGATGACAACCATTCATTTTCATCCACTTATCCGGGGCTGGGACAGGGGGGCAGCAGGCCAAGCAAAGCACCCCAGTAGTCCGTCTCACTATCAATGCTTTCCCGCTCCCCTTGGGGGACCCGAGGCGTTCCCAGGCCAGATGTGATATATCATCTCTCCAGCGTGTTCTGGGTCTGCCCTGGGGCCTCCTACGAGTTGGACGTGCCAAGAACACATCTAACAGGAGGCGCCCAAAAGGCATCCTGATCAGATGCCTGAACTACCTCAACTGACGCATTTTGACACGAAGAAGCAGCGGCTCTACTCTGAACTCCTTACCCTATCTCTAAGGCTGAGCTCAGCCACCCCACGGAGGAAATTCATTTGTATCTGCAATCTCATTGTTTCTGTCACTACCCAAAGCTCATGACCATAGGTGATCGTGCTAGGTGTACATGGACCAGTAAATAGAAAGCTTTGCCTTTCGGCACATCTCCGTCTTCACCCTGATGGTGTAGTGAAACCGCCGATCCATCTCACGCTCCATTCTACCCTCACTCAAGAGCAAGACCCCGAGATACTTGAACTTGAATGCAGTAACTCTCCCTACCCAGAGGGGGCAGAGAAAACCATGATATATAAAATGAAATATTGACATCATGTTACAAATGCACATATGATAATATCGTATAAGTATCCAGCACCTCTTAAATTATTTCTGTTTCTTCCTGTTTTCCCCTCATCTCTCTTCCCACCACCTGGTTACCATTTCAATATTTCATCCTTCAAGTGAAACTGCTCTTTCTGTAAATCCTTTAAAGGTTTGGTTACAGACTCTCTCCCCACCTCCCTACACTTGTATTTTGAGTGTCATTCATTTGCCAAAAAAAATTCACAATAACATTGTTATTTGGGAGCTCTTTTGGCCACGATATGTGTGTAGTACAAATCTGGTTTCATGCCAGCTGTAGATTTAATCCCTTTTTATTGGCATTTAGCCTTTTAAAAACAACATTTTTACTACGAACAAAAACGGTTTGCTCTCTGCACCTGTATTAACTGTGCAGTGTGGCAGCAATCTAACGTCACCATAAATTTCATTTATATAACCACTATAAAAAAGACTACTGTGGCTCTAACACTATTACGGTGAGAAGACATTCGGTACAGCTTTAACTTGTTCTAAATTAAGACTTTATTAGATTAGATGATATCTTTTTTTTATTATTAAAAAATGCCATGTTGGTTATTATGAAATGTGGAATCAAACTGGTACATCTTGTCCTTAATCAAATATCTCAAAATAAGATTACTGAATATTTAGAATTCCCTGATCTGATGAGACATTTCTGCAAATGAAAAACTCAACAGTGTATTTGTGGACAAACGGTGATGTAGTTTCAGAGGCCAGAGGGTAGACAGAGTAGAAATATTGTCTGGACAAGACTAACAGGTTTAATATTGCTGCTGGTGAGAATATTTTCTTTCTGGGCTCTTAAGTTCCCACTCAACCTTGGAGCATACTTTGTTTACCAACACTCAGACCGTATTATTCTTCTGACCCAGCTTCCTCTCGCAGTCCAAACTGCACAGGATCCCTGGAGAAGCCTCACTGAACTGGGCCATCATGTTCTGATGAGCCGTCTTGCATATACAAACAACAGGCTGTGCTTATCAAACAGCTGCTAAACCTTCCTGCTGCAGCGAGGCTCTGCTGCCATAATGCACCCAAAACAAAGATATCAAACCGGGAAATCAATAATCACTCCTGAGATATTCTCTCCAGTGAGACAACGAGAGCTGCTCTCAGGGAGGTAATACAATTCTGAGATAACCGCCTCTAAAAGCAAAAGTTACGTCAATTATTAAGAGAGTTTAAATGTTACAGAAACCCGCAGAGAATACAGATCAGTGGATACGATCACGAGAGAGCTGAAATGCAACCCGACAGTAGTGCTGTAATCCTATATGTCATGTTAATCATGCAGAGCACGCTCATGCACAGAGTAGGACAATTCAATACAACAGTCTAAATATAAATTCCTAGAATACACGAGAAAACTTTGGAAAGTCTGACATCCTCTTCACATCTAAAGACAAGGTGAGTTTACAGTCACACACTATATGATTTTGCAAAGACTGGGGATTTTACAGGCTCACTATTCGCAAGACTATATCTAGATCAGTGGTTCCCAACTGGTGGATCGCAGTCCAAAAGTGGGTCTGAGGTCCTTTCTAAATGGACCGCAAGGGACTCATGAATTATTTCCGATCCTGCTCCTAGTGGAAAAACATTACGCCAAACTCCCTTTATGAAACATGACTCATTAATAGTTTCTAAGGGTGCTTAGAGACATAGAGTTGTCTTGCTTTGGTCTGAATCAGGGACTAATTTTGTCACAAAGTTGCATAATTGTCTAGAGTTGGTTCGTGTTCTCACAGCAGCATGTTCAAGCGGACCAGATCAAATACCTTGTGTGAGAAAGGCGCTCTTGATTGGTCAGAATTTCCATGTGGGAAAAATCCAAGAAGTAAACAAAACGTTGAAGAAGAGTACACTTGCAAGATAAATGTGACACTTTCTAATGTCACAATGGAGGGACAACTACGCAGGTTGATTTTAGCGCTGCTCATCGTGGACTATATTGCTGTCATTGTTCATTTTAGTCAAACCATACAGTTTGAAAACAAGGCACGGCTCCAACTAGAAAACAATGTTTTGATGCATTGGATGTGCTGAATGTGCATATTAAGGCAGTACAGGAGGAGGTGCACATTAATAATCCTCCAGGACTGTAACATGCTCATGTTGAACCCAAACAATGTGTCATGTGACTGCAGTTGGTTCGGATCGAGGTCGGAACACGTTCTCACCACAAACGAACCGCACCAGAGTTAGTTTACAACCGGACTGAGACCACCTCTTCAAGAAGGTTGCACCCGAATGTGTTCACACCTGCCAAAACGAACCTCACTTAGGGGGCAAACAAACTCGAGCTAGATCGAACCAAACCAAACAGGGCAGGGGTGAAAGTACCCTTACTTGTCCGCAAAAAAGATAGAAGGCATCAAGTATTGCCAGTATTCTTCTCAATTCAGAATCAATATAATCTATAAAGACAAACTGTATTTTGATTGCAAACATGACATTTTGAATTTTGGCATCTCAACTCGCAGCCAGGCCTCTGTTGGTTGGCTGCACTATTTTAGTGGGAGAAGGCCAGTGGAATAAGAGGCAAACTGTTTAAAAAACTAAGACTCCTCACTAAAAAAAGTTCTGGTTGGTGGATCAGATAAACGTGAGATTAAACACAAACTCTTAGTCACTCCACAAGCCCACCAGCGTTTTCCTTATCTTTGACAGTACAAGAGAACCAAGACTTGTTCACGTTCTTGCATCTCCCCTGAGTCCCCTCCATCTTTACTGTATACCCTTGTTGTCGCCGTTTGAAGTTGGAGAGAGGGTGCACCTGTTAGTTGTTGATAATATTCACATTATTGAACTTCACTGTTTGCATGGGCCAGGACTAAAAACTTATTAGAATATCAAACACATTTGATTTCATCAGAACGAGACGAGAAAAAGACCAATATAAGGCAGCTCGTACTGACTTTTATGACCACCTGAAACCAAACGATTGAGATCACCGGCGTGCTCCAAACCTGAGGTAAAACTCATTATTTTATTATGATATATGAAATTAGTCTGCATGTTTAATTGCTTGAAAAATCATTTGGTGTAAGGTTGTTATAAGAAACAAAAAATGACCTCCAGTTAGCTAAGTGACACACTGGAACGCCTTCATGAAATATTAACACCACTGACAAAGAGCTATTAATTACCTCAAGTGGTGTGTTTTAGCGTTATACATTATACAGAAAGTTCTTTAAAAATCACTTGGTTCTTCTGGACTACCTGTGAGACTATGTGAGGATCAAGGAAACAGGAAGATTTTGGAAAACAGACACAAGCAGGTACAACTCACCTTCTCCGCCAAATGGGAGGTCAGGTTTCCATAAACCTTGGAGAGAGCTGTTGGTCCCCTGCAGGAGATCACCTGTGGAAATAAAACATGAGAAGTTGGGGTCAGCCCTTTTGAGCATCGAGTAACAGTAAGTTTAAGTGCTGCTAAACTGCTCCGACTAATGGGAATGGAAATCAGCCCAACACATTTGAGACAAAGTGTCAAAACAGCAATTATATTAACAGAGGCGAAGATATTAAGAGGTTAGTTGAGTTTCCTTTTGAACTGTCACAATCAAGCGGAGATGAATAAACTCTGACACTGTGGGAGGGAAAAGATTTAATAATACCAGCGTCCTCTGTGACTCAAGAGTTGTGCACTAATAAACCAGCTGTTGTACATAATTCAAAGTTGGCAGAATTGTAAACCAGTTAAAATGAGAAAGTTGTGAAGTTAGCTGTTCAAACACGTACTGTGTGGTCTGCATGGATAAAAAGGATGATTATTTTGGTGTGAATTCTGTAATGATTCTATTAACAATATGCATCAGCAGACAATGTATCACACTAGGGTTGCATGACAATACTGGCACGTCATCGGTATCAGCCAATATCGGCTTTAAAATGATTAATCAGAATCACCCTACATGCTTTTCCCAACCCGGTCTCACTCCGAAGTCGTTAACAAAAAACCAAAGATTAAAGCCGTTCTTTGACGTCGAATGATACATGACAGGGTGCTGTGATAGGGGCTGTACACACCCTCAAACTCATTGTTTTCAATACAGACATGCGGCAGGTGCGCTCAACTGCCTGAGCAACACTGTCACTGCACACGTTTTTCCTGAACCTAACCAGGTGTTCTCATTGTTGAAGGAAAAAAAACATCTATTCGTGGTGTTGTACTGACGTGGTGCCTTTATTTTGAAAGAGACCGTACGTAAACTTTAAATTTCCCATGACAAAGGAAGCGTATTTTGAAAGAAGATAATGCATGTAACAGGCAGAACGACACGGTGTCCCAGAACCTCAACAACCAACGCACTCGGGTACCTTGCACGTCATATCTGGACGTGAAAAGTCCATGACCAAACATCAATATGTGACAAGGTTGGAGTGAGAGTGTGTTGGCTTTTTCTTAATTTGCACAATAAATGAATATTACATACATTGAAAAGCATTTTATTTCATGTCTCCATCTGCTGGTGGGCCATCATGATGAGAGTATGCGTGCATTATATGATGTTCATTTCACTACAGGAGAAACTTAATGATCACTAAAATTAGGTGGGGAAAAAGTGGATATATCAATATGGGTATTAGCCAAATAAATTGTGAGCAAATTGAGCAAATTATGTCATGCATATGTAATATCAGCATTCAGTTAAAAAATGTAACCTTTTCACTGTCACAAGCACGTACTATATTTTAACGCTATGCATAAAGAGCACAAAATTCAACACATAATTCTCATTATGGCTGTAGGAACAACTTTTATGATTCTTTTAGCCTGAATGCAATCGCCAGAAGTTAAATTCTAATGTTAGTCTATATACAAACTACCCCACGGTTACATGTATTCAACGTGACCACAACGAGGCTGTGAAGCTGCGTTCAGTGTGATGAAGTTCTGTGGTCTCATTTAGCCACTTAGCAATCGCCTTATTTAACACACGTAAAAGGATTCAGTCCTGCACCGCTCTATCCCCAGCAGTTTGAAGGTGTCTCTTCATGATCTGGGAAACTGCTCTTCACATTTAAATCCAATCAGTAGTCGTCAAATGAATCAGTAACAAAACAAACTCTAGCTGCAGTTCCAGCTTCAACATCATGCTCATGTTTCATCACACGGCCATCTTGTCTGGTCTTTCCTACGTGGGCATTCAGTGAAGAATGTTGATGAGTGAATGATGATTTAGATTCAGCTTGATCTGTCTTTGAAAGTGACTGACACGAGTTATTCTCTTTTCTGCATTTGTCTTTGCACAAGTCCCCCATGTGCAGGGTGTACATCAGCTCTGCGTGTGTGTGTGTGTGTGTGTGTGTGTGTGGGAATATGCTCCTGCTGCACCTTATGACCAGCATAAGCAGTTTCGATAACAGATGGATGGACTGAATTTCAGGCAAAAACCGGTGATGAAGCAGCCCACCCATCGAATCAAGCAACCTGAGATGTGGGCACCATGAACGACCACATCCAACACACTCTGGCACTAATTCATGTCAAAATGCTGAGTCATGGTCACTTTGTGTCACTGGTGTTTTTCCTCTGACTGTTCAGTCTGAAAGATACAGAGATCAGCAGTCTCCTCATGAAGAAATCATCATCTACTTCACTGCTGGCTGCAGTTTCTGATAGAGGTGAGACACCTACTTGATTAGACACCAGAAAATTACCCCATACATCAAAATATATCAGGTTTTTTGGCTCTTTAAGAAAAACTGTCAGTCTGGTTTTAGTCTCTTATATGTGAACATCTGTTTATTTTTTCCATCATGTACAATAACCAGGGGTCAAAAGTAACAGTTGCCAGGCTGCCAATGGAAACCACATTTTTTAACATTAACAACAGGCTTTAAGTTACACATAATTAAGGAAGATCCGCTTTGAGTGACAGGCTGTCCGTGAGGTGTTTCCACAGTCTATGAGTCAGATTGACCCCTCTCTCCTCCACAGCTCCTCCCCTTTCGTCTAAATATGGTTGCTTCTGCCTCCAAAAAACCAAGATGACGATGCCTGAAATGCCAAATTCGAGGCTTCAAATCGGGAGTCCACAAACAAATACGTGACGTCACGGTAGCTACATCCATTTTTTAAACAATCTATGGTTTACTCCTGTGAGCACAAGCATCTGTTCTTAGAGAGAGTGGTGAAGCAAATGTAGTTGTTTAACTGTGGGGTGAAACATTTAACTAACCCGTCAACATATGACACGAAGGTGCGAAGTGATTCAAGTGACAAAGAACCAGATGAACATAAACGAATGAAAAGGAAATCTGTAAATCTTGAGAGGCATCCTGGCATCTTTAAGCTGGACAGAAAACTACACTGCAAAGCATGAACAACGTAAACCTCACTAAGTGGACAAGCGGCAACCTCAGGAGCTGAAAAATGAAGCCAAAGCCGAAGTGCCGTTCTTTTAATGGCCACTTTTGGCTTGCTCCAGAAGTGAGTCAATTCCCTTTGACCTTCATGTTAAAATGCCCAACTTTACAGCCGAAATAAACAGACGACCTGAGATGTCACCACAGCCTATGAGTCAGATCCACCCCTCTCTTCTTATATAAGGTCACTTCTCGTTTAAAAATCCAAGATGGCAACAGCTAAAAGACTCAAGGCTTCAAAACAGGAGTCCACAAACCAATGGGTGACGTCATAGTGGCTATGTCCACTATTTTTACAGTCTATCAAAGTTATGCATCAAGTTCATTAAGTTCGTATAACTGCATATGTATCTTAATAATTCAACGTTTCTATTGAAACAATTTTTGTGACGCAGACATGTCAGTTACAACAGCATAATAAAATAATAAAATAAATGAAAAATAATTAGAGCCAGTGAAACAGAACTGCTTGGGTAAACACATTTTTACAGCCTTAAGGATTAGTGTATCTATTGATTGTTATTCTAGTCCAGTGTCGTCTTTTTGAGTCTTGTATAGAGTCTATTTCACCCATTGTCTTTCTAGCTGTGCTTTTTGTTGTCTTAGTATGTGTGTCAATTTCTCCATTAAAAAGATTTCTTCCACTATTGTTAGCCACTGGTCCTTCGTTGGTGGTGTTTCTTTATCCCAGTGCCTTGTGACATCTTTCTTGCTTTATATCTATCACTAGCAAGGCAACTATATTTTGAAATTCAGTAACTAAAAGCTGATGCCTTGTTGCCAACCTGGCAACCACTTTTAAAAGTTAGTGTTGAGCCCTGCTAACACAATATAAGCAAATTTGACTCTTTATGGACCAAACAATGAAACAGTTAAATAATTTTCTGGTTTCTGATCAAGAATTTCAGTCCCAGAAAATCGTCTTCACATACCATGATGACCTGCTTCACTCTCCAGGCCAGAAGGCAACATTATACCATCTGACACCCTCTAGTGTTCACAGCAATGACCTGGAACTGCCGAATTCACAGGTACACGCAACTGTCAACAAACAAAGCATCAACAAAACCCCACTGATGTTCAACCACACAAGTATCGATCCAAACTATAGCACATTCATCCCCCTTGACTGGAGCGCTGGGGCTCCATTTTGAATGGCCCAAAAAGATCATGACACACACTGAGTCAGTGCTCTGCCTCAGGTTGAGCCACAGCTACATGATGAGGAGGCAGACACTGACATGTTGGTGTAGCAGGAACCTCATTCATACTGTTCTACAAGAGAAACATTATCTGCTGGTATGCCCCTACTTAGAGTTGAAATTAACATCTCATCCTTTTGATAGTATTTCACAAAATAGCTAGAATATTAAAAGCGTCTTACTTCTGTTTATCTCTGTAGCATTTAGCGTAAAATCAAACAGATTCTCCAACAGAAAAATTCTTTTAGTGGTGTGAAAGGCGCCGTGGCTGCTTTTGATCACCTCCAATGTCATAAATCTTCCACCAAGGATAGAGCCCTCGCCTGCATGCATTCTCCTGTGCACTCAGAGAAATGAGACACTCCAGCTGCCCTTCAGACTCTCTGTTCTTACATTGCCTCTTTTTTCACACCTTGTCAGACACCACTATCGCCCCTTTTCAAGGAGGAACACCAGCCTTTAACCCTTTCATCAACACAACACATGAAAAACACGCCCCGCTATTTCACACATTGTCCTCTCTGCCTCACACATGGCGTCTCAGGACCACCCACAAACACCAAGGACTGACAATGTAACACGGCAACACAAAGGTCACCGACATGAGGAAACACCTCAGACCTGCCATGTGAGATATACGGAGAGAGATGCAGCAAGAATCAGATGTAAGGGAAACCTATTTTGGATTAAACGTGGATTTAAAATCTAGAAAGTGATTTGCACGTATCAGTATTCTGCACCAGCTTCTCTTTTAGCCCTCACATTGTCTTAATGCGTTGTAATGAAACATAAGAGAAGAGATGAAGAGAAGGGAAATTTAAGCTGTAAAAGAAAATTACTGTTATGTGTGAAGAAAAAATAATTATGGTTTTAACTGGCATGAAACAACCCTCACTTGTGAGAAGTACAGCACCTATTTTAGCTATGTGACACTAAACAGAACAAACAAACAAATGACAATAGCTTGAACTGCAGTGCCTCCCACAAATCCCACGCTCCTGTTAATCCTTTGTCAGTTATTATGGACACGGCCAAAAAGAAACCAAAGTGAAGTCAGATTAAAAACTACCTAAAACCATTTAGCAAAACTGCCCCAAACTATTACATTTCCACTCCCTGGCTTCAGCCTGCTCTGCACGATCACTGCGCCACCTTTAATAGATTACATTAATGTCACAACTACTGTTTTCTATTAAAGGTTAAAGATAACCACAGATCAAGCCAGCGGTTTCCTGAGAGCAAATCGTAATTAAATTCTGACAACAAGCCTCCTGAGCAGGAAGATGCTGCCTCGCTGTAATCGAAAACAAAAACAAGTCAAGCGTGGCGACACAAAATGAACGGCACACGGCAGACACAACGAGAGAGCACTACATGAAGTTAGAGAGGACACACTTGTGGCTTTAGAAAATAAATTAACAGCTCTATGTCTGTCAAGGACACAGCCGAGCAGTGGAGACACACAGACACAAACAACTGTGTATAAATAGAGAAATACAGTTGGTTACAGGGCATGTGAGGCTTACCAGCTGAATATTTGATAGTTTGAGTTTCAGTATTGATACCAAAACATTTTCCAATACCTCCTTTGAAAGCTGGAGATATATTTTTCAACATATTTTCTAAAAAGACGGCAACTTCTGACATCTTGAATAAACTCAAGCAGCTGTTCAGTGCCTTTACCCAAATAAAACTGTATAAAATTGGCTTCTTTTTTGAAACTATCTGATCAAAAAATAAGTAAACACGATCATAAATGTGCCCAGACATCAATGCAAGCTTTTGGTAACTGACATATTTCGGTCTGTACCAAACAGGTGCTGACGTCCGATACTTGGCTTTACCTACTAGGCCCAAATGTAGGCCTAAAAAGGCCGCTACAGATCAGTGGCTCCCAACCTGTGGGGAAATCTGAAGGGCCACGTGATGATTAAAGGGATAATAAAGATAATAAAACATGTTGCACAAAATTATGCTCAATTTTCTCTGACTTTCCGTTTTGTTTTTTTTGCTGTTACTCCTCATGTGAAATACTAAATATTTTTTATTTCTTCAGGTGGTAAATAAGAACCCTTCAAAAGAAAACACAGAGACCAAAACTTGTGTGATTTGTGGTCACAACCACATATTGCTTCATTTTAAGAGGTCAAAAGCCATAAATACGGTGGCCCTGAGGGTCAAAACACGATGACATTTCAAAAAACACGATAACATTTCAGAAAAATCCACATTTCCAAAACACAACATTTAAAAAATGCAATATTGTAGTGTTTTGTGAAATGATGTTTGGTTTTGTGAAATGTTATGTCTTCTGTTATGTTGTCATTTGACCCTCAAGGCACCGTAGGGCTGGGCGGTATGTCCTGAAAATTATTTCACAATATTTTTAGGCTATATCTCGATATATTTCAATGTCCTCAAAAGCACTTCCTTAACGCTAGGACTGGGGGACAAAATCAAACATAACAATATTTCTGACCATTTTTTTCCCAAGAAAATATTCAACACAATGAGATTTTAGATGAGGGGTGTCAAAAACTGGCCCACCAAAGGGTCCAATCCAGCCCATTAGATGACTGGACTAAGAGGTGCCATGTTTCAGGAGCAAGTTCAAAAATATGTTGCCTACTTCATTGTAAAGTTCTGCTTCAGAGGCTTTTCCACCCTGACCGGGATACAGTTCACTGATACAACAATGAATATTGACTGTGACTGTGTATAAACATATTGAACACTGTCAATCAGCAGCTTCAGTTCAAAAGAATCTGTATTATACTGTATCAGGAAATGTGTGGATAAATGCACATGTGATGACAGTGAAAATGTGGAAAAACTGACACACTGTTGTAACTGCACTTAATTTTCTTAAGACATCTCAGTTCATCTGTTTTGTAAAAGGATGAACGTCTACAGAATGTACTTGTAATTCTTTACATGAAAAAGAGAAAATATTGGAGCTGATGGTACCATCTGAGATCAAATTGGGCTGTATGTATGGCCACTGAACTAAAAATGAGTTTGACACCTCTGTTTTAGATTAATAATCATCAACAATGTGGATATAATGAGTAAGTGGGTTAAGGCAAGCATTAAAACAAATAAAAAGTTTGGTACGTTGATAAATTTACATCACTTTACTATATTTTTAGTCTTTAAAACACCATTTATGCCATTATTTTACATTTTCTCTGACTTTCCTATTTTTTTGCCATTATTCCTCAGGTGATTTACTAAATATTTTTTAACTCTTCAGGTGGTAAGAACCCTTCAAAAGAAAACACAAAGGCCGTAACTTTTGTGTGATTTGTGGACACAACCACATATTGCTTTGTTTTAAGAGGTCAAAAGCCATAAATACGGTGGCCCTGAAGGTCAAAACACAATGACATTTTAGAAAACACAACATGTCACAAAACATGCAACATTGTAGTGTTTTGTGAACGTCATTTTGTTTAGTGAAATGTAGCTGTTTTCTAAAATGTGGTTGTGTTTTCTGATATGTCGTGTTTTGACCCTCAAGGCCACTGTACATACAGGCTGGGTACCACTGCTACAGACAGACAGACAGATGTGTCAAATAGTCTGCCTTTACACAAAGGCCATAACTTGTGTGTGATTTGTGGTAACAACCACATATTGCTTCATTTAAGGAGCCATTTTAAAAGCCATAAATACGGTGGCCCTGAGGGTCAAAACACATTGACATTGTGGACAACATTTCACAAAACACGACATTCGAAAAAAATGAAACATTGCAGTATTTTTTTTGTTTTGTTTCAGGAAATGTGGTTGTTTTCAAAAAAGTCTTTCTGTTTTCTGAAACGTTATGCTTTCTGATATGTCATGGTTTGACCCTCAAGGCTGCCGTACATACAGGCTAGGTACCACAGCTACAGACAGACAGACAGACAGACAGACGTGTCAAATATTCTGCCTTTGCACAAATGCCATAACTTGTGTGTGATTTATGATAACAACCACATATTGCTTCATTTTAAGAGGTCACAAGCCATAAATACGGTGGCCTTGAGGGTCAAAACACACTGACATTGCTGAAAACACTACAACATGACATTTGAAAAAAATGTAATATTGCAGTATTTTGTTTTGGGAAATGTGGTTGTTTTCTAAAATGTCCTTGTGTTTTCTGAAACATTGTGTTTTCTGATATGTCATGTTTTGACCCTAAAGGCCACTGTACATACAGGCTGCTACAGACAGACAGACAGACAGACAGACAGATAGATAGAGCTGTCAAATATTCTGCCTTTGCTAAAATCCCAGGCACTTCCTGGTGATGCACTGCTTTTAACTCGTCTCCACCGTGAGGAGTGAGCAGTCTGCTAATAAATAGCAGCTACTCTTTGACTCCTCTGTCCGCAACACAATTGGATTACCCCCCTGACAGTATCATCATCTCTCCTCTGCAGGCTCTCTTTGGGGCACCTTGGCTGCTGACAGACACGCACTCCAGCAAACAGTGAATTCAGCACCGCGGACAGCTCCAAAACAAGCTGAGGCGGGCACGAGCCACCTGCCACTCATCTGCTACGTCACCATCTCAGGCTACACATACAAAAAACACACAACAGACACGCAATGTCTGTGGATAGTAGCTGTAGCGTCACATGAACCACACACAGCAGCATCACAACACCATCTCCTGCAGCTGAGCGCATGAACGTGGCCGTGAGAGACTTTTAGTCAGCTGTAAGCCTGGATGCATTTCAGCTCGGGAGCAGATTTGATGAATGATTAAAACGACCACATGCACCTAATCCCATGTAGAAAACAGGATGCTCCTCCTCTGCTGGTTTGTCAGAGAGGAGGAAGAGGGGGAAAAAACACACAATGACGCTAGAGATGGCTCCTCACTGTGCTGTGACAACCAATTACATAACGTCAGAGCGGAGTGCTCTCACTCATTAACATTCGCGTCCATTTCACCGAGAAATCCTCACACAGAGAACAGGGCGATTCCTGAGTCCTAGCGTGTATTTGCACCCATTAAACCAAACCAGAAACATAAAGCACAGCTGATTACGACATATTTAATCGACGCAGTTCACGCTCCTGGTCTTGTTTACCCATTTGACGCATGGAGAGGAACATAAAATGGCAATCCTTCCCCAGCCTTGACCACCATCTCCTTCTACTACACGGCTTTGATATCATACAGACATGCTCATCCTTCTGTAGAGCATATCAGGAGCAGATAAACAAGCAGCACTGCTATTTCACTTTGAGGTCAAATTTTCTCATTGGCCAAATCGAAGGGCAAAACAAAAAGCTGCATAGTAAAAGCACCCTGCATCATCTTATGTCAAAGGCTGCATAAACCGAACCGAACGACTCATGAATGTAGCTCAGCTGGCGAGCAAAGCATGCAATAGTAATCCAAGATGATGCAAGACGGTCCTTGTCACCCTTGGCGTATGCACACCATTTAAAATGACGCATGCATAATTCACAATTGCCACAGCAGCTATAGCATTGCAAATAAATCTGCAGTACTTGTTTGGTATCGCAGCAGAGACGAGATGAGGCATTATCCAAACGATGGGAAATGATGCGAGATTCCTTTATCCCCGCGTCGCCCTTTGCTAAAAGGATGCTCAGCTTCTCTTCTTGTGCAGCAATGTGGCATCGACACGGAGCGCGCACACACACACTCACACACTCACACACACTGAGTGACTGACTTACCAGAGATGCTGCTGCTGCCGCTGAGGTGCACTACTACCTGACAGCCTGTGCTGCAATTTATTCAGTATTTCCCCTTGCAGTGACAGAAGGTGACCCTGCGTTCTCTCTGCAAGACTCTGCATCCACTAGATCACGATGCACGCAGCAAGGGGGAGCTCCACGGCACAGGCGCGCGTCGGGGGGATGGCCCAGCGATTTCCTTTTCAATGGACGACAGAAATAGGCTGCAGAGGGAAAGCGAGTGCAGCGAATGCAACTCGGACAAGAAGGTGTTCAAATTGCCCTCCCAACATTCACATGAGCTTAAGGGAGCTTAGAGAGGTGTCAACACATCTGCAGGTGCAGGTGAGCTTCAGTTTTATGTGAATCACATTTGAGTTTAAGAGAAATATTTATTCATTACAGATAAATTCAATTTCTAAAATACCATGGCTGTTTGAATGATGGGGAGAGCCCCGAATGTGACTTCCACTTCCCAGCCAATAAGGAGAGCAGATGGCAGGAGGAGGCGTCGCCCCCTTTCTTGTCAATCACGCCCACATTGCACATCACTGCAGGGGGAGGGAGGCTGAGTGTTTTTGTCCTTTAGCTGTCTTAACAGGCCTGCTGAATCTCCATCCTCTGTCCTCAAAGACATAAAGGAAGGTCTGTTCACCTGCTGGTTTACACAGCTGTGCAGAGATCTTCTGTCTGCACCAGAGTGCTCCCTCAGTGACAGAGTTGCATATACTCAAAGGGCCAGAACCACTGTTAACTGAGTGGTGACTAAGCAAGCCCTAAGATAATAGCTGACACCTTAATGAGACGTGAGGTCAAAGAGGAGGATGGAAAGCTCTGGATTTTATCACTTTTTTTGGATGATTGATTGATAGTTGGGAGACGCAGGGTCAGATTTGCTGAGCTTGTTAGCGTGCTAAAACACATGATAAATGGTGTTAGCTTGGTTCATCAATGTGAGAATCAAAAAAAATCACAAAATGGTGTTTATGAATCTGCAAAGCTTTTTAATCCTTTGTCTAATTGTTGCATCACAGTCCTCTTTTTATAACGTAAATAAAATCTAATTTTGAGCCCACAAATTCCTTCAGGCAGGGTTGTTTCAGTAGCCTACTGAAGGCATAAATATCTTGGTATTCATTTTCTTAAACAGATAAATTATTGAAAAGAAAAAAAAAATCATTAGATACAGAAAGGTGGTCACCGTTACGTTTATCACTGTGGGGGAAAGTCAATGTCCTGACGATGAACTGTATTCCAAAGCTGAATCATTAGCTTCAGTGTCATCCTCTTGCTTTAAAAGGTTCGACTATAGTTGCAAAATGTTCTTGTGGAGCGGTAAACGTCAGCGGATAAAGTTAGAAAAGCTTCAAATGCCAACCAGAAAGATGGGCATGGGTCTCCCTAAATTAATATTGTGCCATTATACCGTTTGTCTGAGACATATTGATCGGTTTGAAAGTGCTTCCTGACTTCACCCCCAGCACTGCTAAGATGCTTCTCCCCTATGAGCCAGGTCGCAGCCTCAGATCCTCAGACAGGGCTCTGTTGGCTGTTCCTCAGTCCCGGCTCTAAACTAAAGGTGACCGGGTGTTTGCAGTCAAGGCAATTTAAATAAATTGATTTAAGTGAATGAAAGAAACAAGATGTTGACAGAAAGAGTAACGATGCTGATAGAATAGTTGAATAGAACAGAGTTGAAGAGCTGTTAACAGAACCAGTCAGCTCATACACTCTGTATCTCCACGTCAACCCAAACCTTCACCTCCCCTGCACTACAGTCCCCTACATAACTCTCTAACTTACACCAAATGAAGACGTATAGATATTAAATATACACAGAATAACTTATCTCCAGTTTAGATGAGGATACATCCATAGGAGCAGTGTGGTACAAACTGTAAGTGGACCCCAAACACAGGTACAATACATCCTCTTAGAAAGTGTTTTATTAAAAAAATTGACCCCAAAAACTTAAGAAAAGACACCAAATATGCTGGATAGGTGCACATAGACCCTCCAATATTAACATTTCACCCAGACTATGTTACTGTAGAACGCTGAAAGTTTGCTTTTGACCTTGAAAAAAATAAAGTTCCACTATTCCTCCTCAGCTGGGCCCATTTTTGAGTTAGACTGACTGGACTAAACTGTCTCAAGTGCTGCAGTTCTGAAGAGACGCTTCTTCACCTACTCTGGGAATGTCCCATGATTCAGATCTATTGAATTGAGGTTCATGAACATATGAAAAAAACATTAAGCGGACTACGCATCTGCCCAAGGTTGTATGTTCCCAGTGACCCACAAATGACATCTCACTGTGGAGCCAGAGACTTTATTTAGACCAGTATAACAGTGGAAAAACAAAGTATAATGATCGTATTACTTATGCATTGTTATGAATACACTTTTATATTATCTAGTTATTGTATTTTTTTCCGTCTTGTGTTTGTACATATATTTGCTTTATCAACACTTGGTGACAAAGTTTATGTTAGAAAAAAGCAAAAAGTTCAATAAAACATAAATAACATCTAATTTTGAGCAAAACATTAATCATGCCGATTTATTTTTTCTCTCTATTGGCTCAAAACATCCTGTAAAGACATGACAACATGTTTCTGAGGTCATCTTTAACCACCAGACACTCATAGTGCAGCTCTTTCCATTTTACTCTTCCCTTTTTAGTGCACTCTGTATTAATGGACAAACCACGAGACACAACATCTGCCCTCACTCTTTATGGATTCACGTGATGATAACCCTTTTAAAGTTTCATCTGCCTGTAGCCTGACAGAGTGCTAATTATCTAGTTTCCTACAAAGAGACATGAAATAAAAAACAGTGAAGTCAGGCATCAGCAAACATCTCTGTTAAATCAGGGGAGAGAATATTCTTGTTTTTTGTGGCGCTGGTTCTTTCAACTCTCAGCGGAGCAAAGCGCCCTGCCAAAGCCACTCAACATCTCACACAAACAGGGTGAAGAGAGGAGGTGTTTGTTTCGGGGAGATGTGGCTGCTGGAGGAGCAAATGTCTCAAAGAAGATTAGCTGGATGTTTCGGTCTGACTCTGAGGGGTGATAACTTTATGCTAATGGTATAATGATACACACTGTTCACTTGATCACTGCAGTTACACACCACTGCACAACTGCTCATTATCAAAGCATAAATGTTTTGATGCACACATGCATTATCTCTTTCTCTACATGTGTAAATGCAGGCCTGACCTCCACCCCAAACCTACACAAAACGGTACATATAATATATTCATATGCAAATGATCTATATTAGACCCTTAACACTAACAGCTTTGAGGAAATCTGAGTTTTTCCCCTTCCTGACTGCTTTGATAAAACAATGTGACCTCTAAATATAACGCTGTCTTCTTCTCTCTGCTGCAGTAATACTGTACACTGCAGGGTTACTATAGTTTAAAAAAATAAACAAAACACTAAAACTAGGTGTGAAAAAATATTTAAATTACCTGAAATAAAAATAAAAACTAGTCTTTAGAAAAAAAAATTCAAATGGTGCAGTGTACATACAAAATATAGAATAAAATAAAAAAAATAATAAAATAAAATGAAACAAAACAAATTAAACTACATTAAAATAAAATAAATCAAAATAAAATGAAACAAAATATAATAAATAAATCAAAATGCAGTAGTCTTTGTCAATTTGGTCAAATCTGTCAAAACAACAAGCTCAAGGAGTCATTGATGCAAATGTTTATTAAGACTGTGATATGACTTTGAGTTTGTTCAGTAAAACCTATAAAATCTTGGCCCTGACAAATATACCCTCTACTATAATAAAAATAAATAAAACTAATGCTTAAGTGATAAAACCTGAACTAAAACTAAAGATTTAAAAACAATAAAAACATAACTTTTTTTTTGGCGGGAGTTTTTCCTTATCCGCTGTGAGGACAGAGAGACGTCGTATGCTGTAAAGTCCTCCGAGGCAAATTGTGATTTGTGATATTGGGCTTTATTTTATTTTATTTTATTTTATTTTTTATCTGTTTTACTTTTAACCAGGAAATCCCAAATAGACTGAAAATCTCTTTAACAAGAGAGACCTGGCCAAGGTAGCAGCCAATAAAAACACATTAAAATGCAACAAATACAGCATATAATACAAAACTCCACAATAAAACAACTAATATTTATAAATAAAATGAAAAATTATAACTAAAAAATTGAATTAACTGAAATGAGCAAATGCCGCTGTAGAAACTCACTGAAACTAAACTGAATTGAAAACCAAAATTAAGAATGAAATAAAACTAAAAACTACAAGAAAATGCAAAACTATAAAAATGCTGACACACTGCTGAGGGAAATTTAACCTCTTTATAAGATGTTTCTGTGCCAGTCACACTCTTTTTGAAGTTCCAGTTTTAGTAAAAATGAAACATTCTGAGAAAAGAGCCAAAGGCAGCCATCATTTTGGGATCCATTGTGTCTGGTCTGTGGTTTATTTATATCTATTCAGCGGGCAAATAATAATAACAGTTTACCTTACAGCACACTGACTGAATATATACCTCTGTTTTAAGTAAAAACATACATTTATATGGCCATTGGAAATGATAAATTCGCTCAACTCTTCTTGTCAACTCAGAGGTGTTTAGTGACATCTAGTGGCAACAGACTGACAGTGAAAAATCTCCTGTAAACAGTAAAGACACCATGACATGCATTTATTTTTCTTATTTTAAATGTGGCATACTATATATACAAGCATTCAACCCATTGAAAACATTTTTATTGAGTCCAATCTATTGTTGTTTGTTGTCTTGACTAACAATGACCGTTTACCTATCATAGGATTATTTCTCAATAATCTACAATAATGAGTTTGAAGCACATCCAACCATCACATTTTTGGTTAATCTTTTACTATATTACTATTCTTTATTATGTATTCCCTTTTGCACATGTTATGTACTTATATTATGTTCTTAGAGAGATAATTTAAGGGCCTTTCTTGTGAAATGGGTTTGCTGGTAAACACCCTTGAAATGTAAGATGTGTAAAAATGGAAGTATTAGTCTTTATAAATATTAAATGTTTGGAGACAAAAAAACAGTAGTTCTAATGAAATCACTGGGACTGTTGAGGCACAGAACATATAAAACATTACAGACAATGTTCTCCTAACATTAAAGAGGTTACATTAAATGTTCTGCCCATACAAACTGGACAAGAAACAAGCTCCGGCCACAACTTGTGAACTGAACAAATCGCTCACAACCCAAGGAATTCAACTGGAAACAATGATCGAACAACGTAGGACCTCTGTAGCTGATACAGGGAGAGACATTATTCAGTTTTTCTTTTCTTTTTTTTTTTTGAAGTGTCTCACATCAAGTAAATCTGTAACTTACAACTAAGAGTGAAAAGTTCTCCTCTTGAATTATTTGAAATCAATAATTTGTTAACTAGTAGTTAATTTACATCTTTTTTTTTCATGACGCTGCATGAAAACAAAAGCATGGAGGCTGCTGCTAAACGGAGCACATGTGTTGCTCTTAAAGGAAATGCTTCAGATGGAACCCTAGTCCAGGATTAGGCTACCCCCAAAAAATCCTGTAGGATCCATTCATTACGAGGAGCTACCTCAGCCCCAGCTCTCAGTGTCTGTATATTAGGCTTTATTCTTGGCACATGGGTTATCAGAAACAGTTGATTATAATGTGCAATTTGAACATGATCATAAAAGTGTAAATTTATCTTTGGGTAGCAATGAAACTGCAGCTGCTGAAACCAGCAATAGCCAAGAAATTAACAACAAAGACACTGCAAAGAAAAAGGCTCATGGCAGGTAGGTGATGACTCATATTTTCATTTGGACTATGTGGCACAAAGGACAGACTTGTACTATTAGTTGGAAACTTCTGAGACTTCTAGCTCTGCTTATTGTATCTGCACAGCATTTGTTAAGTGCATGTGTCTTTGCTTACCTGTGAAACCTCTCGTACATGTGAACCCTCCCGTAGACGTGCCAGAAAGGTGGCACCAGGTGTCCTTGTTCTGCCAGCTGAACGAACGAACCCCTTAAATGAGGGTGAAAAAGAAGAGATACGTGGAGTTAGACAACAAAAAAATAGTGATAATGCTTATACCTAATGAGCACAAATAACATTTGATGGACATACAAATTTGACCAATTTTAGCAACAGTAATAAGCTAAGATGCTGTTAATTACAAAGTACTCGTCGACATTGGGACTTTATTGTCATCTTGTTTGAAGACACTGGGACTGTATTATCGTTGACAATGTGCAGTTTTTTCTACTTTTCAGATCAAACTAATCCAGAGTAACTAGAAGAGAGTAAAAATGTACACCAAACAAAAGTTTGGGTCTCAGGAGGATGAGCAAATGTTTATTTACAAGTTCAAAAAAAAAGTTCAAAAAAATTGTTTCTGTTGACCCCAAGTGGCATAAAAAATGGCTGGAGCCTATCAAGACGCAGGGTACACCCTGGACAGGTCGCCAGACTATCACAAGGCTGACACATAGAGACAGACAACCATTCACACTCACACCTACGGTCAATTTAGAGTCACCAATTAACCTGCATGTCTTTGGACTGTGGGAGCAACCTGGAGTACCCAGAGAAGACGCGCGTTGACACGAGGAGAACACAGAACCCCAGGTTCAAACCAGGAACCCTCTTGCTGTGAGGCACTGCTGCCTACTTTTTTTTTTTTTTTTAAAGATATGTTTTGGGGCATTTTTGCCTTTAATGGACAGGACAGCCAAGTGTGAGGGGGGGAGAGAGAGGGGGGGATGACATGCAGCAAAGGGCCACAGGCCGGACTCGAACCTGGGCCGCCGCGGCAACAGCCCTGCACATGGGGCGCCTGCTCTACCACCAAGCCACCGACGCCCCACTGCTGCCTACTTTTACTTGTGATACGTCAAATAAAGTTGGTCTATAGTACTTCTGTTCTTTTACTTATGTAAACCTCAAGTATTTAGATATGGGACTTTTACTAGTAATGGAATATTTTTACATTGTGATGATGCTACTTTTACATACGTAGACCACACTTAACTCTCTAGAAGCTCTCGTTTCTCTGTTTTTTTATATACTGGGTCTGCTCGTGGACCCTCAAATGACATCACCTAGAAACCTGTCTATTACTGCTTTAAAATGTGTATGGGGGCCATAAAACACACACCCTTGCCCTCAAAAACATAATGTCAGTGTTGCTCTTTGACTGCTCTTTTGATTTATATGGACCAACAACGACTCTGTTTGTGTGTGTTTGTGTAGTCCCCAGGCTGTGCAGAGCAAGCTGACCAACATTTTCAAGGCTGAAGATGACAGAGATGCTGTCACTGACTCTGATTTAAGATCACTGTCTGTTATGTAAGACACCGATAGTGCCATCACTCCATCAAGTCCTCCAAAGTGCCATGTTAGAGATCCCAACTGGTCCCAAGGTCGACAATGGGTGAAGTATTCTGTGAGGGATTTGCAGTGAAACTCCTGCTGTCTGGCTCAGTTCAGCTTCATTAGTTTAAGTTGCACTGAATCAGATTTGGATGTTGGAAACTCCATAAAGTCTTTTGGGAAGTTTTACTGCAAAACCCTCACAGTTATTTCTATGGGCAGCACAGAGACTCAGTCTCTGCTGAAGCCGAACAGCTTGAAGGTCCTAAATTAGAATCTCGGCCCAGGTCCTTCCTGTGAGGAGGGTGCATGTCCTGCCCGTGTCTGCTTGGGTTTTCTCTGTGTCCTCCAGTTTCCTCCCACAGTCCAAAACATGCATTAATAAAACCGATTCCAACTGAGTTATTAATACAGTGCTTTGTTTCTCTTCAGCCTGATTGATTGACTGATCAAATCTCATTCTGGGCAATGCCATGCTGCAGTTTCACCTTCATCCATCCATCCATCCATCCATCCATCCATTTTCAACTGCTAACCAAAAGCCAGGTCACAGGGCAGCAGGCTGTGCCAAGTATTCCAGATGTCCCTCTCCCCAGCAACGCCTTCCAGCTCCTCCTGGGGGACCCCA
The DNA here is from genome assembly GCF_041903045.1 of Epinephelus lanceolatus. Classification (NCBI taxonomy): domain Eukaryota; kingdom Metazoa; phylum Chordata; class Actinopteri; order Perciformes; family Serranidae; genus Epinephelus; species Epinephelus lanceolatus. The sequence continues at coordinate 13,810,248 of NC_135741.1, read as the reverse complement.
AGGTGTTCCCAGGCCAGATGAGATATGTAATCTCTCCAGCATGTTCTGGATCTGCCCCGGGTCCTCCTACCAGTGGGACGTGCCCAAAACACCTCCAACAGGAGGCGCCCAGGAGACATCCTGATCAGATGCCCAAACCACCTCAACTAACTCCCTTTAACATGAAGGAGCAGCGGCTCTACTCCGAGCTCCCTCAGGATGTCCGAGCTCCTTACCCTATCTATAAGACTGAGCCCAGCCACCCCACGGAGGAAACTCATTGTGGCTGCTTGTGTCCGTAACCTCATTCTTTCAGTCACTACCCAGAGCTCATGACCATAGGCGAGGGTTGGGACGTAGATGGACCAGTAAATCGAAAGCTTTGCCAACTGGCTCAGCTCCCTCTTCACCACAATGGTCCAGCACAGCGTCTGCAGTGATGCGGACGCTGTGCCCTAAACTGCCAATCCATCTCATTCTACCCTCACTCATGAACAAGACCCCAAGATATTTGAACTCCCTTGCTTGGGACAGTAACTCACTCCCAGCCTGGAGGGGCGAATTTTAGGTCAAATGGACGCTGCAAACAGTTAATAGCATGCCGCTGGTGCAAACTCCAGACTTAAAATACTTTGTCCTACTAATCCACTACTAGTAAGGATCTCAGAACAAAATTCTATGTCTCTCCCTATCTCATACATCCAGCCAATGTTTTCTGGCACGTAATAACCATTGCTACCCACAGGGCTGCTGCCATGGCTACAGATTTTCAGTCTTGTTTGTTGTTTTAAATAAATAGACATATAATGTTCTTTCACAAAATGAATGAAGTATAACTCAAATCATTTTGTGACCCTTCATATTTATCACAAGTTCCCTGATATAAGGGTCACAGACCAGTAGCTTATATTCTAAAATATGTTCCTGCATGCTGAAGGGTTGTTGAGAGTATTTGGCACTGTTGGAAAGACCTCCTGTCTTAGATTCGTTCTTACATAGATGGATGGATGGATGGATGGATGTGGCATGATCAATGATGGTATTTTATAATACTATTAACTTCATAGAGTTCTTCTATTCAGATTTTTCTTCCTGGATGTTGGAGGGCTGTTGAGAAATGCTATGCAAACGTTGGTGATACAGTTGAAAACATTTTTATGCGCTGGTGAATTTTATGATTTCAGTCTATTTTGCTTCCATTGCATGTTTTCTTACCGACTAGCAAGACAACACCCAAAAATACACATTTAGTTGTTTATTTTAGCTCAGATTTCTGTTCTGGAAATGTCACAACAAGTGCATTTAAATTACATCATGCCTCATTTGCACATTTAAACATAAAAGGTCTGAAAATGTATTATATTAAAAAAAAAAAAAAACTTAAAAAAAAAAGAGTTTGTTTTTACCCTTTTCAGCTGTAGTGTATTATTTCTATTTATTTATTTTTTGTCTAAACATGTATAAACATGCAAAAATTATTTTTTTTCTCATACCCTGAGCCAAAAATCTTCAATTCAGTAGCACCAACACACACCAAACTTCTCAGTTTTATTCCTCTCTATATTCTGAAGGGTTTTTAAAGAGGGGTTTGTTCATGTTTCACTCATAGCCTGACTTATATAACAATTTGTTCTAAAAAACATGGCAAAGTTTGATTTTTTATGGCTGCTAACATTAACCATTAACATTTTTTTTTTCTATTTTATGGAGTTATAAAACCAGATATACAAAGCGCCCTCTCTGTAAAAACCTTTGACTCTACTATGTCAGCAAAATGAAACAAGAACTTGGGAACGGTTGCACAAAATACCTTCACTCGTCTCCTTGTCATGCCTGTTATCTTCTCACAAAGTTGGCTTATAGTTAGTTACTGAAAAAAATGGCAGAGGAAGAGAAGGCAAGAAAACCATATACTTCTGGAGGAATACAATTATAGAAATCACATACTCCAAAGTAATTTTGATCCCCAATAACCAGAAAAAAGAAAACAATTGTAGGAAGAAATTGCAACGAAAATGAATTAATTACAAAAGCGTATCCACTGGGTTCTCCTGGTTGCAGGACACTTCCCAGAGTATGTTAGTTTTTCTCATTTATCACCATAAACTCAGTGAATTTGCAGTTTTGTTTTGTTTTTCACCTTGCTTTGGTTGCAAAGGTCATTTGTGCAACAGTTTAGGGATTCCTTAAATATAATACCAAGAAAAAGAGAAAAACATAAAAACTTAAGTGAACATTTTAGTAGAAGACTTAAGTGTGTTTTGTGCAACTGAATTTATTTTGAGGAAATCTTAACTAGGACTTTACAGAAAATCTTAACTTAAGGTGTTTTGTGCAACTGACCCCTGAACCTGGCTCTATCCAGTGATCAGATTTCTATTTATGGAAATGTAGCCTATGCAAATCAGTGCATATTTAATAAGGTCGTGCCTCCTTAACATACTTAAACATAAACTTTAAGAAAACTTGTAATACAGACAAAAATAGTCTTAATATAAGTTAATAACTGGGAACCTCTCATGATTATATTATATCTGTTAGTTAAAAGTTTTACCCCATTCACCTGTAGTGTCTCCCTTAATGACATTTGTGTCACAGACATGGCATTAACGGTTTTAAATGCTTGTTCAGTGCTGCACAACTTACACATAGTTTCACTTCTACAAGTTGCATTTATCATGGACTGTAAACCGTCATTTATACTTTGATTAGAATTCATCCTTGGCATGTGTTTGTGGTTAACTTCAGTGTTAGTGCTTCTTACCATGTGGTGCAGCTGAAAGTCTCCCTCTGTCCGCAATTTTAACACGTTGTCCCACTGCTTTCATGTTTGGTAATCCCCTCAGAAAGATGCTTGAAATCATGGAGAGCCTGTTTTAGGTCAAGTACCATCTCCTTCGAACAAAACACAAACCGGAAACAAAAACAAACGTCTACTCTAACAAGCTAACGTTAGCCGTTAGCTAAAGTGTTGCCGTTAAATCTTATTATTATTATTATTATTTTTACCAGAATTGTAATTTATAACAATATCCTACAGCTGGTGTGCGCCGAGGTGTTTAAGTTTTTCTTCAGATGGCAGACTTTCAAATGTGTGCTGTAGAAGATAATTATCCTTCACCAAGATGCTAACGTTACACTCTTTACAAGAAATACAATCAGCTTTGCGCATGCGCAGCGTTACTTTTCCCACGCTCGCGGGACTTGACCGTGAGCTGTGGATATCTCTCTCCTCAAAACACAATTTTAAAACAATATTTAGCTAAGATACTGTGCAGAGCCCTCAAACTCCCAGGCCTCTGGTAGAAGGAGAGTTATTCAATGTATTTTGAAAGAAAAAAAACATTGTGTCTCCTTAAAAGTAAAAAAATAGACCCTTAGGGCCCTAGAAAGGGGGTGAAAACCCCCAGGGGCATCCTGCCTCAAAATATTATTTAGTTTGATTATCTAGTACGTAGTCATATACAGTGGTGGACAGTAACAAAGTACATTTATTTAAGTACTCTACTTAAGTACAGGTTTTTTTTAACATCTGTACTTTACTTGAGTATTATTCTTTTGGATATTATATATATTACTTTGACTCCACAACATTTCTATGTAGGCTCTTGTTACTCATTACATTTGATGTCAGGGGTTCAAGCTGTTTCCATTACCTTCAACTCAAGTGATAATTTGACCCAGCAGCTTTCACTTTTATTGGTGTAATATTTTACCAGGAGTATCTATACTGTGATTCAAGTAATAGAGTTGTGTATTTTTCCACTACTGCTCATATGTGACTTAATATAGTTCATATCTACATATAGTAGTATAGTATTGTAGTTTCAACAGTGTCATTAGCACTGCTAAGCCAACATAATTAGCAAGCTCACTGGAAGAAGACATTCTGAAATAAAAACAATTAGCCTGAAAGAAAGGCTAAAAGGCTTCAAGATTATCCCTTAATGGCTCAGGGTTGGGGTTTTAGTTTATTTAGCTAGATAGCTCGTTTTCAGCTTTACAAGATTTTCATTTTTGTGCTGTAACATCAAAATTGGCCACTATAACCAATTTATTTCTCCCATCCCATCCTGCTAAAATCATATCCATATATATATATATATTTTATTGTACAGTAAATTGACTTTGTTGTTAAGGGGCGCATCTTCCTCCAACTTACTCTGTTGTTTCACATCTACAGTAACTGGTTCCGCTTTGTGTAGTCATGGGGCTTTTATTCTGACAGGTTCAGACCGGAAGTAGATGTGTAGTTGCTGCTAACGGAAAACCGACTGCCTGAGAGATCTGCAAATCACAACATAACGTTGCTCTAAGGAGGCTTTCTACATCTCAGTGAGTGAGATTTAATTTAGATTTATCAGAAACGATAAACAGGTCTGTTGTTGCTCGTTAGAAATCAAAATGGTGTTGATATAAAGGGTTTGTTTTAGATTGTTTGCCGTAAAACAACTTGTCAGTACCTGTGTCATCTGCCGGAGCAGCTAACGGTAACGTTAGCCTTGTTTATAGCTAGTAACGCAGGCTAATAGGTTAATAACTGCTAAGCTAAGTCTATGTGGAGCTTTTAAATAGGAAAGTTCATTGACAGTGGTTGTTATATTGTAGTCTGCTTGCTGCTGTCACGGACATTAGCAAACACCAGGAAACCAAGTGACCGCAGCAAACAGCGGTTTTTACGATAACGTTAACTTGCATGCTAACATGACATTAACTGCATTGAAGCTGATCATTTGAATGCTTAAAGTCTGTCTCAGTTTTGCTACTACGGGGCAAAGATATCCAACTAAGTAACTCATCGTCCTCACTACTTCCCTGATACGCTTATCAACTGTGTGCAAATGTTTCTCATTCCTTGTTCCATCAGATTTCTCGCTGATTAGGAAGGGCAGTGATACCATGTGGGAGTCACATGAACGACGAGAATGAGGCATAAACAACAAGGGGGCAGCTTGAGGAGAGAGCCGCTGCACAGTGTCTGCCACAGGGAGGGGGTCTGCTGCATGTAAAGGCCCTGCACAAGCAGCCCCCCTGTGTACCCCTTCTCCTTAACATATGCAATGAACATCACTACTGAGTCCCCTGCCACCATAGATGGAGATGTGGCAGTCGGCTATGTATTGGTGCCATTTCTCTTCATCACCATTGTCGGAATAGTTGCAGCTGTGGTAAGTGGTTAGTTGGTTTGGGTGGCATAGAGTGACCTACACAGAGCTGACTTCCTGAAAAACATGCTGTCAAATTCATTTGAAAAATGATACACTCACAGCATACATAATACTCACTGTTTTTTCTCTTTCAGGTCATGTACATTCGTAGGAAAAGGAGGTCGGTTTTTAATCTACCTACGTTGATTTCGTGGCACAATGCTTTTGTGATAAACTTGATTGCTTCACCTCTGTGACTCAGTGTAAGTCACTAAATCAATGTTTGCTTTATTCTATTTTGTCCCACAGAATCGACAGACTCCGCCATCAGCTGTTACCAGTTTACACGTATGATCCATCCGAGGAGCTCAATGAAGCCGAGCAAGAAATGTTGTGGCGAGAAGAGGACACGAGGGTATGATGCATCACTGCTTTTCAGACGTTTGTGTTCTCTGGAACATTTTAAACTGCAAGTGAGGCACATTGTGCTTGTGAAATCAGATGAAAATTGCCAGATCATCATTTAGAAAATGCAGGTTTTTTTCTATGACATGATAGCATAATAAAAATCTTTAAATTATAGTGCAACCATAAGGAAGGTAAACATTAGTTCTAAATGTAGACAGTTGGATTAGGCATGTCAGATCTTTATACAGCTGGCCACATTTTCCACAAAAGACACGTCTACTGTTGACTTGTTTTCTCTTAGTGTAGTTTTTTTTTATCTATGTGGTTGTCTGGTTGCACCATTCACGCGAACAACACACCAGTTCCTCAATTTGCTAGTCACTTCCTCATCAGTGTAAAACAGAGTAAAGTGTAGTAGTAGTGGTGAGAGTGGTATAGTAGAGAGGTTGCACTACTCCTTTTGTTTCCGAGCCTCAGATCCCTCACAACAGCAGTCAGTGGCTGGTTTTGGTTCCTCTCAAGTGGAAAAATATTCTATAAACATGGCTGGCACTTTTCTTTCTGCAACAGGATCAGTGTTTACGTTTGGTTAACAGCTTCCGAAAACCTAATCTGTTTTAATGTGCAGAAGTGGCTGTTATGTTATTCAAATGTTAAACCAAAAACAAGTCTTACCTGCTTCTGAAGTTCCTCTGATACTCCTGGTGGTACTAATGATCTAGTTTATAAACAGCTGAAACAGATAAAGAGTGTTATAGACCAAACAACTCAACAGAAGCTAAATTATTGGCCTGGTTGCAGTCAAAAATCATGCACTGAGTCATGACAAACACTAGATGGCAGTATTGGCCACGTTAAGTAAAACAATCAAAACTTGCTCATTTAGTTTAACTCTATGAAATTGGAAGGACAAAGCCATCACATCAAGTTCTGTGTTGGTTTAAGAGGATATTATTAAGCCCTCAAAGGGTCCATTCAGTCAAGTCACAAAACACAATTTTTCAGTTACCCTCACTAGATTACTATTTACTACAAGATAGTTTTGGTTTTATCTGCAGGGATTTCTGCTGCTAATCCAATACAAGATAAATATAAAGTTATATTTGATTTATTTGCTGAAAAAACTCAAAAGCAACATGTCTTTCCAGAAACAGTGTCCCTCTTATTGAGGATAATTCTAATACTTGTAACAGTAAGTATGTTTATATGGTATTCGGGTTTCAGGAGCATTCTTTGGACATGTATACAGTGCATTCAGAATATACGTCTCAACTGGGGTTCTGCAGGGCTGGGGTAGAGAGCACTTATATATTTTTAAAGATCATTTTTGTGGCAGTTTTTGCCTTATATGACACTACAGCTGACGAGAAATGTGGGAAAGAGAGTGGGGTTGACATGCAGCAAAGGGCTCAGACCTTTGAGGTGAGCTAGAGGTCGCACCGGGGTAGAGATGCACGCCCAAAAGACAAGCCCACATTTCTGGTTAGAAGAGAAAAACACAACTACCAAGCCTTGTGAAAGAATTGGACAAACTGGTTTTTAGAAATGCTCAAATATCGCAACACGGGCCTTTCAAGAAGGTGGCTGAAGGAATAACAGAGGGTGACTGTGTTCACACGGTCAAACAAGTCCGCCACCAGTGATACAACTATTTTGACACAAAGACGCAAAATGACAAGTGGCTCCAGCCGTTCCACTTGTCGGTATTTAAACATGATAAATGACATGTTAAGACATGATAATCGGAGCATGCACAGCTGCATGTCAATGGAAATATTAGTGAAATTTTCTTTTTTTCTTTTTTCTTTTAACCATGTAAACTTTAGGAATACTGGTAAAAACTGAAATATTTTGTGTAAGCCAAGGGTCTCATTTATAAACATTGCACACGCACAAAACGAGACCCGAAAGAGGCGTACACCACTTCGCACGGAAAAGTTGTGATCTATGAAAACAGATTTGATGGGAGAAACTTTGACCCATCCTTACGAACATTTTGGCTACAGGAAATTGACAATGCAGATGGTGAGGTGGAAGCCTGATTGGAGAAACTGATGAATATTTTTTGGCACACGCCCTTTTTTGCTTCCGTCATTTTTTGTGTGGACCCTACGAATTATTTTATAAATGAGACCCCAGGACACTGTCCCTGGAAACACACGCTTAAAATTTCAAATCTTGAACAAGTCATGCACAATGAAACATCATTTACCTCCATTGTTTTGGGATGGTGGCAGAAATTCCAGGTGCAGACATCTTGCAGTTTCAATGCAGAAATTGGAAACTATCATGCTGTGTTTTTGTGTGACATTAGAGTGAACTGACCCTTTATCATTGTCTGAATAATTCTACATGTCCTCATTATGTACAGTGTTAAAAGTCACAGTGCTAAACTGAGCTTGCATTTCCTGTCCTCAGATTGTACAAGGCTGGGCCAGAGGTTACCAACAGCGACGCCCTCTTCTCACCAAAGACGTCAATGCATGATGGTGGTAGTAAACCGTGGCAAATGACATTTGCAGTGTGGAGACAAACCTCAGCCACAGACATCAGTCATGTTTGAAGTCATGCACAAGATTTTCTTTGTTTATTTTCCTTTGCTACCGTCTGATCTTTCCTGTCTCATGTACAGACGAGAGTGACTGTTCATCTGCGTGGTTGTGATGCCGATCCTGTGTGCCTAACAGACCTTCAGTTTATTTATTTAACATTATTTATTCAAACCTTTTTTTTTTTACTGTGACGTGACTCAAAGTAAAGAAAGGTGGAATCTTTCTAGAGTTAAAGGTTCCTGTAGGTTTACTATGTTGTTTACATTCATACTGTTGTTGTGGGCAACGTGCGGCGAGTAGTCCTGTTCCTGTGGTTTGCAGTAGGCATTCGCACTGACTTTAATTTAGGGTGCAGAGTGTGGTAAGAGTACGCATGTTGTGCACTAGTTAGAAATCATCACTCCTTCTGTGAGAGGGTTTGTGATCCATGCCTGGGACGGTTGTTGTGTGGAGGCTGTTTGCAGTGTATTAAAAACAAATATGGCTTCTCTAGTGAAATGCTTTTAGTTTGCACTTGTTGACTTGAAACACTGAAGTATGACTTTTAAATTCAAAGTTTCACACTGATAAAGATAGATTTATAAGATAGATGAGCTCTTCAACTGAGGCTGGATGGATTTTATTTCACTTTCATTTTGAGTCAAAACGTTCAGTGCACCCTTTTTGGTTTTAATTTCCTCTGTAGAATTTAACTAGCTGCCACACGATCCCGATCTTTTTGTGGTTTCGCCAAATCCTATGACTCTTATCAATGGCATGAAAAGCCAGATATGGAAGTAAATAACACCAACCCCCTCTCATCCCCAAAATGAGCTGTGACTAGTGCCCTAAATATGTCCTGTCTACAAGGCATGGCACCAGCGCAGATTTACCTCCAGCTGAAGATGAATGCCATAGGTCTGACTGTATCAAGCACTCAGGAAACTTGCTTTTTTTTTTCTTCGTGATGAATTGTAATCCTTCCTGGCCTTTATTTGCCTCTGTGAATGTAAACCAAATACAATTGAACTGTTAAAACTGTTCTTGAAGGGGAACATGTCCTGGTTGTCTTGGACAGATAATTCCTGGACTTGATGTTAACAGGTTCGACATCTCGAGGTGTTTCAGAATGAGACATAGCTTTTTAATACATTGTCATCATCTCTGGACCTGTAACATGTTCCTCTGTGCTCCTTGGTCATCTTTACATCTCACTGTTCATTTTCTATGCATTACTGAATCAACTATGACCTAGGGTAGTTACAATTTAAACTGTACAAATATCCAGTCTTGACACTGAATTGCACTGGTGCAACATGTTTAACTTGTCATGGACAGCTCTGATCTCAGGTGCACATAAGAAGTCAAAGAACTACTGATATAATGTGAATTTGGCAGCACTGTTAAAAGACTGTTGTACCTGTTTGATGCTTTGAGAGTGAACTGACTGAGGCTGTTGATTTAAACATGGAACATATAAATAAAATAATGTAACTTTGTCTTGTGCTCATTGTCAATTGCAGCGTAATTAGCCTGGTAGTCCCAATGGTGTAAAGGACATTATAATGCATTCACGCATGTTTAACATTGGTTTAACTGTTCATTGATCTGGACCATAGATTCAATGATTGGCCCAATATTATTAATGCAAAGTCAAAACACATTATACATAGATAAAATCCAAATAATATACATCTTTACACCTTCATTTTAAGATCTCCACTGCATCTGCTATTCACGTCCAAGCGCACAGTCAAATAGTGCTAGCAGCCTAGCACAAGGCACATAATGGTAAGAAGAGAAGAAAGACAGGATATTTACCGATATCGTCATATATTGACAGCAGGCCTCGGAGTTGAATCGAGATCATACCTTGGCCCACTTTGCGATATCAATAAATAACAAATCGTGCTAAGAAGTGATAGATCATGATAAACCATTGGATTTACAGCAGTAATCATGGTTCCTATAGCTTAAAGTAAGAAACTTGAGACTTGAAGACTTTTTCAAATGTCAGTTGGAATGAAATTTTAGACCAACAACCAAAGTTAAAGAAAAATAATTGACATTAATTAACAAGTGTTTGTGCTTCTCATTTCTGCATGTGGGAATCCACTGCCTTGATTCCCTTAGTGCTGACTTTGGAGAGTTTTGAATAAAATACGCTCCTTGCCATTGCCTTAACAGGAGTTCACCCATGCAGTGAAATTTTGGTGACATAGCCCAACTTTTGTTTGCCAATTCCTGAGATTTTGCAATGCATCGTCAGAAACAAATTGTAAAACCCTACTTTCCATTAAGACTTTAGAAAGATTCAAGGCATTTTGCTACTAATCAAAGCCCTATTTTACATGAACGAAGTGAAGTCAATGACTTGAAGGAACCCTTCTACTGCTTAGTTGAGCGAATGGAAAAACAAAACGACAGAAAATTGACAAAGAAAATTCTCTTTATTGACCATTTCTGATACAAATTGTTGTAGGGCACCATAGAAATATAGACATTGTACATTTATATACGGTGTACATTAAAAAGAATGATCCCATCCTATTGAGTTTACAGTATATAAATGAACGGATGCAAGATGTTGGTATGTAAAATGACACCGGTATTGTCCAGAGTAGTTGGAGGATGTGGAAAAACAGAAGACACGAAATGTCCATTGTTTGACGTTATGAGTATGGCGAGGGTGGCTGTGTGTGTGTGCGGTAAACACACAGCGGCCGACGGAAACAGTTAAGTGGAAAGAGCGCCCAGTCTATCACAAACACACAAACATTTGTCCATGAAAATCTGAACCAACATTTCAGTGCACCAGAAGAATAAAAACACACCTGCTAATCTACCACAGTCAGCGAACACAGTTGTCAAGCTGACAGGTCTCCCTGACTTGCTTCACACATTTTTTTTTTAAAAAAAACAAACCTGTCTGCAAGCTCCGGTTATGAACGAGCCTAGAAGTGCTGCATGTGCGCACACAATCACAAACTTGGCTTCTTAGATACCTCATTACAGTCAGGTTTTAAAAAAAAAAAAAAAAAAAAAAAAAAACATGAACTTTGTAATAACGACATCTTTCCAACTCATGCCAGAGGTTACATTTAAAACAACAGAACCAGTTAAATGCAATTATATGGTAGAGTAAGCTGTTGAGTGAGGTATGAAATCCCAGGCCGTGTATCGCCTGTTTGCAGTTTTCCGGGTTTCGTAACTGAGGTTGTAGCAGCTTAGGTGTGTGGAAAAACCCAGTTAAGTGGACTGTGACTGCGGGTTCCCTGACACTTAGAAATACACAAACATTTTTTATCCTCGTAGCAGACAGCATACAACACACATCTTCGAAAGACTAAGAAAAGTAGATTAACTGTACTAAGTGATGACAGAAGCTAGGTGAAGCCGTGAGAGCTAGATGGAATGAAGAACGTACAGCCCTGTTGGATAGCAGTGCCACCGACTATCCTCTGTTACAATCAAACTCCTTGTTTGACCAATTGCAATTTGCCTTTGCGAGTGATTGGGTGAGCGCTTGGAAACCGAGGACCATGTGAAGACAAAGACGCCAATGTAACAGCATTTTGTAAAAGCTCCCTGAAGAAACGACACTGATGCTCTCAGCCTAGAACTCTGCCAACCCTATCCTTAAAAACACACATTATACCAAAAAAGATTTGAGTTTTATTATGACATGAAAAGCAGCACACTCATGTTTTTTTATATGGTATGTAACCCGAAGGAACAAAACAGTAAGTCTGATCAGACCGATTACTAACGATACACTTTTACATCTCCCCACTACACGCTGAGGACCGCGAAGGAAGTCTGAGAAGCATAACTATATCTAAACTGTCCTACAGGAAGGAAGGGAAGGTGGTAAATGCTTCTGCTCTACTGGTGAGACGGGGGCGAAATCAGTTAAGCAGATTAGAAACGGGAGAAGGAAAAAAAAACAAACACTTCTACCATCTGTTACCTATTCTCATCCTAAACGCTGAAGCTCAACTCCATCTATAATACGACGCAAAGGATAGGTTAACCACTTCACACGAACACACAAAAAAAAAAACAGCAAGTATAGGTAAAATTCACCTTTGTCCAGTACAAAACATGGAGAAAAATCTATATGCCCTACCATCTCAGATGCGGGTACAACAAATAAGTAACATTAAGCAGAGAAAATTTCCTACAAACCATCTTAAGGGGGGGGAAACGGAAACGTCCAGGCTCCGCGGAGCACGCTTTTGTCCAGTATAAAAGACTTGTGATAACATGACATGTAGAGAAAAGGGCTGTTACCTTTCATGTATTTCTTAGATCTATGCTTGAGCAAGGTCCATCGTTCTATCCAGTGCTGTTGCATGATATTTGTACTGTGTTAACCCTCCTTTTTTGGCAAAAGAGGGCTTTGTCGTGAACAGTGGTCATGTGGTGGCACTGGTGTTGGAGATACAGCCCAGTTCTGGTTAACAGTAAGTCAGTATGTTGAGTGAGGTAGCATGCGTTGTGAATTACTGGTCCTCTTCCTCTTCCTCCTCCTCAGATGATTCCTGGGACGCCTTTTCTTCCTTCTCCTGTGACAGAAGGGGGAAGAGAGGAAAAAAAATCCAGTCAGCCCTCGACTACGCCCACAAGGAAAATGCCTCTCAAGTGCCATCAACGTTTAGCAACAATAGCTGCCTGTGATTCATGTCTTAACCTAGCTGTTTTGCTTTTAATAACCCCAAACACCAGTATGAAGAAAAAAATATTATACATCTCTTTGATAAACCACTGTGGCATGAAGAACACCCAAGGGAAGGGGTGAGCCATCTGCAGTGAGGAGTGATTCATAAGACTGGTGAGTCACAATGAGGCATCCTGCTTTTGCTCCCTCGCTTTCCCTCCTCACACTCACTACTGCCCAAGATGTTCATTCATAAAAATGAGAGGGGCTGGTTAGGAGGGTAACGTTGGGTCATTCCTTTCTGTGACTAATTCAATCCAGACTTGTTTCAAGAGTACGCCCTAACCACTCATGCACATGACAGAATGTTACTACAAGGCCGCAATTTCTTCCTAGATTAAACATGCTTTTCTGACCTGCTCTGCAGTCTGGCAACTCTTCCTGCAGAAAGGAACTGCCGAGTTACTCAACGTTTGGATTAGATGGACTTTGAAAATAATTGCCGTGCAGATTCAGATTTGCTGACCAGGTAGACTTTGTGACCAAGTAGCTGCTCTAAATGAACACACTGTGCATGATACAAATAGCTGTGATGAGTAAAAATGACTCGTCTGAGGGGAAGGAGGCAGGCAGGGGAATTAGGGAAATGCAATTTCGCCCTGCAGACAGTCATACCAATCATAATTCAATTGGGAGAGGAATGGTTTAAACAAATGTGAGTGCTGAGTGTTCGTCAAGGGACTCTTACCTCCTTCTTAGGTCTTCCCCTGCGCTTTCCCCCTGCAGACGGAGCTGCTGCTGCCTTCTGTGAAGGAAAAAGTACATGTTGACAGAGCTGCGGGCGGGGCGCGGCGGTGCATTGTAACGCTCAGAGACCTGCTGATGTGCTCATTTAAAGCACAGACTTTTTAAAGGGGGATCAGTGCAACAAAACCTGTAGCATAAACAAGCCAAATCTCCACTAGACTCTGCTTCTAGCTGCCTGCAGGTGGCAGTAGCACCTCTGAAATGAGACAGATGGAAAGGGGGCATTGGGTTCATTGGCTATTATCTGGAAGGCCGACAGGAACTGCACACAGGGCACTCCAGTTCGCTGGCCACCTGGTCTGAGGCTCAGAGACAGCTGGTGGAACTGAGCGGAGACACAAACCCTCTGCAGCTCGGCCCTCGCTGCTAAACCTATATCATACATGCGTGTGTTTTACTTTCTCCGTCTCGCTCCCTTTCCCATACATAGCAGTGGAAGACCGAGCGCACGGGGGAGCTGGAGGGTTGGGGCGAGGGAGAAAAATCAGTTGTTGCTATGGAGACGACAGGCAGAGAAGAACTAGGGCTGTGTGCTGGGTGGGGGTGGAGGGGTGCTTAGTGTCAGCTTGGAAACAGTCTTGTGGCCTCTGCACCTGCACCGCACTGTGCATGACAAGCTGCAGGAAGCTGGAGGACAGGAAGTACAGAGTGAGCATCACTCAAAAAAAAAAAAAGTAAGGCAGTAAACCAAGGTCTTTACAATGGGAAACCCAAGCCAGGCTATTTCTGACAACAGGAGGGGGGGGGAAGCGGCTAAATTGCAGTCGGGCAATATATCACAAGTAACAGCAGGATGTCCTTTTAAGAGGATGAGGTTAGCTACTGTTAAAGTGGTCATCAACCATAAAGGAATCAGGGGTTAGAAAAGGGAAATGATTGTGAAGCTGTGCCTGTCTTTCTTGGCATGGACACCATCCCGGCTCAGGATGCATGCTAGCTGTTGCTGAAATTGTGACCTGTCGCCATGTAAAAACATGCCCGCAGACGGCATTGACTTACCTTGGCCTTGGCGCTTGTCTTGTTTTTGCTGCCCTTCGGCCGTCCTCTGGCCCTCTTTGGAGTAGGGGACCCACTTGGTTCCTGACAAGACAGTCAAAAGATAGTTAGCATACCGCACACATCTACATGATTTCAATATTTACAACACTTGACACATAATGAGGAGGAGGATAAGGTCTTCGTTCAAAACACACATGCTCACACAAAGTTCACTTTTCAAGGTCAGTGCAACACGTGAACTTTAAAGACTGACAGGTGCTCAGAGTCTGACATGGAAACAAACTATGGAAACTGTTGTCAACTTCACAAAAGATAAAACAACTGACCAAAACAGGCTATCTGGAAGCGAAAATGAAAGCAGCCACCCTGAGGTGTAGAAAGGGGAATTATCTGAGGGGGATTACCACCAGCTCCAAAACGCAAGGTAAATTCACCATCTTCATGTGACGATTTGTGGTTGGGAGCCCTGTCATGGCGGCCCTTCCTCCTGTTACACTCCTAAGTGTGTTTACAACCGCAGCTCGTAGCAACCGTGCAATTCAATACTAAAACACATGGCTCTGAGTGACAGCTATACGAGCCATTCTGTGCTTCTCCTCGGCTATGTCATCCATTACATGACGGGCAGAGGTGTGTCGTGATGGGGGGTTAATGCAGGTTTAAAGGTGTTGGGTTACAGGTTGCTTACACACCCGGTGAGACACACAGGAAGTTTGGTGTAGACTTCTACGCTTACACTGATAAGAGGTGAGCAAATGGTCACAGGGGCTCGCTGTGGCCATATCTTGATTCTCTGGCAGAGAGCTTATGTTATAGATATGCATGAGCACCTCACCTGCAGTGATATCCACCTGGAGCAGCTGTGAGCTAAGGTTAAAGCCCCCTCTTTTCAAAATGCATGCCTTGGTGATGTTCTCATGGCATGCACACTTGACACAATGACACTTTTCCATGAAATGAAGAAATTGGCACTACTTTACTTACGTCAGAGGTCTTTACCTGGGGCTGCTTGCGGGGTCTTCCACGCCCCCTCTTCTCTGTTGCCTCCTTCTCCTTCGGTGAGACTGTCCCCTTGTCGCTCATGTTTGCTTTGCTTTAGAGACCTGGGGGAGAAATCACACCGGTCAGGCTTGCTGCAGGACGAGGCATCATGTTCACACACACACATGCAGAGACAACACAAGGGCTATTAAACTCACTGACCGCAGCAGCAAACCAAAAATGACCGGGGCTAACCGCACGCCGGTAACACGTTTAACTCAAATTAATCCGCGCTTATTTCCAGGTCTATTTCTGTCTCACCCGCGCTCCGTTACACCGCCGACGGTGCCTCACCAACAAGGGATTGACACCGAACCGACTCCCATGATATCGCTGGGACTTTGTAGGCGGTCACAGGCCGCATAAATCTGCAAGCTTACTGAACCCGATGCTCCCTCCCCGCACCGACCGACCATGTTTAGAGGCCCTATGCTGTAGTTGTTGTGGCCTGCGCATGAAACTATCTCAGCATGTCTGCACGCCGGGGCCGGGGACATATCCACCGACACACACACAATGGCTCGTGTGTGCTCGGTGGGATTTGGTGTTTAAAACACAGCCTGCATGGAAATAAAATAGCAGTGGAAATGCAAGCGAGCGGCGGTGAGAGCCCGGGCCGGAGCAACAAAAGACGGCTTCATATTTAAAGCATGCAGCCTCCTCTCGCCGGAGCTCCGGCTCTGTAAAATGCATTAAAAACACCGTCCTGTCTCATCGAGCATGCAAAGTTTCCCCCAGCTCACCGTGTCGTTTCCTGCACTCACCTTCCTCGCTCCGATATAACCTCTGCTCTGAATTTAAGACCCAAATGTTTCCTTTAAGCCTGGCTGGTTGTACCCGGTTAAAAAGCCTTGCACAGATCTATAGGCTACAGCTTTTATTCGTCAGGCTACACACACAGCCCGCCCCTTTCAAATCCCAGCTCATGCACCGCTTAGAAAACCACCATGAATTACAAATACACAACACAGGCTTTATTTTTTTGATAAATAAGCTTTGAGATTCTTACCAGCAGGTTGAGAAGTTTGCTCTTTCGACGTCCTAAAAATAGCACGTGTGTCTTGTCTCCTGCAGATAATGGAAAAGGGCGCCAGCCAGGAGGAGTTTTGAGGCAATTTAAAGAGCCGCCCTCATGGGAGGGCGGAGATATGATAAAAAAGGGCCACCAACAGCACCACGGAGGCCCCGCCCCCTCACCATCACTCCCCAGGTTTAATAACAAAACACCAAAAAGCATGTGTAAGTTTCAGAATATACTTTCAGCTATACAAGAAAGTTTTATCAAGTACGATCTGGTGAGGAGGAGGATGCGTGTTCAGTATATCATCTATGTTTCATCGCTTTAAGTCCCCGAATCACCTCTGCCTTATTTATGATTTTGTGGGTTGGGCACAGTGGTGGAAAGTAATTACTTACATTTACTCAAGTACTGTACCTGAGTACAGATTTGAGGTATCTCTACTGGTTTGAATAAACAGTTATAGACGCCTGTCCCAAATATAGGTCTGCTGATTTCAGTGATTTAAGTTTAGTTTAGTTTATTTGTACATACATGTATAGACAATACAGTAAAAAGAAATTAAAAGTTAAAACATTGAGCAAGAGAGGTTAGAAGCCAAATATGGCTCATGAAGATACAACAATCACACAGAAAAAGAAAAAGATAAAAACAAAGATTGCATGATTGAATAAGAGTTACAGACTATGAAGACATACAAAATAAATAAAAAAATGAACAAATTACAAATGAATCAATGAAGTGTTCAGTCTTTGCACATTAGAGTCCTTATCAGATGTTTTTTGAATAACAATAATGTAGATGATGATTGTAGAGATGGAAGAAGGTTCTTCCAAAGAGACGGTCCTCTGTATTTCAATGAATACTGATTGAGAGAGATTTGACAATATGGAAGATAAAGGTCTCTAGAGTGTTGAGTACTCAAGTATTTCCATTTTATGCTACTTTCTACATCTATCTAACCACATTTCAGAGGTAAATATGGCACTTTTTACTCTACATTTATTCTAAAGCTTTTTGTTTCCAGAGCCACATGCAGCTCTTCAGACCCTCTCCAGTGGCTCCCTGTGGCTTTGACATAAAACTATATGGAAATGAATCATGATTATTTTTTATTATTCAGATTTTCATTTGTCAGTGTTATAGTCCTGAAGTGATTATTGCATTCAACAAATGTCAAAATGTGAAGCCTGTACGTCAAATTCAAAAAACATTTTCACGATTCATCACCAAAAATGTGCGTCATACGTCTACGACCTGGTGCCTCTGCCTCAAAATTTTGCTTAACTTCAGTAGCGTTGGCTACTTGGGGTCTGTCTAGCATGGCAAGCTGTGTATTCTAAATCTAAAATAGAGGTTTTAATACTGTGTGGACAGATTTATTTGCTTTCACCTCACCACCAACGCTGCAAAGACAACTGCAGAGTAGCACCTTGTAGTAAATCATATTAATGAATGTTCATTTAGGCGTAATCGTAATAATGATGGGTTCATTTAGACTTAACAGACTGTTACCTTTATTCAAATATGTTTTATGGCTCCAGACAGATTTTATTTTTTGGCCAGTAATGGCTCTTTAACAGTAAAGGTTGCCCACCCACCCAGCAGTATATACAGCAATCTAAACTAGCTCCACCTTCACCAGCTGCAACATTAAAGTGATGAACACATAACTGTATCAATAATAATAATAATAATAATAATGATAACTTGAATTTATATAGCGCCTTTCAAGAAATCCAAGGACGATAATTATAATTCAATAATATATATGATTCTGTAACAGGCTATCTTCATGATGAGTACTTTTCTTTTTGGTACTTTACTTTGGAGCCTATTCTCGCTGACAATGGGTGAGAGGCAGGGTACACCCTGGACAGGTCACCAGACTATCACAGGGCTGACACATAGAGACAGACAACCATTCACGCTCACATTCACACCTACGGACAATTAACCCAGCCTGCATGTCTTTGGACTGTGGGAGGAAGCCGGAGTACCCAGAGAAAACCATGCTGACACGGAAAGAACATGCAAACTCCACACAGGGGGGCTCCTCCACCCAGGGTTCAAACCAGGAACCCTATTGCGGTGAAGCGGCAATGCTAACCACTTTACCACCATGCCACCATTATACATCATACGTATGATTATATATACCCAGTAAACTTCATCACAACAGTCTCACTTTGCTCTTTTTGGTCTCCACTGCTCTGGTATATTTTTATTGTATTCTTATTTAAGGTTATGTAACTCCTATTATTGATTTCTGTCACTTTCTATACTTGTCTGAATCTATTTCCACCCTCGTGCTGCTTCCTCGCTGGGGATCTTAGATGTATCGTAATTCTGTATGCATGTGGTCAGCAGTACATACCACAGTCTCCACAGTGATGGAGGGTGAACTCTGACCTCCCCCAGTGTAAACACAGAGCAGTTTAAAGCTCAGAGAGCCATTTCTTGTCATTTTCCTCTTAAAGCATTATCTTCTTCAGTGATGGATGACTTTTTCAGATTCTTTACTGGAGTAGAAGTGCAACAATTTGCCCCAATGCAACAAGTCCTGTCACAATGTTAAGTAAAAGTAGGCTATGTGAGTCAGTGAATTTTTTTTTTTTTTTTGCTGGGAGATATGTGATGTGGTACACTGTTACATATGGCATTATTGGATTAGGATATTACTGTTCTAGTTGTTTGAGGTGGAGCTAATTTTAATCTACTTCATATACTATTGGATGCTTTAATGTTTAATGTTGTGGTTGTACAATCTTATTTTAAAAAGTAACACAAAGCTACGGCTGTCAGATAAATGTAGTGGCACAGAAATATAAAGTACAATAATCTCTGAACATGGCTGCTGCAGAAACCATGTACTCTCTCTTTCCACCTCCAAATGATGATACAACTTTCTCTCATAACTTATAGACTTCTCTTGTGCTATCTGAAGGTGTAGTGTCAGCTGTTTCTAAAATGAAATCTTTTATTAAACCCTTTAAGATACTTTTTTTCATGATTTTGAAATCACATTTCTGTCTTAAAGCAACACTTCACTCCCCAAATGACCAACTGTATCATAATTACTCACCCTGTGTCACACTGAGGTCATGAAGAAAACAGTGGATGCCTCCACTGGGAATGAGGAATCCAAAAAAAGGGAAAGTTCTTGATGAATTTGAGTCATACGCAACCGTGTTCAACAACAGCAAAACTTTATCAAACATCAATTTAAACACGCTCACACAACCTGTGCAGTATCATCCAAGTTGCATTTATCCAGTTGTATACTTCGTACGTCCCATAACATCCCAAACAGACCACCCTTTAAGGACAGGGAACTGAACTTCCGTCAAACTTACATGTCCTCTCTTCAAAGCCAGACTCCATTGATAAAAACAGTAATTTCACCCCACTGAGCACTAAAGCTGCTGGTGTACTGCTGCCTCCATCAGATAGCTTGTTTGTCTTATTGTGTGACTTCAATGTTTTAAAGGGTTAGTTCTGATTCACCAAAGTTACACAATAACACCAACAAACTACCAATCGAGGCGGCGTTAGACCAGCAGCGTCTGTGTTTATCTAGGTAAAATTACCGTCTTCGTCAATGGATTCTGGCTTTGAAGAAAGCGTAGATAAACTTCCCTATCTGTTTAGTTCGTCACTGGAAAGGGCGGTCCGTTTGGGAAGTACTGATCATACGACTGGATAAAGACATTGCATATGCTTCATGCGTTATGTATGACTTGTGAACGGATGTTTCGATATAGTTTTGCTGTTGTTAAACGCAGCCACCTACGACTTCAATCCATCAAGAATTTTCTCTGTTTTGGGATTATTTGTTCACCGTCGAGGAATGTGAGAAAAACAAAGGTTTCTTCACGAAGTCAGCGTTACACAGGGTGAGTAACTGATATACAAATGGCCATTTTGTGGGGGAAGTGCTCCTTTAATGCAGGAAAATGGCCCAAGAGATATATAACACTAATATATATGATAACATTGAATGAGGATTTTACGATGGAAGTTGGTTGAGTTGGAGCTAAATTCAATCTGCGTCATATATTGTTGGATAACTGATAACATGTTTTGGTTGTAAATTCTTATTTAGTAAAGTGACAGGTACTGACAGCTGTCATAGAAATGGAGTGGAGTAAAAAGCACAATAACTTCCTCTGAAAGTAGTGAAGCTGAAGTATACAGACGCATAATCTCTGAGCATGATTACTCAATTACTTGCTCTCATAAGTTAGAGATTTGTATTTTGGTGGTGCTTTAATGGTTTTAATTGCCCTTGTGCTATCTTAAGGTGTTATGTAGGTTGTTTCTAAAATGAAATCATTTATTTAACTGCATTAGAATTGTTATTCTTGATTTTATTCTGTCTTAATTTTGATTTGTGGACTATTTGTGTTTCCAGTTTTATTTTATTTTACTTATTGTTGCCTATCACCAAAACAGTCTTGAAAAAGGGTGTTTATTTAAATTCAATGAGGCTTTCAAAGTGGAAAACAACTTAACTGACAGTGACTGACTTGTGAAAAAAGAACATTTTGGTGGTATTGAGTAGTGAAGAGGAGAATGTCCATATTTTTTTGAAAAATTAAGCCACACAAAGTAAAGAGCACTAGAGCAAACTCGCGTTACTCTTCTGTACTTTCCTCATTGTTCAATGAAAATGGCTGCAGATTTTTTTCCATTTCCAGTACCTCTGAAGAGCAGGCATCAACATATGTAATGGAAGTGATTTCAGCTGTAATGGTACACAATATTTCAGTAAAAGTACAGTCAAATTCACAAAAAAAAGCCCCTCGATTACCCAGTGAGAGCTATATGTCACTATAGAGTTATTTCTTGAGTATAAGCAAGTACTTGCGCCCCTACTCTATAGGACATAATTCATTCCTAATTACGCTTCTGGGTCTGCTTCTACCTTTCCTACTACTGCCACTTTCATTCATTCAGACGCAGGTGAACCCTCCATGTTGCTCCCACCTGGTGCTGATGGGACCACTTTGCATTTAAAATGAATGAACATCTGACATGTATTGCATGGGTGTGGTGGAAACAGACGAGACAAGGTGAAGGTACAGAGACACTCCGCACTGCTCTCTAATCAAACCACCACCTACTGGTACTTTCACACGAGGGTTTCTGATGTAAATGAACAGCCCATCTGGAGTTGATGGCTCCTCCACTATGCAATTGAAAACAGATACTGAGAATGCAGAGTGACCTGAAAGTGGTCGGGATGAGACCATTTGTGCGTATTTCGCCTCTCCATCTGTTTGGTCAGGACTTATCTCAAATAGCAAACTTTAAATGAGTGTGTCAGCCCTGAACCGTTCTGAGCTGCATGTAGCAGACAGATATCAGTATACTGTACATACATGATGAGAGGAGTGGGAGTTTGGTGAAAAGGGGATTGGATAGGGCATGAATGGAGAGAGCGCTTTTCTCAATGAGTCCAATGTTCTGCTCAGCATGTGCTTGTGCCTTGCATGCCCCCCCCCCCCCCCCGCCTTCCCTCCCCATTTCTTACTCTATTCATTTCCTTCCTCTGTCTTCCACAACTACTTCAGCCCCATCCCCCACCCTCACACATCTCTGCCATACCCAGCCCCTGGATGGAGACAGGGAAATAGGTCCACCGTGTGTGTGTGTGTGTGTGTGTGTGTATGTGTGCATATGTGTGTGTGTGTGTGTGTGTGTGTGTGTGTGTGTGTGTGAGGAATGTTGTCAACCACTGGCACCACCTGGAGACCAATGAGGGGACTGGATAATGTGAGAGATGATGCAAAACAAATGTTGGCTTTTACTATTTAGTTGTGAAGTGAAACAGTTGTCTACAAAAATTGCAAAATCAGTGCAGAGACTGTAAACTGATAACAGAGCAGCAGAGCGGGGTTTTATCCTGCGTATGAAGAGAATGTGGGACATGTCAGCACTTTGAATGCTTTTGTCTGAGTCACTCTCAAGGACAGAATAATTTTACAGGATGGAATTAAACGTCCTAGAAAACAGTCGTCTTCTCTTGAAAATGTAATCAGGTCAAAATCGTGGTGAAATAAGGTCAGCGTTGTCATGAAATTCTGCTCTCAATCAATAGTCCAACTGGTTTTGTCACTTTGTCTCTTGGATTTCGAGGAATGAGGTTCAGACCCTGTTTAGACATCTACAGATATTTTTGAAAACTGATGTTAATCTCCAAGTTTTGGCCTCTGGTCTATGCATAACAGAGTTTTAGGTCACTGAAACTGAGTTCAGATTTCTTCAAAAATGTGGTTCCTGTTTATCAATGTGGACATGTAAAACGAAGTCTTTGGGAAACAATGACATAATCTCCCATTGTTGCCTTGTGTAATGTGGATCAGCACATTCTCACTCAGACCTCGTCACATATCGCCGCTTCATCATGGACTCTCCATGTCTACATATGACGTGCAAGGTAGCCTAGGTGCGTCTGTTGTTCACGTTCTGGGGCGCCGTGTCAACTTAAGCCTGTTACGTACATTCTGTCTTTTCAAAATACACTTCCATTTTCACAGGAAATGTGCAGTTTGCATACAGTCTCTTTCAAAATAAAGGTACTACATCGGCACAACACCGCATTTTTGATATTTTTTTTCCATCAACAACAAAAACACGTGGCTACGCTGAGCCAACATATGCAAATGGTTTGTCTTAACATTCATACAGGAAGTGAACACTGACCTCCCAGATAAAATTCAGTGATGGTTGGACCCTATTCACCACCCTCCCTCCCACCCAACTTTAACTTTTCACCCCCTTAACTTATGCTGTTGTCCAGCTGCATTTGCCCGCGATGCCATCAGGTGATGTTACACACTGACGGCACCCTGCCTCAAATCCTGGTGATGGGAAAGGATGGCTTTTTTCGTTGCTGATGCGGAAATGACTGCCCAAGTGCTAGTATTCCATGACTTAAGAATGAGACCGGCTGTGAGAATAAGCGAGAGGCAACAACAACAATGGCAGAGTACCGGTTTGCTAACGTTTTGTTAGCACTGTTTAATCTAATGACAACTTTACGCTTTTAAACTTGGTATTGCTGCACCACTTCATGGATGAATGAAGGTGTGTGCTGCACCCTGAGTTTTTGTACCACTTCAGTGTCCATGGTTAAAAGTCTACCCGAAACGGCGGTTTTGGATCAGGACCGATCCAACCATCAGACAGTGGGGTCATTTCCAGAGTAGGATTGCTGTTGATGAGGAGTGGAAGTAAAACTTGAGCATCTCTAGAGCAACATTCTAATCTCTGAGTACGCGCCGTCATCCTTATATCGAAAAGGAATTACGAGTGATGAAACCTCCAGTTGATGATTTGGAAAAGGTAACTTTAACCTGTACAATTAACTACCTTTGTGATGAGGGGACAGGGCCTTATTCTGACATCATTTATATCACGATCATCAAATAGATTTACACCAGCTAGTAAATTTAAACTGAGTTTACGCTAAATCATAAAACTGCGTCTTTTTCACAAACTGGCGGATAAATGTTTTCTGTAACGGAATGACCAGATCTTAACCTGTGGCACAAGAAAGCCCAGGAAACAAACCGGTGAGTCAGTTTGAATTTAAATGCTAATCAAACCGTCCAAGAGACAAACACTTCCACATCAGACGCCCTCTTCAGAGCCATCTCCTGGCTCGTGAACTCTGCTGCGGCTCAGGGCAGACAGAATCCTATTAACCATCAGGGGGGTCTTGGCCCACTTTGGCATGCTCACCCCTCCCCCCACCTATGTCCTCCTGCCCCCCCCCCCCCCCCCCCCCCCCCTCCTATATGCTCATCCGTCTTCCCCTCCAGCATGCGCTCTCACTCATTCTAGCAATCCATTTTTAGGCGCTGTGTAAACCGCAAGAGTGCTGCAGCCAAACCAACTAACAGATGTGGAGAAAAACATCCTATTCCTGCCTGTGCTTGGGTTTCCCCCTGCTTGTGCTGCTGTTGGCCCTGGATGAGCCTGAACATGACTAACACACACATACACACACGCCATTCACATCCTCCCTCTAAAGAGGAGGGAAAAAAAGGAGCAGGAGAGACGGATGGAGGGAGAAAATCCATCGGGAGGGGAGAGGAAAAGTGTGGGAGCAGTTGAAAGGCAAGGTGGGCGGGGAGATGGGAATATGTGTGTGGGTGTCTTTTATACTTATGCGAGGGGGCGGATGGAGGTTAGTGGGCGGGGGATGGGGTCCGGCTGATTCAGTCCGCTCATGAGTAGTATCTGACTCACACAAACACAGGAAGTAGCGCGTGCTGCTTGTTTAGCAGACACAGCACTGTATTTATGTGATACTCCTATACGCGGGGAATAATAGGAGTTCTTACACTACCTAATTTCACCTCGGTACGTCGGTCACTGACTCAACACTCCACTCTCCCTTTCAAATAGTTTCATATCCACATCCTGAGATTTTTGGACCAAGATCCAGCGGGTGCATCAGTCATACTGTGACTCAAGCTTGTGAAATTTGTACGGGTGAAAACAGTGCCATATTTGAAACTTCCTTTGGCAACAACAGCCTTTACGTGCCAATAGGTCCCTCTTTTATATGTTTTATATTTATAATGATTTGCTGTTCTATCAGAACCATATGCTCAAGCAGAGATATTACAGTATACATCTGCTCAGTTTCTTCTTCTAATTCATTAGGTCATTTTCATCACATCCGGTCCGATCAATCATGTGTATTATTACTAAGAATCGTGCAGACAATGGAGCTTTTGCAACACAAAATCTTCAAATCACACTTGACTCCTTCTTTCGCATTGTTTCCATACAATCATTTTATCCCTGAGGGCAGACTCTCTTTGCCTGGCGCCTCCACAGAGAGGTCAGAGGTCAGGGTCAGCTTCAGTGCAGCACCTCTCTAGCTGACAGCAATTATGTCATGACAGATTTTTACTACAACAGCATTTTAAATATCTCATATAACAAACACGATTCTGTCTCAGAAGCACCGTGTCCTTAAGTTGAACTATTAAGGTCCATGTAATCTGTATCTGTAATCATGGGTAATACGGGGCAGTCTGCTGTCTTTACCAATAGGTGGCAGACACAGATTAGATTTGCAAAATAACACTGGGGCCAACACCATGTGACATCTCTGAGAAATGACACCATCTTGTGGTGATGCTTGTTCATGCATGGTGCTTGTATGTTGAGTGAGAAAGTATTTTTTCCTCCCCTTTAGCGCTGTAGTTGGTAACTTCCATGACAAAAAATGTCATATCTGCTGAAACTGTGACTATATTCAAACACTACTAAATGAGACAGACAGTCTGCCTACCTGTCGCTATGCAGTGCTTCTAATGGCCTTTCAAAAAGTGAATGAAACAATGACAGTGCTGCCCTCGGGCAGATGATACAGGACAGTTAAAACAAGGACAAACAGGTTAAAAAACAGCTTTTATCCATAAGCAATAATTGCAGTTAATGAATTCACAAAGGCTTGACTGTGGAAATATGTTGAGTGCAATATAAGGGATTTGTGCGATAGATGGAATGCCATTTTTAAGTGTAATACTGTAATACTTTTACTATATGGTTTGTTATTGTTTTTTTAATAGGCTCTTTTTTACTTATATTTGCACTGAGGAGGTTGCATTCAATTTCACTGTACATGTACAATGTTTATTCTATTCTAGGAGTCTCTAACACAATTGTCAATCATGTCAATCATTGCTCGCGAGCATCGGTCAAATGGTCAAACTAGGCAGCGATGATCAAATATGAATCAAGATTCTGTTGCTGCATTGCATACTTTTCACCTCAGATATTCTCAGAAACATATTTTAGTGTACTGTTTAGCTGTAAAATGAGACAGTTTACTCCGAACAGTGGGTGGTGCTTGGCACACCATTTAACTGTATCCAACATGGCAGCAGGGTGACAAACTTTCTCATTTTACAGCTAAACATTCATTCATTATTCATAACCACTTATCCTGTTGGGGGTCGCGAGGCGGCTGGAGTCTATCCCAGCTGACATTGTGCAAGAGGCAGGGTACACCCTGGACAGGTCCCCAGACTATCATAGGGCTGACACATAGAGACAACCATTCACACTCACATTCACACCTACGGCCAAATCAGAGTCACCAATTAACCTGCGTGTCTTTGGACTGTGGGAGGAAGCCAGAGAAAACCCACGCTGATATGGGGAGAACATGCAAACCCCACACAGAGGGCTCCTCCACCTGAACCCTCTTGGAACCCCACCATGCCGCCTACAGCTAAACAGTGCACTAAAATATGTTCCTGAAAACACCTGAGGTGAGAAAAAGGCAATGCAGCAACGAAATATTGATTCATATTTGATCAGCGCTGCCTAGTTTGACCACAGTTCAGTTTGACTCCTCTGCTCTAATTGGTTGTTTTGGTGCACCATGGTTGATTCTAGCAAATGCCATTAGAAGCAGTAGGAGGAGGGACTTTTTTTTTTTCCATGGACTATCTATCCCATGTACTTCTTCCAGAATAAAGACACAGCTTCAGAAAACATGACACATAGAAGTTAACAGGTGTAGCTTTTAAACATTTCTTTCACTACTTGTTCACATGTCAGAGGGGAAAAATTCAAGGAGAAGTCCTCTCCACCCTCCGCTGCCCACTGTGAACAGACTTTCTCTGGAGACATGCATCTGTTGTATTGATGTTCATACCTCTGCACGTGTCACCTCAGCTCTGGTTGTCAAGTTATTCTCCTGGCAGCAAAGCACACCGGTGATTATGTCCAGCAGAGGGTAGTCTTACTCTGAGGAAATCCGTTTCAGCACCAATTCATCACCTGAATCTGAGGTGTAGCAGGTTTGCTGTCACTAAGGAATAAAGACAATGCGGTAAACATGAATCAATGACATCATCTCATCATGTAGAAATCATTGTGGCATTGTGGTTTCAAGACAATCCATCCTCTCCAAACAATCCCTTAACGACTCTGAGAATTTCCTGATGTCATAAAGTGTTAATTTACAATTAAGGCTGTTCCAACGAATCCAGTTTTGCAGGTTTCCTCCCATTTTCTCATTCTACAGTGTGATTTAAAGCCTGCCCTCTAGAAATGACAATCAGAAGCAGGCGAATTAAGTTACCACTTAATTCAACTGACCCTCATCAGGTCTAAATCCAACTAAAGCAGAGAAAGCAAAGGAGCTCTGTCACCCTGACGGATGAGCGTGTGTTCAGAGCTGTTGGGAGGAGTAACAGATGAGAGTCACCTTGGCGATCGTGCATCTGGACTTTTAGAATTCACGCTCTCTCCTCTCTGTCTTACCTGATTGATCAAAAGGGAAGGGGACCCGCCTGCCCATTTTCGGGTCTGTCAAATCCCCGTGTGGCAGCTGCAGCCCCCTGAGAAAGCGACTAGCCTGAGCTGCATCTGTGCCGGTTACTTATAGAGGCGATCCGGGCTCGGTTTTATCACTGTTTTTTATTTCCATTGGGAACGCTGAGCAGATTCTCTCTGCAGAGAGCTGATGTGATGACCACAACAACAAATAAGAGGCAGGCTTTACAGTTGGGGATAAAAGGTTTACAAACTCCTCCACAAAACAGGGTCCAGGCTCAGCTGCAGAGTTCAGTCACTTCAGCCGTTTGTCTTATTGATTGCATCTTGACTGGCATTCCCCGGTCAGGCAAATTGGAAAGAGGGCACTCTTGCCTCTCGACCAAAATAAACAGAACGTGTTTGAACAAAGAGTGGCTAGATATTTTGAGGATATCACCAAAACCTAAGAGGAAAGGAATATATTCAATTTACCTTGTTTTCTACATTGTCTATGCGCTATAATTACATCTACTCCAGCCATCCAACACCTCCCATCTCTCACTGATTTATTTTAGACTTCAGAAAGGTATTCCAGAGCCATAGAAAACATTTATATGATTGTTTTTTCACAGGCTGAGTAGTACTCTTGTGACAAATCATCGAAGCCTCATATGTAAAATTGGTGATCCTTTAAGGCCCAGACACACCAAAGTGACATCAAAGAACTGGTGGTGACGAAGGTTGACTGTTGCGTTGCCTCATGTTGCCTGTGCTGCAGCCAAAAAGTTGCACTTTAACACAGCGCAAAGACTACAGCTAACGACCAGCTAGCAGTGGCACTCTATATTCGTCACTCAAAAAGGGAAACCGGAAGAACGACCGAACAGACCCAAGATGCTAGTTAGCCAGTTAGCACATTAACAACACAACCTGAGGCTGAAAGAACAAATGATATTTACTGCGAGCTAGTGAATGATATCACAAACAATTCCAAAGCGTTTCTGCAAAGGAGCTCAATGACTAGAAATAAGGGCTGTCAAAATAATGTGTTAATTTCGATTGATTAATCAAGGAAAAAAGTAACGCATTAAAAAAAATTAATGCTGATTAATCATGTTCCGTGGTGCCCTTTGACACAGTGCGTCATTGAAGGCCACAGTGGCTTTGTCACATGATAAAGGCAGACGAGACGATGCTGCTTGGCAAGCCTAAAATATCACCTCAACGCAAAGCATTTAGCAGCTAACCAGGAGGTCTGAGCTAGCACAGCCGTGGATGCTAACGCTAGCAGCCAGCCTTGTCAAGCCCCCATCGACCAGGTGTTCACAGTTCACACGCAAACTCAGTAAGTCTACATGTCTTACTGCGCTGCAAAATGGACTGCAATGGACTGCAGACCAGTTTCAGTGGTAGAGGACAGGGGGACAATTGTGTCCAAAATCCAGCAGCTTTACTACGACACATCTGCCAAAACTCATTAGAACTGAAATTTTTTAAATACTCTCACAGCAACAGTTGATGTATGCGACTACTTTAGATGAATTAATCACAGAGCATTTAATTAATGAGATTATGTTTTTAATCACTCGACAGCCCTACTAAAGATATAACTTACCTTAGAGACAGGTTTGTTAGGATCTCATCGCCTCTTGACTTAAGCTGTTTGTTTACTTTCCTCTCTTCTCTTTCCCTTCTTGTTTATTGAGCTGAACTGCTGATCAGAGTGATTTCATTCACTGATGGGCTCTGCCAGCTACAACACCAATTAACCATGCTGATTTGGCTGAGAACAAGTCAACAAGGGTTGGCTGGTGCCAATGGTACGGTACACATCATAAAAACAAGGCAACGGACGCTTTAACACTGCACTCCTATGATATTGTTGGGAGTCCTGATGGACTTTAAAAGAAAAGATGAGAAAGAGATATTGAGTGTTTTAGTCCTCACGCTCATCTATGCTAGCCACAATGCAACATGTCCACCCACAGTTCAGTTGAATTCGAGTGCTAGTAGCAGCTAATGTAGCCTTAAGCCTTTAGCCTCAAGCAGAGAAGAGGAGCAGGCTGCAGAGGTCTGGTAAACTCACTTCTTTCTCCATATACTGAGCTTATTTTCTTTCAGCACCAACTGATGCTGCCTCAAGTGGCAATTTATCAGACTTGGAGTAGCTCCCTCTGGGGCCACAAAAAGCTTCATACAACTATTTTTACATAATGCAGCAGTGCTCCCCGAGATCTGTAAACAGACTCAGATGTGTAAAATCAGATGAGCTCCCCTTTACATCATTATGATGCATTCATGTGGTGAACAACACACACATTTCTTTGTCTTTTTACAGTGTCTAGACAGGTTAGAGAAAATCTAAACGACAGGTTTTGGGTAAGCAGATTGTACTCGGAGCCTGCAATCCAGCTGTTGTAGCTGGGAAGTCCCATCGTGGCGTCTGGAGTAATATCAGTTAACAGATCCCCTCTCTGACACCAGGATGTCCGTCTCTGGCCTTGACCACATCACAGTGTTCGGTATCCTGTGGAAGCGGGTGTCAGATAGCTGCCTATTGATGAATGATTAGAGTTGCTGAAGATGGACTGTGGCGCTGCCACCTGCGGGGGTCTAGGTGAGACGGATGGGCCCATTTGTAATGCAGTGGGGGCCCCACAGCTGCATTAACTATTTAGGTGTGGTTATCTCAGGGTAATGGTACGCCAGCAGCACTGAAACTACAGCCAGAGGTATTAGCCTTAAGTTCATGTACAGCTATGAATCAGAAGATTATAGAGTCCATTATCCAATCGGACTGATTATCTGTGAGATGTGACATGTTTGAACAGGGAAATACAATTGTACAATGTAATCTGTAGAGTTGGGTTGATTTGTGGTTTATGTCCAGTGTACGTGCTTAAACCGGTTTGATTTTATGCAAACCAGCTAAACCGATATTTACCATGACACTTGTGGCAAATTAGAGAGCAGCCAACATCAGCATTCTGTTACTGTTATAATATACTGTTACACCATTATGTTGCCGGGCACTGGTAAACTATAACAGCAACCAGCTGTCTATCATGCTGATGTTAAAGGATGTTTCTGATGCCGCAAGTCACTGCCCAAGCCCTGGATATCGACGACTCCGGAGTGAGACCAGGCTCATCAAACCCAGCAACATGAAGGAGATAACGTTTCAGTACAAGTGGAAGGAAAAGGAGCAGCACATGTTGTGTTTGTTTACCACAAAGTTCATGGGTTTTTTTGGGTGACAAGAGACGAGAAATGGCAGAAGTTGGTCTCTCAAGAAAACTAAACTGCGCCAATATGACAACATTTTGGATTGAAGCTGATGAAAAAGGTGTGCTAACTCAGTGGTTACCAACTGGTCCAGCCACTGGGTCCAGATTTCTCTTTAGTCATTAGTTAAAGGTCCACACAGTTTAATATATTTAGCATCATACCTTCGTTTGGCCATGTTGCTGAGCTACTTTGCTGTCTCTGTTAAGTAGCTGTCCGTTGGTCACTCAATTTACAGCCGGAAACGACACTTCAAAATAAAAGCTCTGTGCCAGAAATTCATTGTACTTCAAAATAAAGTGTGTTTTTTACACATATCGAGTCACTTGCGGTCCATTCAGAATGGACCCGCAACCAACTCTTGCACTGCGACCCACCAGTTGGGAACCATTGTACTAACTGGCTGCAGGCGACATTTACAGCTAAGCTTTTGTGGGACATCCTGCCTTTATTTATAACTGTCGCTCACTTTGAAAGCGCTACAGTGGGCGAGGAATGGCTGATTCATGAAGCTGAAACAAGGAATTATCTATACAATGCCTTCTCATTTCACTACGAAAATATAAATAAGGTGGCAGCTGACTGGATGGAGATTGCCCGGGAGCCGAAAGTTTCAGGTAAGGAAAATGACCATCAAGCAAGGCTACTTGCTGTCGGCTATATTATATATCATTGCAGTAAATATCATGATATTAAATGTGTGTTTTCTGTTTACAAAGTAGCATTACAAATGTAGGAAGATAGCGAGTAGGCTACTAACCCATCTTACACCAGTGATCCCAGTGTCAGTGTAGAGAAAAGGAGTCAGTGAGGAAGAAAGAAGGGTGATGATGGCAGGACTTGAGAGAGTAGGATGAAGGGAGGCCAGGATTAAGGACGTGATTGAGAGTGGAGGGCAGAAAAGTGACAGGACTTATCAGAAGACTGTAGAAAATTAGGATAGCAGTGGTTGGATAAAACCAAAAGAGGGCCATAATGCAACTTGAAGGATGCTGTCGTAAAACACCAAAGAAGAAGAAGAAGAAGAGGAGAGCTCCGACGTTACACAAAGCAACGTGATAGTCTGACACTTGTTCGCTGTGAGAACTCGGTGTTATTATGTTCCACTTAGAAACGGCTGCTAAGTCAAGTGTGACACCTGGAGTAATTTGGCATTTTTAAACTGTTGTATAGTCAACACACAGTTTTCATCTCTATTATGATAGATGCCTGGAATTACAGGAACATGATTACACAGTTTATTCTAATCTAAAAGGAGCGCTGCATCTTTAAACACCAAGCTGGATTTAAAATGAGTGTTTTAACCTTAATGTTAAGTGCTATTGGCTATTGCTTTACATTTACTTAATGAGTCAATTAAGACTCTTCACAGTCGGTTACTCCACCTGTAAAGTACTTTGTCTTAACACACACTTTATCCTCTGCGGGACCAAATAATCCTAACCTTAGATAAAACAGTGTAGAAGAGCTCGGTAGAGTCTCAGCTTGCCAACAAGACTGAAATGATATAGTTACCACCGGCCTGCCTCACAGCACGGCCAGTAAATGAAACAAAGACCCAGGAAGCGGAGAGGGCAGCTAAATGTCCAAGGGGCTTCACCTTTGGTTGGCTCCGTGTTTGTTTTCACTTGCCAACAGCCTCTGTGAGGAAGTTGTACTTGTTAAACTTTCTACAGATAGTCAATATCGCTATCTGTTCCCCTGCTTTTACCAGAATAGGTCTTGAGTATGGAGAAAGGGGAGGGGGATTGATTCCACTGTACCTTTCTTTCTCTCATTTTGTCACCGTGCAGCCCGTCTTGTAAATGTGCCCTCAGAGTCGATTGGCCTGAGGGATGGAGGAGCACAGGGAGTAGCTGGGTGCCAGAGTGAGCCATCCATCCTTGGTACCTGGTAGAGAGAGGGGGGCAGGGCGGCGCTCCACCTGCTTGCTGAATAAATCATCGCTTAGTCCATTCTGCAGCTGCAGTCCAATTAACCAAAGGGGACCCTGTGAATGCAGTTATGTGGTATGATTAATTGCAGAGTACTGACAATACACACCAAAGCTCACAATACCCCAAAGGGCGAACATCGAGCACGGCTTTACTTTGCAGATTTTAGCTTCCTTTTGAAGTATTGTTCGCTTTGAATCTATAGTGGTATTATTGGAAGTTTGCTCAATTTTGCTGACGCTTGGCAACTAATGAAGTCTATATCAATGAAAGTGGTAGGATCTCACACACAAACACACACATGCACATATTTCAGGCACACATAAATTATGTGCAACAAAACACAATTACAAACACAGAAGATTTGTACCTCTCACATGCCATTTCTGCCCGTAATAGTAATTTAGGATGCAATTATTTCCTTTTACATGGCCCGTGACAAAGCTCTTAGTCTTATGACTCCAGCTCATTTAAATAGTGCCTTTAATTGAACATAAAAAGGCAGAGAAGAAGGTGGAAGGGAAAGGTTAATGGGACTGACACAAAGGGCAGACGGCAGAGGAAGTCTAGCCTTAAGTGTCACATCCTACTTTTATCACAGCCCATACAAGGAGCCAATTAGGTGCCGGTCAGTAATTAAGCCAACTCCAGTGGCCAGGCTCTGGCCTTCGCTTTCTGGGGGATTATAGCACTCTCCGAGACAACTGCTGGTAATGACCTCCATCCTTCTATCAATGATATGCTCACACATTGACGTCTGACTGCTGCCACATCCAATAGAAAGGTCACAGAGGATGTAACGAATGAGAATGGAGGAAAGGGGAGACAAGGAGGTAATTGGAGGAGGAGGGTTTGGTCAATGGAGGAACGACCACCAAGCCATTGTTTACTCTTTACCAATCACTGCTCAAGAAGATAACAAACTGAGACTTCCTATTCCCAGCATGTGTGGCTTGTTTAACGACAGCCACAGGGAGAGGGAAAACATGGGTGTGACATTTCCAACTAACTTCATTTTAAAGGTTAGAGTCAGTTTCAAAGTTAAAACTTCTCTGTTTGAGGTAGTCATTAGAGAAATGCCGTGTTTGTTTGCGCCTTCCAGATGGTCTGGAATAAGTTGGACTTTGTAATGACTTTCATTAGAACAAGAGAACAAATATAGCTACAGTCTGTTTTTCTTCACAGCAGAACATGTAGTGAGCAAGACCAAACAAATTGACAATTAACATAGAAATGATATTTAATGAAGTTCAAAACCGAGCATGTTTATTTGATTTAAACTGCATATTTCCCTCATATTAAGTTTGACCTTCTGGATTTACCATCAGTTTGCTTTAGTAATGTGATTATTTACATCTATGGGCCTGGAAATGGCTTTGTGTTCATTGGCAGAGCCTTACATTTTGAAGAGGTAGTTCAACTAAAATTAAAAATAGCTATTTTTTGCCAACGGCTGGAGATATCAGCCACACAAGAAAGCGTGCATCTAGCCTAATGCTAGCTCACCTAGCACCACTTTTTAATTGACATACAGTACAGGCCAAAAGTTTGGACACACCTTCTCATTCAATGCGTTTTCTTTATTTTCATGACTATTTACATTGTAGATTCTCACTGAAGGCATCAAAACTATGAATGAACACATGTGGAGTTATGTACTTAACAAAAAAAGGTGAAATAACTGAAAACATGTTTTATATTCTAGTTTCTTCAAAATAGCCACCCTTTGCTCTGACTACTGCTTTGCACACTCTTGGCATTCTCTCCATGAGCTTCAAGAGGTAGTCACCTGAAATGGTTTCCACTTCACAGGTGTGCCTTATCAGGGTTAATTAGTGGAATTTCTTGCTTTATCAATGGGGTTGGGACCATCAGTTGTGTTGTGCAGAAGTCAGGTTAATACACAGCTGACAGCCCTATTGGACAACTGTTAAAATTCATATTATGGCAAGAACCAATCAGCTAACTAAAGAAAAACGAGTGGCCATCATTACTTTAAGAAATGAAGGTCAGTCAGTCCGGAAAATTGCAAAAACTTTAAATGTGTCCCCAAGTGGAGTCGCAAAAACCATCAAGCGCTACAATGAAACTGGCACACATGAGGACCGACCCAGGAAAGGAAGACCAAGAGTCACCTCTGCTTCTGAGGATAAGTTCATCCGAGTCACCAGCCTCACAAATCGCAAGTTAACAGCAGCTCAGATCAGAGACCAGATGAATGCCACACAGAGTTCTAGCAGCAGACCCATCTCTAGAACAACTGTTAAGAGGAGACTGCGCCAATCAGGCCTTCATGGTCAAATAGCTGCTAGGAAACCACTGCTAAGGAGAGGCAACAAGCAGAAGAGATTTGTTTGGGCCAAGAAACACAAGGAATGGACATTAGACCAGTGGAAATCTGTGCTTTGGTCTGATGAGTCCAAATTTGAGATCTTTGGTTCCAACCGCCGTGTCTTTGTGAGACGCAGAAAAGGTGAACGGATGGATTCCACATGCCTGGTTCCCACTGTGAAGCATGGAGGAGGAGGTGTGATGGTGTGGGGGTGTTTTGCTGGTGACACTGTTGGGGATTTATTCAAAATTGAAGGCACACTGAACCAGCATGGCTACCACAGCATCCTGCAGCGACATGCCATCCCATCCGGTTTGCGTTTAGTTGGACGATCATTTATTTTTCAACAGGACAATGACCCCAAACACACCTCCAGGCTGTGTAAGGGCTATTTGACCAAGAAGGAGAGTGATGGAGTGCTGCGGCAGATGACCTGGCCTCCACAGTCACCGGACCTGAACCCAATCCAGATGGTTTGGGGTGAGCTGGACCGCAGAGTGAAGGCAAAGGGGCCAACAAGTGCTAAACACCTCTGGGAACTCCTTCAAGACTGTTGGAAAACCATTTCAGGTGACTACCTCTTGAAGCTCATGGAGAGAATGCCAAGAGTGTGCAAAGCAGTAGTCAGAGCAAAGGGTGGCTATTTTGAAGAAACTAGAATATAAAACATGTTTTCAGTTATTTCACCTTTTTTTGTTAAGTACATAACTCCACATGTGTTCATTCATAGTTGTGATGCCTTCAGTGAGAATCTACAATGTAAATAGTCATGAAAATAAAGAAAACGCATTGAATGAGAAGGTGTGTCCAAACTTTTGGCCTGTACTGTATTGCCGCATTTCCAGCGGTAATGAAAACATGATCTTTTCCTAACCATACGCAAGTGGTTTTTAAGCCTAAACATAACCAAACGTTAACCACAGCATTGTTAAAATGTAAGGTTTTAACATATACGCTACATATACAACACAAAAATGTTACATATCCTTGGTTTGCAGAGATGTACAATGCTAACATTTGTTCTGGGGATTGGGTTGTTCTGGCACTCAGCTTGTGGTGCTCAAACCGTAAAAAAAAAAAAATGCATTTGAAAAACTCAACAGCAATGTCTCTTTCCAGAAATCATGACCTGGTTACTCAAGATAATCCACAAACCTTGTTGTGAGCAGTTTCATGTAGCAATGTTTCATTTTACTGAACTACACCAGCCAACTGTATCACAGTGCAGAAGGAAGCGTACATCTACAGCTAGCTTACCTAGCACCACTGAGCTAGCTAACGTTACAGCTCCACCAAGGAGGATGGCAATAATATAAACATCTCACAGCATCATGAACATGAGCCTCACTTCCATGAGTAGATGCACGCTTCCTTCTGGGTGGCAATACAATTGGTGGTTATAGTTTGGAAGAAAGAAAATAGTTCCTACATGATACTGCTCACAACAAGGTCTGCGGATTATCTTGAGTAACTGGGTCATGATTTCTGGAAAGAGACATTGCTGTTGAGTTACTCAAATGTATTTTTTTGGCGCTTAGAGCACCACAAGCGTCATCTAGTTCCATTATATTCAAGACCAGCCAGACATCTCTACATTGGTGGCCCAAGCACATTTGGTGCCCTCGGCAAAGTGTTGCTCTTGTTTTTTGTTGTTATTTATTCTTCTTTTATACCAGGGAAACACAGAAATCTACACTATAAAAAAGGACAGTTTTGAAGTCATTCAGTCCCTCATTACACTACCGTTGAATGAGCACAAATTTATGAGAGAACCTTTAACATAAACTTCTTTATGGATGACACTGACCTTAGCATTCCCTATACTGCCTATGCCACAGGCCAGCACTGCATCTCTACAGCTGATATCTCTAACACTCAGCAACATGATTTTGAGGTGAACTGTCCCTTTGAGACTTCTTATCAGAATTCATATTGAGAGTCTCCTGTGTTTTTCATTTATCTGCTGGTTTGGTTTCACAGTGTCACAATGAAAGACAGAAACCGTCTAAATAGCATTGTTAAAATCTGCTCTAAGAAGGAGTGACACAACGGGACTTGACTGGTTTTTACAATCAACAAATCCGCTAGGAAGTCACAAGTATTTTAGCTTCTTCTGGACATGTTGCCGTCAGGGCGTCGTTATGTTTTACCTGCTTGTAAAACTAACCAGTATTCAAAATCTTTTATTCCCTCTGCAACTGGTCTTTTAAATTCTCTGTGTTTGTTTTTATTGCTTTATTAAAATCTCTTTCATGATAATATGTCTATTAACTTTCATTATCTATAGATTCCTTTATTCCACTGAACTCCTTGGCATAATTTTTAATTTGTTTATATTTTATTCCATATTTATTTAGGTGTCCACATGTTACTGTATGTTGTGTTATAGTATGTGTGCAAGGCAAGCTGTTCATACAAATTTCCCCCCGTGGGATTAATAAAGTTGTCTGAATTCCTGAATTCAAGCCAGCTGTTTCCCCTATTTCCAGTCTCTATGTTGAACTATTCCTATAAATTGAGTTTGTTCTTGCTATACTATAATTGATATTTAATGAGTACCAATAACCATTTCTTTTAAAATAACTCAAATTACTAGATGTATGACATTTAATCTGAGGGTACAGATATGGCTAATAGTCTTTAGATGCAAGGATTAGACAAACAGTAAAAACTCAAAGTATGTAGCACCATCCACTAACTGACTCAGTGAAAACCTGTTTTTCCTTTGAAAGCATTGTTCCACTGTGAGCAGAGAGAAGCTGCACACAGTGCAGAAAGAGGAGCGAGGATACTGGACAGTCTGGTTACAGTGATGAAAAGCATTTCATGGATGCACGCTTAAAGTAATCCTGGATGCCTAATAACATGATATTACATAGTTAATACAGGATTACAGCACGTCTTTTAACAAAGCTGGTATTGAAGCGTTTTTTGTTGTTGTTTTACCATTAATGTTAATTGCTGAACACAAGCTGGTGAACATAAAAATGTATTGCAGCCTCTATTTATACAAGACAAAGAACAGCTGGGATAATTAGAGTCTGAAAACACACACTAGCCTAAAACAAAACACACACACATGATAAATAATATATCAAAATATCAAGGCATATGGTGATCTGAGAGAGTCGTACAAAGCAATTCACTGTTTGGTATTTTATCAGGAAATAAAAGGAAGGACAAAATGGTATTATTCAGTGGTTCAAGACTTTGCAAATTAATACATTAGATACATTTTTTAAAACAATTTACTGATTAATAATTAATGGTTCAGTGCCACATTACAATTTTCACCTTTATATCACTGCATGTAAAGGTAAATGTGGCATGGTGGTGCAGTGGTTAGCCTAGCAACAAGACTGTTCCTGGTTCGAGTCAGAGTTGGGGGAGCCCTTCTGTGCGGAGTTTGCATGTTCTCTACGTGTCAGCGTGGGTTTTCTCTGGGTACTCCGGCTTCCTCCCACAGTCCAAAGACATGCAGGTTAACTGGTGACTCTAAATTGTCCGTAGGTGTGAATGTGAGCGTGAATGGTTGTCTGTCTCTATTGGTGCATTCCTTTTGTACTCGGAGGTCGGAAGTCGGAAGAGGGAAGGACATCACCTCCGAGTTGACAACAGTTTTTGCATTCTAGTTGACAATGGTGGACAAGTTGGAAAAAAACATGAACGTTACCGTTCTACCGTTGGGTTAGCTGTAGCCACTGTTAGCAATATCAGTTGATAACAATGATCTATGTGGTATTTTGCACTTACAGACAGCGTAGCAACATGCCCATGGATAAAAACTGAACAGTACTATGGGTATGGCTGATCTAATGTAAAACAAATAAGATAAAATTGCTATAAACAGTACTTTAGCAGAGTTTCCGAGTTGGAAATCCGATCTCAGGGTGCGTTCGAGTTTAAACTTCCGACTGGGAACTGGGAATTTCCGACCTCTGAGTACAAAACGAACGCACCATATGTGTCAACCCTGTGATAGTCTGGTGACCTGTCCAGGGTGTACCCTGCCTCTCGCCCAATGTGAGCTGGGATAGGCTCCAGCCCCCCTGCGACCCCCAACAGGATAAATACAGAAAATGATGAATGAATGAAAGTTGTTTTGATCTTTACTTCAGATGGACATATATATTAAAATATCACATGAAAAATGATGAAACACAGTGGCTGGTGCACAGATGAAAATAAGTTTTTTGGGTTCTTCCATCATTTCATACATTATTCATTTGTGTCATCTTGCAACATTTTGAGGATACACACATGGACGCTTACTTCCAGTACTTTCAGGTGATAGCCAGTTAGATCTCTTTTTATCCTTTGGGGGGAGGGGGACCAGCAAAAAGCCAAAGATCAGAGGTTTTTTTCCTGTTGCTGTTGGCTATTATGAATTTAAGATGAATAAATATTTTCACGAGTAAATATCTTGCAGGTTTACCTCTTCTGTGTGACACAGTTTGAAGGTTTATCTGGTGAATACCAAACACATTTGAGCAGTTTTTTAATCCTCATAGAAGCAGCTGTGGTAAGAACACAAACTGAGTTATCCTCAACAAACGACACTGTAAATGCAGTTTAGTTTTGATGGACTGGTGAGGAATATCACAAGCAAAAGCAATTAAGATAAGCCGGGTTGCTCGGTGTACTTTTTTGCATGTTCAGACCAAGCAATAACTCTATTTGAATTCCCTTTGTGACCACGAGGATACATCTCTGCACGATTATAGGCTGCTGCATGCTACAGCACATACATTTGCATCCTGACAGTAGCTAAATCTGTGTGTATTTTGCTAATATAACCTCAAAGGCTTTTTTTTCTGTAGCTGGCCATTGATAATCCTGTTGAATAAACATCATTTTCATGTGTAAATATTTTTCGTGGGTTCATCTTAGGCAGCCCTCTCTCCCACACGATACAGGTTCATCTGCTATAAAATGCATTGTAATGGTGTTCTGACTGCAGCTGCTTCTGAGGATTAAAACCAAACATGACTTATCCTGCACGCTGTGATTGTAAAGGCGGTTTGGTGGCCTTTTCCAGATAGGGTGTCTCAATGTATAACAATGACTCTTGGCTGCAGTCGCAAACATTTCTCTGAATTGGATTACATTCACACAATGTATGGTGGGCAAAATTCTCATCCTAGATAAACTGTGGCAGTGGATAACGGAGAGGAAGGAGAAAAGCACATCTCCAAGGGCACAAGTGAGAATTCATTTTGAAATAAAATCAGAGGTCTGCAAGCTCACTGTTTCTAAGAGTGCAATGTGAACTGAGTGTAGAATTAATTCACTAAAAGAACAATTATATTTTGGGAAATGTGTTTTTGAAAAAAAATTACTCTCTTTTTTCTCTTTTTCATTCCTGTTTGTTAAATGTGAAGTTACAGCCCGGAGGGGGCTAACTTAGCTGGTTAATTGTTAAATGGACTGCACTTGTACAATGTTTTTCTAGTCTTCCGACCACTCAAATTGCTTTTACACTACATGTCACATTCAACCATTGACACACACACATTTACAAGATGGTGGCTGAGGCTACCATACATGGTGCCACGTGCTACTCAGTAACCATTCACACGCACTCACACACTGATGGAACAGTCATCAGGAGCAATTACATTGATACTTTGACATGCAGACTGGAGGAGCTGAGGATCAGATTGCCCAGAGGCCGACCCTCCTCACCTTCGGAGCCACAGCCGCCACTTAGCATAAAGGTCAGAAACAGGGGCCCTTAGCTAAGCTAAGATAAACTAAACTAAACTAAACTAAACTAAGTTAATCTATGCTATGCTATGCTAAGCTAAAATAAGATAAGATAGAACAAACTCAGCAAAGCTAAACTAAATTAAACTAAGCTAAACTAGTTAAGCTATGCATGCTATGCTAAGCTAAGCTAAGATAAGATAAACCCAAATAAGATAAACTAAACTAAACTAAGCTAAACTAAACTAAACTACAATAAATTAAGCTATGCATGCTATGCTAAGCTAAGCTAAGATAAAATAAACCCAACTAAGCTAAACTAAACTACTCCTATGAAAGTTGTTCTGTGACATAGTAAACGAAAAAAAGCTCTATTTCCACGGTATGAAATCACCTGGATGATCTGTGCTGCTTCAGCATCGTTGGGCCCATAGAGCCCATTAGTGCTCTACTAACTCGAATGGGGATAAAATACTTAAATCTTGCAGCTCTTTTAGACTTTCCAAATATTATCGGACTGAATGGATTAAATCTTGATAGTGGAACGAGTAATTTCACAGGGTTTTAACATTAAAAAAAACTGATTAATAGACGCCTCGTTCCCAATGTAAGTTCATGGGAAAAGCATCACGTGACGAATCCAGGAAATTGCAGTACCACTGTTTGCCCACTACGAAAATTGGCTTTAAAGCATGACACACCACCTGGGGAGCTTGTCTATTTCTACATGAATTAATGAATGGCTAAGTTCATCACACCTCTCATCTCATCCTGAGAGTGTGGTGCTCTGGATAACTGAATGGTACATTCCAGC
Organism: Epinephelus lanceolatus; assembly: GCF_041903045.1. Taxonomy (NCBI): domain Eukaryota; kingdom Metazoa; phylum Chordata; class Actinopteri; order Perciformes; family Serranidae; genus Epinephelus; species Epinephelus lanceolatus. Next base: position 13,768,292 of record NC_135741.1, on the reverse strand, counting down.
GCTCAGAATTTACAAACGGTCTAGTCTGTGCCAGGGTGCGCTCCGGCACTCAGAGTGACTATTTCCAAAAGCACCCTAAATAAGATTAACACATCCAAGCTACGGTAAGCTAAGATAAGGTAAACTAAACTCAACTCAACTAAAGTAATCTAAGACAAGCTCAGATAAGATAGATAAGCTCAACTCAAGTAAACTAAGCTAAGCTAGGCTAACTGGTTGCTGGCTGTAGCTTCAGATTGAACAGACAGATATGAAGGTGGTATCAATCTTCTCATCTAACTCTTGACAAAATAATGAAAATGCATATTCCCCAAAATTTCAAGTTGACCTTTGAAAAAAATGGAGGATGACTCCAATAATAACTTTAATCCTTAGTCAGCAGTTACCTCCATAAAAAGTCTTAAATAAAACTTTTGCACTGTGACTGAATTCACTTATTTGATTGCTCATCAATGTTTTACCAGGATCCTTGCTAAGTTGTGCCTGATTCATGGGCCTGACCTGAATGTGAGCAGTTCATAATTTCAGCCAAGGTTTATCATTACTTATTTTCTCAAGGCCAAGTCACTGTATTAATACATTAAAATGCATTAAAATGCTCACAGTCCGCCTCTCTGGATAAGTGAAGGGGTGGATGTGTGAGAATGGGGCAAAGCAAATTTTAAGCTTACAAGTCAGACCCTCAAATTACCTGAATGTGTAATTTAAAATGAAACAGCTTCTCCATGTTAATGCCCATTACACTTTGCACTTTAGCCTCACAGCTATTTGGTCATCTGAAGAGATCGGTCCTTTCAGTTTGGTCATTGTTGCCTGTCATTTGTCAGAGGTCTACACTGTATAAGAGTTAAAGGATCTGTATGCGACATTTAGAATATTAAAGGTCCAGTTTGTAAAATTTAGGGGGATATATGGCAGAAATGGAATATGATAAAACAAGTATGTTTTCTTTAGTGTATAATCACATGAAAATGAGAAACACTGCCTTTTCGTTACCTCAGAATAAGCGTTTATTTCTATAAAGAGAGCAGCTCCTCAGCCATGTTTCTACAGTAGCCCAGAATGGACAAACCAAACATTGGCTCTAGATAGGGCCATTTTTGCTTTTGCTGGCCACCATAGTTAGCAGCTCCACCGTGAAAAGAGCGTGTCAAACACCTATCTTTTAATGCAAAATTGCTTTATTCAGTGTTTTTAGCCTTTAACCTTGAATGTCTGGATCAGAAATGAGGTCAACACATATTAAGTTATCAAACAAAAAGGCGAGCACACATTAGCAGGTCTGCAATGTGCCAAAAAAAATGTTGGAGAAACACAGATTTTTAACGTTAAACTGTGTTATTCAGGGTTTTCACTGGTTTTATCACCTGATCCACCATGAGAAGTTTCAGCTGGTTGCAGTTTGTAGTCCTCACCACTAGATGCCACTAAATCCTGAATCCCTGAAATCTTTCATATTCTTCCTTTAATATAGCAGCCAAAGACTATTGGCTAAGTAAAGAAATACTGCAGTAATGGTGTCCTTGGCAGAGAATGAACACACTACCTCCGTGTGTGTTGTAATCCAATATTTTCTGTTTTTTTGTTGTGGTAGACAAGTGACTGGCTGTGCATGCATGTTGGTGCAGTTTTAAAACTGATCTCGAGTTGGCCCTTTTCCTAATCGACAGGTATGCAATTTTTGTTTTTATTTAGAGAATATACCGCAACTTGTAAGCAAGCTAAATGTAACGTTTGCTGATGTGAAGCGCTTTTTATCGCAGTTGTCCTCAGTTTATAAGAAATTCAGAACACCAGAACATTTATGATTTTCCTCTCGCTCTCCAAAACAAATGCATGCGGTAATTGCCTGTTGCAGTCGAGATTTTACGACACCAGGCTGTGGGTGTCATACTGCTTCGACCAAAGGGGGCACTATAATCAACAAAAACGAAAAGTTCTGCACAGCTGCTTTAAGAGATTGATGGTATTTGTTGTTGTTTTGTTTTTATAGTTGTTTAAAGAAAATGACACTCCAACAGATATTTTCATATTGTTAGTGTTGTTCAAAGAATAATTGTTTGGCTGTCTGAAGCATAAAAAAATGCAAGTAGAATTTTCCTACGAGAGGTCAATGCAGCAACAGCCTGACGTGGTCCTGTGTGCTCATTTCATCCTTCTTATCAGGATAACTTTGTGTGGTCACATGCCTGGGACCTGCAACAAAGACAATCCCAGCTCAGACTCTAAATCATAAATATGCTCTGAATGTTGCATACAGCTCCTTTAAGTATTCTCCTAATAGCAGAATGGTCGTACAGCATTGTGAAAAACACCCCAAGGTGACATATTCAGTTTGCTGTTTTTGCCCGAGCAACAGTACAACACTCAAGATAATCAATTTACAATTAAAATAAAACAGAAAAAAGTAGCATATGCTCACATTTAGGAAATTGAAACCAGGAAAATATTTAGTACTTTTCCTTTAAAAATGACTCAAACAAAAAACTGATTATCAAAAAAGTTGGGGATTAATTTCCTGTACATCGACTAAAAATTAAGTAATTGTTTAAGCTCCAGTTTTAAATTGCAAAGTATCCCGACATAGTTTAAACTTTAAATTGTGTCCAGACATTTAAAAAACATTTCTGCTCGTTATTAAAATTAATGTTACGCAGATTAAAGAGTAGTGTTTTTGTTATTTTGATAGATGTACAATGCTAATTGTCTATCTTAATGTAACATAGTTTCACATGACATCAACATTTATTTTCGCACTACAGTCCTCCATCCAGATTTATATTTAGCCCTTCATAGGAAGGAATTTAGGCACCTCTGGGTTAAAGTTTAAACCCCTTACATAAAACAGGCAAAGCTAAAAAGTTAACACAGATTACAGCAGTACTTAAAGGAAACTTCCCCAACAAGAAACCATACAAGCCTTCTGTAATCTCCCTGTTAGCATTTTTTTAATAAAACACTGCTATAAATCACCTCAGTACCATATATACTGTGTTAGATATTGGCCATTTGTTCAAACTGAAATATGTCTCATTGCTGAAAATGCTGCCGGCATGCAGCACAGTTTAGCAGGTAAATGGTGTGTATTTGTCTTCACCATGCATTTAAAGCCTCGAACACACTGAACATATTCCATCATAGGAATTATTCCCACTTTCCTCATCTGTCACGTCTTCCCTATGTGTTTTTGTGTCTTCTGCTTTGTACTGCTCGTGTTTTATTTTGCTGCATTACTGTTTCACACAATCCTGTTGCGTGATTAATTGCTGGGCTCGATCCCTGTGAAGCCCTTTGAGATGTATTGTACTCGTGATGAATGGCAACAGAAGGATACTTGCCTTAACGTTCTTTATTGCAAGCTGGGTTAGAGACGTGAATTACAAATTAGACTTCATATGCTTTGATAAATAAACCATATATAAACCTGTGTTGAATCACAACACTGGTATTGATGATGACGTTACATCTGAAATAATACTGTCATAACGAATGGCATCAGTATGAAATTTATGTTGAATAATGCCAGGTCACAGTAAAAGCTGGTTCATATTTAAGATAAGAATTCCAAAAAGGGTGAGACACTGTAGCACAAATTAAAGCAGCTCTTGCAGGAGAAGAGGTGTCTCCAGACTGTACTCTTTACATGTCAAACTGTCAGATGGGTCTAATAAAGTCTCAGTTGCAATTTCCGTCTGTAATAACTGTGTGATACCAGTGTTGAGGCATGTCAGTCAGATGTTGAAATGAATGGTGATGCTGTGATGTGAAGGGAAAGAAAAACAGATGCATGTCATCAACTTGCGTCATCTACCGGCTCTCATGGTCTGGAAATACAGCACAACATTAAAAAGTGTTGGCCTAACAAAGGTATTATAAGTATCGGATGTCTCTATCAGGGGAACAACTCTAAATCCTGATAATGAATGGTCGGTGTAATTTGCAAAAAAATTATTTCTGGAGATGTCTCCAACTCAAACTGTTTACTGACTGCCGGCAAAATTAAATCTAGAGCCCCTGACAATCTGATATAGACAACAAAATACAAACTTTCTGTGAGTTTAATTAATAAGTACCTTATATGAAAATATAAGGGGAAGGGGTCCGGTTTGGGGACCTCTGAATTGCATCTCTGCAGATGATTTTGTAGATGATGTGGTTCTGTTGGCTTCATCACACCCTGACCTCCAGCATGCATGGGGAGGGGGGGGATTTGCAGCTGAGTGGGAAGCGGTCGGGATGAGAGTCAGCACCTTCAAATCTGAGGCCATGGTTCTCTGACGGAAACTGGTGGATTGCGCCCTCCGGGTTGGGGGTGAGTGCAAGTATCTCAGGCTCTTGCTCAAGAGTGAGGGTAGAACGAGTGTGAGATGGATCAGCGGTTCTGCAGTGATGCTGGCGCTGTGCTGGGCTGTCATGGTGAAGACGGAGCTGAGCTGGAAGATGAAGCTTTCGATTTACTGGTCCATCTACGTCCCAACCCTCACCTATGGTCATGAGCCCTGGGTAGTGACCAAAAGAATGAGGTCGCAGATACAAGTGGCCGAAATATGTTTCCTCCGGTGTGGCTGGGCTCAGCCTTAGAGATAGATTAAGGAGCGTGGACATCCAGAGTGAGCTTGGAGTAGCTGCTCCTTCGCGTCAAACGGGGCCAGTTGAGGTGGTCCAGGCAACTGAACAGAATGCCTCCTGGGCGCCTGCCGCTGGAGATGTTCCAAACTCAGAACATGCTGGAGGGATTACATATATCATCTGGTCTGGGAACGCCTCGGGGTCCCCCAGGAGGAGCTGGAAAGCGCTGCTGGGGAGAGCAATGTCTGGGGTACTTTGCTCGGCCTGCAGATGAAAATGGATGGATGGATGGATTATATGCAAATATAGCATGACCACCGTAGGGTTGAAAATATTATGGGAAAAAGACTTGGGGGTTACATTTGACGACTGTCAGGAGTATATTCGTAGAGCAGATGCTTCTCCAAATCAATATATCATTTTCAATAGAATATATTTCACTCCAGCAAAGCTACAGGTGATGGGCCTGATACCATCCAACTTGTGCTGGAGATGCAGCTCCAGCTTGGGCGATATAGTGCACATGTTTTTTAGTTACCCCTCATTGGTTACTTTCTGGCAAAAGATCATGAATAAGATTAGCAGCAGTCCAGGGACATGGGTCCATGTCATTGGTTCGACAGCCCATTGGTTCGACATCCCATTAGTCCGACTGTCCGCGGTGCTGAACGGCTCGCGGTGGGTGTATGGTGCGCCGCGACCTGCTTGAGGCAGAGCAGGCTCACGGCTTATGTGTTTGTCACTTTCTTTTTCATTTTAACCCACACCATGATCTTTTCCTGACCCTAACCAAGTGGTTTTTGTGCATAAACCTAACCAGACCTTAACCACAGGGCGTCATGATGATTTCGGAACGGACTTCAGAACAATGAGTTTATGGTCGGAACAACGGGATGTCGAACCAATGGGCTGTCGAACTAATGGACCGTCGAACTAATGGGCAGTTCCCAGGGACACAGGTAACTCTGAATCCTAGTGTATGCCTCTTGAACATTACAAAAGATATTAAATATGTGAGCCCTAAGTGTTTAAAATGGTTAAAAGTTGCCATCACTCATGCCAAGAGGGACAGACACTGGAAAGAGAGGGATCCTCCGAACTATCAAGAACAGCTTAACACCCTTGTGGAATCAGCTTCCTACAAGTGCCTCATTTATAAGACAAAAAATAAATTAGATGTCTTCTTGAAAATCTGGGAACCATTTCTGAGACAGAGATATTTGCTGCAGTTGAAGTATTAAGTATCAAATCTGACTTGCACATTTACTGCTCTCACCAGTAGGGGGCGGGGTAAGCTGTGTGTGGTACATGACTGCAAGACACACGAGGCTTTCCTCATTTCACAGTCTCCTCTGAAGATAGACAAAAATAATACTACTAATAATTGGTTATGTTAAACAATTTACTTATCTAAATGAATAAAGGCTTCTTTTATATGCAAGACTTTTATAGGTTTATCAGAGATGCTCCAAAAAATACTGTAAGGGTTAGAAATATTTCTTCAATAAGGGTTTCTGTGGATATTCGCACAAGTGGGTTTGACATGTGATACAGCCATGCAGCATGTCAACTGACAGACTATAACTGCCGATATGGAGCCAAGATTTTCTCATTTGGCAGCTTCAGCTCCTCCGTCCTTGTGTCTCTTCCTCACCTCCTCGGCTTGCATTTCCCATGGGTGGGACTAAGACGTGAGGAAAGGAAGCAAGCGAGGGAAGTGAGGCGAACCGTTGGCATGATGAAATGCACCTGAAGAGATGATACACCTGTGCATCCTCGCTCGTGGCTCCTGAGCCGAGCCTCCTCTCTCATTGAGATGCATTTTAGGAATTGAGACATCCTTCAAGATGGCACGCTGGGATCGATTTCTGGGTCACAGGCAGGAGGACGGAGGAGAGAGGAGACGAGGAGGCACGAAATACAGAAATGAGAAAAGCCCATAGAAGAAGAATAGCTGCAGTTGATGGAGTCTTGCTGGTGAAATACCAACAGTGAATGTTGTTCTACAGCACTAATTTTGTCATGGTCTGAACTGTGTGACACTGACGACCACAGATTTCACCGCGTTCATGTCACGACTGTCAACTTTCATTAGGGAGAGCCCAGTGCGAAAGGACGTACGTGTTGCGGCAAGTTCCAAAGGTTGGACAAACATCTCTAATGCCGCTCTTGATAGAAATCAGTTGTGATGGTGAGACTATGTGTTATTTGTAAAGGTTGAATGGCTTTTGCAGCTTGTTACTCTGCTGGATTCCGTCGATAAATATGCACAGAAGAGATAATACCAAAAGAAAATGTCAACTGATGCTGAAATAATAAACACTGGTAGAATAAAGAATACAGACACACAGATCAACACTAATAAAAGTCAACATCTATGACACCGGAGAGGTTACTGTACTGTTAAGCAATGCCTAATGCCGTGAAGGCCACCTGCAGTTACATTTACATCTGTGGAGGGCTGCAGTGTTGCCAGGCAGGACAGTGGGCCAGACAGATCCATGGCCCAACGCCCAGAACTCTGCTGCCCAGTCCCGGGGCTCAAACTGCCTGTCCCAACCTGCGTCTAATGTAACCTCTACCAACTCCTTACAAAGTATGGATAACTCTGTGTGTGTGTATGTGTGTGTGACTGTGAGAGACAACTTTTCCAACATTTCATTACTGCGGCATCTCATTAATTCCTTGTTGATGTTTGGGTTATGTAACGTGTAGCGCATTTCTGATCCATCTGTGATTACAGTAAAGTGCAGTCGCAGATGGATACGTTCATCTGCTCTTAGTACAGTGTTGCCTATCTGCCAGCTTTGTTTACAAAGTGATTTACTGGATTTAAGGTGTTTTTTCTGTCTTAAATGTGTCACCTTAAACCCTCTATGCAAGGATGGTATATGTGTGAGCGTCTAACAGGTCTAAAGATAGTATAAAGGAGATATATGTACATCTGTATGTTAATGTGGGACGTGTTAATGAAAGATGCAAAGCTTTTCTCACATACTGTACTTCAGCAGCATAAAAATGTTCTTTTTACAAAATTAAACAGTATGTGCTTTTATTTAGGACAACTGGATCATAATCTGCCCGCAATGATGTGGTTTGACTCACAGTGGCATGTATAATGAAAGCCCAAACTCACAACTAGACATTAAAATATGATGAGTGGCTCCTTTTGATGTATCAATTTAAAAAAAACATGCTGTGTCCATGTTGTCATCTGTTTCTAAACATCTACATCACTGACCCGTGCTTTGAATAAATGAACGACCTCACAAATCTTGTATTCTGAGCAGCATAAAACCAGTCGGCAGAATAAAACGCTGGCACTGAATGTTTCTACAAACCCTGGATATGTTACATTTGTATGTTTCATACGAATCACATCAACATCTCTCAAGTGGTGTACTTTAAATTCCACGTACGTATACGAGCTGAGTTTCTCATTAGGGGATGAGGAGATGGTGGATGGTGTGAGATCTAGGTGAGCCGGCTGCCAAGCAGCAGACAGCAGCAGACCAGTGTTCAAGACTGACAACAGCAGGTATTTTTTAAGGAGTGTTTGGGACATTTCCAGCTCTGTTTGTAGCAACAAAAGTGTTTGTTAGGACAAAAGTGTTTGGAGCGACAAAAGCAGCAAAGGTAGGTATTTCTTTAACAAGAATCGAGACATTTTCAGCTGCGTTTTTATTGACAAAAGCAGGTAATTTTGGATAAGAGTTTGAGACATTTCCAGCTGTGTTTGTAGCGATAATAGTAGTTATTTTTAAATGTGAGTTCAGGACATTTCGAGCTGTGTTTGTAGCCACACAAGTGTTTTTAGCGACAAAAGCGACAAAAGTGGGTATTTTTTAACAAGAGCTGGGACATTTCCAGCTGTGTTTGTAGCCACACAAGTGTTTTTAGCGACAAAAGCGACAAAAGTGGGTATTTTTTAACAAGAGCTGGGACATTTCCAGCTGTGTTGTTAACGACAAAAGCGAGTAATTTTGGATGAGAGTTTGGGACATTTCTAGCTGTGTTTGTGGCCACAAAAGTCTTTGTAGTGATGAAAGTTTTTGTAGCAACAGTAGTAACAGAAGTGGGTATTTTCTAACAAGAGTAGGACATTTCTAGCTGTGTTTTTAGCAACAAAGGCAGGTAATTTTGGATGACAGTTCAGGACATTTCCAGCCGTGTTTGTAGCGATAACTGTAATTATTTTTATATGTGAGTTCAGGACATTTCCAGCTGTGTTTGTAGCAACCAGCCTGGGTATTTTTTAATGAGAGTTTGAGACAATCCAGCCATGTTTGTAGCCACACAAGTGTTTGTAGCGACAAAAGTGGGTATTTTTGGATGAGAGTTTGGGACATTTCAAGCCGTGTTTGTAGCGACAAAAGAGGTATTTCTAAAGAGAGTTCAGGACATTTCCAGATGTGTTTGTGGCCACAAAAGTGTTTGTAGTGACGAAAGTTTTTGTAGCAACAGTAGTAACAGAAGTGGGTATTTTCTAACAAGAGTAGGACATTTCTAGCTGTGTTTTTAGCAACACAGCCAGGTAATTTTGGATGACAGTTCAGGACATTTCCAGCAGTGTTTGTAGCGATAAAAGCAGTTATTTTTAAATGTGAGGTCAGGGAATTTCCAGCTGTGTTTGTAGCCACAAAAATTGATATTTTTTTTATCGGGAGTTTGGGAAATTTGGGAAAAACCAAACTGGGGATTTTTTAAGGAGGGGCTGGGTCATTTCTATCCATGTATGTAGCAACCAAAGTGGGGATTTTTTTCAAGAGAGTTCCACACATTTCCAGCCATGTTTGTAACAACAAAAAATTACATTTTTAATGAGACTTTGGGAAAAGTCCAGCTATGTTTGTAGCGACAAAAAATTATATTCTTTTAATGAGATTTTGAGAAATTTCTAGGCATATGAAGCAACAAAAGAAGGTATTTTTGAAGATAGTTCGGGACATTACCAGCCCTGTTTGTAGCGTCAAAGTGAGTATTTTTTTAATGACTCATTGGGACATTTATCACTTGTATTTGTAGCGACCAAACTATTTTAAGCCACAACATCATGTTTTACTCACCCTAACCCAAATGCTTCCTGTGCCTAAACCTCACTACACATAAACCACAGTACTGTCACAACATAAACACTGAAATATAAAGAAACATTAAGTTTCAATATATCTTTTACATATGACATATACAAACAAATATATATATATGGTTTGCAGAAACATACAGTGCCAACATTAATTCTGGTGACTGGGTTGTAGAAATCTGCTCTGTCCAAAACATTTGCGAGGGTATGCTGAGTTGCAGCCTTGTTAGCCTGGTTCCTGCAACCTGCACTGCATCACCACCCAGCAGGAGATACATAACCATAAATATGAGCAGGAATACTGAATACCCACAGACAACGGCATGTCATCTTTTCAGTCACGGTGAGCAACATTATACCTCAGCCAGCAATTACCTGTTTTATTCCAAAGACATACAAGAGCACTACTCATTTTGATTCATTTGTTATTTGGCTTTTAAACAAGAGTGTGACTCTGCATTTACTGAGACCGAATCACTTTCCAGGTCCTGAGTCTGTCACTGCAGCAGCAGAGAGGAGCTAATGAAATCCTGCTCCCCACCCCAGTTTGGATGAATCATGGTTAGTGGTAGAGCAGAATAATTCACAGACCCCCCGAGCTCATGTGACTGTCCAAGGTGAAAACAGGTAGACTTTTATTACAACCGACATTAATTATTAATCCTTGCTCGACCCTTATCAATTCAATAATTAAGAGTGTGGACTATTAAGAGCAGTTTTTGCATTTTGTGTTTTCAAATTCATAAAACTTTGTTCTAATAAACATGATAATGCCTTCCAGTCTCAATTTCTAGTTGTGTTATTCATTATTTTTCAAAGTGAGAATGCTCCTGGGAGAAAGAAATGCATTAAGCCTGTAATTGTTCCAGTTAAGAGGTGAGAAAAAATATAGATACTGAAACTAAGATATAGCACCTCATATAATTAAGAGTCTGGGCATTTATTCCTCCGGCGTTTTATATTTCGTCTGTAACTTTGTGATTGTATCTCTGTGAGCTTAAATCAGTGCTATAGTTTGTCTGACAGAAACATGAAAATTAAATAATGATATCATAGCATAACACATTCATATCTTAACCATGTTACCTTGTGAGCAACACAGGGACAAGCTATTTCAATGATTTAAGAAAATAACTGCTGACAACTTTTTTCCATATTTGACAGTTTCTCATGAATTTTGCACTAACAAGCAACGACAAAACACAAGGCTATCCAAAGTTGTTTATCACGGTGTTTTTCCACAGGAATGCCAGTAGGTACTACTGCAACTAGATGTTCTGGATGATGGGATGTTTGCACCTTAATGGATTTGTTGGAATGGACCCTGCATGTAGACAAGCAAACTGTTTTCTTTTACTATCTAAGTACCTTTTTCTAAATAGTTTACAGGGTGTGTTTATGCATAATTTATTAAACATTGCTGAGGACGGAGGTAAAAAATCAAATCCTCCAGAGAACCATACGTTATGCACCTCATACATTAGGCACAAACAATCCATAAAGGCCTGCAGTTTGGATGAAAATCGAGACGGAAATGAGAGCACTGTGTGTTAAGAGTGTTGAAGAAGTTGTAGAGTGACTCCTGTATACATGAGCTGCACATAAGCATAAAGACAGTCACTGTCAGGCAGCTGCATTTGCTTCATATCTTGTACCTGCTTATTGCTCCAAATTGCTGAGCATCTGCACCACACAGATTCAGTGCACCCCTGTGACTTGTTTAAAAGAAACATTGGATAAACACAATATATCCTAATAACGACTGGTAATCATCTTTGATATGATGCTGGCACCACCCTCTAATAAGAAAGGGTTTATAGACTGTTATTAATGGCTTTATTTACAGTTAATGAGTAATAGACCAGCTATGAACCATGAATGAAAACAACTTTTGGGGTTGCCAGGTTGGGAAAATCCTACAGTTGTAGTAGTAAGTGCAGAATAAGAACCATTCATTCATTTTCCATACCGCTTATCCTGTTAGGTGTCACAGGGGGCTGGAGCCTATCCCAGCTGACATTGGGCGAGAGGTGGGGTACACCCTGGACAGGTCACCAGACTATCACAGGGCTGACACATAGAGACAGACAACCATTCACACTCGCATCTACGGCCAATGTAGAGTCACCAATTAACCTGCATGTCTTTGGACTGTGGGAGGAAGCTGGAGTACCCAGAGAAAACCCACGCTGACACAGGGAGAACATGCAAACTCCACACAGAAGGGCTCCCCCACCCTGGGTTCGAAACAGGAACCCTCTTGCTGTGAGGTGACAATGCACCACTGTGTACTGTGAGTTGTAATGGAGCCAAATTACATGCCATTACCTTTGTTAAATGTTACTGTTGTCCCTGGATTTATATGAGAAGAAGGAAAGGTCGCTAGCTGGTAGGCTAATTTATACAATGTAAAATGCCATAGGCTTGTGCTAAAAACATTAGCATGTTGTATTTGTGGGGAAAATTTATCTAGTAAAGGACAAATGTTTTGGCTATAAATGCTGCGAGTTATAGTGAAGCTGATTTGTGTGCTTGTGTTTGACATTGTCTCTAAAGCCATGTTTATTGTGTGTTTAATGTGTGTGTTTTGAATCAACTAAACTTTACAGCACTTCACAGAAACCCTGCCGCCAACTAGTGGTTTGGAGGTGGAACTGCAGAGTGACACAGACACACCATAAATACTCATAACAGTGTAGGGTTAGGGTTTGTAGTTTTGTACAATTCAGATTTTCACTCATTCAAATATAAAGAGATAGCAGGACAAGTTGATGAATATACAGTATAGGCCAAAAGTTTGGACACACCTTCTCATTCAATGCGTTTTCTTTATTTTCATGGCTATTTACATTGTAGATTCTCACTGAAGGCATCAAAACTATGAATGAACACATGTGGAGTTATGTACTTAACAAAAAAAGGTGAAATAACTGAAAACATGTTTTATATTCTAGTTTCTTCAAAATAGCCACCCTTTGCTCTGATTACTGCTTTGCACACTCTTGGCATTCTCTCCATGAGCTTCAAGAGGTAGTCACCTGAAATGGTTTCCACTTCACAGGTGTGCCTTATCAGGGTTAATTAGTGGAATTTCTTGCTCTATCAATGGGGTTGGGACCATCAGTTGTGTTGTGCAGAAGTCAGGTTAATACACAGCCGACAGCCCTATTGGACAACTGTTAAAATTCATATTATGGCAAGAACCAATCAGCTAACTAAAGAAAAACGAGTGGCCATCATTACTTTAAGAAATGAAGGTCAGTCAGTCCGGAAAATTGCAAAAACTTTAAATGTGTCCCCAAGTGGAGTCGCAAAAACCATCAAGCGCTACAACGAAACTGGCACACATGAGGACCGACCCAGGAAAGGAAGACCAAGAGTCACCTCTGCTTCTGAGGATAAGTTCATCCGAGTCACCAGCCTCAGAAATGGCAAGTTAACAGCAGCTCAGATCAGAGACCAGATGAATGCCACACAGAGTTCTAGCAGCAGACCCATCTCTAGAACAACTGTTAAGAGGAGACTGCACGAATCAGGCCTTCATGGTCAAATAGCTGCTAGGAAACCACTGCTAAGGAGAGGCAACAAGCACAAGAGATTTGTTTGGGCCAAGAAACACAAGGAATGGACATTAGACCAGTGGAAATCTGTGCTTTGGTCTGATGAGTCCAAATTTGAGATCTTTGGTTCCAACCGCCGTGTCTTTGTGAGACGCAGAAAAGGTGAACGGATGGATTCCACATGCCTGGTTCCCACTGTGAAGCATGGAGGAGGAGGTGTGATGGTGTGGGGGTGTTTTGCTGGTGACACTGTTGGGGATTTATTCAAAATTGAAGGCACACTGAACCAGCATGGCTACCACAGCATCCTGCAGCGACATGCCATCCCATCTGGTTTGCGTTTAGTTGGACGATCATTTATTTTTCAACAGGACAATGACCCCAAACACACCTCCAGGCTGTGTAAGGGCTATTTGACCAAGAAGGAGAGTGATGGAGCGCTGCGGCAGATGACCTGGCCTCCACAGTCACCGGACCTGAACCCAATTGAGATGGTTTGGGGTGAGCTGGACCACAGAGTGAAGGCAAAGGGGCCAACAAGTGCTAAACACCTCTGGGAACTCCTTCAAGACTGTTGGAAAACCATTTCAGGTGACTACCTCTTGAAGCTCATGGAGAGAATGCCAAGAGTGTGCAAAGCAGTAATCAGAGCAAAGGGTGGCTATTTTGAAGAAACTAGAATATAAAACATGTTTTCAGTTATTTCACCTTTTTTTGTTAAGTACATAACTCCACATGTGTTCATTCATAGTTTTGATGCCTTCAGTGAGAATCTACAATGTAAATAGTCATGAGAATAAAGAAAACGCATTGAATGAGAATGTGTGTCCAAACTTTTGGCCTGTACTGTATATGTAATATTAATATTTATTTTTTGAAAGGCAAGATAATTGGTAATATATATATCATACATTTAGACTGAATTTATACTTGAAAGTTACAGATAATTGGTAATTTATATTTTATAGTACTAATATACTACTAGATTTTTGTTAGATAGATATTTGGTAATTAATACAATAGATATATACATGGGTTATTTTGTGTACAATTGTATATTCAGTAGTTTAAGGTATAGGTTTATGTATATGAGGATGACTCATGGAGAAGGGATGGGATTTCATGAGTTCATACTTCCTCCCACTCCTTTTTGAATGTGTAAATCAAAGTAACTATACACTGACAACCGCTTTTCATTATGCTTTTCATTATCTGTGAATATTACTCTCTCTCTCTCTGTCTGTCTGCTTGTTTGTATGTTGAAGTCATTTTTTTTTACATGTTTGAGATGAATATCAAATATCACTAGACTGAAAAAGGACATGTTCTGAAACCAAAATAGCCCTAACTCTTAAAATGGACGGATCAACAACTTGTCAACTCCAGGTATTAGTTATGAAATGAGTGGAAACAATGGCAACAATAAGCCATGGAGTCTGCAGGTATAAATGTTAGTAAGTCACTCCTGAAGGGGAATTGCTCTTATTTCTTATCAACCATCAACTGCTGCATTTACAAATGTTAATGAAGTAATAAATAAAGGCTCACGGCTGTGTCACTGTCAGTTAACTTAAAACATAAATATAAGTTATTAGGGTATTACAGGTTTGTTAGACAGTAATCCATCAAGTCTAATGCTGTTAATAAATATATTTGGTCCAGACATCTTGCAACAGTCCACTGGAGTTGTCTTCCTGATGAATTAAAGTGTCGCACTGGAGAGAAATTTTCAACAACCTGGCAACCTGATTTAAGTGTTACTCTAAATTAGCATTAATTGATCTATAAAGCAGTAATAAATTGTGTATTAACATTAAACCTTTGAAACCTGGTGTGACATCACTTTTCTTGTGCTGCTTTCAGATGCCTTTTGCAAGTATTCAAACATTTGAGCCCTGAGGGACATGGGGAAATAGGCAATTAGCCTAGCAACTTGGTAAGAAATTGAAAAATAAAAAATAAAAAAATAAATAGCTTTAGAAAATTGTCTTTAAAAAAAAAAAAAAGGGAAAAAAAGAAAAAAGCAGTGGAAAAACCATTTTCACAATTATTATTATTATATTTAAAAAATTATGGCACAGAATTCTTAATTCTCATCTCTTTCCAGGTCAAAGTCCTTTTTTAAAAGATCTAATTTTCTTGATTTTAATATTCAGATTAATTTTATTTTATTTATTTTATTATTTTTTTAATTGTTTCAGTTGCAGACAGTGTGTGGGATACTTTTTTAAAACTTTTTTTTTTAACTTTACTTTTGAAAATGACACAGGTTAAAGATTACTACTTATTACCCTATTAAAATGTAATCAGTAATGTAACTAATTTAATTACTTCATCAGTAATGTAGCTCATTATGTTTAATTACTTTTTGATTAATTTTCTAATATATGTTTAAAACTGTGCAATAAAGCTGAAAAATGGGCAAAAAGATGCAACCCAGCTGGCAATGAACCTTTAATCATAAATCTACACTGAAATTTTGGAAAAAATCTTTTTTAACATTGAAACAATTTTGAAACAAAGTTTAAACTTAATGAAACAACATTTGGAAATCAACATTGATTCATCTTCCAAAATCAAATAATAATTCAACAGTGATTCAGCCATGGTGTATGACACTGATTCAACAGTGATAAACATTAGAATGCCAGCTAGGAAAGCAACAGAGTGAAGGTTATAGTTTCAGCCACCTCTCACTACCAACTCGTCAAAAACCGCTGCTTTGTCAGTGATTTTGGCGTCAGACACCGACGCAAGGAGGCACCTTTTAAAACGGTATGATGCGCATCGGGAACAGTCAGATTTAGAGGCAAGTGGGTGACAACCCCAGTTGTCAAACACAGCTGTTTTGTCATGGACTTGGCGTCAGACACGGATGCAGAGAGACACCTTGGCTTGGCTTGGTTTAGTTTGGGCTATCAGCCCAACACAGCAGGGATTTGTATTTCCATTACAGCAGGGCTAGTCTTTAACAGGAGTGTCTTTAACTGATGATGATGTGTCTCGACTGATGACATTTAAAAGCAGCAGGCTGATCCACAGCTAAAGCCCCCTGTTATTTTTGCTGCATGTGTTTCTCCACAGCAGAGCAGGTAAAATAAGTTTATAGAGGTAACAGCACATTCTGATGGATATTTCCTACCTGACAGGAAGAGTTGCTCTACTTTTACCTGCATCTATAGAACTAGTCCATTCTGATAGATTTATCACCACTGGTAGGTCATTCTGAGCGGGCAGCTCTATGTGTCACAACACTGGTTGGCGGCGATTTCCATAAATTAAAGAGTAGCAAAGTCCATTTAGGGCTGGTGTGAGGAGAGGTGATGGGTCAAACAAAGTCCAGGCTGTCACCTGGGAACCTGCTGTTCAGTTCACTGTGAATTTTATGACAAACTATGTTTTTTCTAAAGCTAGCCATGAGCTTTTGTTGTCTGAACCTCAGAAGATCAACCTTGAACAGTGTTTGACCTACTTCATTGTTTAATTTCAAAGAGACTGTCTGCATGTAAGAAGCAAAAACTGTAGGGGAGACTGGGGCTGGTTGTCACAGTGCTTATTACAGCTGCACCAGAGGGCGCTGTTACATTATGTTGATATCAAACAGTTGGCCTGACATCCTGCTCATTGTGCACTGCTCATTTTGTGGATCACACACAAAATATTGAGGTGAGGAGATATTGTGTAATTTCTGTGGGTCAGAGTAATTTCTCATGTTGGTGTTTTTGTACTAAAAACTTGTAGGTTATTAATCATTTAAAAATCAAACTTTTATTAAATAGTCAAATATATCAGCTAGTGTCTTTGATGGTCAATTACTTCTTGTTACAGTGAGTTGTGAAAATGAAAAGGGATATCCATTGCAAGCCAAGACCTTAAGCTTTAATGTAGGAATGACTATTGAAAAATATTTTGATGATGAGCATCTCCAAAAAGAGTAAAAAGTGTGACAATCAACCCCGGTCTCCCCTACAGTTCCTGTGAAAAGGAAAGTGTGTTTTGAAAAGAGGCAATGCATGTAACAAGCCTCAGCTGAAATGCAGTGTGAGAACGTCCAATAAAGATGGAGGAGGGTACCTGGAGCTCATATTTTGACATGTATGTCCACTGACAAAGTGGTGATGAGTTGGGATGATAATTTTGTGTATAAATTTTTTACTGAAAAAGAACAGATTCAGATGTAACCCCTTTGTGATTGGTAACATTTTGATTAGTAACTGTAATTTAATTGCATATTTTTTATCAGTAACTGTAACTTATTACAATTGCATGTATTTTGTGACTTAATTACATGTAACTAGTTACTCTCCATCACCGGTTACAGCTAATCAACTCTTTATAAAGTGTGTCTTATCAGGAATCTTTTGAAAAAGTAAAAATGAATGTAAAAATCCGCATAAATCTCCTGTAACATTGTTCCAGTTTGAGAGGCATCAGGCCCAGATTAAAGTGCACTTTGAGGCAGCTGGGTCTGCTCTGTTCATTCATTACTGCAGGAACGCTGCACCTGATTAAACTGATGAATCAATACCTGCAATCAGCGCGGTAATGATCAACATATCAAGAAAAGCGATTCCGATAAACAAGTCGAAATTACCCGAGGGATGATCCGAGGTAATAACTGGACAGTGAGCAGTTTATAAACGTCCAGAATGAGACGTGTGCGCGCGTGTGTGATTAAACCGTGTGTGTGCGACGTGCAATTTCTGCAGCAGAACTTTCAAAGACTCTTCAAACACATGCAGATGGACAGCAGAGAGGAGCGGCCGCAGTGCGCCTCAAGATGCGCTAGTCGGCGCCTTAAGAATGAAATTCAACACTTGTGTGTTGTGAGTGTGGACCACAGTGAACCTGGAGAGGAGCCCTGCCTGCTGCACGGTTTGTTTAACTTCCTCAATCCTCCACAAACAGCATCCATGTCCATACAGGATCACACACACACAACAGCCTCACACTGACACACAACTCATGTTAAAAGCGCATATCAGGGAGGCGCACACACCTAAACCTGAACACCTGCGGGCTGTGATCTCTGCAACACCCCTGACAAACATCTTTGAGCTTTTTCATCCTCTTCCTGCATCTTACAAATGACAAAACTCTTAAAATGACTTGTGACACCAATACACATTTTACAGCCACATCTTTAAAATTGGAAACCTCCTTTTTGTGCGTCTTTTTACAATTAAACACTCATTATCCTGGACCTCTGGGCTGATTTATTGATGTGTTTAACTGCTGCTGATTTGGATGTAAATTTTCCCAAGCATTACGCAGTCCTGTCCCCCCATTTTTGGTGTTGATGTTGTTGTTGTGGAATGCGTGAGCAGCAGTGTCAGTGCGTAACAAAGCTCGCCTTTGGTGAGGAGCTCATTTGTAGCGCTTATACCAAGAAAAAAAAGAGATAGTTTCCAATCTTGCGCGGTGGGAGGGAAGATTTGTGCGGTGAAACACAAGAAGCAGGAGAAGAAGAGGAAGAGGAGGGTGAGGAGGAGGAGGAGGGGGGAAAAAAAGTAGAAAATCTCTGCAACCCCTGGAGTCTCATTCAGCACCACTCGCTACTGGACAGCGTCTGAGCAGCAGGAGCAGGAGTTGATCGAGAAACAGGAGATTTGTTCCAACCTCGGCTCTGGGAGTAACACCGCATCTGCACAGGGCGCTTTATTCCCAACACAACTAGCGACACTTGTATCTCCAACCCGGCGTTTCCACTTCTCACACCAGTCTTCTACATTTTTCTTTCAATATTTTTAAACTGCATCCGTGCGGCGCGTTTTGGCAAGCAGCGTTCAAACAGGAGGCGACTGGAGCTGACGCTGCCAGACAAAGACGCAGGAAGAAAAAAAAAAAGAAGAATAAAAAACGACAATCAGAGATCGCAGAAGTTCATTTCCTCCACTTTACTCACTTCTATCAGGAGGATTTAAAGGTAAGAGTGTCTCCTTTCTGTTAGGATGAGGTTTAGGAGTGGTGCTGGATAAGAGTTACGCAGCTGTGAGAGTATGCTGCACAAATCTGATTATCTAATAACACTTGGAGGCATGCTGGTGTGCTTTTAAAGCTCAACATCACATGAGGGGAGAAAAGTAAAATCAGTTAGGGTTATTTTTGTCTTCTGGTGGCATTGCTGTCACGCGTAATGACTTTACAACCCCTCTCTGTGTGGATATCATCGCTGTGTATGCGTCTGTTTGGGGAGGATTAGCCCTGCTTTTGGAGGGCTGTGGTCCCTCTCACACTCAACAGATGAATCACCTTTACTGAAAGGCTTTAGGGAGCAGGAGGGTGACGTTTCTTGTGGAGCTGATGATGGAGGGAGGGGGGGACCTGACAATACAATGAGCCCCTTCATCAGCTGTGTCTATGGGAGCCCCCTCTGCAAGCCCCCTCGCTGCTTTCCGCTCCACTTGGCTTGCTGTTGTTTCCTCACACACACACACACACACACACATATACATAAGCAAATCCGAGGAGTCTGTAGGTCTGGTCAATGCATAGATGAAGACAGACGGTCATTTTAAACTAATGTGATGTAATGGAGGCAGTGGGAAACACACTGGAATCTGTGCGCTTTTTGCAGGGTGGTGTGTAGGAATCGGTGGCAAACCATCTTTGCATTTAATCATCCTCAAGTGAGACATGACGCCCTGGCGGGTCATATGGTTTGGTGACGCCTCACTTGATTATGCATCACTGTCAGAGAGTAATTGCTGCTCATATTTCCGGTGCTTGTAGACTGTTGAATGCATGGAGCTTGTTTTATTATGTTAAAAAGCATCCAAATAATATTTCTTGAGGAATGTTTGGAGTGATGTGATGGGAGCAGGAGTGGTCATATTTTAAGGTTTGTGTGCCTACACAAAGCCTCTCTTTCCTTTTTAATAGCAATCTGTGTGTTGCTGAAGGTCTGTTAAGCTCCACTCTATAACCCTCTGGATCTCCTCCCAGTCCGACATGCACATATTTTAAATGCCTCACTGGATTTCAATTAGTGACTATGCATCAGTTGAGGTGATAGTATTCAAATTCAAAACTTCATTTGATGCCAAACGACAAAACAAAAAAGTGAAAGCAGGTTTGTAGCAGTGACAACAACCCACAACGGAAACACTTTAAACAATGTCGGTCTTTAAAGACCAATCAGATTCTCCCTAAACACTTCTTGAAAACAGCTGCACTCACAGAAATGTTTCACTGAGCCACTAAAAATTTAATTTGAACTAGGGGAGAAAAAAACCCCGAAACAGACAAGACCTAAAACAAGTGCTTTGAAATACCCATCAGAAGCCTTGTTTCTCTTTTTGCTCGGTCATTCCTATATTAATTCTCACAGTAAGAGAACAGATTCAACAAATCTTCACAGCACCAATTCTCCACCCAGTCTGAGCAATATCACACTGTCTGCAGTGTAAATCTCCACCGGCAGTCACAGTACGTGTGCGGTGCCTTGGTGATTATTCAGGAGAGGAAAAAATAGTTCCTCAGCCTTCACAGGAGCTTATTACATGCCACTGTAGGCAAGTGAACTGTAGATGTCTGATACTGGAAACACTGAGAATAATCAGTTTATTGGTACAAATGTACAGGTTTGCAAGTGTGTCAGAGAAGCTGAATGGTGTTGATAGGAGCAGTGAGGAGGATTAAGCGGCATCTTGCAGTCAGGACTGAAGATTGCAGCCAGCTGAAACTTCTTCCATGTGTCAAGCATGAACTCCTGGTTAGGATTCCTGAAGTATTTATTGTTCAGGAGGTTTTTACCAGGAGGTCTCATCCTCTCCAAAACAAACAGACCAGCTGATTAAACACCTGCTAATATGTGCTAACCTGTTTCTCTGCAAGACCCAGACGCTCAGGAGGTTTTTAGCGGGAGCCAAATTATCCGCAGAGATCTCTACTCCCCCGAAAACAAACAGAAGCAGTGATTTAAACTGTGATTTAAAACACTAAGTAAAACCATTTCACGAAAAAAATCAGTGTGTTTCTGATGGGGCTCATTGCAGAGAGGCTGCTAACTATGGTTACCAATGTGAAAACATGAATCTTGAGCCAGTGTCTGGTTTGTCCATTCTGGGCTACTGTAGAAACAATGGCGATTCAACATGGCAATCTACATGGACAAGGACCCGCCCCCTATGTACATATAAGTGGCTCATTTTAAGGCAGTGTCATGTTACAAATCAGTATTCCTCCAAAGCAGTCTGGCTCGTCGCAGACAGGCCGCTATCCCAGCACCTGCTAATGTGCGCTCATCTTTTTCTCTGCAAGATCAAGATGCTCAGGAAGTTTTTAGCTGGAGCCAAATTACCTGCAGAGATCTCTTCTCCAGTCAAAATAAAGAGAACCAGTGATTTAAACTGTGATACAACACTAAGTAAAATAATTTCACGATAAAAATCGGTGTTTTTCTGATGGTGCTCAATGCGGATAGGCCGCTAACTACAACCTGAACTTGTATAGCACCTCCCTAGTCATCCAACCCTCAAAGCACTTTTTATACTACGAGTCACATTCACCCACATTCACACACATTCACACCAAGACTACCATACAAGGTGCCACCTGCTACTCAGGTTTTAACACACTCACACACCAATGGAACAGCCATCGGGAGCAATCTGGGGTTCAGTGGATGTTTCTCAAAGTCAAGGACAGATCCTTAAGTGGCTGAACTTCAAGGATGCTACGTCATCAAATCCCGCCTAAAGACTGCTCCAGTGGTCAGAGTCCTTCATTCAGAGAATTTTCAAGGATACATGTGCAGGTAAAAAGTACCCGCAATTCTTTGTGCACAATTTGCTGGAAATAAAGGCGGCACCAACAGAGCTCGGCAGGATTTAGATAAATATGTCACTTATTTGGATTAATATCTCCAGTTGTTTTTATTATACAAGCATAAAAAAATACTGAGAGAAACCTCATCATTTACACTTTCCAATGTGTCCTCTGCTGAATAATGAGCTTGTTGAAATACTGTGATGGAAATACAGTGATGGAGCGCTAAATGCCACAAGAGTTTCATTTAGCCTACCTGTT
Organism: Epinephelus lanceolatus; assembly: GCF_041903045.1. Lineage (NCBI taxonomy): Eukaryota > Metazoa > Chordata > Actinopteri > Perciformes > Serranidae > Epinephelus > Epinephelus lanceolatus. The sequence goes on along the minus strand of NC_135741.1, from coordinate 13,746,050 downwards.
TGTACCTTTTTTAATTATAATTCAGAGATATATTCTCCTTAAACTGACTTATATTTGTTCAAACTGTACGACATAAGGGAATGCCAAAATTATCACAGTACCCTGATACCCCCTCAGTCTGCTGAGGGTTAATGATGAACACCTGGGGACACTCGTTAGCCTGTTCCAATGTGTGTTCACTGAATGCAAGGGAGGACTCTTGCCTTGCCTTTGTAGGATCCTTCCTTGAAAGAACTCATCCTACCAAGGAAGGATCCTTGACTTTGAGAGTCACCAAGTGTCTTGCTCAAAGATACTTCGACATCTAGACTAGAGGAGCCTTGGATCGAACCACTGATGTTCTGATTAGTGGACGACCCACTCTAACCCTGAGCCACAGCCGCCCACAATCCAAACACATGAATGGCCCTATCTAGAGCCAGTGTTTCAGTGTATGGTTTGTCCGTTCTGGGCTACTGTAGAAACATGGCAGTGCAACATAGCAATCTACGTGGACAAGGACCCACCCCACGCCTATGTAGATATAAATGGGTCATTTTAAGGCAACAAAAACTCAACGATTCATATTCTTAGGTGATTATACACTGAAGAGAACATACTTGTCATATACCATTTCTGCCGATATAAATCCTACACACTGGACCTTTAAATCATATTTCTACATCTTTTAAACCTGCTAATTCAAAGTCATGATGAGTTACAGTCCACTCACTCTGATCTCAAACTCCTTTGGCTTCTCATATTTGAACGTTTTGGCTTGGTGGCCTTCATCAGAGCATATTTGTACTTCATTATCCTCCTCCTAATGTGTTCCCCCCCCCTCAATTTATGCTAAGCTTCATCTGCCCTGCAGTACCACTTGACTGTGCTGATTTTTTAGCAGTTTATCAAGGTGTTTGGAGGAGATTCTGTTGAAGGAGAGACAAAAGCCTCTCGAAATTTCCTGAAAGATACAAACTGCACTAGACTGAGCCCTCCGTCTGATGCTGTGTGTGTGCACCCCCCGACAAGATCCACCAATTAAAAAGCAGTGTTTGGTTTCAGATATTGAGGTTAGGGATCGGGACATAGTTCAGCTTAGGGTCTGAAAATCGGAGCTGGGATGCGTATGTAGCCTGGGAGGAAGTGCTGCCCCAGAGGCCCAGTCTGGGGAAGAAACAATTACCGCAGAATTGACTGTTGACAGCTCCTCAAAAATGCTTGCAGTATAAAAACACCCTGAAGATGTCTGCTGTTTGAAGGGGATACCCGCACATTTAAGAGCGTACCTACAGCGTTATGTAAGTTTCTAATGGCACAAGACATTATTCAGTATTTTTCCCTCGTTAATGACTTTCTCCCAGAAACAAACAACAAAAAAAACATCTCATTAAGATGCAAAGCTTGGAGAAGCTCCAATAAACAGAGTAAGAGACTGACTGTCAGCACAAAGCCTGTTACTTTTAACCTTTACATCCAAATGAGTTTCCTTGTACTATAATCTGTTCCAGACCTGATAATGTTCCCCTTATAGCCAGAAAATCATCCAGGATATGTTTACTGTCATTTCCTCCATCTTTGGTGATTCATTTTCCATGCTGCTGCGAGTTAGTGTGACATTATAGGAACAGTGCGGGATAAATCATTCTCCTCCGTCGGCTTCTCTTCCTCTTTCCTTTCAGACCGAGCTGAAAGCACGAGCATACGTCAGCGCTGAAATTCACAGGCATCCAGCAGACAGGAGACAGACAGGCAGACAGACAGGCGGAGAGCCTTTTCTCTGTGTGTTGGAGGAGTTTTAGACATCCATCCCTCTGCTGTTCCTTATCACTGCTTCTTGATCATCGTGGAGCGTCCACAGCCTGGATCACCTCCTCTGCTTTCTCCTCCTGGCTGTCCGTCTGTTCCTCGGGGGGGCTGCATGTGTGGTCTGATGATCTCCCAAACAACAGCAGATCCATTCCTCTCAACACAATCCTATTTTCCAAACTGCTGAATCTGCTTCTCAGTGATCCTTTAACAAGCTTTCCATTTTATAAGGCTTAGTCACTTCTGCCATATGTGTCTTTTGGTAGATAGTTTTATTGCAGGCTTTGGACTCTGGAAGTTCTTTTTTGGGGGGGGGATAAAGTTTTAAAGTCCAGATGCTCTTGTGTAAAACCGCCATGCTGTAAGAAAACTCTCTTATCACCAGTGGTGGACTGTAGCTAAGTACATCTACTCAAGTACTATCCTTAAAGGGGAACACCACCTAAATTAAGGATTCCAATATGTTGTTCCCATGGCCGAGAAAAGTTCAATCAATATTTGTGCTCTCTGTCAAAGCCAGAAACCAGACAAGCTCCAGACTTTATACTTGATGACATCACAAATTTAAGTTTTAACACTCTAGTTTTGTTATTTAGGAGAGAATTGTACATGTTTACTTGTATTTTAGGACTGTCTTAGACCAGTAGTTCCCAATTTGGTTCCAGATTTCTCCTTAGTCACTAGTTCAAGGTCCACACAGTTGAAAATATTCAGCGTGGCCAAGTTGTCGAGCTGTCAAGTAGCTGTCTGTTATTCACTCACTCTACAGCAGGAAACGGCACTTCAAAATAAAAGCCCTGTGGCCGAAATTTACTGTACTTAAAAATAAAGTGTGTTTTTTACAAACTTGACAAATTCACAAGGCGCTTGCAGCCCTGCGACCCACTTCTGGACCATGACCCACCAGTTGGGAACCACCGTCTTAAACCATAGGAATAACATGTATGAATTTTTAAAATAGGTATAGTTTCCCTTTAAGTACAAATATAAAGTATGGTTGAGTATTTTCCTCTCATGCCAGCTTATACTTTTACTCGACTGCAATTCATTTGTTAGCTTTATAAATTAAGATTTTTGCACATAAAACGTATAAAAATAATATTATACAAATAAAGTACAGCTGAAACAGTCTATCAGTGGACAGGGAATTAAATGACAACTATTCTGATAACCTTTCAGCCATTTTTTTTTCATTGTGAGAATTAGCTGCTTTTCCTTTTAATTATTTAAAATATTTAATTTAATTCTTAAAATAATTTTGATGTTTGTGAAGTTAGTTGGACAAACAAGCATTGTGAAGGAATCATTTTAGGCTCTGGGTGATTGTAACCTGGTTTCACTCCCATCTCCTCTTATACCAACACTTGGTCACTTTTTAGAAGAGGTATGAGACGCACCAGGCGGGGACATATGCAACTGCCATAGTATAAAGAGCAACAAAGTCCACAAGGGCAACAGGAGGGAAGGTGGATGGGTAAGGGTGTCTTGCATCAAATCATTCATTCATACATTAATTTTTCCTAACAGCTTATCCTGTTGGAGGTCACAGGGGGCTAGAGTCTAACCCAGCTGACATTGGGCAAGAGGCAGGGTACACCCTGGACAGGTCACCAGACTATCGCAGGGCTGACACATAGAGACAGACAACCATTCACACTCACACCTACGGACAATTTAGAGTCACCAGTTAACCTGCATGTCTTTGGACTGTGGGAGGAAGCTGGAGTACCCAGAGAAAACCCACGCTGACATGGAGAGAGCTCCCCCCCAAACTCCCCCCACCCCAGGGTTTTAACCAGGGACCCTCCTGCTGTGAGGCGACAAATAGTTGAAAATAAGCTCAACACTTCAATCAACTATAATAGTTTAATCCTGCTTTTACAGTCATGCATGATTGAGTAATAACAGTCTTTGATATATAATAGTATATCAGTCACAGAAGCGGTTTTTCTGCATTAGGTACTTTTACTTTTAATAGCTTAATTACAGTTTCATGATTAAACTCTACATTTCAAACGCAGGACTCTTACTCGTACTAACTGGAGTATTTTCACAGTACAGTGTTAGTCCTTAAATAAAGGATCTGAGCTCTTCCTCCACCGCTGCTTATCAGAGAGTCGGTGCATGAGAGCTGCAACACGCCTACAGGTTGAACATCTTCATTAGAGGCCTGTTGACACTAATCATGGATGACATCCACTAGCACTCTGGTTAATTTACAAGATTTACAACACAAACAATGAAGCAAATAATCTTTCCATCACAGGGAGAGAGTTCCTCGTAACGGAGACGCATCTGACGAGGTGGCGAATTAATCTTTGTTCTTAGCCGAGGTTATAGTGCCACATGCTGTCCTCAGCAGAACTGGATTTGACTCACATTTTAAATAATTGGTCCCTCTTGACAGGCTGGGTTCATTCAGATGAGTCAAGAGCATAATGGATCCATATCACTAATACATCTGTTAGAACTCAGGCAGTGTAATGTTTGGGTCTAACCTACAGAGTCATGTAAGTGAGATAAAGCACCAGTGATAAATATTTAAATAATACAGCGAATAAGCACCTTTATCTCTCTGACGCATGGCTGTAATGTTAGCTACTTCCTCTTTGTGTTGTCGAGTTATCGAGACATTTCCTCACTCAGCAGAACGATTATATTTCATCACCTTATACGTTTTAATCACTCGGTGAAACTCAGATTTTTAACTAAATAGGTGTTGATTGTGCTGCTGGTTTTTGCCAATAATGACATCAACAACTGCTTCCTTCTACATCACACTGAAGTCTTAAGATAATTTCCTGCTTCAGTGGCTCACTTTTTTTGTCACAGATGAGGAAAGTTCCCAAATATGGCAAACTATTCCCCTTGGGCATCGGATTTGTTGTGTAATTGACAGATTTGCTGATTAGTGTTGGATTACAGTGTAATTTTACAGGAGAAGATCGTGATTTGGCTCATTTTTACACCATAAAAAAATCCAAACAATTTACTCCAAATTACAACAATATGGGATATTTGTACATTTGTATTTCAGCCAATACACAACAAACTGGGTCTGGTTATTATGGGTTATTATGGGACACTGTAATTGGCAGCATATGTTACGTTATTAAGCAAACAGAACATCACACACATTTGACGGTTAAAGCTGCAGCTTCGGGTGGACATTAACATTAAATACTGTGTGTTGTTGGGATCAAAATAAATGTGCCCATCTCCTTTCCTCGAGGCTTAAACACACACACACACACACAGGCACATACAAATAAAATACAGATCAACGCTTCTTCTGTAATTGCAAATTAAATCACAGCCTCTGTAACAACACATAACCACTGTCTGATCTGATCTACCGCACTATACATTTACAGGTAATTTGTACGACATTGTTTGTCATTGCCTTCTTAAAGCATTACAAATCACTGTTAAAGAACTGACCCGTCACTTTTAATGAATAAATGAGTGTATCTGGATAAGGGTTGATTAACTTCAGGTGCAAAAACGACTTTTATGTTTTGGGAAAGATCATGGTTTGGGTGAAAATTACTTTGTTGAGGTTAGTCATCATGGTTATGTCAGTGTCGTTAATGTAAAAAGTCCCTGTCAAATAAATAAATAAACAAATAAATACAGTAAATAAAGTAACAGGTTCAGGACAGCTGCCCTCCATGTTAAAGTCAGACATTTTGGTGCCCCATCCATCCACCCTGACTTCCTCCCTAGGTACAACATACCTCTACTTTGTCCTTTGCTCCTGGGGCATTTGCTGAAACGACTGATGTGTAGGATTTTCTTAGAAAGACAGTCTCTGCAATTATTCAGTGTTGTTTAATGCAGGTAACGTTGCTATATCAGGTGTTTCTCATGCTCTGTCAGCATTAAACAGGAAGTAAACTTCATCTGGTTACAGGTTGAGTTAATTGTGTGATGAAGCTGCTCTGCTGAGGCCTGGACTACGAAGCAGGATTTGGAGTTAGTGAGGTAACTTCAGGGTTAACTCTGGGTTTTCAGTACTACGAAGCTGGTTCTCTTTTTACCGGGGATAAATCACCGTGGTAACTTATGCTGAACAGTTAACCTGATCCGGAGCAGAACTTCAGAGTATCAGATCACAGCCTGTCAACACCCCGATCTCTGACTAATCTGATCGCTGAAGCAAAAAAAGTATCCATGGACAAAACTCCAGAGTCTCAGGTAAAAAAGAGGAGCCTATATATTGTTAGAGGTCAGCAGAATCATTTCATTGCTCTGGTGCTCTATTTCCACTGGTTGTAAAACAGAGCTTTTAACAAACACATGATTTTAGCAGCATTTTAACTTATGCAGAGTTTATTTTAGTCCGCAGTGGTCGCTGTCAGTGTTGATATTTTACACTCTGATTCCATCACTGCAGCTCAAAATAATAAGACACCTGTGTGTGATGAGAACTAGGGAAGAAAAGACAATATTTTATTAAAAAAAAAAAAAAAATCCACACACTGTTAATTGGCTCCTGTTATTATAAAAGCATTTCAGTCAGATAGACCTCATCAGTCATTAACTACTTTTCCATTTACTTCAGTAGCAGAAACAGTCTGACATTACTTTTTATATTTTAAGTGGTTTATGTGACATAATCAAAGTAGTTCCATCATCTTCCAACTAAGTAGCAAAAGATCGTCCCTTTGCGGTAGCTGTTTCAAAGCTTTGGTAAAGCGTTTCGCTCTCAATCAAATGCTCCTCCTTCATTGACACTTTTAAGACAAATCTTAAGATGAACACGTTTTGAATGGCCTTTGGTTGTTTGTAGTGGTTTTAATATTTCACTATTTAATAATCTCTTTTACGTATGTAATTGATCTTACCGCTGTTATTCTGTTTTATATTTGTGTGTCATTCTTTTATTTTGTACACCGCCAACTGTGGTGGGTTTTAAATGTGCCATATAAGTACACTTGATTTGATCCAATTTGATTTGAAAAAGTACTCTGATGTCACATAAAGCCTGGCGATACTTTACTTTTTAAGTCTTAATTTTTGGATAGTGTTTTCAATGTTTCTACATTTTCTGTTACAGGACAGCAGTGTATCATTTACATCCTGCGTCACTGACATTTTACTGTCTCGCAGTCCCAAGCACCTTAGGTACTGTCTCATCTCATAATTTGAAGCAGCCTACTTCATTCATGGTTGTGATGGTGTTGCTCGTAATTAACACCTGCACTTCTTTTACATGATCACTCGTGGCTGGATAGGAAAGAGTTGACTGACCTCGCTGATTACCAGCTTTGCAGTACCCCTTATCCAGACGGTCAATGTCAGGGGTTAGGTCAAGCCAGATAACAAAAAGATATCCTGGGTAAGTTGAACTGGCTTTGTAGTACAGGCCTCTGTAGTTCAATTACACCGCTAATGGCTGATTTTCTTTGGTTCTTGTCCATCATTTGCATTTTGGACACGACATTCTAACTAAAAACCCTCCACCACAGTGCTTTTTTATTGTTCTTTCCTTAGATGCTTTGCAGTATAAATAAACAAATATATATCTGCAGGTTGGATCAAGGTTCCTATAAATTTAAAGGCTGCTGCAGCTTCTGGTCATTCATATATATATTCTCCAGTTTAAAATAAATAAAAGGGTCCATGTCTCACAAAGGGGCCCACTTCTACATTTTTCATTGATATTCACAATGTGTGAGTTGAGGCATTTTCCCACTTTCTTTGTCAACATTAAGGTCTGCCCACTACTCATGAATATGTATGAGTATATCTTCAGACTAAAGAGATCTGGCTCGTGAACTCCAGCCAAGTGCCTTAAAGACAGAATCTTTTGTGCAATCACACTTTAAAGCTGTAAAGTCCAAACTAACAACATAGCTGCTTCTACGGTGTGACTGGGAGCTTATAACAGACATAGAAACAGTTTCACAGGTAATGACTATGTGAGTTATGATGGAAATATTAGCCCATAAAATTCAGATTGAATGGGATCAACTGAGGAAAAACTCTTCATAGGTTCTGGTATTCAACAGAAATCCTCTTCACGGGTCTACAGCAGAAAATCGTAGAAATTAAAATTATCCCCACTTTTCCCATAATGCATGACTTCAGGGCTAGTCCCTTTTAGCTGCAACAGACCACTCCAGATTAGCTCTTGTTCTGCACACCAGCGCCTGGCAGAAATCTCTTGCCAGCAGCAGTGGGAAGGCACAGCCGAGTTCCTAAATCCTGCAGTCAACAGCCACCCAGCTCTCTGTGCACCACTCCTGGCCTTGATTACGATTTGTGTGCCACAGTGGCTGGCTCCACAGAAAGGGCCACATGGAGATATTAAATTATATGTGCGGTTGGATCGGATGGGCGAGTTTACTGCAGAGATTTGGAAAAATTGTAATTTCACATAAAGTCATACACAGTTTTAAAAAATATTCATAATTTGGGCAGTGTTTACGATGTGGCAGGTTGTAAAAGCAAAGCAAATCCTGTACAAACATTGACTCAAGGCAGTAATCTTATTTTTCTCCTGCTCTCCTCTACAGTGAACACGTATAGATCTGCCACTCAGATCCGATTTTCTCATTAGCTTGCCGGTGCCTTAAAGAAGGATGGATGCAAAAAAAGCATTCATCCTACATCCTACACTGCTTCAAAGACCAATACAGGTATCACTGCTGGCAGACGCTGGACATGATTGATTGCAGTCCGATGATCTCTTTGTTTTGCCCATGTCCGCAATCTCCACAATCCAATATGAACGAAGCACGAGAGGAAGCTTGGGACAAACATGAGGAAGCACATCGTCATTGCTTCTCGGCAAAATGCATTACCATATTGACTTTGCAGGAGTGCACACAAGTTACCCCAGGTCACTGCTGATTGGCTGGCACAAATGAGCTAAGACAAACAATCAATTGAGAAGTGCAAAAAAAGAAAAACGTGCAGGATAATGTTTTATTTAACATCTGCTCTCGTTGCCAATAGCTCAGCATAGCAATCATACTGCACTCCTCAACAGCATCCAGAGTCGTGTTTAACAGCATTACATTGTGAAGGGGGGGCTGCCATTAGAGGCTTTAGTTGTTTCACTTGGTTGTGTTTTGCTTTATAATGGGCCTGTAGGGCTACTACGTGCACCGCAGGTCCACTTAATGGTGTGCTGATCTGTTAGAGCCCATTACTCAGAGAATCCTTGTCATTGCCCTTGCCCTTCCGCAGTAACACACTTCGGCTCACCGGTAATGAGATGTCTGTATTTACACCAAGTCCTGATTACTAATGCAGGAGGCAGTGATATGGGATAACATGTCTACCACTCCCAGCTTTCATGTCTGACACCTGTAAGAGGGGAATTAAAGACGGTTACTCATATTGCAAAACATGTAGATGCACAGAGCCAAATCTGGTGGGCTGCCCAAGCACCAACCATATAAACTGAAGGAGGGAGTAAATAGAGTGTACATATATATAAATAAACAACCTGTGGTGGGAATTACTGCAATAATACACAGTAATTTCAGCCCTGTCTGCTAGAGATTATATTTATATATCAAATAGTCACAGGGAGGTGGTCAGGGTTAGGTTTGCTTGAGAAATACTGTTTGATTGAGGTTACAAGAAAAGACGGTAGCTTTGGTTATATATCGGGAAAGTAAACACATCCTTACTCATGTAGACTTTAAAAATATTTACCAAGAACACAGCTGTTCCCAAAACTTAAAGGAAAAGTTCCACATTTTGGAAAATGCAGTCATGTATATGTTTGTATGCTAAGTGTGAAGCTACTGCCAGCAATCAGCTAACTTAGCTGGGCTGGAAAAACACTGGAAACAGCTGGACTGGCTCTGTCCAGAGGTAACAAAGCTAAGTCAGCCGACTGCTGGCAGAGTGGTATTAATCTCATATAACTCTTGGTAAAAAAGCAAATAAGCATATTTCCTAAAATGCTGATCTTTTCCTCTAACCTTCGACCAAGTACTTTGATGACTAGGGCTGTACTCAAGTAAAAATCATGTCAGTTGGATCAGATTTGGCTGTTTGATATGAATATTTAACTATTCTCTCCTTTTTTCCCACACAGATTTTGAATTTGAACAGGGTAAGTGGGATGTTCAGTATAACAGTGATGTCCACGTGATATAGTAAACAAGCTAACTGCTTTAACAGTGGTCTGAAAATGTGCAACAGCATTTTCAAGATCATAGGTGTCATTTAGGTATGGCAGCTGCCATACCTTGGAACCGGGAGAAAAAACATAGAGAGGTTCTGTAGTCATCTTACTTGTGAGTGTCCTTCATATTTGTTGCAAGTGATCAGATGTGATATGTTAGATAGTCCAAGGCGCACTGGCTGGTTGTTTTCATTGTATTGCACTGAAATAGGTCAATAATATGCTCACCAGTGAATACAAGTGTTATTGAATCAAATTGTTCGCCGCTTCCCTCCGGGAACTGCCCATTGGTCTGACAGCCCATTGGTCCGACATCACATTGTTCAGACCATATTAAACCCATTGTTCCAATGTCCCGTTGTTCCGAAATCATCATGATGCCCTGTGGTTAAGGTCTGGTTAGGTTTAGGCACAAAAACCACTTGGTTAGGGTCAGGAAAAGATCATGGTGTGGGTTGAAATGAAAAAGAAAGTGACAAACACATAAGCCGTGAGCCTGCTTTGCCTCAAGCCTTTCCCAGCTGACCCAGAGCCGGTCACGGCGCACCATCAAGGCAGAAATACACCCGCCGGGAGCTGTTCAGCACTGCAGAAAGCTCCCCACACAACCTGGACCCCAGAGTTAATAACAGGAGGTTATGGTGTTTCACTCTCTTCTCTCTATGGCACTTGTATCTCGACCAGTAGCCTACTTTTGTTGCGTTTGCTGATCCTCTATGGTACACAAATACAGTATAGCCTAGTATAATCACATATTGGAACAATGGGACGTCAGACCAATGGGATGTCGGACTAATGACATGGACCCCTTCGCTCCTCCACGAGTTATGAGTTATGTGAGTTACCTGTGTGTTGTAAAAGCATTTTGCTCTGCTGCTGTAGACAGCCTGTCTAAATGATGTCTTGAAGCCTGTCTGATTGTATGTGGGGTTTTTTTCCCTTCATGTCGGCATGTTAAGCTTGTATTTTTGGTCTCTGGAGACACTCCAATAAATTTGCCTATACAGTATTGTACCAAATTGGCCTTTATTTTACTGTGTTTCATACACCGGACCCCTTGGTTATCTTCTAGAAATGAGCTTGTAATTAATTTATTTTCTTTATTTTCTGTGAAATTAAACACATGACTAATGTTAATTAAATGTCCGCTCGCTGTCCTGAAATATGCGCCGAAATAGGTCCGGTGTTTTCACTGCTCTCACTAAGTCGTGCATTACATGCAGACATGAGGTATTATGAATGTGAGAAACAGCTTCATGTCCTTTGAAACAGTTTTCAATAGCATAGTATGTACTTCTGACAGGTCAAAGACCAAAGTGAAGTTTTATATAAGTTCATATTTTTGAAACTCCATCATCAGTAGCTCTGTGACGTCATGTCCTATTGCCATACCTTAGCTTTTGCTGAAACGACGCTCCTGCACTAGATATCAAACAAAAGCCAGAGACTGTATCCCACGAAGTTGCTGTAAGCCAGGGGTGTCATGCCTACGGCCCTTTGGATGACTGTACAAAAGAGATGACCATACCTGTGATATTCTTGTCCGACAATTTCATCAGACGTTTATATTCTACCACAATATCTCACAGGCCTCTCTTTGATGCTTGGTGCAATAGTTCATCATAATAAATACCAACACCACATTCTTTCTAAAGTTTATTGGAAAATAGAGCTGGTCTGAGGAAATGTAACAGTCACCTCACTAATGGTTGAAACTATAAACCAGCACAAAAATCACAATTACCAACACAAGCAATCATGTTCTGAACATGAATATGTCTAGTTTATATGTCTGGACGAAGTTATCTCGGAGCCTGACCAGGCAAAGCCACTCCTCCTCCGGGCAGCTGCCTCTGTGTCTGCGGCTGCCTGTACTTAAGAACAGCGTGAAAGCGAGGAGTGCTCACTATGGAGCAAAATCTTGGGACCAAAACACCCCCAAAAGTACACAAAACACTGGCAAAAAACAAACAAACAAAAAATAAACTGCATGACTGAAGCAGTCTCAGTCGACTGAGGGCTCTGCGACTGATGATTCAAATCTGACATTCAAGGCCCTATTGATGACCATAAAATCATCAGTCATGCTTTAGTTTCTGCATGCAGATACTGTTGGAAAGACAGCAGCAGCCACGTTCAGGTTCAGCGTTAACATCGCAACTTTGTAGATACCCTCATTAAAAATGAATGGCAGTATGTTTCTTTCACAATGTACCGCTGTTGCAAATGAGTAGTAAACATAATTTCTAGGTGACAGGGCCAATTATTTGCATGTATGACATTGTTTTATGATATAGAACGTTCTTGAATACATTTAAACACAACCCAACTTATCCTTTGTTTGCAAAAACGCACAATGCCAACATTTTCTTGACTGGGCCATTAAATGAAAAGAAAAAAACACACACACAGCTATAATAATACTCCAATATTTGAAAAACTTGCATTCAGCCCAGAGTTTGTCTTAGTGAAACTGTTATTGACTCGCAGTATTTCCAACAGATTTGCTGTGTGAACACAGACAGGCGTGGACAGCATCCTCAATGAGATGTTGTGAACCATATTTGTTTCATGATTCAAGGTACCTCGAACTCCCCGTCTGACTTACACACTGTGTCCTGTCTTTGTTTACAACGTGGCTGTAATGGGGGCTCTGTAGACTCTCCTCAGTCAATACAAACACTATTCTAGACCCCGGGTTGGCACGCACACACACATACACATACACACACACACACACACACACACACACAGCGGCGCTGCTTGGATGCCTTAGGCTGTTCTTCTCTGGATTTTTTATCCATGTAGAGAAATATTAGTACATGGCATGGAGTGCATTTGATATATCGCGACGTTCCACTAGATTTAGCTCTACTTGTGCCACCAACATACTGTAGGCTGTACGGATAATAATATATGGCCTCTTTATTAAAAATGCCAGATGAAAGGCAAATATGTGCATTTGTATCACTTGCTGGTGTCTGAGCCTCAGCTGCTGCAGTCTTGTTTTATACAACATACATATTTTCTATAGAAATCAGGTTTGACAGCATCTTATTGAATCCAAATCTATTTAAATTCTTTATTAATCCCACTTGGCATCTTGCTCTCAGGATTGTACATAATCTCAATCAATAGGGAGTCATTTAAGAGAAGGAAAAAAGAGATAACTGTCAGCAAACCCGTTAGTCTGGGCTCCAATAGGACATAGAGCTGAAAACACACTGTCACTGTGCACTTAAAATCATGTGTGGACACCGACTACTTACACTTGATTTCCCACCTAAGGAGCCAACCTCCAGAGTTATGGCTCACCAGGCAATACTGTTTTTGCCATTGTCTTTATAATGAAAGGATTGTGAGTCGTTAAGCTTGGGGTATTTTCTAACCTCAACAACTAGACTCTCCTCATCCATTCATCGATACACATGAGAGACAGCAACAGCAAGAGGTGAGGAGAGAAGTCAAGCTGCTACGGGAGGCAGGATGTACAAGAAGGGAGCCAGTGTGGAAAAAAAATGTGTTTTTTAAGAGACGGCCAGGCTGGAAATAGGAGAGTGGGGTGAAGTGTTGTGGGCCGGTGTGGCCACATGCACCAATGCGCGCCTAGCTGTTGCCAGTGTGGGGGCTGTGCACAGAAAAAAAATAGGTTGGCTATTTTGATCAAGCAGCAACGCCCAGGGCTGAAAAAATGAGGCCAACGTGGAAGTGCCAAAAACTGCAGTTCCTCTAATGGCCACTTGAGGCTGGCTCCAGAAACGAGTCAATCCCCATAGACCCCCATGTTAAAGCCTGGTAAGAAAAGACGGTTTTGGGCCCTATAGCTAATTTTTATATAACTCACCTGGCTAAAGTTCCACATAATTAAGAGCGGGACGCTTTGAGTGACAGACTATCTGCCGATAGAGTCCTCAGCTTCTCCGTCAGATCCACCACTCGCTCCTCCACAGCTCCAGTCTTCCATCCAAATATGGTAATTTCAGGCTCCAAAAAAACAAGATGGCGATGGTGGGAACTGGTGCCAAACTTGAGGCTTCAAAACTGAAGTCCACAAACCAGTGCGTGACATCATGGTAGCTACGTCCGCTATTTATACAGGTTATGGTTTTGAGGTGTAGTGTTCAGCAGTGGTGTGTTTTTGCCTTAAGTTCACACAGTTTGTCCAAAAGACGAATTTGTGCCATGGACTCCTGTCTCATAACTGCGAATCATTGCTGTTTTTGTGAAGCAGTTTATGTCGCGACAGTCTCTCAGGTCCCTTAGAGGTTAACACTGTCAAGATGGCATGCCATTGGTCAGCGTTGGAAATTTGTGTCTTTAAGTTCGCCAACGTAAAACTTGACAGCAAAGATTTGTGTCCCCCCATTAGCAAATCTGTTGATCATGATGAATACATAGAAATCAAAAAGATTTCGCAAAGAATGTTTCTGTTTTCAAAGCTGGTGTGACCGAACCTTCACACTCTCCCTCTTTAATCCCACACTGTGCCTCTTGAGTTTCAGGCTCTCTCCCTCTAAACCTTATAGTCATTACGGAACTTTATGGACCCTGCTGTCCCTCATCTGTCCACAAGTCATCCCTCCTCATTTTCTCCCTCCTTCAGCCACCTGGACCAGATGACAAATTTTATTCCTGGGATGGCAAAGGCATGACCTGTCCTACCCTCCCTCTGATTGGCTAGTACTTGTTGCCTTCGTTGGTTGGATTAGTTAGGTTTAGACAATAGGAATGAGATTGGTGAGGGTCAGAATGTCTGGGTAAATTAATCAGGGGCAGAGACGGGCAGGTAATGCCTTCACCATCCTGGAGAAAAAAATGGGAACCAGACACTCAGCAGTCTGATGGACAAACTATGTAAAGACGTCACTGTTACTAAACTCTCAAACATATCTTTGGCATTTCTGTACTGCAATATCTTGTTACATACTGGCCAACAAATACTCAGACACCTGTATATCTGCATTGAGCTATTATTATTTGATGTACTGCTGGCTCTACACCTGACCTTGCTCCTCCCTGCATCACTGTCTTTGGTATTTGGATTGCTATGGTGGTCCAATGATTACTGCCCATACCCTTCCTCACCGTTGCATACTTGTTCTTGTAAATCAGTTGCCCAGCTCCAATGTCTCTCCTTCCACACTCACAAGACTTTGGCATATGCTCCCATTACGTCCAAGAAGACTCAGGGCTGTCTCAGTGTGAAATCAGCAAAGTGTTTGAGGGCCCTGTCATGGACTTTTAGAGCCTTTTATGCACACTTTCAGCGATTCTGCAACTCAGCAGGTTCTGCTAAAGCAAATAACCTACAGTAACAAAACGGCATTGACAGTGGATTTGTGCATTGTAAAAAAAGAAACACGACAGGAGTGGTGAAGATTATATTTTCCTCTTGAGTATAAACATACAACACAGTTTGGAGCCATCACACCCTCCTGCACTAACACACTTTGGGCTTAGGGGAACATCAGAGCTGGGCCAGACTGTTTTGCTGCAATCTGTGTTTTAGATCTGTCAGATCTTTGAACCTCCTTCCTGTACTTTGTCAGATCTGTTTGCCTGCTCTTTCTGTTGGCAACCACGGGCCCTTTGTTCAACCATCGATTCTGGTGAAGTGCCTTTAATTCAACCTTTTCCTTTGTGTCTACATTTGGGTTCTTTCCCAGCTGCCCCCTACCTGACCTGTGACAATTAGCTACTTGGATGAACGGCTACTTTAATGACTTGTACGTCTCCTCATAGTCATAAAGAATGAGAGGATGAAGGAGATTTTTCAGACAGGGAGCTTACAAGACTCTAGGAATTTTACCAAGTTTAAACCAGATCCAAAATAGTGCCGGCTCTCAGAACCTCTAATTAAGGGTATCGTGTGAACAAAAGGCCATCCCTCCAGGTGTACTGTGTGGGCACTATAACAGCCAGTCTTTCATCACAGAGCAACAGCAGCCACCCGTACAGGCCTTCTAATGAAATGCTCCATCTCTGTCATCAGGCTACCATTTTCACGATCTATTAAACCTCATACATTCACTGCACTGTTATGCATTATGTGCCATTGACTTCTGCTATCCTGCAGCATTGTTTCAATTATGAGGAGGAGGAGAGCCGCTGCTGAAGCTTCATCAGGAAATCATATCATGATTTTACACTTTATGGATTTTTTTTTTTTTTTCCAAGGAGTTCAAGATTACTTCCTGTGTGATTTTCCACCTTGTATGGTGGCGTTCCTGTGTACACACTGAGGATCAGTGGCTGGCGTTTAATGTATGCGTATTGCTTAGTTCTTCTTCTTTGATGTTAATGTGTTTGCAGAGTTTAGCTTACACCAAGACCAACACACAACACACGTCCTCTAAAGTTGCACTCCACATAAATGACCACAGGCTTGAATTCAGGAATAATCTCCACCAACAGAGCGATGGGGCTGCATGTAATGGCACAGCTTAGATGTTTATTGGAATTTTGACCACTGTATTTGCCCACAAGGTACAAAATAAATTACAACTTTCTGGCTACTTGGATCATCCAGTGTGACAACTTGGGGGAACCAAAAAGAAGAGTTTGCAAGTCTCGACATAGGATTTAATAAGTATTAAGTTGTTCTAATGAGGCTGAATCTTTCAGGGCAACAACATTATTAGATGTAGTATGATACAGACAGCAGTAGAAAGTAAGTCCGTTTACTCAAGAACTGCTATTATAATTATGAGCTACTTAATCTTTACTTAATTGTTTGAATTTTATGCTACTTTATACTTCTACCCTGCTACATTTATTTGACAGCTGCAGTTGCTGTTTACTTTTCAGATTAAGATTTTGCATGAAAAAACATCAGATATAAAAAACAATTCACCATTAAAGTTGTGTTATTTAAAGATTTACGATACCTGTACCAAAACCAGCACCCTTAAAGTGATAAAGATACCAATCCACTTCATTTGATAACCATAATGTGAATCGACTGGCGTGTAGTATAGCCATACTTTCAAACGTTTTGGTGGCTTCTCGGCACATTGAACTACCAACTCTGTCAAATACACTGTGCTCAACTTCACCACACTGCTGCTGAGGGAGTGTGAGCTCCCTGCCGGGGACACACGCAGTGACAGGGCTAATCGTTAGCATTCATGCTACCAGTTAATAACAGGTTTAATGACGTTTAATAATGTATGTTGTGACCGCTTAAGGACTCTGGATTGAATGCTAGCCACTGCTGTGTTAGCTTGTGCTAATTGGGCAGGTGTTAAACTGACTGATCACTAGGAGGAGAGCAGCTCTGGAGATGGCAGCAACAGAAAGTTTATTGATCTGGCAGGGAGGAAGGACAGTCCATGAGCAGACCCCCTGCGCAAAAAGGACTGAATGCAGGTGTTGTTCGACTGGAGAAGTTTCAATCCTACTCGGTACTGGGTTATTTCGGTTGATACCTTAAAGGTATAAAGTAGCAATACCCGGCTCGAGTGGTTTACAACCTTTTTTGGCTTGTGACCTTTTACAAACCAAAGTGTCTACTTGGTTTCAGTTGTCTGTGAGTTGTAAACTGTTCCACCAAAGAGACATTTCTCCTTGTGGGTTCTTCTTTTACGTAACTATTTGAGGCACAAAGAGGTAAAATTATTCCAGTCTTCAATGTGCTTATTATTCAGTATTTCAAAAAAGCAAAGATTAAAACAGAATTTTTATTGCAGAACTTTTTATCTATTCACAGTCCCATTCATCCCATCCCTTGGTTGAAAACTGATGCAGCAATTCAAAGTTAAAACTAGCTCTACTGTACCTCAACTAGCTTCAACAACACAATGCTACATATGCATCGATGCATCCATGGCTGTTTTGATACTCCTACTTAACCAAAGGATCTGAGTACTATCATATATATCATATATCATCCTGAAGTTACAGAGGAAGTAACCAGAATGAGTAAAGCTGCAGAAGCAGCAAACAAAGCAGAACCTGAACCTGTGAGCAATCTAAGAGTAATATAATCTTCTATCTTTTATGTTTATTCATGACAGCTTTTAATTTATGGGTTTACATTTTGAAGAAGTTTGACATCTCTTTCTGGTGTTAAAATGAAGTACGTAACACTATATGTTAAAATGTGGAAGGCATCTCATAATTTATTCCATTGAATGTAGCCTTGGGACAATTATACAGCGTATTGTTTACATTACAATCTTCCAGTATTTAAAGATAATGAAGCCAACACACTGTGCTGTACGCCCAGCTAAACAAATTCAAGACTGTCTCCATGAACGCCTGAATGAGGTCGAACACTTTTCATAACCTCCCTAATCACATCATATCATTGAACATTCATGGCAAAGAGCTGGAGGCTTTCCTTTTTAAAGAATAGTCCAATATCCCACTGCTCACAGTTCAGCACACTTTGACAGCAATCCGTAGAGGATTAAAGCACTTCTGAGAGCAGATAGAGGCCTTATCTTTTATTGAATATTCAATATTCATTCATATTCCAGACGTTCTGATTATTTTACAGCTACTGAAGTTGGAAAAAAATAAAAACTAGACCTGACATGATTAGCTGATTAGTTGATCAGCAGAAAACTAACAAACTATTTTAATAATCTTTTGACTGTTTTTAGACATTTTTCAAGCAAAATGTACCCATGACTCACTGTATATATTAAATATTATGCCATATCATTGTTTGACTGAATATGTTTGGGATTGATGGGCAGAACGAGCAGTTTGAACTCTATTGAATGTCATTTCACTGTTTGTTTGACACTTCATCGACTAAACAATTAAAATAGATGAATCAAGAAAATAATTAGCATATTAATTGATAATGCAAATAACTGTTAGTTGCAGCCCTGATGAAAGCCTCCTAAAATATATAAAGTATTATTTTGAATGTCTTCTAGTCAGGATCACTTTAATCTTTGGGATACAAATCCCCACTAGCAACATTAACATCATGTGCTCCAGTTTCTTACATAACAGCACACTACCGGCCTCCACGAGGCATTTCACAAACATAATGCCATCACAAGAACACGTTTAAAACCCTACCAGTGAGGACACACCGCAGTATACCCAAATATTTACCTATTACAGGCTTGAGCTGAATTATTAATGATAGTTTTAGTTAACAGACCCCATAAACCAGAGGCTCTGCCAGAGAGAGTTGTCTGTTCCCTCGAGCTCACTGAGTGGGATGCACGGGATCATTAGAGGCTAATGTCGTCTGTTTGAGGTCAGATGCTGTATTAATGAAAACATACAACTTCAAAGCACAACATGGCAGGCTTAGAGGTACTTCAGTAGGATTATGTCTTTTACATTGTGTCTAATATACTGTCACATCAAACACCTACACTGTTTAGACTCTCAAGTGCTGCTTGATTTCAATGTTTTGCCGTCCTGCATTCTGCTGTCAGGCTGCAGAGAGGGATTTATAAGTGGCTAAACTGAAATCAAATGAAAGCACTGAAACACAAGTCTGCATTTAGTTTGACTTGGAATGATGCATATTACATATTCTGGTAATCGATTAATCACTTCAGTCATTGTCTAAGCAAAAATGCCAAACGTTTGTTGGGGGCGACAGAGGTTCTTGGACCATGTTACAGGGTGTGGACTGGAGAGGTAGTGTGGTCGTGTTGGCACGATACTGGAATTTCTAACCATGATACAATATCGTGGAAAATACTGATATCAGGTCTTGTTTACACGACAACGATTTCAAATGAAAACGTTAACTTAAGTTGGGTTTTGGCCGATTGTTTACACCGCAGCAGCGTTTTCGGTGCCTGAAAATGCAACGTTTTGAAAAAGGGTTCCAGAGGGCATGTTTTCGGAAACAGCACTGTCTCTATTGTCATGTAAACTTGCAATATGCAATATGACTTTCGCGTATGCGCATTACAGTTCTAGTCACTAGGCATGAGTGAGAAAGTCGACCATCACAACAACAATGGCAGACTCCCGAGCTCTGCTTGTGCTGCTCACCCTGTTGAATTTATCAACGCTTCTCCAGCAACGTGTAGATTTACTGTAGCAACTCCACCTCATTGTCCGTCCAGACCAACGTTCGTGCGGTTGCCATTTTGTTTGTTTATACATCACCGCTCTGTAGAAGGATGCGCATGTACGCAGGCGCATGTTGTATCATTAGAAAGTCACTGCCAGCTACTGGCCTGGCATGTATACTGCAGCGTTTTTGGTCATTTTTGCGGATCAGTGTGCACAGCAATTGTTATCAAAACATTGTCGTCTGAACGCGGAACTTTTGTTTGTCCAAATAGTTTAAGAGCCGATCGTTTCCTTGTAAACATGGCCTCAGATAACATTTTCAATACCATGGGGAAAAGTTGACATTGAGGGCATACAAGTTAAAGGTTTTTATAAAAATATAAATACAACAGTGCTGTATCATGATGATGACTTTGCTTTTTAGGTTAGCGGCAGAGGACAGCAGAATGACTCTAGTACATTTTGATAATAGAGAAACTGCAAAGTGCAAATAATTAGGCGAAAGTAATTCGATTTTTGTCAGATAGGAGAAACTTTCTTGGAGAGAGATAGGAGAAACTTTCTTGGAGAGAGTCCACAAGGAAAACTTCTCCCATGTGCATGTGATGGCCAAAGCCAGCGTGACAACGATGCATGTGAGATTAAAGACAATACTAAACAACAGATAATTAATATGCACATGCTGCCACAATAAAAGTTATGGCAGATCGCCCTCAGTGTTTTAATCTGTCAAAATAACGGACGGCCTTCAGATTTTTCCGTCATTGTTTCCATATTTGTTAAACATGACCTCTGATCCTGTGTGTGTGCGTGTGTAATAAAAACTCAACAGATTGAAAAACTGAATGTCCCCAAGAGGGATTTAAAAACTACTTTTTTTTACAGCTTCTAAAATCTAAGAATTTACTGCTGTCTTCTGTTTTATACCATTGTAAACACTGTAGCTTTGGATTTTAGGCTGTTGGTCGCATAAAATAAGATGTTTCAATATGCGACTGTCAGATTTGGGAGATTGTGACACGCATTTCAAACAATTTTGATCGAGAACAAGATATGAAACTAATTGTTCGGTGCAGCCCCACTGTTCATTCACTAAACTACTCAGCCACCCTAAACCAATCTGCTCAGCCAGACAGCCTTCAGCGAATATCTACAACAATCTGATCACATCTTCAGTCTCTGCTGACAGTCCTCTCATCTCCTCATTGTCTAGAGATCAAGCAAACTTTCGGCTGTGCTATGACACGGCTTAAACGAAAATAAGGCTCTGTAAAATCCCTTTACAAATTATATTCATACACTTGCGGTCCCCCCCCCCCCCCTCCTCTTTTTGCTTGCACGACACATGCCTAATCTACTTAAAACAAGTTGATAGACTGGTAATATAAATGAGACTGCTTGGCCATCTGAGGATCTGTCTTCATTAGGAGCGGATCTGGAGAGAGTTTCTATTAGCTCACTATCAAGATGGGGAGACTGTGAGGAGGAAATTACGCATGTCACAAGACAAAGTGCAGGCGGCCCAAAACTAAACCCAACGGAGGATGAAAAGCCTTAATCAACGACAAGGACTACCGGTGACAGGGCACCATGATCACCCAATGCGCCTCAGTGTGGAAGATTATATCCAACCTCTGACAGATTGACACTTCCTCCTTATGTTCCAGGCTGGAGAGAGGAAACAATGGCACCTCCTCTCCTCTCCTCTCCTCTCCTCTCCTCTCCTCTCTTTTCCCTACCATCAAAGGTCTTTCCCACATTTGGGTCATTATTTTTTTTGCCTCATCTACAAGGGTAATAACGCTTACTGTTCTTTGAAAGATAACAGCAGCAGACCGAGCCCCGGGAGGACCGTGAACACAACTCGTCAACACTGTCAGACAATAAATTACAGCTTTAATGGAACTGCAGAGATCAAAATATGTGAGGATGCTTTCATGTAAAATACTCACACTTAATTTACAGGTCATTATCCATTCGAATGAAAGTCCTCACTGTTATGTTTTCCTTATCTGCTTCCCGTTTCACTCTCTTGTCCTTGTCACATTACTATTACGAACAACCTACGTCAACAGTGCGGGTAAAAACCATTTCCTGTGTTCATCTCAGTGCTTTACAGACACTCGTACACAGCATTTGAATTAGTCAGATGGGGTGCACAATAAACAGTGTTACTTCCTATTACTCATCTGCTGCAGCTAAAAAGGGTTTTCTATAGACAAGAAATGTCTTTCCGCAAAGAGAAAAGATCATTATTTTTGCCTGACCTTCTGCGTGAGAGTTCAATCACTCAAGGTAAGGCTCTGAGCTACAATAGTGCTTTCAAATGTGCAGACAGGACGAAGAGTTCAGGGCTAACTTACGCACATGACACAGGAGAACAAAAAACAAAACACAGAACAAAAGAAACATCATCTGTGGGTATTTGTCTGCCAATTCATGGTCTCATGGTTCTTCCAAAACAGTTTTTCCTGCCTGTTGATCCTCACTTGGCTGTAGCGTCACCCATTGCCAAGGTTACTGGCTGTGAATCCTTGTTCTTTTGTCATTCTTCTCCTTCATGGGGCACTGGCTGATAATTAACTTGATTTAATAGCCCCGGTCCTCTGAGGCAACTGTGCTAATTAACAAACAAGGAGCCGATATTTCCATCATCTCTCAAATGAAAAGGGTGCTAATTGTTCAAATCTAATCAAATCTCACACTGTTGTCGGCACGTTGTATCTGCGCCAATGGTTAAATCCATTCTCATTGTGTCATGCGTCGTGCATAAAAATCTCTATATTGACAATATTACAAGAGAGCAGTTTGATTTAGTATTGTATCCCTATAATCAGACTCATAAGGGACAGGACAATTATAAAAAAATGGATAAAAATTGATGCACCAGACCAGAGATATTGTCTTTTGTTATTCCACACATTCTTCTTTAATGTCAAAACCAGGCGCCTACATTTCCCACAATGATATTAAAAATTAAACATGTATGAGCAAGAATAATTTTTGTATGTACGTTGTTTTTATAAACTTCCTTAAATAAATTAAATATATCTCATTGAATATGTCTCAGTTTTAGTGCGAGCACTGACAGAGGGGATCGACCCAAGTACTGTAGTCATGTGACTTGGTGCCCAGAGCGTTGATGTTCTTGCAGCAGCATCACAACATGTTGATGAGTTTTAAAAACTTTGCTTTGGAGTTTATGATGATGTTGATATCCTTAATTATTTACACAGTTAAAACTGTAGTCCATTATCTGCAGCAGCATCATCAAAAGAGCCACTAATGACTCTAATGATGTTGGAGCACACAGAAGTGGATATATGGCTGTAGGTATATAAATAGAGAGGATACATTAAACAAATTAAAGTTGTCATTTGGAGGAGAAATCTGTATCAAACAGGCCATGCTGGACACACCTCTGTCATGTGTAAATGTGGGACATTGTCACTGGATTCAGCCTGAAGTGTTTCCACTATTCATGGCCACACACACTGTTTAGTTACAATGGTATTTAACTGTGCTTCTAAATTAATGTTTAAATCAAGTTTTCAGACCAGTCTTATTACAAATAATTTTGATTTCCAACAAATCCTCAGTACAGTATCAGTATAATTAGGATGGTGTCAGATGTGTTTACTAAGTTGCACAGTTTTCTACAGTGCTGTCAGTGTTTCCCCTGTAGGGTTTTTTTCCCTCCAAATTTTATTTTGCGCTTGCTGGAAGATATTTAGCGCGTCCGCTAAATGAGAGGGGCTTTAGAAACTTATTTGTAGACAGGTTTAGATGTTGATGTAAGAGCCGTGAATTAATTAATACGTTTTTGGATGGTTTATATTTTTGTATTGTTGTATGTTTTAGGTTAGTGCTTTGGGATATTATTTTTATTGTTTATTTTTCTGTGATTGGAATAACTGGGAGTCAGGTCACATGGGTATGGGCGGTGACACTCATACTCTATATGAACATCTCATGTTCACCTGTGTGTGTTTTTTTGGTAGGGGAGAGTTTGGAGAGGGTAAGTGAGTCGCCGTATTGTTTGGTTTGCTGTGATCATCTTAATTATAAATTTGTGCACCTTATAATAAGTTGATTCCTTTTCATTAATACATTCATTTTACGTATTTTTGGATCTCAGCGAATCTTTTGTCGGCGTGTCAGACAAGTTAACCAGACCCCGCCTCAGCCTCTCAGCAACTTATCATTTGTTTCCTGCAGTCACTAAAGTTGAATTACATCTAATAAACACTGAAGAGGCACTAGCTCAGTCCATACTTGGAAACCGGAGGGTTGCCGGTTCAAATCCCCGTACAGACCAAGCATGGTCTGGTAGCTGAAGAGGTGCCAGTTTGTCTCCAAGGTGCCCCTGTGCATGACACTTAACCTCCAACTGCTCGGGGCACCTGTCCATGGCAGCCTCCTCGCTCTGACGTCTCTACATCTAATGTGTGTATTGGTCCTGTTTGTGCATGTGTGTGTATTTCGGGCCTGTGTGTATATGACAACAGATGATAAAACTGAATTCCTCCTCAGGGATGAATTAAGTCTATCTTTATCTTACAAAAAATGCTTCCCATACACCATGCTGTTACAATCACTCCTGCAGGTGGGTGCATGTGTAACATTTGACATCTAGTGACTCTAACATTGCTTGTATTAACAATCGACTGTTGATGAGTAGAACACAGATACAAGTTACCAACATAAAAACTTTATCCAAATAGTTTAAGAGGTTTTTGAGTGATGACATCAAAACCAAAAATCTCTAAAATCACCCTCGGGCTCGCCTAATCACCCCTGTGTTTCCAGTTGCAGAGATATAACGAATCAAATCCTGGAGAAATGCAGATGAGAAGGAGCTGGTGTACATTAAGATGCCATGTCGGCTGTGTGGGCACGACACAGGACCAAACAAAGATAAATGTAAACACTGTCAGAAAACAGCAGAGTGTGTCACAGCCTCTGCAGAATATAGAGGAAACACTGGTTTGTTTGGAGCAATTGTCATTTTTAAAAATTGTTTTCTACTTATTTACAGGCTGAACGAAATGTCAGTGTCATCCATATATTCATATTTGGGAGGGAAAAACATGAATTTGGGTTTTCTAAAATAAAAACGACTTCATTTTCTTCATTATTTCTGTGTTGTTGCCTATTTACATCACATCAGCCTGATGTAAATGCACTAAATTCGGCCTAAAGGCTAATTTCCATTTGCAAGGTGATGTTAAGCATTAAATGAAACATCCAAGCGAAACAGAGAGCAGGGAAAAAAGCCCAATATAAACGCAAATAGGACACAGCATAAATGTCACATTTACAGAGCGCCATATGATGGTTAAAGCATCTCTCGCGGTTTTAAAGCATATCCCCACGAATGTTGTAATTTCTAAGTATTATACGTCATGCCTGACATATCAAAGGCTATCTTTCATCGCAGCGGTATATCTGCTTCTTTGCTATTGTAGATTTGCTGCATATTTCAGCTTCTGCCGGTGGTTATGTAATGAGGCTTGTCGCCAGGGGTTGTGCAAACACTGGGGACCCTGCTCTGTTCTCTGAGTAAGTGCCAAGAAAGAGAACCTAGGGTTATAAGGAGGAGGCAGAGAGTGTAAACGCCTGCTCTCTAAATCCCAAAAGCTTTACATGAGATCGAATGATCAGGAGTGAATACAGCATCCTTATGAGAGCGGGAGATACTGTAGTCCCAGGAGTTTTATTTGGATAAAGAGTTAGAGAACACCGCAGGTCTAAGAAGTACTCCAGTGCTTGTCTATTCTGCGTCTCAGCTGACCTTTCCAATAAAGAGCCTGCAGAAATGACAGAGGTTCAGTATATTCCTGTAGGCGGTCAGGCTGTGGTTTTTGGAAAACATATCAGCACGGCACAGTGACACTTGTCATCTTGAATGGTTGGCTGGGAGCGGTGACAGGGCAATGCGAGCCCGAGCTAGCCTGTCGCTTGTCTCCACCCGGCCGCCTACAGTGATTAAAAATGGCAGAGCAGTTAAACCCTCAACCACAAGAGCTCTTCGGGGTATCACGTCATGTTTAGTTTTCGGCAGGCTCCTGATGTTGCATTTAAAAAAACTTCAGTAAACACTATGTTGCTTCCTCCTGTTCGGGCGCTCTTTATGCCAATCTGTGCTGCAAATTGAGAGATCTGTCACCAGCAAAGTGATTATGCCCATCGAGGGGACTGATTGTGCAGTTATCATGTAATAACAGAGTTCCTCTGTGGAGAGGCACTTTGTTAAGTCTTTATTGTTTTACATCCTAATCTGGTTATTATCCCCCTGCATTTGCTAATTAGGGGCCCTGTGTTATTTGTGTTCGGGACATCCTGCGTCTTCAACTTAAAGCTCAAAGTCTCATCGTATTTGCAGCAGCTCTCCATTTCAGGAGTGGGATCAGAGCCTCCAGGGAGCATCAGGATATATCTTTTGCTTTGAAGCTCCGAGGGCTGGACAGAGTTCACCCAACTGCCAGTTTAATGGATTGAGTCTGGCTTTTCAGAGGTGCCACAGAGACAGAGCTATTTGCCGTGCTGGCTAAAAGTTGAGGAAGCGGATCTGTCCCCCGCCTGTCTCTCCCCTCTTACTGTCTCTCTCTTATTCTCTTGTTATCTCTTTGGTCCGTTCATAGCTGGGCTGATACATTAATTTATTCACAGTTTAACTGTGAAGCAAGTACAGCTGCCCCAAATAGTCGACCAAATGTTCGCTGACCAGAGAGGTTATTAGTCGGCAAGATTTCATTGGTCGCTTAGTCGCAGAAAAAAACAACAAACATGAAACTCTATTAGAAGCTGCACCTTGTCAAAATAAATCAAAACCTATATGACTGGACCATGTGGGGATTTAATTTGAAAGGACAGACACAGGAAGTGGCCACGCTCAGCAGTCAGACAGGAGTCAGGTTAATTTCCAGGGCTGGTACCTGCGGTTATTCCATCGGCTAGTTAATAACATGTCGGGCAGGAAATCCAAAGTGTGGGATCATTTTGAGAAGGTGAAGGACGAACCCAAGGTCATATGTAAACTCATTGGTTGACTACAAACATGACGTATCATCTGAAACATGGAAGTAGCTACATGCCCATTAGCCACACAAAAAAAGGGGGCTACTCTGAGTGAGCATGAAGTCAAGACACACATTAGCACATCTCACTTTTCTATAGCTCCAATCTAATACAGTAACAGTAATGTAGGGTTCAGCTCAGGATATCTGTCACCACTACATCCCATAGTACAGTATACTTTACACTAAAGAGACACATGCATTGACAGTGTTTGGGAATAAACAATTTAATTGTCACTGTAATAGAGAGGGTAGGGCACACATAATCTAAACCTCGGATGAAAAGTGTCTTTATCATTGAAATAACCAAATCAGAACTTCAAGGTCAGATACACAGCGGAATACCAAACAAAAAATAAGTCTCGCTGTCGTTACTTCGACACAAATGATGAAAGCAACATGATAAACAGACTTGCACAACCTCGTACCCTGATTCTAAACAATGCTGTAGATTTAAAGTTGTTCTGTGTGTTCGCTTGTGCCTCTGCTGCCTCACATGAGTGACAAGCTAATGCTACAGAGGAACAGCTTCATCCATGATTCCTTCCAGTTTGCATTAGTGAACAGAACAAAAAATAGCTTCAACAGAATGGCAGCCATTTGGAAACTGCCTCTATCTATAAACAATGTGTGTGGGTACAAAGTTTGGGTTATTTGATGGTGGAAAAAACCAGCCCATTCACAAAGGGAAAATGTTTGCATTGTATATTTCTGCAAAATACAATTACATTACATTTACATCAGCATTTCCAAAGAGATATAATAAATGAGCTGACTTTGTCATCTGGAGGTGGAGGGGATGGGGGATGGGGGATGGCATGTCACCTTGGTGAGACACCTGCTGAGCTGCGGAGCACTGCAGACCAAGTGTGATTTCGCCAATCATCGTTGAGTTTTCAGCAGCTTTTAAGGCATGCAAAGCAATTGTTTTTGCAGAGAGATCCCTGCTTTTAGTGCCAGGATAGGGACACAAATAGTGGCTGTTTTTCGCCAGACATCACTGCTTTTCCTGCTGTGTTAGTTGCATGAATAGTGGATGTTTTTTGCCGAGACATTGCTGGTTTTTCTGCTGCATTAGTGCCACGCCAATTGGTTGTTTTTTGCAACACATCGCTGCTGTTCCTGCTGCAGTAGTGGCACGCAAAGTGGTTGTTTTTGCAGAGACATTGCTGCTTTTGTTGCTGCAATAGTGACATGCAAATTGGTTGTTTTTTGCCAGACATCCCTGCAGTTCCTGCTGTGTTAGTTGCATGAATAGTGGATGTTTTTTGCTGAGACATTGCTGCTTTTTCTGCTGCATTAGTGGCACATATAGTGGATCTTTTTGACAGAGACATTGCTGCTTATGTTGCTGCAATAGTGACACGCAAATTGGTTGTTTTTTGCCAGACATCGCTGCTTTTCCTGCTGTATTAGTGGAAACATATAGTGGATCTTTTTTGCAGAGACACTGCTGCCTTTATTGCCGTGACAGTGGCTTGAATACTGGTTGTTTTTTGCCAGGCATTGCTGCTTTTCCCACTGCAATTGTGGCAGAAATAGTGGTTATTTTTTGCAAAGACATAACTGCTTTTATTGCTGCAATAGTGGCACATAAAGTGGTTGTTTTTTTTTTACCAAGGCATGGCTGCTCTTCCTGCTGGGATTGTGCCCCCAAACTGGTATAATTACCCAATACATGATCTTTTTCTAACCATAACCAAGTGATGCCTAAACCTAACCACACATTAGCCACAGGGTTGTTGTGGTGTAAAGTTTCAATGTATCTGCAATGTATCATGCAAATGTTACGTATCAGTGGTTTGCAGAAACGTACAATGCCATCATTTTTTCTGGCAACTGGGTTGGACAAACACTAATCACAATGGGTTCAACTTTCCAAAAAGCTACACAATGATTTTAACCAAAGACGTTCAAAATGGTGTTGGATATCTGATATTCTAGGACGCCATTTTGACTGTTTAGCATTGTTGCACAAATGCCAGGGATTATGAGGCTTTTTTTTTAACAACACAAAATGGGATTCATGTTTTCCTCACAGTGTTCCAATGATCTAAGAAGATAATATCTCCGTGCACACTGCAAAACAAATCCAGCAGTACCTCCACGCACAACAGAATGAAGTTAAACTGCTTCCATGAGCTCCACAAACACATGAAACCTTTATGAGATGTTCTAGAGTGTAGAGTGTAAAGCAGAAACCCTCCTCCATCACCCACAAACAGCTGGAGGCTTTCTTTCTTGGAGGAAGGTTTAACATCCCACGACACACAGTTGTGTAGCGGCATGGCAGCATTCAGAGGACTGATGCTGCTCTGAAGCAAAATGTTGGTCCGGCTCCTCACTAGATACCTGATATTCATATATTTCCTTGCTTTACAGCATTTGTTTTTAATGATGATGAAAGCTCCTGTCATGATGACATGCACCTCATTATTTAAGTGTGACACGTCTGTCTCATGTCTGAAGAAGCAGTGGAGCCACTTTTATGTAAAAATCACAATAACAATCTGCATAGTGACATTACTGCAACACTTCTAACACAAATCCGACCTGAGAGTCAGGTTAATGTAAATGCTGCAGCAGCACAAGGTTAAAGGGGACCTATTATGCTAATTTTCAGGTTCATAGTTGTATTAAAGGTTTCTACTAAAACATGTTTACATGCTTTAAAGGTTAAAAAACAACACTTAGTTTTCCTAATTCTGTCTCTGCTGGAACACCTGTATTCACCCTCTGTCTGAGATGATTTTAGCGGCTCTGTCTTTAAGACTCTCTGCTGAAAAAGCCAAGTCTGCTCTGATTGGTCGTGTTTTTGGGTCTTTCTGTATCTTTCCACTATGAAAAGTTGGCATTAAAAGCTTCTTAACACAATCGGACATGTTTCAGCAGGAATATGATCCGAAATCGGGAAGAAATGTACAACAACGGCAACCAAGATTACATGTTTTCCTGACATTAGCATGTAGCTACATGTAGCAGTCAATGGCGGTTTTAGGGGAGGGCCAGCAGGGGCCAGTGCCCCCATAACTCGGAGTCTGGCCCCCCCGTGCCCCCCCTGCCGAAGAGTCGGAGGAGCAACGTGGAACGCGGAACTAAATCGTCTCAACCAGTTGCCGGTCGGACCACTTAAAACGGCGCACCCACCGAAAACATCAGTCGAGAATTGTGTGGCTGTATTTAAGACAACAACCTGCAAGGCAACACACAGCACCATCGAAGTAAGCTCTGAAAACTTTCTCGTTCTCATTTGGCTTATGGTAGTTGCATGTCACATCATGTTGATGTAGCCATGTGAAATACGATCCGGAGTTTTTATGTGTGTTTTATTGTGAAAACTGTCCGGATACTCTTGTCTTTTCTGTACCTGACTTCCTGTTTGACTCATCTGGTCTGTGCAAACTGACGTGCCGTCGCGCGGCATCCATCAGAAATAGACCCGGAGCGTGTTTTTAGCAGAGCGCCAAGCCACTTCTAGGCCGCGGTTGGTGGACCTTACAGCTTACATGGACTTGAATGGCCGCTATTAGCTCTGGCACCCGCGCCTCGGCCAGATCGCGCACACCATGGATCCAGTGGGTTGCCATAAATGGGACTGTCCCAGAGGCATTCAGCTACCAGAGGGCTTTTGAAATCTTCTTTTCGAAGCCGCATAAAATTAAATGCTCTGATTCAGGGTGCCACACTTGCAAATTGTGAGGGAGGGAAGAAAGCAGTAATTTGTGTCTGTTTGTGTGTAATTAATTTAAGTCTTACTTTTTGTTTTCTTTTCATATTGCGTATTTTGTATTGTTTTGCGTATCTGTAACTGTGTTTGTGAGTGAGAGAGTTTTAAAAGAATATTTTGTCTATAGCCCTCCATTAGTACGTTAGTCATTTTTCTTTTGATTACTGAAATGTTAAACCACTAATCCACTGTATTTTAAGTGTAACCCTTCACCATAACATACCACTAGTGTTTTTATCAGTAAAAATAGAACATTTTTCACATAAAAAAAGCACAAATATGTTGAAATCTAGGCATATTCTGCCATCATAACTTGGCTCTCAGAATTCACCACATTGATGCCTTTACAAAATTTTCTCTCGGGGGAGCATGCCCCTGGACCCCCCCTACAGGGTTGGATGTAGTCTCCAAAAGTCCTGTGGGAAACACTGATATACATATATATATGTACATATATATCCTTTTGTTCAGACTTAGATATTTGACCCTACTTGTATGTGCCCCTGTATCAAAAGGACTGGCCCTAGCTTGGCCCCCCCATTGAACCGCCACTGGTAGCAGTGCAGGCTACGTTGTGTTATACTGGCAGCAACGTGCCTGGAGCAGATGATCACATAAATAAATCTGTCACAATTTATTGGAAACAGTATTCAGAATGACCTGAAGCCTGAGGTATTTACTCACAGGGATTTTTTTTTACCTATGTTTACCTCCATTTTTGAAACCCGGGCCATGTTAAATATAAACCTCCAACATTGTGGTATTATATAAAAGAGTTACATTAAACATTAAAAGTCTTGTTCGCCTGATTAAGATCACTATTGTACATATCTCACTTATCTTCTCACATGATCAAAGAAGAATTACTCCGTTTAATTAACTGGGAAACACTCTGAATAAGCCGACTTGATGTCGTTAGGTGAATTCGTCTAATGTCAGATCAGTCTATAAAAACTAGTTTCACCCTCGCTGTGCCACCGGGGCAAATGAGGTTACCAGAAACCCTCATATAACCTTAGTATTAAGCAGCTCAGCAGTATATTTTTAATTTATTCATGCCAACTACATGGATGAATAAACGAATATTCATTATGCATAATGATTTACATACAGCATGTGAGCAAATATGAACTTAGCGTCTAGCCAGTAAATGCATGTGCACTATCGAGTTTTATATATCAGTCAGAATTTTTTAATTAATGATGAAATTGGTGGCAAAATGTATTGGAGGAATAACTGTGAGAGGTGAGTGAGTGTCACTAATGCTCATGTCAAGTTGGAATAAAGTCATAAAGAACATTTACACGTAAAAGCAACCTATATCTAAATGAGAAAAAGACATAAATCATGCCATGTATGTTTTCCATGTCTTAAAAGGGTTTGCATCTTTAAAACTGACTGAAAAGACATGCTGTGCTCTTCATGCAAGTCATTCTAAAATTCCATCATTCAATCTCAAACAAATTATATGCTTATTACATGAACCAGAAAAAACATGAATAAATAATATATTTATATAAACTATGCAATTTCTTATTTTCTTTAATATTTTTGCCACATACAGGTATGAAAAGATGAATGTCGGGTAACATGTATGTTGACGCTGCCTGATGTCAAGTCTCTATTTGATCCTGTGACAAGACGATACAATACAGTAGATAGTTTAGGAGCAAAATCTGTCAAGACGGAAAAACACAGCACATCTGCAAATCCAGCAAGCAGTCATGCTTTTTAAACATAAAAGTTGTCATAAGAAAGAACAAGAGAGAAATGAACAAGAGGAAAAAGCAGCAAAGCTCTCTAGGTTAGAATTCTTTGGCATTTTATAAACAGTTACCTGTAGTGTGTGTGTGTGTGTGTGGGCCTTATAATTAGTAACTAGCATGCACTGAGTCCCATAGTAACTACCTTACGCCACTGGATTTAAGCTTCCTTATTCTGTGAACAGGTCCCCATGCTGCATATCAAGATGAACCTCCTGCACCTCAAATGCTGTCAAAACATTCAGTTATAAATTCCAACGCAGCCTAAGTAACTCTTGACCAGGAAAGAGGTTGAAATGAGGTGTGGAGGAAACAAAAACCTGAATACAACCCCAAATGACTGAGATGCCACCTCACACGGGACTAACATTATCACATGACCTCTGTGTTTGGCAAAAAAGGTAGGTAATATGCAGTGGAATTTTATTTGACAAATTGAAGACACTGCAGATTTGCAAAGGAATAATACCAGAGACTACCTCTGCAACTTTTACAAACTACCACAGGTCCCTTAGGTATTACTCATCCCGAGCGAATTGGGCTGTTGACAAGATCAGTCAAAAAATCTTGCTCATTATGAGACAAACAAATACTGTTTTAAAAATCTTTAATGTCTTATCAAGTTAATTAGAAACAAAGCTGAACTGTTTTCATCGCTTTTACAATCCTCTTCCTGTTTGCAGAGCTACTGTATATATATTTGCCAATTACATGCTTTGCAGCACATGTTGCAGCAACATGACGCTCTGTTGTGAGCTGTGATGGAATAAAAAAAGACCACAGATTAAACTCAGTCAATATGTGCATCTTAACCCTCCTTTACAAATATAAAAGAAAGTCCAAATTGAACTCTTGCGTTAACGGTGCCAGAATGTACAATGTGTCTTGGAAGTGTGTTTTTGTTTTAATAAGGAAGGACGACAGACGAGCCTTTTAAATTGGATCCAAAGCAAGAACACAACATGCTGCCTCGCCTCTTTTTCTATAACAGAACTCGAGAGTGATAAATAAAGGCCTAACAGCTTTAATTAGTTGTCAGTATGGGGTCTGAGGTCGTGAATCCTCCTCCCACTACTTAGACAGAACCCACTCTCTTCCCTACTTCCTGCCCCTCCTCCCTCCCAGTCTTTTTCTGCCCCTCTTCATTTTAGCCTACTTTCTCTCATTGATACCCTCCATGTGTAAATTGAGAGAGGCATTTCAAGGTTGTCTCCATCTTTGATCGTCACACAGTGGACCCCATAGGAAATATCAAATATTAAAGCAACAGAGCTCCTCAGTAGTGCACACTTTGAGGCACGCTATGCCATGAGAATGCATAGTGTGATGTTCAAAATGCAAAGCAGTGGTGTTACAGACTTTCCAAGGCAGTTCCCACGGGATCCTCCTTCCAATTCTTTGAACAATTTGGTGTTTGAGCGCATGAATGTTCCCGCAGCTGGAAACAGGTTAACAGAGAGTCTAATCCAGGCATGTCATGCGCCATGAAGGGCAGGGAGTTTTCAGATTATACCTGGTGATTTCACTGAGAGGATGAAGAGATGAGGAGAGGTGGAAGTAATTAGTCAAATCATTTGGGGTTGTATTCATAAACAGTCTGAATAATTCTGTCAGAGAGTTCTGCAGCAGAAGAACTTCCAGCTTAGAGGTGATTTAGAAAAGTTCTCCGAGTGACTAGGCAAAGAAAAGGAAACTTTTATCTCAGTGACGACTTCTCTAACTTATGAAATGGGATGACGGAACTCCAAAAACTATGACCTCAGCGTACTATTTTACCTCCTAGGTTCAGAGTACGGTTCTCTGAAGATGTCTCCAAACATCTTTGCATGTCTTCCAAATCTCTTTAACCTGTCATGCTGACTTGAGCACCAAGCAAGCTAATTAGGTGGTAGGCACGTTTGAAATGGTAACAAAAAACATGTTAACAGTATACTCAAAATCTGTAAATGTCTCTGAACAATGCCTGTGCATGTTTCCTTCCATGCAGCCCAGAGAAGCAGGTTCCAGCCATTGTGCTCATTTCTTATAGAAAACAAGCCTTCATCAGTATCCTCCTACTTCTATAGGGACTAAGCAATTATCCCCAGGTGTGATGGTGGCAGCTATTGTTTTTCCAACCTGCTTTGGATAAAATTAGACCTTTGTCAAATCTGGCTACAATGCCACATCAAGACCATGGTTGTGAGAGAATAGATTTCATCCTTGAATGCCTCTTAAATGTTTAATGCTTAGCTTTTTTGATGTTTAACAGCTATCTACTTACCCAGCACACATGAAATTAAGTGTAAATGGGGTTTTTGATGAGAAGTGCCCCAGGACTTTATGATTTTTCCAACCTACTTCAGATTAAACCACGCCCACTTCCATACAACAAAACCCTTTATGTTCCCATCAAAACTATGGTCATGCGTGTCTTGCAAAATATGGTAGCTACAGGTGGCAGCTTCTTCAGTTAGCGGCTGTAGCAACTTGAATTCAACCAGTCCAAATCCCAGTGCCGGGGTCTGATCCCAGACTGCCCAATTGCCCTGCAAGATCAGCAAAACTTTCTGTTGCTGCTGTTACACAAGTTAGGCCCAGTGGTGCCGCTGGCTACCAGCCCGCTTTGACCCGTACTTCTATCTCCAGAGCTGCCGTTTGCTCTTTCCCAGCGAAGCACACTCCTAGCAGCAGAGAGTGAGGCAGAGGGTCCGCAGGGTGCACCGGCTAGTTAATTCATGTCTCATTTGTGGTCTGATAAACAGTAAATTCATCAGCTTTAATGCCCCATATTGCTATTCTCCAATCTACGGCAGAGGAGACACCCACACACCAATGCAACTGGGCTAGAAAGCCACAAAATGATCCACAGGCTGAGATCAATGCAAAAGTAGTCAATTTATTCAAGACATCGGTGCACAAAAAAGTGCTCTACAACAGCATCAAACTTTTCAGTCCTTGACTATCATCAGTGCTATAACATGAGTGCTTCACAGAACAGATAGAGACACAGACAGATTCCTGCCATGTGTGGTGAATCAATCAGCTGGTGCCACTACAGTAATTAGATGAGATCAACTCTGAAGTGCGGTAGCATGACTACCAAAGACCCCATTTACACTTAATTTCATGTGTTTTGGGCGACTGGGTAGCTACTGGATCAAAAAAAGCTAAGTGTAAATGCATTAAAGAGATGCTTAAGACTGATACCTGATTGCTGAAAACCAAAACCTTGATGTGGCATTATAGCCAGATTTTTTAAAACAAGGTCTATACACATCTGTAATGTTTACTCCTCCCAAGCGTAGATACATCAGCAAGTGATATGCAGAAATAGGCACTCACAGGGTCTGTCCTCTGTGATAATGACAGCTGAAGTGACATTAGTGAAATTAGCCGTCGTTCCTCTCCGTCTCTTTAAAGTGACAGGAAAAAGCGGCTCGGGTGATTTCAACACATTTGGTAACATGAAAAGTGCACCAAGCTGTTGAAGCTTTTATCTGATCCTCGAATGATCTGTGTGGGTGTGAGTGCGGCGTGAACGAGAACCATGAAGACGACAAAACCTTTGTCTTGCTCATAGTACTTAAAGGAGGATCGCCCATGTGTTTCTGCTGGTCTGTGAGTAGTTAGTCGCAAACTCATTGTTTCAGTTTAACCATGGCGGTAAATAACTTGAGTGCACAAGTTACTCTTTGATCATCTTTGGCAGCTGATTGTGATTCGCATGAAGCCCTGAACAGCCAAAATGCTTGCAATCAGATTTGTGATCTGGCTTACAGAGACATATATATATGTGACTGAGTGTACACAAAAGTGGCCTCTGCATTTTATCTGGATACAAGATGCTTGAAATGACAAGTTTAAATGGGGCCAAAGGATACAAACATGCACTGCACCACCCACTCTGACACATCTCATGGAATTATTTCTACTTGCCCTGTGTACCCCTGTGTGGATACGATGATCATCACACTTCCATCAGATCCATGTTAGGAGGTGGTGAAAATGAGTCACAGCTTTGACTGCGGCCTACATAAACATGTTCACTGATGTCCATCGTCTGATGACGCAGGCGTGCGTCTCATCAGTGATTTCAGCAACACCACAGAAGTCTGTTACATCGATTAAAGCTGCTTGTTTGGCTCACACGGTGTGCACATCCTATGGTAATGAAATTAATTGAAGCTGTGCAACAGTGTTAATGGTGTAATAGCATTGATTTATTGAGCGAGAAATACAAACTCGTCCCTAATGAGACGAAGATCCACCACAAATATCACCTGTGTACAATCTAATCTGTTGGACCTTTACAGCTACTGCTTACTTCTGTATTCATCTCACTTTTCAGCATCATGCACCTTACAAGCAGTCTAAAGGGCTTCACAGCACATGTACTTAAAGTATCCAGAGTAAAACTACTTGAGTATTAAGTATCCCGGGTAAAAGTATACTAGCATTATCAGCAACATGTACTTAAAGTATTCAGAGTAAAAGTACATTAGTATTTTCAGCAACATGTACTTAAAGTATCCAGAGTAAAAATAGTACACTAGTTTAATTAGCAACGTATAGGCTACGTAAAGTATCCAGAGTAAAAACAGTATAGGTTAGATAGCAACGTATATGTAAAGTATCCAGAGTGAAAGTACATCAGTATTAAGTATTCAAAGTAAAAGTACCTTAGTATTATCAGCAACATGTTCTAAAATACCCAGAGTAAAAGTAGTCAGTGTGACATCAGAACTTTGGAGGTCCTGAAAGATGAGTTTCTTTTACAAGATGAGAATTTGTGCTTGAAGTTATCTTAATAATAAATTAAAAAAATAACCTGGTGTTGTGATGGTTAAAATGAAACCAGCACACTCTTGGCCTTCCAGAGCTCATGATTTGACACCCCTGTTGGAAACTGTGATGTCACCCAAAGACAGCGACGGTGCTTTCACAGGGGTGTCGATATTCCATTTTCTGGGTCAAAGCTTCTAGACTCCCTGAAACTTGGTAAAGCTGAAAAAATTACAGTCTGTGTTTTTTACTTTGACAACAGAGAAGTTCTTGAAAGAGCAACTTGATCAAATGATGTTTGTAGTTGTTGTTGTTGTTGAGGTGGTTTATGTGCATAGAAAGCAGCAGTTTTTATGTGCCTCTTACATAAGTTGCAAGTCATTTGAAAGTCGGCGAGCAAAATAACACGGAAGATCCATAACAACATATTGCTAAAAACAAAGAGGGGACTTCTCTTGTTTGCCAATCTCCATCCTATTGTGTATGGGTGACAGATAAGGAGGAAGTGACCTGACCCTCACTAAAGCAGCACTCTTGGAGATGAGAAAAGCTAAAGAGGTTGTTAGAGTTCATCTGACAGGTCCATGGGGAAATGTCGCTGTGAGCACATTAGCTCCCCTCACTTCTACTGTTAAATGTCAGCATGCTAATAACCAGAAATCCATGTCAATAATGTTCTCCATGTTCTACCATGCTATGCTAGGGTGCTTCTGTAGCATCTGAAGCGAGTCCTCTGCAGAATCCCCGTATGCATGTGGTTTCTTCCGCTACATGCTAAGGCAGATAGGATCTGATGAAACATTAAAGTTTCAGTGAGGGTTTGTGGTCTCTGTGGAGGGGGAGCAGATGCTGAATGTATGTTCCCTGGTTTAAATCACATTTCCAAACCCTTTGGGCATAACCGAGCGTGTAATTTTTGAAAGTAGAAGCACGGATGAGATGAAGTTCCCATATGGATAGCTGCGATACAAGCCACATAGTGTCGCTTTACCAATATTTATTCAGCACCTTCACTGCATTCACTTATAGATAAGTTAGTCAGCGTTATACAGGCGCTTGTGTCTTTGTAGTCTTTACAGAATCACCTAGATTACCAAGGTTCGTTCTGATGAACTGACGGCATGTCAAACAGCTACTGCCAAAACCTGCCAAGGCTGCTTCAGAGACAGGCATGTATTCAAACGCCCCTGTTCACACACATTTCCAAACACAAATGAAAGGTTTTACTGCTGTGTTTTCAAGTCAATATGAGAGCCCTGAAGGTGGAATATAATGTATGCCATTTGGTTGATAGCTCTAACACAACAGTGTTAAGTCACATAATCTACCCGGGGAGATGTAAAGATGCAAGAGAAGAAAAAGATGGATATGAACGGGCACCAGCTGAACTTGCGTCCTGCTAACTATTGTACAGGCGCTGGAACATAAACGGGACGATCTCAGTGGCACATCAGTTTCCAACAGGAGCTGTAATATCCTTCAATTCATCTAAACTTGGCTGAATACTGGACTGCGCCATTCAGCCAGGTAACTCTTTTTCTATATGGAGAGGAAGTGTGTGCTTTATGGTGAATAAGGACTGGTGTGATGGTAGGAATGAGAGGTGCTGTCCTGTTCCTGCTGTGGGTCACCGCTGTATGCCGTTCAGAGGCGGCTACAGGGACACTGCCAGTGCTCAGGAGGAGCGACCATGTGGTTGTTTTGTTGAGGTCAAGATGTGGCGTCACATGAAGCCTAGTCTCTATATACAGACTCTACATTCAGTGAATGTAGAGTCTGTTGGCAAACCCCGGAGATCTTGCCTCCGGAAGAAGAGCGGAAGTTTGTAGTCCGCGTGATATTGACTAATCACGTTTGAGCCGGCTGCAATTGTTGCCAGGTTAAACGGTCTGTGTGGTGAACTAACGAGGCGGAACATAATTGGCGTCACTGCAAACTCTGAATCCATCGCAATGGTTCAGCATATTTACTTATAGATAAACGGAAGTCGGAAACGGAAATTCGCCTCCTCCGCCCAAATCAAACCGGAATGCCAAAAAATTGGGGGTCTGCCCCCAGAGGCTGTATTCGGCGTCTGCCAGAAGTCAGACGCCGAATACAGCCGATGGGTTCCGAGAATGCATGAAGCCCAGTGCAGACAAAAGATTCATGATGAGACAAAACCGTTTTAGAACACTGCAGAGAAAAGTTGCAGCGGTGTGAACTGGCCATCTGAGCTCGACACAAGACAGCTGATGGTGTCAAGTGCAACTCAGCTGGTCAAATCACCATGGCTGATTTTAGGCCACTATCCTTGTTCATATTTTAAGAAGCAACAAATTATATATATTATATATATACACCATTTCATCTAGTTGCATTGGTGTGAACCTGCAGGTTTTAAGAACTTTGCAGAATGGTGTGTTGCAAGTAGTCGCCTGTTTCAATTTGTCTCATCACGAATCTTTGGTCTAAACTGGGCTTAAAACATTCTACTATGAATTACCAAAACCATTCTGACATATGAACAATAATAAAGCAGCAGCCAGCAATGTAAGCCCGACTTAAAGGAGCTGATGGGATCTCATTTCTCTGGAGTTGTGTACTGTATTATTCTATGTAAACATAGTGATTGAGTCAGTCACTTCTTTTGGATCCATCTTCTTTTGGTAGGCAATGGACACTGTACCATTACTGACAGGAAAAAAACCCACATCAGTTTGGGTTTACGATCAACACACTGTTGCTGAAGCCTCACATTTAGTTTAGCCTGACTGTTGGTGCGGCTGCAAACAGCAGAACTTGTCCCTGAACTCTGTAACATTTTAGCAAATGCTAAGCTAACTCGGTTTGTTACAGCTATCTGAGGCCACTTGTTCAGGCTCGCCTCTTATCTCTCGGAAGTAGAGGGCAGGTTTATGATCACATTATCCAGTTTAAGGTGTGACAGGTTGTGTTCCCACATTACTTATGTCCCAAAAAAGCTGGAAGAAAAGGGGAAGTGACTCACAGCATACTGCTGACTGAAGGAAGAACTGGAGCTTATAATTCATGCAAGATATCGCGGGGCTAGGAATAGCGTGGATCATTACAAATGTATCTGCGTTGTTTTTGTATCAGATTGTGGACTGTGTCGAGATACACTGCGCTGTCTGAGAGGGAGGGAGACATATGCACACACCGACACACACGCACAGTTTTCTAAAGCTGCATTTCTATCAGGTGTGCTGGTTGACTGAGCAAGCGTTTAGTGTTTGTTTGTTTGTGTCTGCCACAGGATGGTTGATCCATCTGCCACAGTCACTGAGACTGATGGTGAGATTCCAGTGTCCAGTGGAAAGTGACAAAAGAGGAAAAAAATAACTGCGGCCCATATGCTTAAGGACAAGAGAAACCATTAAGAGCTGAGAATTACTAAGCAGCCTCACTTCAAAGAGATGAACAAAGATGCTCAGAGCGTTTTCTCTTGTGCCCGTCTTGACTCAGACGTTCAGCACCACCAGTAGACCATTAATAAAGTGCCGGAGAACAATGCAGGGAATGACACTCTTACAGAAATGAGAGCACACACATGTAGGTTGTTGTCTGTGAATTTCAATTTTCAACACGTCGGATTGTGTATTCATCACGCAGCTTTACTGTATGGCCTTATTACCATGTCAATGACAAATTATTGCTTCTTCAACCTTGTTGCACAAAAACTGAAGCGAGCTCTGATTATGCTGATTATGTAAGGAAATTAAAGTGATTACAGTAATGTGGAAACCTTTCTAGACCTCGCAGCAGTTACAGCGACATGGACCTTTAATGGGAGCACCACAGATAGAACAGGTTTATTCTCCGCAGTAATTAGAGCTGTTTGGAGATGTAGCCCGGTCTTTAAGGAGTATGTTTCTTAATTGCTACCTTTGTCGTAACATTGCTGCCGTTTGAAAGGATAATAACAGCTGGTCAAAGTAATTGTTGCTTTATGAATTCATTTGTTGAATACTGGAACGTCCCCTCCCCCCTAGAAACGGTTATTGTTCTGCGCTTAAAGCTGTTGCATCGTCGCACAGATGCTGCTAAATTATGTTGCATGACAAAAAAACAAGTATGCTAATATGCTCCAGCAAGAAATTCAGATAATTTGAAGAAATGGGAGAATAATGCGGACACAATCCAGGGATTGTGGTTTTCAGAAATTAAAATTCAGACCTGGAAAATGGTTCTGGTTGTGTGTGTGAATTAAACACGGAATAATAGCCCAATGTAGTGATGTTCATTAACAAGTAAACACCTTGAAGTTTGCTTGTGAAATGCAAGTGCAGACCTGCATCCTGCCCTCTATAAAATTGATATGCCGGTCAATGACAGTGATTACAGTGCCTGTGGTTCTCCCTCCTACGCCTTTCCTGTCAGAGCAACCGAGATAATGAGACAGCACACATTATTTGGCCTGGCTGTGATCATGTTTTACTAACCTAACAGCAGCAGAGATAACCTAGTTGTTCCAATAGCCTTGCATCATTGGAAAGCTGTGATAAACCAACCACTTTGCTGCAGGCTATGTATACAACCAGATACATCATCATATAAAGACTCAGTGACAGCGGATGAAAAAAAAAAATCTATCTTGTTTTAATCAGTGGAAAATGGATTGCTGCAGATTCGGCACTGTGTGGGTAAAAGCTGTAAATGCAGGAGCATGCACACACAAGGTCTGCACACAGCCATTCTCTATTAGGCTCGTAACAAATGATGAATATTTATATATCACACACTTTTAACTTCCCATCAGTCTTTTCAAAAAGAGCCCATGTGCACGTTTCTGTGAACTAGTTAATGTTGAATCCCTCACTGTTCAATCTTCTATGACTCCGTGCATCAAAGGGTTTGCTGGGAAAATATGTGATATTATAACAAGGCTTATACAGTTATATCACAACACTTTTAAACATATTTTGTTAATT
Organism: Epinephelus lanceolatus; assembly: GCF_041903045.1. Classification (NCBI taxonomy): domain Eukaryota; kingdom Metazoa; phylum Chordata; class Actinopteri; order Perciformes; family Serranidae; genus Epinephelus; species Epinephelus lanceolatus. The sequence continues at coordinate 13,703,850 of NC_135741.1, read as the reverse complement.
TTATGTTGCTGTTTAAGATCAAAAACACTTTTAGACAGGAAAGACTGAAAATGAACATTGCACTTTCATAATATCTGTTCTATTTATTCATTCATTTCAAAGCTGGCACTGGGCGAGGGGTGGGGTACACCCTGGACAGGTCACCAGACTATCACAGGGCTGACACGTAGAGACAGACAACCATTCACACTCACATTCACACCTACGGGCAATTCAGAGTCACCAATTAACCTGCATGTCTTTGGATTGTGGGAGGAAGCCGAAGCACACGGGGAGAACATGCAAACTCCGCACAAAGGGGCTCCCTCACCCTGGGTCTGAGCAAGGAACCCTCTTGCTGTAAGGCGACAATGCTAACCACTCTACCATGTGCTCTAATGGACTCATATTCGGTCAGAAAGTTAGTGGCAAAAATGGGCAACACCATCATCACCTGTACTGCCTACTTCAGTTCATGGCAATGACATAGCAAGGGCAACAGGGACGGTGCCTTCTTCTTCTTTTTGTCTTTGTCTTCTTCTTCCATCACATGCATGGAAATAAACAAAACTTTGCACATATGTCAGGTCATATTCTAAACTTCCTCAACTGGCACTGTGGGCTAATAGTCCTGATTGTGGTGCTACCACAACTATGTAATGTTGCAAACTTAAAAAAAATCATAATTATCCCTTATATGTGCTATGACTTTGCAACTTGCATCAAAATATAGCTCAAGTGAGCAGAAATGTTCAGATGCTTCAAGCTGCAGGAAATATGAAATCCATCACTCTGTTTTACTCGCAAACTGTGGACTAATTAAACCTCTACCCCACATTTTTTTTTGCCCGATGGACAGCAAAAGCATTACACCAGGGTGTCTCCAGGTCCTTACAATGTCTTAAATGAAGTTTTCTAAATATAAGGCCTTAAAAAGCCTTAAATTGTCTTAAATTTAAATTCTATGGGTCTTAAATATTTTCAGTCACATTACTGTGAAAATGTCTCCAGCCTGACAGACCCAATGACTGTTTACATTGATTGGTTAGACCGATGAATTGCAATACAAACAGCATTAATGACAGTGATGAGATTTTGTTTTCTTTTTACATTAAAACACATATAACTTAAACTCATCCAATTGTTGTCGTTTTTCCTTACTGTTCATTTCAAACTGACATCAGTGTGTTTACTTGGAAAGAGTACTTACACGTGTGTAACACAGATACACATATATAATGTGTGTTCCCATTGCAGATTTGGTCGTAGCCCTTTAACACCGACAGGAGCGCCTGCGGTTCCATTTTCATATCTATTTTTAAATGCCGGGTTAGTTACACTAACATATCACGCATTCATCGCGTCCCAGAGTGCTGTTTCCTTGCACTAATGGGTTTGTAGAAATCCTGTACAAAGCGGACACAACAAAAACATTACAATCCAGTCTGTGGGTATTCACAGGACTTTCTTTGTTGGAATGAGCGTCATCATGTTGTGAGCATGAACTGATTTTCTTGCAATTTTTTCGTGGTTTACTGCACTTTTTAGCAATTTATTTCATTAGTATAGAGATAAGGGTTGTATTGATGTATAGTGTATTAAACTACTCCAAAAAATGGCAATACAGCATGTAAAAATGTAAAGACACGCTCTGGCAGACTTGTTCTATGGTAGATCATATAAGGTGGTATTATTAAGGTCTTAAAAGGTCTTAAATTTAACGTAGTTGGGGCGTCGGTGGCTTGGTGGTGAAGCAGGCGCCCCATGTATGGGGCTGTTGCCGCAGCGGCCTGGGTTCGACTCCAGCCTGTGGCCCTTTGCTGCGTGTCATTCCCCCTTTCTGTCCCCCTTTCACGCTTATCTGTCCTGTCAATTAAAGCCCCCCCCCCCCCCCCCCCCCCAAAAAAAAATTAATCAAAACATCAAAATGTTTTAGTGTACACAGCTACTGCCAGTTTCCACTAAATAAATCTCCCATGTTGATTAAACATCAGTTAGTCTCTTGTGAACCAATCAATCTTTGTAAAAAATGAATTACAGACAACTCAAAGTTGTCTACATGAAGTACACAAATTCTCAGAATATTGACAACTGGATTTCTACACTAGTGTGAACTCCACCTTTACACGCAACCCTGATGACTGTTGAAGCCATAGTGTGAAGGTATTGATGGTTTTTCACTCGGCAGGTAGCTCAACAAGATCATGACCTGGCCCTGGAGTCTGCGATTGCGAATTCACACCCTGGGTGTGTAAACATGCTGATGACTACTCAGGGATTGTGTTGTGTGGATTAGAGACACATGATTTCTAAGATATATTTCTAATCTAAGACATTTTATATAATTACAGGTTATTCCTGCTAATGGACCCTCCAATATTTCTCATTCGTCTTCCTCCTCTTCCTATTTCCATCCTCCTCTTCCTCCATCTTTTTCCTCATCAAAATGCCCAGCCATACACACCGTTGCACAGCAGCTAGAATTTTAATTTGACCTGTTCCCTCTCATTATATGGCTTTCCACATAGAGAAGGGGTGTAATGAATGTCAAATGATAGATTGAATGTCACTTTAATGAGAGGGGGGAATCCACAGAATTCACACACCGGACCAAATGTAAACACAGAGTGATTTTAAGGGCTGCATTGTCTTTTCTTTTCTGGTAAAGAAACAGTTTGACATTTTGGGAAATACATTTATTATGGTTGTTTTTAAGGAGATCGATCGTGCCTCCATGCCTCTTTGATAAATATGAAGCCAGGAGATGCTAGCTTAGCTTAGCATAAAGAATGGGAGCCGGGGGAAACAGCTAGCCTGGTTCTGGTCACACAATCCGCCTTCTAGCACCTTTAAAACTCACAAGTTTACACTTTAGAGAGCCAGGCTAGCTGTCTCAAGCCTTCATGCTAAGCTAAGATAAGCTAAGCTAAGTGGTTGCTGGCTACAACTTTATACAGGCAAGAAGCAAATTTCCCCAAAATATGTGTTTTATTAAACTACTCCTTGATGTATCTTCACAGTTATTTCACAGCAGTGGCCTAAATATAAAATTAGTTGTACCTTTAATTTGTGCAACGCCAGAAATAATATCAACATTAGGATAAAAATCAAAGTTAATGGGGCATGCTGGGACCTTAATGGGCTAATCTGATTCCTGGCTTTCATCACATGTCACCCACTGTCTCTCTCCCAGGATTTCCTGTGCGTCAAGCTTTGGTTAATAAAGACAAAAACGCCTCAAAATAAACACATATCAGCCAAAAAAAAAAAAAAAAAACAGGGTAAAAATCTCACCCTCTGAAATGTAGATACATTCAGAAGGTTGAGCCTTTACACCCATTGCATGCCTAATCAACATCCACTGAGAGAGTTCTGGCTCATTAAACAGGCCCTTTGTGCTGGCATTAATAATGCAGAGGCTATGCGAGAGCCGTGATGTGCTGAAAGACCTGCCATCTCGTTAATGCACCATTAATCGCGCAGGTTAAGACAACAGCCTTGGGGGCAGTTGACCCCCCTCTCTTTAAGAGGAGGGGTCAGAAATCTGGGCACTTGTTCTCCAAACTGGGCAGTTGTTCTCTTTTTACCTACTGAATCCACCTGGAACATCTCAGACAGGGAACCGTGTGATACAACACAGAACGAAATTCAAGATATAACACTTTCCATGTGTTGTAGAATATTTATCACACCCTCAACACTGTGTGCACTGTATGTCAGGTACATAACTTCCATTTGAACCTTGCAGTGGTCGAGTAAAAAGTGGAAATTGACAAATAAGGGTAGCAAACCAGCACCTTGAGAAGAGTGCATTAAGTAAAGAACAGAAAGTTAATGAAAGCAGCTCCAAATTTAATCCTTAATTCTCTCTGAATATGTGTATAATCCTTATCATGGCACCTGTTTTTGTTTCGCTAAGAATTATCCTGTTGCTCCCTCATGAAAATCCTCAGAGTGAGCTTACATACAATAGGGGTAGGAACGAGAAAAGTGACCTGAATTGTCTTTACTGATTTTTTTTCCGGCTACCACATGTGCATTGCCGCACTTTATCTGACTACACTTCCCTCGACTGGGGATAGACTGCTAGTTTGAAGGCTTTTCTGACTTGCTCCTATTCCCTTTTCCTCCCACCTGCTTCTTGAACTGAAATCAATGTTCCAGCCCTTTTATCCTCTCTGCAGATTGCCTCAACCAGGGCAGAGTCTATCAGGCAGCACCAGACTGACATTTCCCTCTAGGTGCAGCACCTACGGGGGACTCCATAACTGACTCAGGCCCCCTAGGGACGGATAATCCCAGGCTAAAACCCCCAGATTCTGTGATTAATCATATGTCTAGTGGTTGTGACCCTTGTTCTCTTACTGTGATGCCTTGTGTCGAGCCCAGGGAGCTTTGGAGAGCTGACAAGGGAGACCTGTACAATTATGCACTGGCACAGCAAAGCAGCCCCCTGGCAAACATAGACGGAGCTTGACAGGACCTTTATTAGCAACAAGACATGCGGCGCATATACAGTACAGTATATTAAGAAACAAAGCCATAGTGAAGCCAGTTATTTATACAGCGGCTGAGCGCTTTGCAGCGCTAACAAATGGTGTGAATTTATTCTACATGTGAACTCATGTGTGGTTAAATCTCTGCTGCGTAAATGTATTCTGTATGTAACCACCCATATTTTAAAGGAACCCTGTGGAGCGTTTCCCAGCAAATGCATGGCTTTACATTGCATTCTCAAGGCCTAACAAATGAGGTGAATTAATTTCCTTCTTCGTGAAACATTTGCAAAGCTATTTTTGGGAATATTTTCATACCTGCATTGTTTGCATCCATGTTTATATCAGTCTTCTTCTTTACAGCTGTCGATCAGTGAAGCAATTAAAGCCATGAAGCTTGTATGCTAGTCGGCAGTAATGTGCATCATATGCATACTTGTGTGGAGCACAAGACAAAAACAAACAGAATGAGTGCCTTGCAGTTGTATGCCTCCACAAAGCAGTCAAGCTTCAGTTACAGTTTACATCCAGACTCAGATGTACTCATGAAAGTAGACAAGGCTTTCAATATGGATGTTGCTGCAAAGAAGTTATTCTAAAATGTGGATGCTTCACACACATCTTCAACCTGGCACAACAGAAGATTTATACAATCAGCACAGGTTCCATATGGACACCCAAGATTAGTGTCACAGATTCAGCATCTGACCTTCTGGTCCTGAGTTATAACATTATATAATGGCCAGAAAAGTGTTTGTACAGAGCATTATGATGTCACAGTGAAGTTGACCTTTGACCTGTTGGAAATGAAATGCAATCACTTCATCATTTTATCCTATTAGACATTTGTGTGAAATTTTGTCGTAATTAGAGTATGAATTCTTGAGTTATGGCCAAAAACGTGTTTTGTGAGGCCACAGTGACCTTAAACTTTGACCAACAAAATCTAATCAGTTCATTGTTGAGTCTAAGTGGATGTTTGTGCCAAGCTGAAGTGTACTGAAAGCATTCTTAAGATAACGAGTTCTTGAGAATGAGAAGGACAAGATCACAGTGACCTTTGATCTCTGACTACTAAAGTCTAATCAGTTCATTGTTGAGTTCAAGTGGATGTTTGTGCTAAATTTGATGAAGTCTACTGAAAGCATTCTTATAATAACAAGTTCTCGTGAATGAGACGTACAGGATCACAGAGACCTTGATATTTTACCTTTGACTACCAAATCTGGCCACAAGGTGGTGCAGTGGTTAGCATTGTTGCCTCACAGCTAGAGGGTGCGAACTAGGGTGGGAGAGCCCTTCTGTGTGGAGTTTGCATGTTCTCCCTGTGCAAGCATGGGTTTTCTCCGGGTACTCCAGCTTCCTCCCACAGTCCAAACACACAGGCTTTACTGGTGACTCTAAATTGCTCGTAGGTGTGAATGTGAGCATAATTGGTTGTCTGTCTCTATGTGTCAGCCCTGCAATTGTCTGGCAGCCTGTCCAGGGTGTACCCTGCCTCTTGTCCAATGTCAACTGGGATAGCTCCCCCCATGACCCCCAACTGGATAAGTGGTTACGGAAAATGAATGAATGAACTCAGAGGCAAAAAAAAAAATAGGACTGGCTCATCATCACATTGCTGCACTGGTGGTAAAACCTCCACAGGGTACCTTTAATTTCCTCTAACTATAGACCACTATGGTGTTGTTGATTGTATTATCTCTGTGTGTCAAGTTTACAAAGACATGCAGGTTATTTGCGCTGAAAGCTACCTGTAGATTTGATTTCAGTCTGGATGTATTTGTCTGTAGGGGACTGGCAAACGGTCTGCATACTAAGATACACTAAACTAACAGTAACTGAAATTGCTGTTTTACATTTATGCACATCAGGGCTTGCATATATGTAGACACATTGATATTTTAAATGGAGATTATCCAATGTCTCACACCAATAATTCTAGGTGTGTCCCAGCTTGGCACAGAGTTGTGTGCAAGCTTCTGTGTTAAGTTGTTTTTCAAGGTTTTACTTTTAGAGAGCAATAAGTCAAAGGCAACAGCTCCAGAGGGGCTGCTCAGTGACCAACAGATAAAACTGTGAGTGTACTGTGCAGCCTCCAGCTGTGACTGTGTGCAACACTGAGAGCATGCAGCAGGGCCAAAGCAGCTAAAAAAGACACATTCATGCTCAGCTAACCTACACAACCACATGTACGGGAGAAATACATTTTCATACTGAAAACTGTACTGTATCAGGCACATAATGTGGCCCAGATGTAAATTTTCACCCACCATAAGGGATCACGGTGGATGCTGATAGTTTTAATGTATTAGAATTTATTTAAATGTATTCCAGTGTAAATCACATCAGGCTGAAGGTACAGCTGCTTCTTAGTTAAAGAGACAGTTCACCCCAAAATCAGAAATGCATAGGCTTTCTCTTGCCTGCAGTGCTATTAATCAATCTAGATAAAGGTAAACATTTCTATGGCTGATACCTCCCAACACTCTGCAACTCACACCAAAATCATCTATGTAGGTAAATAGATAATATAACCTTTATTGGACTGGGAAGTCACATTGAGATTAAAACCTCTCTTACAAATCTACAGAGACAAACAGCACAACAGGTAAGAGGAAAAATATGTCCTTTTGATTTTGGGGTGAACTGTTCCTTTAAGTTAAGCCTGTGCACAAGACCCCTGTTCAATTACCGGAGGCGGTGCTTCTGGCTTGGCTCCACTGAACACCACTGGTCATGCTCCCAAGTGGGAAGCCACTCAGGAATTATGTCCTGGAAACTGGTTTAGTCAATATAACACATAGGGGCAGCTGTGGCTAAGGGAGAGAGAGCGGATCCACTAATCGGTGGTTCGATCCCCGGCTCCTATAGATCACATGTTGAAGTGTCTTTGGGCGAGATACCCTGAACTGCTCCCTATGGCTGTGCAATCAGTGTGTGAGTGTGTGTGTGTGAATAGGTGAAAATATCATTCATTCATCTTCTAACCGCTTCATCCTCTTGAGGGTCGTGGGGGGGCTGGAGCCTATCCCAGCTGACATCGGGTGAGAGGCAGGGTACACCCTGGACAGGTCGCCAGACTATCACAGGGCTGACACATAGAGACAGACAACCATTCACACTCACATTCACACCTACGGACAATTTAGAGTTATCAATTAACCTAATCCCCAATCTGCATGTCTTTGGACTGTGGGAGGAAGCCGGAGTGCCCGGAGAGAACCCACGCTGACACGGGGAGAACATGCAAACTCCGCACAGAAGGGCTCCCACACCCGGGATCGAACCGGCAACCCTCTTGCTGTGAGGCGACAGTGCTAACCACCACACCACCGTGCCGCCCGGTGAAAATGTCTTGTAGCATAAAAGTGCTTTGAAGAATAGGAAGAATAGAAAGTTGCTATACAAATGCAAGTGCATGCAGGTCTACATGTACCAGGTAAATTTATCGGAACTTATCGGAAGATCAGCGGTTCAGTCCCTGGCTCCTTGTAGTGTCCTTGGGCAAGACATTGAACCCCAAATTGCTCCTGATGGCTGTGCCATCGGTGTGTGAGAGTGTGTGAATGGTTACCCCATAGCACCATGTATGGTAGCCTTGGACACCAGTGTGTGAACGTGACTCGAAGTGTATAAAGCGCTTTGAGTTGGAGGACTAGAAAAGCAATATAATGCATAAAAATCCTTAAAACAATAAATACAAATAGACAAATACAACTGTTACACACCACAAATGAGTGAGTACAACAGTCCAGTTAAACTAAGGCTGGGCAATATATTAATATTAAATCAATACTGTGATATCAGACATAAGATTTTTGATATCTTAAAATCAAAAGTGCTGCCTTTACCCATCTTCTAAGGCTGCATTACAGTAAAGTGATGTAATTATTTAACCTATCAAACTGTTCTAGCTGTTTTATTATTTGCCTTTACCAACTTTGTCATTATATCCATGTTACTGATAATTATTTATCAAAAATCTCATTGTATAAATGTTTTGTGGAAGCACCAATAGTCAACCCTACAGTATTGTTGCATTATCAAAATAGAGGTATTGGGTCATCGCCCAGCTCTAAGTTGCAATACTAAAAACCGTTATAATACAAAAACAGGTCAATTTTCCAAAACGATTTCAGTGAAAAATTCAGGATCAATCACACCGACAAAGAGCGCCATTTTCTCAGGCCTTTAAAATCTACTTCAATCCCCTCACAGTAATCAGGTGCAGCAGCTCCAGGTCCTTCTGTACATTTTTCCACAAAGAAGTGGCTGCGTATTTAAAAGCTTTTCTGCCTGGTGCCTCGGACCCTTCTGCCTACACACTTCCCACACCAAGAGTGTGTGTTCGCAGTAACAACTCTGTTCTACAAAGTGAGAAAATTGGGAAAATGCCAAACCAATTTCCTTAGTATTTCCGGATTATTACGCCCTTGTTTACAGGGACATAGTTTTTATTTGGGGATACACACTTGTAATAATGCAGGTACAAATTATACTAATTGAACAACAGATGTTGACCTTATTGAAAAGGGATTTCAGATCATTTCATTTCCACAGGAAGAGTTTAAATCTTGCTGGGTAAGGTGTTGAGACTAAAAAGTTTCAGACAGGCCCACACAATGAAGAAAAAGATGGAATGAAATAAATGTTTGAGAGCAAAGTCAGGGAAAGTGCTGCCGAGATCCTGTATAAATTTGAATGTTCATCTCTGCCAAAGTGGAAAAATGAAAGTACTTGTTTCAAGTGTCATCGCTTCACTCTTTAGCACATAATCTCCCTAAATAAGTTGACTTCAGTGAGAAGCTTGTCTAATAAGCTTCTGTGCAATGAATCTATTCCAAACACACCTTAGATTACCACACAGACAGCACCTGACGGGCTTAGTGATCAGCTTTTGTTCCTCTCATCCACAACTACAAGATCAGTGCATCACTAGAAGACAAATTATGCTCCAGTGCTCATCTTCACCACGGCATCACCCAGTATCCAGCTGTCCCATATTTTACAAAGATACTCATACAAATCTTTTACATAATCCTTTTATGGATCAAAGTCTTTTCAAAGCTTCCTTCTCTGAAAAATTCCAATTGCTCAATCAGACACCTATTTCCGCCGAGGAGCCTCAAGTTAATGACCCTGTTTCTCATCTGGGCTCCTCCTTATTTTCCTCTGGCGTTGAGGGTGAATGCTTAATCTTCAGGGGAAGCTGTCAGAACATGATGAATGCTAGCAGTAGACTGGCTCTCAAAACCTGCATTAATTTTTAAGCACAATTACTAGAACAAATTTTTTTTATTAAGCTATGTAAGATGACTGCAGAGGCATACGCAAGGCCTGGAAACTTGCACAGAGGGTTTGCTGAAACAGTATTTTGGTACATTTGAGTCACAATCGGTGAGTTTTGTTGTAATGTCAAAGAGGAACATGAAACAGAGACGGAGATTTTTCACTAAAATGTGTTGCCTTGATCTCCAGGCACAGATGGCAGTGTTGTGGGGCTGCTAACCCGTCCAACTCTTTGCTGTGGTTTGCAATCAATGTCCTATTCATGCTCTGCTTCATCTTCTTTGATCCAAGAATTAACAAGACAGATGAAAGGAACAATTATCAGGTCCCACGCTTCACTTTAAGGACCGTCTTACACAAAGTTAGCTCGGTTAATGCTAAGCTTTTGCTACAAAGAGAGGTTTACATTCTCCCACTATCTGCTGCGGCGAATTCAACGAAAGAGACTGAGGGGAGAGATAAAGAGGACTAAGGAGGCTGTGATACAGCGGGGAGGGGGAATAATTAATGGGTTGTATTCAATTGTAAAAACCTAAGATGCACACAGCAAGCCTGTAAATATGGATGCTGCAGAGAGAGCCAGAGAGAGACAGAGAAAATCATGGCCTTTAAAAAATTCAAGTATGTCAAAGGACCCTGGATTGTAAGGTGCCCTCTTTTATCCCTGCAAAAATGATGTTTGTGAGACAAAGACCTTGAGGTTTGACACGAGGATTTAACAGCAGCGAGACTATACAGGAAGAGCCCTGGAATCAAATGTGTTTCCTGCTGAAAGCCACAAAGGAGGCACAAGGCCGTGCCCAGAGTGTCTTGTGTTTCTGTGTATTGACATGGAAGACATATTTCCTATTTCATTGCATTCGGCAGGGGAGAGCAATGAGTCATCTCAGCCTTGAAGTTCTTTATTAATAGGCTACAGGCTTTTTTTCTATGGTCATTAATGAATCTGACGATGTTCAGCTGACACATTCAAAACATCTTTTAAGATTTAACCATCTGCTTCCCGTATCATATATATTCTTATTAGGGATAATGAGAGTATTTTTGACTGGTTATGCATGTCGAACTGCAGGATAATTTTGCTGCTCTTCAGTTTACTGCACTGTGCACCGTCAGGGTCTGGTGGGAACCACTGGCTAGGGTTGGGATGGTGTTACCACTAGTAACCCCATCCGACCCAACAGCGTTGCTGTGGAAACACTGTGCCCACTCTCTGGTTCCCGCCCAGGTTGCCCCGGTGAGTAAGCAGCGTGAACTGTATTATCACACTTTTAATACAGTTTATTTATGACTACAGCCAGGGCGTAAAATTAACACCCGCCAAGCGCCAATGGTGGGTAAAAATTACGTTCGGCATGTAAAACAAAAACACACACCCGCCAGTGGCTGATGGAAAATTTTGAATTGCATGTGGGTTTTTTATGTGCTTTGACCATTTCTGTCAGCTGTGTCAGACCATTTTGACCCTCGCGGCTTGTTGTATGTGTGCTGGGAACGCATGATGTCAGCTACCGGAACCCTGGGCATTCTATAGTAAGTTCTGAGCAAGATGTGGCGACACATTTCTGCCGTGAAGCCACCGCCAGAAGAGGAAAAACGAAGATGAACATGTTGGATTTGGACAGGAAGAACAGACAGTTAAACAAATGTGGCACGGCATTTTATTGAAAAATGGAAACTAGACAACGCTGGCCAGCCGCGGTCATGGCTGACCTACGACCCCCACACCAACACGATGAGCTGCAGCCTTTGCTGCAAGCACGCCAAAGAAACACGGAGGATAGGGTTGGATTTTCCTAAAGTTGGATTTTCATGCGAAAAACGTAAGGTAATTATTTTTAGTCAAACAAGGCACGATTTTTTTATTTGACGGGTGAAAAATATGTTTGGCCGGTACATTTTTGGAGGTCACTAGCCAATGGCAGATGAGGTAAAAAGTTAATTTTATGCCCTGACTACAGCTATTAGTATTTCCACTGCCAAATAGTCTGTTGATAGTTTTCTGGTGTAATCGTCCATTAAACGTCAGAAAACAGTGATGATGTGTTCAAACTGCTTGTTTTTTCATATACAAAACACTAAAAACCCACCCAATTTTAACATTTGAGTAGAATTTTTTGGGGGAATTTTTTGCTTTAAACTTACTTAATCAATTAACCGATTATCAAAATTGTTGCAGATTAATCTTCTGTCAGTCAGCTACTATTACTATTTACTGTTTCAGCTGTAAATGATGTATCTTGCAACCAATTATCAGCTTAAAATTGTGAACAAATCCTAGAGCTGTAGTTTTCTAAAGACAAACAACAGCATTTGTTTGAGTATACAGTATAAGGACTGTGTTAAGTGACTTTGCTTTGGACACCGAGCTCCGGAGGGACTGATGGACAGCTGGACTAGCTGCCATCATCACGTCTCATTTGGCCATTAATACCTTCAATCACTGCAGCTCACTGTCACTGATTCAAAGCTCCTTGAAAGGAGCTTCTATCTAAAGTCTGAGGGCAGTTACTTCTCAGTCCTCAAACAGCCTTTGCAGCAGAACAGGTCAGAGGCGTCTGATGGCAGCCAGATCACAGCTGACAGGCCCTGTGGCTAGGCTTGGGGCCAGTGTCACAAAGTCATGTGCTGGACCTGCTCTGAGAGATATATGCATGCGTGTATCGTGACCAAAAAGCTGCTGTAACTTCAGGTTTTAGATTTTGTGTCCACAAAGTCAAGTGAGGTCTGTTTGCATAGCTGTTAATCACAGTTACAACCTTGAAAGGCTCCACAACAGCCGGATCATAAAACAGTAAATGAAAGCACAACGCCCTCCACACCAACCTTAAACCATCAGCTGAGCGCAGGAAATAAAAACACGAAAACATCAATTAAAACAAAAAATAAGGGAAGGGCCACATGGAATGGAGAAGAATGCTAAGGGTACACAAACACAGAATAAACATCAAGAAAATCTTTAACTTGCTTTCACTGCTTCTATTCAATGCACAGTTGACTGGAACACAAACACCAAGCTGTACTGTAACATTCGTTTGACTGTAACAACCATCATGCGCTATTTGCCTGCAGCGCTCTACTGTACCTCTCTAATGGTTTGCGAGACACTTTCTGCCAAGAATCCCAGAAAAAAAAGGCTTGGAAGAGGAAAAAAAAGTGGCAGATTTTAATAAGAGCGCACTGGCAACCCAATTAGCAGTGATGCAAAGCTTACAACCTAATACCCTTTGATTCACTGTTTGTATTCCTGTATTTACCACTCAGCTCCACTCCTCTTGGCCTACTCATAACATGCTCTTTCAGCCACACTCCAGCTGCCCAGCATGCACATTTGACAAGATGAAGAAGGGCAAAAAAATCACTTTTATAAAATCTTTAGTCAGGGGATTAAATCCATGTCATGAGACCAAAGGCTGACTGGGTATCCTTTGAAGCTGGATAGATCCCTCTAAGAAGAGATGAATGGCAAAAGAGAGGAAAGATTTCAGTGTTGGCAGATAGCATTAAGCGAGCTGGGCTCTGCTCTCTAGTTTTTTAGTAATGATAGCACGAAAAAGGGAAAGATGACAGTGCCAGGAAGTGAGCGTGCCTGAAAGGGGACTGGTTGTGATGTTGACAGGGACCTTTGATAGGAGCGCCAAAGAGTGTGTGCTACAGCAGCTCAATATCAATTTACTATTGACCTGTAACATGTTGTACCATGGAGTTGCTGTTTCCCAATACAAAGCAATCTGTGACAACATGTTGTCCCCAGAAGCCTGAGCAAAAGAAATTATTGTGGAAGAGAGATGCAGGTTTCACCAATTTTGGAATGTTATACATGACCACAACGATTTTGTTACAAGCCCTTTTCACCAAGTATTACATTTAAAAACCACTGACTGGTTTCACAGATCAGGATTCGCATCCTGCTCATGGTTATAACCAGGCTACAACACCACTAAGGTTAGGGAAACACCAGGGCTCGGTTAAAGGAAAAGTTCAACATTTGGAAATATACTTATTGGCTTTCTTGGCAGTTGGATAAGACAGTTGATCCCAGAGGAGGGGAAATCCAAAATAAGATTTCTTCTTTGTCCAACCTATTTCTCCTGAGCTCAATATAACATCAATATGATATACTGACCATTTTCTCAATGAATTCAGCACCTGCGAAATAGCCTCCCTCTTGTCTCAACTCGATCGTAATTTAAGATCTTAAAATATCCTCGGATCAGGTATCAGCACCGATGATGTTATTTTTACAAAATTGGAATCGGTAATAAAAGATCGGAGGAATCAAAACAACAAAAATGGCCAGGTTTTTCATCTATGTTGTTCATTGTTGCCTCCGCTTTCCAATGTATAATACTTCCAAACTGTTGACATTTTGGCTGCCGTTAGCATGCTGGCTGTCCGTGCCAAAACAACGAGCTATCTGTCTGAACGTCACTCCCCCGCCTGCCAAACGTTAACACGCTCATTTCGACACTCCTTTATGACAGGGCCTGCTGTAAATGAGTGTGTTTACGTTGGGCAGGTGGGTAAGTTCAGATGGGCAGCTAGTAACGGTAGCAAAATGTCAGCAATATGGAACTTTTATACATTGGAAGGCGAAGGCAGTACAACAGCTACTTGTAAAATGTGCAAGTCTAATGTTTCGCGAAGGGGAAAAGACAGGTACTAATGCTTTGCAAAGTATTGGCTCGGACTCGGTATCGGACTCAGTTTCAAAATAAAGGACTCGGTATCGGATCAGATGCAAAAAAAAAATGTGATCAGGACATCCCTATCTTAAAATGTTTTTTTCCTCTCTCACTGCAATACACTTTATTCGTCTGAAATAATCACCTCGAGACAACAGTAAGATCCAAAAGAAAACTTAATTGGCTTATAATTTTCTTTTTTTTACGAAATTTGTCTCAGTGATGAAACTCAAGTCTCAACTCTGTGTATTTTATCTGTTCTCAGAGTTGGGAAACCTCTGAGAAGCCTGTGAGCACAGCAAAAGAACTCCTGCTGAAATATTCTTTTGCTCAGTGACAAGCATAGCGTTTTACCCGAGTCAAAGCTGTCACTGCAGCTGCTCTTGTCGCCATGCTTTCTGTGTTGTTGTTCTTTTGTGCTAGTAGGTGTTCTTCTTCTTCCTTAGGCATTTAACTGACTAGATTACTTGTGGGTGTATATGCTGCCCCATCTGGAAGAACTGCGTCCCCAGTACCTACAATACCGGAGAAAAATGATTACTGTCATGTTTTCAGAATTTTGGCATCGACTTGGTAGCAAAATATCAGTTCTAGTGATATCGCTAGTTCTGGGAGACTAAGTTGTTTATTGGCATTTGGTCCTGAACTTAATCAGACTTTATGAGGTCATTACAGTAATGTGTATCTGTATTTACCTTCTCTCACCAGAACAGTGAGTCTCTGTGCCAGCAGTTTGCTGCAGTCCAGCTGTCCAGTACAACCATGTGTGTTTTTTAATGTTTGTCACTGAGCCGCTCAACAACCTCATCTATGACTGTATTATCCCCAACAGAGCTTATTAGATTTGCAGCAAAGGTTACATCACAAAGCACCACTGACAACCAGCAAAGTGCAGGTATTCCACAACCAGTAAGCTAAAAGATACATATACAGTACAAGAACATTAAAAATCGATAAAATCACCGCAAGCTGTGATCTTGTTGAAAACAGAACTGGTAAAACCGATGAATTTGGCAATAAAGCAATGAATATAAGCGGGTAGGAACACAGAGATTAAAAGTCCTGAGAGTTCAGCTGAGCTTTCCTACAGAGGGCAAATGAAACAAGAGCATCAGAGCTTTTCTCTGAGCACTGGGAGAGAAACGTGTTATTAAGACCCCGCTGCTGTGACCTCCTGACACTCATTCAGAACCCTCAGGGTACACTCCATTTGGTCCTGCCAGCATGCCACATGCTGTGTAGTGACAGGGGTGGTGAAAGCCACTTAGAGAACAAGTGACGGGTATTACATTGAATCCCAATTGGCTGACAATCAAACAAAATGATTAAACAGTGGTAGGTGGTTTGTTTAAAGCTGTCGAAACACTTCTTGGGGTTAATGAGTTGCGTTAAGTGTTCGGTAAATATCATAAATATCAGGCAGGGTAATGTTTTAAAGATTTCTAATTTGGATGCAGCCATGTGAAATGAATGTGTTTACCAGTCTCCAGTGTATCATGTATCATGTACGGCAAGTGCTTTTTTTGCGAGAGAAATTGTAAATGAAGTGGAAACCACACCCATTTGGCAGAAAGCAGCATTGTGCCGGTAGGGTTTGGAGCTCACCCTACATTTCGTGAAAGCATCATATATTAGAGAGGGATGTATGATTATCTCCACCAATGGCGGTGCCAGTGAAAATGAGGTCCAGGTGTTCACCGGTGAAATCATGGCAGGGAGGCAGAGCTGTGCCTCTTTGAATTGATAGAACTCAGTTTGCTTCTTTTACCAGGAAGTAACTCTTTGGTTCAGAGGAAAAAGTCGAAATGATAACTGAGTTCTCGCAGCCGAAAGAGACACAGTGACTGTAAACAGACTGCCGCCCGCCCTGATTCCCCTGTTGAACACTTGGACCTCATTTTAAACTGGGACTTTGGCTGGTGGAGACAATCATACATCACTTTCTGATGTTTGCAGTTTCGGGAGAGATCTCTCCCTCTCTCTCTCTTGCTCTTCCTCAAATATAATGTTGCCTTTGAGTCCTCCAGGAACAGTCAGCTCCCCTCTGCATCCCACGTCTGTATGTAAAGGAACACAGACAAGAAGTGAATGGTGGTGTTCTCATGATAAAAATTCCACTTTATCCATTCAAGCATGCCTCAACATTGAAACCCTTTTTGACAGGGTGGCAGCAACCGGAGGGATGCAGTATTCATACAGTCGCTTCTGTCTCCAGGAACGCAGATAAACCCGGGCTATACTTAGAAGCTCAATGTGTGATTTGAAACATGTGATTCCTCACAAATACGTCTTTGCCCCCCTGATGTCACAACCAAGGGAGGTGCACTTGGAGCATTCGCTTTCTGTGACAAAACTATCTCCCCGTGCACACACTGAAATGTGCTCAGCACTGTTAGCCAGCTATTACTTGACTATTAGGGTGCCACTCTCGGGGAGAGATTTATTGGATTCACAGAGTGCTTTACATGGCAGCTGCCACAGTCTTCCTTCATTTGATTTCTGTGCAGCAGACAACAAGAAATGTTTCATTCTAGCTTGAAAATAATTAGCCTGTTAGCTTTGTTGTTTCATCAGACCTACTATGGCAATCTAATTTCCACTTTGTGTAGGAACTCTATCAACTGAAATGTACTCAAAAAGTGGAAGTACCACCCAAGATGAATGTTTACCTCTAAGGGAATTTCTAAACACACTAAATCTCAGCCCTTGAAGAAGTACTTCACTGCTGAAGAGATGGTATCTTTTATAAAGCTGGGCTGTTTATGCAGTAGAGAGATGCAAATATTTTTGAAATTGGTGCTACATGACCAGAGAAAACAAAAGAAAAGGGCTGTAGCATTCACTCTTGCTCAAGAGGTAGAGAACCTACAACAACCAGAAAGTATTGCGCCGCACCAGACCAATAAATGCTGCCGCTGGTGTGTGACGTTATGCAGCTTGGCTCTTTTTCCTAGGCCCTCAGAAAGTGCGCTGGACCTTGAAGTCGATTTTTGTAGTGGCCAAACAGTGTAACTACATCGTCACGTGATGCCCTGTGGCCCAAAGACTTTTTCCCATTGACTTACAAGGTAAAAGAGACATCTGTAAATCCGTGGATACATTTTTTTGAGCATCACAACAACAGCGAAATGACATGTTTCACTATCAGGAAGTGATCCATTCTGTCCAATAACATTTGAAAAGTCAAGTAAGCGAAGTGCTAAACAAGAAGTAGCCAGCTCAACCAGCGGAAGTTTCCAGTGCACCTTTTCTGTCGGCCACACAATGCCGAAGCAGTGCTGATCGTCTGGGTGATTTCATACACGGCAGTTGAACTTTTCTTGAAGGAAACAATATGGTGGCCAGCTGGTAACAAACAAACAACGGTAAGCTAAAATAAGTTTCTAGGAACATTTGAGGCAAGAAATAGGCAACACAGTAACAAAATCTTGGTTCATATTTTATCAGCACTGCTTAATTTTACCGTTCTGCAGCCGCCATTTTAACAATACAAGAAATGGTATGGCGGCCACTTCCTGCTCACAAACTCTCTTAGACTTGCTCCAAATGTCCACCTTCTGGACCTGCGGACTGAGCCTTCATGGACTTCAGTTATATGTATTGTGATGTATTTACTGCCATCACGTAAAGTCTGCGAGGGCAGAGACTGCAAGCGGTTGATAGACAGTCTGTTTTACTCGTCGTGGTGGAAACGTTTAACTATCGTTGCTGTCATATATGTCATATAAGCCGATGAACAGTGCGTACTCATCTGTCCCTGCAGATAACCAGATATAAATCCCATGTATAGCTGTTTTTTGCGACTGGACATAAATGTATTAATACATCTCTATATATTACTGACATTAGAAACCTTCTTTTGTTGTTTTTTGGCCAATTTTTTAGCCGATTACACTGCCCAGCCTGACAAGAGGCAATAATAAAATTCATTTTCATTCCCTCTACTGCCTGTACTTCTACTTCTGTATCACGATGTGGTTGAATATAATTTCTGGCCTACATAATTCAAGTAGCTTATTAATAGACCTAACTATCAATAACTATTTCACACATTCATAAGTTTTTTTCGGTGATTGAAAAAAACCACAGCCACCTCCGTATTACAATGAATTGTGGGTTATTAGATCAGTGCTGAAGTCTGCATCCCAAGCGGACTCCCTGGGAGTCTGCAAAAAGTCCGCTTGAGGCCCCTTGTGGACTTGTTGGATTGTGGATTTGGACAGCACTCAGCACTCCTGGACTTTCCTGGAATTCGCACGCAAAGTCTGCGAGTCTGCAAGCGTGAACATTTGGATTCAGTCTTATAACAGCCAAATAATATACTAGTATATCTTTCTGAAGAGGCGAGAATTGGGCAATACAGTAACAGAATTTTGGTTTATCTTTGATCAGCACTGCCTGCTTTTATGGTTTGATCTGAGCTTGAGAGACAGAGAGGGGCAGCTCTCTCTTCCTCGATCCGCTTCTATAATCTTTGTATCCATGGTGGCGGGCATATGAATATGCAGAAGTACAATCTGTAGTTCAGGCAACAGCCCTAAAACCAATGATAATTTGAGCTGGGAGATGAGCAGGGAGATCTGGGCTCTGACGAGATGAAGGGAAGTTTACCACAGTTCATTTACACATACTACCCGCACTGTTATAATATAAAGCTGTTTGAAAATCAGCAAACCATCTATTCAATGCAAAACATTAATTCAAATTCTTGTCTTTCCTCTCGTTTTGACTTCATGTGTCATTCCTGTCTTTCTAATCCTTCATACTGCCATGTATGACACCAGTTTATCGATCTCCAGGATACAAGTGTCACAGCATGATCTGACTCGACTATCAATCAGCTCAATCAGTTGCATTCAGTCTCACTTGATTGGGAACTCTGGCAAATGAAACACCACATGTGGAGCAACTGGGATAAAACTGCCCCATGTTCAACATCTGCAGCACTGTTGTACCAATGCTGTTTAGACTGATGAGATTATATTAAGGTTTCTGTCTGAGTCATGGTGCACCGAAAGCAAACAAGCATCAATTTATAAGCAACAATCATCAGCTGTATTGATGAGATAATGGATTGTTTGGGTAGTTCCTGTCTGACTTTGTCTGCAGCCTAGTTTTCGGATAAAAAGCATCACACTGTTGCTGATTCTTCACACTGTCCACTCCTTAAGTCTGTCTCATTTGGCACATTTAGGACATCCTGATACAAGCACTTAGGAACCGCCGCACCCGGCTCCTCAACGGCAAAGCTCAAAGGGTGCTTTTGTGTGTTGATGTTGTAAACTGTAGTGCGACATGAAAAATTAGTTCAAGCAAAGTGGGACACACACAAAGCCTCAGCTAGTGCCTCTTGTTCACTGCTTCACTGCCTTTCGCACAAACATTCCTTATCTCCCTCTCAAAAAGGAAACACCAGGGCAAAGTCATATCTTTCCCTCACCCCTGCGAGCCTTCCACCATTAATTGCGCATATGTTGGCAGAGCCTTGAAGGATTTAGCCATGAATAATTCACATTTTACATACGTGCAGTGAGGAGGAGACACGGTTTTAAACCACACATAGTGGAAATTGCGTCATGTGGTACAGAATCTGTTTAAAGGTTCATTTAACTGCTGCAACACAGCATCTGACCAGGAGTTCAATTTAGGGATTAATTTATATCATCCTGATCTCTGAAGGCAACAAAGGTGTTTCAGATGAGAGGAAGATATTTGTTCATGCACAGAAGATACTCGTGTATCTGTCCACATGCAGCCTGTATTCTTAGATTTGTTAATTGAATTATGCTTTTCCATATGTTGTGTCTTATATATAGTGTTACAATGATGGATGTTCATAATAAACATGGCCAAAGTTTCCAGTAATGAGGTAAATGTATGTAAAAGTAATCCTTGTGAGCAACAATCTCAGGCTTCACATTGTTCTGTTTCCAATGGTTATTTCTACTCTGGCTACAGTATGAAGTCATAGTCATTTGGTCATCTGCTCAGGACATTTTTTTGTATGCCAAAATGGACGTTAGCTTTGCCCTGGTAATTTTCCATTGAATTTTGGATCATGGATTATTGCAGAAAATAAGCTCTGTGGCAAACAAACATTTATGGTATTTATAGGGTTTGTTCAGCAAGATAATCACAAATAAACACCACTTTTATGATTATTTTTATATCCCAAATGCAATCGCCAGCAGTGAAAAGCTAACGTTAGGCTATGAACAAACCAAACCACGGTCGCATAAACATACCAACCAGGCTGTGAAGCCATGTTCGACATGATGATGTTCTCTAGTTGCATTTAGCCACTTGTTAGCAACCACCTTTCTTTAAGACACTTAGAAGCTTCAGAATTCACAAATGGGGTATTTACTGACATATTTTATGTTGTAGAACAAAATGTGAAAGTCTTTTAAGCTTGTGTTAACAACAGACCTTATTTCATTGCACCAAAAACTTGTTCAAAAAACCCATTTACTTTTAGACGAGGGAATCGGGAGTGCTAAAATGCTAACTCATTTCCAGGTTTTAGGACTCAAGGGTTTACATTATATAGGCTACACTGCTAGGTGAAGCTACATGCTAATGTCAGGGAAACATGTAAACTTGGTAGCTGATGTTGTAAATTTCTTTCTGATTTTGGATCATATTCTTGCTGGAACATGTCCAGTTGTGTTTAGAAGCTAAAATTGGTTGCTTTTGTTGGTAGAAAGTGTCGCTATCCTCTGTTACAGTCATTTTCCAGCTGCAAAAACAATGCTAACATACATGTAGCTACATGCTCATGCCAGAGAAAAATGTAAGCTAATCTTGGTTGCTGAATTTGTTCATTTCCCCCTGATTTCCGATCATATTACTGCTGAAACATGTCTTTTACTGGTGGTTCTTCATGGTCCAATGTGCCATTAATGTCCATTGCAGTCAAATGCTGACCAATCAGAGCAGACTTGGCTTTTTCATAAAGGAGGGGCTCAAAATAACAGGTGCTAAAACTCAGTGTTTCAGACAGCAGGTGAATACAGGTGTTCAGCACAGACAGTGTGAGGAAAAAAAGTGTTTCTTTAAGATTAAAGCATTTAAACATGTTCTAGTTAATACTCAAAATGCAACTATGATCCTAAAAATGAGCGTTATGTTATTTTTGAAAGTGCAAGCACAACAAAAGAAAGTCCAATGCCTTCTATTGTTTCTGTCATGTGTGGAGAACAAAGGGGGATGTATAACCGGCCTCAATGTCACATGCAATCCACGCTGTTCTTGATGATACTCAAAATGCAGGTGTAAATGAGCATAATAGGTCCTATTCACATAAAAAGGAAACCTGAATCCCATTTGGAATCATTTTCAGTAACAAAGACACCATATGATTCGGATATAAAATGCTAATCTATAATCTCATTATTACGACCTCTTTAAAGAGTTGTTTTGACTCACGCTGCATTTTCACAGTTAGACATTCTCCACAGAAGTCTTGAATCATCTTCCCTGCTAGCCCAGGGCAGCAACACAGACTGTTTGTTAATGGAATCTGCATTTTGCATGAAGAAAATGTTAATGAGCGAATATGAATTGGCCCCTAATATCTCCAGCTCCAGTTGAGTGAGCTAATGGACAGTGTCCTGGAGAGGGGGAAGAGGGTAATGGAGAAAAGGGGAATTAGCTTTGAGGTGGGTGTCTGATGTCTGCTATGGAGATGGGATGAATGCAGATAGCCTAGTATATAGAGTTACAATGCATGTAATGAAGCTTTGTGCACACTCCCCTCTGCTCTCCCTTTCTTTCAGGCACTTTCTGTGCCCCCACACCCTTGTATCCTTGTTTTCTGTCTCCGCTACCTTGAATGTGACTCATCATACAAGGAACGTTTCACCCGGATTTAATGTGACAGTGACTCACAGTATTTGCATCCACGAAGGTTACTCTGTGCTCTTAAAAGAAAACTATGTAGCATCCGAGACCATCTCATTGTCAAGCCCAGGTGCAGGAGAGTTGGAGGAGGAAGACAAAGACACTGCATTAGATGAAAGGCAGTTCATTAAGGTATTAAATCCATTAGCGCCTGATCGCCACAAATGCTTAAAATTCATACTCCTCTGAGTTGTAACTCAGGCAAATCTGAGCAACTTGCATAAGAATCACTGCACGTTTAAGTTTTCTTCAGTAATAAACTAAACCAGTGATAGTTGACTTTACATTCATGGTTACACTGCAGACAGGAAGTGCTATTTGCTGATTTGGCACACTTTTTCCAAAATGTCAACAGATAAAGGGCTGTAGTTGAACCCCACAGCGAACTAACTGCCTACACAGCAACACTGGCAACATGTATGCAAATCTGCATTTTCTAGGAAAGCAAAGGCAAGACCCTACTCTCCCTCTGATTGGCTAATACTTCTTTCCTTTGTGGATGGAGTTAATGAGGTTTAGGCCGGAGGTGCTCTGGAGGCAGCGTTAGGGCTAGGCGATATGGCCTCAAATCACTATCACGATTAATTGAACATTTTACCTTGATTACAATTAATGAACGATTATTTTGTTTTCATGGACAAGGTTTGTACCATCAACTATTAAAGCTGAGGTATTTTTTCTAACAAAAGAGTGCATATCATTGTGATTTTAAAATAACTGAAGTGAACACGCAGATAAACTATTTTCGTGGTTTTTCATGTTATGTAGGCTTTGTAAACACCTGTGTTATTGAGAGCTGCTTTGTGGAGGGACTTGTTGCTGGGCATTTGTCAGTCTCTTTCTTTACGTGATTGTTCTCCAAGCGCTGAAGCAGATTGGTGGTATTACCTTCGGTTGCTGAAGTGCAGTGCAGTGTTTACATCTGATTTCTTTCTGTTCGGTGTCGTCTTCACAATAGCCAAAATGTATCCAAATGACGGACACAGCATTTATTTTTGGTACAAGCTGCTCAAGTTGCTTAGTTGGCTCTGTGTTTGGGTTCTCCTTCATGTTGCTTCCAGGTTGCGGACTCGACGGGGCAGAGTCACGTGACTATACACACAGTAGTACATTTTTAAGGGACACACACAGTGGGGAGAGTTTAAATGAAGACCGAAATTACCGACATGGGCAAGATTACGTTGGTTAGTGGTTCTAAATGTTGGTCTTGATTATCCCTGTCTTTGCATTTTATTTTGATCACAGTCTGTTTTTTTTTCTCAGTCTGTCTTGTTTATACAAAGTGCCTGTGACATCTCAAATGTGGCTTTGACTTGCAACCGAAAACATGTTGCCTGTTTCGTAGAAAATACCAAGATATATATCATGTAACGCCAGTCAGCCTGTAAATACTGAGATATGAATTGTTGTCCATATATTGCCCAGGCCTAGATCATACCTTTGCTATCCTAGGAAATGCAAACTCACTCTCTGTAGCTCCAAAACAAAGAGGATGATTATCCCTTAAATCAAGTAAGACAAAAACTAATAATAGGCATGGCAAAAAAAAACCCAACCCATTCATATATATTTTTTATGTTGCACTATCAATATTTTCTTGATATATAATCCACACATACACATGCCCCTAAAGTAATACAGTACGTAACTTCAATTCCGTATAATTTACTATTTTCATGTACAGGAAATCCCCAGATATCAATTACACACATAAACCTATTTACAGAACATTTTTTTCTTCATTCTATATATTGTAGGAGGAGATTATTCTGTATTCCTACAATATACTGAGGTGTAAATAAACTGCATTCTTCTCAAAACACCACAGCCAGTGAGTCACTGCTTTTACAAGATCTGTCACTACTCTCCCTGGCAATGAGGACACTTTTTCCCCCCGCTGCCTTTATTGTCTAAAAAACAATAGTCACAGTCATCAGTTTGACGCCAATAATAATTAAGCTCCTGTTTCTTTTAACTCTCAGCAGAAACTCACACAGAAACTGTCTTATGTCACGGAAAAATGATACAGAGGCAGCTGAACGTTACAATTCTCTCCTGTGATGGATTGCTGGGGTTTTAAAAAAGAGACAACAACATGAAAATGACAATTACTTTAAAAGTGCTGCGCACTGAGTTACGAGGAGCTGCCGCAACAATTTCTAGTCTCCTCAGCTCTCATTTTCTTCTCACATACAGGTGAACTTCTATAGTACCTGATTGTTGATAATAAAAAAACACGGTGAAAATGCGAGTGAACATGAAGGACAAATGAGTAACAAATCCGCAGCTACAAAAACCGTCTATGTATCCTAGCAAACGAGCAATCAGACAGACAGACAGACAGACAGACAGTGTAAAACTCTCTGTACTGAGGACTTTATCTCCATTCTCAACTGTGATCATATTGGTCTTTTGGGCCTAAGTATCTCCTCTGCTGAAACAGAACGGCCAAAACAGCGGTTCCCTGTCGGATTAGGACATCACTGTCAGACGGTCCCAGCTACCCTGTGATAGACCTATTAGCAGGACGCATGTCATTGTGAGGCTTTGCAGAGATGACAGAATGTAAAATCGAGGGGTGTGTCTCGCTGCATTTCTTTGGTGCTTTTTGGAGTTTAGAGAGAATGAATAAAACATTAAAGCATTACACCATCAAACACTAAACTAGAATTATTGCCTCACAGCTGTACGCCTCTGCCAACCAGTGAGGTTGCAGTTTATATTTATGACTCATGTGTGAGGCATCCATGTGTCAGAGTTTGTAGCATCTTTGCAGCAGCATCCATATTTGAAGCACTGTCATCACTGAACTTATTGTCCTCTATCAGAAGTAGTCAAGTAAAATACCTTTGTCACAAATCAAAAATTTGCCTAAAGAGGCTTCACAATCTGTACAGCAAACATCCTTATTCCTTAGACCCTCGACTCAGATTAGGAACAGCTCCCATTAATTGCCAAAATGGTAGAAATCTCTGGAAAGACAACAGAGGAAGGATCCCTCTCCCAGGACGGCAAGACATGCAATAGATGTTGCATGCACAGAATAAATCATTACGGTACACAGTCACCATGATTAGTGTCACCAGTTCAGCATCTGACCAAATGTCTCCTCTTCTGTTCCTCAGATATGATGTTGGATAATGGCCAGAAAAGTATCTTAGCAGAGCATTATGATGTGACATTGAAGCTGACCTTTCAGTTTTGGGATATAAAATCACTTCATTATTCTATCAAATTAGACATTTGTACAACATATGACATTTGAAATTGTGTCATAATTTGCACATGAATTCCTGAGTTGTGGCCATCACAGTGACCAAATTCTAATTAGGTCATTGTTGAATCTAAGTGGACGTTTGTGCCATATTTGAAGAACCTCCCTCAAGGTGAGGGATGAGATGAGATGAGATGAGAATAACACTGGCAGGTAATTGTGGATGTAGGTATAAGATGCACTCAGGGTGTCATTGCTTGGTTCAAATGCTTTACTGCTGTTGCTTGTGTAAACACCAACCATAGAGACAGAGTGCAATTAAGTCCCACCCACACCAGAATGGAAAAAAATTAATTGCTCTCCAATGACTTTATATTCAATGAAAGTATCTCCTTATTGCATAGAGGTGTCACCTTGTCACTTCAGTTAGAAAACAGAAAAATGCCTAAAGGCTGCTCTGTGGTGGAATGCACTACCTACACGATAAAGAACCCAGAACTAAGTTTTAATAAGCCACCAAACTGAAAAACTGAGCCTTTAAGAAGACACAAGTTGATGCACACAATGAGCCGTAAGGCAGGCATGTCCAAAGTCTGGTCAAGGAGTGAATCATGGCCCTCGGACTGATTTTAAACAGCTAGCGGTTTGTCTTTCAAATCATGCACTATGTGGCCTACCACACAATATTGGTTAATCAAGCAATATTGTGTATTTTTTCTTTTAACTTCATGGTGGCAGGACTATCATACAGTTTGTAGACACGCACCAAATAGAAACTACGCATGTGGAACTAATGTGTTTTCATTAACAGATGGTATACAAGCAAATGGTTACCCAACAGCAGACATTTCCTTTTCAGTGGCGGATACGGCCACATCAAAATAGCATAAAGACAATAGAGAGGGCTTCTGCTTTCAGGAGCGGTGGAAAGTTGAATTCTTTCTCACTGAGATATGAAACAGTTGTGTTTCTCCCATTAGTATGTGTTATTTTATTTAGCTGATCTAATCTGGCCCCCATTAAAAAAGTTTCGGATACATCTGGCAATAGGCATCAGCAGGAAGAAAGGGACTCATAAATTAGTTAATTTCATCACACATGTTCTGTAACTGCTTATCCTGTTAGTGGTAGCAGGGGCTGGAGCCTATCCCAGCTGACATGGGGACACCCTGGACAGGTCGCCAGTCTAGTGACAGTCAACCATTCACGCTCACATTCACACCTACGGACAATTTAGAGTCACCATTGAACCTAACCTGCATGTCTTTGGACTGTGGGAGGAAGCTGGAGTATCCAGAGAAAGCCTACGCTGACACAGGGAGAACATGCAGGCTCCGCACAGAACGGCTCCCCCACTCTGGGTTCGACTCAGGAACCCTCTTGCTGTGAGGCGACAATGCTAACCACTGCACCACCATGCTGCCCCTCATAAATAAGTTACAGTTACTATTTTGGTCAGATGAACTGTAGAGGTTGAAGCCTGGTTTTGATCTTTGTATGTTAAATGATGATCTTATCTGGTGATTCAATCAAACTGTTGTAAATATCAAAGTATCTCATTCTGGCCATTCAGTGGGATCATTTCTCCAAGATAAAAGAGAAGAGTCACTGAAATAAATCGACAATATTGGATTTTTGAATATACCTTTTCCTCTCAGCTAGACATAGCATCCTAAAATAATTCCTTGACATGCTGAAATTGAAGGTTTTAGCTAGCTGCAGGCATTCTGTCAATGTTTCAGCCCTTGGTTGCATATTGTGGTGCTGATTGTTTTCCCCTCCGGTGGGTGCTGTTTTTTAGAGTATGAGACGTTGTGCTCTGTCTGTGCAAGGATGGCTTTGATGCTACATAAACAATAGCTGAAATGATTCAGCTAATTATTGGCCGAGTTGCCTCCGAAGCAGTCTGGCTTGGTGGGAGTTTGCTTGTCTTTCCGCCTTGGTGTTGGCTGGCGAGTGGCCAAAGGCTGATTCAAAATTTAGAATCGCCGTCGGCAATCGTTGATCATTTGGCAGAGAAAGAGGTTTGTACTTTTCTGAACTGTTTCAGAGGCAGTTCTTGTGTGTCCCTTCATTTTTAGCATTTAATCTTTTTCCAGCTCTCCAATACTTAGTTAAATCCCCAAGAGAAACTCCCTAGTGGGCATTAAACTTTCCCATGCTTGTAACAAATTTAAGTAAATTGCACTCAATTAAAATGTCAGAACAGAATGTGTGTGTGTGTGTGTGTGTGTGTGTGGCACTGCTGAAAAAGAGCCTTTATTCAAACAATTCCAAACACATGCAGCTAATTGCTCTAGAAACAATTACCAAGATAGATTTTAAAGCATCTTAAAAAATCTATTCATGCAGACTTTCTACACAAGTGTCGTTTGATGGCAGCTGTAAATTATGATGCTACATTTAATGTATTATTGATGTTTTTAGAGAGAATGAAATGACCTGAAATTGCTGCTTACTCTGTGCTCATCAACACTTTTACCTTTATTTTAAGCCCATTTAAAGTGCAAAACATGTTGTACATTATCTGTGCATGGAGCACTGAGATGGCTTTATCGACGATTTACCCATAAGAATCTGATTAATTTGCCCTACAGTGTAAACAAGCAGACTCTAATAGGAGTTAATTGAACCTTAATGATTGGTCCCCACTCTCTTAACTGTGTGGAAAGCACACAAACGCTGACAAAAAAAAAAAAAAAAAAAAAAGCCATTCCTGCCTCATAAATGCGAGACACACTCCAGTAAATAGTGTATTAAAAAGTTTATTCCAGGCAATGTGTGTTTCCATCTCAGAGAAACCCTTCGTGGAGTAAAGTCTACAGCTGTGTCAGCCATCAGTGTGGCAGTGCACACAGCAGCGGGGGACTGCAGTCAAGTGCAGAGGAAGCCGGAGTTCCTCCTCGTCACAGTGAGGGGAGACGGTTGCTGTGTGGATTCTGCAATTTCCCCTAACTCCTGCTCTCTGCAGACAGCTGATGTTTATCTGCTCTGCCCATCTGGGCCTTGTGACTAAACATCTGGTAAAGCTGCCACTGTGCACGCAGTGTTTCACAGAGTGATGACAGTGAAGGGGCACTGCTGTCCACCCCTTCCAAAAAGATCTTGAGAGGCGGGGAGGACTTCATCTCTCAGATGTCAAGGCTTGTTCTTAAAACGTGACTCAATTACCGCAGTATTGTCCAGCACTAAACACATTTATCTGGTTGTTTTGTTCGGTGGTGTGCTGTAATTATCCACGATTGTAGCTTTATTAGTTTGTAATCACAATGATGAAGGATAAGGTGATTTGAAATAAGATGCAAATTCCTTGCCTGCAGCTCCTCTCCGTAATTTTCAGGCTAAGATTATGATCTCGTTGAAAATTATCAAACAACATTATTACCAAAATGCCCACAAAGAGAAATGCAATTGTCAAATTAAAAAGCAATTTTCAGGGCCACCCATGCTGCAAATCTTTTCAGAGTAAAGCTCAGAGTGCTCTGGAGAATGATTATGGTCCATACAACAGAGGCCATTTTCCTGCTACGTGGTGCTTTTGTAATGGTGGTTAAAAAGCAGGTGTCGCTCCATCATCATTACCCAGACACCACTTTGAGCAGCAGTTTCCTTCCCTACCTGTTTGTCTGTTTATAACTCTTTCACAAAAGGCCAAGCCTGCATTGTCGCCCTTCCCTCATCCTTCTCTTCGAGGCTTCCCCCTAGAACGAGATGTTTTGCAGCGACTGGTAGATCTTCATCCATTATGGATGCTGTTTTTTGGTTCTCAGCAGGATGGGAGAAGCAGCACAAGACAGGCCATTGTGTAGTGTTAGAGCACGGCATCTTTATTATTTGATTTGATGTCCAAAGTTAAAGAAAGCAAAGACGCACACGTGACAAGACAGAAGGTGATGCTGTCTTTAATTCATGAGTCCTGGCGAATCTCTTGGCACCTCTACGTCAATGAGTTTGTTCTACAAATATGTACTCAACATTAGAGAAGCCGGTGCAGTCACTGCCAGCCTCCACACCTCCATCCCCATTAAAATAACTGCACAATATCACTGCTCCACAGCGATGGGTTTGACAGCTGCTACAAGGTAGCACAACTTTCAGGTCCTGAACGAGCTTTTGCCCTCTGTGTCCTCTGTTACAGGCCACACCGCGGTGGGAGGCTGTATGTTAGCATACAAAAGCAGCATGAAGTAAAGCCTCACAGATACGTGTGTGTGTGAGAGATGGTCAATTGAGAGGGAGAAAGAGGGAGGGCTGCAGGACTCTCCCACTGTGTCCAGATCCTCTGCTCTATTAGTCTGGCACTGTGGGAGAAGCAGGCCTACTGTTGAGAGAGCGCACACACACAGATACACACACACACACACAGTGCCCATCACCACTATTGATATAAGGGGAAGGAGAGACAGCAAGGGATCAAATGTGCAAAGAGCAGATGTGTTCATAACCCGAGGAATATTGTTTCTTTGATTAACAGAATCCCATGCTCTTAATTTAGCACTGTATTTCATAACCTTTTGGTAAAATAGTCTGGAGAGGATCTACATGAGCAGAGCACTGTGTGGTTATGAAGTCTATGGAGCGGTGCCAAGCAGCAGCAAATCAGTTATGCTCAAGGCACATAGAAATAATTTATTGCGGTGCTCTGAAAGCAGTGGAGGCATGGGTGCAACACAGAACAGATTTCCTGTGTGGAGCTGCTGGGTCCAGGTATTATTTATGCTTGAATTTTCAGATCCAGAAAATAGTTTGGATCTTGAAGTGTTCAATGCAAATGTGCTCTGCTGCTCTGAGTATGATATCAATTAAAATATGGAGAGTGTGACATAGCAGCTTGTCTCCCATCCCCTGACTTAAGTTGGACTGTGTTGGAGGCTAATACAAGGCTGCACTGAGCTATTGTTGCTCTTTCTGGTGTTTCCTTTCTTCTCACACCTCCTCTCTCTTTCTTTCAGGAGCCTGCAGAGGAACCCGCTGGGTCAGCTTGTGACTTTCTTCCTGCTTGAAGGACCAAAAGCAGAGCTAAATGCACCCGAGTGATCCTGGAGAAGTGGAGAAGAGAGGCTAACTTTTCACCTTTGTTCTTGCCTTATGAAAGCACTCTGTGTGGACTCTGGCTCAGCTCGCCCTGTGCTGTTTAGTTACTGCATGTAGTCACTCTCAGGTGCAGGAAAAAGAGTGAAACACAAAGAGGAGAGAAGAAAGAGATAAAGAGAGCAAGGGCTGCATAATTAGTATTACCCAGTTTGTGTCAGAGCTAGAAACCATGAGAAGAGACTTCTGAAGAACAACTGTGCTCTGAAAAACATTGCGGCTAACCTTCAGGACATTTGTATGTGTGTGTGGGTGTATGTGCGCACACCTCTTTCATTTTCAAAGGACTTGAATTTGTATTTGGATGCGGATTTAGCCTTTCATTATGACTCTGCGAGGAGGCTTTGAGAGAGCGTGGATTGGCTGCAACAGAGGTGTCTGCTGCTGGGTGCTGCTGCTGCTGGCTTGTTATTTCTCGATCGCCTTGGCAGCCAAGCCCAAAATGCCAGGCCACACACACCTCAATTCAATACGCATTGATGGGGACATATCTCTGGGTGGGCTGTTTCCAGTGCATGCAAGGGGAAACGACGGCAAAGCCTGTGGGGAGCTGAAGAAGGAGAAAGGGATCCATAGGCTGGAGGCCATGTTATTTGCCCTGGATCGTATCAATAATGACAATGAGCTGCTGCCTAATATCACTCTGGGGGCGCGCATCCTGGACACCTGCTCCCGGGACACCCATGCACTGGAGCAGTCGCTGACATTCGTTCAGGCGCTGATTGAGAAGGACTCAACTGATGTCAAGTGTCTCAGCGGAGGGCCGCCCATCATCACTAAGCCTGAGAGAGTGGTGGGAGTGATTGGTGCGTCTGCCAGCTCCGTGTCAATCATGGTAGCCAACATTTTACGCCTCTTCAAGGTCAGTTTCTCCCACAGCATCTTACTTTACTTTTCTTCACTATCTTTCTCATCATGCTTTTAGTGCATGGGTATATTAAAAAGTTTCCTGCAGGATGTGGATCTTCCTATAGGCGACACAGTGTGCCACCGAGAGGGGGATAGCATAAAAATCTGTCCCCCAAACAAATTTAAAAAAATTATCCAAAGACCTAGAATTGGGGGTGCCTCCTCAGGCCCTGGCAATGCAGTCACCTTAAAGTCCCTGTGAAACCTGTGACATGCCTCCCAGTGAAATATAATATTTGAGCGGTGCACAGTTATAAGAGGGATTTAAATCAAATTTTTCTTATTTGAGTGAACCGCTAAAACATGGGCAGGCTTAGGGTGCTTTCAGACCTAGCATTGTCTTGCTTTGGGAATGATTTTGTTTTAAAGTTGTATAATTGCCTAGAGTTGGTTTGTGTTCTCACGGCAGCATTTACAAGCGGACCAGATAAAATGTGTTGCACGAGAAAGCTGCTCCTGATTGGTCAGAACTTCTATGTGGGAAAAATCCAGGAAGTAAACCAAACGTTGAAGAAGAGTACACTTGCAAGATAAATGTGACACTTTGTAATGTCACAATGGAGGGACAACTACGCAGGTTGATTTTAGCGCTGCTCATCGTGGACTATATTGCTGTCATTGTTCATTTTGGTCAAACCATACAGTTTGAAAACGAGGCGCGGCCCCAACTAGAAAACAATGTTTTGATGCATTGGATGTGCTGAATGTGCATATTAAGGCAGTACAGGAGGAGGTGCACATTAATAATCCTCCAGGACTGTAACATGCTCATGTTTAACCCAAACAATGTGTCATGTGACTGCAGTTGGTTCAGATCCAGGTCGGAACACGTTCTCACCACAAACGAACTGCAGTTTGTTTGTAACCGGGAGACCACCTCTTCAAGGAGGTCTCGGTCCGGTTGTTTAGGTGCGCACCCAAGTGTGACTGCTGTGTTCACACCTGCCCAAACGAACCGACTTACAAGGCAGACAAACTTGAGTTCGATTGAACCAATCCAAACAGCTATGGAGCTCGCTGTTAGTTTTGGAGGAGGACAGGAAAGAGATTAATGAATTAGACCTCCACCACATTGTTTTGAAAATGAAAACAAAGCTTTTGCCCACTGATATCCAAACACAAATCTCCTCCTATCTCTCTTTGTACTGCTCTGTGAGCTACTACAACCCACAAATAGTGAGGTGGTGAAGTCTCTTTGATTTTTTGAACTTTTGTAAACGCCCCTGAGAGCGGGATGAGTCATCAAACATTGAAAACCACTTAACCTGCTTTAACAGAAAGAGAAAAGACAGGAATTTTGATGTAAAAATACTTTGTTACTGATTTTTTTCCTAACATATATTTTGCACATAACAAGAGATGGGACCAGGGGAACTTGCCTAGGGCACCAAATGTGCCGGGTCCGGCACTGTGCAGGAAATTCCCCACAACATATTTTTGCAGATCAGACTTTTAGTTGAAAACAACATAAAAGGGGAACTTTGAATTTCAATCTGACGCTGCCTCCATATCACCACACTGTGACCAAAGTTCACTTTAATGGAATAAACATACACACACAAACACATACACTCTTCATTCAGCATTTGCCACTCTGTGTTCTTACTGCTTCTCTTATGACCTTTTTTTTTATTTTCCTCAGAAGCTTAAACCACATTATTTTTCTCCCACTGTCCAGAAAACTAGGCACTGATCATTATACCATAATTCTCCTCACTAATGACATTAATTTGCCAAGACTCCTTAGTGTTGCCTTCTTCTAATTAATTCAGGGAAGCCATGCATGACATCATGAGCTCACTGCGCCTGCTATTGGATATAGTGCATAAAATGAGCCTCAGTGTTGTGTTGGCTCAGCAGATGCAAATATAATGTGCAAATGAGAACAACACATAAACAATATATGACAGGACTTTTGTAATACCTGCTCAGGGCTGTCAAACCAAACTACAGGCCACAACCGAACTAATGAGCATAAGGACTGTGTCAAAACAGGTTGTCTCTTTTTTATAATATCCCAAAATCCATGGCAGCGGTGAGAAGACAGTGGTTATGTGTTGTAACCCCTGCTCTACAAACACAAATGAGGAACACTTACAGGCTCTTTAAGCTTGGAAAGACTTGATTTAATGAATCATCTGACTTAAAAACGTGCATGTATGTAACTGTTTAACCCATGTGTCGGATTGAATCAGTTGTGGTTGTCCTTTTTTACGTATACACTTTAAGAGTTTGAACAGGGTTTGACGAGATGTTCAGGGTGACTGTGATGTTCACATTATATTCTAAACAAGCCAAGTCAGCCCTCCATTATGCAAACGACAGATCGAATATGTACAAATGCTTTTTTCTTTTTTGCCGACAACTGATAGCAAACAAAGCCAGGGACTGTGTGATATTAAGTTGTTGTAAGCTGGTAAATTTACCACTTATAAGCAGAAGGCAGAAGATAACATTATCTCAGAGATCGACCAGGCAAAGCCTCTCCTCCTCTGGGCAGCAGCCTCCATCTCACTCAGACTCACCCTGGGTCTGGGTCTCTAGCTGCCTGTACAAGAGGGCAACCTGAAAGTGAGGAGTGCTCAATCTGCAGCTAAATCTGGGGACCGAAATGTACCAAGAAGTGCACGGCACACTGACTAACAAAGAAACAAAACCCAACTGATCGACTTGAAGGAATCTCAGTGGACTGAGGGGTCTTCGGCTGATGACTTGAATCTCCGACTCTCAGGGGTCAGCCCTCGCATATAACGTCCTCACCTTCCCTGTTCGTCATCCATTTAGCTTTTGGAAGTGGAGTGGCAGAGAACACTGCTAGAGCTTCCATTTATCTTCAAATAGCAAGAAATACCATATGAAGCCATTGTTCTATTCACACAGGTTTCATCTTTTTAAAAGGGTCCTATAGAAGAGGAAGACTGAATTCCCCGCTATTACACTGATTGTCTCTCACCTGACTGCCGCCATTCTGTGGTCGACTAACTGCTCAGCAGAGGCCAAGAGGATGAACAATACAATACGTCACAACACAAACCTGATTGACATGTCACATTTCAGCCAGAAGAAATGCTACATTCCTACATCCTTACTGCTCTTTAAAAGTGAAGAATGAACTACCTAACACAAGGCTGGCGTCGGTATCCAGCCATCACAAAGCATAGCAGTGCTTCCTCTTTATGCATTTAGCAGTGTTGCTCCGCCCTGCTAATTAATTAGCAATGTAGCTATATAGAAATCTTCCAATACACAATTAATTCACTATCACTACTTCAAGCAGCCAGAGTCGGGGATGAGCAAGGATTACTGAACACCCTCAGATAAGGGTGCTGCAACTGATCAGCCATCGATTATATTGCCTAATGTTCCTTATGAAATAGTTTGAAGGCTGATCAGAGGAGCTGATCAGATGACGCAAAACACGGTAAGCAAATTCTCTACATGCCGCTTTAAAGCTTCACTGACAAACTGTAGCTCACACTGAACATTCACTGTTACATTCATGGTTTACTGCCAACCTGACATCCAGCTCACCTGCCTGTCCCGAGTGCAGACACACGACTCTCACTCCACACACACAGACACACCGCACTGAACGCTTATGTAGAGACTGCAAAACACTGCTGTATTCTGACAGTGTTTACATTTAGTTGTCCAAAGAACTGAAGATACCCCGTGCATGCTGTGCTTCTCTCCTGGTTGCCAGCCGGCGCAAGATAAACCACACTGAACCAAAAGGAAATAAAAATTCCGACGCACACCAGGATACTCAGGTTGACACTTATTTTATTGTCAGTGGCATTTAAAAAACAAAAAAACCCTTTTTTTCAATGTAAGCTAACAATAAAAGAAGTGTCAACCTGAGTATCCTGGTGGGCGCTGGAACTTTGATTTCCTTTTTAGTTCACAGTGTTTACATTTAGCTTTGTTTGTCCTGAGTTTTGCCAACACGACCAGCACAGCATCTTTATATACAATATCATCTCTATTTCTCCAGAATTTGAGTTATTTTGTTTCTGCGACTGGAAATGCAGGGTTGATCAGGAGAGACCAGGGGCAACTGTATCAATTTCTGGTTCTGATATCATTCCTCAAAACTTCTTGAACTATTTGGATACATTTTTTATGAAGGTAACCTGCATCTGCATTTCATTTGTTAACAGTCATCAGTTGTTTTTACAAGTAATGTTAGAGTCATAACATTCATACACTATACACCTTTTACTCTTAGTAAACAGTATGACCTTTTTTGGTGGGCGGGGCTTAACTAGAGGCAAAACAATTCTCCACAGGCATTAGCTACCACTAGCTAGCAAGTTCTTTTGCCTTGTTTTAGACAATGTAGGAAGAAATATTCATTGCTAGTGCTGGAGCGCACTCTGGCACAAACTGTACCGTTCATGGTCTCTAGGACCATGAGTGTTACTTAAAAAAGTAAACACTGACCAACAGGACCAGATTGGCCGACCTGTATGCTCTCACTCAGTGGATGGATGATGTCACAGGAAGCTTTGTGGTTGATTACTATGCCAATCTTACAAAGGAGGACGACACTTGAATGGTTTCCCCCGGTTTGTTTTGTTATCGAAGCCAACGTTTGCAAACACGCTAAAAGGTTAGCGTTAGGGAGAAATCCAATGTTCCTCTTAATACCTCCCCAATTTCTGATGAAGTGGACACGATAACCCTTAATACACATAAGGTTATTCACCCCTACAACAGAAAATACTTTTTCCCTCACCTGATATGAAGTGGTGCACATGAGCATTTTTGAGGATCGCCTCCGTCCAGTCCTTTCATTTTAGCGCATTTAACGTTAGGTGTCTTTGTTTTTGTTGACGGGCAGTGGTGGCTGGTATGCAATAAAATTTAAGTTTTGAGCCATGACTTCTATTCTGGCTCCCAATAACACAACAAGATGACATATTAAGACTCCTACATAGCCTAAAGCCCTGTGGTGGTTAGTCGTGTTTTGCCTCCAGCTAATAAATTGACATCATTGTAAAGTCAGCCCTAAAAAGGTCTTTATGTCAAATGTCACATCTGTCCCAACCTGCAGGTGCGATTGTAACAGCATATGGGATGTGGAGCGCATTTTATTAAACGTAATACAACATCTAGTGCTGTTTACAAATATGTGTCTAAAGCCCGTCTCGTGTCAGAGGAAATGCTAAATATCTTCCGGTGGCACAAAATAAAACTTGCATACTTCAGCACTGCTTCTGGAAAAATCCCAGGGGAATCACTGCACAGACCTCCATGTCTTCTTCTGGTGACCTGTCACACCATCAGGGGAATGCATTATTATTAGTACCACTGAGCAAAAAGGAAGCTGGTGACATATCTCACACAGTCAGAGGCTGTCTCACTGCTCAGTGCAACAAACACAGTTTGGTCAGTGCACTGCTCCAGCACTCTGTGTCACATGCCAACATTTTCTCAGCCTGCACAGGACTGTTTTATATATGCACTGAGCCTGTGGGAGGTGTTTCCACAGCAGGTCATCAACAACCAGTCCACAATCACTTTCTGCTCAAGCAGAGGGTGTGAGAGACAGCAACACAGTTCAGGAAAGCCTTGACCAAAAAAAGACCAAAAAGTAATTATTAAACTATCCTATCTGTGCCACCTTTACATCTCTGAAAAAAACACAGCTTGCAGCAAAAACAGTCCGCACACAGGTCTCGTGACAGTGTTGAATGTGTATTTAGAAAGGCTCAAAACCCAACCCCAAATGTTCCACCACACAAGGCTGTTAATACTGCCAGACTTCTTGTGGAGGGCACATTAAATCGCCAGAGGAGTTTCTGTCCACTCACTGGCTTGCAAGACGTCTTCACACAGTTAATTGGCAGGCCCTCTGTTTGGGCAGGATTTTGCCAGTGAGTTGTTGTGTGTTCCAAATAGCATGCCAAATCCTGCAGTGGGAACAAATTATTTAGTTTTTGCTTCTTTTTTTTTGCTCTCTCTCTAAAGGGCATTGAGCTGCTCCATCCAAGACTCAGTGTTCTTGGGCAGAGAGTGAGTTTTGTGTGCGTATAGTGCTACTCAGATTCAGATAGGCCAAATAACTGAGATGAACTTAAAGCGTGCAGGAGTTATTCTCCCTCGAGGCTTAGGTCAGAGCAAGCAGGAATCCTTTCTTTTGATGGACAATGGCCTTAAAAGATATCTGCCCAGTGGGCCTGAACAGTCTGCTTGAGAGGGCCTTGAGCACGATGGACAAATCCCACTGAGGGACAGAGAAGAATGCTACAGGATGCAGCCACTTCACTCCGAGCAGGAAGCACTACATTTCAAAAGAGAGATACTAAAAACCACCTTTCTCCAAACCACTCATATTAAGAGATAGCTGACACGTACACTTTGATATTTGGAACTTGCACACGTAGCAGGAAACTCGAGAGTTTGTGCTTCAATTTCCTTTACTTACAGTATCGCGGATGGTCACGCAAGCATTGAATGGTCCGCACCATTGCTGGGCACAATTCTAGAATCTCAAGTATGTCTGTGACATGATACAAGCACTGTGAGGTACCGGGTGAGCAGCCATTAGCTGAGCATGTTCTGCATATCACAGTGCTGCAGCAGAATAACCATGAACTGCTCCTGTCTGACTCTCTGCATCAGCAGTGGGATCAGATGGAAGAAGGGAAAAGCGTTAAGAACAGGCTTTTAGGTAATAGAGTTATGTGCAAATGCATCCACCTCCAATGTGGATGGGTAAAAAAAAATCACAGGGTGTTCAGTCTCTACATGAACAGCTCACATCATTCCAGCTTTTTAAAAAGTAACAGGAAGTCTTGAGTCAGTGGATGATGAAATATTTCTGACACATTTCAGGTTTATTTTGCAACACCAACACGGCACGGCAGCACACCCAGGATAAAATGAGGATGGTAAACAGGCAGGTTGGTCCTAGCGGTGCTGTTTAAAAAATCTAACCCAGAAAAACCCAGAAAACACAAGCTTGGAAATGTAACACTGTGGTAATTGCACAACATAAATGTGTGACCCCACCTTTCTTTCTTCATACCTATAATCAGCTAAATCAGGGGAAGGCAACCTGCAGCTCCGCAGCCACATGCATCTCTTTAGCCTCTCTCCAGTGGCTCCCTGTGGCTTTGACAAACATTATATGGAAATGAATAACAGTTATTTCTTATGATTTTGATTTCCATAATCATTGTTGTAGGTCTGAAGTCATTCTTACTTGAGATGTCAACAGTTAACCGTTAATCAGTTAACCTAACAACCAAGATTACATGTCAGTCTATAGGTTCATTTTGCTACTCTGTAAATTACTGCACTGCGCACCACCCGGGTGTGGTGGGACGTAAAAACATACGGAAAAATGTAGTGCCCACTGCAGTACCCATAGGTTGGGGGGGGGCTAGCAAGCGGTGCCGCTCATTCAGCAATTACCGCTTGTCATGCCATCACGAACCAACAGCGTTCCTGTGTGCATTCCCTTGTGTCCACCCTTTGGCCTCCCCTCAGGTCGCCCTGGTGAGTAAGCAGCTCAATTTTGAACCGCAAACCCCCTTTAGCATTGTTAACTACTATTAGCTCTGCTGGCACAGTTAGCAGTGTGTAGTGGTGCTAACATTATAAACAACACCAACAGGGGTTTTGTGGCTAAAAATGTAGCTGCTTCTCACTGGGGCGACACTGGAGGTGGCCAAGATGTTTTCACATCAACGTCGTCCCTACACCGAGAGGCATTACCAGCAGTAATCGCGAATGAGCTGCACTGCTAGCTAGCTCCTATTCAAAAACAGACGCCTCACCATGCCACTAAGCTAAAATGTTGTATTTTATCTATTGCAGTATTACATATTGTATCTAACAGACAAGCCATGTCAGTGTGGCTTCATTCTTGGCTTGTCTTTGTCTTTCTTCCTTTTAAATTCTTTCTTTGTTTGGTGTTGGTTTTCATAATGTTACACCAAATGCCAAGTAGATAGCATTACTTGCAAATAAAGAAGCCATGCCACTCACAACACTGGTGGCAACCTTTGTTAAATCTTCTTTTGATGCTCATCCCTGTAGCGTTTCAAATAAACATTGTAGAGAACGGAAGCTTTTAAAGCCTTTAATTGACTTATCTTCTGTTTTGCACTCGACAACCGGAACGATTTTTCATGAATCACGCTGATAGGGAAACAAGAAGCCATGGAAATGTGATTTGTCTGGGGCCTAGAAGTGGCCCCAGGTGAAAAGAATATTACTGTGTTTAATATCTTTAATAATACTAATACCACCAGAGTCAGAAGATGACATTGCATGTGCATGAGGTAGACCCGGTGCTTTGATTTCTTGTCACGAACCTGATGCATATCAGCCCCTTGTTTTAGTTAATTTGTGCCCTTGTTTCTATAATTTTCTCTTCAGGATTTAATCTTCATGCCAACAAATTTAATAATGTAAACAAGTTGATAAAATGTTCCCACTGTGCTTAATTTAGCTCATTATCGCCAACATCCACCATCCTGTGTTTTACACAGTTGCATTATACTCCAATCTACTTGATTGGATTGTTTGATTTAATACTGGTGTTTTGTTCAGGTGATTTTTTTTTTTTTTGATGAATGAAACTTTTGCAGTAAAAAGAATCAATTTGTTGATTGATTAAATCTTACTTTGGGTAGCTTATCATCTTTCTCATAATTTTATGTCTGAGGAAAATGTTAGTATTCTCAAAAGCTTCATCTTTTTCCTCCATCATTAGGCCTTTCCATGCATGATCTGCCTCACGTTACCTGCTCACTAGCTTACTAAATTATTTGCCTTGGTGGTTTCTAAACGCAAGTGTTGCCATCACCTAGTAGCAGTGTTCTCACAATCTGACCACTTGAATTCCAAGCACATCATGTATACGACATCCCATGTCACAAGTTCCATTTTAAGGCAGTAACACATATGGAACAAAAGATACAAGAGACAACAGCCGAAGAAAATAAATCAGTCAGAGAAAAGTCCACCAAATCGCCTACTGAGTATTTCAAAAAACAAAACAAAACTCTGCAGCATATTAGGAGCCTCTACCACAGTTAAACTGCAACCTAGAGTGAAGTAAAGTGTATTGGACACTAAGGTGGCCGAGTTTTCATTTTGTCTTGGTTCTGGTGGAAATTCATGAACTTCCAGTGAGTTGGGAACAAAATTATACTCACTGTCTGGCAAATGCAAGTAATGAGTAACTGAAGCAGAGGGAGATGAGTTCAGGAAGCCTGGGTATATTCAAAATTAAATAACTCACGAACACAGATAAGAGATACAGAAAACAGATTGATGCTATTAAACAATGTAATAATTTCCTGGGGTGCAATTTCTCCTGTAAATATTTGTCACTTTAAACTTTTAGTGTGGTCTTTTTTAATTTTAGAGTGTGAAAGTCAGCAAGATCCATCAGGAAACTACTCTGCTATAATTACACACAATCCTCTATGCTTTGCCATGAGGATATTGACTAATAATTAATGCAAAGGTTGTACTCTCGTACGACTCAGCTCGGCTTGTCAGGCTCCGGCTCTTTTTTCTATCATTAAAGTCACATAAAAACGTGAGTAGGACGGGAGGGTTTCACTGCTCACCACTTCCTCTAATGACTTCAAAAGTCGGACTTGGCTTCCTTCAACCTCTCAACCTAGATTTCTTTTCGTCACCTTAACTGCTGGGTTGAGATGATGATGATGATGAAGAGTCTTTTTTTTGCATATAATACAGTCTCTAGATTGTTTTGTAGAGAATCCAGAACAATAATTAAAACATTAATAAGCTGTTAGGAGGTGTTTTGTTCTGATCAGTCGTTGCTTGTGTCTTCACAGTAGGTTTGCTGGTTTCTTGCAGCTCCTCTTTTCTTTGCATGCTGTTTTTCTTTCATCAAATTTTCATGTGTATTTGATGGTTTAATAAACACAAAGAGCTCACACATGAAAGCATATGATAAACACAATATAATTTTGGCAATGATGCTGTTAATGCTGCTTGCCTTCCTCATGAGAGAAGGAATTTGCTCCCTGACTGTTACTGGCTTCATGCTCGCAATTGTTTTTCAGCTCCTTACTTTTGGGCTTTTCCTTATCCTCCTCACAGTCTCAGAGTGGCTGAGGGCGAAGTGTTTGCTCAGCACTTCAGAGCAGGCAGGATACCGTCCCCATGGTGTGTCATGAATATTTTACTATATTGTTACGTAATTTACGCCCAGGGATTGGGGTTGAAAGCTCCCTCTTTGCATCCCCTCATCACTGGGTCCAGGCAGCTCGTCTGTTCTCATCAGTTGGGTTTTTATACTGCTATATAAGCAGGAGCAAAGTGCACCAGCACTTGTGGTAATTAGTGGTTGGTTGCTTATAATACTCAAGACAGACTGAGTGTAATTAAAGCCACGGGCTTTTGATTGTGTCTTATACATCACTGCAAACTGCCACCCTGACTGGCTTGAGGGATATTGCTGCAGCAGTCAGAAACTGCAGGAGCATGCACTGTTTCAGGTATCGAAGTTGACTTGCTGAGACAATCATAAGCTTCCAGACAAAGAGGGGGGTAGCAGCCTGGGCAACTTCCACACAGCAGCTCTCTAAATTAGGTACAAGCAGGCACAGTCAGTCTGCAGGACTAAGTCTTCCTCTGTGGAGGAGTGAGCTTGGAACTGTGGAGACAGATGGAGTGAGGAGAGCAGAGGTGGTAGCCAGGTATAGGCCGAGCGGAAAGAAGAGGGTTAACTAGTTGCCTGTTGTTCTGTCTGTGAAGAAGAGACCTTGCATCCGCCTCCCTCTTCTCTCATTAGAGACAGAGGCAGAGGCCCTCAGGCACTGTGCCTTACTCCCCCTCAGCATTTCACTGTGTTGAGACAGTGCTCTTATTGGATTACCCCATCAGCCTACAGTGAAGACACACTGAAAGCTTTAGAGGCTCAAATATATGCACACATCTGCCTTTTACTTTTCCGTGTTCATGGTCAATCTATTCATCTGGCCATAAAGGTAAATATCACTTTCAGTTAATGTCGGACCTGAATAGAAATTCAGCAGCATTAAAATAAAATGTATGTTAAATGTCACTGTGAAGCTACACAGATGTGTTGGAAGGGTTGAACCAGTGCACAGTGTGGCTACGTTCCATTTTGAGGCCATGGCATGCCCACTGTTTTGATACAGCCTAACTAGCTGTTAGCCATAGCATATATATTTGTTACTGTTAATGTGTTAGCACAAATAGTTGCCTATTTACGCCTCATTTCCACACAGCTTTGTGTACATATGTGAGTAAACCGGAAGTCTATTCATTCTAATGACAACCTTCATGATCTTCTATGTGGTTGCGAAACTCCTTCTTCTATTGTTGTTGTTTTTTGGCATCAGTTTGGAATTTGTCTTGAGTACTTTAAAAAGTAGATTTCGGACAGTTCGCAAGCACTGTGCCAGTGAGTTAGCATAAAAGTGAATTAGCTGACAGATTGTTGAATGTAATAAATAAACTTTTTTTTTTTTTGAGGTGAAAATTCAAAGGCATGTTTTGCTAACAATGTTAACATGCTAGCTTTGTAACATATATGCATGCATAGTGGATTGTACGTGTTTTAACAAAATGTTTCACAAAACTGGCTACACACCTTACACAATAGGGGTGTAACAGCTCACAGAATTCACGGTTCGGTCCGATACAATACAGTGGTGTCATGGTATGTTTTTCATCAATACATTCTCCGACCTCGCCACGTATTGATGCTTGGTCGTGGACTTTCCATGTCCACATATGACATGCAAGGTACCCTGGGCGTGTTGGTTGTTAACGTTGTGGGACACTGTGTCAACTGCAGCCTATTACATTCATTTAAAATCTTTTTTCAATGTACACTTCCATTTTCACAAGAAATGTACAGTCTGCATACTTTCACAATTCACACACTACGTCGCTACAACACTGCAAATTAACGTTTCTTCTTCAACAACAAATGTATGTGGTTACGTTAAGCAAACAAAGACACATGGTTTATGTTTAGGTAACACAAGCACATGGTTGGGTTTTGGAAAAAATAACAGGGTTTGGCTTTATATTCATTCGTGAACCAAATACCGGCCTCCCTGGTGAAAGTCGGTGATTGTTGGAAAGGTTCAACCGCCTGACCTTGTAAGAAGTTACAGTGTAGTCAGATAAACCCTGTCACCAGAAGAAAATGCTGGCATTGTACGTTTCTGCAAACCACGAATACTTTATCATATCAACATTTCTAAAGTGACATAGTATATAAGCCGACGTTTTCATCAGGAGGTGGAAGGGAGGGTGGATGGTATCACACCCAGAAGATGCCTGCCAAGCCGCAGACCCGTGTTTGAGACCAACAAACAACAAAACCACCTGTGATTTAGTAAGTCATTGCTATATTTCCAGCAGATTTTTAGGCACCAAACTTGGGTGTTGTACAGCAATCCATTGCTTTCATACCAGCGGAGATAGTACCATAAAAAGTGGTTGTTTTTTACTGAGACATTGCTGTGTTTCCTGCTGGGACTGTGCTCCTAATACCAGGTATTTTCAATCAAAACATATTTTCCTAACCCCAAAAACAAGAGTTTTTTTTTTTTTTTTGTGCCTAACCCTAACCACGTGTTAACCCCAGCATTGTGGAAAACAACTTTCAACATATCTGCTACATAATAATGTGCAAATGTAATGTATCTGCCTGTTGCAGAAAGTAGTAAAAGTAGTAGAAGTAATTTTTGTGCTCAATGGGACTTCAGTCCATCAGCGTGTAATGCAGCTAGACGCTACACACTGACTTGTTAGTGTTTTATCACAGCTGGACAGACCTTCCATGGTGTGTCCTGTCACCTTCACAGAGCCTCAACAACGTGGAACTGGGTGGTAATTGAGGAGAGAGAAAGGTCTGAACAGGGGAATTGATTCTGACTAAGCTCACTCCCATTCTGGGCTAAGTGTAATTTGGTGCACACCACGCTACATTAGCTCATTCAAGCAGCCCATTCCCTGAAACCCACCCACCCATGCCCAACAAACTCCCATGTACTTGCTCGAATCCAAACACCCAGAGAGTCCAAGCGACATGAACAAACAGGGAAGCAAATCAAAAA
The DNA here is from genome assembly GCF_041903045.1 of Epinephelus lanceolatus. Classification (NCBI taxonomy): domain Eukaryota; kingdom Metazoa; phylum Chordata; class Actinopteri; order Perciformes; family Serranidae; genus Epinephelus; species Epinephelus lanceolatus. The sequence continues at coordinate 13,659,188 of NC_135741.1, read as the reverse complement.
AATGCCTTTAAAACAAGCAGAAAGCAATTGTTTTCAGTGCGTTCACAGACCAGTGGGCTTCCATGTTTTTATCTGTGCCCCTCAACTTGACTTTTACAACTGAGCGGACCAAATCCATGAAGCTGTCTCTCTCGACCCCAGATTGCAGACGTCCCCCATCTACCATGCTCTGGCTACAAAGGAGCAGCTCCTTTAGTTCAGGATTAGTTCCGACTCGACTCACTTTGCCCACCCAAGCCCGGGCGGTCAATTCTCAGGACAGTCATGAGTGAAGGCTGCCCAGAGCCTTGCCTCTTTATTCTTGGCACTATTTTATCCCTCTTTCTCCTGCCGTTTGCAAATCCCTCTGCAGGCAATCCGAACCACTGCTGGTAATCACCAAGCACAGCGACAAAAAGCTACTGTGCGGCTGTCTCCTGTGCCTTCTCTTTCTTGATATGTTAGGTCTCACTCAAATTAATTTCTGGCATTTAATTAGTGTGCACTAGCAGGCCCACTGAGGGGATGCTGGCAGGAGGGGAAAAATGTCTTTTCTTTTTTAAATGTATGATTTCATTCTGCTCTGCATTGCTGTGAAATTATCAAAGCCAAGAGGGGACAACGAGGAGAGAAACATAAACACCAACAGGGTTTGCTTATGTTTTCTGTGTTGGAGCTGTCACTGTACCACAGTGGTTGCAATCCTCCAATCTCAAACATTTAGATCTGGTTCCCCGCTTTGACTTTTCTCTAAAAGTTTACAAAGAAGGAGAAAAAAAAGTATTTTCGGAGCAGAACAAACAGTGCACAGCCATCACATAGTTTCCTTGAAAAGAGCGTGGGATTAAAGGCTTGGAGCTGTCTCACCTGCATAATCTCACCATCAACCCAACAATCCATCACTGTCCTGCTGTGTTGAGGCTGTATGGCTTAAAATTTACTCAGACTTAAACAAAGGTTTGATGCCGCAAGGAAGAGAAAACAGAAAACCTCCAGTAGCTCAAGCAGATTTAAATTAGAAGTAATCAATGGAGCCATGACAGCTTCCGTATTGATTGTGGGAGAGTGATTTTTATTTTTCCTCAACTTGAGCAGTCAAAGTGACAGTGTCAGCTGGAGATAAATGACTGATGAACTGAGAGCTCAGATATTTATTAATTTCGGCACAGCAGTTTATGTGTTCAGCTCTTCACTAATAAATATAAAACACTGGAGCTAGGGAAAGGTCAATACAATAAAGATTTCATGTGGCCACTGTAAAGTTGCCTGAGATCTTAAAGGGATTGTTCTGTCAGCCTAATGCCAGCCGATATCCTCAGCCTACCCTGCAGCGGGAACAGAAAGAGAAAGTTTGGCCGCCTTCAGGCTAAGCAGCTTGGACATCATCCAGCCTCCCAGCACATGAGACAACATGGAGGCTCCCATGAGTCACTGCTGTGTCACACAAAGGGACTCGCTTTCTGGTCAGAGGCAGTTGGGATTCACCATGAAAACAACATCCAAGCTATAATTTTGAAATAAACACAACAGCAGCGAATTGATTCTATACTTTTAACATTTTGTTGTGTGCCAAGCACTGTCATATTGTAAAGGGATGGGCATTATGAATGATACAGTTTTCACGCTCCAGTAAAGACAGAAATCTACATTTTATTCCATATGCAGCAACTGATGTGAGAGAAAGACTGTTATTGTGGCAGTCGGAATGAGATCCTTTGCTATTTCCTCCTCAACTGTGTATTCAGTGGACCTGATCGTCCATACAATGAATTTTGCCACACAGCCCGACAGGAAATAGAAAATAGGTCTGTCAACCTATAAATCAGAGTATGGCTTCTAAGTAGCCTCTGTGTACCTGTGTCCAACACTGAATGTAGTAGGAACAATTAAACTATTACACTGCATCCACTTTGCATAATGCCCACTGTGATCTGTTGCTTTTGCAGTATAGTTTTGTTGTTTGGTTATATATTGTTTTGTATTTTTGTGTTCAAGTGAAACAGCTGATGTCAAGAAATGCAAGACAAATGTCTGAATTTCTTTCTGACAGTTACTTAAAATCTAATCAAATTGAGTAAATTAAAAAAAACAGGATAAATGTTTATCCACACCCACAATTAAAACTACAACAATAACTATAAATATATTGTTTTAAAAACCCTTTGAACTCAAGCGGATGGCAGAGTCCACATCACAACCACAACGACAATGACAGTGACAATCATTATCACTGGGATTACTCTCAGAGCGATCTGATGAAGAATACAAACCACAGAAAGCCAATTAAAATCCATCTGAATTTACAGGGTGTCACATTAAGCATGGCAGATGACATTATGTCATCATTGCGGTTCAAAAAAATTCACCCCTGTTCGATAAAACATTCTTTATAAAGACACTATTAAGAAGAAGGACATCTAGGATTTTGGGCTAACCTTCAGAATCAGTGGTAAGTGTTATCATTAAGATGAAGTGAAGAAAAAGGTCATTAATATTCATTTTCCTAAGCTGCCAACACAGCGGGAGCGCACATTGCATGCTTGCCGCCACTTTTCCACAATGTCATCGCTCATCAGCATGGATGCTCAGATCTTTAAAGTTAAAATCAACTTATCCTCATACAACGACAGGCTACAGGTTAGATTAAGGAAAAGAATCATGGTTGAGTGTCGTCATGTTACTAAATTAACCTACTTAATGTAAAGCTACCTACTTAATGTGGAAATGTACCTTAAAATAAGTCAAAGGACACAAACACCAGTCTTCTGGGGGCAAGTTTTATGTTTGTTTGACCCATGTACAACCCCAACCTGCCTCCTTATGTAGACTTTTGCTCTTTATACGACTTCCTTCTTTACTCTTGTCAGCGCATTCGTCACATGATGGCAGTCTTCACAATTATGTGGGTTTTATGTGAATTACTGGCTCATGGTTACTTGAATTATATACACTTTGGTGCATTATTTTTTTGAGGTATAAATACAAAGTGCATGAGAACAGCCTGTTACTGTTAATGTTATTGTTATTGGTCTTGGTGTGGATGGCTCACATACTGATATTTAGCAGATATAATGTTTACCATTTTACCATGCTATTATGCTAACATTCGCAACATTTGCTAGCTAAGGGTAATGGGGATATCATCATCAGTAGTAGTAGCATCATTCAGGGTGTTCTCACAGACGGTTCAAATGTTTTCCCACAAAAAGTAATGCACCCAAATTCATACATATCCCATGAATTTTGAAAGGCTGCAATCACGAGACAAATATGCTGACGGGAGTAAACAAGGAAGCAGTCCTGAGCGGTCTTATAAGATATTATAATAATCCATTCGAAACTGTGTAAACTTTGAGTCATTTTAAGTTACGTCCTTGCCTATTTCTTTTCCTAAAGCTAACCTCAATAACTTTACTTGCCTAAACCTAACCTTCATAACTTCACGTTAACTACATAACTGTACGTTAGGGATGTAACGTCATTTTTGGGGGGCTAATTTTGTAGGATATCACACAAATTATTGTGCATGCATTTTGTGTGGAACATCATACAAACCATTCTATGAGAAAAAGATGCATCATTAGTTTTGGAAGTATTTACTTGTTAAAAAACAAGTATTGGACAATTGAAATTTTGCCCTGATGATGGCACTTGAGGAAAAGTTAAGGGATCAACAAAGTCATATCAGTTCACCCTGAGGGGGACATGAACTTCTGAACCAAAAGTCACTGAAATCCATCCAACAGCTGTTGAGACTTTTCACTCAAAATCACAAATGTCAACCTCATGGCGGCACGTTAGGGAACTGTTTGAGAGCCATGAATGTATGGACAAAATTTTGTGCCAGTCTTTCCAGTAGATGTGAAATATTTCACAGGATAAGTAAAATCTGACCTGCCGTTGGTGCTGGAGAAAAAGTCAGTAAGGTTCATCCTTTGGGAAACACTGCACCAGTGTTCACTGCAATACATCCAATTGTTGTTTTTCAGCCTGGAACAATGTGGTTCACCAAATGACCAACACACAAACATTGCCAACCCTTGGAAAACAACAACTTAAAACCCACCAGAAAAGGCTGACAGCAATAGTCAAGCACTGATACTGGACATGAGGGTTTCTGTGTATCAGCAAGGCTGATAGTCATATTGCTTTTGGAGAAGATAAAGATAACAAGTACTAGCTGCATTTTGCTTTTAGGTATGTTTAATTCAAAAGTCACACATCTTTTAATTAAACAAATACAAACTCTATGAAATGCCAGAGACAACAATACCATCATTTCCCACAGTTCCATCTATGTGCAGCAGTGAACACCAGCACGACCTAATGAGCATAATGTGTCATGAATTCTACTGATGCTTTTCTACATTAATTCCATTGGTTATTTTGTCAGAAATCATTGAAATTGATTGACCTAATCTCACCCAGCGCCTTAAGAAATATTTAAAACAGGCCCCAGAGACATAATTTGGCTTAAAAAAAAAAAAAAAAAAGAAGTAGCTGTGTGCAATGATTAGGGTATTGATTAGCTCTAAAATATTTGCTTATCCTTCCCTTTAGTAAAGGCTTGATTTTAAGAGACGTGCCAAGAAAAACAATTACGTGGTTGTTTTTCAAAATACCAATGGATGTTGAAAAAGAGCTGACACAAAAAAAGACACATAAATGAAATGGTTGCAGCGACTGTGACAGCTGATATTTATGTATGCCAACAGGCAAAGATGAGATGAGGAAAAACAACTTTATAGAGGCAGTACACTATTCATCTATTCAGATTTTTTAAGCTGTTTAGAAACATTCAAACCCTTTGCTTCTTGATTTCTAAAGCCCCAGTATACATTTCTAATGTTCTCGCACCAGATGGTCGCACTCCTCTTATAAATTTGTTTACATTTTCTTCCATTATGATTCCCTTGAGCACTTCCACTTTCGGTTTCTATAGCAGTGCAAAGGTGGAGCGCTGCCATTGAGGAGAGAAACTATTTGCATGGCTTTGCTGCGGCTGCCATTTTATGAAGTCTGCTGATATTCAAAACCAGCGTCCAATGAGACTGGCTGCAAATACAGAGACAGAATACAGAGGCCAATCAGGCATGCTCTCCAAATATTTGCACACATTCACATTACCAGCTGGCAGAGGGGGGATCAATTCTCATTTACAGGCTAATTATCGTCTCAGAAGCTCCCTCAGTCGGTAAAAACATGATAAATCCTCACAGACTAGCTGTCTGTTTGTCACCACCCCATCACCTTGTTTCTTTAACCTGCAATCATTAAGCTATCAGGATTTGAAGACAAACACACACCTTGATATTGACCAAGCATCTTCGAGCTGGTGTGACAGCATGCCTCATTGCCTGACACGTCCACCTCGTCCTTCTGTGGCTGAAAGTCAGTGTTTGAACGGGTACAGTGCAGAGCTGGAGCACACTGCTATTGATCTCTTCAAAATCTGACATGTGGATATTAAACTTTAGATGACCCATTATGTAATAGCAGCAGACTGCAAAAAATGTCTGCCCTCCTTCTTGGAGGATAATTTCCTGAATAAATTTGTGTTATAAATGGTGTATCAATAATAATTTAATCTGTGCCAGTGTGGGCAGTCTGAATGATTAAAAATTCTGTAAAATCTTTCTACTCATGGCACCAACAGACATGTAGCTGTGTTGAGCCGTCCTGACAACAACAGTAATAAGAACAGTAATAAAATATAATCGTCATCTCTCATGAGGCCACTGAGCTGCAGATTCTTTGTGAAATCCTGTTCTCAGGAACCAGCATTTTGTGTTTTACGTTGAAGTAGTGTTTTGTATCCTGAGGTCGTGTGTATTAGTCACTGCTGATTTGTCTCATATAATACCATTTGTTACACAGTTAAACATGCAGTTTGCCCTGTGATGTAACATATCTAGTAGGTCATCTTATCTAATCTTAGTCGCAAAACATTATAAATGATGGCTTTGTAGTTTTCAGAATTCCCCTGAGTAATTAAGGATTTGACATGGGCCTCAATAATAAAAATGTCAGAGGAGTGTTTGCATAATTGGATCTTGTTTGTGGCTGTAGTACTGGAGGTGGTTTCTCATCCAAAGAAGAATGACGCCAACGGTTGTTTCAGCAAGTTCTCCCAAGCGTTTAAGTGGGAAAGCCCTCTTGCAGCCGCTGTAATTACGACAGGAGCAAACAAGGAAGTCAAGGTTGGTAGAGGTGATTGGTGGGAAGACAAAATGTTGTTCTTTAATGAGGCAGTCAGCTGTTCGTTTACCGTTTACAAGCACGTTTCGTTTTTTTTAAAAGCCTGACCACAATAAGTCCCCTTACTTTAAGGGTTCTATATGCGACATTCATTGCATTACAGCAGCAAACCACTATTTGCTATGTCAAGATACCATGGAGTGATGGCGTCCTGACCAGAGTGTGCGTTATAGTCTGAGCTTCTCTGTGATTTGTTGTAGTAAGCTGGTGCAGCCGAGTGTGAATGTCATGACATATCCCCTGCCGGCAATGCCAAATATGTTGTAGCATAAGGGAGGCTGAGACATGAGATTGCACATTTGAGGATTTACTCGTTAGAAAGCCAAACAATTAGTACATCATGACAACTTACAGTACAGTGTCTGACAAACAAGCAGTATCACTTGACACACCTACGTACAGCCTTCCAATACACATTAAAAGGTGTTCCTGTCACTTAAGCTACTGTTTTTCTATTTTTCAGACAACCTGCTCTGAGAACAATTGCTTCTACTCATAACCAAATTTGTGCCAGATCTTTTAGCTGAAGTCACATCAGGATAACGACAGTCTATATCCAGTCACGCACACCACGTATTACACAGTAAGAGTTTATGTCAGGTAATTTACACTATATTAGCTCCTTGCTGCTGCCTAATGGAAGTACAAAATCCCCAACCTCTGGCACCCCCTGGTTAACACTGTTTGCTCTGTCAGCACTGTTGCAGTTGTTGAGCACCATTAGCTGCTAGGCTCAGACACCTCCATGGTAAGAACCGTGTCCAGACAACTTATGCGCTCTAAATTTTGCAGAGAGCCCCTTTAAAGGAGGCCCTACTGTGTTTGCATCGTATGCTGTGTCATCAACATGTAAATAACTGCAAGTAGTTATTATACTATCATTAAATGTATCATTGATAAATTCCAGTACAGTATTTTGTGCTTTAAATACTTTTAAAACTTTAAAAAACTGTCACTGTCAGTCCAAAAGAATAAAGTTGACAAACAATAACAATCATATGTGTGTGAACACAAACACAGTTATAGCTCTGTTAGCACCGTTGTGCTGTTTCTGGAGTTAGCACCGCTAGCTACTAGCTGGCGGCTCAGCCACCTTAATGTTGGGAACCATGTCTAAATGACTCATATGCCCTGAAATTCATATAGAGCCCCTTTAATGGGAAATTTTGGTTTGTTTCAACCTGTCTCCTATCGTCCTAAATTTGTTTCAAGTGACTAGTGACATAAAAATAATAGTTAGCATGTTAGCTGTTAGCCTAGATACAGCCGGGGCGCATAGTAGCGTCAGACCTGTTAAAACGTAAGTGAACGGTTCATTCATTTATTTTATGAAAGATTTATAGAATAATGGCTGACTTTTTGCCAGACTTCGACTTTGTGGAGGAATTTGATTTTGCAGAGTTTGATGGCCGCCCTTATTTATTTGAGCCAGAATACACTGACGAAGAGCTTCGTGAAATTGAAGAACGGAGGAGGAGGAGAGAAAGAGAGGTGTAACAGGTAGAGGACGAGAGAGGAGGAATGGCTGCTGCAAGGCTGCGTAGCTTTGGAGATTGGTGGTGTACCTGTGAATGCTGTGCCCCAGTGCCCACAGAAGAGGAGTGCCTCTGTTACAAGGAATGGGACTGGTTGCAGCCTTATTTTCAAGGTCTGGATGTGACCGAGGACGAGACACCTCCACCTGGAGTATTATCCAGCTGGGCTTTATCTAGAGCTTGCGAGATATATTTCGGCTGCGCTTTGGAAAGCAGAGCTAAATGGTAAACAAACATGGCAGCACACCGGTAAGGTAAGACAACACATTTACATGTCGTTTTCTATATGTTCTCTGACATTTATCCTAACGATATGAGGCGGTCTTTGTGGAAAAAAGCTTGTTTAGTGGACTAACTTTGCACTTGAAGGTTGCCCGTTCACTTACGTTTTAACAGGTCTGACACTACTATGCGCCCCGGCTGTATCTAGGCTAACGGCTAACATGCTAACTATTATTTTTATGTCACTAGTCACTTGAAACAAATTTAGGACGAGAGGAGACAGGTTGAAATAAACCGAAATTTCCCTTTAACTACATGTTTGTTAATGTCCCCATGAAGAGAAGCTCCCTTAACATTCAAGAAGAAGGTCATTTTAACCAATTCATGATGGTTTCATAGATATAACAAGTTGTTTTTCTTAACCATGATGTTGTTGCATCATAAAATAGATATATTGTTTAACAGTAGCTGCTAACAGTTTTGGAAGGAACAGAAAAATGTTGGGGCATAGGACAAATGACAAGTTGGAGGAGTTGTTGCACAAAGTATAAATGTTACGAGAAAATGTTACCTTTTTTTCGTTTTGCCCTAAAATGATGTCTTTTAAGATACACAGTTTCAGACACTTAATTTGTAGGAATAATGGTTGTTTGTAAACAAGCAGATGATGCAGATAATGTATGCACAAGAGTTTCTGTCAGATTTCTTACGATAGCCTTCAGTTATTGCAACAAGCTCCCAATTTAAAACAACAAAATAAGGTTTTGTTTTGGCACAACAACGACTTGGTTAGGATTAGAAAAAGATCATGGTTAAAAGAAATCAACACTGACACATATGTTTTTAGGACACAAAAATGTAGATGCTAACTTTTTCATAGTTGGACACTGTGTTTCACACATACAGTACGGTGAATCTAGGCCACAGAGCACTAACAGGAGTTTTCATGTCACTCTGCATATAACTTTTTCAGGTTATACATATTTGACTCCTGGAGTTTCTGGGTCATTGCCAAGGATGCTGCAGTTTCCCATCTAAACTACTTTTAGTGCTTTCATATGGCATGATATCATCTCAGGGTGAAGATCTCTACCCTGTTGGGCTTCCTGATGAAACTCTATAAACTGAGACATGATCCACAGCTTCAGCAGTGTTGGGAGCCTCTGGCAGCTCACAACACTGCTGCACGCAGTAAATGAAATGTCAAGAGAGCGGCAGTTTAATCACATTAACAATGTGACATTCCTTATTTTGTCATGCATGACTTTCTAAATCAGGGAGAGGATTTACTACTCTTTATATTGCAACCTGCTGTCTTTGGTTTGACCCCAGATTTACTGTCTCATGTGTCTCAATGACACTGCAAAGTCAACAGTACAGATGGTAAACCCACAAGATCCCTTTGACCCCTGCTGGAGCGTGACCATTACTTAAAACCTGAGCAGTATTGACACGCGGATGAGTACAGTGAGTGGATGGACTTGCTACAAAGTCATTCAAAGGTGTTGTGCCATTAGATTTAAATGATAGCGCAGTTTGTGCGTGAGAAATCGATATCTGTGAATGAGCATAACAAATGTAACTTTCTAGAAATTCTGTCATTAATATGTGGGGAGAACAAATGTGGTTGATCCAAACGATTTCCATCGTGCCAAACAATCTGTTACGTGCCTCAGGAGTAACGTGAAATCACTTACAGTATTCATTCTTTGTGTTTGAATGGAAAGCATCAAGCGATGAATTCTTGCAGCACAGATTTATTCACATTATGTGAACCACACGAGAAATATTCTCAACATTTTTCCTTTTACTTTCCTGAATCATGTACAGTATTTTTGGTGCATACAAATGAGAAAGAAAAACTTTTTCAATAACATATTTCCTGTAAATATGGTAATATATCTTACAGTATAACTAAAAATATCCCTTTATAAGTAATCAAGGAGGGAAAAAAAGCTTTCAATAAGTACATTTAATTAGGGAATACAGGTAATTATGCCCAATGTGAGTATGAAACTTACTTTAGCACAAACAGAAATGAGTTTCAATTCTGCAAGTGTTCTACATAAACCCTGCAGATACTTTGGGTTTAATCAGCAGTTTTTATCTCCTTACAGCTCAAGAGAAAGGTCACGACAGGATAAGAAGGATACGGTTTACATCAATCATCTAATTTTGTCTGAAACCATGAAGTGATGTATAAAATTATCTGTAATTTGAACCGAGGAATAAAATGTTTCTAAAGCAGTCCTCACAGCAGCGGATGCATCCAGCCAGTCACAGCGTGTCTCCTCTCAAACAGATTACCTGTGCAGACACTGACGCTTTGGTGTTAAAGCCATTGCCATCGACCTGCCTGTGTACTGTTCTCTCAGTTAATCAACTAGTCAGTGTTAATGGAGGCATCAGATCCTGACACAGGCACCAGCAGTGAGTCTGCAGCTGCAGCAGAGTGCCCTTTATTTCCGTTTTACTTCACTTTTGTTAAATGTTTTAAGAGCATAAAAGGTAGCTTTGGTCAGCCAAAATGGTGGTGATGCTTTATCTACAGGAAAAATGATGGGAAATGAATTCTTAAAGCAGCCGTGAATGTGTTAGGTAGAGCTCAGCCAAGTTAACAGAAGAGTTTTTAATTGGTAAACAACAAAAGGTGGCAGATTGTTTTTGAGAAAGCTTTGCACATTATTCACATGTGCTTCATGCATGAATACATTTCCCAGTAATTTAATATTGCATTATAAACAATATGAATTGCATGTGACATGGAGGCCCATTATACAATTCCCCTTTGTTCTCCACACATGATGGAAACAACAGAAGGCATGTGGACTTTCTTTGTGCACTGAAAAATAAAATAACATTATGCTCATTTTCAGGTTCATACTTGTATTTACAGTTTCTATTAAGACATGTTTACATGCTTTAATGTTCTCAAAAATACATTATTTTCCTCACACCGTCTGTGCTGGAACACCTGTATTCACCCACTGTCCAACATGCTCTGTTTAGTGTCTGTTTAACACAACTAGACATGTTCAAGCAACAGTATGATTCTAAATCGTCCAAAATCGCGGATAAATTTAAGACAGTGGCAACCAATTTTACATGTTTGCCAGACGTCAGCATGTAGCTACATGTATATTAGCCGTGGACTTGCAGCTGGAGTATGACGGTAACAGAGAATAGCAGCAGTTTCTCCTCTGAAAAATGACCAGTAGAAGCTTCTTAACACAATCAGGGAGACATTTGGCAACCAAGTTTACATGTTTCCCTAACATTAGCATGTAGCTACATGTACAGTTTGCAGTTTTCTTGCAGCTGGGGAATAACTGTAACAGAAAAATGCTGCATTTTTTAGCATGAAAAATCACCAATAAAAGTTTCTTAATAAAACCAGCCATTAGTAGAAATATGATCAAAATCAGGCAGAAATGAACAACATCAGTGGGCGAGATTACATGTGTCCCTGATGTTAGCATGTAGCTACATGGACATTAGCAATGTACTTGCAGCCAAGGACTGACTGTTACAGAGAATAGCATCACTTTCTACCATGGAATATCTTGAATAAAAGCTTCTAAAGGTAATCGTGGAGAAATCTGCAACATTAGCAACCAAGATTTCATGTTTGCCTGACGTTAGCATGTAGCTACATGTATATTATTGTTGGACCTGCAGCCGGCGTATGAATGTAGCAGAGAATAATGGCACTTTCTACTGTGAAAAATAATCAGTGAAAGCTTCTTAACACAACTGGGGAGGAATTAACAGCATCTGCAATCAAGTTTACATGTCTCCCTGAAGTTAGCACATTGCTATATGTACAGTTTGTAGTTTACTTGTGGCAAGGGAATGATTGTAACAAAAAAATGCTGCACTTCTTAGCGAGAAAAAATTTACCGATAAAAGCTCAACAAAACCATCCATTTTCCAGTAGGAATATGATCGATAGTGGACAGATATTAACAACATCAGCAGCCAACACCACTGTTTCCCTGACATTAGCATGTAGCTACATGTAGCAGGGCAGGCAATGTAATGCAAGCACTTGTAGCAGTGTGCCTGGAGCAGATGACCATATAAAGAAATCTCACACATTATGACAGCACACTGTAGCAGAGTAGAAAAAACTTTTAGAAAGTGTTCAGGTCCCCTTCAAGGTAGAAAATGCAAAATACTGTCCACAGCTCTGTGAATTATCCTCAATAACTGGGTCAGAAAGACATGCTGCCTCTGTGTCTTTTAAAGGTAATTTTCCTGATGCTGAAATTCTAGTTTTCATTTCTATAATTATCATTACGTGACATACTGCATGTCACTGTTGCTAAGGGGAATGTGTTGTATATGGCTCAATATGGACCTACTGTGGACAAATTATACACAGCCGTATGTTTTAGCCTCAAAGGCAGAACAGAGAGTAAATGCATGTGTCCATCACCTGCAGCTTTAATGGATATCAGGGTAGCATGAGGCCTTCAATAGCCATGCATTTTTAAATGCTGTGTCATGTCATCAGATACAGTGCCAAGATCTAAAGATTTTAGAAGTCAGCTAAAAGCATTACTACCAGGAGTAAACCACGAACTACGACAGGTTTGTTAAAAATAATTAATCAATTGTAACTTTGCAGTAGTGCAACAACAGTCTGTAGAGTTTCATGATTTTCAGCAAATTTACTGATTGTTCTAAATATTTTATGCTGCCGTCAGTCTTTGTAAAAGCCACATCGAGAGTATTACACCTATGTTTCTTCTTATTTCCATTTGCAGGTCCTAAACATCAAAGATCTGCCTCAGGTGAAAAGCCTGGTTTGCTTACACATGGAGAAGTCGGCTGTCTGTTGGCATCAGTGTCAAAGCGCACACAGGAATGACTAGATTGAAACACTCAGGCAATCAGCCCGCACTGCTTACAGACTTTAGCTAGGCACAGCTTGATTTTGAGCAGGAGCGACTGCAGGCGCACTCACTCAGCCCACTCTGTTGTCTCATAACTGCTGCACACTGTGCTATCAATGCTTTTCACCGCCCCACTTCTCTTTTCTGCAAGTTAAGCTGAAAAAGGAGTAATGAAATATTTAAAATCCAACTATTGGGGTTTGCAGAGGAGTGCCTTTCTTCCTCTCCGAGTCCCAGAGGCGTTGCACATGTAGGTGTAGTTTGACCTTGATTTAATTCCAGATAATGAAACACAACTTAAGGTGGAGCACATGGGTAAAAAAAAGTTAAAGTGACAGTTCACTCTAAAATTAAAGTATTCCCTCTTACCTGTAGTGCTATATATCAATCTAGATTGTTTTGGTGTCAGTCTTGCAAATGTCTGCCTTCTCTTCAACATTATGTAATTGCTATTACATTATAT